>NC_067250.2:276873680-278123680 GCF_019359855.2 Lolium perenne
AGACTCATGTGATTTATCTCATGGATCATTCCAATTTTTCCCATTCATGAGTAGCGAACAACAATTGACCATGGCTTCTTGTCAATCATTTTCTTCTGAGTACTTAACTTGGATAATCATTTTCTTTCCAAGTATTTGACACATTCATTCAATATCTTCGAGTCATATCTTGCAAGCCAGACCTCATACCACACCTTAGTACCATAGAGCGATTTCCGATTGTCGTCTTGGTTTGATTTTATTATTGTAGAATGGTGTGTTTATGTTGTGCTATATTCTATGTTATAGTTTGTACGGAGAGGCACGTATTTTGATTAAGAGAAGTGAACGCGCTTCGACTACCAAAAAGGCAAGTGACACTCAAATTCTACTTATTTTAATTATGCATTAGTGTTTTGAAACTAGCATGCATGGTAGGATTTTGTTTTCAAAGTAAAGTATTATGCTATGCTTAGCAAACCCTAGTAGTGTGTAGCTACTCCTGAACCCATTGCTAGGATACCTTAATTTTTGCTTTGCAACATCAAATACCAAATGCTGTTTCGTTATTGGTTGTGAGTGTTTGAAAATTTAAAATTAACAACCCTAATGAAACACCTGGGTGGATTGGTTGATGGTGGGCGGCTGCTCAGGTCCACGCCCCTAGTAGGCTGAAGTGGTGAAGTCCACGCCCCTAGTTGGCTGAAGTGGTGAATCCCTGAGAGTTCGCATGTTGTAGAGTGGTCGCTTTTGACTGCACACCTGGTTTTCACCAGGGGATCGTGTGGGGGTTTACTACCTGTGAGGGGTTTAAACTTGTGAGTTCCACTTGTGGTTGGGCACCCAGGATTAAAGAGATTACCATGTCGTCCATGTTTTAGTTAGCTTCCAGTGCAGCCTTATGGTATTATGGGCTCTGCCGGGATTAAGTAAGTTGTGAGGTTTCAACTTGTGGCTAGACAGTGGGTGGAGGCGACGGCCAAGGGAACGAGTCTAGTTTGTATGGTTGAATTCTTCTTCTGAAAGATCTTGTCTCATTCTTCTCTTGGGAAGGTGGGTCGTAAGGTGAAAGTGCACAACCTCTCGAGAGTTAAACCTAAGATCTTAGCCGTGTCCCCGGTTACGGACAATTTGAGCTTCTAGACAAGGAATGTACGGAAGAATCTCATCATTGTTTTCTGAATGTATTTAAAATTTTGTCAACTTTGAGAAAACTCACGGGAGATGTAACCATGTGATTATTCTAAAACCCATGAAGGATTTAACCATGGTGTGATTTCATAATGTCATTCAAAGATTTTTCAAAAATGTTTTGTTTTAAATAAAATGTAGGATAAAATTGGCTTTGTGCAAATTTGCCTAAACTCCACTTGCCAAATATCATGTAGATAGTCATGCCCAAAACAGCCACCATATAAGTGTCATTTGCCAGTACATCATTGTACTGACCTCCATTCGTGGGGCTGCATATTCAAACGTGCAGGTTATTCTGAAGACGGGTACTAGTAGGATCTCGAGTCTACATTCCAACATGTTTGCCTGTGGCGCATGGAGATGATGGAGGCTCATTGAAGTTTATTTCCGCTGTGTTTGCTTTGGATTTTTATATTTGAGCTAGTCCAAGTGACTATGCAATTTGTAAGACTTTATTTTATCTCCCGTGGATCTACGTTGTAGTAATTTGATACTATTGCAATGATTACTATATTTTGTAATGTGTGTGCTATCAGTGATCCCGGGAATAGCACTATACACAGGTATCTTGCCTTTATTTAAAGGTAGGGTGCTACAACTCTGGCAGGGATGGAGTTGACAGAAAACATACCCAGTACCACATCAGGTGCTTCCTGGGCTTCTTCGGCGTTCATGTGGAAGAGACGGCCGTTGCGGTTGTTGGGGTTGTTGGGGATGAACTTCTTGCCGGTGGAGACACGGCGTTGCTGCTGAGCAGGTGCAGCGGTGTTGCCTGCGATCTTGGCGAGCCTCTTGGGACACTCGTTGGAGTAGTGTCCCACTACACCACACTCATAGCAAGTGATGGTGGACTTGTCCTTGGGGGCGATGGGGATGGCGTTGCTTCCGGTTCTGGGGGCGGTGTTGGTGTTGTTGTTGTTGTTGTTGTTGGGGGATCTGGGCGGAGCGCGGTTGAAGTTGTTGTTGTTGTTGTTGTTGTAGTTGTTGTTGTTGTGGCCTCCTGGCCTGGAGTTTCCTCCACTCTGGTTCTGATAACCGGGGCGCGAAGTCTGCATCTGGGGTTTGTTGTTGTTTCTCGGAGCGAAACCTCCGCTTGAGCTGGGGCGATAGTTCGGGGCATTGCTGGGCCCACTTTGGTGCATCATGCGGCGCTTGCGATTCTCATTGGCTTGGTTCAACTTGCCCTCCATCTGGATGGCGGAGTCTACTAGGGCTTCAAGGTCGGCGAAGGGGATATTGACGAGGACAGTCTGCATCTCATCATGCAGTCCATTCAGGAATCTCTCATGCCTCTTCTCGGTGGTGTCGGTCTCGTCGGGGGTGTACCTTGACAAGGTAAGGAACCTGTCGCGGTATTCTACCACCGTCATCCGTCCTTGCTTGAGTTCACGAAACTCGTCCCTCATCTTCTTGATAAGACCCGGGGGCACATGGTACTTGCTAAACTTGAGCTTGAAATCTGCCCAAGTCATGAATTGGCCTCCGTTCATGGCACGGGTGCTAGTCCACCAGGCTCTGGCTGGTCCGGCAAGATATTGGGTTGCGAACAAGACCATCTCGTTGGCTTCCACTCCAGCTACTTCCAGGTTGTTCTCCATAGTCTGGAGCCAGTCGTCGGCGTCGAGGGGTTCTTTAGTCTTGTTAAACACCGGAGGGTTGGTGTTCTGGAAGTTCTTGAGCTTGGATCCGGGGTGGTCATGATTTCCATGGCATTGGTTGGCAAGGTTCTGCAGGGCTGCGATGTTGGCTTGGCGTTCAGCTCTTTCGCCTCCCCGTCGCCCAACAGGGTTTGCAGCAGTTGCATCATGGCATCGTTGTTGTTGCGATTGGGAGGGGCCATCTGAACATAGAGAAGATAACGAGATAAGAGGGAAATTCCTATGGTTTATTTTGATTAAGTTCATAAAATTTGAAACTTGAAGTCTTTTCATGACAAACACAAACATTCATTCATTCCTTCAACATCACACACTACAAACTAACACTTAACACTTCCCATGGTTTTAAGAACCATTCTCATGCTACGATACAACGGATGGGATACAACTCACACCTACATAAGTGATCAGGTGCAACTACTCCTCGTCATCGACGTCTATCGGGACGAAGTCGTCAGGTCATGCCTCCAGGAACTCGTAGTCCTCCTCCTCAGTGAACTCGTCCTCCTCAAAGTCGTCGTCGTCGCTCAGGAAGGCTCCTCCTCCCTGAAGGTCGATACCTCCATCGTCTTCCTCCATCTCTCTCAGCTGGTCCTCCTGGGCCTTGACAGTGGCCTCAAGAGATGCTATCTTGGCGCGAAGGCGCATGATAGTAGCGTCCCTCTTGGCACGCTGCTGGCGGAGTGTCTTGCGGTCCTTGGCGAGCATCTTGATCGCCTCACCCTGCTCGGTGATGTGAGCGTGGGTCTGGTTCGCGTAAACGCGGGAGGCGTCCAGATCCTTCTGAGTCTCGTACAGCATGAAGTCGAGGTGCTCGGCGTGGTGCCTCAGCTCGGGGTGGGACTGCAGCTCCATGGGCACTCCCATGGCATCACGCCTCACGAGATGCGCGAAGCGGGATGCGAGGATGCGCACCACATTCTGTCCACAGAGACGCGCAAGTGCCTCCTGAAGGCCACGTGCGAGTCCATCGAGCCAGTTGCTCTCGCGGAAGGAGAAGAGGATCCTCTCCGAGGTGGGAGGCTCCATCTTGCCCCTCAAGTCAGCAGTGATGATCCACTGCAACTCTCCTCCAGGCTGGTCGTCCACCTGGATCCCATGGAACTCGGGGTGTGGGCGGCCAAGGAAGTCCGAGAGGGCGTTGAGGTCGTGCTCGAAGATCAAGCTTCCACCATTCCCAAGCTGGTAGAACTTGGTGTTGATGGGTTCATTCGGCTCCATCTGAAAGCGAAATGGATGAGTAAGTTAGAGAGTGAACAAGTGTGGCAAAATTTTAAGTAGATTCAAATAAGGAAGAACATGATTCACCAAATTTTGAAAAAGTCTCAAAGGCAAGAGTGTAAGTAATTTTTCACAAATATTCTCTTCATTTGATTTCAAAGTTAAGTTTTTTCTGAACGTCCATTCTAACTAGGGTCTTCTAAGGTCAAACAATGGCTCTGATACCAACTTGTCAACACCCGGATTTTTAAGTCTGAATGCCTATTATGTCATTCATCGCAATCCCATGAATATTGTTGTTGCGAGGCATAATAGTTAAGTATCATCATCATCATTCATTACAACCCATATTGTCTTACAACTTGAATCACATGATCCATATTACACGAATAGTTGATCTATTGATCAACGAACAAACACAAGTTCATAGCGGAAGCGTAAAGATAAAGGGACTCTCTAGTCCACATGCCAACGCTTGACGTTGGAAGACTCCTAGTTGTCGTAGGCGTCCTGCTGGTCATCTCCTTGGTAGTTCTGTTCGTCTTCATACTCTGGCCATTTGAATAGCCAGGGACAAAGCCGTGAGTACTTCAAGTACTCGCAAACTAATACTAGTGTAAGTGCTAGACAATTCTAGTAAGGGTGCTAAGCTCTAGTTTGATTTGCATAAAGCCAATTTTGGTTCACAAGTATTTCTAGAAAAGACTTAGCCATGTGCTAACTAACTCAAGTGGGAACATTAGTGTCATTCCCACCATTCAAGTGAAGGAGATATGCCCTAGAGGCAATAATAAAGTGGTTATTATTTATATCTTTATGTTTATGATAAATGTTTATATATCATGCTAGAATTGTATTAACCGAAACATTAGTACATGTGTGATATGTAGACAAACAAGAAGTCCCTAGTATGCCTCTTAAACTAGCTTATTGATTAATGGATGATTAGTTTCATAATCATGAACATTGGATGTTATTAATAACAAGGTTATGTCATTGTGTGAATGATGTAATGGACACACCCAATTAAGCGTAGCATAAGATCTCGTCATTAAGTTATTTGCTATAAGCTTTCGATACATAGTTACCTAGTCCTTATGACCATGAGATCATGTAAATCACTTATACCGGAAAGGTACTTTGATTACACCAAACACCACTGCGTAAATGGGTGGCTATAAAGGTGGGATTAAGTATCCGGAAAGTATGAGTTGAGGCATATGGATCAACAGTGGGATTTGTCCATCCCGATGACGGATAGATATACTCTGGGCCCTCTCGGTGGAATGTCGTCTAATGTCTTGCAAGCATATGAATGAGTTCATAAGAGACCACATACCACGGTACGAGTAAAGAGTACTTGTCAGGAGACGAGGTTGAACAAGGTATAGAGTGATACCGAAGATCAAACCTCGGACAAGTAAAATATCGCGAGACAAAGGGAATTGGTAATGTATGTGAATGGTTCATTCGATCACTAAAGTCATCGTTGAATATGTGGGAGCCATTATGGATCTCCAGATCCCGCTATTGGTTATTGGTCGGAGTGAGTACTCAACCATGTCCACATAGTTCTCGAACCGTAGGGTGACACACTTAAAGTTGGATGTTGAAATGGTAGTACTTGAATTATGGAATGGAGTTCGAATATTTGTTCGGAGTCCCGGATGAGATCCCGGACATCACGAGGAGTTCCGGAATGGTCCGGAGAATAAGATTCATATATAGGATGTCATTTTATGTGAAATAAAATGTCGCGGAAGGTTCTATGGAAGGTTCTAGAAGGTTCTAGAAAAGTCCGGAAGAAACCACCAAGGAAGGTGGAGTCCACAAGGGACTCCACCTCCATGGCCGGCCAGCCCTAGTGGGGGTGGAGTCCCAAGTGGACTCCACCATAGGGGGCCGGCCACCCCCACATGGGAGGTGGGAATCCCACCTTTGGGTGGGAGTCCTAGTTGGGCTAGGTTTCCCCCTCCTATGGAAGGTTTTGGTTTCGGGTCTTATTCGAAGACTTGGACACCAACACTTGGGATCCACCTATATAATGAGGGGCCAAGGGAGGGGGCCGGCCACCCCCAAGACCATAGCTTGGCCGCCCCCCTTGAGTGGCCGGCCACCCCCTCCCAAACCCTAGCTTTGCTCCTCCACTTCATATTGCCCGCGTAGCTTAGCGAAGCTCCGCCGGACTTCTACACCGCCACCGACACCACGCCGTCGTGCTGTCAGATTCAAGAGGAGCTACTACTTCCGCTGCCCGCTGGAACGGGGAGGTGGACGTCGTCTTCATCAACAACCGCACGTGTGACCGAGGACGGAGGTGCTGCCCGTTCGTGGCGCCGGAACCGATCGTGATCAAGATCTTCTACGCGCTTTTGCAAGCGGCAAGTGATCGTCTACCGCAGCAACAAGAGCCTCATCTTGTAGGCTTTGGAATCTCTTCAAGGGTGAGACTCGATACCCCTCGTTCCTACCGTCTTCTAGATTCCCTCTTGGCATGGATTGCGGGGTCGCCGTAGGAAAATTTTTGTTTTCTATGCAACGTTATCCTACAGTGGTATCACAGCCGTGTCTATGCATAGATGGTTGCACGAGTAGAACACAATGGTTTGTGGGCGTTGATGCTCTTGTTATCTTTAGTTTGAGTACTTTGCATCTTTATGGCATAGTGGGATGAAGCGGCTCGGACTAACTTTACATGACCGCGTTCATGAGACTTGTTCCTCGTTCGACATGCAACTTGTATTGCATAAGAGGCTTTGCGGGTGTCTGTCTCTCCTACTATAGTAGAGATTCAATTTACTCTTCTATTGAAAACATTAGTATCAACGTTGTGGTTCATGTTCGTAGGTAGATTAGATCTCTCTCGAAAACCCTAAACCACGTAAAATATGCAAACCAAATTAGAGACGTCTAACTTGTTTTTGCAGGGTTTGGTGATGTGATATGGCCATGATATGATGATGAATATGTATGAGATGATCATTATTGTATTGTGGCAACCGGCAGAGCCTTATGGTTGTCTTTAAATTTCATGTTGAGTAGTATTTCAAAGTAGTTGTAATAGTTGCTACATGGAGGACAATCATGAAGACGGCGCCATTGACCTTGACGCTACGCCGACGATGATGGAGATCATGCCCGAAGATGATGGAGATCATATCCGTGCTTTGGAGATGAAGATCAAAAGCGCAAGAACAAAAGGGCCATATCATATCACATATGAACTGCATGTGATGTTAATCCTTTTTATGCATCTTATTTTGCTTAGATCGCGACGGTAGCATTATAAGATGATCCCTCACTAAAATCTCAAGATAATAAAGTGTTCATCCTTAGTAGCACCGTTGCCAAGTCTTGTCGTTTCGAAGCACCTCGTGATGATCGGGTGTGATAGATTCAATAAGTACATATGACGGGTGCAAGACAGTTTTGCACATGCGGATACTAAGGTGGCCTTGACGAGCCTAGCATGTACAGACATGGTCTCGGAACACGTGATACCGAAAGGTAGAGCATGAATCATATGGTTGATATGATGAACACTATGAGTGTTCGCCATTGAAATCACACCTTTTCTCGTGATGATCGGGTTTAGGTGCGGTGGATTTGGTTCGTGTGATCACTAAGACAATGCGAGGGATATTGTTTTGAGTGGGAGTTCACTTAGGTTTTTAATTATGTTGAATTAAAATTTGAACTCAATTTGTCATAAACTTAGTCTAAACTATTGCAAATATATGTTGTAGAGATGGCGTCCCCAATCAATTTTAATCAGTTCCTAGAGAAAGAGAAACTTAAGAGCAACGGTAGCAACTTCACCGATCGGTTCCGTCATGTGAGGATCTTCCTCTCGGCGGAAATCTGCAATTTGTGCTTGATGCACCGCTAGGTGACCCTCCCCGTAAGATGAATCCGATGAAGTAAAAGCTGTTTACGCGACTCGGAAAACTCGGTACTCTCAAGTTCGGTGTGCCATCCCGTGCGATCTGGAATCCGATCTTCAAAAACGTTTTGAGCACCATGATCCTCATGAGTTGATGAATGAGCTGAAAGCTATATTCGAGACTCATGCGGCCGTGCAATGCTATGAAGCATCGAAACATTTCTTCAGCTGTATGATGGAAGAAGGCAGCTCCGTTAGTGAGCACATGCTCGCCATGACCGGGCATGCGAAGAAACTCAGTGACTTGGGAATAGTGATTCCTAACAGACTGGGGATTAATCGTGTCCTTCAATCACTACCACCAAGTTACAAGAACTTTGTGATGAACTACAATATGCAGAACATGAACAAGGAGTTACCTGAACTCTTTGGCATGCTAAAAGCTGCTGAAATTGAGATCAAGAAAGAGCACCAAGTGTTGATGGTCAACAAGACCACCAGTTTCAAGAAACAGGGCAAGTCTAAGGGAAAATTCAAGAAGGGTGGCAAGAAAGCTGCCACGCCTCCTATGAAACCTAAGAACGGCCCTAAGCCTCGATGCTGAGTGCTATTATCGCAAGGAGAAGGGACACTTGGAAGCGTAATTGCTCCAAGTATCTCGGCTGATCTGAAGAGCGGCCTTGTCAAGAAGAAGAAAGAAGGTATATTTGATATACATGTTATAGATGTTCATTTCACCGGTTCTCGTTCTAGTACACTGGTATTTGATACTTGGTTCGGTTGCTCTTTTTTGTAACTCGAATCAGGAACTAAAGAATAAACGACAACTACTGAAAGATGAAGTGACGATGCGCGTTGGAAACGGATCCAAGGTCAATGTGATCGCAGTCGGCACACTTCCTCTACATCTACCTTCGGGATTAGTTTTAAGCCTAAATAATTGCTATTATGTACCTGCGTTGAGCATGAACATTATATCTGGATCTTGTTTAATGCAAGACGGTTATTCATTCAAGTCTGAGAATAATGGTTGTTCTATTTTTATGAATAATATCTTTTATGGTCGAGCACCACAAAAGAATGGCTTATTTCTGTTAGATCTCGATAGTAGTGATACGCACATACATAACATTGATGCTAAGCGAATTAAACTTAATGATAATTCTACTTATATGTGGCACTGTCGTCTTGGTCATATTGGAGTGAAACGCATGAAGAAACTCCATACTGATGGATTACTTGAATCACTTGACTTTGAGTCACTTGATAGATGCGAAGCATGTCTAATGGGAAAAATGACAAAGACTCCATTTTCTGGTATGATGGAGCGAGCTACTGACTTATTGGAAATCATACATACCGATGTATGTGGACCAATGAGCGTAGCATCGCGCGGTGGTTATCGTTATGTTCTAACCTTCACAGATGATCTGAGTAGATATGGGTATATCTATTTCATGAAACATAAATCCGAAACTTTCGAGAAGTTTAAGGAATTTCAAAGTGAAGTAGAAAATCAACGTAACAAGAAGATCAAATTTCTACGATCCGATCGTGGAGGTGAATATCTGAGTTATGAGTTTGGCATGCATTTAAAGAAATGCGGAATACTTTCACAATTGACACCGCCGGGAACACCTCAACGAAACGGTGTGTCCGAACGTCGTAATCGAACTCTCTTAGATATGGTTCGTAGTATGATGTCTCTTACCGATTTGCCGTTATCATTTTGGAGTTATGCATTAGAGACAGCCGCATTCACTTTAAATAGAGCACCATCAAAATCCGTAGAAACGACACCGTATGAATTATGGTTTAATAAGAAACCTAAGCTGTCGTTCCTGAAAGTTTGGGGTTGCGAAGCCTATGTAAAGAAGTTACAACCGGACAAGCTAGAACCCAAAGCGGAGAAATGCGTCTTCATAGGTTACCCTTAGGAAACTATAGGGTACACTTTCTATCACAGATCCGAAGGCAAAATCTTTGTTGCTAAGAACGGAACCTTTCTTGAGAAAGAATTTCTCACTAAAGAAGTGACTGGAAGAAAAGTAGAACTCGATGAGATTGATGAATCTATACTCGTTGATCGAGTAGCGCAAGCATCGAAGTTGTACCTGCACCGCCTACACCGGCAACAGAGGAAGCTAATGATAATGATCATGAAACTTCGAACGAGGAAACTACTGAACCTCGCAGATCGACAAGGGAACGTGCCACTCCTGATTGGTATGATCCTTGTCTAAATGTCATGATTGTAGATAACAATGATGAGGACCCTGCGACGTATGAAGAAGCGATGATGAGCCCAGATTCCAACAAATGGCAAGAAGCCATGAAATCCGAAATGGGATCCATGTATGATAACAAAGTATGGACTTTGGTAGACTTACCTGATAGCCGAAAGGCTGTCGAGAATAAATGGATCTTCAAGAGAAAAACAGATGCTGATGGTAATATTACTGTCTATAAAGCTCGACTTGTCGCAAAGGGTTTCCGACAAATTCAAGGAGTTGACTACGATGAGACTTTCTCACCTGTAGCGAAGCTAAAATCTGTGAGGATTTTGTTAGCAATAGCTGCATTTTTCGATTATGAGATTTGGCAGATGGATGTCAAAACGGCGTTCCTTAATGGAGACATTGAGGAAGAGTTGTATATGGTACAACCCAAAGGTTTTGTCGATCCTAAAAATGCCGACAAAGTATGCAAACTTCAGCGTTCAATCTATGGACCGAAGCAAGCATCAAGAAGTTGGAACCGACGCTTTGATAAGGTGATCAAAGACTTCGGGTTTATACAAAGTGTCATGGAGAGGCCTGTATTTACAAGAAAGTGAGTGGGAGCTCAGTAGCATTCCCGATATTATATGTAGATGACATATTATTGATCGGGAATGATATAGAACTATTAAGCAAAGTTGTTAAGGGATATTTGAATAATAGTTTTTCAATGAAAGACCTTGGTGAAGCATCATATATATTAGGCATCAAGATTTATAGAGATAGATCAAGACGCCTAATAGGGCTATCACAGAGTACATATCTGGACAAGATTCTAAAGAAGTTTAGAATGGACGAAAGTAAGAAAGGGTTCTTACCTATGTTACTGTGCAAGGTATTGAGTAAAACTCAAGGACCGGCTACTACAGAAGAAAGAGAAAGGATGAGTAACATCCCCTATGCTTCTGGCAGAGGCTCTATTATGTATGCCATGCTATGTACAAGACCGGATATAGCACATGCAGTTAGTTTGACTAGCAGATATCAAAGTGATCCAGGAATGGAACACTGGACAGCGGTCAAGAATATCCTGAAGTACTTGAAAAGAACTAAGGATATGTTTCTTTGTTATGGAGGTGACCAAGAGCTCGTTGTAACAAGTTACACCGATGCAAGTTGGAACACTGTTCCTGCTGACTCTAAGTCACAATCTGGGTACGTGTTTATATTGAATGGTGCCGCAAGAAGCTGGGCAAGCTCGAAGCAAAGTGCACGATGGCGAAGTCTTCAACAGAATCGTAGTACATAGCGGCTTCAGAGGCTTCATCGAAGCGGTATGGATGAAGAGGTTCATTGTAGAGCTCGGTGTGGTTCCTAGTGCATTGGACCCATTAATCATTTACCGTGATAACATGGGTGCCATCGCCAATGCACAAGAGCCAAGGTCACACAAGAGGTGAAGCATATCAAGCTGCGTTACCACTCGATTCGCGAGTACATCGAAGATGGAGAAGTAAAGATTTGCAAAGTACACACTGATCTGAATGTAGCAGATCCGTTGACTAAAGCTCTCCCTAGGGCAAAGCATGACCAACACCAAAATGCCATGGGTGTTAGGTATATTACAATGTAATCTAGATTATTGACTCTAGTGCAAGTGGGAGATCAAGGAGATATGCCCTAGAGGCAATAATAAAGTGGTTATTATTTATATCTTTATGTTTATGATAAATGTTTATATATCATGCTAGAATTGTATTAACCGAAACATTAGTACATGTGTGATATGTAGACAAACAAGAAGTCCCTAGTATGCCTCTTAAACTAGCTTGTTGATTAATGGATGATTAGTTTCATAATCATGAACATTGGATGTTATTAATAACAAGGTTATGTCATTGTGTGAATGATGTAATGGACACACCCAATTAAGCGTAGCATAAGATCTCGTCATTAAGTTATTTGCTATAAGCTTTCGATACATAGTTACCTAGTCCTTATGACCATGAGATCATGTAAATCACTTATACCGGAAAGGTACTTTGATTACACCAAACACCACTGCATAAATGGGTGGCTATAAAGGTGGGATTAAGTATCCGGAAAGTATGAGTTGAGGCATATGGATCAACAGTGGGATTTGTCCATCCCGATGACGGATAGATATACTCTGGGCCCTCTCGGTGGAATGTCGTCTAATGTCTTGCAAGCATATGAATGAGTTCATAAGAGACCACATACCACGGCATTGAGTAAAGAGTACTTGTCAGAGACGAGGTTGAACAAGGTATAGAGTGATACCGAAGATCAAACCTCGGACAAGTAAAATATCGCGAGACAAAGGGAATTGGTAATGTATGTGAATGGTTCATTCGATCACTAAAGTCATCGTTGAATATGTGGGAGCCATTATGGATCTCCAGATCCCGCTATTGGTTATTGGTCGGAGTGAGTACTCAACCATAACCACATAGTTCTCGAACCGTAGGGTGACACACTTAAAGTTGGATGTTGAAATGGTAGTACTTGAATTATGGAATGGAGTTCGAATATTTGTTCGGAGTCCCGGATGAGATCCCGGACATCACGAGGAGTTCCGGAATGGTCCGGAGAATAAGATTCATATATAGGATGTCATTTTATGTGAAATAAAATGTCGCGGAAGGTTCTATGGAAGGTTCTAGAAGGTTCTAGAAAAGTCCGGAAGAAACCACCAAGGAAGGTGGAGTCCACAAGGGACTCCACCTCCATGGCCGGCCAGCCCTAGTGGGGGTGGAGTCCCAAGTGGACTCCACCATAGGGGGCCGGCCACCCCCCACATGGGAGGTGGGAATCCCACCTTTGGGTGGGAGTCCTAGTTGGGCTAGGTTTCCCCCCTCCTATGGAAGGTTTTGGTTTCGGGTCTTATTCGAAGACTTGGACACCAACACTTGGGATCCACCTATATAATGAGGGGCCAAGGGAGGGTCCGGCCACCCCCAAGACCATAGCTTGGCCGCCCCCCTTGAGTGGCCGGCCACCCCCTCCCAAACCCTAGCTTTGCTCCTCCACTTCATATTGCCCGCGTAGCTTAGCGAAGCTCCGCCGGACTTCTACACCGCCACCGACACCACGCCGTCGTGCTGTCGGATTCAAGAGGAGCTACTACTTCCGCTGCCCGCTGGAACGGGGAGGTGGACGTCGTCTTCATCAACAACAGAACGTGCGACCGAGTACGGAGGTGCTGCCCGTTCGTGGCGCCGGAACCGATCGTGATCAAGATCTTCTACGCGCTTTTGCAAGCGGCAAGTGATCGTCTACCGCAGCAACAAGAGCCTCATCTTGTAGGCTTTGGAATCTCTTCAAGGGTGAGACTCGATACCCCCTCGTTACCCGTCTTCTAGATTGCATCTTGGCTTGGATTGCGTGTTCGCCGTAGGAAAATTTTTGTTTTCTATGCAACGTTATCCTACATCAAGTGGTGATTTCAATTCAATTCACCACTTCACCATTCAAGTCATCAACATTTTCAGAAATCTGATACCGGAAACTGTATGGCCTTTCCAACCGTCTGTATCCGTGGACGCGGCTATTCGAATAGATTTACACTTTGCAGAGGTTGCACACTTGTGCCACAACATTTGATTTCATCCGTCGGGATTACCCCGAATTATCGTAACACAGTACGCGGATCAACCATAACCTCTCCCCATGAGCTTGGCCTCCCAGTGAAGACCAACTGTCCACCTGGGAACTGCACAGGGCTTGGCCGTACAATTCACCTCAATTCACATCATTTCTCAACAACGGAGGCAGCCTCGACATAACCCCTATGATGTGTGTTCAGAGGGAACCCATACTAAGATGCATAAATTTCCAGTTAAGCCCTACCCATAATCAGGTATTGTGGGGGTACTCAAATATTGGAAAGGTATCGCATTCAAACCACTATCAGTTTTTATCAAAAATCACCATCTTCTCTTGGTCACATTCACCTTCAAAAAAAATCATTCAATGGAATGACTCATCATTCCAAGGTTTAAAAAATTCAGTTCAAGTCACATGTTCCCATCTAGAGTAGTCAAGTTTTAATATTTAGCACTAGCACTAATCATGAGGGGTGCTATCTTGCTTGGCTAGCTTGATACTAACTTCACTACTCTAATAACCTTCTTAACTTCAGACCAAAGTTAACTATAAAAGTAACTTTCTAATAAAACAAGTAAAAACTTGTAAGGTAAAAACTTGGGCTAGGCTTGTGGTAAGAAAGATACAACTAATGGTGCCTTGCCCCAAAGGGCTGTGCACTTTGCAAGAATATTAGCTTGCCTTGGTAGTGGTCAAAGTTCTCCTCTTCCTCCTCCTGATAGCAACCTTCTTCCTCCGGGTACTCTCCGGTGTTTGCGTCTAAATTTGAATACGAGGTATAATCACTCAACTAGTTCAATGGCTATTCCAAACATCACATATATTCACACACACTATTCTACGCACATAATGAATACAATTTGGGTGCATTGGTTGTGTGGTTTGAGGAAAAATAATTTCCTCTCATTACATATGTAAATGATAGTTTCCATATAGTTTTTGAGAAATAATTTCCTCTCATTGAATCTTCTTTAAGATATAATTTCTCAAACAATCATACATGAATTCCTGTTGACCAAAGTCAACCATTCATTATCATCATTTGAGAAAATGATTTAAATGAGGTAGACCACCCCATACCATTTAATAATTCTACAAATGATTTAAATCTCCAAGTATTTCATATAAGAGTGTTTGACCAGGGGGTCAAACATCACATGAATTCATTTGGGACAAGATTTAAATGAAGTAAAATACTCCATAAGGTTTGCATAATAGTTTTGGACAATATCACTTAGATAAACTAGCCATATTGTCCATTAATTAAACTAGGGCATGATCATACAAAGTTACCACACCATTTTCTTGCAGAAACAATTAGTGTAAGTCAAATGTGAGCTATTGGAGTTGGAATTTACTTAATATCTATTTTGGTTGATTTTTAATAATTATTTGAATAGGAAAAACTCCCTGCCTTCATCTTTTTATCAAATTAATTCTACAATAGCTCTTGAGGTGGGACCAGTGGCATGTTGTAGAACTTTTAACTAGCTTTCCAACAATATGAAATTTGTTAAATTTGGCCAAGCCAAACAGATTCTATGAAATTTCTAAGCTGGGTTCAGTATTGAATTTGTTTGAAAAGAATTAACTCGAATTTGAACTAAACGGGCTGGCAGGAAACAGAGTGGGCCGAAACAATTTGAAACGCAGCAAATCAGCCCAGTAACGCGTCCAGCGCGCGTGGGCTTGCTGACTGCATGGGGGCCACCAGTCAGCGATTGTGTAATACCGAATCGGTATGAGCTAACGTGGGGCGTAGGATTAGAAAGCAGATCGACGGCTCAGAGTCATCGTCTTCTCCGGCGAGATGCCGAGTGTCTGGCGGCGAGCCTAGGGTGTCGAGGGGCTAACCGTAGGTCCAGCGAGCGGCGGCGGTGTTCCGTTCGGGGTTGTCGATGAAGGGGAAGCAGATGGTAGCAGTGGCGTCGCTCGAGGAGGCTCCAGTCGACGGCGATTGCACCAGAGCTTCCGTGGCTTCGATCGCTCGATTGAGCTTGCTCCGGCGACGATTGGGTGAGTGGAGTGGCGGTGGAGAGTCAAGGATGGGAGGAGAGGGTGATGGGGTGCCTGGATTGCTCAGGGGAACTCGGTATTTATAGAGAATCTTGGGTGTTGCGGGGCAGGGTTGAAGTCGACAAGCAAGCGGCGATTCCGGCGAGCGGTTGGGCTAGGCGAGGGTGCAGCGACGTTCTCCTCGTCCAGGCTAAGCTAGAGGTGGCAACAGCATGGTCGGGCGGCGTCTGGAGCTCTCGCATTTCTTCCGTGTCTGCGGGCGGCGTTCACGGGATCTGCTTCGTCGTCTCCGGCGGTGGCGGTCCAGGGGCTGGTCGTGAGCGTGTCTGGCGCGTCTGAGGTGTCACGGCGGTGCTCGACGAAGTGCTGGAGGGGCCAGGGGCTGCGCGTGCTGGGGGAACGGCGCGTGGCCAGGGCGTGTCTGCGGCGTGTCCACGCGCGACGCGAGCGGCATCACTGCGCGTTCTAGGTGCGCGTTCTCTGGCGTGGCTAGGGCATCTACCTTGCTTCTGTTGGTGCTAGACGACGTAGATGAGCGAGGTGGCGAGCTGGGGCAAGGTGGCCAGGGTGGTGAGTGAAGGGAGAGAGGGGAGGCTCGGCAAGGTGGCGCCATGGCCGGCATGGGTGTGCATGCATGCTATGCATTGCCTCCCTAGGGTTGCTGTGGTGCATTGAGGGAGAGAGGGGACAAGGGGACTAGGTAGATAGGTTTAGGGCAGGTTAGGGTGAGTAGATCACTATTTAGAATAGTGTGGCATTTATTCCCTATTTGGAAATTTGTAAATTTTTTCCAAATTCAAATGAGTTCAAAGGTGGCAAGATTTGAAAAGTATGTGCTTGGTTGAGTTGTAAATGACCAGAGAGGATGAGGTGTGGTGGTGGAATTTCCAAATTCAAAGTATTGCAAAATTTCTAAGTGTGAGATTGTTCCACATAACAAAAAGTTGCAACTTTGCATGAGCATAGATTTTTATACAAAGTTAATTTGGCATGGTGGTCTTTGCCAAAGTTGTTCACCTTGATGTGCTCTTGAATGTGGTGAAAAGAATTGGCCAAGTGTAGTTCTGAAAAATTGAATTACAAGGGCTCAAAGTAGGGATCAGACTATAATTGGCAGATTTGACCATTATCATAAGTGATCCAAATTTGAGTTTGAAATTTATTTGATTTGTGTTTCTTTGATTCCAAAAGTTGTAGTAAGTGTTTAGTAACATTATTCAACTAATGGTGAAGACCAAAATGGTCTAGGGTGAAGATTTATAAAAATGGCATAAACCATATGTGAGGGTTTTAGGGTTTTTCTTTTATTTGATTTCTTTCTCTTTTTGATTTATTTGGTTTGTGATCTTCACTTGATCACATTAGGGTTTTAGAGTTCATCACATAAACATAATAACAATCATCATGGCATATCACTCAAATGCACAAGTCCTATGCATGGCACTATATGCAAATTAAAAGTTTTTGTTGGCTCTGAATTTTGAAATTCTGGAATTCTTCTAACTTTCTTTTTATTGAAATTTGGGATGTTACAAACAATATGGGCGCTTTCGCGTTGTTACAATGAGTTGTTGTTCTGCCTCTAGGGCTCCCAGGATCCGGCTTATAAAGGCGCATGGATCTAGGGTTTACATGGAGAGTCCTAGCCGGATTACAGGTTGCCTAACTACGGTACAATGTCTTGCCGTGTACGTCAAGGATCCGCCTTCCTCTGTACGTCGTACTGGATCCGGGTTCCATATGGGCCTCCACGGATCTGACTTCCTCCGAAGGTCGGTTGGGATCCGGCTTCCCTATCCTGGGCTGGACTTCATCCTTCAGGATCAACAGCAACTGGGCCGCCCGACGGGCCACATGCCACGTCACCATCCTTGGGCCACCCGGGCTTGCCGGATCTAGGCACTGTCGATGGTACACCCATGAAGTATACCCACAACAGTAGCCCCCAGAGTTCTCCGAGTTTCACCTTCAGTATCCGCCTTGCTTACGCTTCATGATTTCCGGCAATTTCAGTAACGCGGAGAAACTTGAAGAACTCCAACTTCACATTTTCTGCTTTGCCAACCTTCGGTCGGAAAATACCCCCATCCTGCGGGACTTCATCCATCGACAGCATCAATACGGCGTGTCTCCGGGTTACTCCCCTGCAGTAGACAAGAGTTTGCTTATCTTCACGCTACAACCCGGAACCTTAAAGGTTCAAACGGTTTCGCCAATCCTGGCGCCATTTTCGCGCGATTTGAGCGGTAATTTCTCCTTAGCCGTTTTTACCGCTTAATGCCTCGACACGTGTCGCTCATCCAACGGTGCGACGCTTGTGTTCCGACCACATGATGCGGAGCACGATTCTCCTCCATCGGCCTATAAATATCCGCCGTTCGAACCCTAATCACCCCATTCTCCCCCTTTTCACCTCTCAGAGCAGCGCCGCCTCCGAGATCCTCCTCCGCCGCACCGGAGTTCGCCGGAATCTCGCCGGAGTCGTTTCGCCGCCGCGCTGTGTTCTTCGTGTTCTTAACTTCAGCGAGCCACCGCAGCTAAATCTCGTCGCCGGCGACTCCGACCACCGCAGACACCATTCCGGTAAGATCTCGAGCTTCGTCATTGCACCGTAGTTGGTAGGGATGAGGTAGGATTTTGACATAGGATCCGACTAAGTTAAATTTTTCCGCCACTATTTCTCTTCAGATGTCTTCTTCGACTCCGCCTCCTACATCCGAGCCGATCATGGCAACGGCCCTCTCCTCCGCCCTCCCCCATTTGCCCCAGTTCAGCTGGAACCTTCCAAGGATTTCGGCAAGAACGTTGAGGGAACATCCACTAACCCGGAGAAAGCCTCCGGAGCAGATCAAACAGAGAAGAAGGCGGAAGAGGCAGCCGCCAAAAAATCGAAGGCTCGCCAGCGGGACAACGAAGCCAAGGGGAAATGGTGGCCCTGCACCACCACCGAAACAGAGCTCAACAACCTCGAGGCAGAGGGCTTCCTAAGACCCGGGTCCTGGCGGACAGTTCCGGGTTCTCTGGCTCTAGCTCCTGAAGCCGGAGAGATGGTGGTAACCAAGGCGCTTGTGGAGCGCGGCTTCTCATTTCCGCCAAGTGATTTCTTCTCGGAAATCTTGAAGGTGTACGGGCTCCAACCCCACAACATATCCCCAAACAGCGTCCTGGCCATCAGCAATCACATCACTCTATGTGAAGGCCACCTCCGGGTACCCCCAGAACTTTCTCTCTTTCAGTACTACTTCTCCGTTAAAAAGGAGAAGGTTCCTCAGACCTCCGAGTTGGCCACTTGTGGGTCAATCACATTCATGCTCCGCCCCGCCCGCGTCTATCCTCCCACCGATCGCCACGAATCCGCGCGATATTGGTCCGGAGGCTTCTTCTACCTGAAGGACGTTTTCGACCCAGCGAGCGTAAGGATGCTGCCGCCCTTCAAGAACAGCCCCGCCAGCGAGACTCTGGTCTGGACACAATGTCCTCACCTTTCTGAGTCACCTCTGCTGACTCGCGCAGTTAGGCGGATCTGCAAGCTGACGGATGAAGGTCTGTCGGGGAAGGACCTCACAATGTCCTGGTTCACCAAGAGGATCCAACCACTTCAACATCGGGACCGCCTGATGTTCCAATACACGGGGCGCGACGATCCTATGCGTGCCTCTAAGGACAACCTTTCTGCCGACGCCATCGACAAACGGATCCGACTTCTCATCAAGATTCCGCGTGATCTTCGGATTCACGTGTGTAACAAGGACATCCACACCAACGGCTCCGGGACCGCGGTACGTTGTCTTGACCCAACCGTTGATTCCTTTATAATCTGAATTTCGTCTAAGTATTGGCTTGGTAACATAGCTCGAAGCCCTTGAGGAGGGCGAACTCGGAACTCTCGTCCGGGTCCCTCACGCGGGCAACACTGACCCGGAAGTCGCGTCGGACGCGGAAGCTCCCGAGGCTCCGCGTCCCTCCAAAAGGAAGAAGAGGACTGCTCCCTCCAGCCCCGCCGCCAAACGTGCCCGCGAAGTGCCTAGCACCGCGGCTACCCGTAAGGCGGAGGCAGAGAAGAAGCGCCTCAAGCTCATCGACACCAGCAACCGAGCTCAGCCTGACATTCACCATTTTTTAAACCATCCGGGTAAGTGATTGGTTTCCGCCTTAAAATTCCCCTGTCACCATGAATCAGCATGTGCTTGACTATGTTGCCTTTCCTGCTACGCAACAGAGGTTCCGGAAGCCAGCCCCCCAAGATCCCCAAGAAGAGAACGAAGCCATCTCCGGCTTCAATACCAGTCACACCGGAGGTTGAGGTTCCGCCCAAGGCCTCTTCTACCGCCAAGCCGGACCCTAAGGACGTCATCAACCTTGATGACCTCCCCGAAGGCCCAATTGCCGAGACCGGCCACGACGAATCTGCCAAGGGCGCCTCCTCGTCTGCACCTCCGCCTGAGCAACCAACCGCCACCACAGTTGAACCTTCGGCTGAGCAAGTTGAGAAAAAGTTACAGCTAAGTCGTGCCACCGGCACGCCCCAAACTCATCCTCACCTCTTTCCGACTTTGCAAAAGGTCCCCCTCTCACAGCGCCATGCAGAAGTCTCCGCTATGATGGACAAAGTGTGGGGGCCTGCGAACACGGAAATGCAGGAGCTCTCTGACCTCGAAAGCGATCTCAAGGTTTTCTTTGCTAAGCACAAGGACGTGCGCCAGGTAACACTAGCCCCCAGGCATTGGGTTAGACATTTTTTCCGAGTAACATGTGTGAGCCGATGCTTTTTATGTGCACCTTAGCGGAAATTGAAAATTTTCTCAATCCAAGAATTTAAACTCCTCGCCAGCCCCCAGAATTTTGAATTTCCGACTAGCTGCTGTCTGCTTCTCAGAACACTCGGAAGCTGCATGTAGACCTGCGCGTCCATGTGCTGGAGCAAATGACGGAGATAGAAGGGCTGCGCCAGAATGCTGAAAATAGCCAAAAGGCTATAAAGCTCTTGGAGACCCGCCTGAATGGTAAGAACTCCGTGTTGAATTCGAATCTTTCCATGATCAATCATGATGCATAACTTGTGTGATTTTCTGCCTACAGAAGATATTTCCAAGCGCCCCACCATCGATGACCTGTCCGCCAAAGTCCAAGTGCTCGAGGCGGAGAACGAGTCCCTCAAGAACTTCCTCAAAGAATCCTCCGAGAAGGAGACTTTGGCGAAGAAGGAGCTCTCGGAGAAGCACACACGCGACATGGCGGAACTTGCGGACAAACTTAAGAAGAGCCAGCAAAGGGTATCAACCTTAGCGGCTAAAAATAAGAGTCAAGAGGAAGAGGCGGAGGCTATCGACAAAATGATCTTCCGTAAGAGTCTTCCCTGTTTAATTCCGACTTCCTCACTTTTTTGCTATGTCCGCGGAAGAACTGATCATCATTTTCGCAGCGAGTCTTGGCTTTGAGTGGACCAAGGATTCAACCCTCAAGAGGACAGAAGCGTATGATGAAGCGCGGAGTTTGATCGACGACCTCGTCGAGGCATGTCGCGGAATCGCCAAGTCTTTGTCCCTGAAGAGGGCCAAGACCACAGTGATCGACACCATGACCAAGCTCATGAAGCAGGTGCCGGAGCTCATCAAGGATTGGCAAGAATCTTCTGCTCGCGGAGTCGCCTCCCTCTTCTTAGCCACCTGCAAAGCGCACTTCCCCACCATGAGGTTCGCGGTCGTTGCGCGCGATACTCCGAAGGGTACCAAAATGGGAGCCATTCTCGCGGAGACCCAAGGATTTGATCGACTCTTTGTTGGACGAGTTAACCACTCGTTCTGGTACCACAAGTACGATCTCCCCAAGGGCTTCTCGGACGCGGAAGACGAAGAGGAAGGTGCTGAGGAGGGCGACGCGGAGGGCTCCGGGTCGAGCGCTGAGCAATCCGAGTAAGGCTCTGATGGCAACTCCGGCATTGGCTCCGGCAATGGCTCTGGCGACGGCTCCACCTATGTAGCGTCTGATGAGGAGCAATCCTCCGAGTAGAAATCTGCGAAACAAACAAACTGATGTATCATTTTGGCCCCGGAGTGGGTTTGTAAGATAACTTAAAAATTTTAAGTAGCTAGGGATGAAACACTTATGCATGGGCGGAAATACTTATCCTGCTATCCGTTTGAATGTTTATTTGCATGTTTCGTTTTGTTTGAAAGCAAGTGCTGGTTTTATATTTTCCGGCTTGCTCATTTGACCTTCCACGAGCCGGAAGACCGTTAGCCGGAAATGCTAGCCAGCGGCGACGAATCCCAATGGCGTCCGTCAATAACTGCGGAAACAAGCCCCCAGCGTAGGTGCCGGAAATCGCTACCAGGAATCCATGAGTTCGCAACATAAAATATTTCCGCCAGAAAACTTAAGCTTACGTCCAGAAAAGGACGATTTTGAAAATCACAACTTTCATACACGCCTAGGCGGAAATATCCAGCTCTGCGGTTTTAGTCGGAAAACATACACGATCGAAAAATGAACAAGTAAAGGAGGTAAAAGACTCAAAGAGTGAACCAGAAGCTTTATTTCATTGATCATGCATAACTATTACAAGGTATGTAATTCTAAAATTTTGCTAAGTGTGGAAAGGACGTAGCTGTGCAATGTTCCAGGGACGATCTGTTTCATCGTATATGTCATCCGGATCCTCCCGCTTGCGTTTCCTGTGCTAGTTAGCAGGTCTGTCCTTTAGCTCCCAGAAATCGACAAGGTAGTACGATCCATTATGAAGTACTTTGCTAACGACAAAAGGTCCTTCCCATGGAGATTGTAGCTTATGGTCTTTCACCTGACGAAGGCGGAGGACCAAGTCTCCGGCCATGAATGAGCGATTTCGAACTCGACGGCTATGATAGCGTCGGAGTTTCTGCTGGTATATGGTGGAGCATTGGTCAGCTAAATTCCAAGCTTCTTCGATCAGGTCCACATATAGATGTCTGGCCTCGTCAGCAGTTTCCTCATTGAAGGCGGAAACTCGCGGTGAATCGTGGATGATGTCGGAGGGGAGCACGGCTTCGGATCCGTATACCAGGAAGAAAGGAGTGAATCCGGTTGACCTGTTAGGGGTAGTTCGTAAACTCCACAAGACAGAATCTAACTCATCAGCCCAAGCTCCAGCTGCGCGTCGCAGCGGTTCTTCAAGGCGTGGTTTAATTCCTGATAATATGAGACCATTGGCCTTTTCGACCTGACCATTGGACTGTCGATGAGCCACAGAAGCAAGGTCCAGCCGTATCCCTACGTCCTCACAGTAATCCTTCAATTCTCCTTGTGCGAAGTTTGTGCCATTATCTATGATTATGCTGTGTGGGATGCCGAATCTCATCACGAGGCTGCAAACAAATTTTAGTGATGTAGCATCGTCGGCTTTTCTCACTTGCTTTGCCTCGATCCACTTACTGAACTTGTCAACAGCGACCAAGAGGTACTCAAAACCGCCAGGAGATGATTTCTTTAGTTTACCAACCATATCGAGCCCCCAGACCGCAAATGGCCAGGTGATAGGGATGGTCTTCAGCTCTTGAGCTGGAGCGTTTGGTTGAGTAGCGTAGTACTGGCAACCTCGGCAGGTCTTCACTAGCTTGTCAGCGTCTTCTTTAGCTGTGAGCCAATAAAATCCAAGTAGAAAAGCTTTTGCAACGAGTGACCTGGGGGCGGCATGATGCCCGCAATCCCCTGCATGGATCTCTCTGAGGATTTCAATTCCATCTTGGTTGGAGACGCATTTGAGAAATACACCTGTTGCGCTTTGTTTGTAGAGCTGTCCATCAACGATTGTGTAGGATCTTGCTCGTCTGATGATCTGTCGTGCGAGGACCTCGTCCTCTGGCAAGTTTCGACCGATGAGGTAGTCCAGGAAAGGCTGTGTCCATGCCGGAATGATGGCCATCACTTCCTTAGCCGGAGATACTGCCACCTCTGGGTTTTCTGGGTTAGCGCCCTTCACCGAGGGTATCCGCAAGTGCTCCAGGAAAATGCCAGGCGGAATTGGTTTCCTGCCGGATCCGAGCTTAGATAGCATATCTGCCGCTATGTTATCGTCTCTTCTGACGTACTTGACTTCGTATCCGAGGAAGCATTTTGCGATCTCGTCAACTTCGTCTCTGTAAGCCGCCATGACGGAGTTTCTGGCGTTCCAGGTTTCGGCTACTTGCTGTGCCACCAGGTCGGAATCTCCGCATCAAATGATGTGCTTGATCCCTATCTCCTTAGCGATGCGCAGTCCGTGTAGTAGAGCCTCATATTCCACCATATTGTTTGTAGCTTCGAAGTGGATCTGCAGAACGTACTGCAGTTCTTCTCCGGTAGGGGACTTCAGGGTGACTCCGGCTCCCGAGCCTTGATGCTGCTTGGATCCATCGAGGTGCATAACCCATGTCTCTGGTTCCGGCTCCAGATTTATGTCCGGAGCTTCTGTCCTTTCTGCGACAAAATCCGCCAAGATCTGGGACTTGATCGCAGTCCTGGCTTTATAGTTGATGTCGAAGGCGGATAATTCAATGCCCCATTTTGGTGTGCGTCCTGTTGCGTCAGCGTTATTGAGAATTGTTGACAGCGGAGCTTTGCTCACGACTGTTACTGGATGCTCCTAGAAGTAGTGCCTCAGCTTCCTGCTACCTAGGAATACTCCATAGGCTAGCTTTTGAAAGTGAGGGTATCTCTGTTTGGATTCCGTAAGCACTTCGCTAATGTAGTAGACTGGCCTTTGGACTCCATACTCGTGCCCTTCTTCCTGTCGCTCCACCATGATGACGAGGCTGATGACTCTGTTAGTAGCTACCAGGTAAAGGAGCATAGGCTCTGACTCTTCTGGCGCTGCTAGGATAGGTGGGGAGGTGAGTATTTCCTTCAACCCTTGAAGCGCTGCATCTGCTGCATCGTCCCAGACAAATTTGTCCGTCTTCTTCAATAGCTTGTATAGGGGTAGCGCCTTCTCGCCAAGACGGCTAACAAATCTGCTGATTGCTGCAACACAACCAGTTAGTCGTTGCACATCTTTGAGACAAGTTGGCCTTTTGATGCACATGATTTCCTTGATTTTCTCCGGGTTCACCTCAATGCCCCTGTTAGAGACAATGAAGCCAAGGAGTTTTCCAGCTGGAATGCCAAAGACGCACTTCAGCGTATTCAACATCATCTTGTACCGACGGAGATTCTCGAAGGTTTCTGTGAGATCGCTGATCAAGTCGGATCCTTTCCGGGTCATGACCGCGATGTCGTCGACGTATGCGTGTACGTTCCGGCCAATTTGGTCCTTTAAGCACCGCTGCATCGTACGTTGGTAGGTGGCACCTGCATTTTTCAAACCAAAAGGCATGGTGACATAGCAGTAAGTGCCGAAAGGGGTGATGAACGAGGTCGCCTTTTGGTCGGACTTCTTCATCCTGATCCGATGGTACCTAGAATATGCGTCAAGAAAACACAGAAGTTCCGCCCCTGCCGTCGAATCAATGACTTGGTCAATGCGCGGCAGGGGAAACGGATCCTTCGGACAATGCTTGTTCAAGCCGGAGTAATCGATGCACATTCTTAGTATTTCATAATTCTTTTTGGGAACAAGGACGGGGTTTGCGACCCAATCAGTATGGATAACTTCTATTACAAAACCTGCCTCTAGTAACTTAGCTAGTTCCATTCCTATGGCGCGGCGCTTCTTATCTCCAAAGCGTCGCATAGCTTGCTTCACCGGTTTAGCCCCCGGATTTATGTTGAGGTAGTGCTCGACGAGCTCCGTAGGTACTCCGGACATGTCAGAAGGCTGCCATGCGAAGATGTAACGGCCCAGGAAATACCCCTATTAGATTTGTTTGTTATTTTCTTTTTGCATCATCATGCATGCATCAAACCATCCACATGTTTTTATCAACCTAAAATTATATGCATATTTATCTTTATTTTCGCCTCTCATATGGTTTAATAAAACCATCCCATCTTTCTTCTTATTTTCAAGGAAAACCATATACAAGTTATTTTGTACCTATTTGCAAAATGGTTTCAATTCAAAAATTCAAGTTTGGAAAATGTTCGCAAAAGGGACTGAGCTCTTCCTTCTCTGTCTCTCTTTCTTATTTATTCTCTATATCTGATCTTCCTTTGCAAAAATCAGATTCCAGGAAGAAAATCTAGACATGCAATCCTTTTTCTATCTAGCCCACGTCCCTCTTTTGTTTTCCTTCTCTCTAGAACCAGCCCACACTTCTAGCCGCTCCTTTCTTGTGGTCTGCTCCACCACCAGCCCAACGTATCCATCGAAGCCACCATCAAGTCTTTCTTCTTCCTTCTGTACGGCTAAGCATCTGTGCCTCGGCACGTCCCTGTCTAGCTGATGGACGGTGGCATAGGCGCTTCCTCCTCTCTGATACGTCTCAAACGTATCTATAATTTCTTATGTTCCATGCTACTTTTATGATGATACTCACATGTTTTATACACATTATATGTCATTATTATGCATTTTCCGGCACTAACCTATTAACGAGATGCCGAAGATCCAGTTGCTGTTTTCTGCTGTTTTTGGTTTCAGAAATCCTAGTAAGGAAATATTCTCGGAATTGGACGAAATCAAAGCCCAGGGTCCTATTTTTGCACGAAGCTTCCAGAAGACCGAGGGGGAAAGGAAGTGGGGCCACGAGGCGCCGCCACAACAGGGCGGCGCGGCCCAGCCCTTGGCCGCGCGGCCCTGGCGTGTGGGGCCCTCGTGTGGCCCCCCGCGTTGCCCTTCCGCCTACTTAAAGCCTCCGTCGCGAAACCCCTAGTACTGAGAGCCACGATAGGGAAAACCTTACTGAGGCGCCGCCGCCGCCAATCCCATCTCGGGGGATTCAGGAGATCGCCTCCGGCACCCTGCCGGAGAGGGGATTCATCTCCCGGAGGACTCTACACCGCTATGGTTGCCTCCGGATTGATGAGTGAGTAGTTCACCCCTGGACTATGGGTCCATAGCAGTAGCTAGATGGTTGTCTTCTCCTCATGTGCTTCATTGTCGGATCTTGTGAGCTGCCTAACATGATCAAGATCATCTATCTGTAATGCTATATGTTGTGTTTGTTGGGATCCGATGGATAGAGAATACTATGTTATGTTGATTATCAATCTATTACCTATGTGTTGTTTATGATCTTGCATGCTCTCCGTTGTTAGTAGAGGCTCTGGCCAAGTTTTTGCTAGTGTTATCACCAGAATTCAACCGGATCAGGAGGTGGGCCGTGATTAAGATGGGCTTGAAGAATATACATGGAAGATATACATGAATCGGCCTTATACACGAAGTTTGGGCCAAGTTGCCCGTGTATCTGTAATCTATAGTAGGATACGTGTCGGTTAGGATTAAATCAGAGTTTAGCTCGTGCACGGTTGGGATTATTCCCAAATTAGAAAGTCTACGGACTATAAATATGTATCTAGGATTATTCGAGAAGGAGGACGATCACGTTCACAACAAATCAATCTAGGCGCATCGCCACCCCTTGTTTCGAGGGTTTCTCCCGGGTAAGCATCATGCTGCCTAGATCGCATTGCGCGATCTAGGCAGTATCGGTTTATTCGTTCTTGGTGTTGCTCGTGCTGAAGCCTTTTTGATGGCGAGCAACACCCTTATCTCAGGTGTTTTGGGGTTGACGTCGTTACTTTCATGATGTACTTGTTTAGGTACGCTATCTCTCAATATCTGGCTGCCCTTGCACCTACATTAGGTGTAAGGGCAGCATCTTGCTTGTTCATTAGCTAGTAGATCTAATCTGTTATAGTCGCTCCTTGTACATCAAGGATTGGTTTGATATCCGCATGGTTAGGCCTTATAAACGGGTTGAACGATCCAGTAGTGCGTAAGGTGTGGTTAGCGAGATCCTAGAGGGATTGTTCCGGGGATCAACTTCATGTTGGTTTTTAGGCCTCTTTAGGGTTAGTTTTTCCCATCATCTTACGTATCTGCTAGGCTCAATTACGCATAGGATGTTCCGATTATGCGGTGAAAACCCTAGACTATCGTAGATTAGTTTAGCTTGTTTTGACTAAGCGAGATCCCCATGTTAATGTGAAATCCAACGTGTGTCATGGGGCAATCGGCTCTTAGAGCCGATCCACAGGGCAACCTAAAAGCCGATCGGGGCTCGTATTTAATGTTTACGTGTTTACCATGCAGGAAACTAAGTCGAAGCAATCCATCACCTTCCTGACCAGGTATAGGTCAGGTGGCACGCCCTTGCATTAGCATCGGACGTGCGTTCTAGGAGCATTGCGGGCCGTCGCCCGAGGGACCAGGGCCAGCCGCAGTCCTGGGAGCCTCCCGGCTCTACGGTGTTGCTCGTCGCTGCTCGCCGGTGAGTTTCTGACGGCAACACATTCTGGCACGCCCGGTGGGACCGTCAACAACAACGGCATCGACATCTTCTTCTGAGATGGCAGACGAGCCGGTCAAGTACGAAGAGCTGCCTGAGGAGTTCAAGAAGAAGTATGATGAGATCAAATCCATCCTCGAAGCCGATCTCATCGGCTCTTTCACAAAAACCCGTTCACATGGCATTAGGTGGAAGGGGTTCTCGCCCGATGGTGCTCTTGATGGAGTAGATCTGTCTACCCCTTCAGAGGAGCGCACCAGAGCTCTGCGCCAAGAACATAACTATATGACAGCTCATTCTCTTCATCGGCACTCTGAGAGCCTGATAAACACTTTGGAGCGCGTCGCGGTCCGCGTGGTTCAGGAGATAATGAAGCACCAATACTCCCCGTCAGGCCCAGTCCTGGGAAATCACCAGGGAGAACTGCCGTTCCAGACCAGACCGTCGTTACCGTTCGCGCTTACAGCTCCAGAGCCGCGTGGTTCGCCGGCTTTCGTCGTCCACAAGATTGGAGGCGATCCTGCTGATTACCAGTTCATGCTGGAGCCACCTAAGGAAATCCCGCACGGATACACGTGCATTTATGTGCCAGATTGCAACGATTTGGCGCGCACGAACCAGATAACAGCAGGAGGAGTTTCGGGAGTTACAGGAGGAATTACTGGAGGAGACACCGATAAACAGGCGTGGCTAGCCAAGTATGCCACCGCAGCAGATCAGCAAAATTCAGCCCCTGCAGCTCCTACAGTGGACCAGATCAGTGCAATCTTGAGAGACCAGTTTGGCATGGTACCAAAAAGAAGGGCAATCGGCTATTCCAAGCCGTACCCAAACGAGTATGATCTGATACCGCTGCCACCCAAGTATCGGCTCCCTGAGTTCTCAAAGTTCACTGGGTCGGAGGGCTCTAGCTCATTCGAGCACGTCAGCCGGTATTTGGCACAGTTGGGCATGATCTCAGCTTCAGACCAACTACGCGTCAGGTTCTTCGCGCAGTCCCTTACATGATCGACTTTTGGGTGGTACACTTCGCTGCCACCAGACTCAATCCGGACGTGGAAGCAAATGGAAGAGCAATTCCACGTACAGTATCATTCAGGAGCTTCCGAGGTTGGCCTTGCCGATTTGGCACAAGTGCGACAGAGGCGTGGAGAAGCAGTGTCAGAGTACATTCAACGCTTCAGGACTGTGAGAAACCAGTGCTATTCGTCTCGTTTGAGTGAAAAGGAAGCCGTTGATCTGGCAGTGGTAGGTCTTACGTCGCCGATCAAAGACATAGCTTCTCAGGCAGAGTATACCTCCCTGGCGCACATGGTGCAGAAACTATCATTATACGAACAACACCATCCAGAATTATACCAGGACAAATTCAAACGCCCAGTAAGCCTGATCGAGGTAGAAGAGGTTGAAGACTCGGTAGGAGATTAAGAAGTGGCCATGGCTGAATGGGCTCGGGGGGCAAACCCTGTGTCCTGCAAGTGGGTCAAACCACAAGGTCCTACGAAAGGGTTCGACTTCGACGTGAGCAAGGCAGAACCAATTTTCGATCTCTTGCTCAAAGAAAAGCAACTGAAGTTACCAGAAGGCCATAGAATCCCTACGGCCCAAGAGATGAGCGGAAGGCCTTACTGCAAGTGGCATCATTCGTTCACACATACCACCAACGACTGCAAAGTGTTGCGCCAGCAGATTCAAATGGCGATAGAGCAAGGCCATCTTATTTTCAGCCAGTATGCCATGAAAGTGGACACGCACCCGTTCCCTGCTGTCAACATGGTGGAGTGTAGTCACCCTGCAAGGCACCAGCCAGATTTCTCGTTCAGTATCAACATGGCAGGGCCTGCATACCACTCTGGCAGTGACAGAGAAGAGAGCAGTCGTTCTCGTGGCAAGGACAAGGAGGAGGCCGGTTCTCGCGATCGGCCCCGATACAATGACAAACGGTACGTGACCGAGGATCAAGTGAGAAGCGTGCGGTACCAGCGACCACTCTCAGAGCACCTTCTTAACAAATATGAGTATCAACATGACCAACGCCAACGGTGTGACACAGCCGATGACGTAGCTCATCGGCTTAACAAAAATGATAGAAAGTATCGTCAGTATAATAGAGATGACGAAAGATGTGAGCGCCGCACCGGGGGAAGGTCAGACGAGCAAGAGGACATGGACCGTCACTGGGACTGCCCGTTCTTTAAACATTGCTGGGACTCAGGAATGAGCCGATTGCCAACAATCAAAAGCTGCCCAGAGTGTAGATCAAAGAAGAAATACGCGGCAGACGTGTCAGTGTTCAAACGTCTAGGACCTCTCCCACGTCGGAACAAAAGAGCTGAGTCCTCTCGAGAGGAAGATTCTGAGGAGTTAGACGATGAAGAAGAAGAAGATATGTACCACCGACCAAGGTGGTGCCCTGATGGACACAGTCATTCTCAGAAACGCAGGGTACAGCGGCTACGCAGCTTGGAGGAAGCCGAGAGATTATACCTGCACACATTGAGGAAGGCACGGCCCGATCTGGCCGCGAAAATTCAGCAAACTTTGGATGAGGAGGGCCGCCCACAGAAGCAAGAGTGGCGTCCCAAACCAAAGAAAGCCGATGATAAGACATCGGCTGGCGCCAACATGGTGTTCATACTTCCGTCAGAGTTTTGCGCTCCGAGATCAGAGGAAGCATCGGTGGCGCAGCTTGACTGCGGTCCACGGCCAGTTGTCTTTGAGAAGCCACGAGAAAGGAGCTACAGACATTTGAAGGCTTTGTACGTAAAAGGATATATCAACGGACAACCTGTCAACAAGATGCTAGTGGACACAGGAGCAGTAGTCAACATAATGCCGTACTCCATGCTACGTCGCCTGGGACGCTCTAGCGTGGATTTGATCAAAACCAACGTCACATTGAGTGATTTCAACGGCCAAACATCAGAAGCGCAAGGTGTTCTAAGCGTGGATCTGACGGTAGGCCGAAAAACCATCCCCACGTCGTTCTTCATCGTCGACAGCAAGAGCACGTACGCCGTCCTACTAGGGAGAGATTGGATTCACGCTAATTGCTGCATTCCATCCACAATGCACCAATGCCTGGTACAGTGGGATGGCGATGAGGTGGAGGTCGTCCACGCAGATGACACAGCCGAAATTTCAACGGCTGGCATGAGTATTTGGGACGCGGTGGACCAAGAGCCGCTCTCTGGAGTAAGGCTGGACGATTGTGAGCGCATTGAGGTTACAAAAAACAGGGTGAGGCTGGTCTTATCCACTGGCCTGACAGTGTAACCGCATCAAAATCACTAGATATGTGTAGCAAGGCCGATCCATGTGATCGGCCCCCAAAAATAAATTGTAAATCCGCATCAAGCAGTGCAATGACAAAGGAGGCCGATTCAGGCAATCGGCCCGTATTACCCTTATCATATATTTTGCCTGTGTTCAGTGTTGATCTAGCAGGTGATGGAAAGCTAGGGTATGGGTTTACATCGGCTGATGAGCTAGAAGAAATTGACATTGGTCCTGGGGATAAGCCACGACCAACATTTATCAGCAAGAAGTTGGGTCCACATCTGAGGAGTCTGATGATAGCTCCGTTGAAAGAATACCCAGATTGTTTTGCCTGGGATTATACAGAGATGCCCGGGTTAGACAGGAGCATCATCGAGCATCGGCTCCCTCTTAAAAGGGGATTTCGGCCATTCCAGCAACGAGCACGACAAATGAGGGCCGAAGTTTTAGAAGCAGCCAAGAAGGAGATCGAAAAAATGTTGGCTGCAGGTTTCATCAGGCCGTGCAGGTATGCTGAGTGGATTTCCAGTGTTGTGCCTGTGGAGAAAAAGGACGGCCGAATGCGCGTCGCCATAGATTTTCGGGATCTCAACAGAGCCACTCCAAAGGATGAGTATCCAATGCCGGTAGCAGAAACATTGATCAACGCAGCGGCTGGTCATAAAGTGTTGAGTTTCATGGATGGCAACGCCGGTTATAACCAGATTTTTATGGCTCCAGAAGATATACATAAGACCGCATTTAGAGTACCAGGAGCAGTGGGCTTGTTTGAGTATGTGGTCATGACTTTTGGATTGAAGAACGCCGGCGCGACATATCAACGAGCCATGAATTACATCTTCCATGATCTGATCGGCAAATTGGTGGAAATCTACATCGATGATGTGGTAGTTAAGTCTGTCTCGATGGAAGGACACTTGGAGGACTTGCGGCGTATTTTGGACCGAACTAGGGAGTTCGGACTAAGAATGAATCCCAAGAAGTGTGCCTTTGGTGTGACGGCTGGTCAATTCCTGGGTTTCTTGGTTCATGAACGAGGAATCGAGATCGGCCTGAAAAGTCAGGAGGCAGTGCGCACAATGAAACCGCCTACCACAAAGAAAGAACTGCAATGTCTCATCGGCAAAATCAACTTCGTCAGAAGGTTCATCTCAAACTTATCAGGACGGATCGAGCCGTTCATGGGATTGGTAAAAATCAAAGCCGATGAGGAATTTCACTGGGGGGCAGAGCAACAGCGAGCGTTCGACGAGATTAAGGAATACCTAACGAAGCCACCTGTGTTGGTACCGCCTCAGCAAGACAGACCATTCTTTATTTATCTGTCAGTAGCCGATACTTCTATCGCTTCAGTAGTGGTGCAAGTCTATGATGGTCTAGAAAAAGTCGTGTTCTACCTTAGCAGAAGGATGTTGGATGCAGAAACCAGGTACCCTGAGATTGAAAAGTTGTGCCTCTGCCTGTTCTTTACCTGCACCAAGCTTCGTCCTATTCGCGGAGGTTATCATTATATGCAAATCAGACGTCATCAAACACATGTTGTCGGCTCCTGTATTGAAAGGCCGACTTGGTAAGTGGATGTTTGCGCTATCAGAGTTCGATCTCCGGTATCAACCAGCGAAGGCCGTCAAGGGACAAGCGTTAGCCGATCTTATTGCTGAACGAATCAACACGGATGTAGCAGCCCTGTCAGTTCGTGCTTGGGCCATGTTTTTCGATGGATCGGTTTGTGAAGACGGTTGTGGCATCGGGATACTGCTCGTATCGCCTCGGGGGGCAACATATTCTTTCTCCATCAGGTTACCTACCCCTTGCACCAACAATGTTGCTGAGTATGAAGCGATATGCAGGGGTATGGAGTTGCTTATAGAAGCCGGTGCAGAAGCAGTGGAAGTATTTGGAGACTCCAAGTTGGTTATTTCCTAGCTCACAGAAGAATACAAATGCGAGAGTGAGTCCCTGTTCCCATTATGGATGCAATGCCGCGAGCTGATGATACAGTTCAGGTATATAAATTTCAATTGGATACCAAGGTCGCAAAATACCGAGGCTAATGATCTAGCCCAGACGGCATCAGGCTACAAGGACGGTGCGGAAGGAGCCGATGTCCAGGTATATGCCTTGGAACCGGGTGACTGGAGAGCCGATATCTTCAATTACTTGAAAGATCCGGCTCGGGGGGCACCTAAACGGATAAGGTACAAAGCCATGAAGTATGTCCTTATAGGAGATGATATGTTCTACAGGACTCTGGAAGGATTACTTCTCAAATGTTTGGGAACAGCCGAGTCGAATCGGCTCTTACACGAGGTACATGAAGGCGCTTGTGGAACCCATCAATCGGCTCATAAAGTGAAATGGTTGATCAGGCGATCGGGGTTCTACTGGCCCACCATGCTTGAGGATTGCTTTAATTATTATAAGGGGTGTCAAGCATGTCAGATGTTTGGGAAGATTCAAATGGTACCTGCATCAGCAATGAACCCCATCATCAAACCATGGCCGTTTCGAGGTTGGGGCATGGATATGATCGGCAAGATCCATCCTGCGTCAAGCGGAGGCCACGAATGGATTCTGGCCATCACGGATTACTTCACTAAATGGGTGGAAGCTGTCCCTATGAAGAAGGTAAAATCGGAAGATGTCATCAAATTTGTGAAGGAGCACGTCATTCATAGGTTCGGGGTTCCCCAGACTATTACGACCGATGGAGGTTCGGTCTTTATTTCTAAAGAGTTCAGAAAGTTCTGTGATGACATGGGAATTAAGTTGATCCGATCGTCTCCATACTATGCTCAAGCAAATGGGCAAGCTGAAGCGTCCAACCAGAGCCTCATCAAGTTGATTAAGAGAAATATTGACGAGCACCCTAGACGTTGGCATGAAATATTGTCAGAAGCTTTGTGGGCTTATCGTATGTCATGTCATGGGGCTATAAAAACTTCGCCGTACCAGCTGGTTTATGGACAAGAAGCCGTATTACCTTGGGAAATTACGGCTGAATCGAGACGTGTCACGTTTCAGAACGACCTAACATCTGAAGAGTATGCGGCCCTGATGAGTGATACTATTGAGGATCTGACAGAACTTAGGCTTTGGTCGCTTGAGAAGATTAAAGAGAATAAAGCCAAGGTAGCTCGTGCATACAATAAGAAGGTGAGACCAAAGGAGTTTCAGGTTGGTGATCTAGTATGGGAAGCTGTCTTGCCGTTAGGGACTAAAGATAAAGCATATGGCAAATGGTCTCCTAATTGGCACGGTCCGTACAGAGTCGACCAGGTCTTGAAGGGTAATGCATACATGCTCGAGCAGTTGGATGGGGTTAAGTTCCCAGTAGCTGTCAATGGACAACATCTCAAGAAATATTTCCCAAGCATGTGGGATGATGGACAGTGAAATATGGAGGCCGATGCATAAAATCGGCCAGTAAATTTTTTTTTACATGTTACAGCCGATGCAAGGACATCGACTTCAGACCAAAATGCCGATGCATAGCCATCGACTCTAGAGGAATAAGCGCAACAGATTATCTTCAGGCCTTTTCAAGGGAAGGATCTGTGCGTTTGAGGTTTAAAGGTTGCATGGTCTCGAATTAGACCTATTCGAACGACAATTTGAGGGATTTGAGTATGAATAGGCAACTAAATCGACAATCTGGACTGGGTTGCGTTTTATGAGAAAAGCCGATGCACTGCCATCGGCTCTTTGCACATTAACTTACCTCGACAATCGGCAAAAATGACAAGGAAGCAAAATCAATAGAAGAATATTTTCTTCATTAGTAAAGGATTTCTTACAAAGAAAGAGCCGATTGCTCAGGGGAGGAAGAACAAAAGAAAGGCCTATTGGCCAATCTACTACTACTACTGCTAGGCCTATTCTACCGGCCGTTGCTGCCCTCGTCGTCGCCATCGGAGCTATCGTCGGTGCTGCTGCCGGCGGGCTCCTCGTCGCTGCTGTAGCCCTTGGCGGGGGCTCCGTACTCCTCCTCGTCGTCGTCATCGTCGGTGTCGTCGTACGACCCGGCGCGGAAGCGCTTCGCCGGAGGGTACTCTTCGAGGGAGTCGTCGTCGTCCTCCCCCTCTTCATCCTCCTCGTCGGAGGAGGTGTAGCCGTCCCAGGAGAACGAGTCGTCCTCGCTCTCCGATACCGGTTCCCCATCGGCGAGGAACTGGAGGTCTTCGTCTCCGCTGGTCAAGGACTTGTCGTCCTCAGACCAAACGGAGGAGGCGTGGTCCTCCTGATCCCACTCCTCTGGGGCGCACTCGTTGTGCGCCGCCATCGGATCATGTCCCGGCGTGGGCGCGCGGGAGGAGGAAGAAGAGGACTGGAAGGAGAGTCCCGATGAGGCGGAGGAAGAGGAGGAGGAAGACAAGTTTGCGGAGGGAAAGAGGTTTTTTGGACCGATGGCTAGTACAGAGCAGGAGGATGAAAGGGCGAGCTGTTCGGCGCGGTTAAATAAAGGGGATATAGTGGAGGTTTAATGCCGCAGCAATTTCCGAGGAAGTGGTGCCAAAAAACTGTCAAATCGTGCAGGGAAGTTGAGAAGGCGAGGTGTCATGATGAAGGATGCTGCAACGGTTCTGCTCTGCCACGACATGACCCGACGAAGAAAACCAGAGTGGTTTTGGAATTACCATTGCCAAAACCAGGGGGCATGTGTTATCACCAGAATTCAACCGGATCAGGAGGTGGGCCGTGATTAAGATAGGCTTGAAGAATATACATGGAAGATATACATGAATCGGCCTTGTACACGAAGTTTGGGCCAAGTTGCCCGTGTATCTGTAATCTATAGTAGGATACGTGTCGGTTAGGATTAAATCAGAGTTTAGCTCGTGCACGGTTGGGATTATTCCCAAATTAGAAAGTCTACGGACTATAAATATGTATCTAGGATTATTCGAGAAGGAGGACGATCACGATCACAACAAATCAATCTAGGCGCATCGCCACCCCTTGTTTCGAGGGTTTCTCCCGGGTAAGCATCATGCTGCCTAGATCGCATTGCGCGATCGAGGCAGTATCGGTTTATTCGTTCTTGGTGTTGCTCGTGTTGAAGCCTTTTTGATGGCGAGCAACACCCTTATCTCAGGTGTTTTGGGGTTGACGTCGTTACTTTCACGATGTACTTGTTTAGCTACGCTATCCCTCAATATCTGGCTGCCCTTGCACCTACATTAGGTGTAAGGGCAGCATCTTGCTTATTCATTAGCTAGTAGATCTAATCTGTTATAGTCGCTCCTTGTACATCAAGGATTGGTTTGATATCCGCATGGTTAGGCCTTATAAACGGGTTGAACGATCCGGTAGTGCGTAAGGTGTGGTTAGCGAGATCCTAGAGGGATTGTTCCGGGGATCAACTTCATGTTGGTTTTTAGGCCTCTTTAGGGATAGTTTTTTCCATCATCTTACGTATCTGCTAGGCTCAATGACGCATAGGATGTTCCGATTATGCGGTGAAAACCCTAGACTATCGTAGATTAGTTTAGCTTGTTTTGACTAAGCCAGATCCCCATGTTAATGTGAAATCCAACGTGTGTCATGGGGCAATCGGCTCTTAGAGCCGATCCACAGAGCAACCTAAGAGCCGATCGGGGCTCGTATTTAATGTTTACGTGTTTACCATGCAGGAAACTAAGTCGAAGCAATCCATCACCTTCCTGACCAGGTATAGGTCAGGTGGCACGCCCTTGCATCAGCATCGGACGTGTGTGCTAGGAGCATTGCGGGCCGTCGCCCGAGGGACCAGGGCCAGCCGCAGTCCTGGGAGCCTCCCGGCTCTACGGTGTTGCTCGTCGCTGCTCGCCGGTGAGTTTCTGACGGCAACAGCTAGTAACTCCAAGAGGGAGTATTTATGCTCGATAGTGGGTTCATGCCTCCATTAAATCTGGGACAGTGACAGAAAGTTCTAAGGTTGTGGATGTGCTGTTGCCACTAGGGATAAAACATTGATGCTATGTCCGAGGATATAGTTATTGATTACATTACGCACCATACTTAATGCAATTGTCTGTTGCTTGCAACTTAATACCGGAAGGGGTTCGGATGATAACCTGAAAGTTGACTTTTTAGGCATAGATGCATGCTGGATAGCGGTCTATGTACTTTGTCGTAATGCCCAATTGAATCTCACAATATTCATCATATCATGTATGTGCATTGTCATGCTCTCTTTATTTGTCAATTGCCCAACTGTAATTTGTTCACCCAACATGCTATTTATCTTATGGGAGAGACACCTCTAGTGAACTGTGGACCCCGGTCCATTCTTTTACATCGAATACAATCTACTGCAATACTTGTTTTACTGTTCTCTGCAAACAATCATCATCCACACTATACATCTAATCCTTTGTTACAGCAAGCCGGTGAGATTGACAACCTCACTATTTCGTTGGGGCAAAGTACTTTGGTTGTGTTGTGCAGGTTCCACGTTGCCGCCGGAATCACTGGTGTTGTGCCGCACTACATCTCGCCGCCATCAACCTTCAACGTGCTTCTTGACTCCTACTGGTTCGATAAACCTTGGTTTCTTACTGAGGGAAAACTTGCTGCTGTACACATCATACCTTCCTCTTGGGGTTCCCAACGTCACAAGGAAGCTACTACGCCCACGTCAACTGTGCGCAAGCACTCTCCATAAAAAAACCAACAACGCCCGTCCCATCGAACCCTAGCTCGTTTCCTCCAAGCCGCCGCCACCCTCTCCAGCTCCTCACAAAAACCCTACCCGTGTGCCACTCCGCCGTCTACCGTCCGCCGCCGACGCCATGGCCGCCGATGAGCTCACCTGAGCGGTGAAATCGGACCACCATCTGCTCCTCTCCATCCTCATCGTCTTCACGGAGCCGGATAGCCTGCAGCAGCTCGAGACCGTCGATGTCTGCATCATCTACTCGGCCACCTCCTTCTTCTTCATCTCCGGCAGCTCCTCTGCCGCTCCCTTCTCGTCACCGACCAACCCAGGGTGAGCAGCCTCCCCTCCTTCCTCCCCTGCATGCTACCACACCCCTGGATCGAGGAAGAAGCGACGGGAAAACGAGATAGATTCGAAAACGAAATCAGAAAAATTCCAGTTTTTGTCTGTTTCACGGTGATGTCTCCCGACGAAGATCCCTGGCGAACCAGGTCGTTTCATCACGAGATTCTTGTTCCAGTAGATGCACAACTTCACTCTCTTTCTACTGGTTTTTGAATCACCCAAAACGGAGTAGCGTAGACGTCGCTACCTTCGTCCAAAGTCGGGTCCAGAAAACAGTTTCTGTTCAGTTTTCAGTTCAGCTGTTCCTCGCCGTGTCGCGTTCGGTTTTTCTGACGAGTCTCACCGATGTTGCACTCCTTCTCAGCACGAACCAAAGGAACCACTAGATACTCCCCACATGCAGCTACACCACAGTTGTTTTCTTTTCGCAAATCGATGCAGAGATTCGTCGTGGCTTGTGACGCCCCGAAACCGGTACCGTGAGGATCCCAGCGAACCCGCCGAAATCCGCATGATATCGATCCAGAGACGCCCTCCGACACGACGTGCGCGATGGATCACACACGCGATGCCGAAGGAATTAACACGAGAGGTAACATTACAACAGGATTACAATAGAGCCCACAAGAAACATATATATTACAACAAGGACTCCAAAGAGTCAAGATACAAATATACAACATAAGATCCAAATCATACAGAAGATCAAATACATCCGAGTACGGACAAGATACAAATTTGGACTAAGGGTCCTGAAGATAATCAGTGGCGTCCATAACCCTGCCCAGGCCAAGCCGGAAGGGTAACCTTCCTAACGTCGTCTTCATCGAACATATCTTCATACCTGCCCGGTTATGTCCCGTAGAAGCAGCAATAAGTACGGGTTCGTACTTAACAAAACTTCAAGACGTATAAGCATTCGTCAACCAGTCATCCTTTGTACTTGAGCCACGCAGGGGACTTCGAGGACGCAAGAGAAACGTCATAGGCAATATGGTGGGGTTAAGCAGCAGCGCGCAAGCACTAAAAACCTATAGAGACACTCTACTACATTCGTCTAAACAGAGAAGACGAGAGAGCGCAAAAGCTAACAGTTCTATACTCTGCAAACATAACACAGCCGATGTGTTCCCAACTCGCAAGGAAGTACTTACAAGGGCACTCACACGGTTGACAAGTTTTAACCATTTATTATTGAAGTTGTGCTACTTACTACACAAGTTATTAGTATTGAAACTACAGGTGTAAGTTGTCTATGGTCGAGTCATACAGCTCGAAGTCGTCCATAGCCGTGGACACGGCTTATCGATAAGATGTAACCCTGCAGGGGTTGCCCAAATGTACCCACACGCACGATCGACCCACTTGTGACAGGTGGATATCATGACTCGCACTCTCCTTCACGACAACAATGCCCAGGAAGCCACCTAACCAAGTTGAACCTGAATCGAAGTCCGGCCGTATCTCCGAAGCAGACTTAGCTGTTTGAGTCTACGGCTAAGTCAGTTCCTAGGAGATGCACATTGGATCAGAGCTCACTCTGGGGAGATGACCAATGACCTCACTCTTTCGGATACCGCTTAACATCGTATCCCACCTATACGTGCGTACAAGAACAAAGGGATACAAGGCATAAGGCTTCCCCAAAAGTAACAGAAGGAAACAAGCTTGCACGCACGCATTAAAAAGGAAACGTTACAATCTAGTTGTGGCCACTGAACAAAGCTGTAGATTCCGACAGTGGTCGAGGGGAGACCCATAGGCATATCCACGTGTGGTTAGAGCGCTCAGTCTCGGAACAGATAACAGGAACTAGGGTCCTAAGCTTTAAAGAAACACAAGTGAGCCGTCATAAAACGATCAGCTGACCCACCAATGCCTCCCCTTAACAATTATTAACAAGTAACCATGATACCCTCAACAAATATATCCATAAGCCATGTGTCGTGATTCCCAACAGATAACCCGATAAGATAGCGGTAACGGTAACGAGATATAAACATCACTAGCATGCACTACGACTCGCAAGGCAGACCCGATAACCAAACATCAGCTGTAGGAGGTTGGTGGTTGGTGGTGGCAATATGGGCTGCTTGAGGTAACAAGTGGAAGGGACACGTGACAAGAACGCAACTTAAGTCTAGCATGAGGGAGAAGGCAAAATAAAATAGGTGAGCGACTTCTGCAGGGGCAGGAGTATAGAGGAAATGCTTGCCTGTTAAAGCTTGCCGAGGAACACTATCCGGGAAGAAGCAAAACACTACAACAAACAACGGGTGCAACACTTACTAAAACGGCAAAAGAATCGGCATGATCATGATATGATATGCATGACATGGCAAACATGATGCGGCGATGGAACTTATGCAAATTAATCGGGATCGGAACCCAGACAAGCAAATTATTAGGTTCGAGTTGCATTTCTACCGGCAAAGTTAAATGGTTGTTAGCATGGCATAACATGGCAGGGGTGAGCTAATTCAATATTAAACGGAGCGGGGAAACCTAGTCGGTGTTCCGAAATACTCCGCATATATGTTAGGTGAATATGCACGACTATCAACGCGCGACATGATGCGAGATGCAAACAGATGAATGGATGGCATATTCATGTTCCTCTCATTTTTCTGATCAATGTGGATATAAAGTTTACTAAATTTGGAGTCATAAATATCAAGTTAGGAATTTTGCAAGTTATATCAATTTAAATCCCAATTTATGAAGTGGTCAGATTTTATTGTTCAAAAGTTGAAACAAGTTTTATATTTGGAAAGTTGACAAAATTCTGAACAGAAAGGATATAAGTTTGTATGATTTGAAATTGGGAAAGTGAAGTTTTAAAGCGTTTGAAAAATAGGCATTGAGCTTGACATGCAAAAACATTTGGCATTTCTGCCGGCTATGGGATTTGAACCAGAGAGAGGCGCCGATGGTTGGCAAGGTACAGAACCACCGTGTTGCTGTTTGATTTTTGGTATGAAACAGGACGCTAACAAGAAAAGGTGTGGGTGTGCGCTAACTGAATTTTTGACACTGAATCTGAAAAGTGACAGCGGAGTGTTCCTGTAGGCAGGTTTTTGCACGGATTTTAAAGTCGTGGCCACGACGAATCTCTGCATCGATTTGCGAAAAGAAAACAACTGTGGTGTAGCTGCATGTGGATCTAGTGGTTCCTTTGGTTCGTGCTGAGAAGGAGTGCAACGTCGGTGAGACTCGTCGGAAAAACCGAACGCGACACGGCGAGGAACAGCTGAACTGAAAACTGAACAGAAACTGTTTTCTGGACCTGACTTTGGACGAAGGTAGCGACGTCTACGCTACTCCGTTTTGGGTGATTCAAAAACCAGTAGAAAGAGGGTGAAGTTGGTGAAGTTGTGCATCTACTGGAACAAGAATCTCGTGATGAAACGACCTGGTTCGCCGGGGATCTTCGTCGGGAGACATCACCGTGAAACAGACAAAAACTGGAATTTTTCTGATTTCGTTTTCGAATCTATCTCGTTTTCCCGTCGCTTCTTCCTCGATCCAGGGGTGTGGTAGCATGCAGGGGAGGAAGGAGGGGAGGCTGCTCACCCTGGGGTGATCGGTGACGAGAAGGGAGCGGCGGAGGAGCTGCCGGAGATGAAGAAGAAGGAGGTGGCCGAGTAGATGATGCAGACATCGACGGTCTCGAGCTGCTGCAGGCTATCCGGCTCCGTGAAGACGATGAGGATGGAGAGGAGCAGATGGTGGTCTGATTTCACCGCTCAGGTGAGCTTATCGGCGGCGATGGCGTCGGCGGCGGACGGTAGACGGCGGAGTGGCTCACGGGTAGGGTTTTTGTGAGGAGCTGGAGAGGGTGGCAGCGGCTTGGAGGAAACGAGTTAGGGTTCGATGGGACGGGCGCTGTTGGTTTTTTTATGGAGAGGAGGAAGCGCCTATGCCACCGTCCATCAGCTAGACAGGGACGTGCTGAGGCACAGATGCTTAGCCGTACAGAAGGAAGAAGAAAGACTTGATGGTGGCTTCGATGGATACGTTGGGCTGGTGGTGGAGCAGGCCACAAGAAAGGAGCGGCTAGAAGTGTGGGCTGGTTCTAGAGAGAAGGAAAACAAAAGAGGGACGTGGGCTAGATAGAAAAAGGATTGCATGTCTAGATTTTCTTCCTGGAATCTGATTTTTGCAAAGGAAGATCAGATATAGAGAATAAATAAGAAAGAGAGACAGAGAAGGAAGAGCTCAGTCCCTTTTGCGAACATTTTCCAAACTTGAATTTTTGTATTGAAACCATTTTGCAAATAGGTACAAAATAACTTGTATATGGTTTTCCTTGAAAATAAGAAGAAAGATGGGATGGTTTTATTAAACCATATGAGAGGCGAAAATAAAGATAAATATGCATATAATTTTAGCTTGATAAAAACATGTGGATGGTTTGATGCATGCATGATGATACAAAAAGAAAATAACAAACAAATTTAATAGGGGTATTTTCCTGGGCCGTTACAGAAGATGTCCATGTTAGCGCGAAGGAACTCGACGAGCACGTCTTCCTATTTGGGGTCCATGTTGGCTCCGACCGAGACCTGTTTAGATGAATCTCCCTTCTTGAGGTCGATGTTTTTGGTCTCTATCGCGGCCCTGAACGAGTTTTTCTGTTCGGAGATCTGCCTCTTGGTGGTTTGCATCTCTGTCGGATCCACCGCGGCCCTGTAGCCTTCCAGCTCCTCTCCGGATATCACAGATTCTGCGAAGGCGGCTTCACCCAACTCGCACTCGTGAGCTTTCTTGTAGTCTCCGGATATGGTAATCATACCGTTGGGACCCAGAATCTTAAGCTTGTTGTAGATATAGCACGCTCTTGCGTGGAACTTGTGGTAGGTGGGTCTGCCGAAGATGACGTGGTAGGAGCTCTTGAAGGGCACGACCTCAAACGTGATCATTTCTTCACGGAAATTTTCAACATCGCCGAAGGCTACGGGAAGTCTGATACTGCCTAAGGAGTTTGCCTTTTTATCCGGAACCACACCGTGGAATTCAGTGGTGCTGTGTTTGAGCTGTTCCTTGCTAAGGTTGATCCGCTCTAGAGTCTCCAGGTACATGATGTTAAAGCTGGCCCCGCCGTCCATGAGGCACTTGGAGAAGTCATAGCCGTCGATGCGGGGACTTACAACCAATGCATAGCACTCCTTCGGAACGACGGTAGGATGATCCTTCCTGTCGAACGTACACGGAGTTTCCGACCACCTGACATACTGCGGCACAGCCGGAACTGTGGCGTTCAGGATCCGGAGAGCTGATTTGATGTGTCTGACTATTGGGGTTCCGAGGAAGGTGTGGTACGCGCATGCACTCTTTTTGACAAAGGGGTTAGGTTTAGCTGCGGCTCCTTCCTTGGGATCCGGCGAAGCATCATCCTCATTCATTTCCTCGGAACTGTCTTCCTCTTTGTCCTTGTTCTTGCCCTTGCCTCCTTTGCCACGAGGGTGGTGCTTCCGGGCTCGCTTGTAGCCTGCTTCCGGGTCAGATTTGAGATCGTTGACCCACTTGCAGTTGCGGTTGGTGTGAGTGGACTTCCCCGTAGCCGGATCTAGGTGGGCCAGGCAGGGCATGTCTCTGTACTCTTCATAGGTTTGGGGGCGCGGGTTCCGGCAGCAGTGACTTCGTCACGCTGCTGGCCCCTGCCGGCTCCGCCTCCGCGATCGCGTCCTCTTCCGCCTCCTTGACCTCCGCGTTGGAAAGCCATGGCGATCATCTCGGATCCGCCACTCTTCTGGTCATCGGGGGGATTTTTCCGCTTGCTGCCGCTGCTGTTACCGTTGTCACGGTTCTTCTTCTGCTGATGCAGGGGAATTGTTGTGGCTGCTAGATCTCCGCCTGCGTCGTCATCGGCGGCAGTATGATCGCTGGCAATGGAGATCATGTCGTCCAAAGTCAGTTTATTTGCGTTAGCCAAGCATGTGAGCTTGTGCCGCAGCAATCCTCCCCGCCGCAGTCCACCTATAAAGGCGTGCACAGCTGTGGTGTGGTCGACATTCTCACACTCGTTCCTGGTTGCTAGCTGATGTCTACGCCCCCTCCTTTTCCTGTAGACAGTGTTGGGCCTCCAAGAGCAGAGGTTTGTAGAACAGCAGCAAGTTTCCCTTAAGTGGATCACCCAAGGTTTATCGAACTCAGGGAGGAAGAGGTCAAAGATATCCCTCTCATGCAACCCTGCAACCACAAAGCAAGAAGTCTCTTGTGTCCCCAACACACCTAATAGGTGCACTAGTTCGGCGAAGAGATAGTGAAATACAGGTGGTATGAATATATATGAACAGTGGCAACGGCACCAGAAAAGTGCTTTGCCCAGGACAGTAAACAAGCAGTAGTAACGCAGCAGTAGTAACTCAGTAAAACAGTAAACAAGCAGCGATAGCAGTATTTAGGAACAAGGCCTAGGGATTATACTTTCACTAGTGGACACTCTCAACTTTGATCACATTACAGAATAGATAAATGCATACTCTACATTCTTGTTGGATGATGAACACCATTGCGTAGGATTACACGAACCCTCAATGCCGGAGTTAACAAGCTCCACAATTCAATGTTCATATTTAAATAACCTTAGAGTGCATGAAAGATCAACACGACTAAACCAAGTACTAACATAGCATGCACACTGTCACCTTGACGCTACTAAAGGAGGAATAGATCACATCAATACCATCATAGCAATAGTTAACTTCATAATCTACAAGAGATCATAATCATAGCCTACGCCAAGTACTAACACGGATGCACACACTGTCACCATTACACCGTGCAGGAGGAGTAAAACTACTTTAATAACATCACTAGAGTAGCACATAGTTGAATTGTGATACAAAACACATTGCAATCATAAAGAGATATAAATAAGCACTTCACTATGCCACTCATAACAGTGAATAAGTATTCTGTGAAATATAGCCTAAGAGACCCACACGGTGCACACACTGTCACCTTTACACACGTGGGACAAGGAGTCTCCGGAGATCACATAAGTAAAATTCACTTGACTAGCATAACGACATCTAGATTACAAGCATCATCATATGAATCTCAATCATGTAAGGCAGCTCATGAGATTATTGTATTGAAGTACATAGGAGAGAGATGAACCACATAGCTACCGGTACAGCCCCGAGCCTCGATGGAGAACTACTCCCTCCTCATGGGAGACAGCAGCGGTGATGAAGATGGCGGTGGTGTCGATGGAGAAGCCTTCCGGGGGCACTTCCCCGTCCCGGCGGCGTGCCGGAACAGAGACTCCTGTCCCCCAGATCTTGGCTTCACGATGGCGGCGGCTCTGGAAGGTTTCTCGTACCGTGGCTTTTCCGTATCGAGGTTTTAGGTCGAGGGGCTTTATATAGGCGAAGAGGCAGCGTCAGAAGGTCGAAGGGGCACCGACACTATAGGGGGGCGCGGGCCACCCCTAGGCCGCGCCGGCCTATGGTTTGGTGGGCCTGTGCCCCCTCTCTGGCGGTTCTCGTGTGTTCTGGATGCTTCCGGGCAAAATAGGAACCTGGGCGTTGATTTCATCCAATTCCGAGAATATTTATTTACTAGGATTTCTGAAACCAAAAACAGCAGAAAACAGCAACTGGCCCTTCGGCATCTCGTCAATAGGTTAGTTCCGGAAAACGCATAATAATGACATAAAGTATGCATAAAACATGTAGATATCATCAATAATGTGGCATGGAACATAAGAAATTATCGATACGTCGGAGACGTATCAGCATTCCCAAGCTTAGTTCCTGCTCGTCCCGAGCAGGTAAACGATAACAAAGATAATTTCTGGAGTGACATGCCATCATAAACTTGGTCATATTGTAAACATATGTAATGAATGCAGCGATCAAAACAATGTATATGACATGAGTAAACAAGTGAATCATACAGCAAAGACTTTTCATGAATAGTACTTAAAGACAAGCATCAATAAGTCTTGCATAAAAGTTAACTCATAAAGCAATAATTCAAAGTAAAGGCATTGAAGCAACACAATGGAAGATTAAGTTTCAGCGGTTGCTTTCAACTTGTAACATGTATATCTCATGGATAATTGTCAATGCAAAGCAATATAACAAATGCAATATGCAAATATGTAGGAATCAATGCACAGTTCACACAAGTGTTTGCTTCTTGAGATGGAGAGAAATAGGTGAACCGATTCAACATAAAAGTAAAAGAATGGTCCTTCAAAGAGGAAAGCATCGATTGCTATATTTGTGCTAGAGCTTTGATTTTGAAAACAAGAAACAATTTTGTCAACGGTAGTAATAAAGCATATGTATCATGTAAATTATATCTTATAAGTTGCAAGCCTCATGCATAGTATACTAATAGTGCCTGCACCTTGTCCTAATTAGCTTGGACTACCGGATCATCGCAATGCACATGTTTTAACCAAGTGTCACAAAGGGGTACCTCTATGCCGCCTGTACAAAGGTCTAAGGAGAAAGCTCGCATTGGATTTCTCGCTATTGATTATTCTCAACTTAGACATCCATACTGGGACAATATAGACAACAGATAATGGACTCCTGTTTTATGCATAAGCATGTACCAACGATTAATTTTATCATTTGAGATTGAGGATATATGTCCAAAACTGAAACTTCCACCATGGATCATGGCTTTAGTTAGCGGCCCAATGTTCTTCTCTAACAATATGCACGCTCTAACCATAAGGTGGTAGATCGCCCTTACTTCAGACAAGACGAACATGCATAGCAACTCACATGAAATTCAACAAAGAGTAGTTGATGGCGTCCCCAGGAACATGGTTATCGCACAACAAGCAACTTAATAAGAGATAAAGTGCATAAGTACATATTCAATACCACAATAGTTTTTAGGCTATTTGTCCCATGAGCTATATATTGTAAAGGTGCAGAATGGAAATTTAAAGGTAGCACTCAAGCAATTTACTTTGGAATGGCGGAGAAATACCATGTAGTAGGTAGGTATGGTGGACACAAATGGCATAGTGTTTGGCTCAAGTATTTTGGATGCATGAGAAGTATTCCCTCTCGATACAAGGTTTAGGCTAGCAAGGTAGTTTGAAACAAACACAAGTATGAACTAGTACAGCAAAACTCACATAAAAGACATATTACAAGCATTATAAAACTATACATCATCTTCCTTGTTGTTCAAACACCTCAATAGAAAATATCTAGACTCTAGAGAAACCACTCATGCAAACCAAATTTTAACAAGCTCTATGTGTTTCTTCACTAATAGGTGCAAAGTATATGATGCAAGAGCTTAAACAAGAGCACAACAATTGCCAAGTATCAAGTTATTCAAGACATCATACCAATTACTACATGTAGCATTTCCCTTTTCCAACCATATAACAATTAACGAAGCAGTTCCAACCGTCGCCATGAAAATTAAAAGCTAAGAACACATGTGTTCATACGAACCAGCGGAGCGTGTCTCTCTCCCACACAAGCATTTATTCAAACAAAAACAAAAACAAAAGCACACAGTCGCTCCAAGTAAAGTACATAAGATGTGACCGAATAAAAATATAGTTTCAGGGGAGGAACCTGATAATTTGTCGATGAAGAAGGGGATGCCTTGGGCATCCCCAAGCTTAGACGCTTGAGTCTTCTTGAAATATGCAGGGGTGAACCACCGGGGCATCCCCAAGCTTAGACTTTTCACTCTTCTTGATCATAGTATATCATCCTCCTCTCTTGACCCTTGAAAACTTCCTCCACACCAAACTTAGAACAACTCATTAGAGGGTTAGTGCACAATCAAAAACTCACATGTTCAGAGGTGACACAATCATTCTTAACACTTCTGGACATTGCCCAAAGCTACTGGAAGTCAATGGAACAAAGAAATCCATCCCACATAGCAAAAGAAGCAATGCGAAATAAAAGGCAGAATCTGTCAAAACAGAACAGTCCGTAAAGACGAATTTTATTGGGGCACCAGACTTGCTCAAATGAGAATGCTCAAATTGAATGAAAGTTGCGTACATATCTGAGGATCACTAACGTAAATTGGCATAATTTTCTGAGTTATCTACAGAGAATTTTGCCCAGATTCGTGACAGCAAAGAAATCTGTTTCTGCGCAGTAATCCAAATCTAGTATGAACTTTTCTATCAAAGACTTTACTTGGCACAACAAAACACAAAACTAAGATAAGGAGAGGTTGCTACAGTAGTAAACAACTTCCAAGACACAAATATAAAATAGAGGTACTATAGCAAAATAAACACATGGGTTATCTCCCAAGAAGTTCTTTCTTTATAGCCATTAAGATGGGCTCAGCAGTTTTAATGATGCACTCGCAAGAAATTGTATTTGAAGCAAAAGAGAGCATCAAGAGGCAAATTAGAAACACATTTAAGTCTAACATGCTTCCTATGCATAGGAATCTTGTAAATAAACAAGTTCATTAAGAGCAAAGTAACAAGCATAGGAAGATAAAACAAGTGTAGCTTCAAAAATTTCAGCACATAGAGAGGTGTTTTAGTAACATGAAAATTTTTGCAACCATATTTTCCTCTCTCATAATAACTTTCAGTAGTGTCATGAGCAAACTCAACAATATAACTATCACATAAAGCATTCTTATCATGAGTCTCATGCATAAAATTATTACTCTCCACATAAGCATAATCAATTTTATTAGTTGTAGTGGGAGCAAATTCAACAAAGTAGCTATCATTATTATTATCATCAAATATAAGAGGCATATTGTAATCATAATCAAATTCACTCTCCATAGTAGGTGGCAACAAAAGACTACTATCATTATAATCATCATAAATAGGAGGCAAAGTATCATCAAAGAAAATTTTCTCCTCAATTCTTGGGGGACTAAAAAGATCATGCTCATCAAAGCCAGCTTCCCCAAGCTTAGAATTTTCCATAGCATTAGCAACAATAGTGTTCAAAGTATTCATAGTAATAACATTCCCATTAGCATGCATATAAAGTTCCATGGGTTTTTTAATTCTCTCTTCAAACACATCATGTCCTAATTCAAGATAAAGTTCATAAAGATCTCTCATATTTTTGTTGTTTTCCATTATGCCTAACTAGTGTAAACAAGAAACAAAAAGTTGCAATTACATGATCTAAAGGAAATAGCTTCGAGCACAAACACAATGGCGCCAGAAAAGTACTTTACCTGGAACCGAAGTATGAGTGCCTTTTACCTTTCCTCCCCGGCAACGGCGCCAGAAAATAGCTTGATGTCTACGCCCCCTCCTTTTCCTGTAGACGGTGTTGGGCCTCCAAGAGCAGAGGTTTGTAGAACAGCAGCAAGTTTCCCTTAAGTGGATCACCCAAGGTTTATCGAACTCAGGGAGGAAGAGGTCAAAGATATCCCTCTCATGCAACCCTGCAACCACAAAGCAAGAAGTCTCTTGTGTCCCCAACACACCTAATAGGTGCACTAGTTCGGCGAAGAGATAGTGAAATACAGGTGGTATGAATATATATGAACAGTGGCAACGGCACCAGAAAAGTGCTTTGCCCAGGACAGTAAACAAGCAGTAGTAACGCAGCAGTAGTAACTCAGTAAAACAGTAAACAAGCAGCGATAGCAGTATTTAGGAACAAGGCCTAGGGATTATACTTTCACTAGTGGACACTCTCAACTTTGATCACATAACAGAATAGATAAATGCATACTCTACATTCTTGTTGGATGATGAACACCATTGCGTAGGATTACACGAACCCTCAATGCCGGAGTTAACAAGCTCCACAATTCAATGTTCATATTTAAATAACCTTAGAGTGCATGAAAGATCAACACGACTAAACCAAGTACTAACATAGCATGCACACTGTCACCTTCACGCTACGAAAGGAGGAATAGATCACATCAATACCATCATAGCAATAGTTAACTTCATAATCTACAAGAGATCATAATCATAGCCTACACCAAGTACTAACACGGATGCACACACTGTCACCATTACACCGTGCAGGAGGAGTAAAACTACTTTAATAACATCACTAGAGTAGCACATAGTTGAATTGTGATACAAAACACATTGCAATCATAAAGAGATATAAATAAGCACTTCACTATGCCACTCATAACAGTGAATAAGTATTCTGTGAAATATAGCCTAAGAGACCCACACGGTGCACACACTGTCACCTTTACACACGTGGGACAAGGAGTCTCCGGAGATCACATAAGTAAAATTCACTTGACTAGCATAACGACATCTAGATTACAAGCATCATCATATGAATCTCAATCATGTAAGGCAGCTCATGAGATTATTGTATTGAAGTACATAGGAGAGAGATGAACCACATAGCTACCGGTACAGCCCCGAGCCTCGATGGAGAACTACTCCCTCCTCATGGGAGACAGCAGCGGTGATGAAGATGGCGGTGGTGTCGATGGAGAAGCCTTCCGGGGGCACTTCCCCGTCCCGGCGGCGTGCCGGAACAGAGACTCCTGTCCCCCAGATCTTGGCTTCGCGATGGCGGCGGCTCTGGAAGGTTTCTCGTACCGTGGCTTTTCCGTATCGAGGTTTTAGGTCGAGGGGCTTTATATAGGCGAAGAGGCGGCGTCAGAAGGTCGAAGGGGCGCCGACACTATAGGGGGGCGCGGGCCACCCCTAGGCCGCGCCGGCCTATGGTTTGGTGGGCCTGTGCCCCCTCTCTGGCGGTTCTCGTGTGTTCTGGATGCTTCCGGGCAAAATAGGAACCTGGGCGTTGATTTCGTCCAATTCCGAGAATATTTCTTTACTAGGATTTCTGAAACCAAAAACAGCTTAAACAAGAATCGCCCTTCGGCATCTCGTCAATAGGTTAGTTCCGGAAAACGCATAATAATGACATAAAGTATGCATAAAACATGTAGATATCATCAATAATGTGGCATGGAACATAGGAAATTATCGATACGTCGGAGACGTATCACTAGCCATCGGGTGAGGAAGTTTCTTGATGTTTCACCCTTCTTCTGTATACAGGCCTGGAGGTCGCTTGTTGTGGCAGGTCTTTTGTAGGTGCCCCTGAAGTGCTTTTCAAAAGCGTTCTTCAGGTCGAACCAACAAAAGATGGAATTCTTCTCGAGGTCGCTGAGCCAGATCCGGGCTGGACCTACAAGGTACAGCTGGAGCATGCGGCAGGCGATATTAGGGGTTCCTCCGATGAAGGTCACTGCATTGTAGTAATCCTCGATCCAGGTATCCGGCCTTTCGGTGCCATCATAATGCTTCAGATTTCCGGGTAGCTTGAGGTTCATCCTTGGCTTTGGTTCCTCTCGAATCATCCTGCCAAAGCATTTTGGGCCGATGTAGTCAGATCTGTATTCATTGAGATGTTCCCGTGCGCACGCGGGCCGTTGCGGGGAGATTTTGAGCGTGAGCGAGATCTCCGGCCACCGCCTCCGCCTCCACCTCCGCCTCCACCACTAGGTGGTGGGGAGGGAGATCTGCGAGGGGGTCGGTTCGACCTTTTGCTTCCGCCTTCTGATTCTCCGCGCCCTTCGTGGTGCTGACTCCGGCTTTGATGGCTGCCTTCACGATGGTGTTGGCTGCCCTCATCGTTCCGGCTTCGGCGGGGCTCCAGCTCACGTTCGTCGTTCCGGCTCCTCCTTGGCTCGGGCTCATGATCGTTGTTCTGGCTACGGCGGGGTTCCGGCGTGCGCTCCCTGCTCCTATTCCTCTGTGGTACCACGTTGTCGCGGATATTGATTCCACTTGGCCCATGGGGTCTGGTGTTTCCGGCTGGACTACGACGGCGAGGGAGCGGAGGACGCGGGTATCCCTTAGGCGGAGGTGACGGATTCCGGTACTTGTTTCTGCCAGAGTACATCGCATCCTTTCTCTTTTTTGGATCTGACGGAGGTGTCTTTGATGGTACAAGGATTGGATTTGGGTGCTCTCTAGTTCTCCTCCTGCGCTCCGAAGATCCGGTGCGCGATTCGTCATCGCAATAGTGATTATCGTAGGCATCCTTCTGCACGGTGGACATGCAGTGATCCGGATTGGATTCCAGCCTGCGCGAAGTGTCTGCCTTGCTCTGCTGCTTCATTGCTGAGGAAACAAGCGTTCGGACGTAGTCAATATCAATCTCCTCGTCCTTCTTCTGCAAGATCTCCGCAGCATTTTTCATGTTATCCTTTGGAGTTGCGAGCGGCTGTTGTTCAGTAGGAGTTGTGAAGGTGATTTTGCGGGGAGCCACAGCATCTCGCTTCATCCTATCAGCTTCCTGCTGAACCTTGACGATCTTGTCCTCCCAGTGCTTCCGGAGGTGCTTGACTTGCTCCAGTGACTCGTCCACCTGACGTTCCCGCTGGAGGAAATTGTCCATGAAGTGCGCGGCCTCTTTTCTTTCTTCCAGCATTACGGCTGCGGTGGTGGCGATTTTTTTGGCTGTTGCCAACATCTCCTGCCTTTTAGCTTCTAGAGCTTCTGGATCTGCTACATCTTCAGGAGTTATGGGTTTGTTGAGGATATCCGAGTGCGCGACTGCATCCATGCCTGCTTGTTCGACCAGTTCTTCTGGGGACAGGATTTCCCTGTGCGAGCGTTCCCGCGAGAGCGGAGATCCAACACGGGATGGTTGAGGGTCGGAGAAAGTGTTTTCCTCAGAATGTTGCTGATCCAGCGCCACCAAAGTTGCAACAACCTGTTTAGGCTGGGCGGATTCAACCTCAGGCTGACCACCATATCCGAATTCCTTCACCTTGCGATCGAACTCTTCAGTATCCATGGAGGGGGAATCCCCGGAAATTGGGCTCAGATTACCCAGGATCGATTCTTCACCCGGAGCGTCGCTTTCTCCGACAGCCTCTTGCTGATCCGGAGCGGCTCTATTTTCCGGTGCCTCGACCTGCTCGGGACCAGCTCCGGCTTCTTGAGGGGCGGTTCCGGCGGTATGGGCCAAGAAGTGTACGAAGTGACACCTTTGCTTCTCTAACACCTGGGTGACCCAGGCGGATCTGCATTGGTCTTGCACCTTTGTTTCCTGCTCAGGGGGGATTGGGTGGGCTTTGATTTTTCCAGATCTAAGGCGGAATCTTCCTTGGTAAGTTCCTGCATCTCAGATCGGATCTTCGCGACTGCGTCCTGCTCAGCGGCGGTCGCGTTAGCGTTACTTACGAGCGCGTTTCCGTCGGAATCGACGGTTTCGCCGATGAAGATGTGAATGCCGCCAACTGGGACGATGGAGAGCTTGACGGGGTTTGTCTTGGCCGGAATCCAGCACTCGTCCGGAGGGACGATCGGAAGGTTTCCGGCGTAAAGGACGCGCCCCACAGCGATGGTGTCATCGTAGCTTCCCATGGCGGAACCCTCCCGGTTCCGGCCTCCAGACGCCGCAGGCCCCACGGTGGGCGCCAACTGTCGTTGCCTAATCGACGGTACCTCGGAGGAGGGATCCTCACGAGGGGGATAAAAAGTAGGGGCCATAGGGCGGAGAGCACTCGGGGCGGTGGTACGCGATTTACCCAGCTTCGGAACACTCGCACGATGGCAAGGCCTACTGCTGCTTGTCTGGAATTATCTGGGCGCTTTCGCGTTGTTACAATGAGTTGTTGTTCTGCCTCTAGGGTTCCCAGGATCCGGCTTATAAAGGTGCACGGATCTAGGGTTTACATGGAGAGTCCTAGCCGGATTACAGGTTGCCTAACTACGGTACAATGTCTTGCCGTGTACGTCAAGGATCCGCCTTCCTCTCTACGCCGTACTGGATCCGGGTTCCATATGGGCCTCCACGGATCCGACTTCCTTCGAAGGTCGGTTGGGATCCGGCTTCCCTATCCTGGGCTGGACTTCATCCTTCAGGATTAACAGCAACTCGGCCGCCCGACGGGCCACATGCCACGTCACCATCCTTGGGCCACCTGGGCTTGCCGGATCTAGGCACTGTCGATGGTACACCCATGAAGTACACCCACAACAGCCGGTGATGAAGTCACCTTTCGGGTGTCGTTCCCTTGTTGAAGGCGTCCCGATGATGATCCCCTGTTTCAAAATGATGGATTCCGTCCTTCCGCCTCAATCAGTTCCTCTTTGTGGCCCCGCTTCGGGCAAGCTTCTCTTGTAGTGCCTTGCTGATCACCCTTGACCTCTCATTGGTGCCCCAGCCCTCTCACCTCGTCGGCCTAGCTGCTTATACACCGTCTTGCTTCGGTAGCTGACGGCCCGCCTAGTGCCTTGGGGGGCTTTGCTAGGCTGGTGTCTGGTCGTAGCTTTGGCCGGTGTGCCTATCCCAATGCCATTGGAAGATGTTGTGTTTCTAGTCTGGATCTAGCCTAAGCTCGGGGGTGGTGGTCCGGGGTCTGGGTGAAAGCTTTGCAGGACCTCTATCTCTGCCGGCGACGATGACACACTCACGCGCCATGCACCTTCTTGAAGGCGTCGCCGCAAGACCCCCCTCCTTTGGATCCTCAAGCTCTGCTCGGTTGTTGGCCCGTCGTCGAGTCCCCCTGGAGTTGTTGTTTGGTGCGTAGGAGGTTTGTTAGTGTGGACTAGGACGTGCTTGCTCCGGTGCAACATAAGACAAGGCTCCTCCAATCGGGCGCTTAGTGGCATTCTCTGTGTTGTCTTTTGTTGTTTGTTTCGGTTTGCGCTTGGCACATGTGTGTGTTGTAAACCATGGTGTAACTCCTAGCCGGTTGATGGCTTCGTTAATTCAAAGCCGGGCTCACTTCGAGCCTTCCGTCTAACTATAACCACGTAACTAATGATGAAAAAAATATCGCTGATGTTGCAACTTGTCAAGGTACCATGGTTTACATTTTGTTTTGATAAATGGAATATATTAATATCAAAAGATATCAATTAAACCCAGCCTCTGCAAGAACGCAATATCCTAATGGCAGTACTGATGCACCCAGCCAAAAAGAAAGAAAACTGAGAAACAAAAGTCCCGCTATAGTATCCCAGGCTTAACAGCAGCAATACATCCACCAAGACACCACCTGAAATACAGACTCTTCAAAAACGACGCCTCCAAGAAGGGAACAATGCTCCAGCACCATCGTCGCCCGATCAATGATCTTAGGTTTTCACCCTGAAGATACTCCCCGCTCTCAAAACAATGCCTCTAACAAGGTCATTGCCAGGAACAACCAGTTAAGGTCAGACCTTTGGTTTTCACCCTGAAAGGTAGAACTCTGAACTTCACATTTTTTGTAGCCCCCACTTTCATACCACTGCTGTGAAGTCCGAAACACCAAACAAGTCCTTCAACAACGCGGAAACTTGAACCTCCCTTAGCTAGTCCTCCCATCCGGCCTTTATGATATTCTATTTTTCTGACTTTCACCATGGATCCAATGTCACTTGGTGTCAACACAGAAAGAGCTTCATGCCGCTCCCTCCAGAACCAAACGGTCGGAATAAAAGCATGGGTGCGCGCGACCGAATACCACCCGATCCAGCAAACTCCAGTCAAAAGATGCGATGTTCCATTTGTCGGTGGAGCCTTCCGGAACTCAACCCTCAAGCTAGATGAAAAATGATAGGCATCCGGTAGGTATTCATCTTCACAGAAAAAGAACCCTAGGACCACCACCTTCAAGCCCGAAGCAGACGAACATGCCCCTACGCTGCCATCCGCTGGCCAACGATGACGAAGGAGGAATCGGTGGACGGTGGCCGCCGCGACCACACCATTCTTGCCCCGCCAATCGCCGCCCCCTTCCTCCCGCCGCCGACTGCCAATAGCCGCCACCACCATCCAATGCCGGAGGCCGTGGAGCAGGTGACGAGGCGGTTCCTCGGCAATGCCCACCATGAGGGGCTTGGGTTTTAGAGAAAGGCGACGATGGAAGTTCCGGGAGCGAGGCGGTACACGACGTACCCAGGTTCACGTCCCCGTGGTGGAGGATCTCTACGTCCTGCTAGCAATCTAGTATATGAAAATATGTGTACAGGGGGTCGCCATAGGCGGAGTTGTTGTAACTAGTCCAGTTCTAATCTGCAGGATGCGACGTCTAGGCGTGTCGCCTATATGAATTGTGTTTCTGAATATGCCTAGGGGTGCCCTGATACGTCCATTTTGCATCACTATTTTGTATCATAATTTGCTGTTATTCATTGATATATTTCATATTTGGAGATGATACTTATGTTATTTCATCTATTTTGCATGTTTCATGATTATTGAGGGATCGCGCACCGGAGCCAGGATTCTGCTGGAAAAAGCGTCGTCAGAAGGCAATATTTTGGAGGATCAACAATTGCCATAAATTATCTTAAAAATCCTATTTTTCCAGAAGACGAAGGGAGCCAGAAGGAGGAGCCGAGGAGGGCCACCATGGGCCCACCTCATAGGCTGGCGCGGCCCAAGGCCTGGCCGCGCCGCCCTGTGAGGAGAGGGCCCACAGCCCCCTCTGGCCCCCTCTCCTTCGCGTACATCTTCGTCCCGAAAACCTAAGACCTAAAGAATAATCGCGAAGAGTCACAGCCGCCTCTGCGGGGCGGAAAACACAAGAGAGAAAAGAGCTCTCCGGCAGGCTGAAATCTGCCGGGGAAATTCCCTCCCGGAGAGGGAAATCGACGCCATCGTCACCGACATCGAGCTGGACATCATCTCCATCACCATCGTCATCATCTCCATCATCATCACCGCCATCTCCACCGCTGCTCCTCGTCACCGCCGTAACAATTAGGGTTGAATCTTGATTGTTTGATAGGGGAAACTCTTCCGGTATTGATCTCTACTTGTTATTGATGCTATTGAGTGAAACCATTGAACCAAGGTTTATGTTCAGATTGTTATTCATCATCATATCACCTCTGATCATGTTCCATATGATGTCTCGTGAGTAGTTCGTTTAGTTCTTGAGGACATGGGTGAAGTCTAAATGTTAGTAGTGAATTATGGTTGAGTAATATTCAATGTTATGATATTTAAGTTGTGGTGTTATTCTTCTAGTGGTGTCATGTGAACGTCGACTACATGATACTTCACCTTTATGGGCCTAGGGGAATACATCTTGTACTCGTTTGCTAATTGCGGGGTTGCCGGAGTGACAGAAACCTAAACCCCGTTGGTATATCGATGCAGGAGGGATAGCAGGATCTCAGAGTTTAAGGCTGTGGTTAGATTTATCTTAATTACTTTCTTGTAGTTGCGGATGCTTGCAAGGGGTATAATCACAAGTATGTATTAGTCCTAGGAAGGGCGGTGCATTAGCATAGGTTCACCCACACAACACTTATCAAAACAATGAAGATTAATCAGCTATATGAAGCAAAAGCACTAGACTAAATCCCCGTGTGTCCTCAAGAACGTTTGGTTATTATAAGTAAACAAACCGGCTTGTCCTTTGTGCTAAAAAGGATTGGGCCACTCGCTGCAATTATTATTCTCGCATTTTACTTACTCGTACTTTATTCAACTGCTGCATCAAAACCCCCTGAATACTTGTCTGTGAGCATCTACAGTGAATCCTTCACCGAAACTGTTTGTCAACACCTTCTGCTCCTCGTTGGGATCGACATTCTTACTTATCGAAAATACTACGATACACCCCCTATACTTGTGGGTCATCAAGACTATTTTCTGGCGCCGTTGCCGGGGAGCTGAGCGCTATTGGTAAGTGGAATTGGTAAGGGAAACTTTTACTGTTAGTGCTGATTTTATTTCTGCCTGCTGCTATAATTCATTATGGAGAGATCTTCTCTCGAATGCTTATTTGGAAAATCTACTACTACTGCAAAGGTAGTGGATGAGGCGCCAGGTGAGAAAGAGGTTCCATACAAAATACCTACGAAAATTATTGAACGTGTTGTGGATAACCGTTATACAGGGGATGGAACTGTCCATCCTGGAGATCATTTACTGTTTTTACATGAATTATGCGGTTTATTCAAGTGTGCAGGTATTGCTATGGATGAAGTGAGGAAGAAACTATTCTCTATATCGCTGTCTAGTAAAGCGGCGCATTGATATAAATTACTGGATGATGGGGATTCTCTTGAATGGAATGATATTGTGCCCCGATTTTATTCTAAGTTCTATCCTCCAAGTGAAATTCACAAAGACCGGAACCGCATATATAATTTTTGGCCTCATGATGGAGAGAGTATTGCCCAAGCGTGGGGGAGATTGAAGTCTTTAATGCTCAAATGCCCCATTCATGAGCTTCCTGGTAATGTTATCATTGATAATTTCTATGCAAGACTTTCTTTTCAAGACAAGACCTTGCTGGATACTTCTTGTTCAGGATCATTTACACGCAACAAAGAAGAGTTTAAAAGGGACCTTCTTAATCGGATCCAGGAGAATACTGAAGGATGGGAGAACGACAAGGATAGAGAATCAGGTATAAATTATGATTATAAATGCATTGAAGCTTTTATGGATACTGATAAATTTCGTAATTTAAGTGCTACTTATGGTCTTGATTCTCAAGTTGGTGCAAATCTTTATAAAGCTTTTGCCTCTCATTATGAATTGCCTAAGAAGAATTTTGATAAGTTTCATGAACCGTATAAAGATAAAATTGATTCATCTATAAATAAATGTGTTGTAATTGAAACTGTGGATCATGTTATTCACGAAGCTTATATTGAAAAAACTCCTTTCCCTGCTAAAATGAAGGAGTACTCTATCATAAATAGTGCGTTTAATAAAAGTGAAAAGAAACCTATAGAACCCGAAGAGCAAATAAAAGTTGAACCTGCTATTGCAATAGTTAAAGATCTTGTGACTGAAAATGTGGAAGATGGTCATATTATTTTCTGTGAAGATGCTTCTAATATTGTTTCACACCCTAATAAGTCTAGGAAAGCTAGTGTTCCTATGCTATCAGTTAGAATTGGTGATCATTGTTATTATGGTTTATGCGATATTGGTGCAAGTATTAGTGCTATTCCTTATGAGCTTTACACGGAGATTATGCACGAAATTGGTTCTTGTGAACTTGAAGATATCGATTTGGTTATTCGGCTGGCTAATAGAGAAACTATCTCTCCAATTGGTATTGTTCGAGATGTGGAAGTTCTATGTGGTAAGATTAAATATCCTGCTGACTTTTTGGTACTTGGTTCTGCTGCTAGTAAGTATTGTCCTATCATTTTTGGTAGACCTTTTCTAAATACTTGTGGAGCTGTTATCGATTGCAAGAAAGAGAAAATTTTGACTAAATTTGCTGGTGAATCTTATGAGTTTAATTTCTCTAAATTTGCCAAAACCCCTTATAAAGCTGATTCACCTAATAATGATTTTAGAGTTGAACAGTGTGCATCTATTGCTCTTGCTCCTAATAATCCTTTGCAGCAACATTTGGAGAATAGTGAGAGTGAAGTTTTTAGGGAAGAAAGAAATGAGCTTGATGAAATTTTCCTTCGTCAACCTATACTTAAACATGATTTACCGGTAGAAGATCTAGGTATAACATTGCCACCAAAAGAAGATCCTGTTTTTGATTTAAAGCCATTGCCTAATGATCTTAAATATGCTCATATTGATGCTAAGAAAATATATCCTGTTATTATTAGTTCTATGCTTTCAGAGATTGAGGAAGAAAGGTTATTGGAAATATTGAAGAAACACCGAGGAGCTATTGGCTACACTCTTGATGACTTGAAGGGGATTTCTCCCTCTATTTGCCAACATGCCATTAATATGGAAGACGATGCAAAGCCTGTTGTTGAACATCAACGTCGTCTAATTCCTAAGATGAAGGATGTGGTAAGGAATGAGGTATTAAAACTTCTTGAAGCTGGTATTATATATCCTATTGCTGATAGTAGATGGGTTAGTCCTGTGCATTGCGTTCCTAAGAAAGGAGGAATGACTGTTGTGCCTAATGACAATGATGAGCTCATACCTCAAAGAGTAGTTGTAGGGTATAGAATGTGCATTGATTATCGAAAAGTTAATAAGGTTACTAAGAAAGATCATTACCCTTTACCTTTTATTGATCAAATGTTAGAAAGGTTGTCTAAGAATACTCATTTTTTCTTTCTTGATGGTTATTCTGGGTTTTCACAAATTGCTGTTAAAACTAAGGATCAAGAGAAAACCACTTTCACTTGTCCCTATGGAACTTATGCTTATAGACGTATGCCTTTTGGTTTATGTAATGCTCCTGCTACTTTTCAAAGATGCATGTCTGCTATTTTTCATGGTCTTTGCGAGAGTATTGTAGAGGTATTCATGGATGATTTCTCTGTCTATGGGAATTCTTTTGATAATTGCTTGCGGAACCTTGATAAAGTTTTGCAGAGATGTGAAGAAACTAACCTTGTTCTTAATTGGGAGAAATGCCACTTTATGGTTAATGAAGGAATTGTATTGGGACATAAAATTTCTGAGAGAGGTATTGAAGTTGATAGAGCTAAAGTTGAAGCAATTGAGAAGATGCCCTATCCTAGGGATGTTAAAGGTATTCGCAGTGTTCTTGGTCATGCTGGATTTTATAGGAGATTTATTAAAGACTTCTCCAAGATTTCAAAACCTCTTACTAATCTTCTTCAAAAAGATGTACCTTTTGTTTTTGATGATGATTGTAAGGAGGCTTTTGAAACTCTAAAGAAAGCCTTAACAACTGCTCCTATAGTTGAACCTCCTGATTGGAACTTACCTTTTGAAATTATGTGTGATGCTAGTGATTTTGCTGTAGGTGCTGTTCTTGGACAGCGAGTATATAAAAAATTGAATGTTATTCATTATGCTAGTAAAACTCTTGATGCTGCTCAAAGAAATTATGCTACAACTGAAAAAGAATTGTTAGCCGTAGTCTTTGCTTGTGATAAGTTTACATCCTATATTGTTGATTCAAAAGTTACAATTCATACTGATCATGCTGCAATTAGATACCTAATGCAAAAGAAAGATGCTAAGCCAAGGCTTATTAGATGGGTGCTTCTGTTGCAAGAATTTGATTTGCATATTATAGATAGGAAAGGTGCTGATAATCCTGTTGCTGATAATTTATCTAGATTGGAAAATATTGCTTATGATCCTGTTCCTGTTAATGATAGTTTTCCAAATGAACAATTGGCTGTAATAAAGGTGAGCTCGCGAGATAGCCCTTGGTACGCTGATTATGCTAACTTTATTGTTTCCAAGTACTTGCCTCCAACCTTTTCAGCTCAGCAAAGGAGGAAATTCTTGTATGATTTGAGGCATTATTTTTGGGATGACCCACACTTATATAAAGAAGGAGTGGATGGTATTCTGCGAAGATGTGTTCCCGAATATGAACAACAAAAGATATTGAGTAAATGTCATGGTAGTGCTTATGGAGGACATCACGCCGGAGATAGAACCACGCAAAAGGTTCTACAATCAGGTTTTTATTAGCCAACTCTCTTCAAAGATGCAAGGAAGTTTATTTTATCTTGTGATGAATGTCAAAGGGTTGGTAATATCTCCAGACGTAATGAAATGCCTATGAATTATACTCTTGTTATTGAACCATTCGATTGTTGGGGATTTGACTTCATGGGACCTTTCGCCTCTTCAGAAGGTAACACTCATATACTTGTTGCTGTTGATTATGTTACTAAATGGGTGGAAGCCATACCCACAAAAAGTGCTGATGCTGAGACTTCTTTAAGAATGCTTTTAGATATTATTTTTCCTAGATTTGGAGTTCCTAGATATCTTATGACTGATGGAGGTTCTCATTTTGTTCATGGTGGTTTTAGAAAAACTCTTTCTAAATATGGTATTAATCATAGAATTGCTTATGCTTATCATCCTCAAACTAGTGGGCAAGTGGAACTATCAAATATAGAGATTAAATCTATCTTGCAAAAGACTATTAATAAATCTAGAAAGAATTGGGCTAGTAAATTGAAGGAAGCATTGTGGGCTTATAGAACTGCTTATAAAAATCCCATGGGTATGTCACCGTATAAAATGGTCTATGGGAAAACTTGCCATTTACCTTTAGAACTAGAGCACAAAGCTTATTGGGCTGTAAGAGAACTAAATAAAGATCCTAAACTTGCCGGTAATAAGAGATTCCTACAACTGAGTTCTCTAGATGAATGGAGAAGTGAAGCTTATGAGAATGCTAAACTCTTTAAAGAGAAAGTTAAAAAATGGCATGATAGAAGAATTATCAAAAGAGAATTTAATATTGGGGATAAAGTCCTATTGTATCGGTCTCGTCTCAGATTCTTTGCAGGGAAATTACTCTCAAAATGGGAAGGACCATATGTCATTGAAGAGGTGTATCGATCAGGAGCAATTAAAATTAGCTCTCTCCAAGGCAATGCCACAGAAGTGGTGAATGGACAAAGACTCAAGCATTATATCTCAGGTGATTCTTATAACAGAGATGTTGATGTTATTCGAGTGGTAACTCCGGAAGCTTTCATCAAAGGTCAAATTGACCGTTCTGCAGAGTTCGACTTTGAATAGGTAACAGTACTGATAATAAAAAGTTCGCGTTTTACGTTCCGAACAATGTTTTTGCTGTTTTTGGAAAATATGAAAAATTACGAGATCGAAACGGAGTGGAGGAGACGCACGAGGGGGTGCCCCCATAGGCCGGCGCGGGCCCCAGCCTGGCCGCGCCGCCCTATGAGGAGGCCACCTCGTCGCCCCTCTCCAATTCTGGTTCGACCTGGTACTTTCCTTTTGTTGTAAAAATTCCTGCTATATAACCCCCCAGACCCCTGGAGGTCCGTATATCGTTTTCTCGACGTGTTTTGTTTCGAGCTGTTTCTGCCAGGATCTGTTTTCAATCTAGAAGCACCATGGTATCCAACAACAAGGGCAAGGGGCTTTCGGATGAAGATATTCAAGATCCCGAGTGGAAAGAGGTGGACGAGAGCGTCAAGGAAGAAGATGAAGAAGAAGTGGAGGAAGACTCGCGTGTGCACCCGCGTGCTACCATCGCAAGCATCAGGGTGATGGAGAACCCTCTCAGTGCCAAGAGGAGCGCAAGAATTCGCACCGGAGGAAAGGTTTCACGTCACTACCTAGCTCCAAAGACATCTTCTCCAGGCACCTACAACCCCTTCCGTAATCTAATTTACAATAGTCAAATTGAAAGGACTCCCAAGGCAGCATTGCCTAGCAATTGGGATATAGATCGTTCTAACACTGCAGGATGGATGAAGGCTGAAGCTGAAGGGTGGGGAAATAACTCCAAGAGTTGGGACTCGCCGTCGGACATACTTCTTAACCGTGTCGAGCACAATTCGGAGATGATCCGCAACCTCATGTACAAGATTGATGAGCTTCAGGAGCTGGTTGAGAAGCTTGCCAAGAATTCATCATCACCACCGCCGAAGGAGTAATTCATCATTGGTATTGGCATCCCCTTGGTTTGTTCCAAGCTTGGGGGAGTGCCGCGGTATCACATCATCACTATATTTTACTTTTTACTGTCAAGTAGTGTCATATCATGAGTAGGGAAGTTATCATATAAGATGGGTTGCAGTGTGGAAGTATCTCTCCTTTAGTTGGTTATCTATGTATCCCTTGGTGTGAGTTATCGTTATGGAATATTAATGAGAAGTCTTATCATTTACATATTGCACATCTTATTTTAGTTCGCAATCTCTATTATATGATTGATCTTGTTATTAGTATTGGTATCACCTTGGGAGCATTGAGTTAATCTATTTGGTTTTGGCAAACTTAGCATTGGTCAATAGCAACAACACTTTGAGGTTTAAGTAGAAAAGAGAAATACATGTAGTTGTTTCATTGTCTTCCTTTCTTTCTAGCTCATAGCTTATTATTCTGAAGTTAAAATTGTTTGCGCTTACAAGGAAGATGCATGATTGTTTCTATCACATGTATATTTGTTTGTTTCCCTCAACTCTTATGATTGCTAATTAACCTTGCTAGCCAAAGACCCGTACTGAGAGGGAATGCTTCTCGTGCATCCATACTTTAACCCAAACCTATGCCATTTGTGTCCACCATAACTACCTACTACATGGTATTTCCTGCCATTCCAAGCAAATACTTCGTGTGCTACCTTTAAACAATTCAAAATTTACTATCTCTCATTTGTGTCAATGTTTTATAGCTCATGAGGAAGTATGTGGTGTTTTATCTTTCAATCTTGTTGCGCAACTTTCACCAATGGACTAGTGGCTTCATCCACTTATCCAATAACTTTGCAAAAAGAGCTGGCAATGGGATTCCCAGTCCCAAGTTAATTAACTTTCATAATTTTACAAATAGACACTCCTCCATGGTATGTGATTGTTGGATGGCACCCGAGGATTCGGTTAGCCGTGGCTTGAGAAAGCAAAGGAGGGGAGGAGTGTCATCCAAACAAAACTAAAATAAAAAGGCACTCCTTCATGGTATGAGATTGTTGGCAGGCACCCGAGGATTCGGTTAGCCATGGCTTGTGTAAGCAAAGGTTGGAAGGAGTGCCAACCAAAAATAAAACTTTATGGGAGCCGCTCTTCGAGAGTTTGTCTGGCAAGGGGGTTAGAGAACCCGCTACCATTCGTTGACAATAACAAACACCTCTCAAAATGTCACTTTTATTCTCTTTATATGATTGCAAAACTGAAAAAGCTCTAGCACATGATTTAATCCCTGCTTCCCTCTGCGAAGGGCATGTCTTTTACTTTATGTTGAGTCAGTGAACCTATTTCCTTCCATCTTAAGCAAGCATTTGAGTTGTTGTGATCAGACCATCTATAATGTGATTTACTTCATCATGTCTTTTATTCTTACTTGTTTAGTACAAGTTTTATCTGAATGAATATAGCTCTGAAGGTTATCAATGATTATGAGGAGATTATTATTATTGAGTATGCAAGTTGTGCCATATTAGCTTTAACATAATATGTTAATTGTTCTCTGACCAAGAACGAAGTTTGCCATCACCAATTATGATTTCTTATGCACCTTTATTTGTGATTACTCTCTACTTGTTTCAAGTTGAATTATATGAGGAAGTTGTTCATTAGAATGTCTTGTGTGAATTGATATGATGCTTCTTGTCCGTATTTCATTTATCGACTCTTCACTCCATAAACATGTGGTCCTGTTTACTGAGTTCAGTTTCGCTTGGGGACAAGCGAAGTCTAAGCTTGGGGGGAGTTGATACGTCCATTTTGCATCACTATTTTGTATCATAATTTGCTGTTATTCATTGATATATTTCATATTTGGAGATGATACTTATGTTATTTCATCTATTTTGCATGTTTCATGATTATTGAGGGATCGCGCACTGGAGCCAGGATTCTGCTGGAAAAAGCGTCGTCAGAAGGCAATATTTCGGAGGATCAACAATTGCCAGAAATTATCTGAAAAATCCTATTTTTCCAGAAGACGAAGGGAGCCAGAAGGAGGAGCCGAGGAGGACCACCATGGGCCCGCCTCATAGGCTGGCGCGGCCCAAGGCCTGGCCGCGCCGCCCTGTGAGGAGGGGGCCCACAGCCCCCTCTGGCCCCCTCTCCTTCGCGTACATCTTCGTCCCGAAAACCTAAGACCTAAAGAATAATCGTGAAGAGTCACAGCCGCCTCTGCGGGGCGGAAAACACCAGAGAGAAAAGAGCTCTCCGGCAGGCTGAAATCTGCCGGGGAAATTCCCTCCCGGAGGGGGAAATCGACGCCATCGTCACCGACATCGAGCTGGACATCATCTCCATCACCATCGTCATCATATCCATCATCATCACCGCCATCTCCACCGCTGCACCTCGTCACCGCTGTAACAATTAGGGTTGAATCTTGATTGTTTGATAGGGCAAACTCTTCTGGTATTGATCTCTACTTGTTATTGATGCTATTGAGTGAAACCACTGAACCAAGGTTTATGTTCAGATTGTTATTCATCATCATATCACCTCTGATCATGTTCCATATGATGTCTCGTGAGTAGTTCGTTTAGTTCTTGAGGACATGGGTGAAGTCTAAATGTTAGTAGTGAATTATGGTTGAGTAATATTCAATGTTATGATATTTAAGTTGTGGTGTTATTCTTCTAGTGGTGTCATGTGAACGTCGACTACATGATACTTCACCTTTATGGGCCTAGGGGAATACATCTTGTACTCGTTTGCTAATTGTGGGGTTGCCGGAGTGACAGAAACCTAAACCCCCGTTGGTATATCGATGCAGGAGGGATAGCAGGATCTCAGAGTTTAAGGCTGTGGTTAGATTTATCTTAATTACTTACTTGTAGTTGCGGATGCTTGCAAGGGGTATAATCACAAGTATGTATTAGTCCTAGGAAGGGCGGTGCATTAGCATAGGTTCACCCACACAACACTTATCAAAACAATGAAGATTAATCAGCTATATGAAGCAAAAGCACTAGACTAAATCCCCGTGTGTCCTCAAGAACGTTTGGTTATTATAAGTAAACAAACCGGCTTGTCCTTTGTGCTAAAAAGGATTGGGCCACTTGCTGCAATTATTATTCTCGCATTTTACTTACTCGTACTTTATTCAACTACTGCATCAAAACCCCCTGAATACTTGTCTGTGAGCATCTACAGTGAATCCTTCACCGAAACTGCTTGTCAACACCTTCTGCTCCTCGTTGGGATCGACATTCTTACTTATCGAAAATACTACGATACACCCCCTATACCTGTGGGTCATCATGCCCCTGCCTGGCTTTATATATCATCCAAGCTAGGGTTTACAAGAGTCTTCTTTCTTTTAATTCAAGTTGATTTTCCTTGTGGGTCCAGCTTCTTGAGTCCTTGTGCCGGTCCATCTTGATAATTTGTATCGGGTATAGCAACGCCGGGTACCGGAAGGGTAATGCCCACATCAGTAGCCCCCGAGTGTCTGGCCGAAGTGAAGCTTCGGGCAGAGACTAAAGTTGTCATCGTCTGAATGTCCTGATCATCTATTGAGTCTTGAATCTTGTGCTTGATGTAGAGTCGAAGTTGCTTTTTGTCGGGTGCGCGAAGCGCTCCTGATGGGAGTAGCCCCCGAGTCTATGGGTGGGTGCTTGCAGCCGTGCGTAGACTCAAGTTGTACTACTCGAAGATCTTGATGTTGATGCCAATGTCTTCTGGTTTATTCTTCTTTGTTGACGAGCTGCCATCTTTTTATCGGGTGCGCAACCAGCGCTCCCGATGGGAGTAGCCTCTGAGCCTATAAATGAGTATGAAATAGTCATGTATAGAGTGTAAAAAATGCTGAGTCGAATACCGCAGACTTCTTTGAGTTCCGAGAACATGATGCCGATGACTCTGATGATGTCATAGATAAAGGAGCCGATGATTCAGATGATATCCCAGAGGAGCCGATAATTCAGATGATATCCAGAGGAGCCGATAATTCAGATGATATCCCAAAGGAGTCGATAATTTAGATGATACCCCAAAGGAGTCGATAATTCAGATGATATCGCTGAGGAGTCGATGATTTGGGTGATATCCTGCAGGAGTCGATAATTTTATCGGGTGCGCGTCCAGCGCTCCTAATTGAAGTAGCCCCCGAGTCTGGGCACGGATGCTTGCAACCGTGAGTAGACTCAAGTCGAGCAACCCGATGTTATAGTTTTTCTTCAGATGCTGGTGGCAAATATTTGAGCAAACCTTGATGCTCTTCTTTTTGGCATCGGTGATGCTATTTGTACGAAAGTTATCAGAGGCGAATTCTTTGAGTGATCAGCTCACATTGCAGGTTCGATGAACCCTTCAGTAATTGCAACTCCGCTCCATCCGATTGCGTATGTTTCGGCGGCAGCCCCCGAACGAATCGAAGGAACTATGCATGCCGATGACTCCGTCGCTCTTTAGTACTTCTGTAGTCTAAAGTACGGGTCATGGGCCTTGTTTGTAAGTATATAATTGTATATCCTTGCTATTCGCAGGACTCTCATAATCTTGAGGCTTTAGCAAAAGGATATTTGTATGTTATAAGTCCCGTTGATTACCATCTATTGCAGCGCTCGTATTTTTCAGACGCTTTTTTAGATGATAACTTCAAGTATAAAGAGTCTTCAAATCTTGCTTGAATTCCAGCGAACCAGCGCTCCCGTCGGGAGTAGTAAAAATAGTTGGAGATCTTCATGTCTTCCTGAATTCCAGTGCTCCCGATGGGAGTAAACGCAATAGTTTGAAGATACTCCAAGAGCCCCCGAGTAATTCCAGCACTCCCGACAGGAGCACATCGGGTCAATATTATATAATATGATATCCATTGAATATTCCAGATGATGAATCCACCGACCCGAGAGTGCATCGGGAGAAGATATATCTAGAGTTGAAGAAGATAAATCCATTAATAACCATAGGTGATGAAGCCATTGACCCGGGAGTTCATCGGGAGAAGATATATTAAGAGCCGGAAAATATAAATCCACCGAGTAATCATAGATGATGAAGCCTTTGACCCGGGAGTTCATCGGATCATTTATATAAGATGATATCCATTGATAACCATAGGTGATGAAGAAAGTAAATCCACTGATTCGGGGAAAATAAATCCACCGAGTAATCGAGGGTACTGGAGGTAACGATGTAATGGCGCCTCCCAAATCATCGGGTGCGGCGAAAGGAAGAGGAACACTTAGTTCTGCTTATGCGAGGCAGTCGAAATAGTTGCGCTACCAAAGAAAGTCCATCCGGCAGTCGAAATAATTGCGCCACCAAAGAAAGTCCATGCGGCGGGCGCAGTCGAAATAGTTGCGCCACCAAAGAAAGTCCATGCGGTGGGCGCAGTCGAAATGATTGCGCCACCAAAAAAAGTCCATGCGGCGGGCGCAGTCGAAATATTTGCGCGACCAGAGATAATTGATATAGCCATGCGGCGCCTGGCTGACGTGGCCGATGAAGAGGACGCAGTTGATATGGTTGATCCGCGACGGGTGAGCATCCGAATATATTGAGTACGTAATGTCGGGTCTGTGACACACAAGCTCCCGAGTATGGCAAGTGCGCGACAGCGGGCGCGGTCGACTGAACATAGTAATCGAAGTTTTGCTTCAATCCGCAATTATATTACGGCGCAAAAAACCTGCGCGCAAATAATACGGACCGAAAATATTTGGCCAAATAACTTTGCAAGTAGTAATTAATTTAGAAGTATAGCACCTGATATTTTTTTGTATCGGATGACGAGTTCGCAACGAAGCACGACGCAGAGACGACGAGAACGCGCTGATGGGTCGTGTAGCCAGGAGTAGTCGACATGATTCGGCTATGTATCTTGCAACTCGTTGTTCTCATCCACCGATCGACGCACGTAGACGATGGAAATGTTTTACGTGGTCTCTTCTTCTTTTCTTTTTTCCTTCTTGGTGAACCTTGCAAGGTGCATGGCCGATTCCTTTTTTTAATCCTTTCTTTGTACGCATAGTAGTAGTTTCTTTAGCTAGTTGCTTTCCTTTTCTTTTTGGATCAATTGAACAACTCTTTGGTTGGTTAATCGGCCACGGACCCTGTACGTCACGGAACCTGCATGTTACGTGAGACCGAACATGCTCCTTGGTATTTGATCTCGGCTGTTCTTTATGCTTCTTATTTCGGTACTCAATCTGCAATCAATTATTTCCTCTTGAATATTACGGCACACTGCAGTCGAGCCATAGTCGATTCCGAGCGTGCGTCCGATTCCTTTTCTTCTTCTTCCTGAAACTGGATCTGGCGCTGTTTGGTGCCGATGATTTACCAGATGCAATCTGGTCGAGATTGTTTAAAGACGAAAGATCCCGCCCGGATAACGAAATCCAGTCGTCGCAATTCCCACAGACAACGCCAATTGACGAGGCGGTTCCTCGGCAATGCCCACCATGAGGGGCTTGGGTTTTAGAGAAAGGCGACGATGGAAGTTCCGGGAGCGAGGCGGTACACGACGTACCCAGGTTCACGTCACCGCGGTGGAGGATCGCTACGTCCTGCTAGCAATCCAGTATATGAAAATATGTGTACAGGGGGCGCCATAGGCGGAGTTGTTGTAACTAGTCTATTTCTAATCTGCAGGATGCGACATCTAGGCGTGTCGCCTCTATGAATTGAGTTTCTGAATATGCCTAGGGGGTGCCCTGCCTGGCTTTATATATCAGCCAAGCTAGGGTTTACAAGAGTCCTAGTAGGATTCGTATTGGATTGTTCTTTCTTGTAATTCAAATTGATTTTCCTTGTGGGTCCAGCTTCTTGAGTCCTTGTGCCGGTCCATCTTGATAATCTGTATCGGGTATAGCAACACCGGGTACCGGAAGGGTAATGCCCACATTAGCAGGAGCCGCCGCTCGTCCAGGGCCGCCACCCTAGACGCGAAGCACGTCAAAACCGGTGGCCGTCGCCCTAGCCGCCACCGCCGGTCGCCGCCTCCATCATCCCCCCGGGCACGTTTGGCGCTAGGGGCCGCCGTCACCGTGGCCAGCGCCGGCGGCAGCGGCGGAGAAAGAGAGGATGGGGGGGGGGGGGGGGGCTGGGGGCGCTAGGTTTTGGGGCCCCTGGCGTCGCCCTGGGGAGCGAACGCGAGGGGTAGAGCTGGTCTAACCTCCAACCATGGTTTACATATGATCTTGTAGAAAATAAGTGAATTTTCGGGTTATTGAATATATGGGGGTGCCATGGCTTTCTTAGTCGATCTCGCAGTGTCATGTGCTCTGTTTATTCAAGACATAGTATTTGTGAGATGTATTTACATATGGTCTTATGTGACTTCCGCTTGCTTGAATAATCCTACTGGCATTTTGCAACTTGGTATTCTTACATTGGCCGGTGACATGATTAGATTCGCCTGTCTTTTTCATAGGAGAATTGCTCTATACATGACTTACAATACAAGACGGAATTACTGCCACATATTTGGCATCAATCTTTCCTTGATTTGTACCTCGTGGCGCAGGTCACAAACGCCATCAGATTCAGGCAGCCCAGTCCGGCCATCATCCAGAAGAATCGATCCAGGCGCCCCTCGTTCAGGTCGTCGGGGATCCACCCCGGCGAGCCTCCTGTCGTCGTCGCCCACTGCACTACCGTCAGTAGGCACGAGTTCATGTAGCCGCCGGCTGCTACGGCAACAAGTCCAAGCGCCGTGCACACGGTCTTCATCGCGACCGGCGCCTGGCTGTAGAAGAAGTCGAGCTGCCCGACGGTGGTGAGCACCTCACCCACGCCCACCAGCGCGTACTGTGGAGCCTGCCACAACAGACTTATCTTCGTCCGCAGAAGAGGCGCCGCCGTCGCCGCGTCGAGGCGCTCCGTCTCGACGATCGCCGCAGCGGCCAGGGCGAGTACGGGCATGGCGAGACCGATGCCGACCCTCTGCAGCTCCGAGACGCCCTTTTCCTTACCGGTGAGCCGCCTTGCTGCCGGCACAAAGAACCGATCATAGAGAGGGACCAGGACGACGACGGTGAGCACGTCAAAGGTGGACATGGATGCGGGCGGGACACGCACGGAGCCCACGGTGGCATCCATGGACGTTCCCTGCTCCACGAACGTGGACGAGACCTGCGCCGACACAACATAGAAGAAGACGATGGTCGCCCAAATCGGGAACATCCTCACAAGAATCTTGAGCTCCTCCACCTGAGTCACGGCGCAGAGCCTCCATGGGTTGTGCGCCGCTGGTACTGCTGCCTCATCCGCCTCCTTATTCGAAGTCGTGATAATGGCGGCTTTGTCAAAGAACCTGATCAAGCAAGGGGCAGATATCTTCAATCAAGAATCTGGCCAAGCATGCATTACGATGAAATCTCGGAGATTTGATTGAACTAACTGAAGATCAGTGGTGTGCTCTATACTCTCGATTCCCTTCATCGCGCGATTGTCTTCTGGCAGCTCGTGGAGGAGAGAGCTATTAGCCGGCAGGTCGACGTTGTACTTTCTGATGGCTGCCACGACGACCTGGAAAACTCTTGTCAGCGGGTTGCCCCGGGTTCGATGAAATCTGTACGTCTGTGATGCCGCAACGAGGACGGAGAGCCCGGCAGCTAGGAGTGCAACCTGCATGGTCAGGCCGAGCGCCCACCCATAGTGGTCCTCCACCCACACGATGCCGGTGCTGGATACCAGCGACGCGCAGTTAATGGTGAAAATGTACCAGTTGAAGAAGGGGCCTTTCGCCGAGCACTCAGACGGGTCGCCGTCGTCAAACTGGTCGGCGCCGAAAGACATCAGGCACGGCCGGAGGCCGCCTGATCCGATGGCAATCATGTAAAGACCGAGAAACAAGATGAACTCTTGAGCCGACACCATGTTCGACATGTCGTTCCTGATGAGCAGCGGCAGGTACGCCGAGAGTGCTGCCATGAGCATCCCCTGCCGCAAATTCCGAAATGGAGAATTTCAAGTGGAATTCAGGATTTCGAGATATAGAATTAGAATGTTAAGACATGCATTTAATTGTTCATGCTAAGATCTATGAGGCTAGCCATAGTGCTAGTATCATACTAGCTAGTATCATGCATCCTAGCCCCACCAAACATGCTGATGTGGCAGATAATTATGGATGAGAGAGGAGATTAGAGTATCATAGGTAGATACTGTATCATAGCGCACATCACGAGAAAAGTTAGTATCAAATAAATCTTGTACACAAATTTGTATTGGGATTCTACAAATCAATTAATATAGCAAAACTATGATACTAGTCTATGATACTATGCATTATGGATCTAGTATCATACAAAAGTATCATATACATGATACTACTATATGATACTACCCACTATGGCCAGCCTGATTGATTGAAGTATTGGCTTGTTGGTGGATTAAGCGTACCTACCGCGACGCCGACGGAGCCGGCAATAACCATGGTGCGGTACCTTCCCCAGTAGGAGTCGGCCACGATGGCGCCAGCTAGTGGCGTGATGGAGCAAGTGGCCGCCCAGGTGGAAAAACTCCTGGCGGCGACGACGTTGCTCTCGCCGAGGACGGCGGTGAGGTATGTTACGAGGTTGCACCCGATCCCGAATATCGCCAGGCAGTAGCAGAACTCAGTTCCTGCATTTTACCATCCAATTGAAGCAACCCGACAAGATTGAGTAAAATTAACTTTGATCACCACAGGAGGAATATTAGTAGGAGTACCAAGAATAGGGTAATTAAGTTGCCCTACCCTACGTGTTATCTCACCAGTCACCAGAGAGAAATATTTATATCTTTAAATATCAAAACTAGAAATCCGCGCAAGTAGAATTGAACAGGAAGATCCCGATCATACAGATATCAGGCGCAAGAACAGAGATTACCTAGAATGAAGCGGCACGCGCGCCATCCACCTGTGCGGTGCTTCAGCGCCGGGTTCCCTTCGAAATCAAGAGACCCGTCGCTGGTGTATATCTCCTCTGCCTGCGAAGGAAACCCGTGCCAAGTTAAGGGCCGGGAAACATCCAGCAACGAATCAAGCAATTCCGTTATGCGGCAAGATCAAGAGAGAAACTGAATCATAGAGGGAACTGAAGCTTTCATTTGAGAAACGAGGGGATGAAGGCAGAGGCGAGGGAGAAGGGACCTTGATGGTAGGGCGGTTGAGCAGTGCAACCGTCTGCTCTCGCTGCTCGCTTCCGGAGCCCATGGCCAGTATGTCTTTGCGAATCGGAAAGGCTGCCAATTCTGGGTAGCTATAGCCTCTGGGCGCTTTTGAGGAGCTTGCAACCATCCTGTGATCATTTCTGCACATAATTATGGTACAGGCAAGAGCGAGAGGAACAGAAAAGCTACCAAAATTAGTACGTGGTCACTAGGTCTATCTGTCGCCATGGGCCTCGTATTTAGTATGCCACTTAACTTCTGTCTGGAAATTTAAGATTTGAGTGCTGAATCTCTAAATTAATCTGTGCTATTTCAATAACTCACTTAAACAACTACTCCCACAATGAGTTTTTCATTTCATTGAAGAACTAATAAACTATGCTCTTACCAACATATGTGAAGTCCACACCAGGGATTTCTTTAAAAGATGAATGGCACACCAAATGCAAATTAAAACTGGAAACTTAATAAAATTGAAGCAGGAATGACGAGTCATCTAGTTTTATCGCCTCTGCCTGCCAAATGCCAGCCCTTGTCGGCTTGTCCCCCTTAGCTCGAAGAAAAGGATATTGCATGGTAAGTGTTAGCATATGTATTAGGTGTATATATGTATTGTACCCTCTCATGTATTGTATTATGACTCTTAGCCTTGAGCCTATATATATAAACCGGAACCCCCACGTTATCACGTGTGAGAGCCTTCCCCCAAACCCTAGATACGGTTCTACATGGTATCATCCTAAAACCCTAGCCGCCGTCTAAACCTAGCCGCCGGCCACGATCCAATCTCGCTTCCTACTTCACGCCCTCGTCTTGGCCACCGCCGGCGCCTCGACCTTCGCCCTGCTTCCGGCCGGTGCGCCTCGCACCACCGGCCCCATCCTCCCCTCCTTCGACGCAGGCAACTACACCAAGTGGGTGATCTATGTCTGCGCTTCTCTCGGCCGCACCAGCCTCATGGCTCATCGGCCACATCGACGGCACCACCATTGTCGCGCCCACAAATGGCCCTTGGCTGGCCGATTACTACACCGTCCTCAACCACCTCCACTCCGCCATCGACGAAGACGTTGCCGACATGGTCCTCGCTAGCAACCAGACTGTGCGCCAGTTGTGGCTCGCCAATCTACGAGCTCTTCTCCGCCAACAAGGCGAGCAAGGCGAGCAAGGCGATCTACCTCGACAATGACTTCCACCAGCTCGTCCAGGGCTCCTCCTCGATCATCGAGTACTGCCGCCGCCAGAAGAAGCTCGCCGACGCACTCACCGACAACGAGTTTCTCGTCACGGCCCGTACCTTCGTCCTCAACACCTTCGTGGGCTCTCTCCTTGCTTCTCCTTCGCCGCCACCGTCATCTCCATGAACGACCCGCTGCTTACCTTCCTCCGCACCCAGAGCATGCTCCTTATGGAAGAGATGCGCCAGGCGAACACGGCGGCCAACGCCGCCTCCACCGCCCTCATTGCTCAGGCGCGCCCTGCTGCTCCACCCTGCACTGGCACCTCCTGCCGTGGTGACTCCTTCAACTCCGACCGCCCTCGCAAGCAGAAGACCAAGCAGAAGGGCGCCACTCCGATCCGTCCCCGGTTGCAATAGGCCCGTGGGTCTGTTTCTCCCCTGGTCAGGGACAGTGGCGTGCTCCATCGGGTCCAGGGTAGTGGTGCCCCCCTCTGGTGTTAGGATCCTGGGTCCCCGCCCGCAGGTCTACACCACCACCACGGCGCCCCTCTACCAGCCGGCTCCCTCATCCTCCACCTCGCCTGCCTGGGACAACGCTGGCCTCATCGCCGCCCTCAACACCCTCTACCAGCAAGGTGGCTGGGTCATGGACTCCAGGGCTACTTCTCACATGACCAACGACGAGGGTAACATCTTATTCTTCGCCCCTCTTTCTCGGCCTCACTGTGTCAGCATTGGCAATTGCACCACTGTGCCCATATTGTCATCGGGTCACACATCGTTTCGTTCTCCCTCGGGTCATATTTTTAAATCAACCATGTCCTTCTAGTTCCACACTTAATTCGCAATCTTCTGTCAATTTGCAAATTTACTCGTGACAACTATTGTTCTGTTGAGTTTGACGCTCTTGGTTTTTCTGTGAAGGACCTGAAGACTCATCGCGTGATCCTTCACTGCAATAGTGAAGGGGATCTCTACACTTTTCCCGGCACCCCTCATCGTGCGCCGCCCACCGCCATGCTCGCCACCACTACCACTGCTGACCTCTGGCATCAACAGCTTGGCCAGCCTGGTCATTACGCCATGTCCACCCTTCGGAGATTTTCTTTAATACAATGTAATAAAGTTAGGCGCCCCTCTGTTTTTCATGCCTGTCAACTTGGAAAACAAGTGCGCTTGCCATTTAATTCATCTACTTCTGCGTCTAATGCCAAGTTTGATTTGATACATTGTGATCTATGGACGTCACCAATAATAAGTTCTTCTGGTTTTCGATATTACTTTATTATTATCGATGATTACTCCCACTTCTATTGGTCTTTGTCAGTGCGGCATAAGTCTTGTGTGTCTCGCACACTTCTCACATTTATTGCTTATGTTCGTACATAACTTGGCACGGTTATACGCTCTCTCCAAACGGACAATGACACTGAGTTCCTCAACTCCCAAGTTGATACTCTTCTCACCACCCATGGCACTTCCTTGCCTCTCTCGTGTCCCTACACATCTCAGCAAAATGTCAAAATTGAACATGCAATTGGTACCATCAATGATACTATGCAAACACTCATGTCTCACGCCCATCTCCCTGAGAATTTCTCGGCAGAAGCACTAGCCACTGCCACCTATGTCTTAAACCGGTGCCCATGCAAGGTTGTTGGTTCGCATATCCCCTACACGCGCATGTTTGGTCGCTCTCCACCATATGATATGTTGCGCGTTTTCGAATCTCTTTGCTATCCCAATGTTCCTTCCACTGCCCCGTTCTGTTCCCTGTGTGTTTCTTGGTTGCCCTTCGCAACACTGTGGTTACCGCTACTTTGATCAGTATCGGGACACATAATAATTTCGGGACATGTTGTATTCGATGAAGCTATTTTTCCCTTTAAGAAAGCTGCTATGGTGACCGCCTCATACATGCCATCGCCGCAGCGCCTCAATTTCCTCGTCACCGACATACGGACGCCACCTGCCGTGCCTTCCCAACAGCCTGCCGCGCGGCCCCGGCAGCCTGCCGCGGCTCCGTTCTCTGACGCGGTAGGGCAGCCCTCTTCATCGCCTGCCATGCCTCCATAGCAGCCTGCCGTGGCCCGGTCTTCTGCCGCGGCAGGGCAGCCCCCGCACGCGGCTTCTTCATCGGCCCGGCCTCACCCGCCGTTAGCCCCGGACGGCCTCTCTTCTCCTCTGCCAACCACGACACGGTCTAGTCGTCGTGTTCGCCCTGTTGATCGGCTAGATCTCTCTGCAGTGGACGACATCGTTGTTCTTGTATCGTCCACCTTCCGTCAGGCCATGCAGCATCCTCAGTGGCGCCAAGCTATGGTTGAAGAGCATCAAGCCCTGGTCGACAATGGCACCTAGTCCTTTGTACCACGTCCACCTCGTGCTAACATCGTCACGGGTAAGTGGATTTATCGACATAAGTTCCACTCTGACGGTACTCTTGCTCGTTACAAGGCACGATGGGTTGTTCCTGGATTTTCTCAGCGTCTCGGCATTGACTATGATAAGACATTCAGCCCAGTTGTCAAGCCGGCTACGATTCGACTAGTACTCCACATTGTTGTCTCTAGCTCCTATCCCATACGTCACCTCGATGTCAAGAATGCTTTTCTGAATGGCTATCTTGATGAAATTGTCTACTGTCAAGCCTCTTGGATTTGTGGATGCTTCTAGACCTGATCATGTTTGTCGGCTGCACAAGTCTATATGGATTGAAGCAAGCTCCCCGTGCCTGGTATCAACGGTTCGCTTCGTACATTGTCACTTTGGGATTTACTGCTTTTGTAACTGTCACTTCCCTATTTGTCCTTTCTTCAGGATCAGACACAGCTTACCTGCTTCTCTATGTCGACAACATCATAGTCACTGCATCATCTACTGCTGCAGCGTCTTCTCATCCGCTTTCTCACTTCTTCCTCGACATTGCAGTGCGCCGCACGTCTGACATCATTTTTCTCTCCCAGCGATAGTATGTTGTTGACCTCTTACAGCGCATCGGCATGACTGATTGTCATCCCACTGTGACGCCGATCGACACTCGGTCGAAGCTCTCTGACTCTGATGGTGTTCTTCTTGATGATGCTACATATTATAGGAGTCTGGCTGGTGCACTTTAGTATCTCACGTTGACTCATCCGGATATTTCCTATGTTGTTCAGCAGATTTGCCTCCATATGCATGCTCCGCGGCAACCTCATCTTATTCTTGTGAAGCGTGTTCTCCGGTATCTCTGGATTTTGGATTGCATCTTCGTGCCTCCTCCTCACTGCTCTTACAGCTTATTCTGATGTTGACTAGGTTGGCTGCCCTGATACTGGTCGTACTGCGTCTACTACTGTGATAGCTTGGTCTCCTGGTCATCTAAGCGCCAAACCACCGTGTCTCGATCCAGTGTTGAAGCAGAGTATCGTGTTGTGGCTCATGCGGTTGCTGAGTGTTGTTGGCTTCGCCAATTACTACAGGAACTTCATCGACCCTTTCGCTCTGCTACACTTGTCTACTGCGACAATGTTTCTGCTATATACATGTCATCCAATCCAGTGCCGTCGAACCAAGCATGTTGAGATTGACATACAGTTGTCCGCGATAAGGTTTCCATTAGTGAAGCTCGAGTTCTCCATGTTCCTTGTGCTCTTCAGTTCGTGGATGTCATGACAAAAGGACTACCGACTCAGCTCTTTCTTGTTTTTCGGTCCAGTGTATGCGTCCGAGAACCTCCCGCAGTGACTGCGGGGGATGTTAGCATATGTATTAGGTGTATATACGTATTGTACCCTCTCATGTATTGTACTATGACTCTTGGCCTTGAGCCTATATATATGAACCAGAACCCCCGCGCTATCACGTGTGAGAGGCTTCCCTCAAACCCTAGCTACAGTTCCACAGTAAGAATAATAAGCGGGTACATCATGTCTTCCCTCCCTTTGGATGTTGGGTGATCCTTTGGTTCGGTCCGCCGGACCAGACGACGGCGGCACCATTTTCTTAAAATTCTCCGCCTAGGCCATTTGGGAAGAGGTCAAATAAATAGTTGTAGGTTTGGGGCAAGGTGAAGTGCTGATGGTTGGCTGCTGCTCAGGGCCTAAGCTAGACCCATTGCAAACAGCAAGTTATTCGGTCCACTTTTGGTCAGCTTGCCTTGACCATTAGATGGACAGTGGAGGGTGGATGGAAGGGGGCAGTTACATTGTGACCTGCTGTGGAAAATTTACTGAAACCCAGTCCGGAAAAATATGGAAAAAGAAGGGGCAGGTGGGAGGAGAGAAGAAAGAGGATAGAGGTGAGGGGAAAATATCCAGTGACACCAACCCCTAAATGATACCATGAAACTATTTGTCAAAATTTAAATTTTAAATTTCTGAAAAAGTTGAAAAAAATATCTAAGTGTTCACGACATGTGTGTTTATAATCCTTATAAGTTTCAGTACCAAAATCAAAGCACACATTGAGAAACAAAAAAAGACAAATTAACATGTGAATAGTGTCATTTGTGGTTTTCTTTTTTTACACTATTCATGTTGGATTTGTCATTTTTGTTTCTCCGTTTGTGTTTCGAATTTGGTTCTAAAAATTTTAGGAGTTGTACACTCACAATTATTTTCGGATTTTTTAGAAGCTTAAAGTTTTGATTTTAGAAACTGGTACCATGGTATCATTTAGTCACTACACGTGTGCCAACATGCAGACACAGGTGGACAGACCGATCTCATGGCTATGTCCGACTCGACGCACACCTGTAAATTTGTGCCAGGATGGGCGCGTTTGGTAGGCTCTGAACCTTTTGGCTCGCATCGGCCCAGCAAAAACCGGTTCGTTTGGTTGCCTGTGAGACGTCCACGTTGTGGCCCAACCGGTTCTCAAATCACCCTGAGACAGGCCCTGAAGGAACGCCCGAATCGGCAGTTTCTCCGGGGGCAGGTCCATTGTCGTGCCATTTTGCACGCCCGCGTGCAATGGTTGCACGCGTGGAGAAGCACGGGAGACAGCGCGTTTTCTTGGTCCTCGCTGCCCACTTCCCCTCACCGTTTCGTTCTTCTCTCTACTCATTCACTACTGGCACATACACCATCGCCATGTCCCATCAACCGCCGACATGGCCTCCTCGCCTCCTCCGCCTCCGCCTCCGCCATCCTCTCCACCGCCGAGATCCTGTCGTACGGCCGTCGGCCACCCGGTCCAACGAGGCGCTAATGCGTCTCGTCTGCGAGTACGAGGCCGCGAAGATCGATGCCGGCCGCGTGCCGGGATGAATCGACCATCGCCGTTCGCGAGCACGAGGCCCGTGGGCGTCGCAACCCGTAGCGCCGCCATCCTGGCTCTGTGCCATTGCTTGCTGGTGCTTGTGCATGCCATTCCTTGTCATTGCTTGATGTTGCTTGTGCATTCCATGACATTGCTGTTGCTTTTACATTCCATGACATTGCTTGGTGGTGCTGACATTGCTTTGTGGTGCTTGTGCATGCCATTGCTTGATGTTGGGGATAGCCCTGAAGCTCGACGGAGCTGATGCATCGCGCGCCGCGCGGGGAGTGAGGAAGACGGCGGGTCCTAGAAACGGGTGCGAGCCGTGGTGAGCCGGCCGCTGGCCGCGATGATGCATAGGAGTATGCAGTGGAACCTGTTGCTGGATGATGGGAGGATAGGGAGATGGAAAATGGCTCACTTGGGAAGAGCTGTTTTAGGTGCAATTTACTAGTCATATGGGGCTAGTAGTATCTCATCGTATTCTAGGAAACTAATAATTTTGGTATATTTGTTTTATTCCCCAAATTCTGGAAGAGATTTGATTACAACTCTGGTAATCACAAGCTAGCTCGCAGACCTACTATCTTATAGTCCATAGAATGGAAGTTAAAATCGTGACAAAGGGTGAATGTCCCGTGCAAAAAAAAATTGCGAATAAGACACTCGCAAAAAAAACGAACAGTACAAAGCAGTCAAAACTTATAAAGTTTAACCAAATAAAAAATTATATAACATGATACAAGTATACTATAAAAATATATTTAACTGTTAATCTACTACGAGTAATGTTAATTTGGTATCGTATTTTTGTCTACACCATTATTCACATTACGAGGAAGTTGACTTTGGACTAAATGTATAGGTCTTATACATTTTTTAGGGAGTTTTTTTATTGGTCTTATCCATTGTAATGGAGATCGAGAGTACTGATGTATCTACATATTGACATCTAATGACAAAATCAACGATACAATGATATAGCTAACCGATAGGTATAGGTCTTCTAGAGATGTGTTGATACTTGATCCGCTAGGTTCTGACTTGAAAAATATAATTACCTAAAAAACGTCCACACTTTCCACCTAGATAATGCAAACCATGGATCCTTTTTCTTTTCCCTAGAAATTTGTATGGCCGTTGAACATATTTTCTAGCTATGCATGCACTCATTTATTTTTGTAACTTATAAGGAAAGTTACAGAAGGGAAATTTATTATGAGAAAAATTAAAGAAACTAGTATATGGAAGGTCCATATATTAGGGAAGCTAGCAAATCCGGTTGGCCGGATTTTGTTGTCAATGTGCCGACTTTGACCTTTTGTGAGAAAATACTACTGCTTTGATCAATAAGTATTAATAAATCTGAACCGTTCGATCAGTTTGTTTGGACGGTCTATATGTATCCGTCCCTACCCTAAAAAAGCTCCTTGGGAAAGGCCCACGAAGATAGAGTCGTCGGTGGTGTCTTCGCCGCTGCTACGCTTTGATTGGAGCTTGATCTTGAGCGGATGGATCTGAAGGATGCTTGGCCTCTCATGTGCTGTTTGAGCGGTTCCTTCAAAGTTTCCCTTTATACCAAAGAGGACCAGACGGCATCCCTGCATTTATTTCTTCACAGACGTGGGGCTATGCACTGTATCAAATGTCAGAGCAATCTGAAATACATCGGAGAATACAAGGGCACGAGGGCATCTGGCTGAATGCCATTCGTCCTTCTTTCAGGTGCAGCTACACCTGAGATCAGATGAGCATTTGCGCGTCCAGGCTTCGATAAAATCCTGAGTCCGACACTGGCCGACATCATGGGCTAGCTAGCTAGTAGAGTAGACAATAGATTAGAGTGGAGTTCGAAACCAAGGAATGCATGCAGATTCAGACTTACAATTCTTCTTCTGGTTAATTTTGCATGACAGGTACAATACCAGGAATTTGTTTAGAAAGAAGCAGTATAACCTGACTTACAATTGTGGAACTTTGCAGTGCAATCAGGAGGAAACCCTGGTTCATCTCTTCCGGTCTTGTCCTTTTGCTAAGAAGTGTTGAGATATTATTTGCGCATAAAGATCAAGAAACCTTTCTGTCATGGATGCCTTCTTAGGTATTAAAGAAAAGTTGAAGCCACCATTCTCAATTGAGATCATTATGTTGCGGGCCTGGAGCATTTGGACCATTAGGAATAATGAGATCTTTGAAGATTAGACGCACCATTCAAACATGGAAATTCATATTCAAACAAGAGCTAAAGATGCTTTCTTATAGAATGAAGAAAAAGCATGCTACAACTTTCAAGGAATGGCTGCAATCGCAAGCTTAGTATAGTATAGTTTAGTTGGTTCTCCATTCTTTGTACTTCTTGTACAATTTGTAATATACAATTGGTTTTATATATGAAAATAAAAATTGCAGCGGGGTTTTTTCCCCACTATTTACCCTAAAAAAAGGAACTCATACAGTACATACTAACAGAGATGGCTTGACCGTGACATAGAGCAATGAACCAGGTCCTCATGGTATACGAGCACAAACTCGTCAATGAAGATATGAAATACGAGCACAAACAAATCTGCAGGATAAAGCCATCTATTGGTGATGACAAGGCGCGCATGACGTGGAAGGTCGGTGTTTTCCCCAAGAGGAGCATTTCTGGACACAACTATCCTGCCCACTTTACCTCACCTATCCGAACGTGAAAGCTCGCTCATCGACGAGAGAATCTTCCGCTCTTGTTTGATGTAGCTTGGACCTCCTAGTCTTCCTCTGAATTTTCTATGCCAAACATTCTTCCGCTTCTCTATATGCTCATCCTTCAATCAATAAAGGTACAACTATTAATATTTTCGTAGGAGCAGTCGATTGAAAAATGTATCTCTTCTGAACTATTTGAAATACTCTTGTAAGCAATGCCAACAAAAACTACGCCAACAATGTTTTAAAGGTTTTTAGGGGCGTGTGTGTGTGGGGGGGTGGGGAGAGGGGTGGGGGGCATTTGCCCCTTAACTTGTGCATAGCTCCACACGGATCAAAATGAATGAGTGATACGTCTCCAACGTATCTATAATTTCTGATGTTCCATGCTAGTTTTATGACAATACCTACATGTTTTGCTCATATTTTATAATGATTTTATGCATTTTCCGGAACTAACCTATTAACAAGATGCCGAAGTGCCAGTTCCTGTTTTCTGCTGTTTTTTGGTTCCAGAAAGGCTGTTCGGGCAATATTCTCGGAATTGGACGAAACAAAAGCCCACGATCTTATATTTCACGGAAGGTTCCAGAAGTCCGAAGGGGATACGAGGAAGGGCAGCAGGGGACCCACACCATATGGCGGCGCGGGTGGCCCCTGGCCGCGCCGACCTATGGGGAGGGAGCCCCCTGGCTCCTCCGACTCCGCCTCTTTGCCTATATAATCTCTCGTGACCTAAAAACCCGACACTAATCGACGAAACTCCAGAAAGACTCCAGGGGCGCCGCCGCCATCGCGAAACTCCATTTCGGGGGACAGAAGTCTCTGTTCCGGCACCCTGCCGGGATGGGGAATTGCCCCCGGAGTCACCTCCATCGACACCACCGCCATCTTCATCGCCATTGATGTCTCCTATGATGAGGAGGGAGTAGTTCTCCCCCGAGGCTGAGGGTTCTACCGGTAGCTATGTGGTTCATCTCTCTCTCCCATGTGATCTTTATGAGATCATGAGCTTTGTATCACTATTAATCTATGTGCTACTCTAGTGATGTTATTAAAGTAGTCTATTCCTCCTCCATGATGTAATGTTGACAGTGTGTGCATCATGTAGTACTTGGTGTAGGTTATGATTGTAATCTCTTGTAGATTATGAAGTTAACTATTACTATGATATTATTGATGCGATCTATTTCCCCTTTCATAGCTATTGGTGACAGTGTGTATGCTATGTTAGTACTCGGTCTAAATTGCAACGGTCTATTATGCACTCTAGAGGTTACTTTAATATGAACTCCGGATGTTGTGGAGCTTGTTTACTCTGGCTTGAGTTGTGCTTTTATGGTCCTACACAATGAATGGTGTTTGTTATCCAACAAGAGAGTGTGAGAAAGTAGCACAAGTGAAGAGAAGTTACTTATTTATGTGATCATTGTTGAGAGTGTCCACTAGTGAAAGTATGATCCCTAGGCCTTGTTTCTAAGCATTGAAACACCATTTCCAACAAGTTCTGTTACATGTTTGCTTGCTGCCATATTTATTTCAGATTACAGTTACTACTTACAATCATCCATATCACTTGCATTGTACTATCTCTTCGCCGAACTAGTGCACCTATACATCTGACAAGTGTATTAGGTGTGTTGGGGACACAAGAGACTTCTTGTATCTTAATTGCAGGGTTGCTTGAGAGGGATATCTTTGACCTCTACCTCCCTGAGTTCGATAAACCTTGGGTGATTCACTTAAGGGAAACTTGCTGCTGTTCTACAAACCTCTGCTCTTGGAGGCCCAACACTGTCTACAGGAATAGAAGCTTGCGTAGACATCAATGAGTTTAGGTGGCTGTTGGTGATTGTCTTCACGACAGGTAAAAGAGCCCTGTCTAGGTGTGCCTACTGGGATCGTCTTCACGATGTTGGCCATGGGCATCGTCGTGGAAGGCGCCACGGTGGTTGGCATGTTCAGCATATACAAGCCTCAAAACATGTACTTGCAAATGAGATACGCGCACGTCTGGCGACTTGTGTACATTCCATATGATGGCGTAATCAGTAAATTATCCGACTTCGTTGACGTGGTGTCAAAAAACACTACACTCCAAGAGTTATGTCATGTTCTCTCCCTTCAAGATATCGTGCTTGGGTTCCACGACGCCTCCCATGTAGAGCTAAGAGCACAGCTGAAAGGACACAGATGCCACCTAGAGGGGGGTGAATAGACGATCTAAAACTTTTACGAATATGGATTAACAAATGCAGAATAAAACTAGCTTTTAATTTGTCAAGCACAAAACCTATATAACTAGGGTTCACATATGTGCACCAACAACTTATGCTAAGAAAGACAAGCAACTATGTGATAGCAAGATATATAACTTCAAGCACGAAGGCTATCATGAAGTAAAGTGCATAAGTAAATAGCTTGGGTATAGGAATAACCGAGGTGATGCGGAGACAAAGCGGTGTGGAGAACACGTCACTCCAAAACAGCACGAAGGCCTCACCGCACCAAAGGGATGTGCTCCAACCCATTATGGAACCTTAGGGTGGTCACCGAACCCGCACAAAGCTTGGGGCTATATCCACAACTTAAAATGAGACTCTCAATAAATCATCACAAAAGCCTTTTTTCTTGAGAAATCTCCACAACTTAACTGGAAGCCCCAAGAACACCACTAAGCCACAAAGCACAAATATCCACAACTTAATTAGAGGTAGAAGCAAAATGACCCCCCGTCTGTATTAGAAATGTAGAGCAGCATCCCATGTTTATTCCTTTAGCCCAAATCGTTTGTTCTTTGTCATACTGCCCTGATGCTTTGGTGGATTTGGAGGCTATATCAAAATGAGGAGAGCCTATGGGTGGACCTCCTCAAAGATAAGTACCTGGGAGATCATGATCTTTTCTCCCCCTTGGTTATAACTAAGGGATCTCACTTCTGGAACTCCATTCAGAAGCTGAAGTGGCATTTTAAGCTGGGAGCTCGCCACAGGGTCCGGAATGGTAGGCGAACATATTTCCGGTTGGACTGGTGGACTGGCAGGGGCCCCCTACACCAGTTGTTTCCTAAATTGTTTGCTTGCAGCGACAATCACTTTGCCACGGTGGCAGCAGTGAGGTCGGCTGAGGGATGGCGTATTTGATTCCGTAGGACGTTTGGCCTGGAGGAGACGGTGGAGTGGGAGAATCTCTGCAGGAGTTTTGATCTCCACCCGATCCATACAGATGAGGACTAGGTCCTATGGGCGCTCGAACCATCTGGGGTGTACTCGACTCACTCGATGTACATTCGGTTGTCTCATGGGGCTACGGTCACATACTTTAGAGAGGTGTGGAAAACCAAGGTTCCCCCAAAGATCAGGGTCTTTCTTTGGTAGCTGATTAGAGGGAGACTACCTTCGGCGGACCAGGTGGCCCGAAGGAATGGCCCAACTGACGGCAGTTGCGCTCTTTGCGGTGAGCTGGAGGATGGTGATCATATCTTCTTCAGATGTCACCTAGCCCGCTTCTTGTGGGCTGGAGTTAGGGAACTCCTACCCTGCTCTTGGAATCCGACAGGGGTCGGTGACTTTATCACCATCGCCCAGGGGCTATCGGCTACCTTGCGTAGGATAGCTTGGTTCACGTTTGCGGCGCTTTGTTGGTCGCTTTGGAACATCCGTAACAAGCTAGCTATGGAAGGGAAGACGATTTCCAACCCTGTTGACGCCCTATACAAAATGTCTATCTATATATATGCAGAGTTGGAGGGTTCTGGCTAGACGGAGGGACAGAGCATTGCTGGACGAGGTGCGGGATGGGGTTAGGCGACTCCATGCAAGGACAAGAAGGGATGGACAGGATGCGGCGGACGCCTAGTGGCTTCTCTTGCTACTACTGTGTCTTGTTCTTTGTATCGTCTAGGACTTGAGTTGTTTTGTACTATGCTGTTGAACTTTGAGCTCTAGTGGGTATGCATGAAGTTAGGCATCAGACTGATTCGTTGTATCGTTGAATGTTGCCATGAGGGCTTTATATATAAAGCTGGGCCATGAGGCCTTCTGTTTAAAAAACTTGAGAGAGAAGATGTTTATGTCGTTTCTATTCGGAATTTAGGGCAGCCACGAGCTAGGCGAGGGTCAAGGGAGCACCTTAGAGTAGTTCAGGGATGTTTTGGGAAATTTTGGACTGGACGTGGTTCAGAGAGGGAAAAAGACATGTTGTTTTTCATTCTTATGCTAGTTGTGCTCCTTGGCTGATGGCTTGTTTTTCTTGTTTTCTCAAAGGCTGGGGATCTTATTAAGACATATTATATGGCCTTAGTTAGAGATTTTGAACCTGGTGTGATGAATGTTTTAGGTTGATTATGCTATTATTACTAATAACCAGACTCCTTTTATGGAAGATCGTTTCATCCTCCAGAGCATAGTACGAGCAGATGAAATGATTCATGCAACTCACTCTAGAGGTGATAGTTTGCCCTGGTTTAAAAATTGGACTATGAGAAAGCGTATGCTAGAGTTAGTTAGACCAAAGGTAGATGAAATGCTTTAGTCTAGAGGGTTTGGGGAGAAATTCATGTGGTGCTGTGATGAGAGTGACTGCTTGCTCAAAACAAGTATAGATTGCTCGGAAGTGTGTTCCTACTGCAAATCTTTTAGCTCTAAAACAGTTTATGTCAGAAGGTAAATTTTTTTTTGCGGGAAGTCAGAAGGTAAACTTGTGAGTTGCATTCTGCTATGTTTTTCTCTATAATGGTTTGGCATGAAAAAGGAGTTAGTGGTAGTTCTGAGGTAGCTTTCCTTGCTAGAGATAGTATCTATACGCGCGGTCCATGCCACCACTACTGCCGTGTCCAGAAGCCCCCATCGTTCGGCACATGCTCCCTGCCGCTGCCATTTGCCGCCGTTGCTCTGGAGTGCCGATCCACGTACTAGAGTGGGGGAGAGAATTTGTCCCATTGAGGGAAAACAAGTGGAGCGGTGGATTGGAAGGAGGGGGATCAGAAGGTGAGGGAGGGAACCATTGCGAGCAGAGGAGGCCGTGGATTGGAGAGGGGAGCAGGTCGTGGATTGGGGAGTGGCCACCCACCTACGTTTTCTCCTACTGCACGGGCATAGGAAAAACATGAGGATAAAGGCACTCAAACTAACATCCATTGCTCCCTCCCACCGCAGGCTAGCTTGTTCTCGGCCAGCCTTCATGGACCCGTCTAGAAATGCCACCGGTGAAAGAATAAACTACCGCATCGAACGGCTGAAGCATAAAGCAAGATTGAAAAATCATTGTGTGATCTAAGGCGGACGAGCATGATAATTTTACCCCTTTAAGGTCTTTACATTGCCATCTAGGCTACCGTCCTTTAAAGTTGTAATATCATCAGAAATAGCCTCTAACCTCGGCCAGCATCAACTTGCCCATTCCTCCCTCTTCTCGGCCTTCCTTGTTGGATGGGTTGCGCATGTTTTTCTACTCTCTGGTCTGTGGTCTCGGCCTGGAGACCTGGGGGGCAATTTAATTCCTTCCCCATGATTATGTATATTGGACCAAACAATGATGCTGCGGTTTGTTGTTCTCGGAGGAGGCTGGCTGATTTCAGAAAACTTAGCTATATAAATCGACTAAACTCGGTTTAACTTAGCGAGGTGGGATAATTTTAGACATAAAATATCCAGCGTACTTCACAAGAACGATTTTACATGCCATTTCGCTCATTCTAGAAGCCAACTCATGGGGCTTGCGGGAACCAGCCCACCAACGGACAGCCCACTAACGGAGCCACATGGCCCAGAGTTTAGAGCCTATCCAAGAAGCTGGGTTTATCTGCCAAACAAAACGACGAACGAACCGTTTTTTACTTAGGCGGTGGCAGTGCATGTAAATTTTGTTTAAAAGTAAGGAGTGTTTCAAAATGACGAAATTTATGACAAACTTTAGAAAACCTTTATATCATCAGAAACTTTGTTTTTTTTCCTTTTGGCTTTAGCATGTAGTTTCTAGGTTTGACCCTGCATGGTTTCTTTCTCTCAATGTTGTACATGTCGTGTCATCGGCGTCCAATATTTTGACGTGACCATCCCATTTTTTGATAGTGATGATTGTGTTGCCAAGAATTTAAAATGGTTTGTATATTGTTTTGAACAAATGCTTCGTCTCAGAATAAATTATCATAGGAGTGATCTTATGAAAATTAATGTAGAACCTAAGGATGCTAGAGACTTTGCTCAAACTTCTTATCGCATACTTGGTAAATTCCTTTCAAATATCTTGGGTATCCTTTCATTTTTTTCTTAGCTTAGAAATAGGTAGCACTGTAAAAAAACATGCCCACCTAGCTAGCTAAGATTTCTACTCGCACAAGGGAAACGTTCATGACAGAGCGGAGGTATCGATGCTTGGAGCACGGGAAAAGCCCATCAGATGAGCTCCAAAGTGAAAATGGTTAGTAATTTAAACAAATGGTTCTCAATTTGTTCAAAAAATATTGGTTTCAAAAGTAAAAGGGGAAATTTTACTCCCACCCCTTGTGTGCTCCACTCTCTTCATCCTACTCTTAGTTTGCTCCTTCTTGCTACACTTGGTGAACATGCAGACACCTAGTGAGTGATCGCATGAAGGAGAAGGCGGGACTTGCCAAAACCACTACCCACAAAGGAGAATATGACACTTGGCGAGGCGATGTGTGTAGGGCGTATGTTTAGAAAGACCGACCTTTTTCTTATGATTAATTATAAAAAGGATTTGCAACCTCTCATTGACCAGCTTATTAAAAAGATTGATTGTGCAGGGGTATATTTTTAATATAAAAATACTTTCTTGGCAACATCACTGTGTACTTAGTGTGTTAAGGGTAACTCTATCAAATCCGCAAATAGCTTAAACTGTTTATAGATCCTTCAAAACGGTCCGTACCACCTTTTTTTTGCAGTTTCCCGCAATCAACCCCACGTATCTCATTTACCCAGCATGTCGACTTGTTTATGGTAACATGTAACCCAAGTTCCGACGAACATGCCAAATTTCGACAGTTTTCGGCTATTTTGGGGGAGCAGGCCATGCAAAGGAAACCATGGAAGGAGGAGGCGCTCGCTGCCAAGAGGAAGCAGAATTGCACAAAGTTGCTAGGCTGGACGGCGACAATAGCGCTAGAGCTCAGGTGGGATGCGGCCGACCGACCGAACTTGTTGCGGCGGTGCAGAGCGCAGGAGGGTGACACAAGCACGAGGTAGCGCCATACCTTTGGTGAGACGGCCGGTGCAGGCAGGTGGGCTGGCCAGTTGCATGGCCCTGTCGCATGGTCTGTGCATGTGCACATCAGAATAGGATGCATCCGTTGATGTCCAAGCCAAGGTGAACTACATGTCTACATCAGCCCAGAGCTGCTCATCTACACGTCCAAGTCGTCGCGGCACCAAGCTGATCTACTCCGCACCGTCACCTCATTATATTCATCGTCGTGGTCATCACCGCCGACAACCGCATCGTCACCAACACTCATGGTCTTCGTCAACACCAACGAGTTCTTCTACACCGCGATCATGCACGCAGAATACCCGGGTTTAGATCCCGGAATCTATTTTAACAAACTACATCACCGTCTTCGTCCACCACGACCTCGCCGTCATAGTTACTGTCTATTTTTTTTGTTTCCTTGCTAGTGCTTAATTTTCTTCTTGAAGTTATTTCGTCTATTCCGACATATCGGCGGACAACTTCTATGCACCAACCATTCACGGAGATCTTCTCTGCTAATCCATCAGACTTTGGCGCGCATGGCTCATGGTGGTCCATGTCTTCGCACATCCGGTACTGGCAACACCGGCGCGCTCCCAAGTCCGGCAAGCTTGGTAGTGTGTCCCCTACTACTTCTACCACAACTACAACTACGTCTTCCTCCTTCTGAGCATCTTCCCGGGTTCGACGACGAAAACACTATCTACCTCAACTACCTTCTCCAAGGAGATTACATCAAGCACGATACCATCGACCACGACTTCAATGATAAACACTATCTACCTCAGCTAGCTACATTCTGTGTCTGTGTCGTCTTGATCAATTTTAGCTAGGCTAAGGAGCATCCGACGGATGCATGCTACTCCGTATTTTACAATGCAGCTAGCTAGCGCTGCATGCAGCTACTCTATGGCTTGGCGTACGCTCGCGGGACGTACAGTCGCGCTGGTGTACTCTTGCATGGTCCACGCGCGACGCGGGCTGTACTTGTGCATGCACGATGCGGGCTGATTCACGCGGTTTGTTCGCGGATGCGTACTCGGTTCGCTGGCTCGCTTCACTTGCGCACATGGGCTGACACGCGTCGATCAGCTGTGTGACGTACGGGAGGACAATTCTCTTTAGAAAGGTCGGTCTTTTTACAATCGTATCTTGAAGAGGGGCATGCACGAAGGATCAAGAGCTGAAACAAATAGTATTAGTAGTAGTCAGGACATAGGTCATGACCCATAAAAGCCAATCCGAAAAAATTAAGGTGACGCGGAGAGCTGCATGGTTTGGAAAATACATGTAGTGGGTGGTCCTATTGATTTCCATAGGAGCCACTTTATTGAAAAATGTATCTCCTCTCAAATATTTGAAATCCTCTTGTAATCTATGTAACAAAAATCCATCAACAACTCTCTAAAGCCGGGGGGGGGGGGGGGGGGCAATGGCCCCCTGACTTGACTTGTACATAGGTAGGTAGCCGCTGCTCTCTATAGACTTTTTTTTGTCGATAAAAGAGGTGATGCCTTCATCCTGAGGAGGTCGTCTCTAGAGAAATAGAATCGTAGAAATAGGAGGAAGTGTGGTACATCCTGAACAACAGGGACAGCAGCCCTGTGTGGGACGTCCAACATCGTCATTGCAACCGCCACGATGGTGGCAACCTCACAATCCTCCAGCCGGAGAAAATGTACATGCAATTGAGGGAATGGCCGCCCTGACTTGACTTGTACATAGCTAGGTAGCCACTGACCTCTATAGACTTATTTTCGTCAGCGAAAGGGGTGATGCCTTCATCGTGAGGAGGTCGTCTCTAGAGAAATAGAAGGGTAGAAATAGGAGGAAGATTTGGTTCATCCTCAACAACAGGGAGAAGAGCCCTGTGTGGGACGTCCAACATCGTCATTGCAACCACCACGATGGTGGCAACCTCACAATCTTCCAGACGGAGAAAATGTACATGCAATTGAGGGACGCTGACGCACTCCTTGGGCGACTTGTCTACACTCTAGACGATAGCGTCATCCGTAACTTATCAGACTTCGTCGACGTGGTGAAAAAGAAAGGCAACTCTAAGAGTTATGTCATGTTCTCTCACTTCAAGCTCGCACTCGGGTTCCACGGTGCTACCCACGCTTAGATGAGGGCACGACCGTTCAACATCCCACGGGAGAGCATTGTCCCATTATTGTACCATGTGTTCTCAGACTGGGCAATGCTAGATATTGACGTGAAATATTGGCATTTCCCCAAGAGGCAGTTTTGGACACGGCTATCTTTCCACTATACCTCACCTATCACGATAGTAAAGTCGTGCCAATCGACGAGCGAATCTGCCGCACCTGGTCTCCATAGTGTGCACCTCGTGTACGCCTCTGCTTTGCTATGCCAGACATTCTTCTACTTCTCTGCATGCTCAACCTTTACGTATCACTAGTAGAAAATGGATCTTTTATTCGAAGCTGCAAGGAGCACTAGTACCGGCTGTGATATGATTCGGACTATTGCTAGCAATAGTACAAGTTCCAACCTATAGAACACACGGCCACATCTAGTCCCAGTTTGATCGGGACCTTTAGTGTCGGTTGGTATCACCAACCGGGACTAAAGGAGATGCGGCGGGTCATGTCTACGCACGCTTTTATGCTTGTAGACAGTGTTGGGCCTCCAAGTGCAGAGGTTTGTAGAATAGGATCAAGTTTCCCTTAAGTGGATCACCCAAGGTTTATCGAACTCAGGGAGGTAGAGGTCAAAGATATCCCTCTCAAGCAACCCTGCAATTACGATACAAGAAGTCTCTTGTGCCCCAACACACCCAATACACTTGTCAGATGTATAGGTGCACTAGTTCGGCGAAGAGGTAGTAAAATGCAAGTGATATGGATGAATATGAGTGGTAATAACAATCTGAAATAAATATGGCAGTAAGTAAACATTCAACAACATAGTAAATAAACGGTGATTCGATGTTTGGAAACAAGGCCTAGGGATCATACTTTCACTAGTGGTCACTCTCAACAATGATATCATAAAGTAATATAAATATAAGCACTTCACTATGCTATTCTGAACTACTCTCTGGCTAGATAACGAACACTAATTCACCGTGTAGGGCTGCAAAAGAAAACCTTAAAGATGTATTCCCAAGTACTAATAAACACCCCACGCTATACTTTGAGCATTCATAGGAGGTACTAACACACCACAATTTCAAAGAGACATCCAACTCAAATCATAATTCAGTGAACAAGTATTCTGTGAAATATAGCCTAAGAGACCCACACGGTGCACACGCTCACACCTTTACACGCGTGGGACAAGGAGTCTCCGGAGATCAGATAAGTATAATCCACTTGAATAGCATAAAAACATCTAGATTACAAAGCTCATGGTCACATAAAGATCACACCATGGGAGAGAGAGATAAACCACATAGCTACCGGTAGACCCTCAGCCTCGGGGGAGAACTACTCACTCCTCACCGTGGGAGTCAGCAACGGCGATGGAGATGGTGGTGGAGTCAATGGAGATGGCTCCGTGGGCAATTCCCCGTCCCGGCAGTGTGCAGGAACAGAGACATCTGTCCCCCGGATCTTCTCTGGACGATGGCGGCCACGTGCTTGTGACGGTAAAGCACACGTCCGTTGGGAACCCCAAGAGGAAGGTGTGATGCGTACAGCAGAAAGATTTCCCTCAGTAAGAAACCAAGGTTATCGAACCAGTAGGAGATGAAGGCCACGTGAAGGTTGTTGGTGGAGGAGTGTAGTGCGACACAACACCAGGGATTCCGGTGCCAACGTGGAACCTGCACAACACAATCAAAATACTTTGCCCCAACTTAACAGTGAGGTTGTCAATCTCACCGGCTTGCTGTAAACAAAGGATTAAACGTATGGTGTGGAGAATGATGTTTGTTTGCAAAGAACAGCAGAGAACAATGATTGCAGTAAATTGTATTTCAGATGTAAAAGAATGGACCGGGGTCCACATTTCACTAGTGGTGTCTCTCCAATAAGATAAATAGCATGTTGGGTGAACAAATTACAGTTGGGCAATTGACAAATAGAGAGGGCATAGCAATGCACATACATATCATGATGACTACTATGAGATTTACTTAGGGTATTATGACAAAGAACATAGACCGCTATCCAGCATGCATCTATGCCTAAAAAGTCCACCTTCGGGTTAGCATCCGCACCCCTTCCAGTATTAAGTTGCAAACAACAGACAATTGCATTAAGTACTGTGCATAATGTAAACAATACAAATATCCTTAGACAAAGCATTGATGTTTTATCCCTAGTGGCAACAGCACATCCATAACCTTAGAACTTTCTGTCACTGTCCCAGATTCAATGGAGGCATGAACCCACTATCGAGCATAAATACCCCCTCTTGGAGTTACAAGTATCAACTTGGCCAGAGCCTCTAATAGCAACGGAGAGCATGCAAGATCATAAACAACACATATATGATAGATCAATAATCAACTTGACATAGTATTCCATATTCATCGGATCCCAACAAACACAACATGTAGCATTACAATAAGATGATCTTGATCATGATAGGCAGCTCACAAGATCTAAACATGATAGCACAAGAGGAGAAGACAACCATCTAGCTACTGCTATGGACCCATAGTCCAAGGATGAACCACTCACGCATCAGTCCGGAGGCGGGCATGGTGGTGTAGAGCCCTCCGGTGATGATTCCCCTCTCCGGCAGGGTGCCGGAGGCGATCTTCAGAATCCCCCGAGATGGGATTGACGGCGACAGCGTCCCAGTAACTTTTCTCGTATCGTGGCTCTCGGTACTAGGGTTTTCGCGACTGAGAGATTAAATAGGCGTGGCCAGGGGTGGGGCCGTGCCCCCCTAGGGTGTGGCCGCCTCATCGCCCCTCTTCGTCTCCTCTTCGGACTTCTGGAAGGCTCCGTGGAAAATAAGACCGTGGGCTTTTGTTTCGTCCAATTCCGAGAATATTTCCTGTGTAGGATTTCTGAAACCAAAAACAGCAGAAAACAGGAACTGGCGCTTCGGCATCTTGTTAATAGGTTAGTGCCGGAAAATGCATCAAAATGATATAAAGTGTATATAAAACATGTGAGTATTGTCATAAAACTAGCATGGAACATAAGAAATTATAGATACGTTTGAGACGTATCAAACATCCCCAAGCTTAGTTCCTACTCGCCCTCGAGTAGGTAAACGATAACAAGGATAATTTCTGAAATGACATGCTACTATCATAATCTTGATCAATACTATTGTAAAGCATATGAGATGAATGAAGTGATTCAAAGCAATGGTGAAGATAATGACTAAACAACTGAATCATATAGCAAAGACTTTTCATGAATAGTACTTTCAAGACAAGCATCAATAAGTCTTGCATAAGAGTTAACTCATAAAGCAATAAATTCTTAATAGAAGGTTTTGAAGCAACACAAAGGAAGATATAAGTTTCAGCAGTTGCTTTCAACTTCAACATATATATCTCATGGATAATTGTCAACACAAAGTAATATGATGAGTGCAAATAAGCAAGTATGTAAGAATCAATGCACACAGTTGACACAAGTGTTTGCTTCTAAGATAGAAAGAAGTAGCTAAACTGACTCAACATAAAGTAAAAGAAAGTCCCTTCGCAGAGGGAAGCAGGGATTACTCATGTGCTAGAGCTTTTCATTTTGAAAACATGGAAACAATTTTGTCAACGGTAGTAATAATTCATATGTGTTATGCATAAAACCTCCTATAAGTTGCAAGCCTCATGCATCGAATACCAATAGTGCTCGCACCTTGTCCTAATTAGCTCGGATTTCCATGGATTATCATTGCATTACATATGTTTCAACCAAGTGTCACAAAGGGGTACCTCTATGTCACCTGTACAAAGGTCCAAGGAGATAGATCGCATTTGATATCTCGTTTTTTGATAGATCTCAACTTGAGGACATCCATACCGGGACAACATAGAAAACAGATAATGGACTCCTCTTTAATGCTTAAGCATTCAACAACAGATAATATTCTCATAAGAGATTGAGGATTAATGTCCAAACTGAAACTTCCACCATGATACATGGCTTTGGTTGGCGGCCCAATGTTCTTTTCGAACAATATGCATACTCAAACAATTCAACTCATGAAGAAGGGGATGCCTTGGGCATCCCCAAGCTTAGACGCTTGAGTCTTCTTGAAATATGCAGGGATGAACCACGGGGGCATCCCAAGCTTAGACTTTTCACTCTTCTTAATCATATATCATCCTCCTCTCTTGACCCTTGAAAACTTCCTCCACACCAAACTCAAAACAAACTTATTAGAGGGTTAGTGCATAATTAAAAATTCACATGTTCAGAGGTGACACAATCATTCTTAACACTTCTGGACATTGCACAAAGCTACTGAAAGTTAATGGAACAAAGAAATCCATCCAACACAGCAAAAGAGGCAATGCGAAATAAAAGGCAGAATCTGTCAAAACAGAACAGTCCGTAAAGACGAATTTTTTAGAGGCACCATACTTGCTCAGATGAAAATGCTCAAATTGAATGAAAGTTGCGTACATATCTGAGGATCACGCATGTAAATTGGCTTATTTTTCTGAGGTACCTACAGACATAGGGACTCAATTTCGTGATAGAAAGAAAACTGTTTCTGCGCAGTAATCCAAATCTAGTATCAACTCTACTATCAAAGACTTTACTTGGCACAACAATGCAATAAAATAAAGATAAGGAGAGGTTGCTATAGTAGTAACAACTTCCAAGACTCAAATATAAAACAAAAATTACTGTAGCAAAATAAAACATGGGTTATCTCTCAAGAAGTGCTTTCTTTATAGCCATTAAGATGGGCTCAGCAGTTTTAATGATGCACTCGCAAGAAATAAGAGTTGAAGCAAAAGAGAGCATCAAAAAGCAAATATGAAACACTTTTAAGTCTTAACCCACTTCCTATGAAATGGAATCTTGTAAATAAACAAATTCATGAAGCATAATGCAACAAGCATAGAAAGATAAAACAAGTGCAGCTTCAAGATTTTCAGCATATAGAGAGGTGTTTTAGTAGCATGAAAATTTCTACAACCATATTTTCCTCTCTCATAATAACTTTCAGTAGTGTCATGAGCAAACTCAACAATATAACTATCACATAAAGCATTCTTATCATGAGTCTCATGCATAAAATAATTACTACTCCCAACATAAGCATAGTCATTCTTATTAATTGTAGTGGGAGCAAATTCAACATAGTAGCTATCATTAAATATAGGAGGCATATTGCAATCATAATCAAATTTATCCTCCATAGTAGGTGGCACCAAAAGACTACTATCATTATAATCATCATAAATAGGAGGCAAAGTATCATCAAAGTAAATTTTCTCCTCAATGCTTGGGGGACTAAAAATATCATGCTCATCAAAACCAGCTTCCCCAAGCTTAGAATTTTCCATAGCATTAGCAACAATGGTGTTCAAAGCATTCATACTAATAACATTGCCATTAGCATGCATATAAAGCTCCATAGGTTTTTTAATTTTCTCTTCAAACACATCATGTCCTAATTCAAGATAAAGTTCATAAAGCTCTCTAATTTTGTTGTTGTTTTCCATTAAGCCTTACTAGTGTTTAACAAGAAACAAAAAGATGCAATTGCAGGATCTAAAGGAAATAGCTTCGAGCACTCACAACGGTACCAGAAAAGTGTTTGGTTACCTGGGACCGGAGTGTGAATGCCTTTTACCTTTCCTCCCCGGCAACAGCGCCAGAAAAGTGCTTGATGCCCAGGACTGGCGCGTGGTTGACGAGGGAGGAAATCTCTGTGTGTAGCTTTTCGTTCCCCGGCAACGGCGCCAGAAAAGTGCTTGATGTCTACTCACGCTTCTATTCCTGTAGACAGTGTTGGGCCTCCAAGAGCAGAGGTTTGTAGAACAGCAGCAAGTTTCCCTTAAGTGGATCACCCAAGGTTTATCGAACTCAGGGAGGAAGAGGTCAAAGATATCCCTCTCAAGTAACCCTGCAACCACAATACAAGAAGTCTCTTGTGTCCCCAACACACCTAATACACTTGTCAGATGTATAGGTGCACTAGTTCGGCGAAGAGATAGTGAAATACAGGTGGTATGAATGTATATGAGCAGTAGTAACGACGCCAGAAAAGTGCTTGCTGGAGTGTAGTAAGTAAACATACAGCAGAACAGTAAATAAACGGAGATTGCAGTATTTGGAAACAAGGCCTAGGATCATACTTTCACTAGTGGACACTCTCAACATTGATCACATAATAAAACCACTCTACACTCTCTTGTTGGATGATGAACACCATTAATTGTGTAGGGCTACAAGAGACCTCAATGCTGGAGTTAACAAGCTCCACAATATTCGATATTCATATTTAAATAACCTTAGAGTGCATGATAGATGATTGCAATTATACCAAGTACTAACATAGCATGCACACTGTCACCTTCATACTATGAAAGGAGGAATAGATCACATCAATACCATCATAGTAATAGTTAACTTCATAATCTACAAGAGATCATAATCATAAACTACGCCAAGTACTACATGATGCACACACTGTCACCGTTACATCATGGAGGAGGAATAGAGTACTATAATAACATCACTAGAGTAGCACATAGATTGGTAGTGATACAAAACTCATATGAATCTCAATCATGTAAGGCAGCTCATGAGATCATTGTATTGAAGTACATAGGAGAGAGATTAACCACATAGCTACCGGTACAGCCCTTAGCCTCGATGGAGAACTACTCCCTCCTCATGGGAGACAGCAACATTGATGAAGATGGTGGTGGTGTCGATGGAGATGCCTTCCGGGGGCACTTCCCCGTCCCGGCGGCGTGCCGGAACAGAGACTCCTGTCCCCCAGATCTTGGCTTCGCGATGGCGGCGGCTCTGGAAGGTTTCTCGTACCGTGGCTTTTTCGTATAGAAGATTTAGGTCAGGGACCTTTAAATAGGCGAAGAGGCGGGGTCGGAGGGCTGACGAGGTGGCGACACAGTAGGGGGGCGCGGCCCAGGCCCTGGCCGCGCCACCTGCATGTGTGGCCCCCCTGTGGCCCCCCTCTGATGGCTCTCGGGTGTTCTGGAAGCTTCGTGGAATTCTAAGATGCTAGGCGTTGATTTCGTCCGATTCCGAGAATATTTCCTTACTAGGATTTCTGAAACCAAAAACAACATAAAACAGCAACTGGCACTTCGGCATCTCGTCAATAGGTTAGTTCCGGAAAATGCATAAATATGACATAAAGTGTGAACAAAACATGTAGGTATTGTCATAAAACAAGCATGGAACATAAGAAATTATCGATACGTTGGAGACGTATCACCAAGTAAAGCACATAAGATGTGACGGAATAAAAATATAGTTTCACTAGAGGTGACCTGATAAGTTGTTGATGAAGAAGGGGATGCCTTGGGCATCCCCAACCTTAGATGCTTGAGTCTTCTTGAAATATGCAGGGATGAACCACGGGGGCATCCCCAAGCTTAGACTTTTCACTCTTCTTGATCGTATTATATCATCCTCCTCTCTTGATCCTTGAAAACTTCCTCCACACCAAACTCAAAACAATCTCATTAGAGGGTTAGTGCATGATCAAAAATTCACATGTTCAGAGAGGACACAATCATTCCCAACACTTCTGGACATTACCCAAGGCTACTGAAATTTAATGGAGCAAAGAAATCCACTCAAACACAGTAAAAGAGGCAATGTGAAATAAAAGGCAGAATCTGTCAAAACAGAACAGTCCGTAAAGACGAATTTTTTCGAGGCACTTAACATGCTCAGATGAAGAAGCTCAAATCGAATGAAAGTTGTGTACATATCTGAGGATTGCTCATGAATTTTCGCAGATTCTTCTGAGTTTCATACAGAGAGATCTACCCAAATTCGTGACAGCTAGAAATCTGTTTCTGCGCAGAAATCCAAATCTAGTATCAACCTTACTATCAAAGAATTTACTTGGCACAACAATGCAGTAAAATAAAGATACAAAGGTATTGCTGCAGTAGTAACAAGCACCTTCACCCAAATATAAAACAAAAATTGCAGAAATAAAATAATGGGTTGTCTCCCATAAGCGCTTTTCTTTAACGCTTTTCAGCTAGGCGCAGAAAGTGTAAATCAAGTAACATCAAGAGAAGAAGAATCAACATCATAATTTATTCTAATAATAGAATCAAAAGGCAACTTCATTCTCTTTCTGGGGAAGTGTTCCATACCTTTCTTAAGAGGGAATTGATATTTAATATTTCGTTCTTTCATATCAATAATAGCACCCACAGTTCGAAGAAAGGGTCTTCCGAAAATAATAGGACAAGATGCATTGCATTCAATATCCAAGACAACAAAATCAACGGGGACAAGGTTATTGTTAACCGTAATGTGAACATTATCAATCCTCCCCAAAGGTTTCTTTATAGAATTATCAGCGAGATTAACATCCAAATAATAATATTTCAATGGTGGCAAGTCAAGCATATCATAAAGTTTCTTAGGCATAACAGAAATACTTGCACCAAGATCACATAAAGCATTACAATAAAAATCATTGACCTTCATTTTAATGATGGGCTCCCAACCATCTTTCAACTTCCTAGGAATAGAAGCTTTAAGTTTTAATTCCTCTTCTCTAGCTTTTATGAGAGCATTTGTAATATGTTTAGTAAAGGCCAAATTTATAGCACTACCATTAGGACTTCTAGCAAGTTTTTGCAAGAACTTAATAACTTCAGAGATATGAAAATTATCAAAATCAAAACCATTATGATCTAAAGCAATGGGATCATTGTCCCCAATAATCTGAAAAATTTCAGCACTTTTATCACAAACAGTTTCAGCAGTTTCAGACAATTTTGCATGCTTTGTATTAGAAGTAGAAACATTGCCAACACCAATTATTTTACCATTGATAGTACGAGGTTTAGCAACATGTGAAGCATTAACATTACTAGTGGTGGTAATAGTCCAAACTTTAGCTACATTATTCTCTTTAGCACATTTTTCTTCTCTTTCCCACCTAGCATGCAATTCAGCCATCATTCTAATATTGTCATTAATTCGAACTTGGATAGAGTTTGCTGTAGTAAATGACTTAATATCTTTATCTTAATTAGGCATAACTTTTAGTTTTAAAAGATCAACATCAGCTGCAAGACTATCAACCTTAGAGGCAAGAACATCAGTTTTACCAAGCTTTTCTTCAACAGATTTGTTAAAAGCAGTTTGTGTACTAATAAATTCTTTAAGCATGACTTCAAGACCAGAGGGTACACTCCTATTATTGTTGTAGGAATTAACATAAGAATTACCATAACCATTACCATTATTAGAAGGATATGGCCTATAGTTGTTACCAAAATTATTCTTATAAGCATTGTTGTTGAAATTATTACTTTTAATGAAGTTCACATCAACATGCTCTTCTTGAGCAACCAATGAAGCTAAAGGAACATTATTAGGATCAACATTAGATCTACCATTAACAAGCATAGACATAATAACATCAATCTTATCACTCAAGGAGGAGGTTTCTTCAACAGAATTTACCTTCTTACCTTGTGGAGTCCTTTCAGTGTGCCCTTCAGAGTAGTTGATCATCATATGCACGTACAAGGCGAGAACTCGAGAAACAGAAGATCGCACTAGACAGGAGGCAAGAAGCAGCATCAGCATCGAGTAGGCGAAGAGCGGAATTGAGTCGACAATCAGGAACTTCGGGAAGCAGTCATAGAGAGGCTCGCAACAGGGCAAGGTCTCAACTAAACAACATACCTGAAGCTGAGAGGGAGAATCTAGTTCAAAACCTCGACATGTCCTTTATGTCGATAGACACGAGGGGGAACATTATCCCTAAGACGCCAGAAGAAGGGTACATGGCGACGCAAGCCTTCATCCTCGCGCCGGAGATCCAAGAGAGGCACTGTACAATATGGCTATGGCAGGAGTTGGAGCCATGGGGGCGGCGTTTGTAAATTTGCCTCCCGAAGGGTCAGCAAGGCAAAATAGTCCACGGCCTACTACAGCAGCACCAGGTCCCGAAAGAACAAGCGGAGCAAGAGACACAGAAATCCAAGCAAGAGTAGATAGAGCACGACAAAATAGAAGGGAGCATCGGCATTCTCGACATAGCTGAAGAGGATATGTGTGGGCTACCATGTTTTACGAGGAGGGTCCGAAAAACTCGAGTGCCTTCGGGGTTTAAGTTACCCGATAATTTCAAAAAATTCGATGGCCTGCAAGATCCCTAGGATTGTCTAGTCGATTATCTCGAGACGGTGAAGCTGATAGGCGGGACAAGGGCAACAACCATGCAGAGCATTCAAGTACACCTGAGCGGAGCTGCACGGTCTTGGATAAAGAAGCTTCCTCTGGGTTCCATCGACAGCTGGGATGACTTTGAGGATATATTCGTCAAAAACTTCCGGTCCACCTACAAAAAGCCCGCATCGCTAGAGGAATTGAGGTCATGTCGACAAAAAGCATGACGAATCTATGAGGAAGTACATCCAGAGATGGAACATCATTAAAAATTCGGCAGAGAACATATCTGACGAGAGGGCAATAGATGCGTTTGTGGCAGGAATCCGACGAGGAGATTTCGTCGAAGATTTAGGGAGAACTAACCCGAAAACAGTATCAGCATTAATGGAGATAGCAAACAGGTGGGCAGATGGAGAAGATGCTGACCACAATAAACGACATAGGTCACCAGAGGAGGACCGCAGTCGAAATTTTCAAAATAGACGACGTTTTTCTCGACAGTTCTCGAATTATGATGCTCCTGGCCAAATATCGGCTGGTTTTCGAGAAAGCAGTGGAGGAAGCAATAGAGATGACTACCAAAGAAGCAACGAGCAGCGAGGCGACAATAGAGATGATCCCCGAAACAACAGGCAAAATAGTGGACCACGATTCCAAAAACCGTATGTATCTCCCGAAGATATGATGAACGGTCCATGTCAGATGCATTTCTACGTCGACAATAACGGGAAGAGGCAGTCTGGACATCTACAGAAGGATTGTCGAAACTTTCAAGCAATGTTGAGGTTCGCAGGGCAAGCCAATGCTCAGGCAGCGAGTCGAAATCCTCAAGGACCTAGGAGTGAGATCCACCTACCACCTCCTCCCGCAATTACAGAAGAAAATCGACACCAGCTCAGAATAGCGGCAGCACCACACCCACCTCCATATGTCGAACCCAACTCCAACGGTGCGGTGTCGATGATCCAGAAGGCTAGGCCATCTAACAGGGCTCAGAAAGTAATCTCGCGACAAGTGTTCATGGCAGAGAAGATGCCTCCACCAATGATTGATTACCTAAACTGGTCAGGACAGGATATTGGCTTCACAATAGCGGATCACCCGCAGCAAGTTCCTCAACCAGGGCAGTCAGCAGTAATTGCAGGATTCGACGTATCTCGAGTATTCATAGATGGAGGCAGCAGTCTAAACCTTATGTTTGCAGATACACTAAGGAAGATGAACATATCCCTGGGAAACCTAAAACCCACGGACACACGTTTCCATGGTATCACACCAGAGAAGCCGAGTTATCCACTGGGGAAGATCAATCTCGACGTTTAGTTTGGAACCCGAGAAAATTATAGAATAGAAAGGCTGGAGTTCGAAGTTGTTGATTTCCCGTCGCAATACCACGCCTTGTTGGGACGACCAGCATATGCCAGGTTTATGGCGGTACCACATTACACGTACCTGTTGTGGAGATTACCTGGACCTAAGGGACCAATTACAGTTAAAGGCAGTTTTGCGTTAGCTGATAAGTGCGACAAGGATTTTCACAGACTGTCAGAAACTTTTGGGATGCAAGCAGAATATATGGCGTCAAGGCTCACAACGGATTATGATGTGTTACCAGATGTAGGAAGGCCTCTCAGGGAGCCAACCTTTAGCACTACGAAAGATTCCAAGGAGGTGCAGATTCACCCGACAGATCCAAAGAAAACGACGTCCATTCCAACAGACATGGACCTCGCATAGGAAAGCACGCTCGTCGAGTTCCTCCGTGAGCACTGAAAAATCTTCGCATGGTGTCCAGCTGACATGCCAGGAGTACCCAGGGAACTTGCCGAGCACCACCTAAATTTGGATCCAATAGCGAGACCAATCAAACAACCTTTGCGGCGTTTTCGGAACCAAACCGCAAAGCTATGCTGTCAGAAATTGATCGACTCAGAGAAGCTGGTTTCATCAAGGAGCTACATACAGAAGCCACGTGGGTAGCTAACCCAGTGTTGGTGCCGAAGAAAAACACGAAAGTCCTTCGCATGTGCGTCGACTTCACGTGTCTCAATAAACACTGTCCAAATGATCACTTCCCCTCCCAAGGATCGATCAAATTATCGACTCCACGGCAGGCTGTGAACGTCTTTCCTTTCTGGACGCATATTCTGGTTATAACCAGATCAGACTAAAAGAAGAAGACGAGGTCAAGACAGCATTCATAACACCTTATGGCGTGTTTTGTTACAAAACAATGCATTTTGGTTTGAAAAACGCGGGAGCAACATATCAGCGGATGATGCAGAAGTGCCTTGCAACATAGATTGGAAAAAACATACAAGTATATATCGATGATGTCATCATAACAACAATGAAAGGAACAACGCTGACCGAGGACCTAAAGGAAACTTTCGACAACCTAGACAAGTTTTGCCTCAAGCTAAACCCGACAAAGTGTTCCTTCGGCGTCCATGCAGGAGAACTTCTCGGATTCCTAGTTTCAGCAAGGGGGATTAAAGCCAATCCAGAAAAAATACAAGCTATCGTAACAATGAGGAAGCCAACAAAGTTAAAAAGAAATACAGCAATTAACTGGGCGAGTCGCAGCTCTGAGCAGATTCGTTGCCAGGTTAGGAGAAAAGGCGTTGCCGTTCTACGCCTTGATCAAGCAGGGAGAGAAGTTTCAATGGAACGAGGAGGCAGACAGAGCTTTCGAAGATCTCAAGCGTACAATCTCGACACCACCAATCTTGGTGGCGCCTAAGGAGAAAGAACCTCTGTTGTTATACATCGCAGCCACGCCTCAGGTGGTTAGCACAGCACTTGTAGTCGAAAGAGAGGAAGAAGGAAAACTCCATGGAGTACAGAGGCCAGTATACTTCATCAGTTAAGTTTTATCGCCTTCAAAACAGCGATATCCGCAGTACCAGAAGCTAGCATATGGAGTGTTTACAACAGCAAGAAAATTGCGGCACTATTTTTCGGCACACCCGATAATAGTGGTCAATGAGGCGCCTTTATCCAATATATTAAACAATCCAGAAGCTACGGGTCGTGTCTCCCTTTGGGGCATAGAACTTTCCCCTCGGGATATTACGTATGAAAAAAGAAAAGCAATAAAGTCGCAGATTCTACCAGACTTCATCGCAGAGTGGATGGAGTTACAAAATAAAGGACCACCGGATTTATCGAGAACTTGGACTATGAACTTCGACCGGTCCAAGAGATTGGAAGGAGCTGGAGCAGGCGTGATACTAATATCACCTGAAGGCGACAAGCTGAAGTGTGTCTTGCGGATGACGTTCCCAAACGCATCTAACAATGAAGCAGAATACGAAGCTCTCATACATGGGATGAAGATGGCAAAGGCTTGTGGCGCAACTCGATTAAAAATCTTCGGCGACTCACAGCTGGTGGCCCAGCAAGTCATGAATCAATGTGATGCAGTCAATGATAGTATGATAGCATATAAGGAAGTATACAACGAGCTGGAGAAGCTGTTTGATGGATGCGAGGTAAATCATATCAGCAGATTAAGCAATGATGAAGCTGATGTTCTTGCAAACATCGGGTCGCAGTGTCTCGCGATTCCACCAGGCGTATTCTGGGAGGAAATAGCTGAGAGATCTATGAAGTCGAAGAAACCAAAAAAGAAGGAGAAGGACAAGAAACCCTCGGGGGCTACAAAAGAAGCGTCAGAAGAAGAAGAGGAACAGGACCTAGTAATGATGGTGCATGTTCCATGGATGCAAGTATACATATCATACATCCTAAGAAACGAGATACCCGATGATCCAGTCGAAGCAAGGCGAGTTATCAGATGATCTAAAGCCTTTACTGTGGTCAAAGGGGAGCTATACAAACGAAGTATTTCGGGAGTGCTACAAAGATGCGTCACACCTGAAGAAGGAAGGATGATTTTGAAGGATGTACACGAAGGAATCTGTGGTCATCACGCAAGTGGTCGAGCTATAGCAGACAAGGTTTTCAAAGCAGGATTTTATTGGTTGACAGCAATCGAGGATGCAAAAGAAATAGTCCGTACTTGCGACGCGTGCGAGAGATTTGCCGCAAAACCTCACTCTCCGGCAGTAGAACTGATGCCAATACCATTGTCTTGGCCCTTTGCTCAGTGGGGCCTTAATATGGTGGGAAAACTACACAAAGCTTCACCAGGGGGATACGAGTACATGCTCGTCGCTGTCGACAAATTTACAAAGTGGATTGAAGCGAAGCCGATAAATTCACCAGACGGAGCATCTGCCGTTAAGTTCATGAAAAGCATCGTTTTCAGGTTTGGAGTACCTCACAGCATCGTCACAGACAATGGTAGTAACTTCACATCCAATGAATTCAAGGACTACTGTGCAGAAGTAGGCATCAAACTACACTTTGTGTCGGTTGCGCACCCGCAGACCAATGACGAAGTCGAGAAAGCCAACGGTATCATCTGTAGTGGTATCAAGAAGCGTTTGCTAGCACCATTGGAAAAAGCTCGACACACTTGGCCAGAGGAGTTGCTCAGCGTGTTATGGAGTATTCGAACAACACCAAATACAGCGACTCAGGAAACTCCGTTTTTCTTGGTTCATGGAGCTGAATCAGTATTGCCAATAGAAGTAGAGCATGATTCTCCACGGGTCACGGAGTATGACGAAGAAACTTCGAAGAAAGCACTAGAGGATGATGTCGACGCATGTCGTCGTGGTGAACAGGCAGATGCCATGGGATGGCTTAAGTTGGGGCCGAATGTGCGCTAGAGGATTCGGGGGAGGGTTTTGGTAAAGGTGGATGAATTTCCGGGTTGATTCCTCAAGAACTTGGCCTTGGCCAGAGGTAGAAGAAGAAGAAGAACACAAGAACAATATCAGCTCTAGATCTTTCTATTCCTTAGTCAAACAAGATTACAGGTTTCTCACTTATACCTCGCGTACCTTGCATGCCCGCGTAATGGGGGTGCCCCCTCTCCTTATATAGGGGAGAGGGTTGCTTACAGGGGAAGAAACCCTAGGAAACCCTAATGGCATCTTTGACTGGACAAACTACTTTATAAAGCTACTTTAGCTACTAATGGCGGCGCCGGTATCTTTAATCAGGGAGGCTGACGTCCTCCGGTACCTTTTACGTCATCATCTGCTTTTGGCGTCAGGGCTTCGATTAAATCTGAAGTGCTTCGCTCATCTTTGTCTTCTAGCTCCTTGGAGAATCTTTGACCAGCTTGGCCGACGTGCTACAGTGCAGCTTATATCGGTGCTCCGGTAGCTTCTTAGCTGGTTCCGGTACACCCCTCCTGGGATACCGGTATGTTTTACCTTGCTGACTCAAACCATCCGGAATAACTTTTAAACCGGTACTTTGATGGCTCAAACCATCCGGTTTGGCATGCCTTTCGCATACCAGGGGTTATCCCCCCAATATTAGTCCCCGAAGCTGGTATAGTCCGGTGGATTCTATCCAACAGACCATGCCAGGTTCCTGTTACTCAAGGTACCGGTTTAATCCTTCCGGAATCCAGATCAAGCTCTTTAGCCTCTTGGCTGAACTCATGTCTCCCTACCGACTTTTTCCGGTATCTTTGTCATTAAATGTCTCCTCGACGAAGTCAAGAATATCTTGGGTCCAACGCCTGTCAGTGACATGCGCACTGTGCCTGGCGCGCAACAGTGCCAGGGGTCACTTCGCTTCGTCTTCTGCGCCCGCATTTATGGCGCTGCACCGGATCCGCGCCACCGCTTCGTTTCTGTGTGGCCACCCTATGTTTCTCCATTTTCGGGGCGTGTATCAGCATGCCACGTGGCGGCCCACGAAGCGAACCGCCGCGGCCCAGCGGTTGCCAGCCCACTACTCTGTTTCCCTATTTAAGGGCGAGGCAGTTCTCCTTCATCTTCTTCTTCGCATTTGCCCCCTTCGCACGCGCACTTAGAGCTCTTCGCCCCCTGCGCACCCATCGTCGCCGGTCGCCGTCAGAGCACTGCTCTCCGACGAACTCCAGCCGCCTCTCTCGTTGTGCTGCGAACCTTCGCCACGCTGAGAGCCTCCGAAGCACCTTCAGCGGCGCTGCATCGGGTTCCCATTCGCAGCAACTACGCCTCTTCCTCGCCGGACCTCTTTGACGACCGCGAGCCCGCCACGCCTCCGACGAACTCCGTCCTCAACGTCTTGCGCCGCTACAGGTTGGTCTCAATGCGCGTTTGCCCTCTTCTCTTTGCTTGTCGTTCTTTGTCTGGCTGGGGATTTACCTTCCCTTTTTCTTTTCCTTTTTCCTCTTATTCGTAGATCTTCGCGCAAGGCTAGGATTTGGGAAAACCGTTTCTAGGTAGAATCCGGAACCTTTTTACTCCACATGTCTACCGAATCCCATCCTTCCGATTCTACCGGCAGCAGCCGCCACAGCGAAGCTTTCGGCAGCTTCGAGGCCGAGCCCAACCGGATGGAAACCTCTTCCTCTTCATCAAAGGCCGGAGCCGGAAAGGGTCAGGAGGCGAGCAGCTCTGGCCAAGCTACCGGTAACAATCCGGCAAAGATCACGCGCGGAGCCTGGAAAGGTTCCGACGTCAAGCAGCTGGAGATAGACTGGCTGCTCAACTCCCGCAGGATACCGGCAGGTGTATCCTGCCGGACTCCGGGCGACGAGGTGGAGCCGGCACCTGAAGCCGGAGAGTATGTTGTTTTCTCTGCTCACTTTGAGCGCGGCTTCGGCCTTCCTGCTTCTGATTTTTTCCAAGAACTTCTCGACTTCTACAAACTTCAACCCCATCATCTTCCTGGCAACGCCATTTTCTACCTCTCTTGCTTTGTTTCTTTCATGGAGGCCTATGTTGGCCTCCTCCCCACCAAGGAAACTTTCGCCCGCTTCTTCGGCCTTCCGATCAATTCAGTCCAAGGCAAGGATATCCCCAACCCCAAACCTCCGGTGCAGTGCGGATCTTGCATCATCAGCAAGCCCCAGGGGAGTCCTTTCTTCAAGCTATTGGGTCTGGAGTCATGCCGGGCATGGCAACAGACCTTCTTTTATGTGAAGAATACCGGCGATGCCGACCTCATTAACTTGTCGGCATACGTTCCGGGTCCGCCTTCGAGGACCAAATGGACGTTCAATCCTGGTACCAATCATATCGAAACCAACCGGATTGTTCGCTTCCTGGAGCATCTCAAGAGGGACACGGACATTTGCTCCGATGAACTTATCCGCGTGTTTATTTCACGTCGGGTGCTTCCCCTCCAACGTCGGGCTCACAAGATGAGCCAGATGTGCGGCCCCCTCGACCCTACAAAGATGACCAGCTGCTATTTAAGCAAAGAGGATGTAGTCCTCAAGGCTAGGCAAATTAGCCAAACCGACATGCCGCTGGACTGGGAGTGGGGCTTGCTTCCCCTCAGTTCCTCGAATCCCCCATCTGATGACGTAAGAGCTTTTAGCAATCCGGATTGCTTTTCCGTAGCCTTTGATTTTTTGGCTAACTGTCTTTGTTTCTTTCTCCAGACCCGCACGCGCTTCCCCCGGATCGACGCGGAGCTGTTGGCTCCTTACGAGAAGCGGGTAGCGGACGAAGAGGGTCCGGATCCCTACATCGGGAACAAGCACAAGATGGGGAGGACCCACACCTCGCGCCCCGGTAACTTTTCCACCGAGGCCTCCGGTTCTGATGATGATGTTACTGTTCTCGAGGTACTTTATCTTTTCGCTTTCTCATATACTATCTCTATGTAGATCTGCCCTCAGCCAGCGCCAAACCTCAGGTACTGGAACACACCACGCCGCTGGAGGCCGAAGCCAGAAGTGAGTTTCTCGAGAAACCCACTACCCAGGGCCAGAAGAACAAGGCTCCGGCGGCCGATGCCGGTCCAAGCCAGGCTCCTCCTGCCAAGCGCTCCCGCAAGGAGATCGTTGGCGGGAAGGAAGTCACCACGAAGCGCCGCGTGAAACGGCAGATGCCGGTTGCCTTCGGGTAAGCCTCCATTCTTAGCTTCTTTTTGCTTTCCAATTCCTTTTCCGGTTGTTTTTATCTGAACTTGTTTCTTTTATCTTTTCAGGCCTGCGCTCAAGATCACCAAGAGCACCTCTGGCATGAGGCCGGAAAGCTCTGAGGGCGTTCCCAGGGCCTCACCTCCTCCTCAAGCAAGTCCGGTACCAGCTGGTGCCGGCAAACTATCTGCCCCCCCTCTGGGGGGCAACACAAGTTCGGGGCGCGCGGCCCCTAAACCTTCTCACCACCGCGCGGAGGAGGACCTTGCCTCCCCTCCAGGAAAACAAGACACCGGCGCCGGCACCGAAGAAGCCGGGCAGGCGGAACCTCTGGTTCCTCCTGTCCAGAAAAAGAAAATTGATTCTACCTCCTCTTCCAAGGCCGTGCCGGAATCTTCCGCGTCGGCAAGCTCTGTTCCCGAAGCTGCTGCGCGCACCAAGGCTTCCATGCCTCCACCGGCTGCTCCTACCGGCAAGCCAGCTCCTGCTCCCTCTTCGCTGGTGCTGCACACCAGCCGCGCCGCCGCCGTTGTGGCCGGGGAAACGACTTCAGCTCAGCTGGGCCGGATCACCGAGCTTACCCGCAGCGGGGGGGGGGGGGGGGGGACCTGGGCCATCTCCTTGATTACGCTGAGAAGTGGAATCAAGCTGATCTGTCCCCGGCGATGCGTGGCCTGGGGAAGGACAAGCTACCGGTGGTCGATCCAACCGGCCCCCGCGGCACTGTGCAACATCTTGGCCGATTGCGGCGCGCTCTCAAGGAATTTGACACCGCGTGGCATGACGCCAACCACAACGTGCTGGTACGTTTCACAAACCCTTTAAATTTATGCCAGTTTTTACTCTTTCAAGATTATATATGTCTTCCCAGTCCCTGAGTTTCGGGTTGAGAGCGCAGCTCTTAGCGGGAAACTTTATTAGAAACACAAAAAACCGGCATAGCCAGTCCCCGAGTTTCGGGTTGAGAGCGCAGCTCTTAGCGCGAAAATTCTTTCGATACCGGCTTCTTCTTACCGGACTTTCTATTTTGAACAGAACATGCTGGACGCCCGGAAGCACCTCTTCGACGAGCTACTATGGGAGCACCGGGAGCTTTCGGCGGCGCACAGCAAGTGCCAAGGTTAGTTTTTTCGTTTCCGTCTTTCTTTTACCGGTTGCCTCCTTCTGTGAGTACTTACAAACTCTTTGTTCAACAGCCGTTCCGGAAGCCACCGTGGAGGCCCTCACAGCCCAGATCGCCGCGCTCCAAGGTATCGTCACCTTCCGGTTACTTTGCATCTTTTTAAATTTACCGGTTTCATCTTATTAACTGTCTTTCCTTCCGGTTGTAGCTGAGAAGGAGCAGCTTGCCAAGGAGCACCAAGAAGCTCTGGACGCTCAAGCGGCTCACGCCGCCGCTGAGCTAAAGAGAAAGCTCATGGAAGCTGAGCTCCGGCATGCCAAGGCACTGAAGGAGTCTGAGGCCAAGGTGAATGACTCCTTAGAGGAGTTCACCAACTCCACCGCTGTGCTGCGGGCGGAACTGGAGTTGCAGACCAAAGCGCGGGAGGAGCAGAGCAAGTGGCGGGAGTTGGCCGAAAACCGGGTTTCCGCCCTCCTCTTCGAGCAAAAGGATTTCGACCGGCTGGTTGTGCAGACCGACACGCTGGCCCTTAGTAAGCCTTTTTTTTTCTCTCCGTTGCTTATAAGCTTGTAATTTTCCGGAAACACGTCCTTATCTTCTTCTCTTTTCTCGAGTAGGGCTCTTCCCGGATTCCCAGGTCCATGCCAACAAGAAGGTGGAGGAGCGCAGGGCTGAGCAGTCCTTCCGCGACCGGGAGCTTCCTTGGGATGGGTATGACCACCTGGTCGCACTCTCCGCCCGGGTCCAGCACATGCGCGCCGTGGACCGGCATCTGGTCGATCTTCCGGATCGCGCCATTCAAATCTTCAAGGTGTTGTGGCCTGAGGAGGAGGTGCCGGCAAACATAACGCTCATATCTGACCGCCTCAAGGACGCGTGCCGGAGGATCCGGGAATGGAAATGCTCGGCAGCTCGTGCCGGAGCAGACGCAGCACCGCGCGTCGCCTGCTCCTGGTATGATGACTTGGATCTGGATGCCTTTCACACCCGTCGTGGTGATGCACCCATTGATACAGATCCGGCCAAGACTGCCAAACACCAGGACCGCGCCTACCGGATTGCGGAGTTTGCCCCGGTGCACGTCTTCATCCCCCCTCCTCCCGATGTCAGAGATGCACTCTCCGACGACGAGGAAGAAGTCATCGAGGACGAAGAGGTTGAAGAGGCCGGAGAAGGCGACGCTCTCCCGGAAGAAGCCGCTGCTCCCCCGGAAGCTCCTGAGGCCGGCGCCCAGCCCCCTGCTGTCTGATTATCTCTCATAATGTGTTTCACACATGCATGTTCCTGTTGACTTAAAACAATGGTTATCAAATTCCACCCCGGTATGCCGGGGTTCATGATGTAAGATAAAACTCAGCTTCTCTTTTGCTCGTGGTACAACCTTTATGCTTATGCCGGTATGATATACCGGTAAGCTATCAAATTAAGTTCGTTTGCTACTTTAGCATTTTGCTTATGGTTTGCTTTTTATCTTGCACTTGTGAAGATTCCGAAATTGTTTCGGCATTCAATTCGTTGCACACTTGGTTCTTTTGTTTTGCCTCTGCCTACCCTCTGGGTTTTTTGGCGTATGAGTTACAATGTTTTTTTTTGCCAAGCAAGCACTTTCTTGAACTTAGAAATAACTCGAAATTTTTGACAAAAAACCGGTATAGCCGGGGTTAGTTAAAATTTCCGGATTGTTTGTTCCCACTCCCTCTTTTCATGGTTCACGTGCTTAGTTCCTACCGGTTTATCTTGCTTGCCATGAAGCCGGGTTTCGGACAGCAGCAGAGTCGAAGACTCCAGTAGGTTTGGCACGTTACTAAACCGGAAAGAAAAAATGTTCGTCAACCAACCGGTAAACTGAAAAAAAATAAACACATTACATGCAATTTCGGTAAAGGCAGTCCCCGAGATTCATTCGAGGTGCCGGCATCTTTATTCATAGCATATAAGGTACAAAAAAGAACTCCTTACAGCACAACTTCATGCATAGAAGGGACGCAACAGAGCTACATTCCATGGGCGCTTAGTTTCTTCTTCTGACCTGTCCGCCTTTCCTTTCTTTGGTTCATGTGCATCAACCAGGTAGTATGCATCATTGTGCAGAGCCTTGCTCACAATGAAAGGTCCTTCCCATGGAGGTGAGAGTTTGTGGCGCCCCTCAGTGTGCTGCACTAGGCGTAGCACCAGGTCTCCTTTCTGGAAAACCCTCGATTTAACCTTCCGGCTATGATAGCGTCTGAGGTTTTGCTGGCAAATGGCTGTTCTTGCCAAAGCCAGCTCTCTTTCCTCTTCTAGCAAGTTCACATCATTTTCTCGGGCCTCTTTTACCTCCTCTTCAGTATATTGTTGAACTCTTGGTGAATCATGTATAATATCAGTTGGAATCACGGCTTCTGCCCCATAAACCATGAAGAATGGAGTGTATCCGGTAGACCGGTTCGGAGTCGTTCTTATGCTCCACAGTACCGATGGTAGCTCATCAAGCCAACACCCCGGTGTCTTTTCAAGTGGTTCAATGAGTCTCGGTTTGATACCGGAAAGCACCAAAGCGTTGGTTCTTTCCACCTGGCCATTGCCTTGCGGATGCGCGACTGAGCACAAATCCAACCGAATATTGTTGTCCTCACAAAATCTTTTGAACTCACCTTGAGCCAAGTTTATGCCATTGTCAGTGATAATGCTATGCGGGTACCCATACCGCAAAAGGACATCTTTTAAGAATTTCATTGTCGTATGCCCATCACATTTTGCGATAGGCTTCACCTCAAGCCATTTAGTGAACTTATCCACCATCACTAGGATGTGGGTAAAGCTACTCCTCGCGGTTTTGAACGGGCCAACCATGTCAAGGCACCAAACAGCGAAAGGCCAAGTTAATGGTATAGTTTTCAAGCCAGAAGCTGGGGTGTGGTTTTGCTTGGCGTACCCCTGGCACCCATTGCATTTTCGCACTAAATCCTCAGCATTTTCCAGCGCTGTGGGCCAGTAGAAACCATGTCGGAATACTTTTGTGACTAGCGCGCTTGATGAAGCGTGGTGCCCACACTCTCCTTGGTGAATTTCCACCAGCATTTCTTTTCCCTCTTCCGGTTCCACACATCTTTGCAGAACACCGGTAACACTTCTCTTGTACACTTCCCCATTGATGATGGTGTAAGCTTTGGATCTTCTCAGGATTCTTCTTGATTCATTTTCGTCAACCGGCAGGGTACCATTGATCAGGAATTCCTTAATAGGTTCAACCCAAGTTGGTGCTTCCCGTACCAAGAATACCGGTAAGTCTATCTCCATGTGGTCCACCAGCATAGCCTCGTCCGACTTAGATTCCGCAGTCCCCGGGTTTACTGGAGCAGTCCCCGGGTTTCCTTCGTCGATGTCCATCGGCACAATGTGTGATTCAGGTACAAAAATTGACTCCGACTCCGGACTTGGTTTGATTGATGGTGTTTTTAAGTGAGCCAAAGCTATTCCGGGAGGAATTTCTTGCCAAGAGGAGCCTAACTTCGAAAGCGTATCCGCGGCTTCATTTTCCGCGCGTGGCACATGGTGAAACTCACAGCCTTCAAAGAAGCCGACAATCTTTTGCACATGGAACCGGTATGAGACCATGTTGGCATCTTTCGCGTCCCAATCTCCGGAACACTGCTGCACCACAAGATCTGAAACACCGTAGCAAATGATCTGGTGCGCACCGATTTCTTTTGCAACCTTAAGGCCATGGATCAGAGCCTCATATTCAGCTACATTGTTTGATGCTCTGAAGTGTACTTGCAGAACATACCGGAGATGATCTCCCTTTGGTGAAGTTAGGACCACACTGGCACCTAGACCCTCTTTTAGCTTGGATCCGTCAAAGTGCATGTTCCAATACTCTATTTTTGTTCCGGCGGCTTGTATTGCATTTCCGCCCAATCAACTAAGAAATCAGCTAAAGCCTGTGATTTTATGGCGTCTCTTCTTTCATATTCCGGCACGTATGGTGATATCTGAATCGCCCATTTGGCAATTCTGCCGCTAGCATTCTTGTTACACATGATATCTAAAATGGGTGCCTCACTCACCACCTTTATGGGGTGTTCCTCAAAATAATGTTTGAGCTTTGTTGCGGCCATGAACACACCATAGGTCATTTTCTGGAAGTGAGGGTAGTTTTGTTTTGAGAGGGAAAGCACCTCGCTCAGGTAGTATACTGGTCGCTGCACGGCTTTACCTTCCTCTTCTCTTTCAACTACAACCACAACACTCACAACCCGGTTTGTTGCTGCTATGTACAACAACATGGGCTCCCTTTCCAAAGGCGAAGCCAGTATGGGCGCGGTGGCTAGCATCGTTTTTAGCTCTTTGAACGCTGCATCTGCCTGAGGGGTCCAGACGAAGGTATCGGATTTTTTCATCAAAGCATACAGAGGCAGAGCTTTTTCTCCCAACCTGCTTATGAACCGGCTTAACGATGCCAAGCTTCCGGTAAACTTTTGCACATCTTTGAGATCGTGCGGTATGGTCATTCTTTCAATGGACCGGATTTTTACCGGATTAACCTCTATTCCCCGGCTTGATACGAGAAAGCCAAGCAACTTGCCGGCAGGGACACCAAAGGTGCATTTTGCCGGATTGAGTTTCATCCGGAATCTTCTTAGGTTGTCAAACGTTTGCCTTAGGTCATCGATCAAGGTTTCCTTGACCTTAGTTTTTATCACGACATCGTCTACGTAGACTTGCACGTTTTTTCCGATCTGATCATACAAACACTTTTGCATACAGCGCTGGTACGTTGCACCAGCGTTGCGCAAACCGAATGGCATAGTGACATAGCAATAAGCCCAGTGCGGGGTGATAAACATAGTCTTTATTTGGTCCTCCTTTTTCAGGGGAATTTGGTGGAAACCGGAATAAGCATCCAGGAATGACAACAGTTCACAACCAGCAGTGGAGTCAATCACTTGATCGATCCGGGGTAAAGGGAAAGGGTCTTTCGGGCAAGCTTTGTTCAGGTTGGTGTAGTCGATGCACATGCGCCACACCTTTGGAGCTTTCGCTTCAAGGTTCTCCTCTTTTTTCTTCTCGACCAGCACCGGATTGGCTAGCCATTCGGTATGCAGTACTTCCACGATGAAATCGGCAACCAGTAACTTTGTCACTTCTTCTCCAATGATCTTTCTTCTCTCTTCAGCGAACCGGCGTAAAGGCTGTCTTACCGGCCTCGCATCCTTCCGGACATTCAAAGAGTGCTCAGCCAGCTCCCTCGGAACACCTACCAAGTCATTAGTAGACCAGGCAAAGATATTCCGATTCTCACGGAGGAAGCCGGTGAGCGTGCTTTCCTATGCCTCACTGAGTCCGGCACCGATACGGACGGTACGCTCAGGGTAAGCCTGGTCCAGCACAATATCTTTTGTTTCGTTGGTTGGCTTGAATGCTGGTGTACCCAAGTTTCCACTCATTGCCGCTAAACTCAACTGTGAGGATTGAGCTAGCGCAACCGCAGTTTGCATTCTTTTCTTTTCCTCTGTGATCACCAGCGATTCGGCCAGATTTGATCCGGCGGAAGCTGTTTCCAGTGAGACTTTGTAGTTTCCCACCACAGTCAAGGTTCCACGAGGTGCCGGCATCTTCATCTTGAGATATGCCGTGTGAGTTGAAGCCATAAAAGCTGCCAATGCCGGTCTCCCCAGTAGTGCATGGTAAGGACTGTCCAGGTCTACCACCTCAAACAAAAGATTTTCTACCCGGCAATTGTCACGTCCGCCAAATGACACATCCACCCGGATTTTTCCCATGGGTGAGCAGGACAACCCCGGAACGATTCCGTGGAAAGTTGTGTGCATTGGCTGCAGCATGTTTTCAGTTATTCCAAGTGTGCGCATAGTGTGCCAGTACATGATGTTTATGCTGCTCCCATTGTCTATCAGCACCTTGCTGAACTTGACACGAGTCGTTGGCCCATGCATGATAGGGTCTACAACAAGAGCGTAGCCACCCGGATTTGGCATTATTTTAGGGTGATCTTTGAACGACCAGGAAACTTCTTGATCTGACCACAACATGTATTTTGGTATCGCCGACATCACCGCGTTCACTTCCATAGAGCGACGTCAGAGGCTTTGCTTGTCTGTTGGCTCAGTAATGAACACAACACATGTCCGGATCCTGATAAATGTTCCGGCCTAAAGGTGCCGATAGAGGTGGTTGGCCATTGCCTTCTCCCACCTGATGAACTTGCTGTTGCAGCTGCCGGTTCGGCTGAGGCTGTACCGGTAAAGCGTTTTCTCCGGTAAGCAGGGGTGGTGGTGGTAGTCTCCCGGCATCTTTTGTCGTGCTTTGACCCATTAATCTTTTGGTCCAAGTACAATCCTTTGTCAAGTGGTTTGCCGGTCTAGCCGGATTAGGTCTAGCCGGCTGGTCCATAGCGGATTCCATGGTGTATCTCTCATCGTTTTGCCACGGTTTCTTTTCAACCCATTGTTTTTTAGGACCCGCCCATGGCTACGATCCGGTTTTATGCCTTTGGCTTCCGCTGGGGCCGGAATTTTCCTGCACCGCGGCAACTTGCTGTGGACCATACCTCCGATCCGGAAAATCTTCCCTTCGTTTGTTCTGCCGGTTATCTCGGTATTGCTCTTGGCGCTGCTGAGGCTGGTTTACGTGTTCCGACTCAGCTTGTAGTGCCGGTTGCATTGGGTCTCCCAATGCGTAGCTATCTGCCACCCGTATCATTTCTGCCAAAGTTGTTGGCATGTTTCTCTGTAGCTTTTGCCACAGCGGTGAACCTCTTCTGCACCCATTGCAAAACCAAGCAATGGCTTGTGGCTCGATTACTCCTTCACAGGAGTTTCTTGTGGAATTCCACCGGGTCAGGTAATCCCGGTCTGTTTCATTGGAGCGATGCACGCACAAGGCGAGCTGCTGCGGCCTGTTTGGCCTCCGGTAAGTACTGCTGAAGTTACTCACAAAAGCCTCCTGAAAATCCAGCCAACCATTTATGCTTCCTGCCGGCAGGTTGTTAAGCCAAATACGTGCCGGTCCTACCAGGAAAGATGGTACAATTCTCACGGCCCAACGCCGGTTTCCCCCACCGGTGACAGTTCCTCCGCCACCGGCAACATAAACTGTGGTTACGTAATCCGCAAGCCAGTCTTCCGGCTTAGTGGTGCCATCGTATGTTTTTGTATCACGGGGCAACGTGAAGTTGCGAACCAGTGGTTCCTCTTTCATGATTCGCGGGCCAAAGCATTTGGGACCCGGAGTGTAACATCCCAAGTTTCAACAATAATAAACAAGAAAGAGAAATTCCCCAAAGTCAAATTTTGCAATTAACAAAAACTTTTTCTATGCATATAGTGCCACATATAGATATATGCATTTGAGTGATTTTCTTTCTTGCAATGGCCATGATGAGTGTTAGCATGACTAAGTATTGTTGTGTAAACCCTAAGCAAGATCACCAAACCCTAATTTGAGGGGAAATTGAGAAAATGGGAAAAACCCAACTCTCACCCACATACACTCTATGTAAAATAACCAATCCTCAACCAAGGCCAAGTTAGCTTGCCCCATTGCTTCTAAAATACTTCAATGTGATAAACTAACCCTTTTGCATCCTTGGATCAAGAATCAAATCAAAAGAAATCAAGATTTCTTCATACATGTGATAATGGTCACATAACCCAAATTTATTTTCTTCACTACTTTACCCCTCTGTATTTCTCAAATCTTGAACTAAGCAAGGTCAACTAAAGCCAGGTCATCCAAGACCATGTCAAGGTGAGTAACTTTGATGTTGACCACCCTCCCTAAAGTTGACTAGGTTGACCAGAATAAGAGGGCAAAGAGGGAACCCGAGAGAGAGAAGAAGATCACCCCAAATTTTGAAAAGTTGCAAATCAATTCCAAATTGAGTGCCACCACCACCAATACATCACAATATTTATATAAATGAGAATCACCAAAAAGATTTTCAAAATTCGAAAGAAAGTTTCTTGCGGCCATTTGGTCGAACAGGTGGCAGGCAGCCTCTAGACTAAGTGATACATGCTATTATCCAGCAGTTTTGACCCTAAACCACTTTTGCAAAGTGATCATCAGCCTCCCCTACACCCCCTGCCTCTAGCCCAGTACTTGCATGGCTGATTAAAGTGGAGGAGAAACCCTAAAACATGCCAAACAATGCCATGCCGGCCACCTTTGGCACCCCTCTCCCTAGCCTCTCCCTCGTCGTTTCTCCATGTCTGCGAGCATCTCTGATACATAAGGATCACGCCCGTACCACTGGATCGATCGCCACTGCACGGCACTGCCCAGAACGCCCGTGTCCAAACCTTGCCAGGACGTGCCAGCCGGCGTGGTGATCACGCCCTGGACGCGCAAGGACGCCACGCACTCGACCGCTACCGTCCTCGCCCTGCATCCCTATCACCGCGTCGAGCATCGCCTCTGCACCCTCTACACGCTAGACGGACGCCCGTGCCTGCCCTGCATCGTCGCCGTCGCCATAGCCCAAAATGATGCCGCGCGCCCAGTGATAGACATTGCACGCGCCCGAGCTCTCCCATCACCCTTTTCTCGGTCTCGATACAGGTTGAGCATCTCCCGTACACCAGCTAGCCATAGCCGTCCTTCGCTTGCCCTTTCGCTCGCCGGAAACGCCACGCCATGGCCGCGCCCTTGCAGCACCCCGCGGCACCCCTCGCCGCTATAAATAGAGGCCCTCCCAGCAAGCTCCTCTCACACCACTCGACTCCCCTCTCACCACTGATCTTCCCCACCACCATAGCTTGATCGATTGCCGCCGGAGGAGGAGCAATTTCAAGATCGGAGCCGCCGGGGGACGCAGCTCACCGTCGACGATTGGCGCCACCCCAAGCGCCGCCGCTGCTCCCAACCTCTTCCCCATCTACTACACCTTCACCACGCATACTGCCTGAGTCCTGCATCGGCCTGGTAGGCTCCCCGACCCCCTACTGCCGCCGTGACCTCGTCGGAATCCCGCCGGGGACGACGACGTTCCCCCACCGTCGATCCTCTCTCTAATCCTACGGTCGAGATAGGAAATACCGCTTCGGCGTTTAAATAGGCGCCGACAGGTGGCCCCCACCCTGTCAGCGCGGCCCGAGCGCGCCAGCCGCGTGTTGGGCTGCGAAGTGCTGCCAAATTTCGTTTCGGCCCATTAACTTTTCCCGCCTAGCCCACCAATTCAAATCCAGTTAATTCTTTATCCAAATTTTGCTCTGCTGAATGTTTAGTAAAATTTGAATAGTTTGATTTCTACCAAACCAAATCTAGCAAACTATATACCGTTGGAAAGCCCATGAATTTACCTATCCAATGCCACTGGCCCCATCTCCATTTTCTTTGTAGATTTAATTTGACAAAAAAGACAAGACAGGGACTTTTACACATTCAAACTTTATTTAAAATTCAACCAAAATAGATTTTGAAGTAATTCCAATTCTAATAAATCACAATTGATATCCTCTAATTGATCATGCAATAACATAGCCCTGTTGTTTGTATGATCATGGACTAGATCAAATAAAATGGCTATGTAGTCATTTCTAGAGCATTTTATAGTGGAATTCAAACTCAACCCCAATATGAGAATTATCTCTCATTTAAATTTTGATCCTAAGTACTAATAACCAGGGGGAATGACCTAGGCTAATGAACCCTTGAGAATTATTACTTAGAGATTTTAATTCTTTAGATGCTAAGTTTTTAAAACTATGTGAAGTGTAACACTTCAATTAAATTGAACTCACATATAATAGATATGAAATGTTGACTTTGGGGTCAACCTATATTTCATACCCTATTATTATATGCAGAGATTAAATCTTAATAAGAGCTAATGCAAAGAAATGAAATTCTTTAAAGACCTACATATCCAATTTAGGAAATGAGAATAATGAGAGGAAATTATTTTCTTTCTAATAAAGACCAATCCAATAATCCACCATGCCATGTTTGATTGATACTAGGACTAGTGTGTGAACTCCTTGAGTGTTGCTAGTTTAGTATATGAGCTTGGTTTAGTATTTATACCTCGTATTCGTATATAGACGCTAGTAACGAGGAATACCAAGAGGAGGAGGGCTACTCACAGGAAGAAGAAGAGAACTTCGATAACTACCCAGCTCAAGGCAAGCTAACCCTTGCTAAACACAAGTGCTTAGCTCTACAAGAGCAAAGGCCCCATCCCACTTTACTTTTATGTATTACCTATCCCATGTTTTTACTTACATTTACTTTTGCTCATTTATTTCAAAGTACCATTTTGATTTATGATTCACTTGTCTAGATTAGAACAAGAGCATCAAAGTTAGCCTAAGCAAATAAAGCTAGATAGCACCCCCTCATGACTAGTTGCTATTGCTAAGAACTAAAATTGACTACTCTAGATGGGAACTTTTGTGAAATGAACTGAAGTGAAAGATTTTTGAAGGTGAATATGACAAAGAGAAGATGGTGATTTTTGATAAAATAGATGATTGAGTTTGAATGCGATACCTTTCCAATTATACAAGTACCCCCACAATACCTGATTATGGGTAGGGCTTAACTAGAAGCTTGTGTATTTTAGTATGGGTTCCCTCTGAACAAACATCATAGGGGTTACGCTGTGGCTGCCTCCGTTACTTGTGGATTGATGTTGAAATGAGGTGAATGTACGGCCCAAGCCCTGTGCAGTTCCCGGGTTAACTGCGGTTTCCACCGGGAGGCCAAGCTCATGGGGAGAGGTGCTCATACTAGCATATATAAGTGAAAGGTTTCGATTGATGATCCGCGTACTATGTTACGATGATTCGAGGTTATCCTCGACGGATGTAATCAAAAGTTGTGGCACAAGAGTACAACCTCTGCAGAGTGTTAAACCTATTCGAATAGCCGTGTCCATGGTTACGGACGATTGGAAAGGCCATACTATCTCCGTTATCATTAAAATGTTTTGGTTCTAGAAATGAATGGTGGTTTGAAAGGTGACATTATGGTGATCCATAATGAGGTGTGGGAATGACACTAATGTTCCCACTTGAGTTAGTCTAGCACATGATTTAGGCTTTACCAAAGATTTATGAAACTAAAACTTGGCTTTATGCAAATAAACCTAGAGCTTAGCATCCCCTTACACTTAATGAGTTTTTATCTTAGATTTAGTTTGCGAGTACTTTAAAAGTACTCATGGCTTTGCCCTGGCTATTCAAATGCCAGACTATGAAGGAGAGCACCAGTATCAGGATGACGGACAACAGGACGTCTACGATAACTAGGATCGTCTTCTAACGTCAAGCGTTGCCTGTGGAATAGATCGTCCACTACTACTTCGCTTCCGCTACTATTTGTGATGTTGAACAATATATTCGTGTAATATTGGATCATGTGATCTATGGGTGTAAGACAATATGTGTTGTAATAAATGATGACTCTATGCTACTTACTATTATGTCTCGCAAAAACATTATTCCTGGGATTGCGATGTATGGCATAATAGGCATCTGGACTTAAAAATCCGGGTGTTGACAAGTTGGTATCAGAGCCGTTGTTTGACCTTAGGAGACCCTAGTTAGAATGGACGTTCAAAAATTTAGCTTCAAATTCCATGATTTGACTAGTTATGAAAATCTTATTCACCTCCTTACCTTGAAGAGTCTTTTACAAACTTTAAATTCATGCCCTTCTTCTAAGAGAATTAAAATTTGGAACACTTGCACTTATCTAACTTAATCATCTCATCTCTCTACAGATGGATCACGTCGTGGACGCGCAGCCCTTTCTCCAGACTGAGTTCTATCAGTTGGGGAACGGTGGAGAGATCATCTTCGAGAGGGACCTCTTCTCCCTCTCCGAGTTCCTCGGGCGCCCACCACCGGAAGTCTTTGGCGGAATGCTGAATGACCAACCCGGTGGTCAACTTCAGTGGGTGATCATGGTGGACCTTCGTGGAAGGTTCACGCTCCCAATGAGCGCAAGGATCCAGTTCTCCTTCAGGGAGAACAACTGGGCGGATGGTCTCGCAAGGGGACTTCAGGAAGGACTCGCACGTCTGTGCGGGCAAAACTTCATGGACTTCACCGACAGTCGCTTTGTGCACTATGCAAGGCACAACTCACTCGGAGTGCCAATGAACCTGCCGTCACACCCGCAGCTTCACCACCATGTTGATCATCTTGACTTCATGCTGAGTGAGACCCGCATCGACCTCGACAACTCCCGCGAATACGCCAACCACACTCACATCCAGTTGGCGCAGCAGGCGGAGACCATCAAGGTCATCGCCGGAGAACGCAGGGCACTCCGCCGTGCCAACCAGAAGAAGGATCACGCCATCAACCGCCTGAAGGCAAGGATCGCCACTCTGAAGGCGACCATCGCTGCACAAGCTGAGCAGATCCAGGAGCTGGAAGGCGAAGGTGAAGGGGAGAACATCCAGGGGGACGGCTACTCCTACGTCAGCAACGACGACGACTACGAGGAGGAGGAAGACGACGACCTGGAGTTCCACCCTTACGAGGATGGCCACGAGCACCTCGATGCCGGGGTGGACAATGTCTACCCTATCAACGTCGATGGCGAGTAGTCCCGTCTGAGCACTTGCGCCCCGTGTTATGTATTGGTCCTTTGTACCCGCCCCATGTATCGTAGTTTGTTGAAAGGGTTCTTAAAACCCTCCTGAACATTTGGCTTGTAATAAGTGCTACCTCCATGACTATGTTTGTGTGTGTGTAATATTATTATTATGAATCAAGTTTAAGTTGTATTTTATCCCAAAATGAGCCATAGACATTTCCCTCTTATCTCATGATCCCTATCACTGTTCAGATGGCACCCCCAACTCGCAACATGACTCAGGAGGCAATGCTGCAGATGTTGCAACAGATGTTGGCTGATAGAGAAGTTGAGAGAGCTGAACGGCAAGCCAACCTAGCTGCACTTCAACAACTTGCTCAGGGCAATCAAGGCCACGGAAACCACGACCACCCAGGGTCAAAGCTGAAAAACTTCCAGAACACTAACCCACCTGTGTTCAACAAGACAGAGGAACCCCTCGACGCTGATGATTGGCTCCAGACTATGGAGAACAATCTCGAGGTTGCCGGAGTGGAGGACAACGAGAAGGTGTTGTTCGCCACCCATTATCTGGCTGGACCTGCACGTGCCTGGTGGACAAGTACCCGCGCCTTACATGCGGGGAACCTGATGACTTGGGAGGACTTCAAACTCAAGTTTAGCAAGTATCATGTGCCCCCGGGTTTGATTAAAAAGATGAGGGATGAGTTCAGGGAACTGAAGCAAGGCAGAATGACCGTGGTAGAATACCGCGACAAGTTCCTCACTTTGTCAAGGTACGCCCCGGATGAGACGGACACCGTCGAGAAGAGGAAGGAGAGGTTTCTGAATGGACTGCATGATGAGATGCAGATCGCACCGATCAACATCCCCTTTGCTGACTTAGAAGCACTCGTTGACTCCGCCATTCAGATGGAGGGGAAGATACACCAAGCCAATGAGAACCGCAAGCGCCGTATGATGAACCAGAGTGGGCCCAGCAACAACCACAAGTATCGCCCCAACTCAGGTGGAGGGTTCGCCCCAAGAAACAACAAGCCCCCGATGCAGAATCCACGTCCGAGTTACCAGAACCGGAGTGGAGGAAACCCCAGGTCAGGAGGACACAACAACAACAACTACAACAACAACAACAGCAACTTCAACCGCGCCCCACCTCGCGCCCCCAACAATAACTCCAACACTGCTCCAAGGACTGGGAGCAACGCTGTTCCCATCACCCCCAAAGACAAGTCCACCTACAACTGCTACGAGTGCGGAGTAGCTGGGCACTTCTCCTATGAGTGCCCCAAGAAGCTCGCCAAGACTGCCGCCAACACCTCGGGCCCTGCGCAGCAGCAGCGTCGAGTCACCACCAACAAGAAGTTCGCCCCCAACAACCCGAACAACCGCAACGGCCGCCTCTACCACATGAATGCAGAAGAAGCTCAGGAAGCCCCAGACGTTGTGCTGGGTATGTTCTCTGTTAACTCAATACCCGCAAGAGTGCTGTTTGATTCTGGAGCATCGCATTCATTCATTACCGAAGATTTTGCATGCACTAGTAAGATTCAACCCATCAGTTTGAAGCATGTCATGATAGTTCAAATACCTGGATCAACCACTAAAGCTAGAAAAATTTGCAAAGATGTGCCAATCAGAATACATGAAATAGATTTCTATGCAAATTTGATTGTTCTGGGAGCCAAAGGAATGGAAGTAGTCCTGGGAATGGACTGGATGGCGAAACATCATGGACTGATTGATTGTGCCAAGAAGGCCATCACCATGACTAGTAGCACCAGAATAATAGTCGAACACATATCTGAAAAGATGCCCCGAAATTTTACCTGTAACCAAAGCCTAGCCAAACCCACCTTGGATCAGATCAGGGTCGTTTGTCGATATCCTGATGTGTTCCCGGATGATCTACCCGGTATGCCCCCAGATCGGGATATCGAGTTTATCATCGAGTTAATCCCCGGAACCGGACCTATAGCCCAGAGAGCCTACAGCATGAACCCGGCAGAGTTAGTGGAACTGAAGAAGCAGCTGGATGATATGCTATTCAAAGGTCTGATTCAACCAAGTGCGTCACCCTGGAGATCGCCAGTTTTGTTTGTGGATAAAAAGGACGGTGCCACTCGTTTGGTTACGGACTATCGTAAGCTTAACGATGTCACCATTAAGAACAAGTACCCATTGCCCAAGATAGAAGATCTGTTTGACCAGCTGACCGGAGCCCGAGTATTCTCAAAGATTGATCTGCGGACATGATACCATCAGTTGAAGATTCGTGCCACCGATATCCCCAAAACTGCCTTTACCACCAGATATGGATTGTATGAGTACAATGTCATGTCATTTGGATTGACCAATGCCCCCGCTTACTTCATGAATCTCATGAATAAGATCTTTATGAACTTCCTGGACAAGTTTGTGGTTGTCTTCATCGACGACATCCTCATATACTCCAAGTCCGAGGAAGAACATGAGCAACATTTGGAAGTGGTCCTAGATACCCTGCGGGAACATCAGTTATATGCCAAGTTCAGCAAGTGTGAATTCTGGTTGAAAGAAGTAGGATTCTTGGGTCACATCTTGTCAGCCGGAGGAATTGCCGTTGACCCCGCAAAAATCAAGACTGTTGAAGAATGGAAAGCCCCAACCACTCAGACTGAAGTCCGTGCTTTTCTCGGATTGGCGGGATACTACCGCCGATTCGTTGAAGGGTTCTCGAGTATAGCAAGGCCGATGACCCAATTGTTGAAGAAGGACCGGAAGTTCGAATGGACCGACAAGTGTGAAGCGAGCTTTCAACAGCTCAAGTTAAGATTGACAACCGCCCCAATACTGGTTATGCCGGACATTACCAAGCCCTTCGATGTGTACTGTGACGCCTCCAAGATTGGTCTTGGATGTGTGCTGATGCAAGAAGGCAAAGTGATATCTTACCTATCAAGACAGCTGAAGCCGCATGAACAGAACTACCCAACCCATGACTTAGAGCTAGCAGCAGTGGTGTTAGCGCTGAAAGTATGGCGTCATTACCTCATGGGTAATCGATGCGAGGTTTACTCGGATCACAAGAGCCTGAAGTATATCTTCACCCAGAAGGAGCTGAATATGAGACAACGCAGATGGATAGAGTTAATCAAGGATTACGACATGGAAATCCACTATCACCCCGGCAAGGCCAACGTGGTAGCGGATGCTTTGAGTAGACTGCCATGTCAGTTGAACTCCATGTTAGCAATTGAGCAACCCAGCCTGTTTGAAGAGTTTGAACAGTTTAGACTTGAACTGGTTAGCGAAGGATACCTCGCCAGCATTGAACTCCAACCCACCCTGATTAGTCAGATCAAAGAAGCCCAGAAAGGAAATGCTAGCATTGACGGAATCAAGAACCAAATAGCCGCCGAAAAAGCACAAGGATTCACCGTAGATGAAGAAGGAGTGCTATGGTATAACAAGCGCCTTTGCGTACCGTCAGACTCAGAATTGAAGCAAGTTATCCTGAAAGAAGCTCACGACACCCTATACTCCATTCACCCCGGAGGAACCAAGATGTACCAGGATTTGAAGGAGCAATTCTGGTGGCATGGTATGAAGAGAGAAATTGGAAGCTACATCGCCAAGTGTGACATCTGTCAAAGAGTCAAAGCAGAACATCAACGCCCCGCAGGACTGTTGCAACCCCTACAGATTCCCGAATGGAAGTGGGATTCCGTAGGAATGGACTTCATCACTGGACTGCCCAAGTCAAGTAAAGGAAATGATTCCATCTGGGTAGTGGTCGACAGACTGACCAAAGTCGCCCACTTCATCCCCGTCAAGACCACCTATCAAGGACCGAAACTCGCAGAGCTATACATCTCAAGGATAGTCAGCCTGCACGGAACACCGAAGTCGATAGTATCCGACAGAGGATCCCAATTCACCTCCCGATTCTGGCAGAAAGTCCATGAAGGACTCGGAACTCGCCTGAATTTCAGCACAGCCTATCACCCGCAGACGGATGGACAGACGGAAAGAGTCAACCAGATATTAGAAGATATGTTAAGAGCATGTGTGCTAGAGTATGGATCTAAGTGGGAAGACTGCTTGCCGTACGCAGAATTCTCGTACAACAACAGTTACCAAGCCAGCTTGCAGATGGCCCCCTTCGAAGCACTGTATGGAAGGAAGTGTCGTACCCCTCTGAATTGGTCGGAAGTAGGAGAGAGTCAAATCTTTGGGCCAGATATTCTCCGAGAAGCCGAAGAGAAGGTTCACAAGATTCGTGAGTACCTCAAGACAGCCCAATCAAGACAGAAGAGCTACGCCGACAAGAGACGCCGAGAGATGACCTTCGAGATCGGAGATTTCGTATATCTCAAAGTGTCCCCTCTTAAGGGAATGCAGAGATTTCAACTTCGAGGAAAGCTCGCACCCCGATATGTCGGACCTTTTAAGGTCCTGAGTCACCGAGGAGAAGTATCCTACCAGCTGGAGTTACCGGAAGAAATGTCAGCGGTGCACAATGTGTTTCACATCTCGCTACTCCGGAAGTGTTTAGAAGTGCCTGAGAAGACCGAAGTTTTCAAGAACATCGACCATCGAGCTGTCGATATCAACTCAGATCTAACATACCGCGAAGTACCTATTCGCATCTTGGAAGAAGCTTTCAGAACCACTCGTACTCGAAGTATCAAGTTTCTGAAGATCCAATGGAGTAACCACACCGAAGAAGAAGCCACTTGGGAGAGAGAAGACTTTATGAGGACTGAGTACCCAGATCTCTTTAGTACCTAGTTTTCTCAGATCTCGGGACGAGATCTTTTGTAAGGGGGAAGGGTTTGTAACATCCCAAGTTTCAACAATAATAAACAAGAAAGAGAAATTCCCCAAAGTCAAATTTTGCAATTAACAAAAACTTTTTCTATGCATATAGTGCCACATATAGATATATGCATTTGAGTGATTTTCTTTCTTGCAATGGCCATGATGAGTGTTAGCATGACTAAGTATTGTTGTGTAAACCCTAAGCAAGATCACCAAACCCTAATTTGAGGGGAAATTGAGAAAATGGGAAAAACCCAACTCTCACCCACATACACTCTATGTAAAATAACCAATCCTCAACCAAGGCCAAGTTAGCTTGCCCCATTGCTTCTAAAATACTTCAATGTGATAAACTAACCCTTTTGCATCCTTGGATCAAGAATCAAATCAAAAGAAATCAAGATTTCTTCATACATGTGATAATGGTCACATAACCCAAATTTATTTTCTTCACTACTTTACCCCTCTGTATTTCTCAAATCTTGAACTAAGCAAGGTCAACTAAAGCCAGGTCATCCAAGACCATGTCAAGGTGAGTAACTTTGATGTTGACCACCCTCCCTAAAGTTGACTAGGTTGACCAGAATAAGAGGGCAAAGAGGGAACCCGAGAGAGAGAAGAAGATCACCCCAAATTTTGAAAAGTTGCAAATCAATTCCAAATTGAGTGCCACCACCACCAATACATCACAATATTTATATAAATGAGAATCACCAAAAAGATTTTCAAAATTCGAAAGAAAGTTTCTTGCGGCCATTTGGTCGAACAGGTGGCAGGCAGCCTCTAGACTAAGTGATACATGCTATTATCCAGCAGTTTTGACCCTAAACCACTTTTGCAAAGTGATCATCAGCCTCCCCTACACCCCCTGCCTCTAGCCCAGTACTTGCATGGCTGATTAAAGTGGAGGAGAAACCCTAAAACATGCCAAACAATGCCATGCCGGCCACCTTTGGCACCCCTCTCCCTAGCCTCTCCCTCGTCGTTTCTCCATGTCTGCGAGCATCTCTGATACATAAGGATCACGCCCGTACCACTGGATCGATCGCCACTGCACGGCACTGCCCAGAACGCCCGTGTCCAAACCTTGCCAGGACGTGCCAGCCGGCGTGGTGATCACGCCCTGGACGCGCAAGGACGCCACGCACTCGACCGCTACCGTCCTCGCCCTGCATCCCTATCACCGCGTCGAGCATCGCCTCTGCACCCTCTACACGCTAGACGGACGCTCGTGCCTGCCCTGCATCGTCGCCGTCGCCATAGCCCAAAATGATGCCGCGCGCCCAGTGATAGACATTGCACGCGCCCGAGCTCTCCCATCACCCTTTTCTCGGTCTCGATACAGGTTGAGCATCTCCCGTACACCAGCTAGCCATAGCCGTCCTTCGCTTGCCCTTTCGCTCGCCGGAAATGCCACGCCATGGCCGCGCCCTTGCAGCACCCCGCGGCACCCCTCGCCGCTATAAATAGAGGCCCTCCCAGCAAGCTCCTCTCACACCACTCGACTCCCCTCTCACCACTGATCTTCCCCACCACCATAGCTTGATCGATTGCCGCCAGAGGAGGAGCAATTTCAAGATCGGAGCCACCGGGGGACGCAGCTCACCGTCGACGATTGGCGCCACCCCAAGCGCCGCCGCTGCTCCCAACCTCTTCCCCATCTACTACACCTTCACCGCGCATACTGCCTGAGTCCTGCATCGGCCTGGTAGGCTCCCCGACCCCCTACTGCCGCCGTGACCTCGTCGGAATCCCGCCGGGGACGACGACGTTCCCCCACCGTCGATCCTCTCTCTAATCCTACGGTCGAGATAGGAAATACCGCTTCGGCGTTTAAATAGGCGCCGACAGGTGGCCCCCACCCTGTCAGCGTGGCCCGAGCGCGCCAGCCGCGTGTTGGGCTGCGAAGTGCTGCCGAATTTCGTTTCGGCCCATTAACTTTTCCCGCCTAGCCCACCAATTCAAATCCAGTTAATTCTTTATCCAAATTTTGCTCTGCTGAATGTTTAGTAAAATTTGAATAGTTTGATTTCTACCAAACCAAATCTAGCAAACTATATACCGTTGGAAAGCCCATGAATTTACCTATCCAATGCCACTAGCCCCATCTCCATTTTCTTTGTAGATTTAATTTGACAAAAAAGACAAGACAGGGACTTTTACACATTCAAACTTTATTTAAAATTCAACCAAAATAGATTTTGAAGTAATTCCAATTCTAATAAATCACAATTGATGTCCTCTAATTGATCATGCAATAACATAGCCCTGTTGTTTGTATGATCATGGACTAGATCAAATAAAATGGCTATGTAGTCATTTCTAGAGCATTTTATAGTGGAATTCAAACTCAACCCCAATATGAGAATTATCTCTCATTTAAATTTTGATCCTAAGTACTAATAACCAGGGGGAATGACCTAGGCTAATGAACCCTTGAGAATTATTACTTAGAGATTTTAATTCTTTAGATGCTAAGTTTTTAAAACTATGTGAAGTGTAACACTTCAATTAAATTGAACTCACATATAATAGATATGAAATGTTGACTTTGGGGTCAACCTATATTTCATACCCTATTATTATATGCAGAGATTAAATCTTAATAAGAGCTAATGCAAAGAAATGAAATTCTTTAAAGACCTACATATCCAATTTAGGAAATGAGAATAATGAGAGGAAATTATTTTCTTTCTAATAAAGACAAATCCAATAATCCACCATGCCATGTTTGATTGATACTAGGACTAGTGTGTGAACTCCTTGAGTGTTGCTAGTTTAGTATATGAGCTTGGTTTAGTATTTATACCTCGTATTCGTATATAGACGCTAGTAACGAGGAATACCAAGAGGAGGAGGGCTACTCACAGGAAGAAGAAGAGAACTTCGATAACTACCCAGCTCAAGGCAAGCTAACCCTTGCTAAACACAAGTGCTTAGCTCTACAAGAGCAAAGGCCCCATCCCACTTTACTTTTATGTATTACCTATCCCATGTTTTTACTTACATTTACTTTTGCTCATTTATTTCAAAGTACCATTTTGATTTATGATTCACTTGTCTAGATTAGAACAAGAGCATCAAAGTTAGCCTAAGCAAATAAAGCTAGATAGCACCCCCTCATGACTAGTTGCTATTGCTAAGAACTAAAATTGACTACTCTAGATGGGAACTTTTGTGAAATGAACTGAAGTGAAAGATTTTTGAAGGTGAATATGACCAAGAGAAGATGGTGATTTTTGATAAAATAGATGATTGAGTTTGAATGCGATACCTTTCCAATTATACAAGTACCCCCACAATACCTGATTATGGGTAGGGCTTAACTAGAAGCTTGTGTATTTTAGTATGGGTTCCCTCTGAACAAACATCATAGGGGTTACGCTGTGGCTGCCTCCGTTACTTGTGGATTGATGTTGAAATGAGGTGAATGTACGGCCCAAGCCCTGTGCAGTTCCCGGGTTAACTGCGGTTTCCACCGGGAGGCCAAGCTCATGGGGAGAGGTGCTCATACTAGCATATATAAGTGAAAGGTTTCGATTGATGATCCGCATACTGTGTTACGATGATTCGAGGTTATCCTCGACGGATGTAATCAAAAGTTGTGGCACAAGAGTACAACCTCTGCAGAGTGTTAAACCTATTCGAATAGCCGTGTCCACGGTTACGGACGATTGGAAAGGCCATACTATCTCCGTTATCATTAAAATGTTTTGGTTCTAGAAATGAATGGTGGTTTGAAAGGTGACATTATGGTGATCCATAATGAGGTGTGGGAATGACACTAATGTTCCCACTTGAGTTAGTCTAGCACATGATTTAGGCTTTACCAAAGATTTATGAAACTAAAACTTGGCTTTATGCAAATAAACCTAGAGCTTAGCATCCCCTTACACTTAATGAGTTTTTATCTTAGAGTTAGTTTGCGAGTACTTTAAAAGTACTCATGGCTTTGCCCTGGCTATTCAAATGCCAGACTATGAAGGAGAGCACCAGTATCAGGATGACGGACAACAGGACGTCTACGATAACTAGGATCGTCTTCTAACGTCAAGCGTTGCCTGTGGAATAGATCGTCCACTACTACTTCGCTTCCGCTACTATTTGTGATGTTGAACAATATATTCGTGTAATATTGGATCATGTGATCTATGGGTGTAAGACAATATGTGTTGTAATAAATGATGACTCTATGCTACTTACTATTATGTCTCGCAAAAACATTATTCCTGGGATTGCGATGTATGGCATAATAGGCATCTGGACTTAAAAATCCGGGTGTTGACACGGAGGACCTTCTGCCTCAACCATTTCCGATAAGTACACCCTATCCAGCTTGTGCCTCGCATCCCGGTCTGGTAGGCATCTTTCTCCCAACCGGTTTCCTAGAGGATTCCGGTAGGCTACGACTCTTTCAGCTCCTGAGTCAGCCTCATCGTATCTTTCCGGTACCGCGGCCCTTGCCTGCCGGTACCTTGGTGGTGGCATTTCTTCCTTCACGTATGCTGCTTTTGGAGAGTGAAAATTTTGCCCACTTTCCTCTCTACCGGCATAATCTTTTCCGGCGTAAACCTTTCCGGCATAGCCTGTTGCCCCCTGATTTTTTCTGCCGGCCTCGTGCCACCTGGCTTGTTGTTTTCCGGCCAGCACCGGATCGTACACAGTCATCTGCTGTGCATTCACTTTTTCTTTTCTTTTGTCCGGATGGGGAGACGATGCCTTCCCATGGGATTTGCTTCCGGCATTCTTTGTTGAACCCACAGATTTTGAAGCCGCAGCCTTGTTTATCTTAGCTTGCTGCTCAGTGTTTTGCTGCTCAATCATATCAAGCAGCTCTCTAACACGATCTTGTTGTTTTGCCAAAGCATCTCCGGTAAGCGAGTCACATAGCTCTACTGCAGCCCTAGCAGCTTTTAATGTTTTATCCGGGCTACTGTACTTAGGTTTCTCTACAATGCTCAAAGATGCAGAGGCGCTTTTTCCGGTAAGAACTTCCTTACGCAAATCCCGATCTAGATTGCAAGCTCTAAGCCTGTTTTCCGGTTGCCTAGCCGGATGAGCACTAACAGAAGCAAAGCCATGGGCAGCGTTGTATTTACGTAGGGTTAGGTTCAGCTCGCGCTGTGCCCGGATGATGTCCGCGCCGCCGGAGAGCAACTTCTGGCGCTGCGCCTCCAGCTCCGCCTGAGCCGCTGCCGGGTCGATGTTCTGCGCGATGGGCGTTGCCAGCACGTTCATGGCCGCTTGGAGAGGAGTTTCCGGTGGCGCTGCGGATGCACCCGGATCCACCTGGTCGCGCTCGGTCGGCGGCTTGGCCGTGCGCGTGGACTTCGTCTGTCCAGCGCCTTCCGTCGCAGCTCCCTTGCCGGCATCAGCCGCGCCAACCACCAGCACCTCGATGCTGCCTCCGGCGTGGCCGCTGGGAAGCGCAGATCTTGGCGGGTCCAGAGCCACCAGCACCGGCGAGAGGCACTGGCGCTCGGGGACGGTGCCGCAGTAGACGTTGAAGCTCCCGATCTTGATGATTTGCCTCTTCTTGGGGTACTTACCGCCGTTGGCGAAGTAGCCCGTGTTGTCGTTGATGAAGTCCATGGAGAAGACGCGATCGACGAGCGTGGTGACGACACGCTCGCTGTCGATGGTGAGGAGGCCTGCCCGAATATGTACTCCAGCAAGCGCAGCTGCTGGCCCCACGGTGAGCGCCAACTGTCGTCGTGGTGAACAGACAGATGCCATGGGATGGCTTAAGTTGGGGCCGAATGTGCGCTAGAGGATTCGGGGGAGGGTTTTGGTAAAGGTGGATGAATTTCCGGGTTGATTCCTCAAGAACTTGGCCTTGGCGAGAGGTAGAAGAAGAAGAAGAACACAAGAACAATATCAGCTCTAGATCTTCCTATTCCTTAGTCAAACAAGATTACAGGTTTCTCACTTATACCTCGCGTACCTTGCATGCCCGCGTAATGGGGGTGCCCCCTCTCCTTATATAGGGGAGAGGGTTGCTTACAGGGGAAGAAACCCTAGGAAACCCTAATGGCATCTTTGACTAGACAAACTACTTTATAAAGCTACTTTAGCTACTAATGGCGGCGCCGGTATCTTTCATCAGGGAGGCTGACGTCCTCCGGTACCTTTTACGTCATTATCTGCTTTTGGCGTCAGGGCTTCGATTAAAGCTGAAGTGCTTTGCTCATCTTTGTCTTCTAGCTCCTTAGAGAATCTTTGACCAGCTTGGCCGACATGCTACAATGCAGCTTATAGCGGTGCTCCGGTAGCTTCTTAGCTGGTTCCGGTACACCCCTCCTGGGATACCGGTATGTTTTACCTTGCTGGCTCAAACCATCCGGAATAACTTTTAAACCGGTACTTTGATGGCTCAAACCATCCGGTTTGGCATGCCTTTGGCATACCGGGGGTTATCCCCCAACAACGCACTCGATGAAGCTCGAGATGAAGTACTATCACGGGTGACCAAGTATCAGCAAGACTTGAAGAACTACCACAGCCGACGTTTGCGACCAATATCATTCCAGGTGGGAGACTTAGTTCTTCGGCTCACACAAAAAAGCCATGAAAAACTCGAGTCCCCATGGCATGGCCCTTACATCATCACAGAAGTAATCGAAGGAGGAGCAAAGAGGATAAAGGACAAGAAGACAGGGGTTCCTGAGCAAAACCCCTAGAACGTGGCGCAACTCAGGCGGTTCTACGCCTAGAGTCGAAATATATATAGATCCTCCTTTGTAAAAATACAATGTACTGAAACGCTCGCGAACTTTCAGACGCACTCTTTTCCTTTTCAGGGCACCGAGTGGGGCTGGAAAGGTTTTTAATAAGGCGGGCTCGCGGTGCTGCAATATAGTAAAGATATCGATAATATACATCTTCTTTTTTGATACGCTCGGGGGCTAAAGCACGACAGTTACAATATAGTTCTCCAAAATTAACAAAAAGATAGTTTCGCCTTGGTACAAAATAACTCGCAAGTCAATAAAGATACAAAATAGTTATTAACAAAAAGCTCGGGGGCTCATACCCACAAATACAACATACTCAATATTTGCCTTGGTTCAAACCTCGCAAATACAATAAAGAAAATCGCCACCGAAATACTCGGGGGATAGGAAAAAATATAGATATCATCATCTTACAATATATATATACAGTTCCTTTCCACAAAAAGCTACTTATCGAAGAGATAAATTTAGTTGTGCTTCAAAACATCGTCAATATTGACCTTGCTTTCTTCAGCAGCGGCACCCAGAAAATCGGCATAGTGGCCGTCTGCAAAAAAGTCGGTGTCCATTCGAAGAAGATCACTAATTATTTCTTCGGCCACAGGCGTAACCACTGCATCAATTTTATCGACACCCATCCTTCGTCGCTTCAGCCTATCATGAACTTTTTCTACCACCTTGGTCATATCAAGTTTTGAGTGGCAGATCTGAACCATGATAAGAGCAAACCTGGCGCCAGCTACTAGTTGAGCTCTCACAAAACCATGGATTTTGTGTGAGTCCTCATATTTTTCCATCAGCTCAGGAAGGGTCTTAGGCTGAACATTCCGAGGAAACATGGAGCTGTAAACCATGGACAACGTCTTGGTACAGAAGTCAAGGAATTAACGAACTTGGCATGCGCGATCTTGAAATCTGACGATTTGTCGAGTGCGTTCAGGGGTAGCCCAAAAAAGGACGCCATGGTCAAGTGCAAGGTTAATAAGATAATTTGATCGTGTGTCAACTCGTTGATCTTCAGCACCAGTGTCTAAAAAGGGACCTACTCGGCGACAGCACACCAGTTAAAAGATAGAAAACAGGCAAAGAAAAAGAGGAAGGTCAAGGTTGAGAGATATACCCGCCATATCTTGACTTGCTTCAGTCATCAACTCAAGCATGCAATTTTCTCGAGAAGCAGCTTCCGCAGCCTCAGCAACTGCAGTTTCCTTCAATGCTATGGCCTTTTGAGCTTGTTGAATTGCAAGTTTTTCCTTTTCAGAAGATTTTCGAGATTGCTCCATTATCACGAGAGCTTGTTTTTTCATCGACTGCAACTGTTGACGGAGTTCATCCAAATCTTCAGTATGTGCAGCACTCGAAGAACCTTCAATAAACTCGCCAGCAGAAGACTTTTTTGAGCAAGGTGTAGTAGGCAAGTCAGTTGACGAAGGCACCACGGTATAGTTGTCAAAAATTAATTGGAAAGAAAAACTTCGGTATCAATAACTTGGCAAGATAGCTTTTTCATTGATAAGGTCAGATATTTACATAGCTATTACAAAAGAAAATTCTTAATGAACAAGCGGGGCAGTTGTCGCCAAAACTATTACGGCGACAACATCAAAAGAAGGACAACAAAACAAAAAGAAAAAAGTGGTCTACTTGACCTCCGGCTTCGACGAACTAGGAGCTGGAGTTGGCTTGAATCCAAGGAAGGCAAGGATTTTCTTCAAGTTCGGCTTGGCAGCCTTGATCAAAGATTGCCATTTTTTCGTCTCCATCTTCTGCACATCGCCAACCTTGGCCCAGTCGACGTTTTGTTGGCTGTTAGCAACCAAGGCGATGGTGCCCTCAACACCAACCTTCAGACCTTCTTGTCGAAGACCATGCCCAAGATCTTCTTCAGAGTTGAAGCACTTGGCCAGCGCAGCAAAAGTCTTGGGTTCTTCTTTCTTCGAGAAGAAGTATGGAAAAAGCCGTGACAGGCCCGACTCAGCATCATCAACGCCTTGGCGTGCTTCGTCTCCATGAATCTCGAGGAGGGAGAGCGCGTCGAGAAGGTGATCACCTTCAGGAAGTTCGAGTTCGTAATCTTGACGCGTCCTCCCTGATGATACAAAATATAGCTTGTCAAATAAGGCACGCCAAGGAAAGCACAGTACCCGAAGAATAAAGAAGAAATTAGAGCACTTACTAACAAAACGTCAACTCTGCGACTCTAAGCGAGAGATAATTTCTTTCTCTCGGGTGGTTTGCTGAGTGATGTTGTCACTCAGAGAAGTTTCCACGTCGTGAAGTCTTTTTCGAAGATCTTCAACAACGGCGGCGCTTGATTCAGCCTTTTTGCGAGCCTTTTCGCTTTGCTCCAATTTAAGAGCAAGAGCATCAGCGCGTTTGTTTGCTTCCGCAAGGTTGGCTAGAAAAACAATCGACAGTAACAACTGTCATGACAAAAATTATGGTGAAGAATAATTAACCAAGAGAAAAAGAGAAAAAATAGTACCTTCAAGCTTGTTCGAAAGATCACGGTACCCGACGAACTGGGTACCGAGACGGATAAATTCCTTCATCAAAGGCTAAAGAGAGTGCCAAAGAAAGAAAAATCAAATATAGTGTGAAAAAAGTTCGACAGCAACAAGCAAAAAAGAGGCAAAACAGAAAAGAATAAAGAGAAAACTTACATCATCCAGTGAAGGAGTCGTGGAACCACCAATTAATTGGGTGGATTCCTTGGCTGGCTCAACCCTAGCTCTTTTCGGTGAAGAGGAACGGGGGCTTGAGACTAGAGCAGTGAGCTCATCGTCTTGTTGAGGAGTCGAGGTTTCATCTCCATCAGGTTGAGCTTCCGAGATACCCAAAGTACGAGACGTGCTCGTTCGAGCAGTCACGTCAATGGGGGGATTTTCATCCTCATCACCACTGCAATAAACAGGCTACAATATAAGAGACAACATAGACAAAATATCGAGAGCAAAGAGTAACAGAAAACTTACGAGCTGATAAGGGCAGCCTCATAAGGGTTTAAAGTTGTCCTTTCTTCGGTAGGAGCAACTTCTTCGGCAAGAGATGTGCAGGCTTTGGACGTGCCAGTGTCGACAACTTCAATCCTCTTTCTTTTGTTCCTTGGGGAAACAGCGGAAGGAAGATTGTGTGTTGAATCGCTGGAGTCAGATTCAACTTCTTTTTCAGAGGAAGCCGCAGATTTGTGAGAACCTGTGACTTCACTCTCAGGGTGAGAAGTACCCTGGTTGTCGTCAGTGACAAAAGCCTGTTCTTCGACTTCTCCATCTTCAGGAAGAGGAGGAAGAGAAGCTGTGCAGAGGTGTCAGCAAAAATATTGGTCGACAAAAAGTAAAATATTCGGGAAGATAAAAAAGTCGAGAGAACAAGATACAAGTCGAAGAAAGTACCTGGGGGAGAGGATTGGTGGCACTGTATGGCTCCGCGCGACAAGAAGATGGAATGGGATCCTTCTTGCTGAGCGACGAAATTCTTCGAATAAGCTTCTCCAAGTCCTTTACAGAAAGGTCCTTGGAGAGCCTGTTAGCGTCTTTTTCGCGAGCATAAGTCCAAAGGGATTTTTGCGAGCCTGTAGAGGCTGCACCCTAATCCTAAGGAAATAAGCTGTGATCTGGATACCCGAAAGTTCCTTGCCGTGGGTATTCTGGAGCTCATGGATACGGGACATTAGCGCCTCTGTCGCCGTTTTTTCTTCTTCGGTAGCTTCAGCGTCCCAGGAACGGCGGCGAAGAATCTTAGCGCTTCCATCAAAAGGAGCTATGTTATGCTCCACGGAGTTAGCGCTTTCTTCGTGCACATAGAGCCATCTTTTGCGCCACCCTTGGACGGAGTCGGGGAATTTGGCGTCAAAATACTCGACGTCAGAGCGAACGTAGATAACAACACCGCCTATGTTGTAGGCGGTGTTGGTGGAGCCATTGCGGCGGAGGCAGAAGATGCGCTTCCACAGAGCCCAATTAGGAGGGACTCCGAGGAAGCATTCACAGAGGGTGATGAAAATTGCGATATGGAGGATGGAGTTAGGGGTTAGCTGATGCAGCTGCACCCCATAGACAAAGAGGAGGCCGCGGAGGAAATCATGAATGGGGGTGGAGAGACCGCGAATGAGGTGGTCGACGAAACTAACCCGATACTCGATTGGAGGTGAGGGGTAGCTTTCTTCGCTGGGGAAGCGAATGGCGCCCTCTTTCTTCATGAGCCCGAGCTTCTTCATCAGGTTCACGTCCTAGTTGGAGATTTTGGATCTCTCCCACTCCAGATCTTCAGCGGCCATCTTGGATTCGGGAGTGCTGTGGCGAGTGAGCCGCGCGCGTGGTGGCATTAACAATGGCGAAAGCGCGAAGTGTGGGCTTGGGTGAGCTCAGGAAGTGCTGGGCGCAATGGAGGTTTTTGTAGAGGAGAGCAGAGGTGCGTCGCGAGCGAAGAGGTGAACGAAGGAAGAAGAAGGATTTATATAGTGATTTGGCGAAGCAATGCACCGTTGGATGGAAAAAATGTATGGTGGATACTACACTCATAACTAAGGGGTAAAAAAGTATTTTTACTGTGAAGGAACAGAATAGGCGCTACAGTACGTGCGCCAGGAAAAGCGGAGGACGTGTGTCCCCCACTTGCACGACGTGTCAAATTGACGAGAAATTTGGACCCACAAGACAGAGAGAGCAGCATTCGCGCATTCCGCATGCAGCGATCGTGGCTATCGTCAGTAATGAGGTCACTTTGACCAAGGGAAAAATCTCGACAGTGAAGGTTAAGAAGATTGGCGGCAGGAAAAATTATTGATTATTTCGGGAGCCTTTGATCAAATACAAGTTTTTGCCCAAATGCTCGGGGGCTACTTTGGAAAAAAGTAAAATTCGAATATGACAAAATAGAAATTGCGGGAGCCTATGATCAAATGCAAGCATTCGTTCATAGCCTCGGGGGGCTACTCCCATCAGGAGCGCTGTTCGCGCACCCAATAGATGTGAAAAGCTCGAGAAAGAATGACAATATAGCGGCATAAAGTGTAGAGCCTACAACCAAGTACAAGTCCTTGGCTGTAGCCTCGTGGGCTACTCCCATCGGGAACGCTGTTCGCGTGCCCGATGAAATAATACAAGAAGTAAGCATATTTCGAGTTATGCAAATAACTCGACATATACTCCCATCGGGAAGTCAATATAAGTCATCCGTGACTCAATAAAATGTGCTATTCCAACAGCCGAAAAAGCACTCGACAATATATTCTCAGAGCGCTAAAAGTCGCGAATAATCTCTGAATGCCGCAGAACTTTGCTAAGGTAAGACCCCAGATCTGTTCTGAGCGGCGTGGCGCCGTCTCTGACGTCGGATTGCTACTTTTTTCCGTATCAACAGATACGAAGAAAAATCCTAACGGACGCGTTAGGTACCCGATAAAATATGACTGGGACTCGACAGAATGGTAAGACCTTAAGCGGCACCTGTCGAAGTTTACACCAGTATCCCGATATCATGTCCAGGGACGTGATCTTGAAGTAGGTTTTTGCGGATTGCCACTAGAGCAGTTAACTAGTACCTGATCCGTCAGATGAACTAGCCCCAACTACCATTATCCCTGTGCAATATAGAATTGTGTATCTAAAGATATGTGATGAGCTTGGCGAAAATATAAAATTGGAGATTATCCCTGATTCTTCGATTCAAGCAAAATCTCGGGGGCTACTGACATAGGCATCCCCAGTGGGCCTGCCGAAGATGGTACCCGGGGTTTACTGAAGGCCCATGACTCGAAAAATATAAAGTTCGGCGGTCCAAGATAGTATTAAGGAAAGCTAGAGTTGTATTAGGAAATACAGACTTGTAATTTTACGGGACGGGTCAAAAACCCTCCCGGACTCTGTAACTTTTGTATCACGAATCCCTCGGCTCCGCCTCCTATATAAGGGGGAGTCGAGGGACAAAGAAAGCATCGATTCATTGTCTCACGAAACCCTAGTCTTCATAATCGTCTAGTACTTTTCGGCTGAAACCTTCGAGATCTACTTGCCCTCTACTTCCAACTCAACCCTAGTCTACAGTCTGTAGGCATTGATAAGTTAATCCCTTGTCATCAGCAAGACTATCAACCTTAGAGGCAAGAACATCAATTTTACCAAGCTTTTCTTCAACAGATTTGTTAAAAGCAGTTTGTGTACTAATAAATTCTTTAAGCATGACTTCAAGACCAGAGGGTACACTCCTATTATTGTTGTAGGAATTACCATAAGAATTACCATAAGAATTATCATAACCATTACCATTATTAGAAGGATATGGCCTATAGTTGTTACCAAAATTATTCCTATAAGCATTGTTGTTGAGAGTGTCCACTAGTGAAAGTATGATCCCTAGGCCTTGTTTCTAAGCATTGAAACACCGTTTTCAACAAGTTCTGTTACATGTTCGCTTGCTGCCATATTTATTTCAGATTATAGTTACTACTTACAATCATCCATATCACTTGCATTTTACTATCTCTTCGCCGAACTAGTGCACCTATACATCTGACAAGTGTATTAGGTGTGTTGCGGACACAAGAGACTTCTTGTATCTTAATTGCAGGGTTGCTTGAGAGGGATATCTTTGACCTCTACCTCCCTGAGTTCGATAAACCTTGGATGATTCACTTAAGGGAAACTTGCTGCTGTTCTACAAACCTCTGCTCTTGGAGGCCCAACACTGTCTATAGGAATAGAAGCGTGCGTAGACATCAATGAGTTTAGGTGGCTGTTGGTGATTGTCTTCACGGCAGGTAAAAGAGCCCTGTCTAGGTGTGCCTACTGGGATCGTCTTCATGATGTTGGCCATGGGCATCGTCGTGGAAGGCGCCACGGTGGTTGGCATGTTCAGCATATACAAGCCTCAAAACATGTACTTGCAAATGAGATACGCGCACGTCTGGCGACTTGTGTACATTCCATATGACGGCGTAATCAGTAAATTATCCGACTTCGTTGACGTGGTGTCAAAGAACACTACACTCCAAGAGTTATGTCATGTTCTCTCCCTTCAAGATATTGTGCTTGGGTTCCATGACGCCTCCCATGTAGAGCTAAGAGCACAGCTGAAAGGACACAGATGCCACCTAGAGGGGGGTGAATAGACGATCTAAAACTTTTACGAATATGGATTAACAAATGCAGAATAAAACTAGCGTTTAATTTGTCAAGCACAAAACCTATATAACTAGGGTTCACATATGTGCACCAACAACTTATGATAAGCAAGACAAGCAACTATGTGATAGCAAGATATATAACTTCAAGCACGAAGGCTATCATGAAGTAAAGTGCATAAGTAAATAGCTCGGGTATAGGAATAACCGAGGTGATGCGGAGACAAAGCGGTGTGGAGGACACGTCACTCCAAAACAGCACGAAGGCCTCACTGTATTCTCCTCGAGAATTCCCACCAAAGGGATGTCCTCCGACCCATTATGGAACCTTAGGGTGGTCACCGAACCCGCACAAAGCTTGGGGCTATATCCACAACTTAAAATGAGGCTCTCAATAAATCATCACAAAAGCCTTTTTTTCTTGAGAAATCTCCACAACTTAACTGGAAGCCCCAAGAACACCACTAAGCCACAAAGCACAAATATCCACAACTTAATTAGAGGTAGAAGCAAAATCACCCCCCGTGTGTATTAGGAATGTAGAGCAGCATCCCATGTTTATTCCTTTAGCCCAAATCGTTTGTTCTTTGTCATACTGCCCTGATGCTTTGGTGGATTTGGAGGCTATATCAAAATGAGGAGAGCCTATGGGTGGACCTCCTCAAAGATAAGTACCTGGGAGATCACGATCTTTTCTCCCCCTTGGTTATAACTAAGGGATCTCACTTCTGGAACTCCATTCAGAAGCTGAAGTGGCATTTTAAGCTGGGAGCTCGCCACAGGGTCCGGAATGGTAGGCGAACATATTTCCGGTTGGACTGGTGGACTGGCAGGGGCCCCCTACACCAGTTGTTTCCTAAATTGTTTGCTTGCAGCGACAATCACTTTGCCACGGTGGCAGCAGTGAGGTCGGCTGAGGGATGGCGTATTCGTTTCCGTAGGATGTTTGGCCTGGAGGAGACGGTGGAGTGGGAGAATCTCTGCAGGAGTTTTGATCTCCACCTGATCCATACAGATGAGGACTAGGTCCTCTGGGCGCTCGAACCATCTGGGGTGTACTCGACTCACTCGATGTACATTCGGTTGTCTCATGGGGCTACGGTCACATACTTTAGAGAGGTGTGGAAAACCAAGGTTCCCCCAAAGATCAGGGTCTTTCTTTGGCAGCTGATTAGGGGGAGACTACCTTCGGCGGACCAGGTGGCCCGAAGGAATGGCCCAACTGACGGCAGTTGCGCTCTTTGCGGTGAGTTGGAGGATGATGATCATATCTTCTTCAGATGTCACCTAGCCCGCTTCTTGTGGGCTGGAGTTAGGGAACTCCTACCCTGCTCTTGGAATCCGACAGGGGTCGGTGACTTTATCACCATCGCCCAGGGGCTCTCGGCTACCTTTCGTAGGATAGCTTGGTTCACGTTTGCGGCGCTTTGTTGGTCGCTTTGGAACATCCATAACAAGCTAGCTATGGAAGGGAAGACGATTTCCAACCCTGTTGACGCCCTATACAAAATGTCTATCTATATATATGCAGAGTTGGAGGGTTCTGGCCAGACGGCGGGACAGAGCGTTGCTGAACGAGGTGCGGGATGGGGTTAGGCGACTCCATGCAAGGACAAGAAGGGATGGACAGGATGCCTAGTGGCTTCTCTTGCTACTACTGTGTCTTGTTCTTTGTATCATCTAGGACTTGAGTTGTTTTGTACTATGCTGTTGAACTTTGAGCTCTAGTGGGTATGCATGAAGTTAGGCATCAGACTGGTTTGTTGTATCGTTGAATGTTGCCATGAGGGCTTTATATATAAAGCCGGGCCATGAGGCCTTCTGTTTAAAAAACTTGAGAGAGAGAAGATGTTCATGTCGTTTCTATTCCGAATTTAGGGCAGCCACGAGCTAGGCGAGGGTCAAGAGGGCACCTTAGAGTAGTTCAGGGATGTTTTGGGAAAATTTGGACTGGACGTGCTTCAGAGAGGAAGAAAGACATGTTGTTTTTCATTCTTATGCTAGTTGTGCTCCTTGGCTGATGGCTTGTTTTTCTTGTTTTCTCAAAGGTTGGGGATCTTATTAAGACATATTATATGGCCTTAGTTAGAGATTTTGAACCTGGTGTGATGAATGTTTTAGGTTGATTATGCTATTATTACTAACTAGCAAGGTGGCCCTCGCAAATGCGAGGGCATTGTCTTAATTGTCTATAATGTGACTGAAATGTAATGTTTCATATTATGGCAAGCTAAAATAATACTAATCCTTAATCATTGTAAAATGTGTTGCTAATAAACGCCACATGTAGACATAATATTTCACATTACTCAATAAACAATAATACCAATAATTCCCTATAGTATTTCTATCAAATATATTTATCATATTTTATTTAGAGAGCGTATGACCATTATGTTACTATTGATGATGCGTGTCGGGTTATCTACTGTCATACACCACTACACGAGTCCTATCTTATGTCAGTCAAGTACTAAATGGCAATCTCCAGTTTGTGGGTTACTTATATTAGACGTAATTCTATAACCTACTGATTTGCTTATCCATTAACTGCACCATCTATTGCATTTGTTCCATTTGATTTGGGACTGAATTCTACTTCCTAATTGATACATGCTGCCGATATTAATAAAGTTGTCCTGCAAGCACGTACTACAATATACTATATATATGTAGGTTATGTACGTTTTTTTTCGTTTGAAAGTAGCTTATCACGTTTACCACGCGATTGTAGGCTATGTATGTACAAATGTATTAAATAGTATATTGTATGCATGTATGGAGACTATCAATACTTACCTGAACTTGAGAGAGGTGTTTTGGCACACATATGATCTCCTTCTTTAACATGAGTTTGCAATAAAGTTAAAATTGTCAAGGAAATTACGACAAAAAAGTTTGTGCGTACTTCTCGTCAATTTTTATACTCACAAAGTTGTTTCCTAAAAACCGATAATTTTTATATTGTGTGTATAAATACAAATCTCGTGCTAAAAAACTTTCCGCGAGACATAGAAGCTATGCACGTAGATGACTCCGAAAGCCTATGCGCCCAATATGGAAAGTTAATTTTTGCCTTAGCTCTATGCAGCAACAATGCAACCTATCCAGTTGCTTGCTTCGGTGCACATAATCACATCTCTAAATTTTAGTGTGGCTTCTTGTATATGATAGACCCACGTGATGACCGACGCACGCAGCTTGTCATTGCGTTAGCGGAAACGGTGTGTTGTTGATTAGAACATGTGTGAGATGGCGAGATATATGAGTAGATGAATCGCCCGGTTCACGTCCGGCATGCACACACATCTAGGGAGAGCACCCTCATCACTGACTCACTTTTTTTTTTTTGAGGGAACACTGACTCACTTCTTGTTGTGGCGGACTTCCAGGAAGCACAGGCGACCGTCACGGCCAAACCGCCCCCCTGGAAACGGCACAACATGAGCCATGCTAGTCCAGCCTACGAAGGAATTCAGGACGATGTACATCTGCCTCGACGATTCTACAACGAAGGTCACCTTAGGGGCTTTACTCGTTACTCATCAGTAAGTTGCACGATAAAAAGAGAGAGAAATGTTTGCTGTATAACCTTCCTAGCTATTCATTTTTTTACTCGTGAGGGACATGATATTCGAATAGGCAAATATCTTTGTAATTACCTAATACGGTAAGTAGGTAGAGAATATTGAACCTTTTGTATCTAATCTACATGGTATCGCACGTTGGCAACATGTCGGACTGAAGCAATCAATTCATCTAAATCGTTCCTTGCCGGACTGGAAGTGCTTGTACATGTTGGATGCAGCGCAAAATCTGACGATGAGAAAGTAAAATTTTGGTACGATTAAACTAAATGTGTACGATGCAAACCAAAGAGTCCTGCTATTATGTCTTTCCTACGTGGGTCTGTGTTATATTATCTCCTATTATTAACGTGTCCACGAAGATATACTGCAACATACGTTTTATTCTTCGGTTAAATAGGAACTATATCTTTGATCGTTACCATTAGCACCAACGTGACAGGTTGTACATTATTATAGTCAATGTTACCTTTTGTGGCTTTAAATCTTAACCGTTATATTTAAGATGGATGGATCAAATATTTTTAGTTGATGTGGATTAACATGGTGTCTCTATTAGACATCCACATTTTGCTTTTAGTATATAATAGATAACCAGACTCCTTTTATGGAAGATCGTTTCATCCTCCAGAGCATAGTACCAGCAGATGAAATGATTCATGCAACTCACTCTAGAGGTGATAGTGTGCCCTGGTTTAAAAATTGGACTATGAGAAAGCGTATGATAGAGTTAGTTAGACCAAGGGTAGATGAAATGCTTTAGTCTAGAGGGTTTGGGGAGAAATTCATGTGGTGCTATGATGAGAGTGACTGCTTGCTCAAAACAAGTATAGATTGCTCGGAAGTGTGTTCCTACTGCAAATCTTTTAGCTCTAAAACTGTTTATGTCAGAAGGTAAATTTTCTTTTGCGGGAAGTCAGAAGGTAAACTTGTGAGTTGCATTCTGCTATGTTTTTCTCTATAATGGTTTGGCATTAAAAAGGAGTTAGTGGTAGTTCTGAGGTAGCTTTCCTTGCTAGAGATAGTATCTATACGCGCGGTCCATGCCACCACTACTGCCGTGTCCAGAAGCCCCCATCGTTCGGCACATGCTCCATACCGCTGCCATTTGCCGCCGTTGCTCTGGAGTGCCGATCCACGTACTAGAGTGGCGGAGAGAATTTGTCCCATTGAGGGAAAACAAGTGGAGCGGTAGATTGCAAGGAGGGAGATCAGAAGGTGAGGGAGGGAACCATTGCGAGCAGAGGAGGCCGTGGATTGGAGAGGGGAGCAGGTCGTGGATTGGGGAGTGGCCACCCACCTACGTTTTCTCCTACTGCACGGGCATAGGAAAAACATGAGGATAAAGGCACTCAAACTAACATCCATTGCTCCCTCCCACTGCAGGCCAGCTTGTTCTCGGCCCAGCCTTCATGGACCCATCTAGAAATGCCACCGGTGAAAGAATAAACTACCGCATCGAACGGCTGAAGCATAAAGCAAGATTGAAAAATCATTGTGTGATCTAAGGCGGACGAGCACGATAATTTTACCCCTTTAAGGTCTTTACATTGCCATCTAGGCTACCGTCCTTTAAAGTTGTAATATCATCAGAAATAGCCTCTAACCTCGGCCAGCATCAACTTGCCCATTCCTCCCTCTTCTCGGCCTTCCTTGTTGGATGGGTTGCGCATGTTTTTCTACTCTCTTGTCTGTGGTCTCGGCCTGGAGACCTGGGGGGCAATTTAATTCCTTCCCCATGATTTTGTATATTGGACCAAACAATGATGCTGCGGTTTGTTGTTCTCGGAGGAGGCTGGCTGATTTCAGAAAACTTAGCTATATAAATTGACTAAACTCGGTTTAACTTAGCGAGGTGGGATCATTTTAGACATAAAATATCCAGCGTACTTCACAAGAACGATTTTACATGCCGTTTCGCTCATTCTAGAAGCCAACTCATGGGGCTTGCGGGAACCAGCCCACCAACGGAGCCACATGGCCCAGAGTTTAGAGCCTATCGAAGAAGTTTATCTGCCAAACAAAACGACGAACGAACCGTTTTTTACTTAGGCGGTGGCAGTGCATGTAAATTTCGTTTAAAAGTAAGGACTGTTTCAAAATGGACGAAATTTATGACAAACTTTAGAAAACCTTTATATCATCAGAAACTTTGTTTTTTTTTCCTTTTGGCTTTAGCATGTAGTTTCTAGGTTTGACCCTGCATGGTTTCTTTCTCTCAATGTTGTACATGTCGTGTCATCGGCGTCCAATATTTTGACGTGACCATCCCATTTTTTGATAGTGATGATTGTGTTGCCAAGAATTTAAAATGGTTTGTATATTGTTTTGAACAAATGCTTCGTCTCAGAATAAATTATCATAGGAGTGATCTTATGAAAATTAATGTAGAACCTAAGGATGCTAGAGATTTTGCTCAAACTTCTTATCGCATACTTGGTAAATTCCTTTCAAATATCTTGGTATCATTTCATTTTTTTTCTTAGCTTAGAAATAGGTAGCACTGTAAAAAAACATGCCCACCTAGCTAGCTAAGATTTCTACTCGCACAAGGGAAGCATTCACGACAGAGTGGAGGTATCGATGCTTGGAGCACGGGAAAAGCCCATCGGATGAGCTCCAAAGTGAAAATGGTTAGTAATTTAAACAAATGGTTCTCAATTTGTTCAAAAAATATTGGTTTCAAAAGTAAAAGGGAAAATTTTACTCCTACCCCTTGTGTGCTCCACTCTCTTCATCCTACTCTTAGTTTGCTCCTTCTTGCTACACTTGGTGAACATGCAGACACCTAGTGAGTGATCGCATGAAGGAGAAGGCGGGACTTGCCAAAACCACTACCCACAAAGGAGAATATGACACTTGGCGAGGCGATGTGTGTAGGGCATATGTTTAGAAAGACCGACCTTTTTCTTATAATTAATTATAAAAAGGATTTGCAACCTCTCATTGACAAGCTTATTAAAAAGATTGATTGTGCAGGGTATATTTTTAATATAAAAATACTTTCTAGGCAACATCACTGTGTACTTAGTGTGTTAAGGGTAACTCTATCAGATCCGCAAATAGCTTAAACTGTTTATAGATCCTGCAAAACGGTTCGTACCACCTTTTTTTTTGCAGTTTCCCGCAATCAACCCCACGTATCTCATTTACCCAGCATGTCGACTTGTTTATGGTAACATGTAACCCAAGTTCCGACGAACATGCCAAATTTCGATAGTTTTCGGCTATTTTGGGGGAGCAGGCCATGCCAAGGAAACCATGGTAGGAGGAGGCCTTCGCTGCCAAGAGGAAGCAGAATTGCACAAAGTTGCTAGGCTGGACGGCGACAATAGCGCTAGAGCTCAGGTGGGATGCGGCTGACCGACCGAACTTGTTGCGGCGGTGCAGAGCGCAGGAGGGTGACACAAGCACGAGGTAGCGCCATACCTTTGGTGAGACTGCCGGTGCAGGCAGGTTGGCTGGCCAGTTGCATGGCCCTGTCGCATGGTCTGTGCATGTGCACATCAGAATAGGATGCATCCGTTGAAGTCCAAGCCAAGGTGAACTACATGTCTACATCAGCCAGAGGTGCTCATCTACACGTCCAAGTCGTCGCGGCACCAAGCTGATCTACTCCGCACCGTCACCTCATTATATTCATCGTCGTGGTCATCATCGCCGACAACCGCATCGTCACCAACACTCATGGTCTTCGTCAACACCAAAGAGTTCTTCTACACCGCAATCATGCACGCAGAATACCCGGGTTTAGATCCCGGAATCTATTTTAACAAACTACATCACCGTCTTCGTCCACCACGACCTCGCCGTCATAGTTACTGTCTATTTTTTTGTGTGCTTGCTAGTGCTTAATTTTCTTCTTGAAGTTACTTCGTCTACTCCGAGATATCGGCGGACAACTTCTACGCACCAACCATTCACGGAGATCTTCTGTGCTAATCCATCAAACTTTGGCGCGCATGGCTCATGGTGGTCCATGTCTTCGCACATCCGGTACTGGCAACACCGGCGCGCTCCCAAGTCTGGCAAGCTTGGTAGTGTGTCGCCTACTACTTCTACCACAACTACAACTACGTCTTCCTCCTTCTGAGCGTCTTCCCGGGTTCGACGACGAAAACACTATCTACCTCAACTACCTTCTCCAAGGAGATTACATCAAGCACGATACCATCGACCACGACTTCAATGATAAACACTATCTACCTCAGCTAGCTAGATTCTGTGTCTGTGTCGTCTTGATCAATTTTAGCTAGGCTAAGAAGCATCCGACGGATGCATGCTACTCCGTATTTTACAATGCAGCTAGCTAGCGCTGCATGCAGCTACTCGATGGCTTGGCGTACGCTCGCGGGACGTACAGTCGCGCTGGTGTACTCTTGCATGGTCCACGCGCGACGCGGGCTGTACTTGTGCATGCACGGTGTGGGCTGATTCACGCGGTTTGTGTTGAATATATAAGCAAATATCCATATGAAATAATCCGTAGAAATAATTGATAAATCATGACTATGAAAACAAAGAGTATACTAATCATGCAGACTAGTAAGATAGATGGACAGATCACATCTAAACAAGATAAACCGATCGCATCTACCACAAAGACTAGAAGAAGGAACTCTAACAGAAACTGAAAGAGAAACGACAAGATCACATACTTCGCAGCAGCGTCGTTGTCACCCATGTTGAGGTTGTTGAAGAAGTCGCTGAGGTCCGGGAAGAAGTTGTCGGTGTGGAGAAACTCGTCGTCCGATGACGACGTCGTGATGCCAGTAGTCGCGCCTGAGCGCTCCCCAAAAACCTGATTGCCCCTCACCCGTACAGGTTCAAGAGAGGCAGGGTTCCGGAGGCCTACTGTCCCGGTAGTCGGTGCACGCCGACGGACGGGATGAGGAAGACGAAGGCGGCGGCGCAATGAACTGGAAACAGGTAGTCGCATATGTGTCTCATTCAGACTAGGGTTGGCGTCCGCGCTTATATAGTGCGGTTCGGGAAAGGTCGTGGGGCGCAGCCCACGTCCGAGTCGGCATAGCCACGAAACAGCAAAAAGATAAGCTCGGCTCGGCGAGATTCCCGCAACCCGCGGCGCGTCGTGACGTGACGTGTCGTGTCGTGTCGTGTCGTGACGAGGCGTGGCGTGGCGTGGCGAGGCGAGGCGGGCGGCGGAGGAGGAGGAGTGCGCGAGGGCTCTCTCTCTTCTCACTCACTTACTAGGACTAGAACAACCCACCTTATATACCACCCCAACTCTCTCCCAACTAGCAATGTGGGACTAAACTTTAGCCCCCCACTAGTGCTGCCACTGATTATTGGAATGGGCCATGTGAGTTTCAGAATTTGACAATGGGCCAAGGACCAAAGGCCAAATGCCCAAAATTCCAACAATCCCCCACAAACTCTCATTGGCACATCTCATCAGTAAGTTTCCAGAACATTGTTTTATATACCGGTATGTCGTGGAGACTGTTAAGCTGAACTTCCACTTAAGGCTTCATATTTCACTAGATTGCAACTTGAATAGTGGACTATGCCTTGAACTACAAGTTTTCTGCACACTAGCTTCATACAAAGCCTAGACCGATACTAGGCTGCCGCGAGGCTTCCTCGCGGTTTGGAGCTTATACGTCATACTGCAGGGTCTTTCATGAGTTTACTAGAGAGCACCCAACTCTCATAGATTGCGACGTTTAACAATCAAACTCATATAGGTGTGTTCTTCAAAAAGATGTTCTGCAGGACAACATCTCTGCTAAAATAAGCAACTTAGAACATATTAAGATAATTATCAACCTGCCATGCAGATTAGGAGAGTATTGCATCTTATGGAGTGGTAAAATTGCTATAGGGATATATACTCTCCTCTCAGCTGACGAACAGCTTGTCTCCCAGTTCTAATTCACGGGATCTCCGATCACATAGAGTGAGTTACCACCGTGGGCAGCTCATAGTGTGGGTCTCATACCCATCTCCCTCGATGCATTTTCTATCACATTTCGTGATAGTCCCTTTGTGAAGGGGTCTTCCAGGTTTCTAGACGTATGGATATAATCCAACGCTATAACTCCGGAGTTTCTCATTTTCCTGACAGTTTTCAGTCTCCTCTTCACATGCCTTGATGACTTCATATTATCCTCAGAACTGTTTACTTTGACGATCACAGTTTGATTATCACAGTTCATAGGGATAGCGGGTATTGGTTTCTCAACCACAGGTAAGTCCATCAAAAGCTCACGAAGCCACTCTGCTTCAACAGTGGCTGTGTCTAATGCTGTGAGTTCTGCTTCCATAGTTGACCTCGTAATGATGGTCTGCTTGCAAGACTTCCAGGAAACAGCGTCACCTCCAAGTGTAAATAAATAACCACTTGTGGCCTTAGTCTCATCAGCATCAGATATCCAATTTGCATCACTATAACCCTCAAGTACCCTTGGATACCCAGTATAGTGAATGCCATAACTCGCAGTACCTTTCAAATAGCGCAAAACTCTCTCAAGAGCATGCCAATGAACATCTCCAGGTCTAGACACAAAACGGCTGAGTTTACTTACAGCAAAGGAGATGTCAGGCCCCGTGGCGCTGGCTAAATACATGAGCAAGCCAATGATCTGCGAATATCGCAATTGATCTCTAGCAACTCTTTTATTCTTACGAATTATCACGCTAGGATCATAAGGCATTGGAGAAGATAAGCGACTCAGAATCTTTCCCACATAATGGGACTGAAGCAATGTAATCCCACCATCGTCATCCTTCAGCAGCTTGATGTTTAAGATCACATCAGCTACTCCCAAGTCCTTCATCTCAAAACAACGAGATAGGAACTCCTTGACCTCCTTAATCACAGTAAGGCTGGTCCCGAATATCAATATGTCATCGACATAGAGACAAAGAATAACTCCCTCGCCCCCACCATGGCGATAGTATACACACTTGTCAGCTTCGTTTACAACAAAGCCTTCAGCGGTTAAAGTTCTTTCAAACTTCTCATGCCACTGCTTAGGTGCTTGCTTAAGCCCATACAAAGACTTCAGTAATTTACACACCTTTCCTTCTTGACCATCTACTACAAATCCATCAGGCTGCTCCATATAAATTTCCTCTTCAAGCTCTCCATTTAGGAAAGCAGTCTTAACATCCATTTGATGAATGAGAAGACCATGTGAGGCAGCCAAGGATAGTAGCACTCGAATGGTGGTCAATCTGGCAATAGGTGAGTATGTATCAAAGAAATCTTCACCTTCTTTCTGGGTATAACCCTTGGCCACAAGATGTGCCTTGTACTTTTCAATAGTACCATCAGGTCTAAGCTTTTTCTTGAACACCCATTTACATCCTACAGGTTTGCACCCATAAGGACGATCAGTAACCTCCCAAGTTCCATTGGCTAAGATGGAATCCATCTCGCTACGGATAGCTTCCTTCCAGTAGTCAGCATCCTAAGATGCATAGGCTTCTGAAATAGAAGTGGGAGTATCATCCACGAGGTACACAATGAAATCATGTCCAAAGGACTTTGCAGTCCTCTGTCTCTTGCTCCTTCTAGGAGCTTCATTGTCATCCTCCACAGGATTATCAAAGTGTTCTCTAGCCATGGTAGGTTCAGGAAATAATTCCTGAGTAGATGAACTGGGCATCTCCTGAATTGATGAGCTAGACGTTTCTTTCATAGGAAAGATGTCCTCAAAGAAAGTCGCGTCATTCGACTCCATAATAGTACCAACATGCATGTCGGATACCTCAGATTTTACTATCAAAAATCTGTAGCCAATACTATGAAATGCATATCCCAGAAGAACACAATCCACGGTTTTTGGTCCAAGCTTGCGCTTCTTGGGTATTGGCACATTTACTTTCGCCATACAACCCCAAGTTCGTAGGTAAGAGAGTTTCAACCTTTTCCTTCCCCATTCCTCAAATGGGGTAATGGTTTTGTTCTTTGTTGGGACACGGTTTAGGACATGACATGCAGTCAATATCGCCTCCCCCCACCATGCCTTGGATAGACCCGATGTATCTAACATGGCGTTAACCAAATCAGTTAGAGTACGGTTCTTTCTTTCGGCCACCCCATTTGACTGAGGTGAGTAGGGAGGCGTCCTCTCATGGATAATACCATGTTTCGCACAAAAAGAATCAAACTCGTTGGAAAAATACTCTCCACCACGGTCAGACCTTAGCCGCTTGATCTTTCGATCAAGTTGGTTTTCTGCTTCAGCTTTAAAGATTTTGAAGTAATTAAGAGCTTCATCTTTAGATTTCAGGAGGTACACATAACAATATCGAGTACAGTCATCAATTAAAGTCATGAAGTATCTTTTCCCTCCTTTTGTCAATTCACGATTCATTTCACAAAGATCCGAATGTATAAGTTCCAGCGGTGCCAAGTCTCTTGCCTCCGCAGTCTTTTGAGACTTACGTGGTTGCTTAGCTTGCACACATACTTGGCACTTGGATTTCTTGACAATAGCAAATTTCGGAATTATATTCATATTCGCTAGCCGCGTCATGCACCCAAAATTAATATGACAAAGTCGTGAATGCCAAATGTCGGACTCACTATCATTGCAAACATGATTAATTATTTGAGTACATATGTCTGACAGAGATAAGCGGAACAAGCCTCCGCACACATAACCCTTTCCAACAAATTGTCCACACTTGGAAATTACAACTTTATTGGACTCGAAAACCAACTTAAAACCATCTCGACATAAAAGCGATCCGCTAACGAGATTCTTATTAATGGAGGGAACGTGCTGCACATTCTTCAGCTGGATGGTCTTTCCCGAAGTAAACTTCAGATCCACCGTACCAACACCACGAACAGAAGCACGTGAGCCGTTTCCCATCAGCACGGAGCAAGTCCTTGCGACCTGATAAGAAGAAAACATAGAGACATCAGAACATACATGTGTATTGGCTCCGGTGTCTATCCACCAATCAGGAGAATTACATACTGAAAGGACAGTATGAGAAATACCGTACCCAACGTCCTTCATCTCAGTATCAACACCAATAACAACATTTGCGGACTTGCCGCTGTTCCCACGCCGATCATGGCGTTCTGGGCAATCAGGAGCCCAATGTCCAGGAGCGCCACAAACATGGCAGTTTCCTTTCTTCTTATAAGGAGTCTTCCTCTTGAAGTTGGTTGAGTTAGAGGCTTTGTTCTTCTCGTCAAACTTGCCTTTTCCATTGTTCTTATTCTTAGACTTGTGAGATTGGAAGTTTTTCTTCTGTACCACATTGGCACTAGAACCTCCCTCAAAACTACGAGCGCGTGTGTCCTTTGCTCTCGCCTTCTCTTCCACATGAAGCGAGCCAATGAGATCCGAAACGGAAAACTCTTGTCTCTTATGTTTCAGAGAAGTAGCAAAGTTCCTCCACGAAGGAGGAAGCTTGGCAATAATGCCACCGGCCACAAATTTGTCCGATAAGGTACACTTAAACTGCTCGAGTTCTTTAGCAAGTGACTGAATCTCATGAGCCTGCTCAACCACGGAGTGCTCATCAGTCATCCTGTAGTCATAGTATTGCTCCATGACATACAATTCAGTGCCAGCGTTCGAGACCCCAAATTTGGCCTCGAGCGCATCCCACGCATCTTTACCATGGTCGAAAGCCATGTACGGGTCAACAATGTTGTCCCCAAAAATGCTGAACAAGACCGCCTTAAACATGGCATCGACCTTCTCAAACTTTTCCTGCTCCTCTGCAGAGAGAGGCCCCTCAGGTCTAGCATCTATGGCGCTAAAACAGCCTAGGTTCGTAAACCATAGAACTGCCTTTGTGCGCCACCTCTTGTAATGCATACCATCAAAGAGGGGAGGTCGAGTAGCGGCAGCAACGCTGCTTGAATTGATTTTCCTAAAATCAGGTTTTTGGATTGTTGAATATATAAGCAAATATCCATATGAAATAATCCGTAGAAATAATTGATAAATCATGACTACGAAAACAAAGAGTATACTAATCATGCAGACTAGTAAGATAGATGGACAGATCACATCTAAACAAGATAAACCGATCGCATCTACCACAAAGACTAGAAGAAGGAACTCTAACAGAAACTGAAAGAGAAACGACAAGATCACATACTTCGCAGCAGCGTCGTTGTCACCCATGTTGAGGTTGTTGAAGAAGTCGCTGAGGTCCGGGAAGAAGTTGTCGGTGTGGAGAAACTCGTCGTCTGATGACGACGTCGTGATGCCAGTAGTCGCGCCTGAGCGCTCCCCAAAAACCTGATTGCCCCTCACCCGTACAGGTTCAAGAGAGGCAGGGTTCTGGAGGCCTACTGTCCCGGTAGTCGGTGCACGCCGACGGACGGGATGAGGAAGACGAAGGCGGCGGCGCAATGAACTGGAAACAGGTAGTCGCATATGTGTCTCATTCAGACTAGGGTTGGCGTCCGCGCTTATATAGTGCAGTTCGGGAAAGGTCGTGGGGCGCAGCCCACGTCCGAGTCGGCATAGCCACGATCCAGAAAAACCGGAAGGCAAAACGGCTGAGTTACGTGTCCGTAAATGACTCGTAATTGATTACACAATTAATTTCCCAAACAGCAAAAAGATAAGCTCGGCTCGGCGAGATTCCCGCAACCCGCGGCGCGTCGTGACGTGTCGTGACGTGTCGTGACGAGGTGTGGCGAGGAGAGGCGGGCGGCGGAGGAGGAGGAGTGCGCGAGGGCTCTCTCTCTTCTCACTCACTTACTAGGACTAGAACAGCCCACCTTATATACCACTCCAACTCTCTCCCAACTAGCAATGTGGGACTAAACTTTAGCCCCCCACTAGTGCTGCCACTGATTATTGGAATGGGCCATGTGAGTTTCAGAATTTGACAATGGGCCAAGGACCAAAGGCCAAATGCCCAAAATTCCAACAGTTTGTTCGCGGATGCGTACTTGGTTCGCTGGCTCGCTTCACTTGCGCACATGGGTTGACACGCGTCGATCAGCTGTGTGACGTACGGGAGGACAATTCTCTTTAGAAAGGTCGGTCTTTTTATAATCGTATCTTGAAGAGGGGCATGCACGAAGGATCAAGAGCTGAAACAAATAGTATTAGTAGTAGTCAGGACATAGGTCACGACCCATAAAAGCCAATCAGAAAAAATTAAGGTGACGTGGAGAGCTGCATGGCTTGGAAAATACATGTAGTGGGTGGTCCTATTGATTTCCATAGGAGCCACTTTATTGAAAAATGTATCTCCTCTCAAATATTTGAAATCCTCTTGTAATCTATGTAAAAAAAATCCATCAACAACTCTCTAAAGCGGGGGGGGGGGGGGGGCAATGGCCCCCTGACTTGACTTGTACATAGGTAGGTAGCCGTTGCTCTCTGTAGACTTTTTTTTGTCGATAAAAGAGGTGATGCCTTCATCCTGAGGAGGCCGTCTCTAGAGAAATAGAATCGTAGAAATAGGAGGAAGTATGCTACATCCTCAACAACAGGGACAAAAGCCCTGTGTGGGACGTCCAACATCGTCATTGCAACCGCCACAATGGTGGCAACCTCACAATCCTCCAGCCGGAGAAAATGTACATGCAATTGAGGGAATGGCCGCCCTGACTTGACTTGTACATAGGTAGGTAGCCACTGACCTCTATAGACTTATTTTCGTCAGCGAAAGGGGTGATGCCTTCATCGTGAGGAGGTCGTCTCTAGAGAAATAGAAGCGTAGAAATAGGAGGAAGATTTGGTTCATCCTCAACAACAGGGAGAAGAGCCCTGTGTGGGACGTCCAACATCGTCATTGCAACCACCACGATGGTGGCAACCTCACAATCTTCCAGACGGAGAAAATGTACATGCAATTCAGGGACGCTGACGCACTCCTTGGGCGACTTGTCTACACTCTAGACGACAGCGTCATCCGTAACTTATCAGACTTCGTCGACGTGGTGAAAAAGAACGGCAACTCTAAGAGTTATGTCATGTTCTCTCACTTCAAGCTCGCACTCGGGTTCCACGGTGCTACCCACGCTTAGATGAGGGCACGACCGTTCAACATCCCACGGGAGAGCATTGTCCCATTATTGTACCATGTGTTCGCAGACCGGGCAATGCTAGATATTGACGTGAAATATTGGCATTTCCCCAAGAGGCAGTTTTGGACACGGCTATCTTTCCACTATACCTCACCTATCACGATAGTAAAGTCGTGCCAATCGACGAGCGAATCTGCCGCACCTGGTCTCCGTAGTGTGCACCTCGTGTACGCCTCTGCTTTGCTATGCCAGACATTCTTCTACTTCTCTGCATGCTCAACCTTTACCTATCACTAGTAGAAAATGGATCTTTTATTCGAAGCTGCAAGGAACACTAGTACCGGCTGTGATATGATTCGGACTATTGCTAGCAATAGTACCAGTTCCAACCTATGGAACGCACGGCCACATCTAGTCCCAGTTCGATCGGGACCTTTAGTGTCGGTTGGTATCACCAACCGGGACTAAAGGAGATGCGGCGGGTCATGTCTACGCACGCTTCTATTCTTGTAGACAGTGTTGGGCCTCCAAGTGCAGAGGTTTGTAGAATAGGATCAAGTTTCCCTTAAGTGGATCACCCAAGGTTTATCGAACTTAGAGAGGTAGAGGTCAAAGATATCCCTCTCAAGCAACCCTGCAATTACGATACAAGAAGTCTCTTGTGTCCCCAACACACCCAATACACTTGTCAGATGTATAGGTGCACTAGTTCGGCGAAGAGGTAGTAAAATGCAAGTGATATGGATGAATATGAGTGGTAATAACAATCTGAAATAAATATGGCAGTAAGTAAACATTCAACAACATATTAAATAAACGGTGATTCGATGTTTGGAAACAAGGCCTAGGGATCATACTTTCACTAGTGATCACTCTCAACAATGATATCATAAAGTAATATAAATATAAGCACTTCACTATGCTATTCTGAACTACTCTCTGGCTAGATAACGAACACTAATTCACCGTGTAGGGCTGCAAAAGAAAACCTTAAAGGTGTATTCCCAAGTACTAATAAACACCCCACGCTATACTTTGAGCATTCATAGGCGGTACTAACACACCACAATTTCAAAGAGACATCCAACTCAAATCATAATTCAGTGAACACGTATTCTGTGAAATATAGCCTAAGAGACCCACATGGTGCACACGCTCACACCTTTACACGCGTGGGACAAGGAGTCTCCGGAGATCAGATAAGTATAATCCACTTGAATAGCATAACGACATCTAGATTACAAAGCTCATGGTCACATAAAGATCACACCATGGGAGAGAGATATAAACCACATAGCTACCGGTAGACCCTCAGCCTCGGGGGAGAACTACTCACTCCTAACCGTGGGAGTCAGCAACGGCGATGGAGATGGTGGTGGAGTCAATGGAGATGGTTCCGTGGGCAATTCCCCGTCCCGGCAGTGTGCATGAACAGAGACATCTGTCCCCCGGATCTTCTCTGGACGATGGCGGCCACGTGCTTGTGACGGTAAAGCACACGTCCATTGGGAACCCCAAGAGGAAGGTGTGATGCATACAACAGCAAGTTTTCCCTCAGTAAGAAACCAAGGTTATCGAACCAGTAGGAGATGAAGGCCACGTGAAGGTTGTTGGTGGAGGAGTGTAGTGCGGCACAACACCAGGGATTCCGGCGCCAACGTGGAACCTGCACAACACAATCAAAATACTTTGCCCCAACTTAACAGTGAGGTTGTCAATCTCACCGGCTTGCTGTAAACAAAGGATTAAACGTATGGTGTGGAGAATGATGTTTGTTTGCAAAGAACAGCAGAGAACAATGATTGCAGTAGATTGTATTTCAGATGTAAAAGAATGGACCGGGGTCCACAGTTCACTAGTGGTGTCTCTCCAATAAGATAAATAGCATGTTGGGTGAATAAATTACAGTTGGGCAATTGACAAATAGAGAGGGCATAGCAATGCACATACATATCATGATGACTACTATGAGATTTACTTAGGGTATTACGACAAAGAACATAGACCGCTATCCAGCATGCATCTATGCCTAAAACGTCCACCTTCGGGTTAGCATCCGCACCCCTTCCAGTATTAAGTTGCAAACAACAGACAATTGCATTAAGTACTGTGCGTAATGTAAACAATACAAATATTCTTAGACAAAGCATTGATGTTTTATCCCTAGTGGCAACAACACATCCATAACCTTAGAACTTTCTGTCACTGTCCCAGATTCAATGGAGGCATGAACCCACTATCGAGCATAAATACCCCCTCTTGGAGTTACAAGTATCAACTTGGCCAGAGCCTCTACTAGCAACGGAGAGCATGCAAGATCATAAACAACACATATATGATAGATCAATAATCAACTTGACATAGTATTCCATATTCATCGGATCCCAACAAACACAACATGTAGCATTACAATAAGATGATCTTCATCATAATAGGCAGCTCACAAGATCTAAACATGATAGCACAAGAGGAGAAGACAACCATCTAGCTACTGCTATGGACCCATAGTCCAAGGATGAACCACTCACGCATCAGTCCGGAGGCGGGCATGGTGGTGTAGAGCCCTCCGGTGATGATTCCCCTCTCCGGCAGGGTTCCGGAGGCGATCTTCAGAATCCCCCGAGATGGGATTGGCGGCGACGGCTGATGACCCACAAGTATAGGGGATCGCAACAGTCTTCGAGGGAAGTAAACCCAATTTATTGATTCGACACAAGGGGAGACAAAGAATACTTGAAAGCGTTAACAGCGGAGTTGTCAATTCAGCTGCACCTGGAAACAGACTTGCTCGCAAGAGTTTATCAGTAGTAACATTTTTATAGCAGTAGCAGTAGTGAAATATCAGCAGCAGTGTAACAAAGACAGCAGTAGTGATTTTAGTAAACAGCAGGATTAAAATACTGTAGGCACAGGGATGGATGAACGGGCGTTGCATGGAGGAGAGAAACTCATGTAACAATCAAGCAGGGCATTTGCAGATAATAATAAAACGGTGTCCAAGTACTAAGCAATCCATAGGCATGTGTTCCATATTTAGTCGTACGTGCTCGCAATGAGAAACTTGCACAATATCTTTTGTCCTACCAGCCGGTGGCAGCCGGGCCTCTAGGGAATCTACTGGAAATTAAGGTACTCCTTTTAATAGAGTACCGGAGCAAAGCATTAACACTCCGTGAACACATGTGATCCTCACATCACTGCCTTCCCCTTCGGTTGTCCCGATTTCTGTCACTTCGGGGCCTCGGGTTCCGGACAGCAACATGTGTATACAACTTGCAGGTAAGATCATAAAACAATGAATATCATCATGAAACAATAACATGTTCAGATCTGAGATGATGGCACTCGGGCCCTAGTGACAAGCATTAAGCATAACAAGTTGCAACAATATCATCAAAGTACCAATTACGGACACTAGGCACTATGCCCTAACAATCTTATGCTATTACATGACCAATCTCATCCAATCCCTACCATCCCCTTCAGCCTACAGCGGGGGAATTACTCACACATGGATGGGGAAACATGGCTGGTCGATAGAGAGGCGTCGGTGGTGATGATGGCGATGATCTCCTCCAATTCCCCGTCCAGGCGGAGTGCCAGAACGGAGTTTCTGGTCCCGAGACGGAGTTTCGCGATGGTGGTGGCGTTCTGGATGGTTTCTGGCGACTTCGACTTCTCTCCCGTGTTTTTAGGTCGAAACCCCTTAAGTAGTCCAGAGTAGGGCGTCGGAGGCCTGCCGAGGCGGCCACACAGTAGGGCGGTGCGCCCCCCTCCTGGGCCGCGCCGGCCTAGTGTGTGGGGGCCTCGGGCCTCTACCTGGCTTGCCCTTCTAGCTCCGTAAGTCTTCCGGAAAAATAAGACCTTTGACATAAATTCCGGGGATTTTGCTGAATGTTGAATTTCTGCACAAAAACGAGACACCAGAGCAATTCTGCTGAAAACAGCGTTAGTCCGTGTTAGTTGTATCCAAAATACACAAATTAGAGGCAAAACAATAGCAAAAGTGTCCGGGAAAGTAGATACGTTTTGGACGTATCAACAGCGTCCCAGTAACTTTTCTCGTATCATGGCTCTCGGTACTAGGGTTTTCGCGACTGAGAGATTAAATAGGCGAAAGGGCAGAGTCGGGGGAGGCACGAGGGGCCCACCCCATAGGGCGGCGCGGCCAGGGGTGTGGCCGCGCCCCCCTAGGGTGTGGCCGCCTCGTCGCCCCTCTTCGTCTCCTCTTCGGACTTCTGGAAGGCTCCGTGGAAAATAAGACCGTGGGCTTTTGTTTCGTCCAATTCCGAGAATATCTCCTGTGTAGGATTTCTGAAACCAAAAACAGCAGAAAACAGGAACTGACGCTTCGGCATCTTATTAATAGGTTAGTGCCTGAAAATGCATCAAAATGATATAAAGTGTATATAAAACATGTGAGTATTGTCATAAAACTAGCATGGAACATAAGAAATTATAGATACGTTTGAGACGTATCAAGCATCCCCAAGCTTAGTTCCTACTCGCCCTCGAGTAGGTAAACGATAACAAGGATAATTTCTGAAGTGACATGCTACTATCATAATCTTGATCAATACTATTGTAAAGCATATGAGATGAATGAAGTGATTCAAAGCAATGGTGAAGATAATGACTAAACAACTGAATCATATAGCAAAGACTTTTCATGAATAGTACTTTCAAGACAAGCATCAATAAGTCTTGCATAAGAGTTAACTCATAAAGCAATAAATTCTTAATAGAAGGTTTTGAAGCAACACAAAGGAAGATATAAGTTTCAGCAGTTGCTTTCAACTTCAACATATATATCTCATGGATAATTGTCAACACAAAGTAATATGATGAGTGCAAATAAGCAAGTATGTAAGAATCAATGCACACAGTTGACACAAGTGTTTGCTTCTAAGATAGAAAGAAGTAGGTAAACTGACTCAACGTAAAGTAAAAGAAAGGCCCTTCGCAGAGGGAAGCAGGGATTACTCATGTGCTAGAGCTTTTCATTTTGAAAACATGGAAACAATTTTGTCAACGGTAGTAATAATTCATATGTGTTATGCATAAAACCTCCTATAAGTTGCAAGCCTCATGCATCGAATACCAATAGTGCTCGCACCTTGTCCTAACTAGCTCGGATTTCCATGGATTATCATTGCATTACATATGTTTCAACCAAGTGTCACAAAGGGGTACCTCTATGTCACCTGTACAAAGGTCCAAGGAGAAAGATCGCATTTGATTTCTCATTTTTTGATAGATCTCAACTTGAGGACATCCATACCGGGACAACATAGAAAATAGATAATGGACTCCTCTTTAATGCTTAAGCATTCAACAACAGATAATATTCTCATAAGAGATTGAGGATTAATGTCCAAGCTGAAACTTCCACCATGATACATGGCTTTGGTTGGCGGCCCAATGTTCTTTTCTAACAATATGCATACTCAAACAATTCAACTCATGGCAAATCAGCCTTACTTCAGACAAGACGAACTTGCATAGCAACTCACATGATATTCAACAAAAGTGTAACGGTTGATGGCGTCCCCAGAAACATGGTTACCGCTCAACAAGCAACTTATAAGAAATAAGATACATAAGCGATATATTCTTTACCACAATAGTTTTTAGGCTACTTTCCCATGAGCTATATATTGCAAAGACAAGGAATAAAATTTTAAATGTAGCACGCAAGCAATTTACTTTGGAATGGCAGAGAAATACCACATAGTAGGTAGTTATGGCTGACACAAATGGCATAAGTTTTGGTTCAAGGTTTTGGATGCACGAGAAGCATTCCCTCTCAGTACAAGGCTTTGGCTAGCAAGGTTGTTTGAAGCAAACACAAGTATGAACCGGTACAACAAAACTTACATAAGAACATATTGCAAGCATTATAAGACTCTACACTGTCTTCCTTGTTGTTCAAACACTTTTACCAGAAAATATCTAGACTTTAGAGAGACCAATCATGCAAACCAAATTTCAACAAGCTCTACAGTAATTCTCTACTAATAGGTTCAGACTACATGATGCAAGAGCTTAAACATGAACTATTTGAGAGCTCAAAACAATTGCGAAGTATCAAATTATTCAAGACCATATACCAATTACCACATGAAGCATTTTCTGTTTCCAACCAAATAGCAATAAACGAAGCGGTTTTCAACCTTCGCCATGAACATTAAAAGTAAAGCTAAGAACACCAGTATTCATATGAACAAGCGGAGCGTGTCTCTCTCCCACACAAAGATTGCTAGGATCCGATTTTATTCAAACAAAAACGAAAATGAAAGCATACAGACGCTCCAAGTAAAGCACATAAGATGTAACGGAATAAAAATATAGTTTCACTAGAGGTGACCTGATATGTTGTTGATGAAGAAGGGGATGCCTTGGGCATCCCCAAGCTTAGATGCTTGAGTCTTCTTGAAATATGCAGGGATGAACCACGGGGGCATCCCCAAGCTTAGACTTTTCACTCTTCTTGATCGTATTATATCATCCTCCTCTCTTGATCCTTGAAAACTTCCTCCACACCAAACTCAAAACAATCTCATTAGAGGGTTAGTGCATGATCAAAAATTCACATGTTCAGAGAGGACACAATCATTCCCAACACTTCTGGATATTACCCAAGGCTACTTAAATTTAATAGAGCAAAGAAATCCACTCAAACACAGTAAAAGAGGCAATGTGAAATAAAAGGCAGAATCTGTCAAAACAGAACAGTCCGTAAAGACGAATTTTTTCGAGGCACTTAACTTGATCAGATGAAGAAGCTCAAATTGAATGAAAGTTGCGTACATATCTGATGATTACTCATGAATTTTCGCAGATTTTTCTGAGTTCCCTACAGAGAGAACTACCCAAATTTGTGACAGCTAGAAATCTGTTTCTGCGCAAAAATCCAAATCTAGTATCAACCTTACTATCAAAGACTTTACTTGGCACAACAATGCAGTAAAATAAAGATACAAAGGTATTGCTACAGTAGTAACAAGCACCTTCACTCAAATATAAAACAAAAATTGCAGAAATAAAATAATGGGTTATCTCCCATAAGCGCTTTTTTTAACGCCTTTCAGCTAGGCGCAGAAAGTGTAAATCAAGTAACATCAAGAGAAGAAGCATCAACATTATAATTTGTTCTAATAATTGAATCAAAAGGCAAATTCATTCTCTTTCTAGGGAAGTGTTCCATACCTTCCTTAAGAGGGAATTGATATTTAATATTTCCTTCTTTCATATCAATAATAGCACCAACAGTTCGAAGAAAGGGTCTTCCCAAAATAATAGGACAAGATGCATTGCATTCAATATACAAGACAACAAAATCAACGGAGACAAGGTTATTGTTAATCGTAATGTGAACATTATCAATCCTCCCCAAAGGTTTCTTTATAGAATTATCAGTGAGATTAACATCCAAATAATAATATTTCAAATGTGGCAAGTCAAGCATATCATAAAGCTTCTTAGGCATAACAGAAATACTTGTACCAAGATCACATAAAGCATTACAATAAAAATCATGGACCTTGATTTTAATGATGGGCTCCCAACCATTTTCCAACTTCCTAGGAATAGAAGCTTTAAGTTTTAATTCCTCTTCTCTAGCTTTTATGAGAGCATTTGTAATATGTTTAGTAAAGGCCAAATTTATAGCACTACCATTAGGACTTCTAGCAAGTTTTTGCAAAAACTTAATAACTTCAGAGATATGACAATTATCAAAATCAAAGCCATTATGATCTAAAGCAATGGGATCATTGTCCCCAATACTCTGAAAAATTTCAGCACTTTTATCACAAACAGTTTCAGCAGTTTCAGGCAATTTTGCGTGCTTTGTATTAGAAGTAGAAACATTGCCAACACCAATTATTTTACCATTGATAGTAGGAGGTTTAGCAACATGTGAAGCATTAACATTACTAGTGGTGGTAATAGTCCAAACTTTAGCTACATTATTCTCTTTAGCAAATTTTTCTTCTCTTTCCCACCTAGCATGCAATTCAGCCATCATTCTAATATTGTCATTAATTCGAACTTGGATAGCGTTTGCTATAGCAAATGACTTAATATCTTTATCTTCATTAGGCATAACTTTTAGTTTTAAAAGATCAACATCAGCAGCAAGACAATCAACCTTAGAGGCAAGAACATCAATTTTACCAAGCTTTTCTTCAACAGATTTGTTAAAAGCAGTTTGTGTACTAATAAATTCTTTAAGCATGACTTCAAGACCAGAGGGTACACTCCTATTATTGTTGTAGGAATTACCATAAGAATTACCATTACCATTACCATTATTAGAAGGATATGGCCTATAGTTGTTACCAAAATTATTCCTATAAGCATTGTTGTTGAAATTATTACTTTTAATGAAGTTCACATCAACATGCTCTTCTTGAGCAACCAATGAAGCTAAAGGAACATTATTAGGATCAACATTAGATCTACCATTAACAAGCATAGACATAATAACATCAATCTTATCACTCAAGGAGGAGGTTTCTTCAACAGAATTTACCTTCTTACCTTGTGGAGTCCTTTCAGTGTGCCATTCAGAGTAGTTGATCATCATATCATCAAAAAGCTTTGTTGCAGCACCCAAAGTGATGGACATAAAAGTAACTCCAGCAGCTGAATCCAATAGGTTTCTTGAAGAAAAATTTAATCCTGCATAAAAGGTTTGGATGATCATCCAAGTAGTTAGTCCATGGGTAGGGCAATTCTTTACCAAAGATTTCATTCTTTCCCATGCTTGAGCAACATGTTCATTATCCAATTGCTTAAAATTCATAATGCTACTTCTCAAAGATATAATTTTAGCAGGTGCATAATATCTTCCAATGAAAGCATCTTTACATTTAGTCCATGAATCAATACTATTCTTAGGCAAAGATAGCAACCAATCTTTAGCTCTTCCTCTTAAGGAGAAAGGAAACAATTTCAGTTTTATAATGTCCCCATCTACATCCTTATACTTTTGCATTTCACAAAGTTCAACAAAATTATTAAGATGGGCAGCAGCATCATCAGTACTAACACCAGAAAATTGCTCTCTCATAACAAGATTTAGTAAAGCAGGTTTAATTTCATAAAATTCTGCTGTAGTAGCAGGTGGAGCAATAGGAGTGCATATAAAATTATTATTATTGGTGCTAGTGAAATCACACAACTTGGTGTTCTCAGGAGTATTCATTTTAACATCAATAAAAATAAGTAAAGCAAACTAAATTAAGTAAAGTAAAACAAGTAACTAATATAAGGAAAGCAAACAAAATAGAAAATAAAATAAAGTAAAGCAAGACAATAAACAAAGTAAAGAGATTGGATGTGAGAGACTCCCCTTGCAGCGTGTCTTGATCTCCCCGGCAACGGCGCCAGAAAAAGAGCTGCTTGTGACGGTAAAGCACACGTCCGTTGGAAACCCCAAGAGGAAGGTGTGATGCGTACAACATAAGGTTTTCCCTCAGTAAGAAACCAAGGTTATCGAACCAGTAGGAGATGAAGGCCACGTGAAGGTTGTTGGTGGAGGAGTGTAGTGCGGCGCAACACCATGGATTCCGGCGCCAACGTGGAACCTGCACAACACAATCACAATACTTTGCCCCAACTTAACAGTGAGGTTGTCAATCTCACCGGCTTGCTTTAAACAAAGGATTAAACGTATGGTGTGGAGAATGATGTTTGTTTGCAAAGAACAGCAGAGAACAATGATTGCAGTAGATTGTATTTCAGATGTAAAATAATGGACCGGGGTCCACAGTTCACTAGTGGTGTCTCTCCAATAAGATAAATAGCATGTTGGGTGAAAAAATTACAGTTGGGCAATTGACAAATAGAGAGGGCATAGCAATGCACATACATATCATGATGACTACTATGAGATTTACTTAGGGCATTACGACAAAGAACATAGACCGCTATCCAGCATGCATCTATGCCTAAAAAGTCCACCTTCGGGTTAGCATCCGCACCCCTTCGAGTATTAAGTTGCAAACAACAGACAATTGCATTAAGTACTGCGTGTAATGTAAACAATACAAATATCCTTAGACAAAGCATTGATGTTTTATCCCTAGTGGCAACAACACATCCATAACCTTAGAACTTTCACATCATTCCTAGATTCAATGGAGGCATGAACCCACTATCGAGCATAAATACCCCCTCTTGGAGTTACAAGTATCAACTTGGCCAGAGCCTCTACTAGCAACGGAGAGCATGCAAGATCATAAACAACACATATATGATAGATCAATAATCAACTTGACATAGTATTCCATATTCATCGGATCCCAACAAACACAACATGTAGCATTACAGTAAGATGATCTTGATCATGATAGGCAGCTCACAAGATCTAAACATGATAGCAGAAGAGGAGAAGACAACCATCTAGCTACTGCTATGGACCCATAGTCCAAGGATGAACTACTCATGCATCAGTCCGGAGGCGAGCATGGTGGTGCAGAACCCTCCGGTGATGATTCCCCTCTCCGGCAGGGTGCCGGAGGCGATCTTCCGAATCCCCCGAGATGGGATTGGCGGCGACGGCGTCCCGGTAACTTTTCTCGTATCGTGGCTCTCGATACTAGGGTTTTCGCGACAGAGAGATTAAATAGGCGAAAGGGCAGAGTCGGGGGAGGCACGAGGGGCCCACCCCATAGGGCGGCGCAGTCAGGGGTGGGGCCGCGCCCCCCTAGGGTGTGGCCGCCTCGTCGCCCCTCTTCGTCTCCTCTTCGGACTTCTGGAAGGCTCCGTGGAAAATAAGACCGTGGGCTTTTGTTTCGTCCAATTCCGAGAATATTTCCTGTGTAGGATTTCTGAAACCAAAAACAGCAGAAAACAGGAACTGGCGCTTCGGCATCTTGTTAATAGGTTAGTGCCGGAAAATGCATCAAAATGATATAAAGTGTATATAAACATGTGAGTATTGTCATAAAACTAGCATGGAACATAAGAAATTATAGATACGTTTGAGACGTATCACCGCGACGGAACTTTTCATGGACGGAGGCTTGTATATTTAGGGTTTTTGCTTCGGGAGCTTTATATAGGCGGAGGATTTAGGTCGGTGGGGTTCCTGGTGGCCCCACACCTACCCTAGGCGCGAGCCAGGTCCAAGCCGCGCCTAGGGGTGGTTTGGGCACCCTGCTGCACCTCTTGGATCCCCTTCGGACTTCGTCTTCGTTACGGTAAAATAGGTACTTCGGCTTTTGTTTCGTCCAATTCCGAGAATATTTCCTGTACAACTTTTCTGAAATACAAAAACAGCAGAAAACAGGGAACTGGCGTTGTGGCATCTTGTTAATAGGTTAGTGCCGGAAAATGTATAAAAGTGCAACAAAGTGTAAACAAAACATATAGCAATTGTTGTAAAACAAGCATGGAGCATCAAAAATTATAGATACATTTGAGACGTATCAGCGGGTGCGATCAGTAGGGTTTGTTGCATAGAAAACAAAAAAATTCTACTGCAAAGACGAATAAAACCAAGATCCAATCTATGGAAAAGCCAAGATCCAATCTATGAGATCAGAGCAAGAAGATAGATGAGAAACTAACCCTCGTAGATCTACAGCCTTAACGAGATCAGATCTCGTGGTTGATGTAGATGATCACTTGCCGCTTGCAAAAGCATGTAGAATATCTTGACGGTGCCACAATCGGGCAGCACCTCAGCACTCGGTCACACGTTCGATGTTGAAGATGACGTCCTTCTCCCTGTTCCAGCGGGCATCAGATGTAATATATCTCTGTGGAATCCCAGCAGCACGATGGCGTGGTGGTGGAGGAGAAATTTCTGCAGGGCTTCGCCAAGCCGATGCAGATTGAGGAGGGAGGAGAGGGGCGGCTAGGGTTTGGGCGAGGGTGGTGCTGCGACTTGGGGAGCTGGGGCTGCGACTTGAGGTGCCCTTGGGGTTCTCTTGGTCCCTTTAAATAGGTGGCCAAGCCCCTTGGGTCGTCCATAAACCTGCCCGCAAGTTTGACTGAGTTCCGATAGGTTTTTGGTTCTGAAAACCTACTCCTACTCCTACTCGGACTCTTTTCCAAATTCTGAAATTGCATTAAGGAAAGACTTCTTTTCCCTCAAGGCAACATGGTTGCACCTATTATGGAACCCTTCGGACTTACTTAGACAGCCCGGGTTGTCCCGGACACTTCCGGAACCTTCCATAATATTTCGGACTATTCCGGTCCTTCCAAAACCTTCTAGAAGCTCCGGTCAAAACACCGGACTTTCCCGAACCCCGGAAAATGACTTCCCATATATGAATCTTATTCTCCGGACCATTCCGAACCTCCTCGTGATGTCTCGTATCCCATCTGAGACTCCGAACAACATTCGAGCGCCATTCCATATTCCATATTGATACGTCTCAAACGTATCTATAATTTCTTATGTTCCATGCTACTTTTATAATGATACTCACATGTTTTATACACACTTTATGTCATTATTATGCATTTTCCGGCACTAACCTATTGACGAGATGCCGAAGAGCCAGTTGCTGTTTTCTGCTGTTTTTGGTTTCAGAAATCCTACAAAGGAAATATTCTCGGAATTGGACGAAATCAACGCCTAGGGTCTTATTTTTCCATGGAGCTTCCAGAAGACCGAAGAGCATACGAAGTGGGGCCACGAGGGCCCGTAACCATAGGGCGGCGCGGCCAGCATGGGGCCTGCGCCGGCCTATGGTGTGGGGCCCCTGCGCCGCCTCCAACCCTACCCTTCCGCCTACTTAAAGCCTTCGTCATGAAACCCCTGTACCAGAGCCACGATACAGAAAACCTTCCAGAGACGCCGCCGCCAATCCCATCTCGGGGGATTTAGGAGATCGCCTCCGGCACCCTGCCGGAGAGGCGAATCATCTCCCGGAGGACTCTTCATCGCCATGATCGCCTCCGGATTGATGTGTGAGTAGTTCACCCCTGGACTATGGGTCCATAGCAGTAGCTAGATGGTTGTCTTCTCCTCATGTGCTATCATTGTAGATCTTGTGAGTTGCCTATCATGATCAAGATCATCTATTTGTAATGCTACATGTTGTGTTTGTTGGGATCCGATGAATATGGAATACTATGTCAAGTTGATTATCAATCTATCATATATGTGTTGTTTATGATCTTGCATGCTCTCCGTTGCTAGTAGAGGCTCTGGCCAAGTTGATACTTGTAACTCCAAGAGGGAGTTTTTATGCTCGATAGTGGGTTCATGCCTCCATTAAATCTGGGACAGTGACAGAAAGTTCTAAGGTTGTGGATGTGCTGTTGCCACTAGGGATAAAACATCGATGCTATGTCTAAGGATATTTGTGTTGATTACATTACGCACCATACTTAATGCAATTGTCTGTTGTTTGCAAATTAATACTGGAAGGGGTGCGGATGCTAACCCGAAGGTGGGCATTTTAGGCATAGATGCATGCTGGATAGCGGTCTATGTACTTTGTTGTAATTGATGTCTACGCACGCTTCTATTCCTGTAGACAGTGTTGGGCCTCTAAGAGCAGAGGTTTGTAGCACAGCATCAAGTTTCCCTTAAGTGAATCACCCAAGGTTTATCGAACTCAGGGAGGTAGAGGTCAAAGATATCCCTCTCAAGCAACCCTGCAATCACGATACAAGAAGTCTCTTGTGTCCCCAACACACCTAATACACTTGCCAGATGTATATGTGCACTAGTTCGGCGAAGAGATAGTGAAATACAAGTAATATGGACGATTGTAAGTAGTAGTAGCAATCTGAAATAAAGATGGCAGCAAGCAAACATGTAGCAGAACAGTAAATAAACGGAGATTCGATATTTGGAAACAAGGCCTAGGGATCATACTTTCACTAGTGGACACTCTCAACATTGCAATCATAATTGAATATAAATATAAGCACTTCACTATGATATTCTGAACTACTCTCTGGCCGGATAACGAACACTAATTCACCATGTAGGGCTGCAAAGCAAACCTTAAAGATGTATTCCCAAGTACTAATAAACACCCCACGCTGTCACTGTGAGCATTCATAGGAGGTACTAACACACCACAATTTCATAGAGACATCCAACTCAAATCATAACTCAGTGAACAAGTATTCTGTGAAATATAGCCTAAGAGACCCACACGGTGCACACACTGTCACCTTTACACACGTGGGACAAGGAGTCTCCGGAGATCACATAAGTAAAGCCCACTTGAATAGCATAACGACATCTAGATTACAAAGCTCATCATATGGATCTCAATCATGCAAGGTAGTTCATGAGATCATTGTATTGGAGTACATGAGAGAGAGATTAACCACATAGCTACCGGTACAGCCCTTAGCCTCGGTGGAGAACTACTCCCTCCTCATCATAGGAGACAGCAGCGGCGATGAAGATGGCGATGGTGTCGATGGAGATGCCTTCCGGGGGCACTTCCCCGTCCCGGCGGCGTGCCGGAACAGAGACTTCTGTCCCCCGAATCTTGGCTTCGTGATGGCGGCGGCTGCAGAACTTTTCTCGTATCGTGGCTTATTCCTTTAGGGTTTTCGAGGCGGAGGCTTTATATAGGTGAAGAGGCGGCGTCGGAGGAGCCAGGGGGTGGCCCCCCCATAGGCTGGCGCGTCCCCCCCTCCTGGCCGCGCCGCCTGCTTGCGCACAGTTGACGTGGGCGTAGTAGCTTCCTTGTGACGGTAAAGCACTCGTCTGTTGGGAACCCCAAGAGGAAGGTATGATGTGTACAGCAGCAAGTTTTCCCTCAGTAAGAAACCAAGGTTTATCGAACCAGTAGGAGCCAAGAAGCACGTTGAAGGTTGTTGGTGACGGAGTGTAGTGCGGCGCAACACCAGGGATTCCGGCGCCAACGTGGAACCTGCACAACACAACCAAAGTACTTTGTCCCAACGAAACAGTGAGGTTGTCAATCTCACCGGCTTGCTGTAGCAAAGGATTAGATGTATAGTGTGGATGATGATTGTTTGCAGAAAACAGTAGAACAAGTATTGCAGTAGATTGTATTCGATTAAAAGAATGGACCGAGGTCCACAGTTCACTAGAGGTGTCTCTCCCATAAGATAAATAGCATGTTGGGTGAACAAATTACAGTTGGGCAATTGACAAATAGAGAGGGCATGACAATGCACATACATGACATGATGAGTATTGTGAGATTCAATTGGGCATTACGACAAAGTACATAGACCGCTATCCAGCATGCATCTATGCCTAAAAAGTCCACTTTCAGGTTATCATCCGAACCCCTTCTAGTGTTAAGTTGCAAACAACAGACAATTGCATTAAGTATGGTGCGTAATGTAATCAATAACTACATCCTCGGACATAGCATCAATGTTTTATCCCTAGTGGCAACAACACATCCACAACCTTAGAACTTTCTGTCACTGTCCCAGATTTAATGGAGGCATGAACCCACTATCGAGCATAAATACTCCCTCTTGGAGTTACTAGCAAAAACTTGGCCAGAGCCTCTACTTATAACGGAGAGCATGCAAGATCATAAACAACACATAGGTAATAGATTGATAATCAACATAACATAGTATTCTCTATCCATCGGATCCCAACAAACACAACATATAGCATTACAGATAGATGATCTTGATCATGTTAGGCAGCTCACAAGATCCGACAATGAAGCACAATGAGGAGAAGACGACCATCTAGCTACTGCTATGGACCCATAGTCCAGGGGTGAACTACTCACTCATCAATCCGGAGGCGACCATGGCGGTGTAGAGTCCTCCGGGAGATGATTCCCCTCTCCGGCAGGGTGCCAGAGGCGATCTCCTGAATCCCCCGAGATGGGATTGGCGGCGGCGGCGTCTCTGGAAGGTTTTCCGTATCGTGGCTCTCGGTACTGGGGGTTTCGCGATGGAGGCTTTAAGTAGGCGGAAGGGCAGAGTCGGAGGAGTCACGGGGGCCCCACACGCCAGGGCCGTGCGGGCCCCCTGTAGGCCGCGCCGCCCTAGTGTGGCGGCGCCCCGTGGCCCCACTTCGTCTTCTCTTTGGTCTTCTGGAAGCTTCGTGGCAAAATAGGCCCCTGTGCGTTGATTTCGTCCAATTCCGAGAATATTTCCTTACTAGGATTTCTGAAACCAAAAACAGCAGAAAACAACAACTGGCTCTTCGGCATCTCGTTAATAGGTTAGTGCCGGAAAATGCATAATAATGACATATAATGTGTATAAAACATGTGAGTATCATCATAAAAGTAGCATGGAACATAAGAAATTATAGATACGTTTGAGACGTATCAAGCATCCCCAAGCTTAGTTCCTACTCGTCCCGAGTAGGTAAACGATAACAAAGATAATTTCTTAGTGACAATGCTACCAACATAATCTTGATCAATACTATTGTAAGCACATGTAATGAATGCAGCGATTTGAAACAATGGTAAATGACATGAGTAAACAATTGAATCATAAAGCAAAGACTTTTCATGAATAGTACTTCAAGACAAGCACCAATAAGTCTTGCATAAGAGTTAACTCATAAAGCAATAATTCAAAGTAAAGGTATTGAAGCAACACAAAGGAAGATGAAGTTTCAGCGGTTGCTTTCAACTTGTAACATGTATATCTCATGGATATTGTCAATGTAAAGTAATATAACAAGTGCAATATGCAAGTATGTAGGAATCAATGCACAGTTCACACAAGTGTTTGCTTCTTGAGATGGAGAGAAATAGGTGAACTGACTCAACATAAAAGTAAAAGAATGGCCCTTCGCAGAGGGAAACATTGATTGCTATATTTGTGCTAGAGCTTTGGTTTTGAAAACAAGAAACAATTTTGTCAACGGTAGTAATAAAGCATATGAGTTATGTAAATTATATCCTACAAGTTGCAAGCCTCATGCATAGTATACTAATAGTGCCCGCACCTTGTCCTAATTAGCTTGGATTACCGGGATTATCATCGCAATACACATGTTTTAACCAAGTGTCACAAAGGGGTACCTCTATGCCGCCTGTACAAAGGTCTAAGGAGAAAGTTCGCATTGGATTTCTCGCTTTTGATTATTCTCAACTTAGACATCCATACCGGGACAACATAGATAACAGATAATGGACTCCTCTTTTATGCATAAGCATGTAGCAACAATTAATGTTCTCATATGAGATTGAGGATATATGTCCAGAACTGAAACTTCCACCATGATTCATGGCTTTAGTTAGCGGCCCAATGTTCTTCTCTAACAATATGCATGCTCTAACCATTAAATGAGTGGTAAATCGCCCTTACTTCAGACAAGACAGACATGCATAGCAACTCACATGATATTCAACAAAGAGTAGTTGGCGGCGTCCCCAGGAACATGGTTATCGCACAACAAGCAACTTAATAAGAGATAAAGTGCATAAGTACATATTCAATACCACAATAGTTTTTAAGCTATTTGTCCCATGAGCTATATATTGTAAAGGTAAAGGATAGAAATTTAAAGGTAGCACTCAAGCAATTTACTTTGGAATGGCGGAGAAATACCATGTAGTAGGTAGGTATGGTGGACACAAATGGCATAGTGGTTGGCTCAAGGATTTTGGATGTATGAGAAGTATTCCCTCTCGATACAAGGTTTAGGCTAGCAAAGTTATTTGAAACAAACACAAGGATGAAGCGGTGCAGAAAAACTCACATAAAAGACATATTGTAAACATTATAAGACTCTACACCATCTTCCTTGTTGTTCAAACTCAATACAAGAAATTATCTAGACCTTAGAGAAACCAAACATGCAAATCAGATTTTAGCATGCTCTATGTATTTCTTCATTAATAGGTGCAAAGTATATGATACAAGAGCTTAAACATGAGCACAACAATTGCCAAGTATCACCTTATTCAAGATATTATACCAATTACCACATATATCATTTTCCAATTCCAACCATACAACAATTTAACGAAGAAGAAACTTTCGCCATGAATACTATGAGTAAAGCCTAAGGACATACTTGTCCATATGCAACAGCGGAGCGTGTCTCTCTCCCACACAATGAATGCTAGGATCCATTTTATTCAAACAAAACAGAAACAAAAACAAACAGACGCTCCAAGCAAAGTACATAAGATGTGACGGAATAAAAATATAGTTTCACTAGAGGAACCTGATAATGTTGTCGATGAAGAAGGGGATGCCTTGGGCATCCCCAAGCTTAGACGTTTGAGTCTTCTTGATATATGCAGGGGTGAACCACCGGGGCATCCCCAAGCTTAGAGCTTTCACTCTCCTTGATCATATTGTATCATCTCCCTCTCTTGATCCTTGAAAACTTCCTCCACACCAAACTCAAAACAAACTCATTAGAGGGTTAGTGCATAATCAAAATTTACATATTCAGAGGTGACACAATCATTCTTTACACTTCTGGACATTGCACAAAGCTACTGAAAGACAATGGAATCGAAAAATCCATCAAGCATGACAAAACAGGCAATGCAAAATAAAAGGCAGAATCTGTCAAAATAGAACAGTTCGTAAAAACGTATTTTTAACAGGTACCAGACTTGCTCAGATGAGAAAACTTAAAACTAATGAAAGTTGCGTACATATCTGAGGATCACTCACGTAAATTGGCATAATTTTCTGAGTTACCTACAGAGAATTAGACCCAGATTCGTGACAGCAAAGAAAACTGTTTCTGTGCAGTAATCTAAATCTAGTATCATCCTTCTATTAGAGACTTTACTTGGCACAACAATGCAATAAAACTAAGATAAGGAGAGGTTGCTACAATAGTAAACAACTTCCAAGACTCAAATATAAAACAAAATTACTGTATTAAAAACATGGGTTGTCTCCCATAAGCGCTTTTCTTTAACGCCTTTCAGCTAGGCGCAGAAAGTGTGTATCACGTATTATCAAGAGACGAAGTATCAACATCATAATTTGTTCTAATAATAGAATCAAAAGGTAACTTCATTCTCTTTCTAGGGAAGTGTTCCATACCTTTCTTGAGAGGAAATTTATATTTAATATTACCTTCCTTCATATCAATGATAGCACCAACAGTTCGAAGAAAAGGTCTTCCCAATATAATGGGACAAGATGCATTGCATTCAATATTCAAGACAACAAAATCAACGGGGACAAGGTTATTGTTAACGGTAATGCGAACATTAGCAACTCTCCCCAAAGGTTTCTTCGTAGAATTATCAGCAAGATTAACATCCAAATAACAATTTTTCAATGGTGGCAAGTCAAGCATATTATAGATTTTCTTAGGCATAACGGAAATACTTGCACCAAGATCACATAAAGCATTACAATCAAAGTCATTGACCTTCATCTTAATGATGGGCTCCCAACCATCCTCTAGCTTCCTAGGAATAGAAGTTTCGCATTCTAGTTTCTCTTCTCTAGCTTTTATGAGAGCATTTGTAATATGTTTCGTGAAAGCCAAATTTATAGCACTAGCATTAGGACTTTTAGCAAGTTTTTGTAAGAACTTTATAACTTCAGAGATGTGGAAATCATCAAAATATAAACCATTATGATCTAAAGCAATGGGATCATTATCCCCAATGTTGGAAAAAATTTCAGCAGTTTTATCACAGGCAGTTTCAGCAGTTTCAGCAGTTTTAGGCAGTTTTTCGCGCTTTGCATTACAAGTGGAAACATTGCCAACACCAATTCTTTTAACATTATTAGTAAGAGGTGCAGAAACATGTGTAGCATTAGCATTGCTAGTGGTAGTAATAGTCCAAACTTTAGCTATATTATTCTCTTTAGCTAGTTTTTCATTTTCTTCTCTTTCCCACCTAGCATGCAGTTCAGCCATTAATCTTATATTCTCATTAATTCTAACTTCGATGGCATTTGCTGTAGTAACAATTTTATTTTCATTATCCCTATTAGGCATAACTTTCAATTTCAAAAGATCAACATCAGCAGCAAGACTATCAACTTTAGAAGCAAGTATATCAATTTTTCCAAGCTTTTCTTCAACAGATTTGTTAAAAGCAGTTTGTGTACTAATAAATTCTTTAAGCATAGCTTCAAGTCCAGGGGGTGTATTCCTATTATTGTTGTAAGAATTCCCATAAGAATTACCATAACCGTTACCATCATTATAAGGATATGGCCTATAGTTGTTACTAGAATTGTTCCTATAAGCATTGTTGTTGAAATTATTATTTTTAATGTAGTTTACATCAACATGTTCTTCTTGTGCAACCAATGAAGCTAACGGAACATTATTTGGATCAATATTTGTCCTATCATTCACAAGCATAGACATAATAGCATCAATCTTATCACTCAAGGAAGAGGTTTCTTCGACAGAATTTACCTTCTTACCTTGTGGAGCTCTTTCCGTGTGCCATTCAGAGTAATTAATCATCATATTATCAAGAAGCTTTGTTGCTTCACCAAGAGTGATGGACATAAAGGTACCTCCAGCAGCTGAATCCAATAGGTTCCGCGAAGAAAAATTCAGTCCTGCATAAAAGGTTTGGATGATCATCCAAGTAGTCAGTCCATGGGTTGGGCAATTTTTAACCAAAGATTTCATTCTTTCCCATGCTTGTGCAACATGCTCAGTATCCAATTGTTTAAAATTCATTATGCTACTCCTCAAAGATATAATTTTAGTAGGGGGATAATATCTACCAATAAAAGCATCCTTGCATTTAGTCCATGAATCAATACTATTCTTAGGCAGAGATAGCAACCAATCTTTAGCTCTTCCTCTTAGTGAGAAAGGGAACAATTTTAATTTTATTATGTCACCATCTACATCTTTATACTTTTGCATTTCACAAAGTTCAACAAAATTATTGAGATGGGCAGCAGCATCATCAGAACTAACACCAGAAAATTGCTCTCGCATAACAAGATTCAGTAAAGCAGGTTTAATTTCAAAGAATTCCGCTGTAGTAGCGGGTGGAGCAATAGGTGTGCATAAGAAATCATTATTATTTGTGGTTGTGAAGTCACACAACTTAGTATTTTCATGAGTATTCATTTTAGCAATAGTAAATAAAGTAAACTAGATAAAGTAAATGCAAGTAGCTAATTTTTTTGTGTTTTTAATATAGCAAACAAGATAGCAAGTAAAGTAAAACTAGCAACTAATTTTTGTGTGTTTTGTTTTAGTGCAGCAAACAAAGTAGTAAATAAAATAAAGCAAGACAAAAACAAAGTAAAGAGATTGGATTGTGAATACTCCCCTTGCAGCGTGTCTTGATCTCCCAAACAACGAGCGCTGAAAAAGAGCTGCTTGCGCACAGTTGACGTGGGCGTAGTAGCTTCCTTGTGACGGTAAAGCACTCGTCTGTTGGGAACCCCAAGAGGAAGGTATGATGTGTAAAGCAGCAAGTTTTCCCTCAGTAAGAAACCAAGGTTTATCGAACCAGTAGGAGCCAAGAAGCACGTTGAAGGTTGTTGGTGACGGAGTGTAGTGCGACGCAACACCAGGGATTCCGGCGCCAACGTGGAACCTGCACATCACAACCAAAGTACTTTGTCCCAACGAAACAGTGAGGTTGTCAATCTCACCGGCTTGCTGTAGCAAAGGATTAGATGTATAGTGTGGATGATGATTGTTTGCAGAAAACAGTAGAACAAGTATTGCAGTAGATTGTATTCGATTAAAAGAATGGACCGGGGTCCACAATTCACTAGAGGTGTCTCTCCCATAAGATAAATAGCATGTTGGGTGAATAAATTACAGTTGGGCAATTGACAAATAGAGAGGGCATGACAATGCACATACATGACATGATGAGTATTGTGAGATTCAATTGGGCATTACGACAAAGTACATAGACCGCTATCCAGCATGCATCTATGCCTAAAAAGTCCACTTTCAGGTTATCATCCGAACCCCTTCCAGTATTAAGTTGCAAACAACAGACAATTGCATTAAGTATGGTGCGTAATGTAATCAATAACTACATCCTCGGACATAGCATCAATGTTTTATCCCTAGTGGCAACAACACATCCACAACCTTAGAACTTTCTCACATCGTCCTGCATTTAATGGAGGCATGAACCCACTATCGAGCATAAATACTCCCTCTTGGAGTTACTAGCAAAAACTTGGCCAGAGCCTCTACTAATAACGGAGAGCATGCAAGATCATAAACAACACATAGGTAATAGATTGATAATCAACATAACAAAGTATTCTCTATCCATCGGATCCCAACAAACACAACATATAGCATTACAGATAGATGATCTTGATCATGTTAGGCAGCTCACAAGATCCGACAATGAAGCACAATGAGGAGAAGACGACCATCTAGCTACTGCTATGGACCCATAGTCCAGGGGTGAACTACTCACTCATCAATCCGGAGGCGACCATGGCGGTGTAGAGTCCTCCGGGAGATGATTCCCCTCTCCGGCAGGGTGCTGGAGGTGATCTCCTGAATCCCCCGAGATGGGATTGGCGGCGGCGTCTCTGGAAGGTTTTCCGTATCGTGGCTCTCGGTACTGGGGGTTTCGCGACGGAGGCTTTAAGTAGGCGGAAGGGCAGAGTCAGAGGAGTCACGGGGGCCCCACACGCCAGGGCCGCGCGGGCCCCCTGTAGGACGCGCCGCCCTAGTGTGGCGGCGCCCCGTGGCCCCACTTCGTCTTCTCTTCGGTCTTCTGGAAGCTTCGTGGAAAAATAGGCCCCTGGGCGTTGATTTCGTCCAATTCCGAGAATATTTCCTTACTAGGATTTCTGAAACCAAAAACAGCAGAAAACAGCAACTGACTCTTCGGCATCTCGTTAATAGGTTAGTGCCGGAAAATGCATAATAATGACATATAATGTGTATAAAACATGTGAGTATCATCATAAAAGTAGCATGGAACATAAGAAATTATAGATACGTTTGAGACGTATCACCGCCTTGTGGGGTGGGGCCCCCAGGGCTCCCCTCTGGTCCCTCTCTGGCTCTCTGGAAGCTTCCGTGAAATATAAGATCCTGGGCGTTGATTTCGTCCAATTCCGAGAATATTTCCTTTGTAGGATTTCTGAAACCAAAAACAGGAACTTGCACTTCGGCATCACATTAATAGGTTAGTTCCGGAAAATGCATCAAAACGATATAAAGTGTGAACGAAACATGTAGGAATTGCAATAAAACAAGCATGGAACATCAGAAATTATAGATACGTTGGAGACGTATCAGCATCCCCAAGCTTAGTTCCTACTCGCCCTCGAGTAGGTAAACGATAACAAGGATAATTTCTGAAGTGACATGCTACTTACATAATCTTGATCATACTATTGTAAAGCATATGAGATGAATGAAGTGATTCAAAGCAATGGTAAAGATAATGACTAAACAACTGAATCATATAGCAAAGACTTTTCATGAATAGTACTTTGAAGACAAGCATCAATAAGTCTTGCATAAGAGTTAACTCATAAAGCAATAAATTCTTAGTAGAAAGTTTTGAAGCAACACAAAGGATGATTAAGTTTCAGCAATTGCTTTCAACTTGTAACATGTATATCTCATCGATAGTTGTCATCATAAAGCAATATAACAAGTGCAATAGGTAAACATGTAAGAATCAATGCACACAGTTAACACAAGTGTTTGCTTCTAAGATAGAAAGAAGTAGGTAAACTGACTCAACATAAAGTAAAAGAAAGGCCCTTAGCAGAGGGAAGCATAGATTGCTATATTTGTGCTAGAGCTTTTATTTGAAAACATAGAAACAATTTTGTCAACGGTAGTAATAATTCATATGTGTTATGTATAAGACATCCTATAAGTTGCAAGCCTCATGCATAGAATACCAATAGTGCCCGCACCTTGTCCTAATTAGCTTGGATTTACATGGATTATCATTGCATATCATATGTTTCAACCAAGTGTCACAAAGGGGTACCTCTATGCCGCCTGTACAAAGGTCTAAGGAGAAAGTTCGCATTGGATTTCTCGCTTTTGATTATTCTCAACTTAGACATCCATACCGGGACAACATAGACAACAGATAATGGACTCCTCTTTAATGCATAAGCATTCAACAACAGATAATATTCTCATAAGAGATTAGGGATTGTTGTCCAAACTGAAACTTCCACCATGGATCATGGCTTTAGGGATTGTTCTTCTCTAACAATATGCATACTCAAACCATTTGATAATGATAAATCACCCTTACTTCAGACAAGACGAACATGCATAGCAACTCACACGATATTCAACAAAGAAAAAGTTGATGGCGTCCCCAGGAACATGGTTACCGTTCAACAAGCAACTTATAAGAAATAAGATACATAAGTACATATTCAATACCACAATAGTTTTTAAGCTATTTTTCCCATGAGCTATATATTGCAAAGACAAAGAATGGAATTTTAAAGGTAGCACTTCAAGCAATTTACTTTGGAATGGCAGAAAAATATCATGTAGTAGGTAGGTAGGTATGGTGGACACAAATGGCATAGTTTTTGGCTCAAGGATTTTGGATAAACGAGAAGTATTCCCTCTCAATACAAGGCTTAGGCTAGCAAGGTTGTTTGAAGCAAACACAAGTATGAACTGGTACAGCAAAACTTACATAAGAACATATTGCAAGCATTATAAGACTCTACACTGTCTTCCTTGTTGTTCAAACCCTCACCAGAAAATATCTAGACTTTAGAGAGACCAATCATGCAAACCAAATTTCAACAAGCTCTATGGTGTTTCTTCATTAATAGGTGTAAAGTACATGATGCAAGAGCTTAAGCATGATCTATTTGAGCACAACAATTGCCAAGTATCAAATTATTCAAGACATTATACCAATTACCACATGAAGCATTTTCTGTTTCCAACCATATAACAATGAACGAAGCAGTTTCAACCTTCGCCATGAACATTAAAAGTAAAGCTAAGAACACCAGTGTTCATATGAACAAGCGGAGCGTGTCTCTCTCCCACACAAAGAATGCTAGGATCCGATTTTATTCAAACAAAACAAAAACAAAAACATACAGACGCTCCAAGTAAAGCACATAAGATGTGACGGAATAAAAATATAGTTTCACTAGAGGTGACCTGATAAGTTGTCGATGAAGAAGGGGATGCCTTGGGCATCCCCAAGCTTAGATGCTTGAGTCTTCTTGAAATATGCAGGGATGAACCACGGGGGCATCCCCAAGCTTAGAGTTTTCACTCTTCTTGATCATATTGTATCATCCTCCTCTCTTGATCCTTGAAAACTTCCTCCACACCAAACTCAAAACAAACTCATTAGAGGGTTAGTGCATAATCAAAAATTCACATATTCAGAGGTGACATAATCATTTTTAACACTTCTGGACATTGCCCAAAGCTACTGAAAGTTAATGGAACAAAGAAATCCATCAAACATAGCAAAACAGGCAATGCGAAATAAAAGGCAGAATCTATCAAAACAGAACAGTACGTAAAGACGAATTTTTCTGGGGCACTTAACTTACTCAGATGAAAATGCTCAAATTGAATGGAAGTTGCGTACATATCTGAGGATCACGCACGTAAATTGGCAGATTTTTCTGAGTTACCTGCAGACGGGGCTACTCAATTGCGTGACAGCAAGAAATATGTTTCTGCGCAGTAATCCAAATCTAGTATCAACCCTACTATCAAAGACTTTACTTGGCATAACAATGCAATAAAATAAAGATAAGGAGAGGTTGCTACAGTAGTAACAACTTCCAAGACTCAAATATAAAACAAAAGTGCTGTAGTAAAATAAAAACATGGGTTATCTCCCAAGAAGTGCTTTCTTTATAGACATTAAGATGGGCTCAGTAATTTTAATGATGCACTCGCAAAAAATAAAAGTTGAAGCAAAAGAGAGCATCAAAAGCAAATAAGAAACACTTTTAAGTCTACCCTACTTCCTATGAAAAGGAGTCTTGTACATAAATAAATTCATGTAGAACAAAGTGACAAGCATAGGAAGATAAAACACAAGTAACTTCAAAATTTTCAGCATGTAGAGAGGTGTTTTAGTAACATGAAAATTTCTACAACCATATTTTCCTCTCTCATAATAATTTCCAGTAGAATCATGAACAAACTCAACAATACAACTATCACATAAAGCATTCTTATCATGAGTCTCATGCATAAAATAATTACTACTCCCAACATAAGCATAGTCATTCTTATTAATTGTAGTGGGAGCAAATTCAACAAAGTAGCTATCATTATTATTCTCATCACCATAATCATCAAATGTAGGAGGCATATTGTAATCATAATAAACTTTATCCTCCATAGTAGGTGGCACCAAAATACCACTATCATTATAATCATCATAAATGGGAGGCAAAGTATCATCAAAGAAAATTTTCTCCTCCATGCTTGGGGGACTAAAAATATCATGCTCATCAAAACCAGCTTCCCCAAGCTTAGAATTTTCCATAGCATTAGCAACAATGGTGTTCAAAGCATTCATACTAATAACATTGCCATTAGCATGCAAATAAAGTTCCATAGGTTTTTTAATTTTCTCTTCAAACACCTCATGTCCTAACTCAAGATAAATTTCATAAAGATCTCTAATTTTGTTGTTGTTTTCCATTAAGCCTAACTAGTGAAAATAAAAACAAGAAACAAAAAGATATAATTGCAGAATCTAAAGGAAATAGCTTCGAGCACTCACACACCGGTAACAGTGCTAGGAAATAGCTTAGTAGTCGGAGGATGTGAATACCTTTTACCTTACCTCCCCGGCAACGGCGCCAGAAAATAGCTTGCTGGCGTGCAGTTGACGTGGGAGTTAGAAATCTATGTAGTGTAACTTTTCTTCAGATCCTTGGCAACGGCGCCAGAAAATAGCTTGATGTCTATGCACGCTTCTATTCCTGTAGACAGTGTTGGGCCTCCAAGAGCAGAGGTTTGTAGAACAGCAGCAAGTTTCCCTTAAGTGAATCACCCAAGGCTTATCGAACTCAGGGAGGTAGAGGTCAAAGATATCCCTCTCAAGCAACCCTGCAATCACGATACAAGAAGTCTTTGTGTCCCCAACACACCTAATACACTTGTCAGATGTATAGGTGAAATAGTTCGGCGAAGAGATAGTGAAATACAAGTGATATGGATGATTGTAAGTAGTAGTAGCAATCTGAAATAAAGATGGCAGCAAGCAAACATGTAGCAGAACAGTAAATAAACGAAGATTCGATATTTGGAAACAAGGCCTAGGGATCATACTTTCACTAGTGGACACTCTCAACATTGCAATCATAATTGAATATAAATATAAGCACTTCACTATGCTATTCTGAACTACTCTCTGGCCGGATAACGAACACTAATTCACCATGTAGGGCTGTAAAGCAAACCTTAAAGATGTATTCCCAAGTACTAATAAACACCCCACGCTGTCACTGTGAGCATTCATAGGAGGTACTAACACACCACAATTTCATAGAGACATCCAACTCAAATCATAACTCAGTGAACAAGTATTCTGTGAAATATAGCCTAAGAGACCCACACGATGCACACACTGTCACCTTTACACACGTGGGACAAGGAGTCTCCGGAGATCACATAAGTAAAGCCCACTTGAATAGCATAACGACATCTAGATTACAAAGCTCATCATATGGATCTCAATCATGCAAGGCAGTTCATGAGATCATTGTATTGGAGTACATGAGAGAGAGATTAACCACATAGCTACCGGTACAGCCCTTAGCCTCGGTGGAGAACTACTCCCTCCTCATCATAGGAGACAGCAGCGGCGATGAAGATGGCGGCGGTGTCGATGGAGATGCCTTCCGGGGGCACTTCCCCGTCCCGGCAGCGTACCGGAACAGAGTCTTCTGTCCCCCGAATCTTGGCTTCGCGATGGCGGCGGCTGCAGAACTTTTCTCGTATCGTGGCTTATTCCTTTAGGGTTTTCGAGGCGGAGGCTTTATATAGGCGAAGAGGCGGCGTCGGAGGAGCCAGGGGGTGGCCCCCCATAGGCTGGCGCGCCCCCCCTCATGGCCGCGCCGCCTTGTGGGGTGGGGCCCCTAGGGCTCCCCTCTGGTCCCTCTCTGGCTCTCTGGAAGCTTCCGTGAAATATAAGATCCTAGGCGTTGATTTCATCCAATTCCGAGAATATTTCCTTTGTAGGATTTCTGAAACCAAAAACAGCACAAAACAGGAACTGGCACTTCGGCATCTCGTTAATAGGTTAGTTCCGGAAAATGCATCAAAACGATATAAAGTGTGAACAAAACATGTAGGAATTGCAATAAAACAAGCATGGAACATCAGAAATTATAGATACGTTGGAGACGTATCAGTAATGCCCGGTTGAATCTCACTTTACTCATCATGATATGTGTGTGCATTGTTATGCGCTCTCTATTTGTCAATTGCCCTACTGTAATTTGTTCACCCAACATGCTATTTCTTATTGGAGAGACACCACTAGTGAACTGTGGACCCCGGTCCATTCTTTTACATCTGAATACAATCTACTGCAAACATTGTTCTTTACTGTTCTTCGCATACAAACATCATTTTCCACACCATACATTTAATCCTTTGTTTACAGCAAGCCGGTGAGATTGACAACCTCAGTGTTAAGTTGGGGCAAAGTATTTGGATTGTGTTGTGCAGGTTCCACGTTGGCGCCGGAATCCCTGGTGTTGCGCCGCACTACACTCCGTCACCAACAACCTTCACGTGCTCCTTGACTCCTACTGGTTCGATAACCTTGGTTTCTTACTGAGGGAAAACTTGCTGCTGTACGCATCACACCTTCCTCTTGGGGTTCCCAACGGGCGTGTGCTTTACGCGTCATCAAGCTCTTTTTCTGGCGCCGTTGCCTGGGAGATCAAGACACGCTGCATGGGGAGTCTCCCACTTCCAATCTCTTTACTTTGTTTTTGTATTGCTTTACTTTATTTTATTTACTGCTTTGTTTGCTTTCTTATATCAAAACACAAAAAAAATTAGTTACTTGCTTTCCTTTATTTACTGTCTTGTTTGCGTTCTCTATATCAAAAACACAAAAAAAAATTAGTTATTTGCATTTACTTTATTTAGTTTGCTTTATTTACTATTGCTAAAATGGGTACTCCTGAAAATAATAAGTTGTGTGACTTCACTAGCACAAATAATAATGATTTCCTATGCACAACTATTGCTCCACCTGCTACTACAGCAGAATTTTTTGAAATTAAACCTGCTTTACTGAATCTTGTTATGGGAGAGCAATTTTCTGGTGTTAGTTCTGATGATGCTGCTGCCCATCTTAATAATTTTGTTGAACTTTGTGAAATGCAAAAATATAAGGATGCAGATGGTGACATTATAAAATTAAAATTGTTTCCTTTCTCCTTAAGAGGAAGAGCTAAAGATTGGTTGCTATCTTTGCCTAAGAATAGTATTGATTCATGGACTAAATGTAAGGATGCTTTCGTTGGTAGATATTATCCTCCTGCTAAAATTATATCTTTGAGAAGTAGCATAATGAATTTTAAGCAATTGGATAATGAGCATGTTGCTCAAGCATGGGAAAGAATGAAATCTTTGGTTAAAAATTGCCATACCCATGGACTGACTACTTGGATGATCATCCAAACCTTCTATGCAGGATTAAATTTTTCTTCACGGAACCTATTGGATTCAGCTGCTGGAGGTACTTTTATGTCCATCACTCTAGGCGCCGCAACAAAGCTTCTTGATGATATGATGATTAATTACTCTGAATGGCACACGGAAAGAGCTCCACAAGGTAAGAAGGTAAATTCTGTTGAAGAAACCTCCTCCTTGAGTGATAAGATTGATGCTATTATGTCTATGCTTGTAAATGGTAGATCTAATGTTGATCCTAATAATGTTCCTTAGCTTCATTGGTTGCTCAAGAAGAGCATGTTGATGTGAACTTCATTAAAAATAATTATTTCAACAACGATGCTTATAGGAATAATTCTAGTAACAACTATAGGCCATATCCTTCTAATAATAGTAATGGTTATGGTAATTCTTATGGTAATTCTTACAACAATAATAGGAGTGTACCCTCTGGTCTTGAATCCATGCTTAAAGAATTTATTAGTACACAAACTGTTTTTAACAAAACTGTTGAAGAAAAGCTTGGTAAAATTGATATTCTTGCTTCTAAGGTTGATAGTCTTGCTGCTGATGTTGATCTTTTAAAATTGAAAGTTATGCCTAATGAAACTAAAGATATCAAGTCATTTGCTACAGAAAACGCCATCCAAGTTCGAATTAATGAGAATATTAGATTGATGGCTGAATTGCATGCTAGGTGGGAAAAAGAAGAAAATGCTAAAGAGAATAATGTAGCTAAAGTTTGGACTATTACCACCACTAGTAATGATAATGCTTCACATGTTGCTACACCTCCTACTATCAATGATAAAATAATTGGTGTTGGCAATGTTTCTACTCCTAATGCAAAGCGAGCAAAACTGCCTGAAACTGCTAAAACTGCTGAAACTGCCTGTGATAAAACTGCTGAAATTTTTCAAAATATTGGGGACAATGATCCCATTGCTGTAGATCATAATGGTTTAGATTTTGATGATTGTCACATCTCTGAAGTTATAAAGTTCTTACAAAAACTTGCTAGAAGTCCTAATGCTAGTGCTATAAATTTGGCCTTTACAAAACATATTACAAATGCTCTCATAAAAGCTAGAGAAGATAAACTAAAACTTGAAACTTCTATTCCTAGGAAGTTGGAAGATGGTTGGGAGCCCATCATTAAGATGAAGGTCAATGATTATGATTGTAATGCTTTATGTGATCTTGGTGCAAGTATTTCTGTTATGCCTAAGAAAATCTATAATATGCTTGACTTGCCACCATTGAATTTTTTTTATTTGGATGTTAATCTTGCTGATAATTCTATAATGAAACCTTTGGGGAGGATTAATAATGTTCGCAAAACTGTTAACAATAACCTTGTCCCCGTTGATTTTGTTGTCTTCGATATTGAATGCAATGCATCTTGTCCCATTATTTTGGGAAGACCTTTTCTTCGAACTGTTGGTGCTATTATTGATATGAAGGAAGGTAATATTAAATATCAATTTCCTCTCAAGAAAGGTATGGAACACTTCCCTAGAAAGAGAATGAAGTTACCTTTTGATTCTATTATTAGAACAAATTATGATGTTGATGCTTGATCTCTCAATAATACTTGATTCACACTTTCTGCGCCTAGCTGAAAGGCGTTAAAGAAAAGTGCTTATGGGAGACAACCCATTATTTTTACTACAACACTTTTGTTTTATATTTGAGTCTTGGAAGTTCTTACTACTGTAGCAACCTATCCTTATCTTTATTTTATTGCATTGTTGTGCCAAGTAAAGTCTTTGATAGTAAAGATGATACTAGATTTGGATTACTGCGCAGAAACAGAATTCTTACTGTCACGAAATTGAGTAGCCCTGTCTGTAGGTAACTCAGAAAAATCTGCCAATTTACGTGCGTGATCCTCAGATATGTACGCAACTTTCATTCAATCTGAGCATTTTCATCTGAGCAAGTTAAGTGCTCCAGAAAAATTCGTCTTTACGTACTGTTCTGTTTTGACAGATTCTTCCTTTTATTTCGCATTGCCTGTTTTGCTATGTTTGATGGATTTCTTTGTTCCATTAACTTTCAGTAGCTTTGTGCAATGTGCAGAAGTGTTAAGAATGATTATGTCACCTCTGAATATGTGAATTTATGATTATGCACTAACCCTCTAATGAGTTTGTTTTGAGTTTGGTGTGGAGGAAGTTTTCAAGGATCAAGAGAGGAGGATGATACAATATGATCAAGGAGAGTGAAAACTCTAAGCTTGGGGATGCCCCCGTGGTTCATCCCTGCATATTTCAAGAAGACTCAAGCATCTAAGCTTGGGGATGCCCAAGGCATCCCCTTCTTCATCGACAACTTATCAGGTCACCTCTAGTGAAACTATATTTTTATTCCGTCACATCTTATGTGCTTTACTTGGAGCGTCTGTATGTTTTTGTTTTTGTTTTGTTTGAATAAAATCGGATCCTAGCATTCTTTATGTGGGAGAGAGACACGCTCCGCTGTTGCATATGAACACATGTGTTCTTAGCTTAACTCCTAATGTTCATGGCGAAGGTTGAAACTGCTTCGTTCATTGTTATATGGTTGGAAACAGAAAATGCTTCATGTGGTAATTGGTATAACATCTTGAATAATTTGATACTTGGCAATTGTTGTGCTCAAATAGATCATGTTTAATCTCTTGCATCATGTACTTTGCACCTATTAGTGAAGAAACACCATAGAGCTTGTTGAAATTTGGTTTGCATGATTGGTCTCTCTAAGTCTAGATATTTTCTGGTGAGGGTTTGAACAACAAGGAAGACAGTGTAGAGTCTTATAATGCTTGCAATATGTTCTTATGTAAGTTTTGCTGTACCGGTTCATACTTGAGTTTGCTTCAAACAACCTTGCTAGCCTAAGCCTTGTACTGAGAGGGAATACTTCTCGTGCATCCAAAATCCTTGAGCCAAAAACTATGCCATTTGTGTCCACCATACCTACCTACCTACTACATGGTATTTTTCTGCCATTCCAAAGTAAATTGCTTGAAGTGCTACCTTTAAAATTCCATTCTTTGTCTTTGCCATATATAGCTCATGGGGAAAAAATAGCTTAAAAAACTATTGTGGTATTGAATATGTACTTATGTGTCTTATTTCTTATAAGTTGCTTGTTGAGCGATAACCATGTTTCTGGGGACGCCATCAACTATTTCACCTTTGTTGAATATCTTGTGAGTTGCTATGCATGTTCGTCTTGTCTGAAGTAAGGGTGATTTATCATGATCAAATGGTTTGAGTATGCATATTGTTAGAGAAGAACATTGGGCCGCTAACTAAAGCCATGTATCATGGTGGGAGTTTCGGTTTGGACAACAATCCTCAATCTCTTATGAGAATATTATCTGTTGTTGAATCCTTATGCATTAAAGAGGAGTCCATTATCTGTTGTCTATGTTGTCCCGGTATGGATGTCTAAGTTGAGAATAATCAAAAAGCGAGAAATCCAATGCGAACTTTCTCCTTAGACCTTTGTACAGGCGGCATAGAGGTACCCCTTTGTGACACTTGGTTGAAACATGTGCTATGCAATGATAATCCAGGTAAATCCAAGCTAATTAGGACAAGGTGCGGGCACTATTGGTAATCTATGCATGAGGCTTGCAACTTATAGGATGTCTTATACATAACAATACGAATTATTACTACCGTTGACAAAATTGTTTCTATGTTTTCAAAATAAAAGCTCTAGCACAAATACAGCAATCCATGCTTCCCTCTGCGAAGGGCCTATTCTTTTACTTTTATGTTGAGTCGGTTTACCTACTTCTTTCTATCTTAGAAGCAAACACTTGTGTCAACTGTGTGCATTGATTCCTACACACTTGCTTATTTGCATTCATCATATTACTTTGTGTTGACAATTATCCATGAGATAAACATGATTGAAGTTGAAAGCAACCGCTGAAACTTATATCTTCCTTTGTGTTGCTTCAAAACTTTCTACTAAGAATCTATTGCTTTATGAGTTAACTCTTATGCAAGTCTTATTGATGCTTGTCTTGAAAGTCTTTGCTACATGATTCAGTTGTTTATTCATTGTCTTTACCATTGCTTCGAATCACTACATTCATCTCATATGCTTACAATAGTATTGATCAAGATTATGATAGCATGTCACTTCAGAAATTACCCTTGTTATAGTTTACCTACTCGAGGGCGAGTAGGAACTAAGCTTGGGGATGCTTGATACGTCTCAAACGTATCTATAATTTCTTATGTTCCATGCTACTTTTATGATGATACTCACATGTTTTATACATACTTTATGTCATTATTATGCATTTTCCGGCACTAACCTATTGACGAGATGCCGAAGAGCCAGTTGCTGTTTTCTGCTGTTTTTGGTTTCAGAAATCCTACAAAGGAAATATTCTCGAAATTGGACGAAATCAACGCCCAGGGTCTTATTTTTCCACGGAGCTTCCAGAAGACCGAAGAGCATACGAAGTGGGGCCACGAGGGCCCGTAACCATAGGGCGGCGCGGCCAGCATGGGGCCTGCGCTGGCCTAAGGTGTGGGGCCCCTGCGCCGCCTCCAACCCTACCCTTCCGCCTACTTAAAGCCTTCGTCACGAAAACCCCTGTACCGAGAGCCATGATACGGAAAACCTTCCAGAGACGCCGCCGCCGCCAATCCCATCTCGGGGGATTCAGGAGATCGCCTCCGGCACCCTACCGGAGAGGGGAATCATCTCCCGGAGGACTCTTCATCGCCATGATCGCCTCCGGATTGATGTGTGAGTAGTTCACCCCTGGACTATGGGTCCATAGCAGTAGCTAGATGGTTGTCTTCTCCTCATGTGCTATCATTGTAGATCTTGTGAGCTGCCTATCATGATCAAGATCATCTATTTGTAATGCTACATGTTGTGCTTGTTGGGATCCGATGAATATGGAATACTATGTCAAGTTGATTATCAATCTATCATATATGTGTTGTTTATGATCTTGCATGCTCTCCGTTGCTAGTAGAGGCTCTGGCCAAGTTGATACTTGTAACTCCAAGAGGGAGTATTTATGCTCGATAGTGGGTTCATGCCTCCATTAAATCTGGGACAGTGACAGAAAGTTCTAAGCTTGTGGATGTGTTGTTGCCACTAGGGATAAAACATCGATGCTTTGTCTAAGGATATTTGTGTTGATTACATTACGCACCATACTTAATGCAATTGTCTGTTGTTTGCAACTTAATACTGGAAAGGGTGCAGATGCTAACCCGAAGGTGGACTTTTTAGGCATAGATGCATGCTGGATAGCGGTCTATGTACTTTGTCGTAATGCCCGATTGAATCTCACTTTACTCATCATGATATGTATGTGCATTGTTATGCCCTCTCTATTTGTCAATTGCCCAACTGTAATTTGTTCACCCAACATGCTATTTCTTATTGGAGAGACACCACTAGTGAACTGCGGACCCCGGTCCATTCTTTTACATCTGAATACAATCTACTGCAAAAATTGTTCTTTACTGTTCTTCGCATACAAACATCATTTTCCACACCATACATTTAATCCTTTGTTTACAGCAAGCCGGTGAGATTGACAACCTCACTGTTAAGTTGGGGCAAAGTATTTGGATTGTGTTGTGCAGGTTCCACGTTGGCGCCGGAATCCCTGGTGTTGCGCCGCACTACACTCCGTCACCAACAACCTTCACGTGCTCCTTGACTCCTACTAGTTCGATAACCTTGGTTTCTTACTGATGGAAAACTTGCTGCTGTACGCATCACACCTTCCTCTTGGGGTTCCCAACGGGCGTGTGCTTTACGCGTCATCACATATCTACTTAAAACAACATCAAACCTTAAGTGTGTCACCCTACGGTTCGAGAACTATGCGGACTTGATCGAAACTCTTCTCTGATCAATAACTAATAGCGGGACCTGGAGATCCATAATAGCTCCCACATATTCAACGATGAGTTCGTGATCCAATGAACCATTAACATACGATGTCGATTCTCTTTGTCGCGCGATACTTTACTTATCCGAGGTTCGATCAGCGATATCTCTATACCTAGTTCAACATCGTTACTGGTAATTACTCTTTACTCGTACCATGGTATGTCATCCCTTGTGACCTAGTCACATGCTTGCAAGCTAATTGAATGACATTCCACCGAAAGGGCCCAGAGCATATCTATCCGTCATCAGGATGGACAAATCCCATGAAGCGATTCAACCCGATAAGGATTCGATCTCTGTGCATAATGTACTAGTCCCTGGATCGACTCGCTAGCACACACAGTTCGATGAATAAACAGAATAGCAAATGCATCATTTATTAAAACGTATGATCCAGAATATAATTATTACAACTTGCATAGCTCATGTCTAGCTCAAATAAAAGAGTTCAAAGCGGAAACAAAGAAATTCAAAGAGCTCCATCACGTCACAGGCGAACATGTTGAGTGGAAGCTCGTGACCTAAAATGATACCTTACTCGTCCTCCGAGTAACCTGCAACATAAAACGTTGCAGCCACGCAGGGCTGAAGCTGCTGTTCATGTTCCTCCCATGTTTATGTGGTTCACATGCCCTTCCGGAAGCTGATTAGTCTCTTTCGCTTTGTCCTTCTTCTCAGGGCAATCATTTGAGTAGTGTCCCATCTTGTGGCACTTGTAGCACTCCACTAGACTAAGATCTTTCTTGGAGAAGCCATTATTGTTCCCGCCATTGTTTCCTCTATGGTTATGGCCATTACCTCTCTCAGAGTTGTGTTGGTTGTGACTTTTGTGGCTGTTATGGTTGTGACCATTCCCTCCATTATTGTTTTGTACATTGCCTCCATTCTTATGATCTCCAGAATGTCCATTCCCATCATGCAGAGTACGGGTCCTCTGATGCGGTTCCGAGTTGTAGTTGTTGTGTTTCCTCTTGCGGTTCTCAGCTTGTGTCTTCTTTCCCTCTAGGATTCTAGCTTTGTCCATCAATGTCTGGAAATCTGGAACATGAACCACTGACAGTTGAACAGCAAGCTCATCATTAAATCCATCAAAAAATCTCTCTTTTCTCTTTGCATCAGTATCCACATCTTCTGGCACATAGCATGTCAAGTTGTTGAAATCCTCTATGTAGTCAGACATTGTGCGGTAGTTCTGTCGCAGGTTGCGGAACTCCCTTCTCTTCAAACTCATAACTCCAGATGAAACATGAGTTGTGCGAAAACCTTCTTGGAACATCTCCCATGTGATGCCATCAATAGGATGGTTTATCTGGAAATTATCCCACCAAGAGGCTGCGGATCCTTCAAGCAAGTGAGCAGCAAATCTCACCTTCTCATCATCCGTACATCCCACGGTTATCAGATCCTTACTCACAGAACGTAGCCAATCGAGAGCTATCATTGGCTCAGGTGCACTAGAGAACTTGGCTGGCCTCAACCTCGGAAACCTTGTGAGCATGTCCACATGTGGAGGCGGATTGTTGTTGTTGTTATTGGTCTGGTTCTGATTGTTGTTCGTCATGAACTGAGTCATCATTTGCACCAACTGTGTTTGTGCTGCCAACATCTGTTGCAGATCATTATTGTTATTGTTGTTTTTGTTGTTGTTAGGCGGCATCTGTTTGGGTAAGCATAGATGAGTTTTAGATAGATAGAACTACAGGAAAAAGACTACCCATACTAATCACAACCATGACAGCAAGCATTCACACCAAACATATCACACAACAATCAAACAAGACATCCCTTTAACAAAGACAGAATCTGTCCAGATTTTTACTACTATGGAAACATATTTTACAGAGGTATTTAAATACGCCAGAAAATTTAGCCATTTTTTGTGAATATACAGGAACGAATTCCGAACCTAACCTAAGTTTTCCGTGATTTAGGAGTTACCAATAAAACATGTAAAATCGCATGGTAACCAGCAACGCGCAGAAACTACATGACCTCAAACAATGCTTTACGAAATGTTTTCAATAATAAAATCCATACGAAAAATTCTAATAATTTGAACATCAAAGAAAAATAGATCCTAAGAAATATCTTGGCCATACCACAAGGCGATATGGTCAACATCCTAACTATCACGAATATCGAGTTTCTAACGAAGAACTAATGGTGGGCAAATCCTAGTTAAACTTTGAAGAGCTTCAGGAGTTCGAGGCTCTCATACACTTGGGCTTCTTCGAGCGAGTGTTCATTGCAAGTCACACATCCTTCCTTATGATCTTCCTCATCATCGGCAATAATGTAGATCACTTCCTCGAGGTTCACCTCTTCATCTTCAGCGTTCGCACCACCTTTGATTCCATCACCATCCTCATCATCATAATGTTCATATTTTCGAATAAGTAATCCAACAGAGTTTTGACTTGTTAACTAAAGTGGGTAATGAACATCTACTATTTTGAATAGAGGAGAGTGAGAAAATGATAGATATAGAATTATGAGAAATGAAGAGCGAGAAGATAGTAGAGAAAATTAGATAAGTTTTCAGTTCCTATGGTCTTCCTAATCTACTCCATTTTCTAAGGTCACGAACCTACAGTTAACACAATGCTCTGATACAATCTAAAGCGATTAAACCCGATGAGGATTGGATCTCTGTGCATAATGTGCTAGTCCCTGGATCGACTCGCTAGCACACACAGTTCGATGAATAAACAAAATAGCAAATGCATCATTTATTATAACGTATGATCTAGAATATAATTATTACAACTTGCATAGCTCATGACTAGCTCAAATAAAAGAGTTCAAAGCGGAAACAAAGAAATTCAAAAAACAACATCATGCCACAGACGAACATGTTGAGTGGAAGCTCGTGACCTAAAGCGATACCTTACTCGTGCTCGGAGTAACCTGCAACATAAAACGTTGCAGCCACGCAGGGTCAATACAATTGGAATTGTATTGGCAAATGTCACTATTTTGTGGAAATATATAATGGTGCCTTACTACGTGCTCATTTTGGCCAGTGGAGTTTAGGCTCTTTTGCGGAAAGCAATAGTTTCCCTATCTTTTATAAATCATTTTATTTATTTAAAAACATCGTCTAGGAACATATTAGCATAACCCATGCCGCAGCAAGGCAGTCGGCTTCATATGCCCCTAAACATCTACGGAAATGCTAGCATTGACCCATGTAGACACAAGCTAGCCTAGCTTTGTATGCTTCTAAACCCATTGTTTGTCCCATAAAATTTTATTAAGAAATTGGAGTGGTGAGATCTTCCAAACAGTAACATGCCTAGTTGCTCATAGTTGTCCGTAACCGGGGACACGGCTAAGTACTCAGTTTGACACTCTCGAGAGGATTGTACACTTTACCCACATGACCTAGTCAGCCCCTTTCACCATGTGTTGCCGTCAGAAACCCACCGGCGAGCAGCGACGAGCAACACCGTAGAGCCGGGAGGCTCCCAGGACTGCGGTTGGCCCTGGTCCCTCGGGCGACGGCCCGCAATGCTCCTGGCACGCACGTCTGATGCTGATGCAAGGGCGTGCCACCTGACCTATACCCGGTCAGGAAGGTGATAAATTGCTTCGACTTAGTTTTCTGCATAGCAAACACGTAAACGTTAAATACGAGCCCCGATCGGCTCTTAGGTTGCTCTGTGGATTGTCTCTAAGAGCCGATTGCCCCATGAAACACGTTAGATTTTACATTAACATGGGGATCCTACTTAATCAAAACAAGCTAAACTAATCTACGATAGTCTAGGGTTTTTCACCGTATAATCGGAACATCCTATGCGTAATTGAGCCTAGCAGATACGTAAGAGGATAGGAAAACTAGCCCTAAAGAGGCCTAAAAACCAACATGAAGTTGATCCCCAGAACAATCCCTCTAGGACTTCGTTAACCACACCTTACGCACTACCGGATCGTTCAACCCGTTTATAAGGCCTAACCATGCGGATATCAAACCAATCCTTGAAGAACAAGGAGCAACTACAACAGATTAGATCTACTAGCTAATGAACAAGCAAGATGCTGCCCTTACACCTAGTGTAGGTGTAAGGGCAGCCAGACATTGAAGGATAGCGTAGCTAAACAAGTACATCGTGAAAGTAACGACGTCAACCCCAAAACACCTAAGATAAGGGTGTTACTCGCCATCAAAAAGGCTTCAGCACGAGCAACACCAAGAACGAATAAACCGATACTGCCTAGATCGCGCAATGCGATCTAGGCAGCATGATGCTTACCCGGGCGCGATCTAGGCAGCATGATGCTTACCCGGGAGAAACCCTCGAAACAAGGGGTGGCGATGCGCCTAGATTGATTTGTTGTGAACGTGATCGTCCTTCTTCTCGAATAACCCTAGATACATCTTTATAGTCCGTAGACTTTCTAATTTGGGAATAATCCCAACCGTACACGAGCTAAACTCTGTTTTAATCCTAACCGACACGGAATCTACTATAAATTACAGATACACGGGCCACCTGGCCCAAACTTCGTGTACAAGGCCGATTCACATATATCTTCCGTGTATATTCTTCAAGCCTATCTTAATCATGGCCCACCTCCTGATCCGGTTAAATCTGGTGATAACACATGCCCCCTGGTTTTGGCAATGGTAATTCCAAAACCACGCTGGTTTTTCTTCGTCGGGTCATGTCGTGGCAGAGCAGAACCGTCGCAGTATCTTTCATCATGATGCCTTGCCTTCTCAACTTCTCCGCGTGGGCACCACTTCCTCGGAAACTGCTGTGGCATTGAATCCCCACTATATCCCCTTTATTTAACCGCGCCGAATAGTTCGGCTCTTCATCCTCTTGCTCTGTACTAGCCATCGGCCCAAAAAACCCTCCTCCACCATGGCCTCATCCTCCTCCTCTGCTTCATCGGCTCTCTCCTTCCAATCTTCTTCCTCGAGTGAACCGATGCCGGAGCACAACCAAGGGGATGAGCAAGAGTGGGACTTCGACTTCGTGCTGGATGGCCCACCTGAGGCCCTCGTCGGGTTAGATGGCGATTTTCCCCTGACCGATGGGGAGGCCGACCTCCGGTTCCTCATTGACGGGGAGCTGGCAGCAGAGAGTGAAGATGACCTCCTCTCCTGGGGTAACTTCAACCCTTCTAACGAAGAGGAAGAAGAGGAGGACGAGGAGGACGACGCCTCCTCCAACGAGGAGGATGAAGAAGACGACTCCTCCTCCGACGAGCCGCCGGCGAAGCGCTTCCGCGGCTGGGCCTGGTCAGCTGACGACGAAGATGATGACGATGAAGAGGAAGAAGCCCCTATTGAAGGCTACGGTAGTAGCGACGAGGAACTTGCCAGCAGCAGCACCGGCGGCGGCTACAACGGCGACGACGAGGACAGCGACGGTCCTTAGAGTAGGAAGTACTACTGTAGGACTAGTAGTAGTTCTTGAGCAATCGGCTCCTCTTTTGCTCTTCCTTCCCTGAGCAATCGGCTCTTCGTTGTAAAAAACCCCTTTTATTATGAAGAAGTGTTTCCAACTAATCCTGCCGATAGTCAAAGTCAGTCAACTCTCAAAGAGCCGATGGCATCACATCGATCTTCACCATAAAACGCAACTAAGGCCACATCAGTTGCCTATTCAAACGGCAACCTACACTCTTCGTCTGAGAGAATAAACTCAGATCCCCAAATCGCCGCCCGAACAGATCCAACTCACAGTCGCCCGAATCTCAGACCACATCCGTGCCTAAATCATCTACGCAGCATATCCAATGGCGGAAGCATCCAACGCCAACGCTATAGTTGCTGGTCTGAAGGTACTCCTTAACTGCCCCTCGCCATCTGAATGAGTGCTAAAATCAACAGCAAACACCTGAATTAATGCCCTATTTCACTTTTAATTTAGGTTTCAGACATCCTGCTGCCGCATCCTTCTCTCCCAGATTCTCTTTGTCTTGGTCCTCGTTCCTCCGAGAGTCCTGCTCATTTGATTTCATGCGAGGCCAATAGAATTCCTTTCCTGAGCCAGAACTTAGATCTGACTTCTTGGGCCGACTGCCTGCGAGCCTGGCCTAATCCTCCTAAGGGTTGGGTGGCATGGTATCGTAGAGTATCCAAAATTCACTATGCCACCTGGGAAACTATAGGGATAGCCGATGCTTTGTCATTATCATTGTCCCCCCTTGAGAAAAATGAAAACCTTTTGAAAACTATCGGCTACTTTTGGTCCGATGCAATGAATTGCTTCATGTTTGGCCATGGCCCATGACACCAACCCTGCTAGACGTGGCCATGATCACAGGCCTTGACATTGCATCCCCAAGCCCTTCTGCTTTTAAGCTACCAAAGGTTCCTTTCACCCTGTCTTCCAAAACAGAGTGTACAAGCTGGGGTGCCTACCTCAAATGTTACATGAAAACCAAAGGCCCTGTGACAGAGAGAGAACATACAGCCTTCCTGAATTTCTGGTTGGAGCACTTCATATTCTGTGGCTCCTCACTTGCCCCAACCAAGAATTACCTCTCTCTGGCCTATGAGCTTGCCAAAGGCACTCAGCTTGGCATCGGCAAACTATTCCTTGGAGAAGTCTATCGATCTCTCCAATTGATGTCTGTCAAACTGTTCTCCCAAAGGACAGTTAAAACAGGAGGCCCCTGGTGGTTTATTCAGTTATGGGCTCAGCTATACTTCCAAAACCAGATCCCAAACTCTCCATCTTTGACTACTTGCACCTTCCCAGATGCTAATGGGAAGCATATCCGATGCACTAGCTACGGCCAAGCTCTCTGTAGCCTTCCGGGCAGCAAACTGATACCTAAGGAGGCATCAGAGTGGTTCAGGATTTTCTTCCAGGGCCTGGACAATCCCCTGTTCTTTCCTTATACCGCATCTGGAGATTTTGAAAATCCAGTCTCCTTCAGGCTAGACAACTTTGCCGATGATCCTAGCACCCGGCACTTATATTCCATTATGATCCGTCCCTGCTTTCTTCCCGTTGGCATGAGCACCTCCAATAGGATCATCAAACCTGGGTACGAGTCTTACCAGCCAGTTGTGGTGGCCCGACAGTTTGGTCTCGGGCAGGTGTCTCCACACTTCTCCCTTCACCACTTGACAGAAAGTAGAGCCGAGCTGCCCGATGTCATCACCGGCCAAAGGTGTTACTCCTTCTTTGATTCTCTATCCCTTCCAATCCCTCACAACCTCCGTTTCATCTCGTCAACCGACGGCTTCGAAACCTAGTGGTCAATGTGGAAGACCCATGCCTTCAGGAGAGCTCTAGGACCATTGCTGAAGCAACTTGACGCTGAATATGATATCCCTGCAGAACAGGTACCACTACTCACAAATACTTTGCAACGGTTTGTAATGATTGCTTGTCACCTGACTCTGTTTCCTTGCAGCAACAAGATGGTCCAGAACCTGTACATGAAGACGGCTCCTCATTCCAGTTCCTTCCTCCGGCTCCCGTGGTTCTCTTCTGCAAGGGCTCACCATCCCTGAAGAAAGTCGTAATGCAGAGTCAGCCGATTTCGCCAAAATTGGATCCTAAACGTGCAGCCTCTTCTGGGCCAGCTGCCCCCCGAGCTTCGACCAGGACGAGAAAAGCAGTAAGGAAAGTATCTGCCAAGAAAACCTTGAAGCGCCAAAGCCCTATTCCTTCTCAAGAAAGTTTGCATGTAAGTTGATCCATGCCTTGATCAATTTCATCTCTCTCTCCAGGGCCTTCAACGTGTTTGTATTTCCTTCACAGACCTCTACTGAAGAAAACTCTAGCGAGGGGACAGAATTCAGTCGAGAGCACTCCAGCTCGGGCAATTCCGGGAACACCACCACGCAGAGCCAGCCAGACCTGCCACCGTCGGCTTCCAGAAAAAGGTCAACCCCCGAACCTGCTTCCCCCAAGCTTCCATCAAAACAGGGCTACGCACAAAGAGCCGATGCGTCAAGAGAGCTCGCAAGGAACCGCGAGCTTCTTCGCCAAGCCAGGAGGTTTCAAATGTAAATACTTCCCCTAGTTTATATTTCATACTAACCCATCGCTACTCGCATCGGCTAACCATTTTCTTTGCAGAATGTCGATACGTCTAGTGAAGAAGTCGAGGAGGTAGTAATGCCAACCACCACCCTAGATCTAGCAACTTCCAAAAGTGCAGCTGACAAGGCTACCAACTTGACCAAGCCCACGGTGGAAGCGCGAGAGCCGATTATCTCATCATCGGCTGTCCCTCTGGTCTTGGGAGAGGTATACTCCTTTCTCTTAGCTTCAACTTTCTCCTTCACTGCATACTGACGCTGTTCTCGTTCGTTTGCAAGGGTTGTGACCTCTCAAGCTTGCTAACATTCGACCCTGAATCGATCGACCCAGCCACTTCCAGAGTAAATGAAGAGCCAGGACCCAGCACTACCAATGGCCAACTCCAGTGCCTCAAGGCTTTGCTCTCCTCCACCATCGAGACATTGGTTGAAAACCCTGAAGAAGTGAAGGGCATTCTTGAGGACATTCAGCCTCATCTCCCGGTAACCTTGCAAGTGAAACTCTGGCCAGTCGTGACCCTATCAGCCTTCAAGTCGAGGGTAAAGTTGGCTCATCAGAGAATCGATCTACGCCACGCCCAGCTTCCGTTGAGAGCCGATATTGCAGACAAATGCCAACGGCTCAATGAGAAGAAGGCTGCCTTGGACGCCAAAACCGACACCTCTGTTAGCAGCACCGAACTTGAGACCATTCGCAAGGAGCTGGAGGATCTTGAAGAGAGGGTCAGAGTAACCAAATAGCTGATCCAAGATAAGGAAGCTCTCATTGCCCACTCTCACGAGGAAGCAGAAGGCCTCAAGGTTGAACTGAGGACTGATCTGGCCGAAATACGTGCTCTGAACGGACAGCTGGTGACGGGCAAGGACGAAGATGACGAGGCCGAGATCGCCGAGGTGGATCGTGTCCGTGCTGACGCCCTCCATGCGCTTGAAGCATTTCTTCGTTAAAACTCTTTCCATGTAATGATAACTGCTCAACTGGGCTTGGTCTAGAGTCGATGTTTGCGCATCGGCTGTACTTGTATATTTTTTTTACTGGCCGATTTTTTGTGTCGTATCGGCCCCCCATATTTCACTGTCCGTGAATCGCACAAGTTTATCCGTTACGGTGCCCCCCGAGCCGAATCTGCCAGGTAACTACAGATATCGGCTCTGTAGTATCCCATACCCTAGCTTTCCATCACCTGCTAGATCAACGCTGAACACAGGCACAATATATGATAAGGGTAGTATGGGCCGATTGCATGAATCGGCCTCCTTTGTCATTGCGCTGCTTAATGCGGATTTACAATTTATTTTTATTTTTTGGGGCCGATCGCATGGATCGGCCTTGCTACACATATCTAGTAATTTTGATGCGGTTACACTGTCAGGCCAGTGGATAAGACCAGCCTCACCCCGTTTTTTGTAACCTCAATGCGCTCACAATCGTCCAGACTGACTCCAGAGAGCGGCTCTTGGTCCACCGCGTCCCAAATACTCATGCCAGCCGTTGAAATTTCGGCTGTGTCATCTGCGTGGACGACCTCCACCTCATCGCCATCCCACTGTATCAAGCATTGGTGCATTGTGGATGGAATGCAGCAATTAGCGTGAATCCAATCTCTCCCTAGTAGGACGGCGTAGGTGCTCTTGCTATGGACGATGAAGAACGACGTGGGGATGGTTTTTTGGCCTACCGTCAGATCCACGCTTAGAACACCTTGCGCTTCTGATGTTTGGCCGTTGAAATCACTCAATGTGACGTTGGTTTTGATCAAATCCGCGCTAGAGCGTCCCAGGCGACGTAGCATGGAGTACGGCATTATGTTGACTACCGCTCCCATGTCCACTAGCATCTTGTTGACAGGCTATCCGTTGATATATCCCTTTACGTACAAAGCCTTCAAATGTCTGTAGCTTCTTTCTCGTGGCATTTCAAAGACAACTGGCCGTGGACCGCAGTCAAGTTGCGCCACAGATGCCTCTCCTGAACTTGGAGCGCAAAACTCTGACGGAAGTATGAACACCATGTTGGTGCCAGCCGACGTCTTATCATCGGCTTTCTTTGGTTTGGGACGCCACTCTTGCTTCTGTGGGCGGCCCTCCTCATCCAAAGTTTGCTGAATTTTTGCGGCCAGATCGGGCCGTGCCTTCCTCAATGTGTGCAGGTATAATCTCTCGGCTTCCTCCAAGCTGCGTAGCCGCTGTACCCTACGTTTCTGAGAATGACTGAGTCCATCAGGGCACCACCTTGGTCGGTGGTATCTGTCTTCTTCTTCTTCATCGTCTAACTCCTCAGAATCTTCCTCTCGAGAGGACTCAGCTTGTTTGTTCCGACGCGGGAGAGGCCCTAGACGTTTGAACACTGACACATCTGCCGCGTATTTCTTCTTTGATCTACACTCTGGGCAGCTTTCGATTGTCGGCAATCGGCTCATTCCTGAGTCCCAGCAATGTTTAAAGAACGGGCAGTCCCAGTGACGGTCCATGTCCTCTTGCTCGTTTGACCTTCCCCTGGTGCGGCGCTCATACCTTTCGTCATCTCTATTATACCGACGATACTTTCTGTCATTTACGTTAAGCCGATGAGCTACGTCATCGGCTGTATCATACCGTCGGCGTTGGTCATGCTGATACTCATATTTGTTAAGAAGGTGCTCTGAGAATGGTCGCTGGTACCGCACGCTTCTCACTTGATCCTCGGTTACGTACCGTTTGTCATCGTATCGGGGCCGATCGCGGGAACCGGCCTCCTCATTGTCCTTGCCACGAGAACGACTGCTCTCTTCTTTGTCACTACCAGAGTGGTATACATGCCCTGCCATGTTGATACCGAACGAAAAATCTGGCTGACGACTCGTGGGGTAACCATACTCCACCATGTTGACAGCAGGGAACGGGTGCGTGTCCACTTTCATGGCATACTGGCTGAAAATAAGACGGCCTTGTTCTATCGCCATTTGGATCTGCTGACGCAACACTTTGCAGTCGCTGGTGGTATGTGTGAACGAATGATGCCACTTACAGTAAGGCCTTCCGTTCATCTTTTGGGCCGTAGGGATTCTATGGCCCTCTGGTAACTTCAGCTGCTTTTCTTTGAGCAAGAGATCAAAAATTTGCTCTGCCTTGCTCACGTCGAAGTCGAACCCTTTCGTAGGACCTTGTGGTTTGACCCACTTGCAGGACACAGGGTTTGCCCCCCGAGCCCATTCAGCCACGGCCACTTCTTGATCTCCTGCCGAGTCTTCAACCTCTTCTACCTCGATCAGGCTTACCGGGCGTTTGAATTTGTCCTGGTATAATTCTGGGTGGCGCTGTTTGTACAATGACAGTTTCTGAACCATATGCGCTAGCGAAGTATACTCCGCTTGAGAAGCTATGTCTTTGATCGGCGATGTAAGACCTACCACTGCCAGATCAACGGCTTCTTTCTCACTCAAACGAGACGAATAGCATTGGTTCCTCACAGTTCTGAAGCGTTGAATGTACTCTGACACTGCTTCTCCACGCCTCTGTCGCACTTGTGCCAAATCGGCAAGGCCAACCTCAGAAGCACCTGAATGATACTGTACATGGAACTGCTCTTCCATTTGCTTCCACGTCCGGATTGAGTCTGGTGGCAGCGAAGTGTACCACCCAAAAGCCGATCCTGTGAGGGACTGCGCGAAGAACCTGACGCGTAGTTGGTCTGAAGCTGAGATCATGCCCAACTGTGCCAAATATCGGCTGACGTGCTCAATTGAGCTAGAGCCCTCCGACCCACTGAACTTTGAGAACTCAGGGAGCCGATACTTGGGCGGCAGCGGTATCAGATCATACTCGTTTGGGTACGGCTTGGAATAGCCGATTGCCCTTCTTTTTGGCGCCATGCCGAACTGGTCTCTCAAGATCGCACTGATCTGGTCCACTGTAGGAGCTGCAGGGGCTGAACTTTGCTGATCTGCTGCTGTGGCGTACTTGGCTAGCCATGCCTGTTTATCGGCGTCTCCTCCAGCAATTCCTCCTGTAACTCCAGAAATTCCTCCCACTGTTATCTGGTTCGTGCGCGCCAAATCGTTGCAATCTGGCACATATATGCACGTGTATCCGTGCGGGATTTCCTTAGCTGGTTCCAGCATGAACGGGTAATCAGCAGGATCGCCTCCAATCCTGTGGACGACAAAAGCCGGCGAACATTGGCTCTGGAGCTGTAAGCGCGAACGGTAGTGGCGGTCTGGCTTGGAGCGGCAGTTCTCCCTGGTGAGTCCCTAGGACCGGGCCTGACGGGGAGCATTGATGCTTCATTATTTCCTGAACTACGCGGACCGCGATGCGCTCCAAAGTGTTCACCAAGCTCTCAGAGTGCCGATGAAGAGAATGAGCTGTCATGTAGTTAACTTCTTGGCGCAGAGCTCTGGTGCGCTCCTCTGAAGGGGTAGACAGATCTATTCCATCAAGGGCACCTTCGGGTGAGAACCCTTTCCATCTGATGCCATGTGAACGGGTCTTTGTGAAAGAGCCGATGAGATCGGCTTCGAAGATGGCTTTGATCTCATCATACTTCTTTTTAAAATCCTCAGACAGCTCTTCGTACTTGATCGCCTGGCCCGCCATCTCAGAGGAAGATGTCGATGCCGTTGTTGTTGACTGTCCCACCGGGCGTGCCAGAATGTGTTGCCGTCAGAAACCCACCGGCGAGCAGCGACGAGCAACACCGTAGAGCCGGGAGGCTCCCAGGACTGCGGTTGGCCCTGGTCCCTCGGGCGACGGCCCGCAATGCTCCTGGCACGCACGTCCGATGCTGATGCAAGGGCGTGCCACCTGACCTATACCCGGTCAGGAAGGTGATGAATTGCTTCGACTTAGTTTCCTGCATGGCAAACACGTAAACGTTAAATACGAGCCCCGATCGGCTCTTAGGTTGCTCTGTGGATCGGCTCTAAGAGCCGATTGCCCCATGAAACACGTTAGATTTTACATTAACATGGGGATCCTACTTAATCAAAACAAGCTAAACTAATCTACGATAGTCTAGGGTTTTCACCGCATAATCGGAACATCCTATGCGTAATTGAGCCTAGCAGATACGTAAGAGGATAGGAAAACTAGCCCTAAAGAGGCCTAAAAACCAACATGAAGTTGATCCCCGGAACAATCCCTCTAGGACTTCGTTAACCACACCTTACGCACTACCGGATCGTTCAACCAGTTTATAAGGCCTAACCATGCGGATATCAAACCAATCCTTGAAGAACAAGGAGCAACAACAACAGATTAGATCTACTAGCTAATGAACAAGCAAGATGCTGCCCTTACATCTAGTGTAGGTGTAAGGGCAGCCAGACATTGAGGGATAGCGTAGCTAAACAAGTACATCGTGAAAGTAACGACGTCAACCCCAAAACACCTGAGATAAGGGTGTTACTCGCCATCAAAAAGGCTTCAGCACGAGCAACACCAAGAACGAATAAACCGATACTGCCTAGATCGCGCAATGCGATCTAGGCAGCATGATGCTTACCCGGGAGAAACCCTCGAAACAAGGGGTGGCGATGCGCCTAGATTGATTTGTTGTGAACGTGATCGTCCTTCTTCTCGAATAACCCTAGATACATCTTTATAGTCCGTAGACTTTCTAATTTGGGAATAATCCCAACCGTACACGAGCTAAACTCTGTTTTAATCCTAACCGACACGGAATCTACTATAAATTACAGATACACGGGCCACCTGGCCCAAACTTCGTGTACAAGGCCGATTCACGTATATCTTCCGTGTATATTCTTCAAGCCTATCTTAATCACGGCCCACCTCCTGATCCGGTTAAATCTGGTGATAACACCATGATGCTTAATTTTCTCAAATGGTCGGAAAAAGACTAAGTCGAGACCATTTTCAGAAGTAGGACCCCAAGCCATCTGGACGGACCCATGCCAACCTACACATCTACATCTGCTAGTTACGTCAGGTCGGGTTCCTACAACTTACTTAGTCAAGCCAGAGCCCGAATGACATGCGGCTGTACACAGAAGCTACTAAACAAGAAACATGCCCAATCTCTTTGATCCTTGGGCAGCAATCCCCACCATTGTTCACCGTGCAGACGCTCCCGTCTTACCAATTCGCCCAGGTGTTTCATTATTCAGGTTGTTTTCATTATGTCAAAACATATACTTTTGTTCATCTAAACTTATCATGATAACTCAATCCACGCATCTAAAATAACATTACTAAGCAAACAACAATACGATGGCGACAAAAGAATCAAGTGTTGAACATGTGGCAGTTCTAATAGGTGCTCATAGCATAGAAATATATATATATTTAAAACAATCCTACACATGAATAGCTACTAAAAATAACTACAAAGTGCATATAAAAATAGTAGGATAGAACGATGTGTGACACTTTCCTTGATTGTTGATTAAACAGTCCTTACAGTCGCACTCGTTACACTCCGGACAATCTAGAGACAAACAAAGAAGGTATCACGAATACGGTGTGTACATTGATATGCATAAACAAGAAAACATGGATGATATATGCATGCATGTATGCATATGATGCCATGGTCCTGTTTTATATTTATTAAAACCGTTGCACTTTTTATCGTTGCATATGATAGGTTAAATACAACGAGTATTTTAAAACAGTAGCAAAATATAGGTTCTAGTACTACTAGATAAAGGGTACCATCTACAAACATTAGCACAAAAATCGCTCGAAAATAATTTGTAGAACTTATTTTATAGCTGAAACATGATATTTACAAACCTGTAATTTCTGAAAAACTACACGTGGAAATATGACATGGCTACACAGTCTACTGATTCCAGTGATATATCGTACGTGAAATTCCGAGTCACGAAACTATTTCTACGAATTTTACGGGATTAAATATTTACCATAACGATAGCAATGATGTTCGAAAAGTTATCAGAAAAAATTACTCGGATGAAAAAATTTGTGAAAAATTCAATTACAAAGTTAATGCAAGAAGAATCATCTAAAATTAAGTTCTAGATTTATAGATATGGATTGTTAAAGTTCTTAGACATGAACTAGCTAGTATAATCTGCACCTAGATGGATCGATCTTGTGCATGTGTGAGAGATTGATCACGTACCGATCGGTCTGCGTGCGTTGCTGCAGTCGGCGGCGATTTGGTTGTTGTGCGCGTGCGTAGGCGATGGGATTCAATCAGCGCCTGGCTTGGTGGTGATCTGCGCGCGTGGCTAAGGGCAGGGCGTCGGCACCTCTTCATCTTCAGGTTCGCACCACCTTTGATTCCATCACCATCCTTATCATAATCATGTTCATATTTTCGAATAAGTAATCCAATGGAGGTTTGACTTATTAACTAAAGCAGGTAATGAACCTTTACTATTTTGAATATAGGAGAGTGAAAAAATGATAGATAGAGAATTATGAAATGAAGAGTGAGAAGATAGAAGAGAAAATTAGATAAGTTTTCAGTTTCTATGATCTTCCTAATCTACTTCATTTTCTAAGGTCACGAACCTAGAGTTAACACAATGCTCTGGTACCATCTGAAACAATTAAACCCGATAAGGATTGGATTTTTGTGCATAATATGCTAGTGCCTGGATCGACTCGCTAGCACACACAGTTTGATGAATAAACAGAATAGCAAATGCATCATTTATTTCAACGTATGATCTAGAATATAATTATTACAACTTACATAGCTCATGGCAAATAAAAGAGTTCAAAGCGGAAACAAGGAAATTCAAAGAGCTCCATCACGCCACAGGCGAACATGTTGAGTGGAAGCTCATGACCTAAAACGATACCTTACTCGTCCTCGAAGTAACCTGCAACATAAAACATTGCAGCCACGCAGGGTCAATACATTTGGAATTGTATTAGCAAATGTCACTATTTTATGAAAATATATAATGGCGCCTAGCGACTACGTGCTCATTTGGCAAGTGGGGTTTAGACTCTTTTGCGAAAAGCAATAGTTTCCCTATCTTTTATAAATTATTTTATTTATTTAAAAACAACATCTAGGAACATATTAGCATAACCCATGCCGCCGCAAGACAGTCGGCTTCATATTTTTTTGGAAATAGGGGAAAATCGCCCCAGCTTCTGCATCCAAAGGATGCACACGGCTTTTTTTATTAGATTATTCACAACACCTTACAAGAGCAATACAAAAAATCAAACTCAAAGCCACCTCGCTAAACTACAGAGGGATGAAGGGGGTGACAATTCACCAACTCACATCAACCAAAAACCAAATGCCTTCTCAGGCCGCCCAATAGCAGATGAGAAACACATCCAGTCAAGCAGACTCCCAGCATACACCAACGCCTACGCCATAGAAGTTGCTACCGCCGTCTTCCTCGACTCCATCTTCAAGAGAGATCATCGCATTGACCATGCCAGGCCTGCCATCGATGCCGCCACGGCGCCAGACGACTCCACCATCCTGCGCGAGTCCATCACACTGCATCCGTCCCGAGACACCACTGCACCATGCCGCGGCGACTCGACGATGCCGACACAGCGAAAGCACACCGCTCCACCTCAGCACCACCGCCATCCGTTGTCTGCTCCAAAAACGATGCCCCCAACAGGGAGAACGGCGTTGCACGCCGCCATCGTCCGATCCGGGAGACCCGGGTCTAGGATTTCCCCCGGAGCAGCCCAGGCGAAGAACGCAGGCTGCAGAGACAATGCCTTCAACAAGGTAACGACGAAGCACGCCGCCATCATCCGCCATGACCGAAGTCCGGGCCGGCTTTCACCGGCAGCTGCGCCTCGCCATCGGGAGCTAGGCGACAGATCGCGAGATCCGCCACGGCTCACCACACAACTAGCCGATCTCCTCCGGCGGAAGAGAAGACCACCACCGCCATGCCTAGAGCAGAAACTCCAAGCGCCCTCGTGAAGCAGAAGGGACACAAACGAAGCCCGCACGCCGCTGCCCGCAGGAGCCCGCCCATCCCCTCCGCTCGATCCCCATGGGGACCGGATCAGATTGGAAGGAGGCGCCGCTGCATCTTGCGGTCCCCGGATCCGTCGTGGCCGCCGTCCCTTCGCTGCACCAACGCCGCGGGAGAGGACAACGAGCGCCGTCGTCATCGCAACCCGGCGCCAGGAGGATGGCCGCCGCCGCCACCACACCGACCAGGCTTTGCCTGGCGGCGCTCCCGGCAGCGGCGGCGGAGAGGAGAACGCCGGGGGAGGGCTGGAGTGGACGGGCGGAGGTGGGCGCCCCGGCGGCGGGGGGGGCGGGTTAGGGTTGGGGGGTTTTTCTTAGCGTCACTGTAACAGCCAGTCGGCTTCATATGCCCGTAAACATCTATGGACATGCTAGCATAGACCTATGTAGACACAAGGCAGCCTAACTTTGTATGCTCCTAAATCCATTGTTTGTCCCATCAAATTTTATTAAGAAATTGGAGTGGTGAGATATTCCAAACAGTAACATGCCTAGTTGCTCATAGTTGTCCGGAACCGGGGACGCGGCTAAGTACTCAGTTTGGCACTCTCGAGAGGATTGTACACTTTACCCAAATGATCTAGTCAGCCCCTTTCACCATGATGCTAAATTTGCTCAAATGGTCGGGAAAAGACTAAGACGAGACCGTTTTCAGAAGTAGGACCCCAGCCATCTGGACGGACCCATGCCAACCTACACATCTACATCTGCTAGTCACACCAGGTCGGGTTCCTACAACTTACTTAGTCAAGTCAAAGCCCGTATGACATGCGACTGTACACGGAAGCTACTAAACAAGAAACAAGAAACATGCCCAATCTCTTTGATCCCTGGGTGGCAATCCCCACCATTGTTCACCGTGCAGACGCTCCCATCTTACCAATCCGCCCAGATGTTTCATTATTCAGGTTGTTTTCATTATATCAAAATATATACTTTTGTTCATCTAAACATATCATGATAACCCAATCTACGCATCTAAAATAACATTGCTAAGCAAACAATAATACGATGGCGACAAAAGAATCAAGTGTTGAACATGTGGCAGTTCTAATATGTCCTCATAGCATAGCAATATTTATATTTAAAACAATCCTACACATGAATAGCTACTGAAAATAACTACAAAGTGCATAGAAAAATAGTAGGACAGAACGGTGTGTGACACTTGCCTTGATTGTTGTTCAAACAGTCCTTACAGTCGTACTCGTTACACTCCGGACAATCTAGAGACAAACAAAGAATGTATCATGAATACGGTGTGTATATGGATATGCATAAACAAGAAAACATGGATGATATATGCATGCATGTATGCGTATGATGCCATGGTCCATTTTTATATTTATTAAAACCGTTGCACTTTTTATCGTTGCATATGATAGGTTAAATACAACAAATATTTTAAAACAGTAGCAAAATATAGGTTCTAGTACTACTACATAAAGGGTACCATTTACAAGCATTAGCAAAAAATAATCGCTCGAAAATAATTTGTAGAGCTTATTTTATAGCTGAAACATGATATTTACAAACCTGTAACTACACGTGGAAATATGACATGCGATAAATCTATGACAATCTACACAGTCTACTGATTCCGGTGATATATCGTACTGTAAATTCCGAGTCACGAAACTATTTCTATGAATTTTAGGGATTAAATATTTACCAGAACGATAACAATGATGTTCAAAAAGTTTTCAGAAAAAGTTACTCGAATGGAAAAGCTTCCTACACAAAAGTTGTGAAAAATTCAATTAAAAAGTTAATGCAAGAAGAATAATCTAAAATCGAGTTCTAGATTTATAGATATGGATTTTTAAAGTTCTTTGATATGAACTAGCTAGTATAATCTGCACCTAGATGGATGGATCTTGTGCATGTGTGAGAGATTGATCATGTACCGATCGGTCGCGTGTCTACGTGCATTGCTGCAGTCGATGCGTGCGGCGGTGATTTGGCTGTTGTGCGTGTGCGTAGGCGATAGGATTCAATCAGCGGCTGTTGTGCGTGTGCGTAGGCGATAGGATTCAATCAGCGGCTGGCTTGGTGGCGATCTGCGCGCGTGGCTAAGGGCAGAGCGTCGGCTGTGTGCGGCCGTGGGCAAGAGCAAAAAGGCGGCGGCTGGCGATCTGGGGCAATCCTATATATACACCGACCAGGTCGGTGTGTACGCTGTGCCGCACACCCCTGGTCGGGTATAGGGCCCGGCCCATTTCGGTATTTTTCTTCTTTTTCTGTTTTCTGTTTATTTTTTCACTTTTTTTTTTCTTTTTTTCTTTTCCTTTTGTTTCCAAAATTCTAAAACGTTCAAATTTAAAAAATGTTCAATTTTAAAAAATGTTCAAACTTTAAAATTGTGCAAAACTAAAAAAATTAAATTTAAAAAATGTTCAAATCTAAAAATTGTTCAAAGTTAAAAAATTGTTCACATTCGAAAAATGTTCATCTTCGAAAAATGTTCATATTCTAGAAATGTTCAAATTTAAAATATGTTCATGTTCGTAAAATATTTAAATTTTAAAGAAAATTCAAAAAATGTTCAAATTTGAAAATTATTTAATTTTTTATTTTTTTCAAAAATGTATTTTTTGAAAATTATATATTTTAAAAAAATCATAAAACTTAAAACATTGGGATTTTAAATCAAACGGATTTTAAAAGTATTTCTTCTTTTTTTTAAACGAAAATATATAAACAGAAACAAAAAAAAGAGTAAGAAAATTACCTAATGGGCCGCGGCCCACTGTACAACTGCCGGGTCGGGGGGTGTGCGGCACCCCATCCGCACCGACCCGGTCGGTGTATAGCACCTCCCGGCGATCTGCGCGCCTGGAGGCGCTCGATCTATCAGGGGCTGGGGTGGCGATCGGGGTCTATTATAGATGGCCAGGACGACGTGAGGCGGTGGGAGTGCAGGCCGACTTGGCCTGGGTCGCTCCCGGGTGGGTCGTGGCCAGGCGGCCTAGGGCGCGTGGAGATGGGCCGCGTTGCAGCGCTCGTGGGTGGCTAGGCTGGCGCGGCGGCCTGGTCGCCTCCCGTATTTTTTAAAAAAAATCCGAAACAATACTTTTTTGGCCTCAAATAAAAACGGAAAAGGAATAAATAAATATCCATTGGAATCGTTGAAATATATAATCTGATTTGAGTCCACGTTTGGAACAAAAGTAAAAACTTTATAAACAAATTTCTTTCGTACATGCCTATGTGGCTATAGTGCTCTTTTAGGTTTAGGTTTTAAATCGAATTTTCGAAGATTGTACAAATGCAGAGATATTAAGATGACGGTGAATGCCATGCATGAATTTTTTTTAAATGCAGAATTTTTGGTATGTTACATCCCACTCTTGATCCATATGCCTCAACTTCTACTTTTCGAATACTTAACCATATCTTTATAACCACCCATTTACGAAGTGTCATTTGATATAATCAAAGTACCCAGCCTGTATACGTGATTTACATGATCTCATGGTCGAAGAATTAGTTTTTACTATGTATCGAAAGCTTAAAGCAAGTTGAACTTAATGACTTGATCTTATGATATGCTAACTATGGGTGTGTGTCCATCATATCATTCACCTAATGATATGATCTTGTTATTAATAACATCCAATGTTCATGATCAGGAAATTATGATCATCAATTAATCAACAAGTTAGTTAAATGAGAGGCTTACTAGGGAATCTGGTTGTTTACACAACACACATGTATCAATGTTTCCACTCAATACAATTATAGCATGGGATGTAAATATTTATCATGAACATTAAGATATAATAATAACTACTTTATTATTGCCTCTCGGGCATATCTTCAACAGTCTCCCACTTGCACTAGAGTCAATAATCTAGTTAATATTTGTAAAGATCTAACACCGTGGCCTTCTGGTGCTTATCATGTTAGCTCATGGGAGAGGTATTAGTCAATGAATCTGACACTCAGAAACATATGTATTTTGCAATTCATTTGCGTCTCCAAGCATCACTCATTTTTCAAATGAGTTGGCATTAATCGTATACATTTAGTCTTCTGGCGGAACCTTAATTCCGCGGTCTAAAATATGTCAATAATATTATCACACACAATATAGCTTCAAAGTTCTGACACTACCGAAACTACACCAAGTTCTCAAATAACTCCTCGACTTAAACATCTTCGGTCATTGTTAAAACAATGATATACTCTGCCTTCATTTGTAGAATCCATCACAATTTTTAGAACTCATATAAATCTAGATATACTTCTTTTAGCCCATTGTGCTACCTTTTAATGAACACTTAGCCTAATTGAGATTGAAATTTATTTTTATATGTGACCAAACTAATATCGGTGCAACGCCTTACATCGATTTGTTTGTCATTACCTCATACAAAACTATATATATCTTTGGCTCTTCCAAAGTACTCAAGGATATTCTTACTGTTGTCAGATGATCATCACATGAATCATTCTGGTATATGCTCGTAACACTTTAGAGCATAGGACATCTGATTGTGTACATATTATTCGTGATCTAAAATCACTTCATATGTTTTTACTCATTGAGTGTCAAATACACTCAAGTCTTGTTCAAACCTCCATATGGAAAAGAACACCTTCTTGATGTTTTATATGTACTTTGACTTCAATAGTCATTCTATGTACTTTGACTTAAACTTATTATGTGTTTCAATCTATCTTCATAGATCTTGACGCTAAATATGTTTTTAGTCCACATCATTTCACTGAAGTTAATTTTCAATGAAACCTTCTAATCACATCAAGTACATGATTACACTATTTATAATCAACGATATGTCATCTACATAAAGCATTATAAATATGTCTCAGCGCTTCCACCTAATTTCTTGCAAATGCAAGCATCTTGATCGCTTCTGATGAAATTAAAACTCTTTGATTATTTCATCTGGTGAAGATTCCAACTCGGTGGTACTCACTTCATCCAGTGAAGTTTGTATACCTATCTAGTATTACATGGACTAGCAAAACTCTTGGTTGTATCTAGTATATATGCTTAATACACTCTTCTGGTAAAGAATGTATTTTTGCAATCCTACTATCATATCTCATAAAAGAAATAGGTACTGATTACTAGAATGATCCATACAGACTATACACATCGCTACGGAAGATCTAATCTTATCGTAGTCAACTCTTTGAACTTTGTCGTAAACAACTTTTCGACAATTCGAGCTTCTTCAAGGATATTGCATCCATGTCCATCAATTTTATAGATCCATTTACTTTCAATAAGTATTCACGTATCTTGGATTTCATGGCACTTAGCCATCTTAACAGAGTCAGGACCCACCATAACTTCTTTGTATGTAGTTGGTTTATCATTGTTCAAAATCAATCCTTTGTCCACAAATCATTTATGTGATCACAAAGTAAACCATACCTACAAGGTTCAATAGGTACTCCGATTTACATGACTATAACACTTTGTAGACATGGGAGCCATGATTGTGGTGGCCGCTTCTGGAACCATTTCCGATGCTGCGCTACTCTGATCATCATGCTCAGGTTCATCAACATTATCAAGTTCCATTGTCATCCCACTCAAATATTTCGCTAGAAAAAATTTCTTGGAAATAAGCAATAAACATTGACAAACACTTTTGTCTTTGACTTCATAGTGGAAAGAATTCCCAACTAGTTCTCTGGAATAACCAACAAAGACGTTCATCCGATTTTGGTTGTAAACTCATTTACTTATGCTATGCATACCAAAACTTAAGAAAGTACTATTAGGGTCTATACCCATGCCATAACTCGTATGGTATCATTTCAATGGATTATGATGACGCACTATTTAGTGTAACAGCGATAGTCTCTAAAGCATAAACCACAAAATATAATGGCATTATTTTATTTTATATCATCACTAATCCAACAAGGTTTGGATACGTCTTTCGAATACTCCATCATAACTATGGTGTTTCGAGAAACGTGAGTTGTAGAACAATTTCGTAACTCTCTTAGATGTTCGTTAAAACTCGTAATTCAAATATTTCCACCATAATCCAATCATAGATATTTGACTTTTATATTACGATAATTTCTACCTCATGCTGATTTTTTTTGAATCTATTCAAATGTTTCAAACTTCTTCCTCATTGAATAAACATATCATATATATATACACTCTATTCATTGTTGGAAGTTTTCATGAAGTAGAGGAATCTTCCGCACACAGCTATGCCTAAGAACCATATACATCATCATCTATGTTTCCACTAAAGTAGTTGCTCGTTCAACTCTTGTCCTATGAACGGTATTTCAGTCATTCTCTTTAGAAGAGATTTGCAAGCATCGAATGATTCAAAAATAAAATGACTCCAAAAATCCATTTGCATGGAGTTCCTTCATGCGTTCCTTTCTAACATGACCTAAATGGCGGTTCCACAAATAAGTTGTATTCTCATCATTTATGGCATTTTAGCATCAGTGTTATGCATGTGTGTTTCACCATTAAGATTTATAATAACTTCTCCATCGTACATGGGGTACGGTCATAATTTGAACAACTCATTGTTTTTATTTGACTAGAACAAAATAACAATTATAAAGTTCTTTATTATAATCTGAAGGGCTAGGTAGAATGCCAACGACGAACATAATAACACATTATTTTTGTTCCAGATGTGTATTATTATCATATTCCTTGTCAGTCACTTAGGCCATTGTATTCTTGTATTGCGTTATGTTGTATGAAATCTCATACCAACCAATATGGTACAAATACCCAAGAATTTCATTGCGGGACCAATCAAATAATACATCCATAACATGTATATCATCTATATACACATGAGCTAGACTTTCTAGTCTTTTCTTTCTTTCTGCCAAAAACCTTTGTAGTTTCTCCTTTAGCTTTCCTCATATTTCAGAAAACACTTCAACATCAATAACTACTAGGTTTGTTGGTCAAATACCAATAACCTTGAGGTTCTTACTTTGAAGTTGATCATCATATGACAAGTGTTCTGGATTTCACTATTAGTAACCTTTTAATGTGATGAACAATTTCACTCATAATTTTATCCATCAAACCATGACGACTTTCCGAGATCATGTCTGTACATGCTAGGCTCGTCAAGTTTAACCTTAGTATTCGCATGTGCAAATCTGGCTTGCACCCGTTGTATGCACACGTAGAATATATAACACCTGATCATCACGTGATGCTTCAAAACGACGAGTCTTAGCAACGGTGCATACTAAGGACGACCACTTTATGTATATGCGAATATTGTTAGTGCCCAACTAGTTGGAGGATCGAGACGCCTAGCGTCTTCAACCTTCGTACATTCCCATAAAACTTATGAGTTTATGTAGTCTCACTAAATTATATTCCATCATCTTTCTATACGGTCTTAGATATCACATATATCTCATACCTTACTTATTTCTGATAACTAACTTTTCAGCTCCTTACTTTTCAAACGGATTTGAACATTAAGTTTCATGGAGACAAGATAATTTTAGGTACTAATTGAAAATATTGCTCTTAGCTATTTGAGGTTTACCAAAAGTTTTCAATAGGACTTAATCATTTCTTGATTCTTTAACAAAATGGTACCAGTCCGTAGAATTCCTTTCAAATTCAATAGTTTTCTTTATCTCAATTATAAGACTAGCGCATGGTAGATAACGGATGCCAATTCTACAAATTAATTCAAAATACAATTCAGACTATGTTCAGGATATTTAGTTCAAGTTTTAATCTAATTACTAATGAACTCCCACTTAATTCAACATCCCTCATAGTTGTTAAGTGGCACACGATCCAAATTCAGTACACCAAGTCCGATCATCACGTGAGATGATGTAGCTTCAACAGTGAACATCAACATGTTGATCATATCATCCATATGACTCGTGTTCAACCTTTCGGTTTCCTATGTTCCGAGGTCATGTCTTTACATGCTAGGCTCTTCAAGCAAACCCAAGTATTTTCGCGTGTGCAACATGGCTTACACCCGTTGAATGTGAACGTAGAATCTATCACATCCGATCATCACGAGATGCTTCAAAACGATGAACTTTTGCAACGGTGCATACGAGGGGAGAACACTTTATTATCTTGATATCAATGTGAAGGATCATCTTATAATGCTACCGTCGCTATCTAAGCAAAATAAGATGCATAAAAGGATTGACATCGCATGCATGGATAATGTGATATGATATGGCCTTTTCTTCTTGTACCTTTGATCTCCATCTCCAAAGCACACGAGCATGATCTCCATCATCACCAACATTGCGCCAAGGTTCATGGTGCCTGACGTGGGCATTACCCTTCGGGTAACCGACATTGCCCTATCATGTATTGATTAGTTGGAGGCCCATGAAGACACTTGGAGGCAAGATGAGCCACCTGGACGGTGCGCCAGAGGAATCTTTGATGGGCAAGACAAGGAGGCAGCGGAACAAGGAAAGATTAGATCTAAAACTATTGAAAACCTAGTCGTACTCGGTTAGGCCTCTTGAGACCTGGCCTCCTATATAAAGGACAGGAGAGGGGCTGCCGAGGGACAGAACCAATTGTAGCAATACTAGACACCAGAAAGCCCAGAGCTAGGTCACCGTAGCACTTAGCCTCTCGACGAGACCTAAGCCGAACTATTCGGCACCCCATTGTAACCCATTATCATCATAATCAAGAACAGACAGGCAGGACGTAAGGGTTTTACCTCATCGAGGGCCCCGAACCTGGGTAAATCGCTTTCCCCGCTTGTCTGTGAACCGATGTCTCGTGTCAGCTTGCAGGATTCCGCTAACCCTAAGCCCCAAACGGAGGGCATTGCCGAGGAGTACCCTCGACAATTGGCGCTGTCTGTGGGAACCCTGTCGGCACAAGATCGGACATCGGCGGAACCCGTCATGTCATCAGCAGCTTCATCAACACCGTCATCGCCACATCTGGGAAGCCCGATTCGTTTCGGCTCCTACGAATTCACCCCGCACAGCGACTCGTCCCGCTCGACTTTCTACGATCTACAAGGCAACATGGAGATGACCTTCGGGAGCGTCCACTACAACGTCAACTCGGAAGGAATCCTTCGGCTACTGGAATCGCCGATCTCCGGATCGACGAGCCCAAGCGCGTCATCATCACTCGACCTTTCGGCTGGCCTGACAAGCCCGCCGAGTTCGCCCGCGCCTTCGACTCCCCGTTCAGCATCCTCCATGTCGGTCGGGTCCGACGATCCCGCGTCCTTGGAGCTAACCTCGTACTACTGCATGAACTGCGACACCAGGCACGGGCTGGGATCGAGCGACACGCCGTTCATCTGCAATGCCTACTATTCATTGGGAGAGGGCAGCATTGACAGCATCACCCAAGGAGACACCCGAAGAGCGGCACCCCTCCAAGTTTATGTTACTAACAGGGGAGATAGAGATCGCACCCCCCGTTCCAGCAGGCGAGCTAGTTTTGAGAACAGCGCCAGCAACATCAACAGCGACCACACCATTGCAGAGGAGGAGTGGGCAGCAGCCAAGGCAGCCGTGCTTAACAACACGCCACTTCCGGCAGGAACCACGGTTGGCACTCTCAATGCTTACCGCTCCATATTGGAGAAAAATCGGGAGCGACTATTCAAGGAACAGTCCACCCTCGAGAGACGCCTATCCGCAGCAGACCGATCCAGCGGGCGCCGAAGGGCCTCGCAAGGGAGCGCCTCTCGAAGTACTCACGGGGGAGGCAAGCATCGATCAAGAATGTCCAGGCTCTCGGAAGACGATGCTAGAGAAATAACATCAAATCTGACCAAGTCCTTCATGACCACAGACACCGCGGGCATGCCACGACCAAAGACCATCGCGGGAGCAACCGCCAATCTCACTGCATACCTCATCAATCAGCGTCCCGAAGGTTCTATGGCTCAAGCCCACCGAGGTGCCCTAGAAAGTCTCGCGATATTGGGAGACAATCTGGTCCCAAGAAAGGACAAGACCACATTGCAAGCCAGTGGCTCAAAACACCATGCGAGAGATGCTCGGGACGAGATTACTCAGAGCAGGATCGATAAAGCAAGGCGGCGACGCGCCGCCAGAGAGGAACACGACAGTGATTCTTCGGATGAGAGCCAGGAGAACGACGGCGAGCTTAGGGGAGCCGATTGTCTGAGCTACAAAATCCGGGAGGCGATGCCACCTAGGAAGTTCAAACCTACCCATACCGACGCTGCCAAGTACGATGGGCAGCAGGAGCCGAGATCCTGGATAGAGGATTATCTACAGACAGTAATTCTACAAAAAGGGAATCAGGTAGCAGCAATGCAGTGCCTGCAGCTTTACCTAAAGGACTCAGCGCGAGCCTGGTTAAGAGGCCTGCCGAAGGGTTCCATCAAGTCATGGGACGACCTAGTAGAAGCCTTCGTCGCCAACTTCCAAGCAACGTACAAAAGGCCCGTCGGGATAGAAGAGTTACGGCATTGTCAGCAAAAGCAGAAGGAGTCGATGCGCGCATACATCGGGAGATTCACCAAGCTCTTGAACGCTGCATAAGACGTATCTGTCGACAGAGCAATCGACGCCTTCAGCGATGGCATACGACGTGAAAGCTACATAGAAGAACTCGGACGCAAGAAACCGAAAACCATAACCAAGTTAATGGAAATCGCCAACAGCTGGGCCGATGGCGAAGACAACGTTCGAAAGCCACGACAGCGCAGCGACGACGAAGATGATGACCAGCTGAAGCATGACTTGGGTGGTCGAAGGGATCGCAGCAAGAGAAGGAAGAACCGCAGCTATGATGACAACAACTTGGTAGCCGCAGGGTACTCTGATCGGCAGGACGATCGGTACGATGACAGGCGAGATGATCGACAGGACGGTAATCGGAACAACTCTGGGAACCGTGGCAACTATAAACCACGACAACAGAGAACCCCCGAACTACCCTACGCTGAGCAGATCAATGCCCCCTGCTACCTGCATTCATATACTGTTTCAAAGGATGGTAAAATAAAGTCTAGCCACCTGCTCAGGGACTGTCGGCAGTTCATCGATATGCATAAACTCATCCAGCAGGCAGGCCAGCAACAGCTACCACCACCACCAACCCCACCGAAACACCAGGTCCAGCAAGCTCAATCTCATCAACCCAACGAGGCATTTCCACCACCACGTGGGCAGATGAGTATGATCCACAGGACAGGCGTTTCAAGGAGAGAAATGAAGAAGCTCACCCGAGAAATCAACCTGGCAGAAAGCATCATGGCGAACATCCCTGAGTACGTCGAGTGGTCGTCTCAGAACATCACGTTCAGCCGAGCGGACCACCCGATGACTATACCAAAACTAGGACACGCTGCCCTAGTGGTCGAAGCACAGATAGGAGGATTCAAGATGAGCAAAGTCTTCATGGACGGAGGAAGTGGACTCAATCTGATATTCCTGGACACAATCAAGAGTATGGGGATCACCATGAGAATGCTAGAAGAATCAGACACCCGCTTCCATGGGATCCTCCCTACTTCACCAGCGTACTCTCTTGGCAAAGCGTACCTGAACGTCGTCTTTGGCAAACCCGACAATTTCAGGAAGGAAAAGATCGAGTTCGAAGTCGTGAACTGGGATTCGCAGTATCACGCTATACTCCAGAGACCAGCTTATGCCAAGTTCATGGCTGTACCACACTACGCATACCTCAAGCTGAAAATGCCTGGGAACAACGGGACAAACATTACAGTCTATGGAAATTTCTCACGCTCAGATAATTGTGATCGGGACTTTCAGAGGATCGCTGCTAAGTTTGGCCTGAGGCGGGAAATTGCTGACCTTCCGCCGAGGACTTCGTCACGCAGTATTAAGGAAGAAGAACGTGTTAGAGGAGCAAAGAAGAAGTCAGCCGACCTCGCCCTTGAAGCTCCGGCAGTACAAACTTCGGCAGCCCAAGTTTCGGCGGCAAAAGCTTTGGCAGCTGACGATGCAGAAGATATAGGAGGCAGCAAGACACTGACAATCGCTGCCCAGACCCCTGGCGAAGTCGACGACGCTCCAAAAAACACCAACACGGTGACCAAGCCAGAAGATGAGAAGAACCCTTTCAATACTTAAGCAATCTACTAGCATTTAGTTCTATTTTCCTTTCCAAACAGGGCTTCCTTTTTTTTCGCCCTTTAGTCCAGCGTCTTTTATTAATAAGAACTCAAGTTTTGATTCCTTGAAAAAGCTTTGCAGTTGACCGGAGCACCTACACCGCACCTTTGTAAAATCTTGGCAAACGATGGTCCAACACAGTACGCGGCAAAGGATCGTGCTCCGAAAAATGCCTCTACGAGTGCTACAGGATGCAAAATAAACAAGGACATTAACCCTTCCCTCTGCTATAGATGCCTCTACGAGCGCCGTAAATAGCAAGAGTGTAACGGCCCCGGGTAGTACCCCTAATAGATTTGTTTGTTCTTTTCTTCTAGTGCATCATCATGGCATCATGCATCATATCATCCATGCTTTTGACAAAATAAAATTATTTTATAAAACCCCCTTGTCTTCTCCTTTAAATAAAACCTTAATCTCTCTCTCATAAATCTTATTTTATAATTAAACCTTTCCAGCAAATAAATTTTAAATATATATGTGTTTTGTTTCGGTTACAAATAAATTAAATATTTTGAAAACTAGTTTTTGAAGCTCACTCTCTTTCCTGGTTCAAATTCAAAACAGAATTGAATTCATTTTTTTTCAAATGGTTTGTAAAATAAAAACAAGAGAAAACCCCTTCCCTCTCCCCTAGGCCCTCTCTCTCTAGCCCACCTCTCTTTTTCTTTTTCCCCCCACCGCACCAGCCCAGCCCAGCTGGCCTTCCTCTCTTTTTCCTCCTCTGGCCCGATCCGGCCCAACCCACCTTGCCCTCCACCTAGCCCATACCCCTTCGCAAAGTGAGGAGAAACTCCTCTGTCGTCTTCCTCCCACGCACGACGCGTGAGCTCTCTGTGGTCCTCGGCTCCAACCACCGCACATGCTTCTCCACCTTTCCCCCCTCCTTAAAGCCACCTCCAGCGCCCAGCAAACCCTAGCCCTCTCCCCTCCACGCCGCCGCCACCTACCTCCCTCTACCCTTTCTCTTTTCTCCTCCCTGTGAGCAAACGAAGGGGAAGAGCCTCACAGCACCATCTCCACCTCGCCATGGCGCCGTCACGTCAGGCCGCCCCTCGCCAAGCCGAGGGCACCGGAAGAACCGCATCGTCGTCCTCTCCATTCCCCCCAAAGGAATCGACCCGAGACTCTCTAAGTCCCTGGCAAATTCGCCGTTCCCCTCTCCTACCGACCGAACTCCGGCGTCAATTCCGGCCGCCACGGTGCTCCCTCGTCGTTTCCGGGCATGGATTCGTCTTCCTGGTAACTTCCTATTGCCCCTGGACCCCACGCCCCTCTCCATCTCCTTTCCATCCATCCTACCGACGTTGACCCGCTGTTGTCCTTCGCAGATGCTCGTCGCCGGCGGCTGTCCGGTGAGCCCCTGGACCCGGCACCACCACCATCAGGTTCCCCACGACGAGGCGCATCCCCGAAGCCAGGTCCCGCGTCCTGGTTCGTTTGGAATAGAGAGATCGATGCTCACCTGCGAGCTCCACCATGGTTGTACTTCCCAGAGCTTCCGCGTCGGCCTGGTTCAAAAGGTTGCGCACCTCCGTTCTACCAACAACAGATGCATCAGCCCAGTTGGTCCGTCTACTCTTCCAGAACGTGGAGATTCTGAGTTCAATTCCCCAAGTCTGCAAACTAATCCCACCTTTTTGGTCTATTTTGCCCAGATCTCCCGCAGTGGGCCTCAGCCCACTTGTCGTGAGCATCTTCATCGCACGGAGCGCGGCCGGTCGCTATCCGCTGCCCAGGTCCGGCCCAGTTCGCCCCCAGCCTTCCCTCTCTCTTCTTTGTTTTTCAGAAAATGTTTAAATCTTGTATAATTCATATCTTTTAAATGGTAACTCAAAATAAAAAGTGTTCTATATGAAAATTGATCAGAAAAACATGAGGAACATGAATATGCCATCCATACATCTGTTTGCATCATGCATCATATAATTTCATGCTAGTTTGCATTACCACCTAATATGTAACATATGGAATATGTGGGATATTATATAAATGTTGTCCCGGTTCCATTTAATATTGATGTAGCTCACCCCTGCCATGTTATGCCATGCTATACAACACTTAACTTTGCCGGTAGAAAATGCGACTCCAACCTAATTTGTTTGACCGGGGTTCCGACTCCGATTAAATTGGATAAGTGCATCGCATCACCCTTGCCATGTCATGCATATCATCATGATCATGCTGGATTGTGGCACCCCCGGGATCAGGGTTAGACAAATACCAGATCTTCATCTGACATAAGCCTAACCTAGAGCTCGAGAGACTACAGTGAGAGAATCGGTAACACAACAGTGACTCTACGACTCAAAAAGTAATACAAGCTCATAACTGAGCGAAGAACAAAAGTATTACAAGCAGAGGTCACTGACCTGACATACATCAATCAACGGAAGCGAAGTTATGCTAATAGACATAGCAAGATAGCAAAAAGGCCTAAGAGGCCAGGAGCATAACGGCGACGTCCCAGCCCATAGATTCCAGGCTGCCACCTGGGAACCCCAAGCTACTCGTCGATGTCGACTAGAAACCACCATCTGCTGGAGCGACTTCTTCTAAAACAAAAGCATGCAAAGCTGAGTACAGGGACTCAGCAAGACTTAGTACAACCTTTTAGCAAAGCGGGTATGCGGGCTTTCTGTAGGGCTTCTTTTGCGTAAAGCCAGTTTCCCTTTGTAAGACAAGAGAGAGGAGAAGCTCGACTACTCAGAACCTTTAAAAGGGGATAAGAGAGCGACATCTCTATCTCTATTGATCATCATATTGTATCCACCAATCTTCATCATCTCGAACCACTATCCTCGGATCACCCCCTCAACACCCGAAGAAGGTGTCCGTAAACACACATTGTTTGCCAAGTTTTACGATCAGATTCATGTTCTCTATGATCTCCACGTCCGTTCCCAAGTCGTCCATAACCGTGGACACGGCTTTTCGAAAAGATTCATAACCCTGCAGGGGTGCACAACTTTACCCACACGTACCAACCGACTCTTAATGCCAAATTATTAGCTCTCTTCCTTGGAAAGCCGGCAGAGGGTGGTTGACCACGACCTTTACCTTTGTCAGCCGCGAGACCATGAGTCACGCGCTAAGGATTGTTCCGTCAGACCTGGTCAAGTCCCGAAGTCGGTCCTTAACGATGTGAGGCGAGGTGGGTTTCACCAGGGACTCTAACCCAAGCCACCTCGGCCACGCTTACCTACCTGTATGCCATGCACCTTTTCACAAACATTTTCGATGCATATGTCCAGATAACACGCAAACTATGTGACTCATGGAATCTACTAGGCAAGTTAGTGAGTCGAGAGGGTACCATAATAGGGCCTCGTGTGGTTGTACGCTCAGTCTTGGTTCAAGAGGCGAGAACTCGGTTCCTAGGGTCGGCAGAAACGAAACAACCCACCACATCCCAATGTGGCCTCTCGTCTGAGCCTTTAATCATGTTTAACAACATCTCTACACTTACCACGTCAACCTGTCATACTAGTTTCATATCATTGTACGGCTCCAGTGCGAAGACCGGAGTAGTAGCGTAACAAACTAAGCATGGCTAAGCATAAGAGATAAAGGCTCTCGCGACGCACACATGCCAAACCTAGTTATGCTAGGAGCAGTGGATCAGGGTATCGAGGCTACAAAGGTCGGACATGCAATAGATAGGGTAACTCTATCTACCGATAAAAGATAGTTGAATCGTATGCGATATGTAGGAACCACAGATAAAAGCATTTCTAAATCATAGATGAACCAGGTTAGGGCTTGCCTTTGTCCCTGCAAACCAAAGTGGATCTTCGATAGTCTTGTACTTGACTTGTTTGTCGGTGGACAATATTGATCTTCGGTGTTGTCGTCCTTCATCGTCTTGGTCACGTGTTCTATCGGTCGCGAAGAAGCAAATACTAGAAATAGAGAAATAACAATCAACACATGGCATCGATGCAATGCGCATACAAGTATGAATGATATGTCATATTAATGTTATTGAAACTAACCCTAAGCCATCATTGTCAAATTAAATGGAATTCGAATGCATAAAACATTGCATTTCGATGACTTCCATAAAGTGGTATTTCATTGTTCTAACAAAAGTGTTAATTGAAGTTGCTTAACTATGCATGATGATAGCATAAGTAGATAGGTTTCATTTTTCTGAACATTTCGGTATATTATACATCTTTTTCTGAATTAATATGAAAAAGATATGAATTATACAGATTTCTGAAATTGATAAATAACAAAACAGAAAAAGAAAAACGATTTACTGCGTCATGCTGACATCATGCTGACATCAGCACGACCTTGAGCTCTCAGGTTGAGCAGCAATCGGCCGATTCGGGACGGGTCGGGCGCGTGCAGTGGGCAACGGACGCGACTCGACACGGCGAGCCTTTTGGTGGCGGCGCCGCCCGCCAATTGTCGCCGGAAGCGTCGCCGGCGGCACGACGTCCGACACGGCGCCGAGGCAGTGGTGCGTGGCGGCACCGGGGAGGGCTAGAGAGAGGGCGTAGAGGCGAGCAGAGATTCCCACTCACCAGAGCGCGTGGAGGTCGACAACGCCAGCGTGGCCGGAATCGCCACGTGAGGGCGGTGGCCGCGCAGATGTCGGCCGATTCGGCCGGAGGAGCTCCTCGGCGGCGCCCGCTGGTGGAGGAGGACGGGGCGTTGCGGCGGAGCTGGTGGCGTCGTCGGCTTGGCACGGGAGGTTCGTGAGCGGCGACGACGGTGAACGGCCGAGCTAGGGTTTGGGCCGGAGCTTGCAGAGAAAAGGGGAGGAGAGGAGAGGAGGCCAAACAGGGGTTCTCCTCGTGGTGGCGGCGAGCTTTAAAGGCGTCCAGGGGCGGCGGAGAGGATCCCGGCGGCCGGCGCCATCGGGCGGCCAGGGACGCGCCAGGCAGCAGCCTGCCTGCGTGCGTGGAGAAGAAGACAGGGGGGATTTTTGCGAAAACCCCCCTGGTCTTTAGGGTTTTCATTGGAAAAAATTAAAACAGGGCACAAAGTAGGATTTTTGGGGTATTTTAACCCAATTTTCAAGGGGCTTTTACACAAATTTTTAAATAGAGCAAACAACAACATTGGAAACTTTGTTTCAAACCATTTTGGTGTAAGATTTCTCAAATTTTATGCAAATGCATGCATGCTTATGAACAACTTAGCAAAATAATTTGATTAACAAACATGGGATGTTACAACTCTACCCCCCTTACAAGAATCTCGTCCCCGAGATTCCTAAGGTAGGGAAAGAGAAGGTAACAAGGACTACGACGGTCTTCAACGAGCTTGTTGATACCACGCCGATCTTTTTTTGTTGAGGAAGTTCATCCACGACACCATGAAGAAGTTGACCCACATCACCAGGAAGAGCTCTTCATATCGCTTTCTTCACTCTAAAGGAAAGAGGGAATAACTCTAGACGGTGGATCTTTACGAAGATCGAGTATCTCATGGTCAACTCATGGAAGGAGTGTTTAAGAAAACAAATCTTGAGTTAACAAACATGAAACACGTCAATGTAATGGAGGAGATGAAAGAAGTTTCAAATTTTGGTAGACAATTGCTCCACGCTTGATAAGAACACGAAGGACAAGGTAGCGAGGAGTTAAACTGCCTTTGATACCATGACGAGGCATTCTTAGAGAGGGTGACTCGTAGAAGCATAAAAGATTACCAACCAGAGCTACTTTGAATTTAAGAATCATAGTCACTTTTCTAACATGGGTACATGAAATGATTGTTGTCTAAACAAAAGGTCAGCCTAGATGATCGACAATTCACACAACGTGCGAATTGATTGGAACTTCAGGTACAAACAACAGGAAGGGGAGGAGCACTAGCTAGTGAAGTGACAAGGATCAGCGGAGAGTGAAATTTCTCCGAACGAAGTTGTTGTCACCGGAGAAATGATTTCGAAGGATTGACCGAGAGACATTTAGCAACACTGCTTATGATGTTCTCCTTGATGTTCTAGACACCAATATTAGGCTATTGACTAGCCTTCAATAGGTCATCAAGCGGAGGTCAAGACTTCAGGATTTGAAAAGCATCATAAGGGCAACTCCTAGAATAAGTCATACAAGATCCTTATGGAGAATGGTTATCCTTGATGATTCAAGAGATTATGGCATTAGGCCTTCCGACTAATGTGTTAATCACGACATCAATCTTGTCGGATTTACAAAGAGACCTATGTCAAAATTCCTTGAGAAACACTAACCATCATTGCCGCTTGAGATTCAGCTTAGGTTAGGTGTAAGATATTTCAGACTCAGAATGTCCGATTAGAAAAATTGCAACAGTTACCACAAAGGTAAAGTCGCTAGACTCTCAAGTTATAGACTACAATGTCAAGCTCCAAAAGATTGAGCCAGATTGCATAATCCATATGGTTACGACTGCCAAAGGCAATTGCGCGCATATGAACTTGCAATGTAACACCTTTGAGTCATTGTGGGGACATCAAAGAAGATATTGAAGCTCTTAAGATTCTGCTCTTTGAACAAACCAGTCAGTGGCTTGGTGTGCATAGAGAAACTTTTCAAGGAATGGAGGTAACAACCTTCCATCTCAAGAATACTTCACACAAGCCTGACCGACTTGCGATGGTTCCCGAGGAAAACAAAGGGAACTCTACTCGGATCCACGGCGACATCTTTCAGCAAGTGCACGTGAACTAGAGAAGGTCACTTCCAGCATCTAGAACACATACTTCATGATAACACAAAGATGGTTCCTAAAAGTTTCCAACATTAAGGCTAACTGTTCAATATGAATCTCTTTAAGCATGGAGAAAATAAGAATGTCATCGATGGGCTCAATAACAACTTATCAAGATACTCCAATGAGGGACTCATATTCTATATGAACTTAGCAGAAATATTGGTCAGACCAGAGGACATGAATGTATACTCAGACGAGACACCATGAGTATAAGCATCATCAAGATAGTCCTTGGAACTGAGTTTGATTTGACGATAGCCCAAACTCAAATCAAATATGGGGAAGATAGCATATCCACAAAGGAAATACTTTCTGACTTCAACACAAACATCACTAGACATCCCTTTATGAAGGAACAAAGTTGGATAAAGCTTTTGTCTTTCAACTCTCCAAGTTGTTGATTAAGATTAATTAACTAGTCCAGGGTATCCAGTAGTTTCTTGGAGAAAGAAGTAGTTCAAAGAACCAACTTACTCATGAACTCGACAACACGATCATGTAACAACATGGTGATACTCCTAGAAAGACATCCAGAATATCACGAACCACCGGTATATCACTGAATTCAAGAGGGAATCTTGCTTTACAAAGCAACACGATATGGTCTTGAGAGCTTTGGCATTAACCTAACTCTTTGACCGAAGATGTGCGCCTGAACGAATGAACTTGGCATCATAGTCAAACTTAGCTTAGTGATTGGCGAACCAATCCTGCTAAGAATGACACAAATGTCCTTGAATTTCGAAGCAATAACAATTGCTAAGAATCTTAGATGGCAACATCAATATGCACACCCCAACATTCCCAAGCACGGACAGCTCGGAGGAAGGTTGAGTAAAGACTTGCAAGAGAATCACTTCATCAACAAGGCCATGATACACAATACGATCTCATGATATTAAAGAGGGTGATACTCTAAGGTAGAACATAACAGAAGCTAACAAGGCCTCTTAATCTGCGGATTACAATACTTTGACCAAATCTTAGAAACGGACAAGGTACTGGAGTTTGTTTCTCCTGACATACCGAAATGGAAGTTCTTGATGAACCACAAGAGTAATATACACTGGAGACACCAATGCACATTTACACTTGGCTGCTAACTAGCAGACAAAGGTCGAAAAGTAACTAAAGAAGAAGAACACGATCAGGATCAGAATTCCTGAGAGGTAGATGCACAAGTTAACACTCTTGGGAAACTCATGCTGAAAAGGGACGTGTGGTAGAGTCACGGACATAGATGTGAAACTCACAAAGAGCACTCTTGTCGTGATCCATTTGGTTCAGTGAAAGAACCTCTGCGATAGCTACTGGAAGGGAAAGACCTTTATTGCCGCAGTTCAACACGACAATAACCACAATCTTGAAGGCTAGCTTAATTTGAATTTAACCATCCCGGTGTAATGTATGAACATTAACACTAGTGTTTAATGGCATGGATCTTGGTTTAAAGGCCAGCTTCATGTACTAAGATTCGTTAGAATTCAGCACAATCTGGGACCTTAGGTTCAAGTCCAAGGGTTAAAACCCGAGAAAGGAGTAACTACTAGATGAGTGACACAAAGGACACTGCGATTTAGTAATCACGATGTAGCATCTAGAAGCCATAATTAGCTTCCGAAGTACCCAAGAAAATAAGAAGGAGGCATACAAGGCGAAAGGAAACCTCGAAGCCTAGAACAGAATTTTGTGGAACCCACAAACTAGAAAGATCATGATGGAAGGAGATCTCTCTATTAAAACAAAATGAGGAGGTGCACAACACACACACGACTCTAGAGAACCCTGCACTAGGTCAACTGGTTTAGAAACGACATGCCTTTGGGGCACCTAAGTTTGAAAGATTAGAAGAGATAGGTAAACTTTCAAATCAACACAAGGTAAGGCACCTTAGAATTAGAGCGATACCAGATAAGGAGTAAAAAGAAGCCTAATCAGATTTTCGCAAATACTTTTAGCTTTCAAATAGTTTTCACAAACACTAGAGACTCAACATCGACCGGTAGAAAGGGTTTCCTACAGGCAGTCCTGCTCTGATACCAAAACCTGTGGCACCCCCGGGATCAGGGTTAGACAAATACCAGATCTTCATCTGACGTAAGCCTAACCTAGAGCTCGAGAGACTACAGTGAGAGAATCGGTAACACAACAGTGACTCTACGACTCAAAAAGTAATACAAGCTCATAACTGAGCGAAGAACAAAAGTATTACAAGCAGAGGTCACCGACCCGACATACATCAATCAACTAAGCGAAGTTATGCTAATAGACATAGCAAGATAGCAAAAAGGCCTAAGAGGCCAGAGCATAACGGCGACGTCCCACCATAGATTCCGTGCTGCCACCCGGAACCCTAAGCTACTCGTCGATGTCGACTAGAAACCACCATCTCATTGGAGCGACTTCTTCCGAAACAAAAGCATGCAAAGCCGAGTACAGGACTCAAGAAGACTTAGTACAACCTTTTAGCAAAGCGGGTATGCGGGCTTTTGTAGGGCTTCTTTTGCGTAAAGCCGCTTTTCCTTTGTAAGACAAGAGAGAGGAGAAGCTCGACTACTCGTAACCTTTAAAAGGGGATAAGAGAGCGACATCTCTATCTCTATTGATCATCATATTGTACCCACCAATCTTCAACATCTCGAACCACTATCCTCGGATCACCCCCACCCCCCCCGAAGAAGGTGTCCGTAAACACACATTGTTTTCCAAGTTTTACGATCAGATTCATGTTCTCTATGATCTCCACGTCCGTTCCCAAGTCGTCCATAACCGTGGACACGGCTTTTCGAAAAGATTCATAACCTGCGAGGGTGCACAACTTTACCCACACGTACCAACCGACTCTTAATGCCAAATTATTAGCTCTCTTCCTTGGAAAGCCTGGGCAGAGGGTGGTTGACCACGACCTTTACCTTTGTCAGCCGAGACCATGAGTCACGCGCTAAGGATTGTTCCGCCGTAACGGGTCAAGTCCCGAAGTCGGTCCTTAACGATGTGAGGCGAGGTGGGTTTCACCAGGGACTCTAACCCAAGCCACCTCGGCCACGCTTACCTACCTGTATGCCATGCACCTTTTCACAAACGTTTTCGATGCATATGTCCAGATAACACGCAAACTATGTGACTCATGGAATCTACTAGGCAAGTTAGTGAGTCGAGAGGGTACCATAATAGGGCCTCGTGTGGTTGTACGCTCAGTCTTGGTTCAAGAGGCGAGAACTCGGTTCCTAGGGTCATAGAAACGAAACAACCCACCACATCCCAATGTGGCCTCTCGTCTGAGCCTTTAATCATGTTTAACAACATCTCTACACTTACCACGTCAACTTTGTCATACTAGTTTCATATCATTGTACTCGGCTCCAAATCAAGACCTGAGTAGTAGCGTAACAAACTAAGCATGGCTAAGCATAAGAGATAAAGGCTCTCGCGACGCACACATGCCAAACCTAGTTATGCTAGGAGCAAGGATCGTGTATCGAGGCTACAAAGGTCGGACATGCAATAGATAGGGTAACTCTATCTACCGATAAAAGACAGTTGAATCGTATGCGATATGTAGGAACCACAGATAAAAGCATTTCTAAATCATAGATGAACCAGGTTAGGGCTTGCCTTTGTCCCTGCAAACCAAAGTGGATCTTCTATAGTCTTGTACTTGACTTGTTTGTCGGCGGACAATATTGATCTTCGGTGTTGTCGTCCTTCATCGTCTTGGTCACGTGTTCTATCGGTCGCGAAGAAGCAAATACTAGAAATAGAGAAATAACAATCAACACATGGCATCGATGCAATGCGCATACAAGTATGAATGATATGTCATATTGATGTTATTGAAACTAACCCTAAGCCATCATTGTCAAATTAAATGGAATTCGAATGCATAAAACATTGCATTTCGATGACTTCCATAAAGTGGTATTTCATTGTTCTAACAAAAGTGTTAATTGAAGTTGCTTAACTATGCATGATGATAGCATAAGTAGATAGGTTTCATTTTTCTGAACATTTCGGTATATTATACATCTTTTTCTGAATTAATATGAAAAAGATATGAATTATACAGATTTCTGAAACTGATAAATAACAAAACAGAAAAAGAAAAACGATTTACTGCGTCATGCTGACGTCATGCTGACGTCAGCACGACCTTGAGCTCTCAGGTTGAGCAGCAATCGGCCGATTCGGGACGAATTCGGGCGCGTGCGTGTGGGCAACGGACGCAGCTCGACACGGCGAGCCTTTTGGTGGTGGCGCCGCCCGCCAATTGTCGCCGGAGCGTCGCCGGCGACGACGTCCGACGGCGGCCGGCAGGTGGTGCGTGGCGGCGCACCGGGAGGGCTAGAGAGGGCGTAGAGGGGAGCAGAGATTCCCCACCACCAGAGCGCGCGTGGAGGTCGACAATGGCCGCCGGGCGTGGCCGGAATCGCCGGCGGAGGGCGGTGGCCGGCGCGGCAGATGTCGGCCGATTCGGCCGGTAGGGAGCTCCTCGGCGGGCGCTGCTTGGTGGAGGAGGACGGGGGCGTTGCGGCGGAGCTGGTGGCGTCGTCGGCTTGGCACGGGGAGGTTCAGAGCGGCGACGACGGTGAACGGCCGGAGCTAGGGTTTGGGCCGGAGCTTGCAGAGAAAAGGGGAGGAGAGGAGAGGAGGCCAAACAGGGGTTCTCCTCGTGGTGGCGGCGAGCTTTAAAGGCGTCCAGGGGCGGCGGAGAGGATCCCGGCGGCCGGCGCCATCGGGCGGCCAGGGACGCGCCAGGCAGCAGCCTGCCTGCGTGCGTGGATAAGAAGACAGGGGGGATTTTTGCGAAAACCCCCCTGGTCTTTAGGGTTTTCATTGGAAAAAATTAAAACTGGGCACAAAGTAGGATTTTTGGGGTATTTTAACCCAATTTTCAAGGGGCTTTTACACAAATTTTTAAATAGAGCAAACAACAACATTGGAAACTTTGTTTCAAACCATTTTGGTGTAAGATTTCTCAAATTTTATGCAAATGCATGCATGCTTATGAACAACTTAGCAAAATAATTTGATTAACAAACATGGGATGTTACATGGATCTTCTTTATCCGTAGTAGTAAGACTTGCATACGTTGTTTGTTCCAGCATTTGCTTCTTCACGGATAGGGACGCGAAGTGATGTGGTGAGATACGACGAGTCCTCCGGATGTTCCCCGGCAAGCTTTAACAGGCAAGCATTTCCCCTATACTCCTGTCCCTGCAGGAGTCGCTCACCTATTTTATTTTGCCTTCTCCCTCATGCTATCCTTAAGTTGCGTTCTTGTCACGTGTCCTTTCCACTTGTTACCTCAAGCAGCCTATATTGCCACCACCACCTCCTACGGCTATTGTTTGGTTATCGAGTCTGCCCTTGCGAGTCGTAGTGCATGCTAGTGCTGTTTTATCTTGTTACCGTTGTTGTTATCTTATTGGATTATATGTTGGGAAGAATCATGGTTACTTTAGTTGTTGATATTTGTTTAGCGGAGGCATCGGTGGGTCAGCTGCTCATTTTGTGACGGCTCACTTGTGTTTCCTAAATATCTTAGGACCCCGAGTTCTTGTTATCTGTTCCGAGACTGAGCGCTCTAACCACACGTGGGTATGCTTACCGGGTCTCCCCTCGACCACTGCCGGAATCTACATCCTTGTCCAGTGGCCACAACTAGTTTGGATGTTTGTTTTGTTTCTCCCGGGCGTGCAAGCATGTTTCTTTGTGGTCAGATGATATGATGTTACTTTTGGGGAAGCCGTGAGTGCCTTGTATCCCCGTTGTCTCTTGCACGCTCGTAGGTGCGGTCCGCATTGTTAAGAGGTCATCCTCTAGTGGGCTCTGATCCTCTTAGCCGTTCTCGCAACAGCTAGGTCCGCGTCGGAGTTTCGATCGGGCTCCGAAACGGGTTAACTTAGTTAGGTGGCTTCCTGGACATTGTTGTAGTGAAGGAGAGTGTGTGTCGTGATATCCACCTGTCGTAAGTGGGTTGATCGTGCGTGTGGGCACATTTGGGCACCCCTGCAGGGTTACAATCTTATCGATAAGCCGCGTCCACGGTTATGGACGACTTGGAGCTGTATGACTCGACCATATACAACTTACACCTGTTGTTTCAATCATAACCACTTGAGTAGTAAGTTAGCACAACTTCAATAATAACTGGTTAAAACTTGACAACCGTGTGAGTGCCTTTGTAAGTACCTCTTTGCGAAGGGGGAACACATCGGCTGTGTTATGTTTGCAGAGTATAGAACTGTTAGTTATGCGCTCTCTCACCTTCTCTGATTAGACGAATGTTGTAGAGTGTCTCTATAGGTTTTTAGTGCTTGCGCGCTGCCGCTTAACTCCACCACATTGCCTATGATGTTTCTCTTGCGTCCTCTAAGTCCCCTGCGTGCCTCAAGTACAAAGGACGACTGGTTGACGAATGCTTATACGTCTTGAAGTCTTGTTAAGTACGAACCCGTACTTATTGCTGCTTCTACGGCATATAGCCGGACAGGTATGAAGGCATGTTCGATGAAGACGGCGTTAGCAAGGTTACCCTTCCGGCTTGGCCTGGGCAGGGTAATGGACGCCATCGTTAACTTCAGGACTCTTAGTCCAATTTGTATCTTGTCCGTACTCGGACGTTTTCGATCTTCTGTATGATTTGGATCTTTGTATTGTATTTTTGTATCTTGACTCGATGGAGTCGCTGTTGTAATATATGTCTCTTGTGGGCTCTATTGTAATCCTGTTGTAATGTTACCGCTCGTGTTAATTCCTCTGGCATCACGTGTGTGATTCGTCGCGCATGTTGTGTCGGAGGGCGTCTCCGAATCGATATCGTGCGGATTTTGGCGGGATCGCTGGAATCCTCAGGATACCGGTTCCGGGGCGTCACAAGTTGGTATCAGAGCTCAGGTTGACGGTACCTCACAAGTTGGTATCAGAGCTCAGGTTGACGGTACCCCACTAGTCCAGCCTGTAGGATAACCTTGCCAACGGACGTTGTTGTGTCTAGTGTCAAAACTATTTTCTGAAAATTCGTTGGATAGATCTGATTAGTTCTGATTTTTCTCCTTATCTCTGTTCTTGCTCCTCTTATCTCTGCGAGTTTTGAGTCTTCTCTCTTATCTGCTTCTCTGAGTCTTAGGTCTCTACGCGGGTTGGACGATCTTTGCCCCTCACCTATTAGGTTCGTTCTTCGGAGGATCTCGACAGCAGCGCATCATCAACAACGGAACAACGACTTCTTGTTAGTGGTGTCGACCGATTAGCATGGAGCATGAATCCTTGTTAGTGGTGTCGAGAAGATCAACACTTCGCCAGAAGAAGGTTCCACCTCGAGGTCGGGTGATTGTCAACGTGGTACAAGAAGATCTGATAGTTTAACCAACTCCCCCTTAGGTTGACGTGGAACCTCGGGGCGAGGTTCCTTGTTAGTGGTGTCGATTGTAACGGCCCCGGGTAGTACCCCTAATAGATTTGTTTGTTCTTTTCTTCTAGTGCATCATCATGGCATCATGCATCATATCATCCATGCTTTTGACAAAATAAAATTATTTTATAAAACCCCCTTGTCTTCTCCTTTAAATAAAACCTTAATCTCTCTCTCATAAATCTTATTTTATAATTAAACCTTTCCAGCAAATAAATTTTAAATATATATGTGTTTTGTTTCTAAGCATAAATAAATTAAATATTTTGAAAACTAGTTTTTGAAGCTCACTCTCTTTCCTGGTTCAAATTCAAAACAGAATTGAATTCATTTTTTTTCAAATGGTTTGTAAAATAAAAACAAGAGAAAACCCCTTCCCTCTCCCCTAGGCCCTCTCTCTCTAGCCCACCTCTCTTTTTCTTTTTCCCCCCACCGCACCATTGACCCCAGTGGCCTTCCTCTCTTTTTCCTCCTCTGGCCCGATCCGGCCCAACCCACCTTGCCCTCCACCTAGCCCATACCCCTTCGCAAAGTGAGGAGAAACTCCTCTGTCGTCTTCCTCCCACGCACGACGCGTGAGCTCTCTGTGGTCCTCGGCTCCAACCACCGCACATGCTTCTCCACCTTTTCCCCTCCTTAAAGCCACCTCCAGCGCCCAGCAAACCCTAGCCCTCTCCCCTCCACGCCGCCGCCACCTACCTCCCTCTACCCTTTCTCTTTTCTCCTCCCTGTGAGCAAACGAAGGGGAAGAGCCTCACAGCACCATCTCCACCTCGCCATGGCGCCGTCACGTCAGGCCACCCCTCGCCAAGCCGAGGGCACCGGAAGAACCGCATCGTCGTCCTCTCCATTCCCCCCAAAGGAATCGACCCGAGACTCTCTAAGTCCCTGGCAAATTCGCCGTTCCCCTCTCCTACCGGCCGAACTCCGGCGTCAATTCCGGCCGCCACGGTGCTCCCTCGTCGTTTCTGGGCATGGATTCGTCTTCCTGGTAACTTCCTATTGCCCCTGGACCCCACGCCCCTCTCCATCTCCTTTCCATCCATCCTACCGAAGTTGACCCGCCGTTGTCCTTCGCAGATGCTCGTCGCCGGCGGCTGTCCGGTGAGCCCCTGGACCCGGCACCACCACCATCAGGTTCCCCACGATGAGGCGCATCCCCGAAGCCAGGTCCCGCGTCCTGGTTCGTTTGGAATAGAGAGATCGATGCTCACCTGCGAGCTCCACCATGGTTGTTCTTCCCAGAGCTTCTGCGTCGGCCTGGTTCAAAAGGCTGCGCACCTCCGTTCGATCAACAACAGATGCATCAGCCCAGTTGGTCCGTCTACTCTTCCAGAACGTGGAGATTCTGAGTTCAATTCCCCAAGTCTGCAAACTAATCCCACCTTTTTGGTCTATTTTGCCCAGATCTCCCGCAGTGGGCCTCAGCCCACTCGTCGTGAGCATCTTCATCGCACGGAGCGCGGCCGGTCGCTATCCGCTGCCCAGGTCCGGCCCAGTTCGCCCCCAGCCTTCCCTCTCTCTTCTTTGTTTTTCAGAAAATGTTTAAATCTTGTATAATTCATATCTTTTAAATGGTAACTCAAAATAAAAAGTGTTCTATATGAAAATTGATCAGAAAAACATGAGGAACATGAATATGCCATCCATACATCTGTTTGCATCATGCATCATATAATTTCGTGCTAGTTTGCATTACCACCTAATATGTAACATATGGAATATGTGGGATATTATATAAATGTTGTCCCGGTTCCATTTAATATTGATGTAGCTCACCCCTGCCATGTTATGCCATGCTATACAACACTTAACTTTGCCGGTAGAAAATGCGACTCCAACCTAATTTGTTTGACCGGGGTTCCGACTCCGATTAAATTGGATAAGTGCATCGCATCACCCTTGCCATGTCATGCATATCATCATGATCATGCTGGATCTTCTTTATCCGTAGTAGTAAGACTTGCATACGTTGTTTGTTCCAGCATTTGCTTCTTCACGGATAGGGACGCGAAGTGATGTGGTGAGATACGACGAGTCCTCCGGATGTTCCCCGGCAAGCTTTAACAGGCAAGCATTTCCCCTATACTCCTGTCCCTGTAGGAGTCGCTCACCTATTTTATTTTGCCTTCTCCCTCATGCTATCCTTAAGTTGCGTTCTTGTCACGTGTCCTTTCCACTTGTTACCTCAAGCAGCCCATATTGCCACCACCACCTCCTACGGCTATTGTTTGGTTATCGAGTCTGCCCTTGCGAGTCGTAGTGCATGCTAGTGCTGTTTTATCTTGTTACCGTTGTTGTTATCTTATTGGATTATATGTTGGGAAGAATCATGGTTACTTTAGTTGTTGATATTTGTTTAGCGGAGGCATCGGTGGGTCAGCTGCTCGTTTTGTGACGGCTCACTTGTGTTTCCTAAATATCTTAGGACCCCGAGTTCTTGTTATCTGTTCCGAGACTGAGCCCTCTAACCACACGTGGGTATGCTTACCGGGTCTCCCCTCGACCACTACCGGAATCTACATCCTTGTCCAGTGGCCACAACTAGTTTGGATGTTTGTTTTGTTTCTCCCGGGCGTGCAAGCATGTTTCTTTGTGGTCGGATGATATGATGTTACTTTTGGGGAAGCCGTGAGTGCCTTGTATCCCCGTTGTCTCTTGCACGCTCGTAGGTGCGGTCCGCATTGTTAAGAGGTCATCATCTAGTGGGCTCTGATCCTCTTAGCCGTTCTCGCAACAGCTAGGTCCGCGTCGGAGTTTCGATCGGGCTCCGAAACGGGTTAACTTAGTTAGGTGGCTTCCTGGACATTGTTGTAGTGAAGGAGAGTGCGTGTCGTGATATCCACCTATCGTAAGTGGGTTGATCGTGCGTGTGGGCACATTTGGGCACCCCTGCAGGGTTACAATCTTATCGATAAGCCGCGTCCGCGGTTATGGACGACTTGGAGCTGTATGACTCGACCATAGACAACTTACACCTGTTGTTTCAATCATAACCACTTGAGTATTAAGTTAGCACAACTGCAATAATAACTGGTTAAAACTTGACAACCGTGTGAGTGCCTTTGTAAGTACCTCTTTGCGAAGGGGGAACACATCGGCTGTGTTATGTTTGCAGAGTATAGAACTGTTAGTTATGCGCTCTCTCACCTTCTCTGATTAGACGAATGTTGTAGAGTGTCTCTATAGGTTTTTAGTGCTTGCGCGCTGCCGCTTAACTCCACCATATTGCCTATGACGTTTCTCTTGCGTCCTCTAAGTCCCCTGCGTGCCTCAAGTACAAAGGACGACTGGTTGACGAATGCTTATACGTCCTGAAGTCTTGTTAAGTACGAACCCGTACTTATTGCTGCTTCTACGGGATATAACCGGGCAGGTATGAAGGCATGTTCGATGAAGACGGTGTTAGCAAGGTTACCCTTCCGGCTTGGCCTGGGCAGGGTAATGGACGCCATCGTTAACTTCAGGACTCTTAGTCCAATTTGTATCTTGTCCGTACTCGGACGTTTTCGATCTTCTGTATGATTTGGATCTTTGTATTGTATTTTTGTATCTTGACTCGATGGAGTCGCTGTTGTAATATATGTCTCTTGTGGGCTCTATTGTAATCCTGTTGTAATGTTACCGCTCGTGTTAATTCCTCTGGCATCACGTGTGTGATTCGTCGCGCATGTTGTGTCGGAGGGCGTCTCCGAATCGATATCGTGCGGATTTTGGCGGGATCGCTGGAATCCTCAGGATACCGGTTCCGGGGCGTCACAAAGAGTCCGGAAGTACACATCAACACAACCCACGTTCGATATTTTGCTTACGGAAATATCAAGGAACAACGGGCTCACCGGCAGTCATTACACCCGAATAATTCGGGAGTGGCTGTCGAAGCATACATCGGTTGAAGGCAAAGTTGCGCATACAACGGGATTAGCAAAACCCGCAACACGAGCTGATCACTCAAAAGTTTTGCCGACCAACGAAATACACGAACGACTAAACGAGCAATTAAGATTTGCTCCTTCAAAATTTGCCAACGGCATCAACGTGGTAAAAATATATATACATGTATCTACCAAATAATAAACGATCCTAACACTTGGATCAAGTAGTCATAACATTTATACAAACAACCTTAATTCCTGAAATCACCCTTGCGGAGTGTCTTTTTCTTTAGGTGCCTTCGAATCCTTCTCCAGCTTGTCGACAATCATATTGGCAGGCAGTAAAACCTTCGGATACAGAGTCTCCAAGTCACCAGTTGCATTGGCAATGGACAAGAATTACCAAGGATAACGCGCAAGTACAAGAGCAAGCGTAAATCTGGCCCCTGCAAAGACCTGAGCTCGCACCAAGCCCCGAATCTTCTTGGTATTCCCAAACTCCGACATCAGAGTTAATAGTGTGGGGGGAACTCTGTTCAAGGGAAACATTATCCTCCAAACTACCCTCAGGGCTTTGTAGCACTTGTCGAAGAAGTGGTGAACCTGTTGGACCCGATCCTGAAAATGTGCAACAGCCGAAGCTTTCGATTGCTCTCGCCAAAAAATCTCTTCGGCTGACGACAACTGGGTTAACGCGTGTACGCGCTCATGGACCCGCTTGTTCTCTTCAGCGTGATTCAAAGATATGACTGGCAAGGCAATTGACGGAAGATCAGGCAACATACGGTTTTGGTGGAAGAACAATGAATACAAGGGTCAGAGAACTTACAGTTTAAACTTTCGGTGGCTTTATGCAGCTCAGTCAGGGCGTAACGCTCCACATCAGCCGCAATCTCGCCCTTCTTCTTGATGATAGCAGCCAAGGCGTAAGTGCTGCGCAGATCCTTCTCTAACTGTGTGATTCGATCCTTCATACGTTGGATCCGATCATCCTCAGAAAGAGCACCCGAAGAATCTTCGACAGATGCAGGCACTGGAAACACCTGCAAGAAACAACGTCAAAAAGTATGACAGACCGATTTGTTGAAACGACGGAAGATACTCCCATCGGGAGAATGCAAGTGACAATATTATAACAAAGAGTGTGCTAACAACATTGCTAACACAAAAGTTTATTACAGCCAAAGGTTATCTGAGCAAGACAGTGTTTCACATCCAGTTAAAAGAAGAGTTTGCTACAAAAAAAATCAGAGTGCTTGGGTCTGGGTCGAGAAGCTAGGGCCTGCCGACGTCTTCTTCGATGAAACCTGCTCAAGAACCTGGCGTGCACATCTAACGGCTGACGCTTTGAAGGCGCTCAAATCAACCAACCGCCCATTCCCCTCCTTCGGCAGCTCCTTGGACATTTCTTCAATATCGGCCTGAAAGCCGTGACCCATCATAAGTTGGAAGGCGAGGACGGCGCCATAGGTACATGAAGTGCGTTTGAATACCTCGATAACCTCCTTGGTGTCAATCGCGAAGGCATCGATCAACTCCCCCAGAGTTTTATCCTAACTGATCTTGGGGAAGATCATCGAGTGTATCCGCGCCATGGCACCCTTTCCCTTCTCAAGAAGCTCCCGAGTGAGCTGATGGGAAGCAAGAGCCATCGACAAGCCGTTGGACGGAGAATTGTTTGGGACTTTGTCCAAGGCATCGGCAGGAATGTTGGCGGCTTCTGCAGGAAGAAAAGAGATCATCGGTAAAAGGCTGAGCCTATAAGTGTGATAATTGACGAAGGAAAACGAAAGGGATTACCAAGCAAAGCTAGTGAGGATTGGCGAAGGAGTTCATCCTTTTCGGTTGCCTGGGCTTCGGCAGCCAGCCTTGACATCTCTTCCTCCTTCAGCTTCCCCTTCAACTTACCCAGTTCCTCCTTCAGGGAATCGATCTCTTGGCGGGCCTTGGCAGCTATCTTGACTGCGCCTTCCAGCTTCGAGGAAGAGGATTCGACTTCCTTCTGCAGTCGAACCTTGTCTGCCTCCAGAGAAGTAAACTGGGAAGCGAAGGCCTCCAAAGAGGTAATAACACCGCGAAGATCCTTAAGGGAAAAAGGGCGTTTTACGAAAAAATCGTTAGAAAAGGCACATTTCAAGAAATCCACGATGTATTTAAAAAGGACTTACGGAAGGAGGAGTCGTGGTGGCGACAGGAGCATCTTTTCCCTTGCAAAGGGAAGAAGCAGTCGATGCCTGGGCCGTGGGAGCTGCCTTAGGAGCCGAAGCTTCGGAAGCGGCAGTGGCCGGCGGAATAGCATCAGATCTTGCCTTCTTAGGCGGGGGCTCGGCGAAACCTTCGTCACTGCAAAAAGTAAATGGTCGACAGAATTATGAAAAGAGTGTGAAGAATAAAGGGACAAGCTATGGCATCAGGGAGGAAAGTGCTTACATGTCGTAGAGATCGTCTTCGTCGGCAAAGCCGCCGGTTGATCTTTTCGCGGGCGAAGCCCTAGTCACCTCCACAACTGCATTAACAAAGGCATCACGATCAGCGTCGCAAGCATCGTCGGTTGAAGGAGGAAAATCGGTGTGAACAGTTTCGGAATCTATCGGATCATCACGTTCGCTCTCTGGGCCCGCGTGCTCAACAATGAGAAAATCAACGGGAACTGAGGAGCCTCTTCACTCGGAAGTGTCATTTGGCGAATCATGTAAGTTTCCAGAGGCTATGGGGGCCTGACGAAGAGAGGAACAAGTAAGAATAAGAGCAATCATACTAGCTGAGTGGAAGTAGCATAGTAAGGACATCAAAAGGAAGCTACCTCTGGTGGCGGATGATCAGCATCAAGAGGAGTGTAAGACGATATCAACGGGATCGAGTCTTCCTGGCTAAAGGAAGTAAGGCGACGGACTTCGTCAAGTAATTCCTTTTCCGACAGTTCGGCAGCGTTAATCCCGGTTTCATCCTTTGGACCTGAGTACAACCACATCGGGTGAACTCTGGCCATGACTGGTTGGACTCGTGTTGCGGTCAAAACCCACCGGCGGGCAGCGACGGGCAACACCGTAGAGCCGGGAACAACTTAGGGCTGCGGCTGGCCCTGGTCCCTCCGAGCGACGGCCCGCAAAGCCTCTAGTACACACGTCCGATGCTGGTGCAGGTGCGTGCCACCTGACCTATACCTGGTCAAGAAGGTGATGGAGATGCCTCGCTTAGTTTCCTGCATGGCATACACGTAAACATTAAATACGAGCCTCGATCGGCTCTCAGGTTATCCTGTGAATCGGCTCAAGGAGCCGATCCACCCATGATTCGTACGAGGTGCACGAATATATGGTGGTCCTGCTTGATCAAGATAAAGCTAAAACGATCTACGACGATCTAGGGTTTTCACCGCATAATCGGATCATCCTACTCACGATTGGGCCTCGCGGCCACGCACGGTGATCGTAAGCCGATCCTAGACAAGGCCTAAAAACCAACACGAGGTTGATCCCCGGAACATCCTGTCTAGGACTAGCAAACGACACCCTACGTGCCGCTGGATCCTCCAACCCTTTGTAAGGCCTAACTATTGCAGATATTAAACTAATCCTTGAAGAACAAGGAGCAACCGTAATGGATCGGATCTACTAAATAATGATCAAGCGGGGTGCCGCCCCTACACCTAAGATAGGTGTAAGGGCGGCTAGATATGCAAGGGTTGCACTACGATAGCATGTAATATGAAGAACAATGCTAACCCTAACATATCTAAGATAACTACGTTGCTCGCCATCAAAAAGGCTTCAGTACGAGCAACGCATGAACAACGAGCATAGTTAGGCCGCCAGATCGCAAGATGCGATCTAGGCAGCATGATGCTTACCGGTAGAAACCCTCGAGACGAAGGAGTTGGCGATGCGCCGAGATTGATTTGTGGTTGAACGTTGGTTGTTGTTTATTCCATAAACCCTAGATACATATTTATAGTCCAGGGGACTTTCTAATTTAGGCGTGCACCTAACCGTGCACGGGTAAAACTCTATCTAACATGTGATCTACTATATTACAGATATATGGGCAATCTAGCCCAGCTTTGCATATAAGGCCGATCCACGTATTTCTTCCGTATATAATCTTTAAGCCCATCTTGATCGCGGCCCACCTCTGACTCGGTCAAATCCTGGTGATAACACATGCCCCCCTGGTTTTGATAATGATAATTTCAAAACCACTCTGTTTTTTCTACGAAGGGTCATGTCGTGGCAGAGCAGAACCGTTGCAGCATCCTTCATCATGATGCCCTGTCTTCTCAGCTTCTCTGCAAAATTCGATAGCTTTAGCATCACCTCCTCGGAAACTGCAATGGCATTAAATCTCCACCAGGCTTCTCATTATTTATCCGTGCCGATCGATTAGCCCTCTTCATCCCCTTCCTCTGTTCTAGCTATCGGCACCAAAAAACCCTCTTCCCCTGTAGCAATGTCTTCCTCTTCCTCTGTCTCCTCCGGCCTCTCCCTCCAATCCTTCTCCTCGAGCGAGCCGGAGTGGAACTCCGATCATGCGCCAGGGGGCGACCTGCCTCTGACCGATGGGGAAGAGGACCTCAAGTTCCTCATCGAAGGGGAGCTGATAAGCAAAAGTGAAGACGACCTCCATCCCTGGGTGAAACCCACCTCCCCCGACGGGAAGGGGGAAGAAGTAGAGGAAGAAGAAGAAAAAGAGGAGGGCGGCCCCTCCTCCCCAGCTAAGCTTCTGCCGGCCAAGCGATTCCGCGCTTGGGCGGACAGCGAAGACGATGATGATGACGAGGAGGAAGAGGAGGAGGATGAATCCTCCTCCTCCATCGGGTATCCGCCGACCAAGCGCTTCCGCTCCTGGGCGGACAGCGAGGATGATGATGATGACGAGGAAGACGAAGCTCCGGCCAAGGGCTGGGGTAGCAGCGACGAGGAACTTCCTGGGAGCAGCGCCGACGACATCGACGACGGCGATGACGAGGACAGCGACGACTAGTAGAGTAGGACTAGTAGTAGCGGTGCACCAGGCACCAGATCACTCTTTTGAGAGCCATCGGCTCTTTCTTGTAAAGCCGCTCTTTTGAATTAATGGAAATTGTTCTTTCAATTCATCTTTCAATTAATCCAATTTCAATCCTTCCGCTTGCCACATCAAGACCGATAGCAACGTATCGGATTCTTTTTCCTTTAGACGCCCATGAAGCCGGACTCAAATATCGATTGGACCGTCAGCCAAGTACTTCTCAAATCCAGACTGCGATTTGATACCTGACCATAAATTTTCGCAATCCCATAGCCGATGACTATTCATCGGCTATTTTGAAAATCCAGTCTCTTTCCTTCTCTTGCAGCAACAGGACGGTCCAAAACCCGTAAAAGCCGATGGCCTCCTTTTCCGGCTCCTCTCCGTAGCTTTAGCAGTCTTCTTCTGCAACACCTCACCACTTTCAGAGAAGATCACGATGCAGGGTCAGCCGATGCAACTCCAATCGGCTCCAAGACAGAGCATCTACCAGGCCTATGCCCCCCGAGCCTTACTCGAGGCGAGAATGTCAGTGAGGATGCACCAAAGCCAATCACCTTTCTTCCTTCGAAAGCCGATATACCTCTTCTGTCAACACTGCTGAACTAGCACCAAGGGCTGAAAATCCTTGACAAAAAAGTTCAGGAACCCGAATCGGCCCAAGGCAGCTGAAGAAGCTCTCATTGTTTTTTTTCCCTCGAAGAAGCAGGAGGTCCCACAGCTGAACTGGAGGAGAAACTTGGTGAAGATCCGGTAGACCTTGTAATTGCACTAGAGTCGATGCCTGCGCATCAGCTTCGTTTCTTAGTTCTAAAGTCGATGCCCTTGCATCGGCTGTAAAAAAAATTTTTACTGGCCGATTTTTCCTATCAGCCCCAATATTTTACTGCACACATGTTCTCTTGTGAATGTTCACATGTTCATCGTGTTCAGGTGCCCCCCGAGCCAAATCTATCAGGGAACGGCAGATATCGGCTCTGTAATTTGTACGTCGGCTCCAGTAGGATCAATGTCGAACACAAGCAGAACATGTGGTGAGGATAATTTTGGCCGATTGCTGGAATCGGCCTCCATACTGATTGAAGCGCTCAATGAAGGCTCTGTAATGTTCCTTCATAGATCCCTGGGGCCGATCCAAAGGATCGGCCTCGCCACGTTTCTCATTGATTTGTTCTTGCTACTCGGTTAGGCCAGTGGATAAGACCAGCCTAACCCTGCCCTTCGTCACGTCGATGCGCTCGCAGTCGTCCAAATTGATACCTGAAAGTGGCTCTTGGCCTGTCGCTTTCCTGCGTTCATGCCAGCCGTTGAAATTTCGGCTGAGTCATCGGCCTGGACGACCTCTACCTCATCTCCATCCCACTGTATTATGCATTGGTGCATCGTGGAGGGAATGCAACAGTTGGCATGGATCCAATCTCTTCCTAGCAGAACAGCATAGGTGCTCTTGCTATCGACGATGAAGAACGTCGTAGGGATAGTCTTCCTTCCTACGGTCAGATCCACGTTCAGGACACCTTGTGCGTCAGATGCTTGGCCGTTGAAATCGCTCAATGTCACGTTGATCTTGATCAGATCCGAGCTAGAGCGTCCCAACCGACGTAGCATAGAGTATGGCATAATGTTGACTGCCGCTCCGGTGTCCACCAGCATCTTATTGACAGGCCTCCCATCGATGTAACCTCGAAAGTATAGGGCCTTCAGATGTCTGTAGCTTCTTTCTCGTGGCTTCTCAAAGATAACCGGCCGTGGGCCGCAGTCAAGTTGTGCCATAGGTGCCTCGTCTAATCCTGGAGCACTGAACTCCGAAGGGAGGATGAACACCATGTTTGTGCCAGCCGATGTTTCATCATCGGCTTTCCTTTGCTTGGGGCGCCACTCCATTTTCCGTGGACGACCCTCTTCATCCAGGGTTCGCTGAACTTTCACAGCCAGATCAGGTTGCGCCTTCCTTAGCGTATGCAAGTATAACCTTTCGGCTTCCTCCAAGCCACGCAATCGCTGAACCCTGCGCTTTTGGGAACGGCTGAGCCCGTCAGGACACCACCTTGGCCGGTGGTACCTGTCTTCTTCTTCTTCTCCCTCGTCTTCTGAATCCTCGAGATCTTCCATCCGAGGGGACTCAACGCGTTTGCTTCGCGGTGGGAGAGACCCAAGATGCTTGAACACGGACACGTTGGCTGCCTCCTTCTTCTTCTGGTTGCATTCTGGGCAATTGCCGATTGTGGGCAATCAGCTCATTCCTGAATCCCAGCAGTGTCTGAAGAAGGGGCAGTCCCAATGCCTATCTTCGTCGCCTTGCTCCCTTGATTTTTCTTTGGCACGGCGCTCACACTCCTCCTCATCGCGATCATGCCGACGATGTCTTCTGGCTTCCCTAGCCAGACGATCTCTTTCGTCTTCATCACTGGATCGTCGGCGTTGGTCATACTGACTCACATACTTGTTGAGAAGGTGATCAGAGAGGGGTCGCTGATATCTTATGTTCTTCACTTCTCCCTCTGTGACGTAGCGCTTGCCATCATGACGGAGCCGATCGCGTGGAGCGGCCTCCTCTGTGTCCTTGCTACGAGAGCAGCTGCCCTCGTCTCCATCCTTGCCAGCGTGGTGTCCAAGTCCTACCATGTTGATGCTGAACGAGGATCCTGGCTGGCAACCTTCAGGGTAAGTGCATTCCACCATGTTAACGGCGGGGAAGGGTTGGGTGTCGACCTTCATGGTGTACTGGTTGAAAATCAGACGTCCTTGTTCTATCGCCATTTGGATCTGCTGACGCCACACCCTGCAGTCGTTGGTGGCATGGGAGAGCGAGTTATGCCATTTGCAGTATGGCTTTCCGTTCAGCTCCTGTACCGTGGGGAATTTGAGACCTTCGGGTATCTTCAACTGCTTCTCCTTGAGCAGGAGGTCGAAGATTTGCTCAGTTTTGGTTACGTCAAAATCGAACCCCCTGGGCGGACCTGGTGGCTTAACCCATTTGCAGGACACGGGGGTTGCCCCCCGAGTCCATTCAGCCACTGCTACCTCTTGATCTCCCGCAGAAACTTCATCTTCCTCTGCCTCGACCAGGACTACTGCACGCTTGAATTTGTCCAGGTACAAGTCCGGGTGGCGCTGCTCATATGCCGACAGTTTCTGAACCATGTGCGCCAGTGAGGGGTAGTCTGCTTGGGAGGCCATGTCCTTGAGCGGCGCTGCCGTGCCCGCTATCGCCAACTCGATCGCTTCCTTTTCAATACACGAACCGAATAACATCGGTTCCTAAGATTCCTGAAGCGCCGGATGTATTCCGTCACGCGTTTCTCCACGCTTCGACGTATTTGTGCTAGATCGGCAAGGCCGCACTCGGAAGCCTCTCGAGTGGTACCGCATATGGAACTGTTCTTCCAATCGTTTCCAAGTCCGGATCGAGTCTGGTGGCAACGAGGTGTACCACCCGAAAGCCGATCCCGTGAGGGACTGTGAGAAGAACCTCACGCGTAGTGGATCCGACACTGAGGCCGTTCCTAGCTATGCCAAATATCGGCTCACATGCTCGATGGAGCTGGAACCATCTGATCCACTGAATTTGGAGAAATCAGGGAGCCGATATTTGGGTGGCAGCAGGATCAACTCGTACTCGTCGGGGTACGGCTTGGAATAGCCGATTGCCCTCCTTTTCGGCACCATGCCGAACTGGTCTCTCAGTATGGTACTGATCTGATCCGTCGTGTCGGGCTGCAGGAGTTGAACTCGAAGATTCACCGGGTGGCGTACTTAGCCAGCCATGCTTGCTTTTCCAGCTCCGAGCCAACCGCAGGAGCTGAGCTCGGAGGTTCGTCGGGGTGGCATATTTAGTTAGCCACGTCCGCTTCTCAAGATCTGTTGTCGACGTTCCTCCCGCTTTCCCAAGTCCCCGCTGTCGCGGCCTGGTTTGTGAGCGCCCGCTATCGCAACCGCACATACGTGCACATATACCCGTGAGGGATCTCCTTAGGCGCCTCATGCAAGAACTGGCAGTCACTAGGGTCACCACCAATCTTGTAGACGACGAATGCCGGTGAATTCGGCACTTCTGGTGCTGCCAACGCAAATGGCAGCGGTGGACGGGACTGGAGTGGCATCTCTCCTTGGTGTGTCCCGAGAGCTGGTCCTGACGGAGAGTACTGGTGTCTCATGATCTCCTGGATCACCCGGAGAGCGACACGCTCTAAAGTGTTCACCAGGTTCTCAGAGTGGCGGTGCAGCGAGTGAGCCACCAAGTAGTTGATCTCCTGACGTAGGGACCTATTGCGTTCTTCTGACGGGGCAGAGAGGTCTATCCCATCGAGTGCACCATCAGGCGAGAACCCCTTCCACCTGATGCCATGTGAACGGGTTCTGTGGAAAGAGCCGATGAGGTCGGCTTCGAGGATTGCTTTGACCTCGTCATACTTCTTCTTGAGCTCGTCGGTCAGATCCTCGTACGTGACTGGAGTGCCGTCCGCCATCTCAGATGAAGATGGCAATGTGGTTGATGACGAAGCTTGTCCCACCGGCCGTGCCAGAATGTGTTGCGGTCAAAACCCACCGGCGGGCAGCGACGGGCAACACCGTAGAGCCGGGAACAACTTAGGGCTGCGGCTGGCCCTGGTCCCTCCGAGCGACGACCCGCAAAGCCTCTGGTACACATGTCCGATGCTGGTGCAGGGGCGTGCCACCTGACCTATACCTGGTTAGGAAGGTGATGGAGATGCCTCGCTTAGTTTCCTGCATGGCATACACGTAAACATTAAATACGAGCCTCGATCGGCTCTCAGGTTATCCTGTGAATCGGCTCAAGGAGCCGATCCACCCATGATTCATACGAGGTGCACGAATATATGGTGGTCCTGCTTGATCAAGATAAAGCTAAAACGATCTACGACGATCTAGGGTTTTCACCGCATAATCGGATCATCCTACTCACGATTGGGCCTCGCGGCCACGCACGGTGATCGTAAGCCAATCCTAGACAAGGCCTAAAAACCAACACGAGGTTGATCCCCGGAACATCCTGTCTAGGACTAGCAAACGACACCCTACGTGCCGCTGGATCCTCCAACCCTTTGTAAGGCCTAACTATTGCAGATATTAAACTAATCCTTGAAGAACAAGGAGCAACTGTAACGGATCGGATCTACTAAATAATGATCAAGCGGGGTGCCGCCCCTACACCTAAGATAGGTGTAAGGGCGGCTAGATATGCAAGGGTTGCACTACGATAGCATGTAATACGAAGAACAATGCTAACCCTAACATATCTAAGATAACTACGTTGCTCGCCATCAAAAAGGCTTCAGTACGAGCAACGCATGAACAACGAGCATAGTTAGGCTGCCTAGATCGCAAGATGCGATCTAGGCAGCATGATGCTTACCGGTAGAAACCCTCGAGACGAAGGAGTTGGCGATGCGTCGAGATTGATTTGTGGTTGAACGTTGGTTGTTGTTTATTCCATAAACCCTAGATACATATTTATAGTCCAGGGGACTTTCTAATTTAGGCGTGCACCTAACCGTGCACGGGTAAAACTCTATCTAACATGCGATCTACTATATTACAGATATATGGGCAATCTAGCCCAGCTTTGCATATAAGGCCGATCCACGTATTTCTTCCGTATATAATCTTTAAGCCCATCTTGATCGCGGCCCACCTCTGACTCGGTCAAATCCTGGTGATAACAACTCGACATTTCAAGAACACCGCTGCCACCTCTGTGCCGACCATAGTTTGGCCATCGGCCTCTTTGATTCGGAGAAAGTTGGCAAATAATTCATCGGATGCTACTTTTTCGTCGGGTGAGAGAATGTTCTTCCAGGAATTCTTGGGCTTGGCTTCGAAGACATCGACAAAGCAAGGAAGCTGAGATTCGGGTGACAGGGAGTCCTTGACGTAAAACCATTTCAGCCTCCACCCTTGCACGGATTCTCTCATTGGGAAATTGAAGTAGTTAACCTCTGAACGGGCTACAAACCCCACTCCTCCGGTGACAAAGGATCCATTACTACTGTTGTATCTCTTCACATAGAAGATCTTTTTCCACAGCCCGAAGTGAGGTTTGATACCCAGATACGCCTCGCAAAGGGTGATGAACACAACAACGTGGAGGATTGAGTTGGGGGTGAGTTGCCATAATTGGATTTCGTAAGTTCGGAAGAGTCGAGGAAGATCTGGCGGCGGCGCCTCCGCTAGTGGAGCTGGTGGTGGCAGTATGGCTCTTCTTCTTCACCATTGTGAGATCCGGAGAAGATCGAAAAAGCAGTGGTGGCGGCGCAGCAGCAACGAAGGGAGGAAGAAGGAGGTGAACAAGGAGATACTACGGAAAATATGGAAGAGGATTAGGGGTTTCTCGCCCTTGAGAGATCTTAAGAAGAGGAGAGTTGCGTAAGCACGTGTCATTGGTGCCAGTCTATCAGAACGGGCCTATTTCTGTTTAATGGTTGCGGAAACCGAGGAGACATCTTGGTAACTGCGCACAGAAAGTGGAAATTGCTTGAAAACAGGACCAAGACAGAGAAAGAATGGGCCCGGCGGGTCACGTCTTGTCAGTCAGAATCGGGATATTGATAAAACGTCATCAGTGACGTCATAAAAGTTGCATGAAGCACTCGAAGGAAAAAACTATCGGGTGGTGGACTTGAATCTAAGCACAGATTACAAAGCATCTGCGCTTAGACTCGGGGGCTACTCCCATCGGGAGCGCTGGCGCGCACCCGATATGATTAAGGACTCGAACAAAAAAGAAGGGCGATAAAGAGAAAGAGGGTTGTTTAACTCGAGTCTGCACCCAGTTACAAGCACCTGTGCCCAGACTCGGGGGCTAGTCCCATCGGGAGCGCTGGAAGCGCACCCGATAAAATTTTTTGCACTCCAGGATCATGCCCGGGGACTTGATTCTGTGTAGGGTAACGTCGTTTTGCCATCGGCAGTTAACCAACAAAAGTTGGGCACGTTACATATCATCCCTTGCATGAGGAAAATATATTGGATGACCTATGAAGACATGCGGAAAACTTCGGCAGGGAAGAATATTCGAGTAGTACAACTTGAGTCTACGCACGGATTACATGCATCCGTACCTAGACTCGGGGGCTACTCCCATCGGGAGCGCTAACGCGCACCCGATAAAAAGGACAATGCTGATTCAAGGCGAACAAGGACAATCAAGGAGAAGAACATCAACAGAAAACATGCTTCAGTCTCTACCTGAACAATGTTCGACTAGACACTCGGGGGCTACTGACGTGGGCATTACCCTTCGGGTAACCGACATTGCCCTATCATGTATTGATTAGTTGGAGGCCCATGAAGACACTTGGAGGCAAGATGGGCCACCCGGACGGTGCGCCAGAGGAATCCTTGACGGGCAAGACAAGGAGGCAGCCGAACAAGGAAAGATTAGATCTAAAACTATTGAAAACCTAGTCGTACGATCGGTTAGGCCTCTTGAGACCTGGCCTCCTATATAAAGGATAGGAGAGGGGCTGCCGAGGGACAGAACCAATTGTAGCAATACTAGCCACCAGAAAGCCCAGAGCTAGGTCACCGTAGCACTTAGCCTCTCGACGAGACCTCAACCGAACTATTCGGCACCCCATTGTAACCCATTATCATCATAATCAAGAACAGACAGGCAGGACGTAAGGGTTTTACCTCATCGAGGGCCCCGAACCTGGGTAAATCGCTCTCCCCGCTTGTCTGCGAACCGATGTCTCGTATCAGCTTCCAGGATTCCGCTAACCCTAAGCCCCAAACGGAGGGCATTGCCGAGGAGTACCCTCGACAGTGCCGCTTCATGGTTGTCCACCATCCATAGCAACTATTACAACTACTAACTCATAGTAATAAAATAAAGCTATTACATGGTGATTGACACACAGGTCATGAAACAATAAAGACAATCATTACGCTCCTGCCGGTTGCCATAATACAATAGTGATCATCTCATACATCAAATATAGTCACAATCATATAGCCATATCACATCACATGCCCTTGCAAAAACAAGTTAGAAGCCTCTAAAAAGTGTTTGCATGTTTTACGTCGTTTGGGGCTTTGGAGTAAGATCCGATCTACCTACGAACAAGAACCACAACGTTGATACAAGTGTTGTCCAGTGCAGACTGTAGATTGGATCTTACTCGAAAGCCCCAACCGGGACTAAAGGTCCATCTCTATATATACCCCAGCCTTGTCCAAGGTTGTGAGCCACACTTAGTTTTTTCCCTTCCAAGCACAAGAGGTGTATGTTGGTTGACTTTCTCTTCTTATGCACAAGAGATGTTTGATGAAATGGCTCAAAGCATGTTTCACTTGAGTTCACACAATACAAATATAATATGAAGTGCCCAAACCACACTTAAGCTTTCTCCTCCTTTTTTCCTTGTCGATCGAGTTTAATAACTTTATCCTTTAATCCGTGATTGATAAAATGCATGTGTCGATGTACATCGCTTCACTATTCATGATGTTTTGTAATGGTTTTTTATGTTCAATTGTATAATGCAGATGAGCCGGCAATGGATGTACGTTGATCGACGTAGTGACGAGTACATTGAGGGCATGAAAAGTTTTCTCCAAGTCTCCGTGGAAAATATACGGGGAGGTTTTATGTGTTGTCCATGTGTTGTCTGTCAGAATAAGAAGGATTACTCTTCCTCGGACACCCTTCACATCTACCTACTTCAGTCCGGTTTCATGCCCAACTATAATTGTTGGACCAAGCACGAAGAAAGAGGGGTTATGATGGAAGACAATGAAGAAGAAGAGGTTGATGACACCTATCATATGTTCCCTGAATACGGATACTGCAACGGGGAAAGTAGAAGAACAGGAGGCATCAGATGAGCCTGATGATGATCTTGGTCAGGCCATTGTGGATGCAAAGAGATATTGTGAAACTAAAAAGGGGATGTTGAAGTTCAAGCAGATGTTAGAGGATCAGAATAAATTGTTATACCCAACTTGCGAAGATGGCCAGAAAAAGCTTGGTAGCACACTGAAATTGTTGCAATGGAAAGCAGAGAACGGTGTGACTTACAATGGATTTGAAAAGTTGGTGAAAATAATGAAGAAGCAGCTTCTAAGGGCTAACGGATTGCCTGCCAGTACGTACAAATCAAAGAAGGATGTCTTCCCTATAGGATTAGATGTGCAGCAGATACATGCATGCATTAATGACTGCATCCTCTACCGCAGTGAGGAACACAAGAATTTGGATGCATCCCCGGTGTGCCGTGCATTGCGGTATAAGATCAGACGAGATGACCCTGGTGATATTGAGGGCGAGCATCCAAGAAAAGGGTTCCTGCCAAGGTGATGCGGTATGCTCCTATAATAACATGGTTCAAACATTTGTTCAGAAACAAAGAGCATGTGAAGTTATTGCGATGATACAAAGAAGACCGTAAGAAAGATGAGATGTTGAGACACCCCGCTGATGGGTCAGAGTAGAGAAATATCGAGAGAATGTTCCCGGACTTTGCAGATGACACAAGAAACTTAAGGTTTGGTCGAAGTACAGATGGCATGAATCCTTTCGGGGAGCAAAGTTGCACTCATAGCACCTGGCTTGTAAATCCATGTATCTATAACCTTTCTCCTTGCTTGTGCATGAAGCGAAAATTCATTATGATGTCAGTCCTCATCCAAGGCCTGAAGCAACCTGTAACGTCCCGAAAAATATTCCAAATTAGATTTGTTTGTCGTTTTGTTTTTCGCGTCATTGTGATGTCCTCTGCATATTTTTCTGGCATTTTTTCAACCGCGAAAATTATTTTCCCAAAAACCCTATTTTAGTTTTATTAAAATGTCTCGGCGAATTATAAAGCAACTCGGATCTTTTCTTTTTGCAAAATAAAACCAAATTTATTTTCCGGTCCGTTACTTTAAAAAAAATGTTTGCTAAAATATTTTGTTGTTTGCTAAAATAAAAATGGGCAAAAAGCCTGACAAAGTTTTGACCCAAAACTAGCCCAAGCCCACCAAACACCTTGTCCTATTTAAGGGCAACTTCCCTCCTCTTATTCCTCCTCCCCAAACCCTAGCCTCCAAATCAGATCTGAGATCCTCTTCTTTTGCTCCAGAAATCCCCACCAAAATTCTCCTCCTTTCTTCCCCAAATTATGTCCAAATCGGTTCCAATTTCATTGCCGGTGAGATCCCCTTTTCAGGTCGTCGCTCACACGCGTTACCGTTACCTCGTTTTCCTGCGTCGCACCCGCTCGGTCGCCGCGTTTCCCGCTCGTCGCCCGTGTGCGAGATAGTGCCGTAGTGCAGTGACAGGTCTCCAACGTATCGATAATTTCTTATGTTACATGCTTGTTTTATGACAATATCTACATGTTTTATACATACTTTATGTCATATTTATGCATTTTCTGGAACTAACCTATTGACGAGATGCCGCAGTGCCAGTTCCTGTTTTCTGCTATTTTTGGTTTCAGAAATCCTAGTAAGGAAATATTCTCGGAATTGGACGAAATCAACGCCCAGCATCTTATAATTCCACGAAGCTTCCAGAACACCCGAGAGTCACCAGAGGAGGGCCACAGGGGGCCCACACATGGTGGCAGCGCGTGATACGTCTCCGACGTATCGATAATTTCTTATGTTCCATGCCACATTATTGATGTTATCTACATGTTTTATGCACACTTTATGTCATATTTGTGCATTTTCTGGAACTAACCTATTAACAAGATGCCGAAGTGCCGATTCTTTTTCTGCTGTTTTTGGTTTCAGAAATCCTAGTAAGGAAATATTCTCGGAATTGGACGAAATCAAAGCCCAGGGGCCTATTTTCTCACGAAGCTTCCAGAAGTCCGAAGGAGAGACGAAGAAGGGCCACGGAGGGGCCACACCATAGGGCGGCGCGGCCCCCCCTTGGCCGCGCGGCCCTGTGGTGTGGGGCCCCCGTGCCGCCTCTTGACCTGCCCTTCCGCCTATAAAAAGTCTCCGTGACGAAACCCCCGCATCTGAGAACCACGATACGGAAAACCTTCCGCAGACGCCGCCGCCGCCGATCCCATCTCGGGGGATCCAGGAGATCGCCTCCGGCACCCTGCCGGAGAGGGGAATCATCTCCCGGAGGACTCTACGCCGCCATGGTCGCCTCCGGTGTGATGTGTGAGTAGTCTACCCCTGGACTATGGGTCCATAGCAGTAGCTAGATGGTTGTCTTCTCCCCATTGTGCTATCATTGTCGGATCTTGTGAGCTGCCTAACATGATCAAGATCGTCTATCTGTAATTCTATATGTTGCGTTTGTTGGGATCCGATGAATAGAGAATACTTGTTATGTTGATTATCAAAGTTATGCTATGTGTTGTTTATGATCTTGCATGCTCTCCGTTATTAGTAGATGCTCTGGCCAAGTTGATGCTAGTAACTCCAAGAGGGAGTATTTATGCTCGATAGTGGGTTCATGCCTCTGTGAACTGAGGAGTGACAAGAACCACTAAGGTTATGGATGTCTGTTGCCACTAGGGATAAAACATTAGTGCTATGTTCAAGGATGTAGTCACTAGTTACATTACGCAATACTTAATGCAATTGTCTCGTTGTTAGCAACTTAATACCGGAGGGGGTTCGGATGATAACCTGAAGGTGGACTTTTTAGGCATAGATGCAGTTGGATGACGGTCTATGTACTTTGTCGTAATGCCCAATTAAATCTCACTATACTCATCATGATATGTATGTGCATGGTCATGCTCTCTTTATTTGTCAATTGCCCAACTGTAATTTGTTCGCCCAACATGCTGTTCGTCTTATGGGAGAGACACCTCTAGTGAACTGTGGACCCCGGTCCAATTCTCTTTACTGAAATACAATCTACTGCAATACTGTTCTACTGTTTTCTGCAAACAATCATCTTCCACACAATACGGTTAACTCTTTGTTACAGCAAGCCGGTGAGATTGACAACCTCACTGTTTCGTTGGGGCAAAGTATCTTGGTTGTGTTGTGCAGGTTCCACGTTGGCGCCGGAATCACTGGTGTTGCGCCGCACTACATCTCGCCGCCATCAACCTTCAACGTGCTTCTTGACTCCTACTGGTCCGATTAAACCTTGGTTTCTTACTGAGGGAAACTTGCCGCTGTGCGCATCACACCTTCCTCTTGGGGTTCCCAACGGACGTGCCAACCACACGCATCAAGCAAATTTCTGGCGCCGTTGCCGGGGAGATCAAGACACGCTGCAAGGGGAGTCTCCACTTCTCAATCTCTTTACTTTGTTTTTGTCTTGCTTAGTTTTATTTACTACTTTGTTTGCTGCACTAAATCAAAATACAAAAAAATTAGTTGCTAGTTTTACTTTACTTGCTATCTTGTTTGCTATATCGAAAACACAAAAAAATTAGTTTACTTGCATTTACTTTATCTAGTTTGCTTTATTTACTACTACTAAAATGAGTAACCCTGAAGTTGAAGTTCGTACATTTAAACAACGAGGGGGAGAATGTTTGAGAGATGCTTGGTATAGAATTAGTGATGCCCATAATAGGTGCACTAAGAAACACTCCACCATTATTTTGCTCAGGAATTTTTATGTTGGTATCTCTAGCTGGAATAGATATGTTCTTGATAGTCTCGCAAAAGGTGACTTCTTAAGCACTCCTGCATTAGAAGCTAGTTGCATTATTGAGAGTTTATTTGGAATACCCCCTGTTGATAAAGTTAAAACTGAGATCTCTCTTGAAGATGTTATGAAAAAATTGGAAACCATAGAGAAAAATTTTCCAAGTATTGAAGCCAAATTAGAAATATTACTTGATAAAACTGATGAACTTGATAAATCCTTAGGAGTAATTGATGAAAGAATTAGCGTCCTAGGAACTAATGCTGTCTATGATGATCAAATCAATAGGATTGACGAACTTGAAAAAGCTATGGGAACCTTGGGTTCAACATTTTCTTCTCTTAAATATAAGGAGAAAGCTTATGTGGGTAAGGAGCAAAAGTTTATGTATGTCTCTAAAGTGCCTAGACCAAAGAAGTATTATTATAGGCCTAAAATTGACAAAGCCCTTAGTACCACTATGGATGGGGGAGCTCATGATAACGAAGTACCACCCTTTGATAATACTTGATACACACTTTCTGCGCCTAGCTGAAAGGCGTTAAAGAAAAGCGCTTATGGGAGACAACCCATGTTTTTACCTACAGTACTTTGTTTTTATTTTGTGTCTTGGAAGTTGTTTACTACTGTAGCAACCTCTCCTTATCTTAGTTTTGTGTTTTGTTGTGCCAAGTTAAGCCGTTGATAGAAAAGTAAGTACTAGATTTGGATTACTGCACAGTTCCAGATTTCTTTGCTGTCACGAATCTGGGTCCACCTCCCTGTACGTAGCTCAGAAAATTATGCCAATTTACGTGCATGATCCTCAGATATGTACGCAACTTTCATTCAATTTGAGCATTTTCATTTGAGCAAGTCTGGTGCCATTTTAAAATTCGTCAATACGAACTGTTCTGTTTTGACAGATTCTGCCTTTTATTTCGCATTGCCTCTTTCGCTATGTTGGATGAATTTCTTTGATCCACTAATGTCCAGTAGCATTATGCAATGTCCAGAAGTGTTAAGAATGATTGTGTCACCTCTGAATATGTCAATTTATATTGTGCACTAACCCTCTAATGAGTTGTTTCGAGTTTGGTGTGGAGGAAGTTTTCAAGGATCAAGAGAGGAGTATGATGCAACATGATCAAGGAGAGTGAAAGCTCTAAGCTTGGGGATGCACCCGGTGGTTCACCCCTGCATATATCAAGAAGACTCAAGCGTCTAAGCTTGGGGATGCCCAAGGCATCCCCTTCTTCATCGACACATTATCAGGTTCCTCCCCTGAAACTATATTTTTATTCCATCACATCTTATGTGCTTTTTCTTGGAGCGTCGGTTTGTTTTTGTTTTTTGTTTTGTTTGAATAAAATGGATCCTAGCATTCACTTTATGGGAGAGAGACACGCTCCGCTGTAGCATATGGACAAGTATGTCCTTGGTTTCTACTCATAGTATTCATGGCGAAGTTTCTCCTTCGTTAAATTGTTATATGGTTGGAATTGGAAAATGATACATGTAGTAATTGCTATAAATGTTTTGGGTAATGTGATACTTGGCAATTGTTGTGCTCATGATTAAGCTCTTGCATCATATGCTTTGCACCCATTAATGAAGAAATACATAGAGCATGCTAAAATTTGGTTTGCATATTTGGTTTCTCTAAGGTCTAGATAATTTCTAGTATTGAGTTTGAACAACAAGAAAGACGGTGTAGAGTCTTATAATGTTTTCAATATGTCTTTTATGTGAGTTTTGCTGCACCGGTTCATCCTTGTGTTTGTTTCAAATAAGCCTTGCTAGCCTAAACCTTGTATCGAGAGGGAATACTTCTCATGCATCCAAAATACTTGAGCCAACCACTATGCCATTTGTGTCCACCATACCTACCTATACTACATGGTATTTTCCGCCATTCCAAAGTAAATTGCTTGAGTGCTACCTTTAAAATTCCATCATTCACCTTTGCAATATATAGCTCATGGGACAAATAGCTTAAAAACTATTGTGGTATTGAATATGTAATTATGCACTTTATCTCTTATTAAGTTGCTTGTTGTGCGATAACCATGTTTACTGGGGACGCCATCAACTGCTCATTGTTGAATTTCATGTGAGTTGCTATGCATGTTCGTCTTGTCCTAAGTAAGGGCGATCTACACCGAGTTGAATGGTTTGAGCATGCATATTGTGAGAGAAGAACATTGGGCCGCTTAACTAAAGCCATGATCCATGGTGGAAGTTTCAGTTTTGGACAAACATCCTCAAATCTCTAATGAGAAAAGAATTAATTGTTGTTGAATGCTTAAAGCATTAAAAGAGGAGTCCATTATCTGTTGTCTATGTTGTCCCGGTATGGATGTCTAAGTTGAGAATAATCAAAAGCGAGAAATCCAAATGCGAGCTTTCTCCTTAGACCTTTGTACAAAGTGCATAGAGGTACCCCTTTGTGATACTTGGTTAAAGCATATGTATTGCGGTGATAATCCAGGTAGTCCAAGCTAATTAGGACAAGGTGCGGGCACTATTGGTACACTATGCATGAGGCTTGCAACTTATAAGATATAAATTACATGATGCATATGCTTTATTACTACCGTTGACAAAATTGTTTCATGTTTTCAAAATCAAAGCTCTAGCACAAATATAGCAATCGATGCTTTTTCCTCTATTGAGGACCATTCTTTTACTTTCAATGTTGAGTCAGTTCACCTATTTCTCTCCACCTCAAGAAGCAAACACTTGTGTGAACTGTGCATTGATTCCTACATACTTGCTTATTGCACTTATTATACTACTCTATGTTGACAATATCCATGAGATATACATGTTACAAGTTGAAAGCAACCACTGAAACTTAATCTTCTTTTGTGTTGCTTCAATGCCTTTACTTTGAATTATTGCTTTATGAGTTAACTCTTATGCAAGACTTATTGATGCTTGTCTTGAAGTGCTATTCATGAAAAGTCTTTGCTATATGATTCACTTGTTTACTCATGTCATATATATTGTTTCGATCGCTGCATTCACTACATATGCTTTACAAATAGTATGATCAAGATTTTGATGGCATGTCACTCCAGAAATTATCTGTGTTATCGTTTTACCTGCTCGGGACGAGCAGAACTAAGCTTGGGGATGCTGATACGTCTCCGACGTATCGATAATTTCTTATGTTCCATGCCACATTATTGATGTTATCTACATGTTTTATGCACACTTTATGTCATATTTGTGCATTTTCTGGAACTAACCTATTAACAAGATGCCGAAGTGCCAGTTGCTGTTTTCTGCTGTTTTTGGTTTCAGAAATCCTAGTAAGGAAATATTCTCGGAATTGGACGAAATCAAAGCCCAGGGGCCTATTTTCTCACGAAGCTTCCAGAAGTCCGAAGGAGAGACGAAGAAGGGCCACGGAGGGGCCACACCATAGGGCGGCGCGGCCCTCCCCTTGGCCGCGCGGCCCTGTGGTGTGGGGCCCCCGTGCCGCCTCTTGACCTGCCCTTCCGCCTATAAAAAGTCTCCGTGACGAAACCCCCAGTACCGAGAACCACGATACGGAAAACCTTCCAGAGATGCCGCCGCCGCCGATCCCATCTCGGGGGATCCAGGAGATCGCCTCCGGCACCCTGCCGGAGAGGGGAATCATCTCCCGGAGGACTCTACGCCGCCATGGTCGCCTCCGGTGTGATGTGTGAGTAGTCTACCCCTGGACTATGGGTCCATAGCAGTAGCTAGATGGTTGTCTTCTCCCCATTGTGCTATCATTGTCGGATCTTGTGAGCTGCCTAACATGATCAAGATCGTCTATCTGTAATTCTATATGTTGCGTTTGTTGGGATCCGATGAATAGAGAATACTTGTTATGTTGATTATCAAAGTTATGCTATGTGTTGTTTATGATCTTGCATGCTCTCCGTTATTAGTAGATGCTCTGGCCAAGTTGATGCTAGTAACTCCAAGAGGGAGTATTTATGCTCGATAGTGGGTTCATGCCTCTGTGAATCTGGAGGAGTGACAAGAACCACTAAGGTTATGGATGTGCTATTGCCACTAGGGATAAAACATTAGTGCTATGTTCAAGGATGTAGTCACTAGTTACATTACGCACAATACTTAATGCAATTGTCTGTTGTTAGCAACTTAATACTGGAGGGGGTTCGGATGATAACCTGAAGGTGGACTTTTTAGGCATAGATGCAGTTGGATGACGGTCTATGTACTTTGTCGTAATGCCCAATTAAATCTCACTATACTCATCATGATATGTATGTGCATGGTCATGCTCTCTTTATTTGTCAATTGCCCAACTGTAATTTGTTCACCCAACATGCTGTTCGTCTTATGGGAGAGACACCTCTAGTGAACTGTGGACCCCGGTCCAATTCTCTTTACTGAAATACAATCTACTGCAATACTGTTCTACTGTTTTCTGCAAACAATCATCTTCCACACAATACGGTTAACTCTTTGTTACAGCAAGCCGGTGAGATTGACAACCTCACTGTTTCGTTGGGGCAAAGTATCTTGGTTGTGTTGTGCAGGTTCCACGTTGGCGCCGGAATCACTGGTGTTGCGCCGCACTACATCTCGCCGCCATCAACCTTCAACGTGCTTCTTGACTCCTACTGGTCCGATTAAACCTTGGTTTCTTACTGAGGGAAACTTGCCGCTGTGCGCATCACACCTTCCTCTTGGGGTTCCCAACGGACGTGCCAACCACACGCATCAGCGCGTTCCAGGGGGGGCGCCGCCCTAGTGTCTGGTGGTCCCAGACCCCTTCCGAGGCTGCCCTTCCGCCTACTTAAAGCCTCCGTCGCGAAAACCCTAAACATATAAGCCACGGGACGAGAAAAGGTCTGCAGCCGCCGCCATCGCGAAGCCAAGATTCGGGGGACAGAACTCTCTGTTCCGGCGTGCTGCCGGGACGGGGAAGTGCCCCCGGAAGGCATCTCCATCGACACCACCGCCATCTTCATCAACGCTGCTGTCTCCCATGAGGAGGGAGTAGTTCTCCATCGAGGCTAAGGGCTGTAACGGTAGCTATGTGGTTCATCTCTCTCCCATGTACTTCAATACAATGATCTCATGAGCTGCCTTACATGATTGAGATTCATATGATGAGCTTTGTATCACTATCAATCTATGTGCTACTCTAGTGATGTTATTAAAGTAGTCTATTCCTCCTCCATGATGTAATGGTGACAGTGTGTGCATCATGTAGTACTTGGCGTAGTTTATGATTGTGATCTCTTGTAGATTATGGAGTTAATTATTACTATGATAGTATTGATGCGATCTATTCCCCCTTTCATAGTGTGAAGGTGACAGTGTGCATGCTATGTTAGTACTCGGTATAATTGCAATGGTCTATCATGCACTCTAAGGTTACTTAAATATGAACTCCGGCTGTTGTGGAGCTTGTTAACTCCGGCATTGAGGTGCTCTTGTAGCCCTACACAATGAATGGTGCTCATCATCCAACAAGAGAGTGTAGAGAAAGTAGCATTTATCTATTCAGTTATGTGATCAATGTTGAGCTTTGTAATCTAGATGGCGTTATGCTATTCAAGTGGATTTTACTTATGTGATCTCCGGAGACTCCTTGTCCCACGTGTGTAAAGGTGACAGTGTGTGCACCGTGTGGGTCTCTTAGGCTATATTTCACAGAATACTTATTCACTAAGTTATGATTTGAGTTGGATGTCTCTATGAAATTGTGGTGTGTTAGTACCTCCTATGAATGCTCACAGTGACAGCGTGGGGTGTTTATTAGTACTTGGGAATACATCTTTAAGGTTTGCCTACATGATGAATTAGTGTTCGTTATCTTGCCAGAGAGTAATTCAGAATAGCATAGTGAAGTGCTTATTTATATTCAATTATGATTGCAATGTTGAGAGTGTCCACTAGTGAAAGTATGATCCTAGACCTTGTTTCCTAATACTGTAATCTCCGCTTATTTACTGTTCTGCTGCATGTTTACTTACTGTACGCCAGCAAGCTATTTTCTGGCACCGTTGCTACTGCTCATATACATTCATACCACCTGTATTTCACTATCTCTTCGCCGAACTAGTGCACCTATACATCTGACAAGTGTATTAGGTGTGTTGGGGACACAAGAGACTTCTGGTATTGTGGTTGCAGGGTTGCTTGAGAGGGATATCTTTGACCTCTTCCTCCCTGAGTTCGATAAACCTTGGGTGATCCACTTAAGGGAAACTTGCTGATGTTCTACAAACCTCTGCTCTTGGAGGCCCAACACTGTCTACAGGAAAAGGAGTGTGCGTAGACATCAAGCTATTTTCTGGCGCCGTTGCCGGGGAGGAAAGGTAAAAGGCATTCACACTCCGGTCCCAGGTAACCAAACACTTTTCTGGCGCCGTTGTGAGTGCTCGAAGCTATTTCCTTTAGATCCTGCAATTGCATTTTTTTTCTTGTTTTTATTTTCACTAGTTAGGCTTAATGGAAAACAACAAAAATATTAGAGATCTTTATAGTATTTATCTTGAGTTAGGACATGATGTGTTTGAAGAGAAAATTAAAAAACCTATGGAACTTTATATGCATGCTAATGGCAATGTTATTAGTATGAATGCTTTGAACACCATTGTTGCTAATGCTATGGAAGAATTTAAGCTTGGGGAAGCTGGTTTTGATGAGCATGATATTTTTAGTCCCCCAAGCATGGAGGAGGAAATTTACTTTGATGATACTTTGCCTCCTATTTATGATGATTATAATGATAGTAGTCTTTTGGTGCCGCCTACTATGGAGGATAAATTTGATTATGATTACAATATGCCTCCTATACTTGATGATAGCTACTATGTTGAATTTGCTCCCACTACAATTAATAAGAATGACTATGCTTATGTTGGGAGTAGTAATTATTTTATGCATGAGACTCATGATAAGAATGCTATATGTGATAGTTATATTGTTGAGTTTGTTCATGATGTTACTGAAAGTTATTATGAGAGAGGAAAATATGGTTGTATAAATTTTCATGTTACTAAAACACCTCTCTACATGCTTAAAATTTTGAAGTTACACTTGTTTTATCTTCCTATGCTTGTTGCATTATGCTTCATGAATTTGTTTATCTACAAGATTCCTATGCATAGGAAGTGGGTTAGACTTAAAAGTGTTTCATATTTGCTTTTTGATGCTCTCTTTTATTTTAACTCTTATTTCTTGCGAGTGCATCATTAAAACTGCTGAGCCCATCTTAATGGCTATAAAGAAAGCACTTCTTGGGAGATAACCCATGTTTTATTTTGCTACAGTAATTTTTGTTTTATATTTGTGTCTTGGAAGTTGTTACTACTGTAGCAACCTCTCCTTATATTTATTTTATTGCATTGTTGTGCCAAGTAAAGTCTTTGATAGTAGAGTTGATACTAGATTTGGATTACTGCGCAGAAACAGTTTTCTTGCTGTCACGAAATTGAGTCCCTACGTCTGTAGGTAACTCAGAAAAATAAGCCAATTTACATGCGTGATCCTCAGATATGTACGCAACTTTCATTCAATTTAAGCATTTTCATCTGAGCAAGTCTGGTGCCTCTAAAAAATTCATCTTTACGGACTGTTCTGTTTTGACAGATTCTGCCTTTTATTTCGCATTGCCTCTTTTGCTGTGTTGGATGGATTTCTTTGTTCCATTAACTTTCAGTAGCTTTGTGCAATGTCCAGAAGTGTTAACAATGATTGTGTCACCTCTGAACATGTGAATTTTTGATTATGCACTAACTGTCAACACCCGGATTTTTAAGTCCGAATGCCTATTATGTCATACATCGCAATCCCAGGAATATTGTTGTTGCGAGGCATAATAGTTAAGTATCACAGTCATCATTCATTACAAACCATAAGTCTTACAAATTGGGATCACATGATCCATATTACACGAATAGTTGATCTATTGATCAATGCACAAACACAAGTTCATAGTTCAACATAGCGGAAGCGTAAGATACAAGGACTCTCTAGTCCACAGGCCAACGCTTGACGTCGGAAGGCGCTTAGTTGTCGTAGGCGTCCTGCTGGTCATCTCCTTGGTCCTCTTCATACTCTGGCCATTTGAATAGCCAGGGACAAAGCCGTGAGTACATTGAGTACTCGCAAACTAATACTAATGTAAGTGCTAGACATTCTAGTATGGTTTGCTAAGCTCTAGTTTATTTGCATAAAGCTAATTTTAGTTCACAAAGTTTGAGAAAAGCTTATTCAAGTACTAACTAACTCAAGTGGGAACATTAGTGTCATTCCCACCATTCAAGTGGTGATTTCAATTCAATCCACCACAAGTCATTTCACCAACATCCTTTTCAACATCAATTTCAAAGATATGACATCGGAAACTGTATGGCCTTTCCAACCGTCCGTAACCGTGGACGCGGCTATTCGAATAGGTTTACACTCTGCAGAGGTTGCACACTTGTGCCACAACATTTGATTTCATCCGTCGGGATTTCCCGAATCATCGTGAACACAAGACGCGGATCATCAACCATAACCTTTCACTTACGAACCTTAGTATGAGCACCTCTCCCCATGAGCTTGGCCTCCCAAAGTGAAGACAGACATACCACTGGGAATCGCACAGGGCTTGGGCCGGACATTCACCTCATTTCGAATCATATCGTATCGTTTCTTTTGTGGTAGGCAGCTTTCGGCATAACCCCGATGACGCTTGTTTAGAGGGAACCCATACTAAGACGCATAAACTTCCAGTTACGCCCTACCCATAATCAGGTATTGTGGGGGTACTTGATAATTGGAAAGGTATCGCATTCAAACCAACATCATGTTTTATCAAAAAATCACCATCTTCTCTTGGTCATATTCACCTTCCAAAAATCATTCAATGGAATGCATCTTCATTCCAAGGTTTCAAAATCCTTTCAAATTCACATGGTTCCCATCTATAGTAGTCAAGTTTTAATTCTTTAGCTCTAGCTCTAATTCATGAGGGGTGCTAACTTGCTTTGCTTTGGGAAGACTAACTCACTACTCTAGGACTCAACTTGTACTTTGACCAAAGTTAACTATAAAAGTAACTCATTTAGGAAAACAAGTAAAAACTTGTAAAGTAAAAACTTGGGATGGGTTCATATAAGAAAAGGTAAGAACATGGTGCCTTGCCCCAAGGGGCTTTGCACTTTGCAAGACTATTAGCATGCATTGGTAGTAGCTTGCAAGAGTATAGCTTGCCTTGGTAGTTCTCAAACTGTTCCTCCTCTTCCTCCTGGTAGCAACCTTCTTCCTCGGCGTACTCTCCGGTGCTACCGTCTAAATTTGAATACGAGTATAATTACTCACTAATTCAATGGCTATTCCACACATCACAAATAAACACCCAAACTAATCTATGCACACCAAATAAATAAACTAGGGTGCATGGGTGGTGGGGTTTAAATAGAATTCACTTCTTTGTATTTCATATGTAAATGATAGTTTCCATAGGGTTCTTGAGAAATAATTTCCTCTCATTGAAATCTTCTTAAGATTTAATTTCTCCAACAATCATGGATGAACTCATATTGACCTAAGTCAAATGTTCATCATCATCATTTGGGAAAATGATTTAAATGAGGTGGATCACCTCATACCATTTAAATAACACTACATTTAATTTAAATCTCAAGTAATCCATATAAGAGAGTTTGGAACCAGGGGTCCAAACATCCCATGAATCCATGTGAGACAAGTTTAAATGAAGTGCAAGACTTCACACAATTTACTTTAATAGTTTTGGACAATATCAACTAGTTAAACTAGTCAAAATATCCATTCATTAAACCATGGCATGATCATGCAAAGTGACCACACCATTTGATTGCATAAACAATTAGTGTAAGTCAAATGTGAGCTATTAGAGTTGGAATTAACTTAATATCTATTTTGGTTGATTTTTGAGAATTATTTGAATAGGGAAAAGTCCCTGCCTTGTTATTTTTGTCACATTAATTCTACAAAGAATTTGACCATGAGGCCAGTGGCATGTTGTAGAGAATTTCAGTGGCTTTCTAACAATATAAAATTCACTAAATTTGGTTTAGCCAATTTGAAATGGTTGAATTTCAAAGTTTGGGCAGTATTGAATTTCATTTCAATTAATTAAACTCAGTTTGAACTAAAGGGCCGGCGGGAAAACTAGTTTGGCCAAATCATTTGAAAATGGCCCGAGCCAGCCCACCACGGTCCACGGACGCGCGGGCTGCCTGACAGGGTGGGGTCCTCCTGTCAGCGGCTCATCTAACCCGAATCGGTACGTTTTAAAGTGAGGCGTTGGATTAGAAGTGAATCCGACGGTCGAGGTTCATCGTCTTCTCCGACGAGAACCCGACGCTCGGGCGGCGGACCTAGGGGGTCGGAGGGCTAACCAGTGCTCCAGCGAGGGATGGCAGTGTGCGTGGGGAAGTTGTGGACGACGGCGGAGCTCCTGGTACCGGCGGCTCCTCCTGGAACGGCTCCAATCGACGGCGGCGACCTCCGGGTACGGGCGGCGTCGATCTTCAAATTGGAGCAGCTCCGGCGACGATCGAGTGAGTGGAGTGGTGGTGGAGAAGCTGTGAGAGGTGGGGAGCGAGGGGGTGTGCTCAGTTCTGTCCAGGGAACGCTCTATTTATAGGATTGAGAGAGGGTGGCGGGGCAGTGATGCGGGTGACATGGGCGCGGCGTCTCCGGCGAGCTAGTGAGCTAGGCGAGGGCGTGGGACTGTTCTGCGGTTCCTGGCGATGTTGTTGGCGGCGACCGTTTGGTCGGGCGGCGTCAGAATAGTTCGCGTTGCTTCCATGTCGTGCGGCGGCAGTGGCGGGATCTTCTTCTCTGTCTACGGCGACGGCGGTCCAGGGTCTGGTTGTGGCCGTGTCTGGCGGTGTCGTGGTGGTGCGGTGATGCTCAACGGCAGGCAAGCGGGGCCGGGGCGAGTGCGAGGTGGTTGCGCGGCGCGTGGCCAGTGGGTGCCCGTGGCGCGCTCTCGTGCGACGCGAGCGGCATGCCGGCCGCCATGGACGCGTGCTTGTCTGGCCGGTGCGGTGCTCTTCCTCGACCACGGCCGGTGCTAGGCGACGTAGAGGAGCGAGGTGGCGTGCTATGGCAAGGTGGGCAGGGCGGAGAGCAAAGGAGGAGAGGGGGAGGTTGTCGGGATCGGGCGACATGGCCGGCATGGCCATGTCTAGCCTTGCTCCTCCTCTCCCTAGGGTTTCTATGATGCCATTATGGGAAGAAGGGGGCAGGGGAACCATTTGGTGCAAGTTGGGGTAGGTTAGTTAGGGTAGAATCACTATTTGCAATAGTGTCCAAATAGTGTTCAAATTTGGAAAATACAAAATTATCCAAATTGGAAATAATTCAAAAGGTGAAAGTTTTTGAAATGTGAGTGTTGGTATTAGTTGTAAAAGACCAGAGGTGAATTGAGGTGGTGGTGGAAAAATTAGAATTCAAAGATTGGCCAAAATGGCTAAGTGGAGATTGTTGCACTTGTTAAAATGTTGCAACTTTGGATGAGCATAGCTATTGATCCAAGATGAATTTGGCAGGGTGATCTTTATCAAAGTTGTTCACCTTGATATTGACTTTGAAATGGTGCAAAGAGTTAGCAAGAATTGGTTTGGGAAAATTGATTTGCAGGGGCTCAAAGTGGTGATCAGACTATAATTGTCAAAATTGACCATTATCATATGTGAGTGGAAATTGTGTTTGAATTTCATTTGAATTGTGCAACCTTGGTTCCAAAAGTTGTAATAAGTGTTTAATAACATTATTCAACTAATGGTGAAGACCAAATAGGTCTAGGGTCAAGATTTATAAAAAATGCCATAGAGCATATGTGAGGGTTTTTAGGGTTTTGCAATTTATGGAATTTCTTCCTCTTTGATTTATTTGGTTGGTGATCCTCACATGATCACACTAGGGTTTTAGAGCATATCAAATACAAGTAAAAGCAATCATCATGGCATATCACTCAAATGCACAAGTCCTATGCATGGTACTATATGCACAAAGAAAAGTTTTTGTTGGTTTGAAATTTTGTTTTCTGGAATTCTCTAACTTTCTTTTTATTGAAATTTGGGGTGTTACAAACCCTTCCCCCTTACAAAAGATCTCGTCCCGAGATCGAAAAGAAAGTTAGGTACTAAAGAGATCTGGGTACTCCTTCTTCATGAAGTCTTCACGTTCCCATGTGGCTTCATCCTCGGTATGATTGCTCCATTGGATCTTCAGAAACTTGATGCTTCGGGTGCGGGTGGTTCGGTAAGCTTCTTCCAATATGCGAATCGGCACTTCGCGGTAAGTCAGATCCTTGTTGATATCCACCGATCGTTGATCGATGTTCTTGAACACTTCGGTCTTCTCCGGGACTTCAAGGCATTTTCGGAGGAGTGAGATGTGAAACACGTCGTGCACAGCCGACATTTCTTCAGGCAACTCCAGTTGATAAGATACTTCACCTCGGCGGCTGAGGACTTGGAAAGGTCCTACATAGCGGGGTGCAAGCTTTCCTTTCAACTGGAACCTTTGCATCCCTTTCAAGGGGGATACTTTGAGATAGACGAAGTCTCCGATCTCAAAGGTCATCTCCCGACGTCTCTTGTCGGCGTAGCTCTTCTGTCTGGATTGCGCAGTCTTGAGGTACTCGCGGATCTTGTGGACTTTCTCTTCGGCTTCACGAAGAACATCAGGGCCGAAAACTTGGCTTTCTCCGACTTCTGACCAGTTCAGGGGGGTACGGCACTTCCTTCCGTACAAGGCTTCAAAGGGGGCCATCTGTAGGCTGGCTTGGTAACTATTGTTGTAAGAGAATTCTGCGTATGGTAGGCAGTCTTCCCACTTGGATCCGTATTCCAGTACGCATGCTCTAAGCATGTCTTCCAGTATCTGGTTTACTCTCTCAGTCTGTCCGTCGGTCTGTGGGTGATAGGCGGTGCTGAAATTTAGGCGAGTGCCTAGTCCTTCATGCACTTTCTGCCAGAACCTTGAGGTGAACTGGGATCCTCTATCTGACACTATCGATTTGGGGGTTCCGTGCAAAGCGACTATTCTAGATATGTAAAGTTCAGCTAACTTGGGGCCTTGATAGGTGGTTTTGACGGCGATGAAATGGGCGACTTTGGTCAATCTATCGACCACTACCCATATTGAATCATTGCCTTTGCTGGATTTGGGCAGTCCGGTGATAAAGTCCATTCCTACGGAGTCCCATTTCCATTCGGGAATCTGAAGGGGTTGCAACAGTCCGGCGGGTCTTTGGTGTTCTGCCTTGACTCTCTGACAGATGTCACACTTAGCGATATAGCTACCGATCTCTCTCTTCATTCCGTGCCACCAAAATTGTTCTTTTAGGTCTTGGTACATCTTGGTACCTCCGGGGTGGATTGAATAAAGGGTGTGATGGGCTTCTTGCAGGATGACTTGTTTCAAGTCAGAGTCCGATGGTACGCAGAGACGTTCTTTGTACCAAAGAACTCCGGCTTCGTCTACGGTGAATCCGGGGGCTTTTCCTTCGGCTATCTGTTTCTTGATTCCGTCAATGCTAGCGTTGTCCTTCTGGGCTTCCTTGATCTGACCAACCAAGGTGGGTTGCAGTTCTATGCTGGCTAGGGATCCTTCACTCACAAGTTCAAGTCTGAACTGTTCAAACTCTTGGTGCAAACTGGGCTGTTCGGTTGTGAGCATGGAGTTCAACTGGCACGGCAGTCGACTCAAAGCATCCGCTACCACATTGGCCTTGCCGGGGTGGTAGTGAATCTCCATGTCGTAATCCTTGATCAATTCGATCCATCGGCGTTGTCTCATGTTCAACTCTTTCTGGGTGAAAATGTATTTGAGGCTTTTGTGGTCGGAGTAGATCTCGCATCGATTACCCATGAGGTAATGACGCCAAACTTTCAGGGCTAAGACCACGGCTGCAAGCTCGAGGTCATGGGTTGGGTAATTCTGTTCATGTTGCTTGAGTTGCCTTGAAAGGTAGGATACAACCTTGCCTTCTTGCATAAGCACGCATCCAAGTCCAGTCTTGGAGGCGTCGCAATATACGTCAAAGGGCTTTGCGATATCTGGCATGATCAGGATTGGGGCTGTTGTCAGTCTACTCTTGAGCTGCTGAAAGCTCTCTTCACACTTGTCGGTCCACTCAAACTTTCTGTCCTTTTTCAGCAGCTTGTCATTGGTCGAGCGATGCTCGAAAAACCTTCTACAAATCTGCGGTAGTATCCGGCTAATCCAAGAAAAGCGCGGACCTCGGTTTGTGTGGTTGGGGCTTTCCATTCCATAACAGTTTTGATCTTGGCGGGATCTACGGCAATTCCTCCTGCAGACAAGATGTGTCCGAGGAATCCAACTTCTTCCAGCCAAAACTCACACTTGCTAAACTTAGCATACAACTTGTGCTGTCTAAGGGTTTCTAGAACAATCTCCAGATGCTGTTCATGTTCCTCTTCGGACTTGGAGTAGACGAGGATGTCGTCGATGAAAACAACGACAAACTTGTCCAAAAAGTTCATGAAGATCTTATTCATGAGATTCATGAAATAAGCGGGGGCATTGGTCAGTCCAAACGATATGACATTGTACTCATACAACCCATATCTGGTGGTAAAGGCAATTTTTGGAATGTCGGTGGCTCGGATCTTCAGTTGGTGGTATCCAGTTCTAAGATCTATCTTGGAGAAAACTCGGGATCCGGTGAGTTGGTCAAACAAGTCTTCGATCTTGGGTAAGGGGTATTTGTTTTTGATGGTGACATCGTTAAGCTTACGATAGTCCGTGCATAAACGATTTGCACCATCCTTCTTGTCGACAAACAAGACGGGGGATCTCCAGGGGGATGCACTTGGTCTAATCAAACCTTTGGCTAACATGTCATCTATTTGCTTCTTCAGCTCCACAAGCTCGGTTGCGTTCATGTTGTAGGCTCTCTGGGCGATGGGTCCAGTTCCGGGGATTAACTCGATGATAAACTCGATATCCCGATCCGGGGGCATACCGGGTAGATCATCCGGAAACACATCAGGGTAGCGACAAACGACCCTGATTTGATCCAGAGTTGGCTTGGATACACTTTGGTTGCAGGTAAATTTTCTGGGTAGTTTTTCAGAGACGTGCTCAACTACGATGCCGGTGCTGCTAGTCATGGTTATGGCTTTCTTGGCGCAGTCTATCAATCCATTGTGCTTGGACATCCAGTCCATTCCTAGGACAACTTCCAAACCTTTGGTTCCAAGTATTATTAGATTTGCAAAGAAATCTACATCATGGATTTTGATTGGTACATTTTTGCAAAATTTTCTGGCTTTGGTGGTTGATCCGGGGATTTGAACTATCATAACATGCTTCAAACTGAGGGGTTGAATTTTACTTGTTGATGCAAAATCTTCGGTGATAAAGGAATGAGATGCTCCGGAATCAAACAACACTCTAGCAGGGGTGTGGTTGACAGAAAACATACCCAGCACAACATCTGGTGCTTCCTGGGCTTCTTCGGCGTTCATGTGGTAGAGGCGGCCGTTGCGGTTGTTGGGGTTGTTGGGGGCGAACTTCTTGCCGGTGGAGACACGGCGTTGCTGCTGAGCAGGTGCAGCGGTGTTGCCGGCGAGCTTGGCAAGGCGCTTGGGGCACTCGTTGGAGTAGTGTCCCACTACACCACACTCATAACAAGTGATAGTGCTCTTGTCCTGCTTGTTCGCAACGGGAATGGCATTGCTTCCGGTTCTGGGGGTGGTGTTGGTGTTGGTGTTGTTAGGGGCTCGGGGTGGAGCGCGGTTGTAGTTGTTGTTGTTGTAGTTGTTGTTGTAGCCTCCCGGCTTGGGGTTTCCTCCACTCCGGTTCTGATAACCGGGGCGAGAGTTCTGCATCGGGGGTTTGTTGTTTCTCGGAGTGAAACCTCCGCTTGAGCTAGGGCGAAACTTTTGGGGGTGGCTTGATCCACTCTGACTTGCCATGCGGCGCTTGCGGTTCTCATTGGCTTGGTTTAACTTGCCCTCCATTTGGATGGCGGAGTCAACAAGGGCTTCGAGGTTGGCGAAGGGGATGTTGACGAGGACAGTCTGCATCTCATCATGCAGTCCGTTCAGGAATCTCTCCTTCCTCTTCTCAACGGTGTCAGTCTCATCAGGGGCATACCTTGACAAGGTGAGAAACTTGTCGCGGTATTCCACCACCGTCATGCGACCTTGTTTCAGCTCACGGAATTCATCCCTCATCTTCTTGATAAGACCCGGGGGTACATGGTACTTGCTGAACTTGAGTTTGAAATCCTCCCAAGTCATGAATTGACCTCCGTTCATGGCACGGGTGCTGGTCCACCAAGCGCGAGCTGGTCCAGCGAGATAATGAGTGGCGAACAACACCTTCTCGTTGGCTTCCACTCCAGCTACTTCCAGATTGTTCTCCATAGTCTGGAGCCAATCGTCGACGTCGAGGGGCTCCTCGGTCTTGCTAAACACTGGAGGGTTGGTGTTTTGGAAGTTCTTGAGCTTGGATCCGGGGTGGTCATGATTTCCAGGGCCTTGGTTGGCGATGTTCTGCAGGGCGATGAGGTTGGCTTGGCGCTCGGCTCTTTCGGTTTCCCGGTCTGCAAGCAGGGTTTGCAGAAGTTGCAGCATCGCGTCGTTGGTGCGATTTGGAGGGGCCATCTGAAGATATAGAAGATCATGAGATAAGAGGGAACATTCTATGGTTCATTTTGGTTAAGTTTGAAAAGCATTTGGAAACTTGTAATCTTTTCATGACAACATAACATTCATTCATTCATGCAACACATAGTACGAACTACACACATACTCCATGGTTTTAGGAACCATTCTCATGCTACGATACAATGGACGGGGTACAACTCACACCTACTATAAGTGGAACTAGTGCAACTACTCCTCATCATCGATATCAATCGGGACGTAGTCGTCAGGTCCTGCCTCCAGGAACTCGTAGTCCTCCTCAAAGTCGTCGTCATCGCTCAGGAAGGCGTCTCCTCCCTGAATGTCGATGCCTCCATCGTCATCCTCCAACTGACGAATCTGATCCTCCTGGGCCTTGACAGTGGCCTCAAGTGACGCGATCCGGGCGCGAAGGCGGCGAATCGTAGCGTCCTTCTTGGCACGCTGCTGGCGAAGGCTTCTGCGGTCGTTGTTGAGTAGCTTGATCGCCTCACCCTGCTCGGTGATGTGAGCATGGGTCTGGTTCGCGTAAGCGCGAGAGGCGTCGAGGTCCCTCTGAGTCTGGTAGAGCATGAAGTCCAAGTGATCCACATGGTGCCTCAACTGGGGGTGCAGTGGCACATCCATGGGTCTTCCGTCAGAGTTACGCCTCGCGAGATGCGCAAAGCGTTCCTCACGAAGTGCTTCCGCATTCTGTCCGCACAGACGAGCAAGTGCTTCCTGAAGAGCACATGCAAGCCCGTCGAGCCAGTTGCTTTCCCTGAAAGAGAAAAGGATCCTCTCCGAGGTGGGAGGCTCCAACTTGCCCCTCAAGTCAGCGGTGATAATCCACTGCAGTTCCCCTCCCGGCTGGTCGTCCACCTGAATCCCGTGAAACTCGGGGTGTGGGCGGCCAAGGTGATCCGACAGGGAGTCGAGGTCATGCTCGAAGATCAAGCTTCCTCCATTTCCAAGCTGGTAAAACTTGGTGTTGATGGGTTCATTCGGCTCCATCTGAAAGAGAATTGGATGAGTAAGTTAGAGAGTGCAAAGTGTGGCAAAATTTTAAGTTGATTCAAAACATGATTCATCAATTTTTGGCAAAGGCTCAAAGACAAGAGTGTAGTAAATTTTCACAAATAGTTTCTTTTATTTGATTTCAAAGTTAAATTTTTCAGAACGCCCATTCTAACTAAGGTCTTCTAAGGTCAAACAATGGCTCTGATACCAACTTTGTCAACACCCGGATTTTTAAGTCCGAATGCCTATTATGTCATACATCGCAATCCCAGGAATATTGTTGTTGCAAGGCATAATAGTTAAGTATCACAGTCATCATTCATTACAAACCATAAGTCTTACAAATTGGGATCACATGATCCATATTACACGAATAGTTGATCTATTGATCAATGCACAAACACAAGTTCATAGTTCAACATAGCGGAAGCGTAAGATACAAGGACTCTCTAGTCCACAGGCCAACGCTTGACGTCGGAAGGCGCTTAGTTGTCGTAGGCGTCCTGCTGGTCATCTCCTTGGTCCTCTTCATACTCTGGCCATTTGAATAGCCAGGGACAAAGCCGTGAGTACATTGAGTACTCGCAAACTAATACTAATGTAAGTGCTAGACATTCTAGTATGGTTTGCTAAGCTCTAGTTTATTTGCATAAAGCTAATTTTAGTTCACAAAGTTTGAGAAAAGCTTATTCAAGTACTAACTAACTCAAGTGGGAACATTAGTGTCATTCCCACCATTCAAGTGGTGATTTCAATTCAATCCACCACAAGTCATTTCACCAACATCCTTTTCAACATCAATTTCAAAGATATGACATCGGAAACTGTATGGCCTTTCCAACCGTCCGTAACCGTGGACGCGGCTATTCGAATAGGTTTACACTCTGCAGAGGTTGCACACTTGTGCCACAACATTTGATTTCATCCGTCGGGATTTCCCCGAATCATCGTAACACAGTACGCGGATCATCAACCATAACCTTTCACTTACGAACCTTAGTATGAGCACCTCTCCCCATGAGCTTGGCCTCCCAGTGAAGACAGATACCAGCTGGGAACTGCACAGGGCTTGGGCCGGACATTCACCTCATTTCGCATCATATCGTATCGTTTCTTTTGTGGTAGAGGCAGCTTTCGGCATAACCCCGATGACGCTTGTTTAGAGGGAACCCATACTAAGACGCATAAACTTCCAGTTACGCCCTACCCATAATCAGGTATTGTGGGGGTACTTGATAATTGGAAAGGTATCGCATTCAAACCAACATCATGTTTTATCAAAAAATCACCATCTTCTCTTGGTCATATTCACCTTCCAAAAATCATTCAATGGAATGCATCTTCATTCCAAGGTTTCAAAATCCTTTCAAATTCACATGGTTCCCATCTATAGTAGTCAAGTTTTAATTCTTTAGCACTAGCTCTAATTCATGAGGGGTGCTAACTTGCTTTGCTTTGGGAAGACTAACTCACTACTCTAGGACTCAACTTGTACTTTGACCAAAGTTAACTATAAAAGTAACTCATTTAGGAAAACAAGTAAAAACTTGGGATGGGTTCATATAAGAAAAGGTAAGAACATGGTGCCTTGCCCCAAGGGGCTTTGCACTTTGCAAGACTATTAGCATGCATTGGTAGTAGCTTGCAAGAGTATAGCTTGCCTTGGTAGTTCTCAAACTGTTCCTCCTCTTCCTCCTGGTAGCAACCTTCTTCCTCGGCGTACTCTCCGGTGCTACCGTCTAAATTTGAATACGAGTATAATTACTCACTAATTCAATGGCTATTCCACACATCACAAATAAACACACAAACTACTCTATGCACACCAAATAAATAAACTAGGGTGCATGGGTGGTGGGGTTTAAATAGAATTCACTTCTTTGTATTTCATATGTAAATGATAGTTTCCATAGGGTTCTTGAGAAATAATTTCCTCTCATTGAAATCTTCTTAAGATTTAATTTCTCCAACAATCATGGATGAACTCATATTGACCTAAGTCAAATGTTCATCATCATCATTTGGGAAAATGATTTAAATGAGGTGGATCACCTCATACCATTTAAATAACACTACATTTAATTTAAATCTCAAGTAATCCATATAAGAGAGTTTGGAACCAGGGGTCCAAACATCCCATGAATCCATGTGAGACAAGTTTAAATGAAGTGCAAGACTTCACACAATTTACTTTAATAGTTTTGGACAATATCAACTAGTTAAACTAGTCAAAATATCCATTCATTGAACCATGGCATGATCATGCAAAGTGACCACACCATTTGATTGCATAAACAATTAGTGTAAGTCAAATGTGAGCTATTAGAGTTGGAATTAACTTAATATCTATTTTGGTTGATTTTTGAGAATTATTTGAATAGGGAAAAGTCCCTGCCTTGTTATTTTTGTCACATTAATTCTACAAAGAATTTGACCATGAGGCCAGTGGCATGTTGTAGAGAATTTCCGTGGCTTTCTAACAATATAAAATTCACTAAATTTGGTTTAGCCAATTTGAAATGGTTGAATTTCAAAGTTTGGGCAGTATTGAATTTCATTTCAATTAATTAAACTCAGTTTGAACTAAAGGGCCGGCGGGAAAACTAGTTGGGCCAAATCATTTGAAAACGGCCCGAGCCAGCCCACCACGGTCCATGGACGCGCGGGCTGCCTGACAGGGTGGGGTCCTCCTGTCAGCGGCTCATCTAACCCGAATCGGTACGTTTTAAAGTGAGGCGTTGGATTAGAAGTGAATCCGACGGTCGAGGTTCATCGTCTTCTCCGACGAGAACCCGACGCTCGGGCGGCGGACCTAGGGGGTCGGAGGGCTAACCAGTGCTCCAGCGAGGGATGGCAGTGTGCGTGGGGAAGTTGTGGACGACGGCGGAGCTCCTGGTACCGGCGGCTCCTCCTGGAACGGCTCCAATCGACGGCGGCGACCTCCGGGTACGGGCGGCGTCGATCTTCAAATTGGAGCAGCTCCGGCGACGATCGAGTGAGTGGAGTGGTGGTGGAGAAGCTGTGAGAGGTGGGGAGCGAGGGGGTGTGCTCAGTTCTGTCCAGGGAACGCTCTATTTATAGGATTGAGAGAGGGTGGCGGGGCAGTGATGCGGGCGACATGGGCGCGGCGTCTCCGGCGAGCTAGTGAGCTAGGCGAGGGCGTGGCACTGTTCTGCGGTTCCTGGCGATGCTGTTGGCGGCGACCGTTTGGTCGGGCGGCGTCAGAATAGTTCGCGTTGCTTCCATGTCGTGCGGCGGCAGTGGCGGGATCTTCTTCTCTGTCTATGGTGACGGCGGTCCAGGGTCTGGTTGTGGCCATGTCTGGCGGTGTCGTGGTGGTGCGGTGATGCTCAACGGCAGGCAAGCGGGGCCGGGGCGAGTGCGAGGTGGTTGCGCGGCTCGTGGCCAGTGGGTGCCCGTGGCGCGCTCTCGTGCGACGCGAGCGGCATGCCGGCCGCCATGGACGCGTGCTTGTCTGGCCGGTGCGGTGCTCTTCCTCGACCACGGCCGGTGCTAGGCGACGTAGAGGAGCGAGGTGGCGTGCTATGGCAAGGTGGGCAGGGCGGAGAGCAAAGGAGGAGAGGGGGAGGTTGTCGGGATCGGGCGACATGGCCGGCATGGCCATGTCTAGCCTTGCTCCTCCTCTCCCTAGGGTTTCTATGATGCCATTATGGGAAGAAGGGGGCAGGGGAACCATTTGGTGCAAGTTGGGGTAGGTTAGTTAGGGTAGAATCACTATTTGCAATAGTGTCCAAATAGTGTTCAAATTTGGAAAATACAAAATTATCCAAATTGGAAATAATTCAAAAGGTGAAAGTTTTTGAAATGTGAGTGTTGGTATTAGTTGTAAAAGACCAGAGGTGAATTGAGGTGGTGGTGGAAAAATTAGAATTCAAAGATTGGCCAAAATGGCTAAGTGGAGATTGTTGCACTTGTTAAAATGTTGCAACTTTGGATGAGCATAGCTATTGATCCAAGATGAATTTGGCAGGGTGATCTTTATCAAAGTTGTTCACCTTGATATTGACTTTGAAATGGTGCAAAGAGTTAGCAAGAATTGGTTTGGGAAAATTGATTTGCAGGGGCTCAAAGTGGTGATCAGACTATAATTGTCAAAATTGACCATTATCATATGTGAGTGGAAATTGTGTTTGAATTTCATTTGAATTGTGCAACCTTGGTTCCAAAAGTTGTAATAAGTGTTTAATAACATTATTCAACTAATGGTGAAGACCAAATAGGTCTAGGGTCAAGATTTATAAAAAATGCCATAGAGCATATGTGAGGGTTTTTAGGGTTTTGCAATTTATGGAATTTCTTCCTCTTTGATTTATTTGGTTGGTGATCCTCACATGATCACACTAGGGTTTTAGAGCATATCAAATACAAGTAAAAGCAATCATCATGGCATATCACTCAAATGCACAAGTCCTATGCATGGTACTATATGCACAAAGAAAAGTTTTTGTTGGTTTGAAATTTTGTTTTCTGGAATTCTCTAACTTTCTTTTTATTGAAATTTGGGGTGTTACACTAACCCTCTAATGAGTTTGTTTTGAGTTTAGTGTGGAGGAAGTTTTCAAGGGTCAAGTGAGGAGGATGATATATGATTAAGAAGAGTGAAAAGTCTAAGCTTGGGGACGCCCCCGTGTTCATCCCTTCATATTTCAAGAAGACTCAAGCGTCTAAGCTTGGGGATGCCCAAGGCATCCCCTTCTTCATCAATTTATCAGGTTTCTTCTATTGAAACTATATTTTTATTCCGTCACATCTTTGTACTTTACTTGGAGCGTCTGTGTGCTTTTATTTTCGTTTTGTTATTTTCATTCTCTTAATAAATGCTTGTGTGGGAGAGAGACAAGCTCCGCTGGTTCATATGAACACATGTGTTCTTAGCTTTTAATGTTCATGACGAAGGTTGAAACTGCTTCGTTCATTGTTATTTGGTCGGTTCAGAAAATGTTGCATGTGGTAGTTGTATAATGAAACACTTGCATAATCTTGTAAATCATTGAGCTTTGATAACTTGATTCTTTGCAAACGTTTTGAGGTATTTAGATGGTAAAGCTTGCTGGATAAATAAGTTAAAATTAGTAGTGGATTGTTGTCTTTAAGCTTGTGCCGTACTACAAACTCTACCTAAATAGTTGAAGGTGTAGTTGGACTTGATAGCTTTCCATGTCTAAGAGTTCATCGTAATAACTAAGTTGTGCTGAAGGTCGAGGGAGCTAGCGGGGTACTTGTTCCGCCGTGAACGGCCCTCCTTGGAGTGAATTTTAATCATGCTCTTAATGTTGAACCTGCTAGTTGTTTGCAATAAGCTTGTGAGTTCTTTTTGACTAATGTTAAGCTACGGTTTTTGGCACTTCCACCATCCAAATTTGCTAGCCTCTTCGGTACTGTGCATTGCCTTTTGCTCACATTGAGAATTATGCATACTTCGCCAGTACATCCAAACCCGTGGGAGGACTTTCTCTTGTTCTCCTACACATAAGCCCATACATCTCCTCAAAACAGCCACCATACCTACCTACCACAGCATTTCCATAGCTGTTCCGAGATATATTGCCATGCAACTTCCATTTTACATTACATTACATGTTGTCATTTATCATTTATATATTGCTTTGCATGATTCTATATAGCTGATGTGTGGTTTAACCATGTTACGCTAGATCATTGCAGATCCTGCTACACTGGCAGAGGCATACAGTTTTATACATCATGTTTCATTCATTATGAGTTATTTGTACCAAAAAGTGTGTTGTCTTATTAGGATGTTGCCCTAAAAGTGAAAAGAGCAATGGAGGCCATCGAAAAAAGAGAAACAGAAAAAGAAAAGAAAAAATAGAAATGAAAAGAAAAAGAAAAGAAAAAAAAGAGAATAAAGAAAAAGGGGGCAGCATTACTATCTTTTATCCACACTTGTGCTCATGTTTTAGCACCTGTAGTATTCATAGTCATCATTTGTGCTCATGTTCAACACCTACACTTCATATGAGAGAGTTTTCATGTTTTACTAGTATAACTATGTGGGGAATTTACACTATAGAACTTGGGTTGTATATTCCAATGATGAGCCTCCTCAAAAGTGCTCTAGGTCTTCGTGAGCAACCAAGTTGGATGCACCCCCACTAGTTCCATTGGAGAGCTTTCATACACATATAGCTCTATGTGCATCCGTTGTATGGCAATCACTACTCCTTGCATAGTTTCGATCATAAGACTTCCTCTTGTCTAATGATCACTTATAGCTATGTGAGACTTTCTTTCATTGACCTTCCAAACCCCCATTAACGTTCTTTATGCCATAACGTCCTGGTGCTAATGCCAAATGCTTGCGCTCACCGGTTGAGTAGACTTCGAAACAGTTGATTCATGACGTTCATGTTTATTTTTACTTGACTGAATCCTTCTTATGTTGTGAAAATTTACTTGATGCTTGGAATGAAGGATAGAACTTCTATGCTGAATACTTAACACATCTTTAATGAACTTTGTACGGTTTCATGTCTTTGAAGCAATAGTTCATGAAAACTTCTAGCTTGTTTAACTCTTGCATTATCATCTCTTATATCAACTAGCACAATGCCCGCGCGTTGCTGCGGAAGAATAGGTTTTTGATCATAAAGATTGTATTGCGGGTGCTTGCGTTTATTTTACAGTTTATTTTACAGTTGCCGCATATATAGAATACCTAATGCCCAAGCAAATTAAAGGGCAAGATAAAAAAAAAATGGGAAGGACTATGAGTGTTTTTACTTCGTCACCATGCCCTAGTTGATGTTCATTATATCGTGTACAAACGTTGTCACTTGTGACAACGCATACGCCATTTACTAAGATCCAGGGATCAGAATTTTTTTGGGATAAGGTGATTGCTTTATTGCCTACCAAAAGTAGATGTACACATTAACCTGGGGTACGTAAATAACTTGAAGCAAAAGTGCTCAGGTGCAAATAGCAGAGGGGATATGATTTTGTCTCTCCCGTGGATTTCAGATTCCAGATTGAAAAGCCAATTTGGCTGTCACTGCCCCTGTCACCTGCTCATCTCCTCTCCCATGTGAGTCTGTGAGTCGGCCCTCACGCTGCTCTTCCATTCTTTCCCGCTACGCCATAACACCAGCTTGGACGTATTGAATCGAGGTATCGGGCAAAAATACTGAATATTGTTCCAGCTTCAAGCATCCGCCGGGAGCCGCTTTTGGAGGGCGCAGGCGCCAGGGCACATCAAATTTGTTATCCCATCGTGACTCGTGAGAGATCCCGTCGGCTCCTTCCTAAATCCCCCCTGCCTAACTCCGCTCGATCCCGTCGTGCCTCCCTCTCCCTTTCGGCCTACTCCGAGCCTGAGCATCGAGGCTGCCGTTCATCGCTCGGGGCCTCTTCCCCGCCCCCGAGCCAGAATTCCTCATCCCCGCCGGTGGGTTCACACGCTGAGTCGCTGCCGCCTCGTAGAGGCACCACCCCCGCCCAAGCTCCGTTCTGATTTCGTTTCTACCGTGGCTGGCAACTGCCTTAATTCCTTATCCTTTCTAATCCAATATTACTGGGGCGCCTCGTTGATTCCACGAAAGTTGACCTATATAAACCAGCCGAATTTAGTAAATCCTCCTCTCGATGGAGGTCCCGGTCGCCGTGGTCGAGCCCCAGCAGTCCGGCGAGATCTAATGAATCAAACGTCGCTCGATGGGGATTGTTTGTTTATGTTGTTTATGGGTGGTGGAGAAAAATAAGAAACCAATCGGTACTCCTCTACAGCCAGAGACGTGATTGGGCTAGGCCCAGGAGAGGCCGCGGAGGAAGGAAACATGACAGATGAACCGTTTTTGACTTGGTGGTGGCATACAGCGTAATTTCAGCAAAAAATAGGGGCAACGACGGATGACGGACGACGGAACCCGTTTTTGCTTTATTATTAGGTATAGATATAGACATTTGCTTTGAGTGATTTGATCTCAGTTCATATGCTTTACATCATTATTGGATCAAGATTATGTTGGTAGCATGTCACTTCAGAAATTATCTTTGTTATCGTTTACCTACTCAGGACGAGTAGGAACTAAGCTTGGGGATGCTGATACGTCTCCAACGTATCGATAATTTCTTATGTTCCATGCTTGTTTTATGACAATATCTACATGTTTTATACATACTTTATGTCATATTTATGCATTTTCTAGAACTAACCTATTGACGAGATGCCGCAGTGCCAGTTCCTGTTTTCTGCTGTTTTTGGTTTCAGAAATCCTAGTAAGGAAATATTCTCGGAATTGGACGAAATCAACGCCCAGCATCTTATAATTCCACGAAGCTTCCAGAACACCCGAGAGTCACCAGAGGAGGGCCACAGGGGGCCCACACATGGTGGCGGCGCGGCCCAGGGGGGGCGCCGCCCTAGTGTCTGGTGGCCCCAGACCCCTTCCGAGGCTGCCCTTGCGCCTACTTAAAACCTCCGTCGCGAAAACCCTAAACATATAAGCCACGGGACGAGAAAAGGTCTGCAGCCGCCGCCATCGCGAAGCCAAGATTTGGGGGACAAAACTCTCTGTTCCGGCGTGCTGCCGGGACAGGGAAGTGCCCCCAGAAGGCATCTCCATCGACACGACCGCCATCTTCATCAACGCTGCTGTCTCCCATGAGGAGGGAGTAGTTCTCCATCGAGGCTAAGGGCTGTACCGGTAGCTATGTGGTTAATCTCTCTCCCATATACTTCAATACAATGATCTCATGAGCTGCCTTACATGATTGAGATTCATATGATGAGCTTTGTATCACTATCAATCTATGTGCTACTCTAGTGATGTTATTAAAGTACTCTATTCCTCCTCCATGATGTAATGGTGACAGTGTGTGCATCATGTAGTACTTGGCGTAGTTTATGATTGTGATCTCTTGTAGATTATGGAGTTAATTATTACTATGATAGTATTGATGCGATCTATTCCCCCTTTCATAGTGTGAAGGTGACAGTGTGCATGCTATGTTAGTTCTCGGTATAATTGCAATGGTCTATCATGCACTCTAAGGTTACTTAAATATGAACTCTGGATGTTGTGGAGCTTGTTAACTCCGGCATTGAGGTGCTCTTGTAGCCCTACACAATGAATGGTGTTCATCATCCAACAAGAGAGTGTAGAGAAAGTAGCATTTATCTATTCAGTTATGTGATCAATGTTGAGCTTTGTAATCTAGATGTCGTTATGCTATTCAAGTGGATTTTACTTATGTGATCTCCGGAGACTCCTTGTCCCACGTGTGTAAAGGTGACAGTGTGTGCACCGTGTGGGTCTCTTAGGCTATATTTCACAGAATACTTATTCACTGAGTTATGATTTGAGTTGGATGTCTCTATGAAATTGTGGTGTGTTAGTACCTCCTATGAATGCTCACAGTGACAGCGTGGGGTGTTTATTAGTACTTGGGAATACATCTTTAAGGTTTGCCTACATGATGAATTAGTGTTCGTTATCTTGCCAGAGAGTAATTCAGAATAGCATAGTGAAGTGCTTATTTATATTCAATTATGATTGCAATGTTGAGAGTGTCCACTAGTGAAAGTATGATCCTAGACCTTGTTTCCTAATACTGCAATCTCCGCTTATTTACTGTTCTGCTGCATGTTTACTTACTGTACGCCAGCAAGCTATTTTCTGGCACCGTTGCTACTGCTCATATACATTCATACCACCTGTATTTCACTATCTCTTCGCCGAACTAGTGCACCTATACATCTGACAAGTGTATTAGGTGTGTTGGGGACACAAGAGACTTCTGGTATTGTGGTTGCAGGGTTGCTTGAGAGGGATATCTTTGACCTCTTCCTCCCTGAGTTCCATAAATCTTGGGTGATCCACTTAAGGGAAACTTGCTGCTGTTCTACAAACCTCTGCTCTTGGAGGCCCAACACTGTCTACATGAAAAGGAGTGTGCGTAGACATCATGCAGCGCAGCGCCCGCACTGCTCCCTCCATGCTCATGTCTTCCGCCCGTGTTGCCTCGCTCCCCGTGCCAGCACCACACCTCCACGTCACCCGTCCCCGCCACCTGCGCAGCGCACGCCCAGGCGCGGCGATTTACACAAAAATAACCCTTTTCTAAAAGAAAAGCACAGACTGACCCTCTGGCTAAACTATTTCACCCATCTAACCCTTATGTGTGGCGCCCTTCCCATCGGTGCCACACCTCACTGTGTGGCGCCCATGCGATCGGCGCCACACGTCCAGCCGACGTGGCGTGGTCGACGCTGACTAGCTGACGTGGCAGGTTGTGTGGCGCCGTTCACATCCGCGCCACACATATGTGGCGTCATTCCGAAGGGCGCCACACATCCAATTATGTGTGGCGCCCGTGCCTGCCCCAGCCCGACCCTCTTCTTTCTCCCCTCTTCTCTTTTCTCTGCTCACCCGGAACCGCCGCCGCCGACCGCCTCTCCTCCGCCCCACACCAAATCCTTGAAGAAATCGACAAATCTGACCGGCCAAATCCTTCCCCATCCATTTCTCAAGGTAATCCCCTTCGAATCCTTTCCATTCATCCACTAATTTCATAGATCTTGCTAGATTTGGACATGAACCCTAGACATGGAAATTTTTGTTGGTGGACTCTACATTGTAGCGTATGCGTTGAAATTCATATGACAGAAAAGGGGAAGGTACTAATATTTATTTTTGTTAACACCTCTAGTTTTATTCATATCATATGTCTTATGTACGTAGTTGGACGAAGGTTGTCGCAGGATTGGGAACGGCAGTATATGGAGCTGGGACCGCCTATCAGTTGGGCGGCCGAGGAGACTCAACCAGAGGCCATGGGCTCATTACCGGAACAACCTTGATCGGGAGCCCACTTGGGCATACTTGTGGGACAATGTCTCGGAGATGACGAACGATCCAATTGTCATGTACAGGCACTACACTGAGGAGTTGGACACTCTTACCGCTGAGCAGGTAACCTTTCTGAAGCCATCACTCTTTTGCTATCCTATTTCATCAATTTAGTTGGCATGTTGTAAATTTTGAAATATTTGTATGCTGCAGGTGGATTGGGAGCCATATGGTAGCTTTTTCTGTATTGGCGCGGCGATGAATGACCTCAACCACAAGTTCTTGGAGGAGTCAAGTTTCTGGCGTATGCGGTGTCCACTCATTTGCATGTGGGCGGTTGAATACCAACAGCTGCACAGAGTGATGAGACAGTTTGAGCTGTATCAGGAGAGCCCACCTCAGTGGCAAGACACGGACCGCGCGCTCCATAAGTTGAAGCAATGGAAACTTGTTGATTGAAGCGATGGAAACATGTTGATTCATGCGATAGAATCTTACTTTATCCATTGTGCTCCAATGTCTTGCAGGATTGATAGGAAGCAGCAGCGGAAGATTCAGAATTGGCATGTCCGTCATAGGATTCACGTGACAGCGTTCGAACACTGTTTGGAGGCGATACAGCTTGGCGGACATGTCGAGGTTGTCCCATACGACGCGGAAGCTTTCAACAAGTATCTCCATTGGTTTCAGCAAAGCACGGTTATCGAGTTAGTGAACCAAGAGTATGATGAATAAATATTGGAGGAGCCCATCGCGTTCGGTGAGGTTGCGCAAAGCCAGTACGACAGGATTGTTCAAGCAGGGAGATCGACTTCTATTGCTTCCTCCCTGAACTTTGTGGTAATGTATTATCTCATTAGCTAGTACATCATCTATATTGGCATGTGCTCGCTCAAATTGTGTATAATATGTTTGTCAAAGCGGTCTGAGATCCAAAAAACAGCTGACGAGTGTGAGGTTATTTGGGATTAGAGCCATAGAGATGAAAAGCCTATCGGAGCGATGCAATATTTCATTAAGGTATGGTCATCAACTTTGAATGTAAGCTATTGCGTTTGGCAGCTTTGTAACCATGAGTTCCATGACGCAGCGCACTGCACAGAAGTTGCGACGGTTAGGCAACTTGCTAGGTTGCCGCGAGGGCGAAATTGCAACATCCTCTTCTGAAGACGACCGTCGTGGTTCGGAGGTATGGACTCTTTTGTTGCCGTCAAACATGTGCAAAATTTTAACTTTTTCTAAACATTTGTTCCTGTTTGTCAAGATTCCTGACGACACCATTCTAAGTCAAGCCAAGGAGCAAGCCGCACGGTCTGCGTACATGTTGAATCCTAGGGGGAAGGCTCCGAACCGTTACACTCCGGAAGACTACGCGAACCGTGGGAAGAAGGCTATCGTTGAGTCCGACGAGGAGCCGCCGCAGAGGTCAGCTTTGAGGAGGATGAGGAACGATGAGCCGTCCTCCTCAGAGGAAGAGGTGGAGGAAGAAGCGCCACCGCCACCGGCACGGAGAAAGCAGCCCTCGAGGAGGAGACGTCGATCTTAGATGAATTTGGGACCATGTCGTCATTGCTACGTGTTGTTTGAATTCTATCTTAAATTGTATAAATCTATGTGCTACGATGTGAGCTATGATGTGTGTATGAAATTGCTATTGATTTGAGTAGTCACTTTGCAACCATGCCAACTCAGTTTTCTTGATTTTTATACCCAAGTCAATATGTGGCACCGATGCCATGGACGCCACACTTCACAGTGTGGCGCCGATCCCATGGGCGCCACACATAACAACATAATGGCCCGACACATATTGTAGGACAATTCTCCAGGGACATAGCCATTTTGGCGACCCTGTTTGAGTGGCCCCGATGGCGTCGGCACCACATTGTTAAGTGTGGCGCCCATGACGTCGGTGCCACACAAACTGGCTCGCCAAAACGGCTAAGGACTAAGCGTCCGGAGCCCCTGAATATTTTCGACATATAAGTTGACATGTGTGGCGCCGATGTGAACGGCGCCACACATACTGCTACGTCGGCTGGTCAGCGTCGACCGCTCCACGTCGGCTGGACGTGTGGCGCCGATCGCATGGCCACCACACAGTGAGGTGTAGCGCTGATGGGAGGAGTGCTATATAAAATAGTTAGATTGGTGAAATAGTTTAGCAGAGAGTCGATCTATCTTTTTCTTTTAAAAAAAGGTTATTTCTGTGTAAATCGCGCCAGCCGCACACAGCATCGCCACAACGCTGTATGCCTCTGTTTCTTTTCCCCACGGCTAGATAGCAGCAACAGTCCACCAGCCAAAGCAGCAGCAGCGCTGCATATCTCCATCACTTGGGCCTTGGGCCATTTCTTTTGATATGTACAGCTACTAATCACTGATATCCAGCACAGCCAGCACCTTGTCTCTTTTTTAGCGCGCGAGATAGACAGCAGTTCAGCAGCAGTGCTTCTTTTGTCCAGATTTTTGTTTCGCGTTTTGGCAGCCGCCACATGTTCAACCGCGTTCTTGTATCCGTCAATCTATCCAGCATAACAACTACCCCTTCACCGACGCCGTCTTCGCGACAAGTTCCTCTCCGACGCCGGCACTGATACAAGTTTGGCATCGACAATCGCGACTGGTTCGCCGACGCCTCACCGCCAAGTTCTACTTCCGCGACACCGACAACTTCGACTACTTCCTCGAGATCGACGACTTTCGCCATTTCCTTTCCGATCCGATGTGAGACCCCGAGCCTAACCAACCTTATTTTCTAAATGTGCATCTATCTTGTTGCATCTTTCTTTGGTTGCATCATAGCATACATGTTGCATCGCGTTCGCGTCGCATATCATGGAGTTGTTCGGGTAAATAGCGAATCACCTAATAACTAAATATGGAATTGTGCAGGATCGTTATATTATCTTATCCCAGTTCCATTTAACTTTGCGTAACTCACCTATACCATGTTTATGCCATGCTCTACAAAATTCAATTTGTGGGGTAGATAAATAACTTGAACCTAATATTTAATTGTCGGGATTCCGATCCCGCTTAAATTGGATAAGTGCATCGCACCATATCTTCCATGCCATGCATATCATCATGATCATGCCGATTCTTTCGCCGTAGTAGTAAGATGTGCATCCGCTGGTTTTTATAGCGCTTTGCTTCTTCTCGAATAGGATCACAAAGTGGTGCGGTGAGATACGACGAGTTCTCCGGATGTTCCTCGGCAAGCTTTAACAGGCAAGCATTTGCTAAACTCCTGTCTCTGCAGGAGTCGCTCACCTATTTTATTTTGCCTTCTCTCTCATGCTAGCCTTGATTTGCGTTCTTGTCACTTGTCCTATCCACTTGTTCCCTCAAGCAGCCTATATTGCCCGCACCAACCTCTTACAACTATATTTTGGTTTCGGGTCTGCCTTGCGAGTCGTAGTGCATGCTAGTGATGTTTATATCGTGTTACCTTTATCTCTATCTTATCGGGTTATCAGTTTTGGAATCATGACACATGGTTCATGGATATATTTGTTTAGGGTATCATGGTTACTTCTTAATAGTTGATAGCGGAGGCATCGGTGGGTCAGTTGCTCGTTTTAAGACGGCTAACTTGCGTTTCTTTAAAATCTAGGACCCCGAGTTCTTGTTATCTGTTCTGGGACTGAGCGCTCTAACCACACGTGAGTATTTTTATTGGGTCTCCCCTCGATCACTGCCGAAATCTACAACTTTGTCCAGTGGCCACAAATAGTTCGTACTGTTCTACCTTTTGTTGTTTGCGTGCATGCCAGGATGTTGCTTATTTACTTTGGGAAGCCCCTGTGTGCCTTGTATCCCTTGTTTCTGGAATGCACGTATAGATTTGCGGCCTAAGCGTTTATCGCATGCTGAAGCGGATCATTCGCCCTTGTGTGTGTTTTGACCCTCGGAAGCCGTGCACGCAATAGCTAGGTCCGCTTCGGAGATTCAGCCGAACTTCGACACGGGTTCAACTTAGTTAGGTGGCTTCCTGTACGTTGTTGTCGTGAAGGAGAGTGTGAGTCGTGATATCCACCTGTCGCAAGTGGGTCGAGCGTGCGTGTGGGCACATTTGGGCACCCCTGGAGGGTTAAATCTTATCGTTAAGTTGTGTCCGCGGTTATGGATGACTTGGAGCTGTATGACTCGACCATAGACAACTTACACCTGTTGTTCATTAATAATAACTTCTGTAGTAAGTTAGCACCACTTCAATAATAACTGGTTAAAACTTGTCAACTGTGTAAGTGCCTTTTCCAGTATTTCTTTGCGAAGGGGGCACACATCGGTTGTGTTATGTTTGCAGAGTATAGAACTGTTAGACTATGCGCTCTCTTATCTATTCTAGCACCTGCAAGTTGTGAGATTGTCTCTATAGGTTTTTAGTGCTTGCGCGTTGCCGCTTAACCCCACCATATTTCCTATAACGTTCCTCTTGCATCCTCTACGTTCCCTGCGTGCCTCAAGTACAAAGGATGACTGGTTGACGAATGCTTATACGTCTTGAAGACTTGTTAAGTACGAACCCGTACTTATTGCTGCTTTGGGACATAATCGGGCAGGTATGAAGATCGGTACGATGAAGAATGACGCTAGCAAGGTTACCCTTCCGGCTTGACCTGGGCAGGGTTATGGACGCCACTGGTTATCTTTAGGACTCTCAGTACAATTTGTATCTTGTCCGTACTCAGACGCATTCGACATTTCTGTATGATTTGGATCTTTGTATTGTAAATCTGTATTTTGACTCGTTGAGTCGTTGTTGTAATATATGTTTCTTGTGGGCTCTATTATAATCTTTTTGTAATGTTACCGCTCGTGTTAATTTCGCTGGCATCACGTGTGTGATTCGTCGCACACGTCGTGTTGGAGGACGTCTCAGAATCGATATCGTGCGGATTTTGGCGGATTCGATGGGATCCTCATGGTACCGGTTTTGGAGCGTCACACAACCCAGCAACGACATTGATGTGTACCAAAGGCCATTAGTTGAAGAAATTTTATAGTTGTGGGGCCAAAAACGTTGTACGTGTGTGGGATGAGTACAAACAGGAGTCGTTTGACATACGAACGTTGCTTCTCGTAACCATCAATGATTGGTCTGCTCTGAGCAACCTTTCAGTACAGACAAACAAGGGATACAATACATGCACACGTTGTTTAGATGAGACTAATAGTATATATTTGGATAAATCTAGGAAGGTTGTGTACCTTAGGCATTGTCGATTTTTTCTGAAGAATCATGCTATAAAAAAGAAAGGCAAGCATTTCAAAGGTGGGGCAGATCACCGGAACAAGCCTATCCGATGTACTGGCGATGATGTATTTGTTATGGTAAAGGATGCACTACAAGAAAAGTTCTGATCCTCAACGTCCAATTTTCGTCAGGTATGGCCCCTTTTTCGTCGCCTATGAGCCTACTCGACGATATGAGTTCTGTGGTCCAAACTGCGTCAGGCAAAGTCCTACCACGTTTTTTTCGGTTCGTCGCGTTCGGGCGCCCTTCCGCCACAGAAAATCAGATCATTGCAGAAGTGTTTTTGGGAGCCCGTTGATCGCCGACGCCATGCAACCGACACGTGCGGACTACTAATCGTCGCTAACGCCATTAGCCGACTGAAACCCCGTGGTAGATGGTAGGCCCACACAAAGCCTGCCACGCCTTAAGCGGGCCGGCCCATTTAGTTTGCGGGCTGGGCCAGCTGACTCGGTTTGACCGGTCAACTATATAGCTGGGCTGGTCCATTAGGTACGTGGGCCGGGCCTAACCTCTAAGGTTGACTGGTCAAAATTTAAAAGGGCCGGCCCACTAAGCACGTGGGCCGAGCCGAATGCCTTAGTTTGACCGATCAACAGCCAAACGTGCCAGCCCACTAAGCATATGGGGCCACTTTCCTATTACCGGGCCGACCCGTTTAGTAAGTGGGGTCCACCATAAAGCAAGTGGGCTGGCCCAAGGAGTTAGTGAGCCGGCCCACTAAGCATGTGGGGCCCACTTTCCTGTTATCGGGCCAGCCCAGTACGTAAGTGGGGTCACAATAAAGAAAGTGAGCTAGCTCAACAAGTTAGTGGGCCGTCCCAAAAAAACACGTGGAGCCCACTTTCCTGTTAACGGGTCGGCCCAGTTAGTAAGTGGGGTCCACCATAAAGCAAGTGGGTTGGCCCAACATGTTAGTGGGCCGGCCCAATAAGCAGGTCGGGCCCACTTTCATGTTAACGGGCCGGCCCAGTTAGGAAGTGGGGTCCACCATAAAAGCAAATGGGCTTGCCCAACAAGTTAACGGGCCGGCCCAATAAGCAGGTGCGGCCCACTTTCCTGCTAACGGGCCGGTCCAGTTAGCAAGTGGGGTCCGACATGAAGCAAGTGGGCTGGCCCAATAAGGTAGTGGGCTGGCCCAACAAAAAATGTGGGACCCACAATCTTGTTACCGAGTCGGCCCAGTTAGCAAGTAGGCTGGCCCAATAAGCACGTGGGGCCCACTTTCCTGTTAGTGGGCCTGCCCGTTTAGTTGGTGGTTCGGTCCACTACATAATATGTGAGCCTAGTATGGCCCAATAGTCTTGTTGGGCCGGCCCATCTAGGAATTGCTATGTTAACATACCAGCCCGTTAGGCGCTTTAGGATTTTGCGGGCAGGGCCATATGTGATTTCGCTTAATTGGGCCATTGAAGGGAAGGGAATTTGTGATTTAGATTGCGCATCACATAGAAAGATACTGAGAATATTTACGCAGCACATGATTTCTGTCGGATAGCCTCACTTACCACAAGCAGCATAGAAAGAATGCGCGAAAGAACTATATAAACTAACTAAATATTACATCAGCTTCAAGGCTTTGAGAAAATATTACAGAACCCAGAGAAATTGAATGATAATTAAACCTAGCAATACAATGAAGGGATTCGGCAATCTTTTATGTTGTCCGGGCACAACCTATATCTGAAACAAAGACATTACAAGTTAAGACAACAACAATGGAAAGGCAAAGACACTACAATGTTGTTTTCCAAAGAATTTGGAACTCACCATTTCCTCGTTATAACAAGATCATTGTAATGCGCACTGATAGTCTACCGGTATAAGGCTAATATAGACTACCAACAAGAAAATAAAGAGTGCATGCCGCATAGCAACAGCCAGAACATTTTAACATGGACAAATGGCAAATAATAAGCTGTGAGCTTCCTTTTGATGTGTATAATCTATACCAACATAAAAAAATGTGATTTTGTAATCATTAAGCAGCTGAGATAGTGCAAGATAAACAAGCAATCGAAATATTTTGTGGCTTATATAACCAAGCACGTTAGAATAAAACAACAGACTTACTACTGTCAAGTTCCATGCAGCTCACCATGTTGATACACTCGTTGAAGATGTCCGATGTTGCCCTTATTTATAAAGGGAGTTTTTTGTTACTCTGCATCAAGACACGACCAGTCATGCACATACGAGTTCCAGCATGATAAACAGTATGTATGTACTCCCTTCATCCTAGTGGTATTCATGCATTAAACACCGAAAATAGTGAGCGATGGGCTACATAATTACACTATATATGTGGCTGGAACCTCTCAAGAATGTGTGTTCATGCATATATATACACACGCAGGCCTATAGCAATACGAAAGGTACACATACTTGAACCAGAGCAGCAGTACTAGCCTGGCTTATGACAAACCAGAATGATACAATAGTTGTATCATTTGCAGTGCAGCAAAAGAACACCAACATGTTCAGTTACTTCCAAATTGACATGAAATACTACATAATAGAAGGTACTTATTTCTGTAACAAAGAATGAACCAGATATTAGTTATAATGTCAACAACTATAGAGCAGGTAATGCAAACCAACATGCTCAATTACTTAAATTGACCATGAACTAAATAATAGCAGCATTTTACTGTCATGGCTACTAATAAACCATAAAGGAATTATAATCTGAACTTTGTTGTGCAGGGAACGCTAATCAACACGTTCAGGGACTTAAAATACGTAATAGGCAGCACATAGAGGGTAGTGAATGAACTGATAGCAGGCAGTTAATTTAGTAGCTCACGGCGAACCAGGTACAAATTAAAATGGTATTACTTGTACATGGAATGCAGAGTGGGATGTTCAGTGACTTCAATTTGGCACGAACTACGTAATAGGAGGCCATTATTTTTGTAACAAACAATAAGCCAAATAGAAGTCAAGATGGCAAAAGCTATAGAGCAGGGAATATGGACCAACATGTGCAATTACTTAAAATTGGCCATGAACTAAATAATTGCAGAATGTTACTGTAATAGATAGGAATGAACCAGATAGGAATTATAAGAACACCATTCCTGAAGTTGTAGTGAAGGGAATGAAAATCAATATGTTTCAGGATATAAATTTGTTATGAGCAACATGCAGAGGTGTTGGAGATATGCCCAAGAGGCAATAATAAAGTGGTTATTATAATATCTTTGTGTTTATGATAAATGTTTATATACCATGCTATAATTGTATTAACCGAAACATTGATACATGTGTGTTATGTAAACAACAAGGAGTCCCTAGTAAGCCTCTTGTATAACTAGCTTGTTGATTAATAGATGATCATGGTTTCGTGATCATGAGCATTGGATGTTATTAATAACAAGGTTATGTCATTAGTTGAATGATATAATGGACACACACCCAAATGAGCGTAGCATAAGATCAAGTCATCAAGTTCATTTGCTATAAGCTTTCAATACATAGTTGTCTTAATCCTTCGACCATGAGATCATGTAAATCACTTACACCGAAAGGGTACTTTGATTACATCAAACGTCATTGCGTAAATGGGTGACAATAAAGATGGGATTAAGTATTTGGAAAGTGTGAGTTGAGGCATATGGATCAACAGTGGGATTTGTCCATCCTGATGACGGATAGATATACTCTGGGCCCTCTCGGTGGAATGTCATCTGATTAGCTTGCAAGAATATGAATAGTTCATAAGAGATCACATACCACGGTACGAGTAAAGAGTACTTGTCGGTAACGAGGTTGAACAAGGTATGGAGATACCGATGATCAAACCTCGGACAAGTAAAATATCGCGAGACAAAGGGAATTGACATCGTATGTAAATGGTTCAATCGATCACTAAGTCATCGTTGAATATGTGGGAGCCATTATGGATCTCCAGATCCCGCTTTTGGTTATTGCTCGGAGAGGAGTCTCGACCATGTCTGCATAGTTCGCGAACCGTAGGGTGACGCGCTTAAGGTTCGATGTCGCATAAGTAGATTTGAATATGGTATGGAGACGAAATTTGTTCGGAGTCTCGGATGTGATCCAGGATGTCACGAGGAGGTCCGAAATAGTCCGGAGAATAAGATTCATATAAGGGAAGTTGATTTCTGGGTTTTCGGAAATGTTCGGGATTGTTCCGGTGTTGACTGGAAGGTTCTAGAAGGTTCCGGAAGGGTCCACCATGGGGCCCACGACCTAGGAGGCCCACCGTGGGCCGAGGGGATGCTCCCTGGTCTAATGGGCCAGGGGCACTTGGCCCCAAGGCCCAGGCCGGCCAACCCCCTAGGGTTTCCCTGGGGGGGATCAACTTGGGGGAGGGGAAAGCCCCTCTTCCCCCCTTGGCCGCCGCCCCCCCTAACCCTAGATGGGAAAGGGGGCCACCTTGGCCGGCTGCCCCCCTATATAAAGAGGGGAGGGGGTGGCCGGCCACACCCCCCATCCATTGCCTCCTCCTCTGGCCGCCTCTCCCTCCACCATACGCTGCTCCGGCTTAGGCGAAGCCCTGCAGCTTTTCATCCTCCACTACCACCACCACGCCGTCGTGCTGCTGGAATTTGGAGGAGATCTACCATACCTCCGCTGCCCGCTGGAACGGGAGAGGAAGGAGCTTCATCGACACCGTACGCGCGACCGAGTACGGAAGTGCTGCCGGATTGCAGCACCGGGGACGATCGTCTACACCAACAATGAGATTAATCTCGTAGGCTTTGGAATCTTCGAGGGTTAGTCTCATCTCCATCTCGTTGCTTTGATCTTGTAGATTAGATCTTGGGTGTTCCATAGATTAGATCTTGGATTTATTCGTTTTGCGGTAGGAAATTTTTTGTTTTCTATGCTACGAACCCCATCAGTGGTATCAGAGCCAGGTCTATGCATAGATCTGTTGCACGAGTAGAACACAATGGTTTTGTGGGCGGTGATGCTCTTGTTGCTTTAGTTTGTGTACTTTGCTTCTTGCGGGATGGTGGGATGAAGCGGCCCGGGCTAACTTTACATGACCGCGTCTCATGAGACTTGCTCCACGCTTGACATGCAACTTGTATTGCATAAGTGGCTTTGCGGGTGTCTGTCTCTCCCACCATAGTGAAGATTGTAATTTACACTTCTATTGTCAACACTAGTATCACCGTTGTGGTTCATGTTCGTAGGTAGATTGGATCTTACTCGAAAACCCTAAACCACGTAAAATATGCAAACCAAATTAGAGGCATCTAACTTGTTTTTGCAGGGTTTGGTGATGTGATATGGCCATGATGTGATGATGATTATATTTGATGTATGAGATGTTCATTATTGTATTATGGCAACCGACAGGAGCCTAATGGTTGTCTTTAATTTTGTTAAAGACCTGCGTGTCTATTCATCATGTAATAGCTTTATTTCAAGTAGTTGTTATAGTAGCTATAAGTGATGGACAACCATGAAGCGGCGCCACTGACCTTGACGCCATGCTGGTGATGATGGAGATCATGTCCGTGCTTTGGAGATGGAGATCAAAAGCACAAAGAAGAAAGGCCATATCATATCACACATTATGAATTGCATGTGATGTTAATCCTTTTATGCATCTTATTTTGCTTAGATCGCGACGGTAGCATTATAAGATGATCCCTCTCACTAAATATCAAGATAATAAAGTGTTCATCCTTAGTATGCACCGTTGCTAAGACTTGTCGTTTCGAAGCATCTCGTGATGATCGGGTGTGATAGACTCTACATGTGCATACAACGGGTGCAAGCCAGATTTGCACACGCAGATACTAAGGTTGCCTTGACGAGCCTAGCATGTACGTACATGGTCTCGAACACGGGATACCGAAAGGTAGAGCATGAGTCATATGAATGATATGATGAACACTTTGAGTGTTCGCCTTTGAAGCTACATCTTTTCTCGTGAAGATCGGACTTGGTGTAGTGGATTTGGTTCGTGTAATCACTAAGACAATGCGAGGGATGTTGTTTTAAGTGGGAGTTCACCTAGTTAATTTCAGAATTAAAATTTGAACTCAATTTATCATAAACTTAGTCTAAACTCTTTGCAAATATGTTGTAGATCATGGCGCCCTCCATCAATTTTAACCAGTTCCTAGAGAAAGAAAAGCTTAAGGGCAATGGCACCAACTTCACCGATCGGTTCCGTCATGTGAGGAATTGCCTCACTGGTGGAAACCTGCAATTTGTCCTCGAAGCACCGCTAGGTCCCCCACCACCTCCTGCAGTATCCGAGGACATAAAGAATGTTTATGAGACTCGGGCAACTCGGTACTCCGAAGTTCAGTGTGCCATCTTGTGCAGCCTAGAGGCAGAGCTCCAAAAGCGTTTTGAGCACCACGACCCCTGTGAGATGATGCGTGAGCTCAAACTTATCTTTGAGACTCATGCGGCCGTGGAGAGCTATGAGGCCTCGAAGCAGTTCTTTACCCGCATGATGGAAGAAGGCAGCTCCGTTAGTGAGCACATGCTCGTCATGTCCGGGCATGCGAAGAAGCTCAATGACTTGGGGATGATGATCCCTAACCAGCTGGGTATTCATCGTGTCCTTCAATCACTGCCACCAAGTTACAAGAACTTCGTGATGAACTACAACATGCGTAACATGAATAAGGATTTACCTGAAATCTTTTCCATGCTGAAATCACTGAAGTAGAGATTAAGAAGGAGAACCAAGTGTTGATGGTCAACAAGACCACCAGTTTCAAAAAGCAAGGCAAGCCTAACAAGGGTAACTTCAAGAAGGGCGGCAAGAAAGTTGCACCGCATCCTGAGAAGCCTAAGGCTGGTCCTAAACCTGAGACTGTGTGCTATTATCGCTGTGGGAAGGGGCACCGAAGCGCAATTGCCCCAAATACTTGGCCGATCCGAAGAGCGGCCACGTCAAAAAGAAAGGTATATTTGATATACATGTTATTGATGTCTATCTTACCGGTTCTCGTAGTAGTGCCTGGGTATTTGATACCGGTTCGGTTGCTCACATTTGTAACTCGAATCAGAACTGCGGAATAGACGAAGCCTGGCAAGAGACGAGGTGACGATGCGCGTTGGAAATGGATCCAAAGTCGATGTGATCGCTGTCGGCACGCTCCCTCTACATCTACCTTCGGGATTAGTTTTAAACCTTAATAATTGTTATTTGGTACCTGCGTTGAGCATGAACATTATATCTGGATCTTGTTTAATGCAAGACGGTTATTCGTTTAAGTCTGAGAATAATGGTTGTTCGATTTATATGAGTAATGTCTTTTATGGCCATGCACCTGAGATGAATGGTTTATTCTTGTTAAATCTCGATAGTAGTGATACACATGTTCATAACATTAATGCTAAGCGAATGAAATTGAATGATAATTCTACTTATATGTGGCACTCGCTGCCTTGGTCATATTGGAGTGAAGCGCATGAAGAAACTCCATTTCGATGGACTTCTTGAGTCACTTGACTTTGAGTCACTTGACAGATGCGAAGCATGTCTAATGGGAAAAATGACTACGACTCCATTTTCTGGTACAATGGAGCGAGCTACAGACTTATTGGAAATCATACATACCGATGTGTGCGGACCAATGAGTGTAGCATCGCGCTGATGGTTATCGTTATGTTCTAACCTTCACGGATGATCTGAGTAGATATGGATATATTTACTTTATGAAACATAAGTCCGAGACTTTTGAGAAGTTCAAGGAATTCCAAAGTGAAGTAGAAAATCAACGTAACAAGAAGATTAAGTTTCTGCGTTCTGATCGCGGAGGCGAATATCTGAGTTATGAGTTTGGCATGCATTTAAAGAAATGCGGAATACTTTCACAGTTGACACCGCCGGGAACACCACAGCGTAATGGTGTGTCCGAACGTCGTAATCGAACTCTGTTAGATATGGTTCGGTCTATGATGTCTCTTACCGATTTGCCGTTATCGTTTTGGGGTTATGCATTAGAGACAGCCGCATTCACTTTAAATAGGGCACCATCTAAATCCGTTGAAACGACACCGTATGAACTATGGTTTGGAAAGAAACCTAAGCTGTCGTTCCTTAAGGTTTGGGGTTGCGAAGCTTATGTAAAGAAGTTACAGCCTGACAAGCTAGAACCCAAAGCGGAGAAATGCGTCTTCATAGGATACCCTAAAGAAACAATTGGGTACACTTTCTATCACAGATCCGAAGGCAAAATCTTTGTTGCCAAGAACGGATCCTTTCTTGAGAAGGAGTTTCTCACTAAAGAAGTGACTGGAAGGAAAGTAGAACTCGACGAGGTTAATGAACCTTCTCTCATAGATCAGAGTAGCGCAGTGCCGGAAGAAATTCCTGCACAGCCTGCACCGATAGGAGAGGAAGCGAATGATGATGATCATGAAACTTCGAACGAGGAAGCTACTGAACCTCGCAGATCGACGAGGGAACGTACCACTCCTGATTGGTATGATCCCTGTCTGAATGTCATGATTGTGGACAACAATGATGAGGACCCCGCGACGTATGAAGAAGCAATGATGAGCCCAGATTCCAACAAATGGCAAGAAGCCATGAAATCCAAATGGGATCCATGTATGATAACAAAGTATTGACTTTGGTAGACTTACTCGATAGCCGCAAGGCTGTCGAGAATAAATGGATCTTTAAGAGAAAAACAGATGCCGATGGTAATATTACTGTCTATAAAGCTCGACTTGTCGCAAAGGGTTTCCGACAAATTCAAGGAGTTGACTACGATGAGACTTTCTCACCTGTAGCGAAGCTAAAGTCTGTGAGGATTTTGTTAGCAATAGCTGCATTTTTCGATTATGAAATCTGGCAGATGGATGTCAAAACGGCGTTCCTTAATGGTGATATTGAGGAAGAGTTGTATATGGTACAACCCAAAGGTTTTGTCGATCCTGAAAATGCTGACAAGGTATGCAAACTTCAGCGTTCCATTTATGGACTGAAGCAAGCTTCCAGGAGTTGGAATTTACGCTTTGATAGAGTGATCAAAGATTTCGGTTTTATACGGACTCATGGTGGGGCCTGTATTTACAAGAAAGTGAGTGGGAGCTCTGTAGCGTTCCTGATATTATATGTAGATGACATATTATTGATTGGGAATGATATAGAACTATTAAGCAGTGTTAAAGGTTATTTGAATAAATGTTTTTCAATGAAAGACCTTGGTGAAGCAGCATACATTTTAGGCATCAAGATTTATAGAGATAGATCAAGACGCCTAATAGGCCTTTCACAGAGTACATACTTGGACAAGATTCTAAAGAAGTTTAGAATGGATGAAAGCAAGAAGGGGTTCTTGCCTATGTTGCTGTGTAAGGTCTTGAGTAAGACTCAAGGTCCAGCTACAGCAGAAGAAAGAGAGAGGATGAGCAAGATCCCCTATGCTTCGGCAGTAGGCTCTCTCATGTATGCCATGCTGTGTACTAGACCGGATATCGCACATGCTGTTAGTTTGACCAGCAGATATCAAAGTGATCCAGGAATGGAACACTGGACAGCGGTCAAGAATATCCTGAAGTACTTGAAAAGGACTAAGGATATGTTTCTTTGTTATGGCGGTGACCAAGAGCTCGTTGTAACTAGTTACACTGATGCAAGTTGGAACACCGATCCTGATGACTCTAAGTCTCGATGCAGGTACGTGTTTATATTGAATGGTGCGGCAAGCTGGAGCAGTTCCAAGCAGTGCACGGTGGCGAAATCTTCAACAGAATCTGAATATATAGCGGCTTCAGAGGCTTCATCGGAAGCGGTATGGATGAAGAGGTTCATTGTTGAGCTTGGTGTGGTTCCTAGTGCATTGGACCCGTTAGTCATTGATTGTGACAACACGGGTGCCATCGCCAATGCAAAGGAACCAAGGTCACACAAGAAGCTGAAGCATATCAAGCTGCGTTTTCATTCGATTCGCGAGTACATCGAAGATGGTGAAGTAGAGATTTGCAAAGTACACACGGATCTGGATGTTGCAGATCCGTTGACTAAAGCTCTCCCAAGGGCAAAGCATGACCAACACCAGAATGCCATGGGTGTTAGGTACCTTACAATGTAATCTAGATTATTGACTCTATTGCAAGTGGGATACTGTTGGAGATATGCCCAAGAGGCAATAATAAAGTGGTTATTATAATATCTTTGTGTTTATGATAAATGTTTATATACCATGCTATAATTGTATTAACCGAAACATTGATACATGTGTGTTATGTAAACAACAAGGAGTCCCTAGTAAGCCTCTTGTATAACTAGCTTGTTGATTAATAGATGATCATGGTTTCGTGATCATGAGCATTGGATGTTATTAATAACAAGGTTATGTCATTAGTTGAATGATATAATGGACACACACCCAAATGAGCGTAGCATAAGATCAAGTCATCAAGTTCATTTGCTATAAGCTTTCAATACATAGTTGTCTTAATCCTTCGACCATGAGATCATGTAAATCACTTATACCGAAAGGGTACTTTGATTACATCAAACGTCATTGCGTAAATGGGTGACAATAAAGATGGGATTAAGTATTTGGAAAGTGTGAGTTGAGGCATATGGATCAACAGTGGGATTTGTCCATCCTGATGACGGATAGATATACTCTGGGCCCTCTCGGTGGAATGTCATCTGATTAGCTTGCAAGCATATGAATAGTTCATAAGAGATCACATACCACGGTACGAGTAAAGAGTACTTGTCGGTAACGAGGTTGAACAAGGTATGGAGATACCGATGATCAAACCTCGGACAAGTAAAATATCGCGAGACAAAGGGAATTGACATCGTATGTAAATGGTTCAATCGATCACTAAGTCATCGTTGAATATGTGGGAGCCATTATGGATCTCCAGATCCCGCTATTGGTTATTGCTCGGAGAGGAGTCTCGACCATGTCTGCATAGTTCGCGAACCGTAGGGTGACGCGCTTAAGGTTCGATGTCGCATAAGTAGATTTGAATATGGTATGGAGACGAAATTTGTTCGGAGTCTCGGATGTGATCCAGGATGTCACGAGGAGGTCCGGAATAGTCCGGAGAATAAGATTCATATAAGGGAAGTTGATTTCTGGGTTTTCGGAAATGTTCAGGATTGTTCCGGTGTTGACTGGAAGGTTCTAGAAGGTTCCGGAAGGGTCCACCATGGGGCCCACGACCTAGGAGGCCCACCGTGGGCCGAGGGGATGCTCCCTGGCCTAATGGGCCAGGGGCACTTGGCCCCAAGGCCCAGGCCGGCCAACCCCCTAGGGTTTCCCTGGGGGGGATCAACTTGGGGGAGGGGAAAGCCCCTCTTCCCCCCTTGGCCGCCGCCCCCCCTAACCCTAGATGGGAAAGGGGGCCACCTTGGCCGGCTGCCCCCCTATATAAAGAGGGGAGGGGGTGGCCGGCCACACCCCCCATCCATTGCCTCCTCCTCTGGCCGCCTCTCCCTCCACCATACGTTGCTCCGGCTTAGGCGAAGCCCTGCAGCTTTTCTTCCTCCACTACCACCACCACGCCGTCGTGCTGCTGGAATTTGGAGGAGATCTACCATACCTCCGCTGCCCGCTGGAACGGGAGAGGAAGGAGCTTCGTCGACACCGTACGCGCGACCGAGTACGGAAGTGCTGCCGGATTGCAGCACCGGGGACGATCGTCTACACCAACAACGAGATTAATCTCGTAGGCTTTGGAATCTTCGAGGGTTAGTCTCATCTCCATCTCGTTGCTTTGATCTTGTAGATTAGATCTTGGGTGTTCCATAGATTAGATCTTGGATTTATTCGTTTTGCGGTAGGAAAATTTTTGTTTTCTATGCTACGAACCCCATCAAGAGGATAGTTAATGCTAGAGCTAAGAATGGACCAGATACTGAATATAGTGGGATCACCTGTGAACTTGTAGAAGAGCTGAAGAGGAAATGCAAACCAATATGTTCACCATTCCATGTGTGAGTGCCATGCAAAGTAAGAGAAGCGAGTTAATGTTGCAGCTTTTGAATAACCCGATGGCACACAAAATTATTATCGAAGTAGCTATTGTGATGAGTTTAAATAAATTTGTACTGCAGGATAGAAGAGCGATAGCATGCAGGAACTAATAGTAGTCAGTTACTTTGTTAGCTTATGATGAAGTAGATAGAAATAACAATGGCATCACTTGTAGTACAGGGAATGCAGACCAACATGTTCAGGAAGTACAAAATTGGCATGCACGGAATAGTAGCAGGCTATAATTTTTGTAACAACGACTGAGCAAGATATAGAAGTTATGATGGCTACATCTACAGAGCAGGGAATGCAAACCAAAATGTTCAATCGCTTAAACTTAGCAATGAACTAGAAAATAGCAGCGTGTTACTGTCATAGCTAGGAATGAACTTAAAAAGCTTCAGACAAACAAGCATCTAAACCCAGAACATGTCACTAAAACAAGGGACTTACATTAGGAGAAGCACTCTGTGGGAGTCACAACAGATCTTCCTGGGGTTGATAGAACCGGTGATGAAGTACACTACATGTGCTACTTGGGTTTGGAGAGACGGCCATTACACTTCATGGTTACTCATCTCATATGCAAAAACGTAACGGTGCGTCGTTAGGACAAACAGGTCCCCCCATGATTAAACAAGAACTTGTAGGCAGCAATAGAAAAGCGACAGTAGAAGAGTTTAGATAGGTGTGGATCATGCACGGTGCCGGTGAAGCAGATCCGGTTCATGCACAGCGGTGTCGGTGAGCTAGATCCGATGCGGTGGACGACGGATCCGGTGAAGTGGCTCCGGTGGGGTGGACGATACCGCTGCTGAGTATATAGTTTCGAGGTTCGGCGGGGATGATCCGGTCTGGTTGATGACTTCATCGATGAAGCGGCTCTGGCAGACAGCCGGATGAGGAGGACGTGGCATCTGTAGGCCAGGGAAGTCCGGCGAGGATGTTCCGGTGCGGTGGTCGTGGAGTTGGGAGAGAGAGGGACTTGGGAAGTGATGACCCACAAGTATAGGGGGTGTATCGTAGTATCTTCGATAACTAAGAATGTCGATCCCAACGAGGATCAGAAGGTGTTGACAAGCAGTTTCGATGAAGGATTCACTGTAAATGCTCACAGACAAGTATTCAGGGGGTTTTGATGTAACAGATGAATAAAGTACGAGTGAGTAAAGTGCGAGAGTAACAATTGCAGCAAGTGGCCCAATCCTTTTTAGCACAAAGGACAAGCCGGTTTGTTTACTTATAATAACCAAACGTTCCTGAGGACACACGGGATTTTAGTCTAGTGCTTTCGCTACATACGGCTAATTAATCTTCATTGTTTTGATAAGTGTTGTGTGGGTGAACCTATGCTAATGTACCGCCCTTCCTAGGACTAATACATACTTGTGATTATACCCCTTGCAAGCATCCGCAACTACAAGAAAGTAATTAAGATAAATCTAACCACAGCCTTAAACTCTGAGATCCTGCTATCCCTCCTGCATCGATATACCAACGGGGGCTCAGGATTCTGTCACTCCGGCAACCCCGCAATTGGCAAACGAGTACAAGATGCATTCCCTAGGCCCATAAAGGTGAAGTGTCGTGTAGTCGAGGTTCACACAACACCACTAGAAGAATAACATCACAACTTAAATATCATAACATTGAATATTACTCAACCATACTTCACTACTAACATTTAGACTTCACCCATGTCCTCAAGAACTAAACGAACTACTCACGAGACATCATATGGAACATGATCAGAGGTGATATGATGATGAATAACAATCTGAACATAAACCTTGGTTCAACGGTTTCACTCAATAGCATCAATAACAAGTAGAAATCAACACCGAGAGAGTTTCCCCTATCAAACAATCAAGATCCAACCCAATTTGTTACAGCGGTGACGATGTGCAGCGGTGGAGACGGCGGTGATGATGATGGAGATGATGATGATGGTGATGGAGATGATGTCCAGCTCGATTTCGGTGACGATGGTGTCGATTTCCCCCTCCGGGAGGGAATTTCCCCGGCAGATTTCAGCCTGCCGGAGAGCTCTTTTCTCTCTGGTGTTCTCCGCCTCGCAGAGGCGGCTGTGTCTCTTTGCGACCTATCCCCTGGAGCTTAGGTTTTCGGGACGAAGACGTTCACGAAGAAAAGGAGGCGAGAGGGGGCAGTGGGCCCCCTCCTCACAGGGCGGCGCGGCCAGGCCTTGGGCCGCGCCGGCCTATGAGGTGGGCCCGCCTCGAGTCCCCTCGGCTCCCCCTTCTGGCTCCCTTCGTCTTCTGGAAAAATAGGATTTTTCATATAATTTCCGTCGACTGTTGATCTTCCGAAATATTGCATTCTGACGGCGCTTTTTCCAGCAGAATCCTGACTCCGGTGCGCGATCCTCCAATAATCATGAATCATGCAAAATAGATGAAATAACATAAGTATCATCTCCAAATATGAAATATATCAATGAATAACAGCAAATTATGATATAAAATAGTGATGCAAATTGGACGTATCAACTCCCCCCAAGCTTAGACTTCGCTTGTCCCCAAGCGAAACTGAACTCGGTAAATAGGACCACATGTTTATGGAGTGAAGAGTCGAAATAAAAAATGGACAAGAAGCTTCATATTCATTCACACAAGACATTTTAGTAAACAACTTCCTCATATAATTCAACTTGAAACAAGTATAAGGTAATCACAAATAAAGGTGCATAAGAAATCATAGTTGGTGATGGCAAACTTCGTTCTTGGTCAAAGAACAGTTAACAGGTTATACTTATCTATCGAGCAGCGCTCTTATGTTAAAGTTTATATGGCACAACTTGCATACTCAATCATAATAACCTCCTCATGATCATTGATAACTTGCAAAGCTATATTCATTCAGATAAAACTTGTACTAAACAAGGAAGAATAAAAGACATGATGAAGCAAATCACAATATAATGGTTTGATGACAACAACTCAAATGCTTGCTTAAGATGGAGGGAAATAGGTTTACTGACTCAACATAGAGTAAAAGACAGGCCCTTCGCAGAGGGAAGCAGGGATTAAATCATGTGCTAGAGCTTTTTCAGTTTTGAAATCATATAAAGAGAATGAAATTAACATTTTGAGAGGTGTTTGATGTTGTCAACGACTGGTAGCGGGTACTCTAACCCCCTTGCCCGACAAACCTTCAAAGAGCCTTTTATTTTTTTGTATGGCACTCCTTCCAACCTTTCTTTCACAAACCATGGCTAACCGAATCCTCGGGTGCCTGCCAACAATCTTATACCATGAAGGAGTGCCTTTTTATTTTAGTTTTATTATGATGACACTCCCCCCAACCTTTGCTTACACAAGCCATGGCTAACCGAATCCTTCGGGTGCCGTCCATCAATCACATACCATGGAGGAGTGTCTATTTAGGTTAATTAATTTGGGACTGGGAATCCCATTGCCAGCTCTTTTTGCAAAATTATTGGATAAGCGGATGAAGCCACTAGTCCATTGGTGAACGTTGCCCAACAAGATTGAAAGATAAAACACCACATACTTCCTCATGAGCTATAAAACATTGACACAAATAAGAGGTAATAAATTTTGAATTGTTTAAAGGTAGCACACGAAGTATTTAATTGGAATGGCAGGAAATACCATGTAGTAGGTAGTTATGGTGGACACAAATGGCATAGGTTTGGGTTAAGGTTTGGATGCACGAGAGGTATTCCCTCTCAGTACAGGTCTTTGGCTAGCAAGGTTAATTAGCAAGCATAAGAGTCGAGGGAAACAAACAAATATACATGTGATAGAAAAAATCATGCAGCTTCCTTGTAAGCACCAACAATTTTAACTTCAGAATAATAAGCTATGAGCTAACAAGAAAGGAAGACAATGAAACAACTACATGTATTTCTCTTTTCTACTTAAACCTCAAAGTGTTGTTGCTATTGACCAATGCTAAGTTTGCCAAAACCAAATAGATTTATTCAATGCTCCCAAAGTGATACCAATACTAATAACAAGATCAGTCATATAATAAGGATTGCAAACTAAAATAAGATGTGCAATATGTAAATGATAAGACTTCTCATTAATATTCCATAACGATAACTCATACCAAGGGATACATAGACAATCAACTAAAGGAGAGATACTTCCACACTGCAACCCATTTTATATGATAACTTTCCTACTCATGATATGACACTACTTGACAGTAAAAAGTAAAAGGTAGTGATGATGTGATACCGCGGCACTCCCCCAAGCTTGGAACAAACCAAGGGGATGCCAATACCGATGATGAATTACTCCTTCGGCGATGGTGGTGATGAATTCTTGACAAGCTTCTCAACAAGCTCCTGAAGCTCATCAATCTTGTACATGAGGTTGCGGATCATCTCCGAATTATGCTCGACGCGGTTAAGAAGTATGTCCGACGGCGAGTCCCAACTCTTGGAGTTATTTCCCCACTCTTCACCCTCAGGCTTCATCCTTCCTGCAGTGTTAGAACGATCTATATCCCAATTGCTAGGCAATGCTGCCTTGGGAGTCCTTTCAATTTGACTATTGAAAATTAGATTGCGGAAGGGATGGTGAGTGCCTGAAGTAAATGTCTTTGGAGCTAGGTAATGACGTGGAACCCTTCCTCCGGTGCGAATTCTTGCGCTCTTGTTTGCACTAAAAGGGTTATCCACCACCTCGATGCTTGCGATGGTAGCACACGGGTATGCGCGCGAGTCTTCCTCCACCTTTTCTTCATCCTCTTCCTTGACGCTTTTGTCCACCTCTTTCCACTCGGGATCTTGAATATCTTCATCCGAAAGCTCCTTGCCCTTGTTCTTGGAGACCATGGTGCTCCTAGATTGAAAGCAGATCCTGGCAGAAACAGCTCGAAACAAAACACGTCGAGAAAACGATATCACTACAAGAAAAGTTCTGATAGACAACGTCCCAAAATCGTCAACTAAGGGGCATTTTTCGTCGCCTATGGGCCTAACCCGACGATATGGGTTCTGTTGTGGAAACTGCGTCAGGCAAAGTCCTACGATGATTTTTTCGGTCCGTCGCGCTTGGGCGCCCTTCCGCCACGGAAAATCGGACCGTTGCCCAAGTGTTTCCGGGAGCCCGTTGACTGCTGACGTCATGCAAACTGACACGTGGCAGACGCCGTTAACTGGCAGTTAACGGCGTTAACCGGCTGAAACCCCGTGGTAGATGGTAGGCCCACACGAGGCCTGCCACGTCTTAAGCGGGCCGGCCCATTAAGTTTGCGGGCCGGGCCAGCTGACTTAGTTTGACCGGTCAACTATATAGCTGGGCTAGTCCATTAGTTACGTGGGCCGGGCCTAACCTCTAAAGTAGACTGGTCAAAACTTTAATGGGCCGGCACACTAAGCATGTGGGCCGGGCCGAATGCACTCGTTTGACCGGTCAACAGGCAAAAGGGCCGGCCCACAAGACATGTGGGACCCACTTTCCTGGTATCGGGCCGGCTCGTTTACAAAGTGGGGTCCACATCAAAGCAAGTGGGCCGGCCCAAAAAAATATTGGGCCGGCCCAATTAGCATGTGGGTCCCACTTTCCTGTTAAAGGGCCAGCCCATTTAGTATGTGGGGTCCACATTGGATCAACTGGGCCGGCCCAACAAGATAGTGGGCCGGGCCAAAACACTGGTGGGTCCCACTTTCCAGTTAAAAGGCTGGCCCATTTAGTATGTGGGGTCCACCATATAGCAAGTGGGCCGGCCCAACAAGATAGTGGGCCGGGCCAAAACACTGGTGGGTCCCACTTTCCAGTTAAAAGGCTGGCCCATTTAGTATGTGGGGTCCACCATATAGCAAGTGGGCCGGCCCAACAAGATAGTGGGCCGGGCCAAAAACACTGGTGGGTCCCACTTTCCTGTTAAAGGGCCGGCCCATTTAGTATGTGGGGTCCACCATATAGCCAGTGGGCCGGCCCAAAATGCTTGTTGGGCCGGCCAAAATCCCAGGTGGGTCCCACTTTCCTGTTAAAGGGCCGGCCCATTTAGTATGTGGGGTCCACCATATAGCAAGTGGTCCGGCCCAACAAGATAGTGGGCCGGGCCAAAAACACAGGTGGGTCCCACTTTCGTCTTAAAGGGCCGGCCCATTTAGTATGTGGGGGCCACAACAAAAGCAATTGGGCTGGCCCAACTAGTTAGTGGGCCGGCCCAGTAGTGGGTGGGGTCCACCTTAAAGCAAGTGGGCCGGCCCAATAAAAGTGTGGGGTCCACAGTAAATCAAGTGGGCTGGCCCAATAAGTAAATGGGCTAGCCCGTTTAGTTGCTGTTTATATGCCGGCGTAATAGGCGCTTTAGGATTTTGCGGGCTGGCACATATGTGATTTCGCTTAATTGGGCCGTTTAAGGGATGGGAATTCGTGATTTAGCTACTGAGAATATTTACGCAGCATTGATTTCTGTCTGATAGCCTCACTTACCACAAGCACCAAAGAAAAAATGCGCGAAAGAACTATAAAAACTAACTAAATATTACATCAGCTGCAAGGCATTGAAAAAATATTACAGAACCCAGAGAAATTGAATGGTAATTAAACCTAGCAATACAATGAAGGGATCCGACAAATCTTTTAAGTTGTCCATGCAGCACCTATATCTGAAACAAAGACATTACAAGTTAAGACAGCAACAATGGAAAGGCAAAGACACTACAATATTGTTTGCCAAAGAATTTGGAACTCATCATTTCGTCGTTATAACAAGATCATTGTAATGCGCACAATAAGCAAAAGAGTGCATGCCGCATACCAACAGCCAATATAACAGAGCATGTTAGAATGAAACAGCAGACTTACTACTGTCGAGTCCCATGCAAACCAACATGTCCAGGGAGTACAAAATTGGCATGAACAACATAGTAGCAGGCTATAAATTTTGTAACAATGACTGAGCAAGATGAAGTTATGATGGCTACATCTACAGAGCAGGGAATGTAAACCAAAAATAGAAGTTACGATGGCAAAAGCTAAAGAGGAGGGAATGTGAACCAACATGTGCCAAGTGCAATTACTTCATTTTGGCCGTGAACTAAATAATACTCCTGAACTTATAGTGAAGGGGATGCAAATCAAGATGTTTCGGGATATAAACTTGTAATGAGCAACACATAGAGGATAGTTAATGCTGGACCTTAGGATGGACCAGCTACAGAATATAGTGGGATCACCTGTGAACTTGTATAAGAGGGAATGCAAACCAATATGTTCAGCTTTCCATATGTGAGCGTCATGCCAAGTTAGAGAAACAAGTCAATAATGCAGCTTTTGAAGAACAAGATGGCACGCAAAATTATTATCTAGTAGTATGACAAGTTTATTTGTACTACAGGCTAGATAGCAGAGTGATAGCATGCCAAACTAAGTCCTTACTTTGTTAGCTTACAATGAACTAGATACAAAACAATGGCATCACCGTAGTACAGGGAATGCAAACCAACATGTTCATGGAGTAAAAAATTGGCATTAACAACATAGTAGCAGGCAATAAATTTTGTAACAACGACTGAGCAAGATAAAGTTATGATGGCTAGATCTACAGAGCAGGGAATGTAAACCAAATATAGAAGTTACGATGCCAAAAGCTATAGAGCAGGGAATGCGAACCAACATGTGCAATTACTTAAAATTGGCCATGAACTAAATAATAGCAGGATGTTACTATAATACCTATAATTTCTGTAACAACGACTGCGCAAGATAGAAGTTATGATGGCTACATCTACAGAGCAGGGAATGCAAACCAAAATGTTCAATCGCTTAAAGTTAGCAATGAAGTAGAAAATAGCAACGTGTTACGGTCATAGCTAGGAATGAACTAAAAGAGCTTCCGACAAACAAGCATCTGAACCCAGAACATGGCGCTAAAACAAGGGACTTACATTAGGAGAAGCACTCTGTGGGAGTCACAACAGATCTTCCTGGGGTTGATAGATCCGGTGATGAAGTACGCTACATGTGCTACTTGGGGTTGGAGAGACGGCCATTACACTTCATGATTACTCATCTCATCTGCAAAAATGTAACGGCGCGTCGTTAGCACAAACAGGTTCCCCCAAGATTAAACAAGAACTTGCAGGCAAGCAATAGAAAAGCGACAGTAGAAGAGTTTAGATCATGCACAGCGCCGGTGAAGCAGATCCGGTTCATGCACAGCGGTGTCGGTGAGCAAGATCCGATGTGGTGGATGACGGATCCGGCGAAGCGGCTCAGCTGAAGCGACTGCTGGATGAGCATATGGTTTCGAGGTACGGCGGGGATGATCCGGTCCGGTTGATGACGGCGTCGATGAAGCGGCTCCGGCAGGCAGCCGGCTGACGAGGATCGCGAGGGCTCGGGTAGACCAGGGAAGTCCGGCGGGGATGTTCCGGTGCGGTGGTCGTGGAGGTGGGAGAGAGGGACTTGGGAAGTTCCGGTGGGTGGTCTCAGAGGAGAGAGTGAGGGAAATGATTTTTTTTGGGAGGGTCTCCGGGCTAGGGAGGTGGTGATCCAAAAAATGACGGGCATACCCCCCCACCAACCGACTTTGCTGCCATCTCCACAGGGGTAGAATGGGAATTTGGAAGCGTGTGAAATTTTTGTATTTTGTGGGCGGGAAGTTTTACCGCTATGAGATTTTGAATTTGGCTACCGTCCAAGTATAATGATAAAAAATTGTGACACCGTACTAGTACCTCTGTTCAAGGCCGAGTGCAAAATCAAATCATCATCACATTAAATACCGGTTACTATCATCGTGATCTATCTTGTTATCCCATTCAAAAACCCGTCTGAAATATTTCAGGATTGGCGGGAGATTTTGCCGCCCGACTGAGATTTGATTTTGAATATGGCTATGGTCAAGTAATATAATATAATACTAATATAAAGACGGTACACCTGGTTAAGTACTAATTGCTCTGCTCCGGCAGTCAAGGCCAGCAGCCACATCAAGCCATCATCATTACAAACAAAATCAGTCAAATCTAGAAGCTAGTATACGAAAAATCACAGCAGCATAATAAATCCAGAAAACTAAGTACGGAGTATAATACATCAACTGCATACAACAGCCAAAAGCAGCCAATAACAATGTTAATGTTCACGACAAACTAATCTGAAAATAATACAAGACGCAATGTATGGCCAACATGAAGATTAGGATACCCCAAGATGAATGAATCTGATCTTCATTCAGCATATATTTCTTCGTCACTCCATTCTCTCGATCTGAAGGAAATATTCATTGAACTCCTTCCGTCACAGTGTGCAGCCAATACATCCTCCAAACGGTATGTCCTTTGTTCATTTCTCATACCATAGTTTCCTAATCTATCCACACGTATTGGCCACTCATCCCAGGCCTTTATATCATCAAAGTACTCTCTGATATAACCCAAATCTGTGTAGTAGATGCAGCCAGGTCGAAGTGTCGGGTGCACTCGGTGTCGACGGAGATACACCGGATATAATGGACGAAGAAGGCACGACCGCCAATGTTATTGACGGCATGGAGAGAGCGGCTCTCGTTGTCCACACGGTACACCAATGGTTGACCTTCCTCCAAATGCTTGTTGTCCAACAACACAAGCAAGCAGAAAGCACCATCCGACTTCACAAGGTAGAACTTGTTATTTCCAAGTGCCGGAAATGAAAAAAGTGGATCCATGTTGACACTGCCGCGCGCTGCTCCAACCGGACATTGTTGGTGCACACTAATTTTCCGAACTCAAAATTGTTCACAGCTATTGCATACGCTCACCATTGAACGGGGTAATGCAACGCAGAGAATGGTGCTCGGTCGAAAATCTTCCTTCTCCCCAGTCTTCATCTATACCCTTAGTTGGAGTGCTCTTATCGACCCAAGCAATTTCCGCCGGGTAATCTTTGGAAACGAAGACCATAGTCGGGGACTTCATTACAGCCGATCGACTTCAGAATAACATATGGCATATGCGCCTCAAACCTAGTATTCAATGTCTTTGTGAGTGGGTTCAAAAGCCGTATCTTGTGCGGCTGGTTCTTCTGGGCAAGGATGATGACGCCACGGTAAAAGCCGACGAAGTAGTATCTAAAATATATTGATGAAGATAACATTCAGCACTAAGATGTTTACGATTGAAAATAAAAATAGATTAACTCTATAGATATGGAGGAATTTGAACCTTGCATGAACTTCCGTTAGATCGATGGTGACGTAGCGGGATGTGCGGAGGTGGAGGAAGGTGAAATCAGCAGCGCGTGGAAGGACGTGTTCTACCATGATCCATTCATGCAGTGCACGTCGGGCCTGTGTAAACCTGAGCGCCAATTTCTACAAACTTGCCTCAAAGCAGTAGGTGTCCATGTACTCCCTCGTCGCCAAGAAGCAGTCCCCGATCTTGTGAAGTGGTCCGTCAGCCCTGAGAGAGGCCCAGTCCACGGAGGTGTCGCGCTTGGATGCGCCGCCCTCGGAGGCGACGGTCTCGGGGGCGACGGCCGCCGGCGCATTCTTCTTGTCCATCGCCGGCAGGGAACGCGCGTAGGGCGGTTGGTGTTTTTTCATTCGATTTGGAGAAGTTGATGGGACGTGAGAGGCGTGGTTGCGTGCGTGAGTGAGAATGAGACTGTGCGCAGAGGGAGGGACAGAGGGCTCAGACAGCAACGTGACGGTTGGTCTCGGCAGTTTCTCAAAAAAGCTAGACGTTTGGTCTCAACACGTGGAAAAGAGAATAGCACACCACAGGTCCGAAATGATGGAAAGGGCTAGGCAATCCACTTATTATAGATCTCAACAAAAACCACATGGAACTAGTATATTAAACTTATGCAGTAGCCAACGCAACCAAAAGTCAGAAGTGCAGGCTGAGTCCCAAAGGCACAACACAATACGGAAACTTGCAAACTTATATAAAAGGGGCTATGCAACCCACTTATACACACATTAACAGCCATCCTCCTGTGTGACAAGAGAAATTCAACACTGGATTCGGAGGTAGGCACATGAAGCTTTACAAGGGCCAATGGGGCACCAACAAATTAAGGATGAATTGAACCACACCATCAACAATTCAAACTCGAGACCTTGGCTCTAATACCATTTAAGTTCAAACTGATTGAAAAGGCTAGGCAACCAATTTATAAAACATCCACAGAGTTGATCCCAGCCGCAGATAAATGCATCCACCAACAAAATAGGAACATTGCCTCGCCTCAGAAAATTTCACAATACCAAGGTACTCACATGTCAATGTCGTTGTTCATCTCCAATTATCTATGGCATTTTATTAGTCTTTGAGAGATTATAACGAACTTGATTGGCCTCCTCCAAAGAGGGGCATCACATGCTTCTGATCTCGATCTCAACATATCCCCTTGGTTTCTTAACACATCTGCTGCAGCTCGTTCTATTTGGAGTTGTTCCTCCAGAACTTATGCAGAGAAAGACTTGGACTTGGACTTGGACTTGGACTGCAAAAACCCAGCATTTCGCAGGAAAGTGTTTTTGGTGATATCTTTATTTTTAAGTACCATGGTAAATGTCTCCATACATTCTTCTAGAGTTTTTTCCATACCGTCTTTCCCGGGTTTTGCCATCTCCAATTTCATATTTGCCTGAAAAAATTCAGTCGTGTAAAAATTAAAGTTATTACAGAGAAACATGCAGACGGTAGATTTAATGTGTATGAACTACTTTTAATCCTACAAGTTGGTATGCCTGATTACACATCAAATGCATTTTCACAAAAATGCCTAAAAGATCATATTGACATGCCCATTATTGCTCCTACAAATTGGCAAGTGTGTCGTTAAAAAAATTAAATCATAAAGAAGACTTACAATAACACTTTCTCGCGAGTTCTGCTATCACATTATGTTTGTTCTTCCTGCATGCCTCGAATCGCTTCCGCTGCAGTCATCTCTTTGTCCGGTTGCATGTTGTTTGCATGATCTACTTTCTGCATTTTTGTAAAATCCTATAGAAATCAAATAACGTGGTTAAAATGGAGGATTGAAATTTAACATGCACATGGAGTTCTACACATTTTACGAGTAACATATGTAGCAAGATGCAGACCAGCGGGGCATTACTTTTTGCCAGAGATGCCCAACCAAGTGACGAGATCCTCAGACGGCTTGGTAAACGTTGTTTCAAGCGGTTAGCCTGGTTCCTTTTAGACAACGTCTGCAAAAAGAGACTAGTGAGACACTGGCGCAAAATAAGTATTCGGAATTTAATCTGGTTTCACGGTCCTCATAAGCCATACCACATTCATTGGATCAGACCGTTGCTTGACAAGATCTCCCCACCGCTCGTCACCATACAGTGCAGGAGACTTTGTTCGAACATTGGCAGTAATCGCCAAAGAAGTATGTCGCCTTAAGCTTATAGCGGTGTCAAGCAACAATTCTTTGAATATGGAAGCGATGACAAACTTTACATCCTCATTATCCTCATCGAATTCAAACCTTAACTCGCTTCGTAACGGTGGAATGATTGGTGAGTTATATAGCATAGAAACAACAAGAAGCTACAAGAAATGGGACAGATCAATGTGGAATAATTTATCATTACCAGGAGAAGCATGACTTACATGTAAATTATGCACTAAACTCTCGAACTGTGAAGGGGTGTCAACGTGCTACTTCCACAATGGGAAGGTAGGAAGTTCATTCCTGATAAAATAGCCAATATGTTATAAAATATAAGAAGATTAATGCGGATGAATTGGCCTTCTCGCCACCTACAATAGATGTGATGCGAAATCTTGAACCCATTCCGGAAATCTTAGCCGCAAGTTTTCTTCCTACCGTTGGCCCCCTGCTTTTATTGATCGTGGCGAACCTACCAAGTTAATCATTACATCAAGCTATCATGGTATATAGATACATAAGGGAGCATTAAACTACAAGTCTTGAAAAAAGTATTACCTTTTTTGGCGTGGGTATCGTCATCGGGAGAGGAGTTGTCTTTCGCAGGACTAAGGGTCGGAGGGAGATCATCACCGCCCGCCGGTGTTGTGGCACCACCGTTTGGACATTTGAGGCTGTATCATCTGGGACTAGCATCATGTGTCCTTGGCCATTATTACCTACCACCACTCCCGATGATGCCAATTGTTGGCTCGAATTTCTTTGTGGAAACCGGTTCTGTTGGCAATTGTTGCTGAGAAATGATTGGCAACCGGTGGTTGTGGAATGTGTGGGCTGGTACATGCCGGGGCTACTGTCTGATTCGATGGTTTGTGGTTTTTACGAGACCTTTTATCCGTTATCATTCTCGGCCTGTTCGCCACCTCGTGTCGGTCTTTTGTTAGACCTTGTAATAGGAGGAGCAGACGAGCATCGTGCTTAACCTTTTTTTATTACGCATCGTCACCCATCCTCCCAGATCAGCCCGAGGTTCCTCGTTGAGTGTTCTTCCTCCCGTTCGTTCTTGAAAAGTTCTTGCCCGAATCTGCAGATGCCTGTCACACATAAATGATATTTCAATGTACAATATTATATGATGATGATATGCAGATGGAATGGAAAAACAGTAAGGCAACATATGCAAAAACATATATGACGCGTTAACTAAGCAGGAAAAATGTAGTAATGAGATTGAACATGGCATGGGTAACATATTTGGTAGGACTGGGATACAACAAATGGAAGTTGGGACAAATAATTCGATGACAGGACAGAGAAAACTCACCTTGTTGTGTTGTAGAGGATAGTCGACTAGGGCATCTTCCTGAGTCAGCTCGCCATCACAATCAGCAGGATCAAATTCTGAATCAGAGGAATGTTCCGTATCCTTTGTGAGGGACGTGGGTGGCGTTTTTGCACTAGACCTTGTAGAAGGATGTAGTGTTAGGCCCAACGAGGCTGCAACTCGGCTATTATGCAGGATAGTTTGCCTCCGTTGCTCTTCGTACTCATTCTCGAGTGGAAGACCTAACATGCATTGGCGAGAAATGCAGATGAGATTTATCATGGAACTGTGCATGTAAGAACAAATTAATAGTAGCAGTGAGACTGCTCAAAAGGTGTAATGACAAACAAACTATGGCTCAAAAATAATTGATGTTCATATTGTCAAGCTTCATGCACTAGCCAACGCAACCGGAAGTCCGGACTGATGGAAAGGGCAAACAAATTATGGCTCAAAAATAATTTACATTGGGCAACAGAGGGCAGCAGCAACAATTTTTAGGATAAGTATGAATGTCAAGCTTCATGCAAGAGCTAACGCAACCAAAAGTCCGAACTGATGGAAAGGGCTAAGCAATCCACATATACACTCAAACACATATAAGTGTCATTTCATGCCAATGGTTAACCATATGGAATGGCGTGTGCTTAATATAATTGCCTAGGGTCTTCCAAGTTCCAACAGATCGGTCTATTGGATGAACTTGCTAGAGCATGCAATTCGAAATGGTATCAGACCTACAAGGTCCTGAGTTCAAATCCTAGCAAGTAGCAACGCAGTATTCAAAATAAATATTTCCAGCCTTCCTAAAAAAATATCTAATGATACATGCCTAAGGCTCGGTCTATTGAATGAGCGGTTTATCACTTAGCACCACAAGTTGGGGATTTTTTATCACAAAACACCAACATTTGGGGAAATTATTTCACATAACACATTATTTGTCATTAGTTGGCTTGACAAGAGCATCACCCTACAACGTGACACCAATTTACAGTACGTGAGCATGTTTGCTACAAACAAATGAATTTTGGTGTGAAATTTTGTAGACACTCTGTGGAAATGAGAATATGAGTCACACTTGTTACATATGCTACACACAAAATGAATTACCATATGACAAATATTCATTGAAATTATAACCACACAAGAACATGAGATTTGGGTAATATATTCTCAGTACCAAAGCATAAGGTTTTGATAATGTGTACCAATACAACTACCCTGGACATAAGATTTTTTTGAACTGTCTGGACATAAGATTAAACTACTAGTGTTGACAAACAGCTTTGTATTTAGCGTTTAATGTAAAATACCACAAAATAAAGTCTAATTGTCTTTCACCCGTCGTCACTCTTAAACCGACGGTGGCCTGAAGTCACTAATGGGCTATCAAACAGAGATCATGTATTCTCATAAACAATTACCCCAAATGTTGGTGTTTTGTGATACAAATTTATAGGGTTGTGGTTCTGTGATAAAATAAAATCCCGAACTTCTGGTGTTAAGTGATAAAACCTCATTGGATGAACTGGCTAGAGCATGCAATTCCACATGGCGCACAAAGAGTTGCAAATAGAAAAAATACAGCAGCTTAATACTATCAATAAATAGCTCGCTAGCTTGACAGCTATCATAACCTTTGTAAAACGTACTACCACCATCCCGAAGTTTTTACCAAAAATCATTATTAACATGCAAAATACAAATTTAATATCATTAAATAGATAACGAATATATTTTCGTACGGTATCTACGAAATATTATATTTCTTGATAGATTGTTCTAAAGTTTGGTCAAACTTTACTTGGTTTGACTTTTATAAATAAGCCTTCAAGGTTTGGGGTGGAGGTAGTATACTTCAAACCCCAAAAAGTACCGCACAAATGTGATATTTGGAAAAGAAAAGCGTAACGAAAGCGGACATAAGTTTCGCTCTTCATCACAGATGTAAGGTTACGATCAGCAGAGTTCCGAGAAAAAAATACAAGCAGTTTAATACTATCAACAAATTGCTCGCTAGCTTGACTCGCTATCATAACCTTTGTAAAATGCATACTTCAAACCCCCAAAACATATCACACGTAAGTGATTCTCGGAAAAGAAATGCATAGCGAAAGCGGACATAACCTCGATCTTCCTCTCGATCAGCAGATGTAAGGTTGAGATCTCATATAGCTACGCGGCAAACAACTATCTACACTGATCTAATATCAGCAAGAATGCATTGCAAGAAAGCAACGAAAACTAGTGTCGTAAATCAAATGCATATAACAAAAGCGGACATGTAAAGTATTCATCAACCTTCGTCCTGAGGCCAGGCGGATTTACTCTTTGGTTGGGGGTGGTCGACTTTGGGGCCGCGTTTTTTGCCCATCTCGATCTCCGGTGAGGTGGACTACAGAGTCGGGGAAGCAGATCCGGAGCAGATATGGCGCGGTCAACGTCGGCGTCGAGGAAGCAAATCCAGCTTGCTAGACAGCAAGGGAGGTCCGCCGGTAAAACGTGGTCGGTCACTACGGTGGCCGGTGAGGAGGCAGTGATGGTGAGGAGGGGCGGTAGGCACGGCCGTCGTCGTGGGAGTGTGCCTGGTAGAAGCATGAGAAAGATGTGGTGTTCGAATTGTGCTCTGCAGGAAATATCCTCCGTTGACCGAAGTTTTATAGGCCGACGGCAAACCGCAGGTTTTGGGGTAGCTTGAAAATGGGACGCGCCAACAATTTCGGCGCGTGTTTTATGGGCAGAGACGAAAGTCACCCATAAGAAACTTTCCTCATGGAATACCTTTTGCTTGTTGGTTGGTCGTGTGGACAACATATATAGTGCGAGATGCCCATAGCTTGCTAGGCCATTCATATCAAACTCGAGTGATTATCACTAAGTTTACAATGAATATATTTCATGACACTCGCTATTGGCCGGATAGTAGAAAATATATTTCATGAATATCCCATATTAGTTAATTTATATTATTTCAATTGCTAAAATATTTTCATATTCTTTTAGAGTTCTAAAAACACACTACACAATGACAATGGATATTACCACTACCTTCTAGGTCCCGCCCATCAGATTTAGGGCTCCTTTTAGTCATAGGATTTGCATAGGAATTGTGTAGGATTTGGTTCCTATGGAAAATTTTCCTATACATGTTGTTTGATTCATACGAATATATCCTATATGAAAAATTCCTATGGAAATCTTGTAGTGTAATTTCTATAGGAAAAAAAACATTAGCTCATACCTCATGAAAAATTCCTTTTTGCTTCAATCAAACATACTTCATCTTCCTATGGGATTCAAATAGACATGCCATTTAATCCTATGACTTTCCTATTCCTATGCTTTTTCTATCCTTTGAATCAAAGGAGCCCTTAGAGAAAAGTAGCTTAGCCAGAGATTTAGACCTTTGTGCAACAAATACATGAGTTGGTGATATGTGCAAAAGAACAAAGTTAATCGAGTGTTCTCGTGCAACAATGACAACAATAAGTGGAGTTTCGTGCAAAGGATAAAAGGTGCAAAAGGGATCACACGGAAGGAGAAAGAGAAAGGGAGAGCAAGTGCCTCACGGGGCCGCTGTTATTTATGGTGAAAAGAAATGCTTCACTTTTTTCGGTGAGTGATGTTGACTCGGCACATGTGGTTTCAGTTCAGAGACCTGCAGCAAGGCTACGCGCCCGTCTAATATTCTTTTTTTTTCAGCGACAAATGGGAGAGAGAGAGAGAGTCTTGACGATGCGTCTTTACTTGACAAAGAAGATTGCGGGAGTTTAACTACCTACCGCACGTGACTTGTGCTCACTGATGTGTGGGACCTACACGCATGGGAACCACACGTAAGTGACCGGCCTACTTTATTCTAGGGGTGCCCGTCAAGCTAATACATAGTCTGCAACATGAAACTCTATTCGCTTATAAAATCTGAACTTTGAAATCCAATTTAATTTAAGTCTATTATTGGTCATATCAAGTATAAAATTACATTCTGAAACTTGTTCAACGCTTTCTCATAAATTATTATGGTAGTTTTTTAAAATCAAATGCTAATTGATTTGAGATAAAAACATATATTATTGCACAACAATGGGATATTAAAATATCTATTTGTAAATAAAATTAAGAAGTCAATGTTGTGGTAAGTTAGGAGGTTCAAAGGGTAAACAAAATATAACGTTTTGTTCAATCTCATAGTTAATATTACCAAGTTTGATTCTCCCTGGACAGCTTTGTTATAGTGTTCCCTAATTGGGCATGGTGGTGCATCTTGCCATTTCTAACACTGTTGATGACTAGACTTTTCAAGTTTTCGGTATAAAAAATCGTTTTTCATTTTCTAGATGATAAAATATGTTTATTTTGTGCATGGGGTAGATAAAATATGGGTCAAAATTGCGCATCTACATTTTTAAAATAAATTAGGCCATATTTTAATGTCAATTCCCAAATTTACGGTTTTTAGTGCTTTCTAGCTAGTTTCGCACATTTAAATGACTGTATGCTGATTTATTAAAAGTAAATCAAATTTGAATTGTAGGTGTGTTATAACTTGGTCCTACAAGTCCCCACAAATAATTTTTAGATACATATTACTTACTATATATAGAAACCAGTGATAGTACTAAAATATTCAACCCCTTTGCAAGGATAATCATGTCGACCATTTTGACCTGGTTTAGAAATAAATAAATGAAAATGAAGAAAACCTCAAAAATGAAACCCTTCCGCATGGAGTGTGCTTGTATGTGTTAGTTGACAGGGAAAATAATAAACACGTGATAGGGTAGTGAAAAACAAAATGTCTTCACACAAAGCAGACTATCGTGTATGAAGATTCCTGGTTTGCAAGCCAAATGATATAGTTATGGCCATATTTGTGGCATAGTTTGTTACAATGTGCCCAAATTGGGCATGGTGGTGCATCTTGCCATTCCCAACAATGTTGCTGACTAGACTTTTCAACTTTTCGGTATATAAAACTCATTTATCAATTTCTAGATGACAAAATAGGTTTATTTTGTGAATGGGGTACATAAGATATGGCTCAAAATGGCGCATCTACATTTTTAAGATAAATAAGGCCACATATTAGTGGAAATTCCCAACGCTTTACGTTTTTTAGTGCTTTCTAGCTAGTTTCACACATTTAAATGACTTTATGCTGATTTATTGAAAGTAATTCCAATTTGAAATGTAGGTGTGTTATAACTTCGTCCTATAAATCCCCAAAAATCATTTTTGGATACATATTGCTTACTATATACGTAAACATGTGATAGTGTAGTAAAAAACAAAATGTCTTCACAAGACGGACTATAGTGTGTATGAAGATTCATGTGCTTTGGTTTTCAATTTTTTATTTTTTCTGAATGTTTATGCCCATTTGAATCTTGGTCAAATCCTAGGTTTGACCAAGATTTAAGCAAGTTTAAAACACATGAAAATGAAAAGGTAAGCCTGGATCCTTCTTAGTCATTCTAAAATGAAGCTTTTGGGGGTTTTTTGAAATCTCAATGTTTGAAACCCAAAACCACTTCTCTTCATATGGTTGGCTTCATAAGAAAGAGTTTAGGGTTAGGGGCAGATACATGATTTGTCGGGTTTGAATATGTCTAGTACTTGTTTATCAATTTGAATGCTTACTATATATATGACTTAAGAATACTATGTGCTTTGGTTTTTCTTTTCTTTTTTTTGATTTTTTCTGAATTTTTATGCTCATTTGAATCTTGTTGGTCAAATCCTAGGTTTGACCAAGATTTAAACACGCACAAACATGAAAATGAAAAGGTAAGCTTCGATCCTTTTTAGTCACTCTAAAATTAAGCTTTTGGGATGTTTTTGAAATTTCCATGTTTGAAACCCAAAACCACTTCTCTTCATGGTTGACTTCATAAGACAGAGTTTAGGGTGTTAGGGGTAGATACATGATTTGTCGGGTTAATTTGAATATGTCTAGACATGCATGCTTATTTATCAACTTGAATGCTTACTATATGACATAAGAAGACTATATGTGTGTTGTATTTTCATTTTTTTGTTTTTTTCTGAATTAATGTTTATGCCCATTTGAATCTTGTCAAATCCTAGGTTTGACCAAGATTTAAACAAGTTTAAAACATAAAATGAAAAGGTAAGCCTGGATCCTTCTTAGTCATTCTAGAATGAAGCTTTTGGGGGGTTCTTGAAATCTCAATGTTTGAAACCCAAAACCACTTCTCTTCATGGTTGACTTCATAAGACAGAGTTTAGGGTGTTAGGGCTAGATACATAATTTGTCGGGTTAATTTGAATATGTCTAGACATGCATGCTTATTGATCAACTTGAATGCTTACTATATGACATAAGAAGACTATATGTGTGTTGGTCAAATCCTATGTTTGACCAAGATTTAAACAAGCATAAATCCTAAAAATGAAAAGGTAATTAAGCTTGGATCCTTCTTATTCACTCTAAAATTAAGCTTTTGGCGGGAAGTTTTTGAAATTTCCATGTTTGAAACCCAAAACCACTTCTCTTCATGCTTGACTTCATAAGACATATATAGTTAAGGGCCAGGGGTTGATACATGATTTGACTGGTTTGAATATGTCTAGACCTTGTTCATATCGATCAACTTGAATGCTTACTATATATATATGACATAAGAAGGCTATGTGCTTTGGTTTTCATTTTTTGATTTTTTCTGAATGTTTATGCCCATTTGAATCTTGGTCAAGTCCTAGGTTTGACCAAGATTTTAGCAAGTTTAAAACACATGAAAATGAAAAGCAAGCTTGGATCATTCTTAGTCATTCTAAAATGAAGCTTTTGGGGGGTTCGATCTTGAAATCTCAATATAATGTTTGTAACCCAAAACCACTTCTCTTCATGCTTGACTTCATAAGACAAAGTTAAGGGTTAGGGGTAGATCGATACATGCTTTTTTCTATTTTGAATATGTCTAGACCTTGTTGATCAACTTGAATTCTTACTATATATGACATAAGAAGGCTATGTGCTTTGGTTTTCATTTTCTGTTTTTTTATTTTATGCCCATTTGAATCTTGGTTGAATACTAGCTAGTAGGTTTGATCGACCAAGATTTAAACAATTTTAAAACATGAAAATGAAAAGGCAAGCATGGATCTTTTTTAGTCACTCTAAAATGAAGCTTCTGGGAGGTTCTTGAAATTTCCATGTTTGAAACCAATAGACTTCGTAAGATCGACCGACTTTATGGTTAGGGGGTAGATACATGCTTTTTCTGTTTTGAATATGCCTAGAACTTGTTCATCAATTTGAAATTTCCATGTTTGAAACCCAAAACCCCACTTCTCTTCATGCTTGACTCCATAATACAGAGTTTAAGGTTAGGGCCAGGGTAGATACATGATTTTTCTAGTTTGAATATGTCTAGACCATGTTTATCAACTTGAGTGCTCATGCATTATATGACACAAAAAGGCTATGTGCGTTTTTTTATTTTTTTATACCCATTTGAATCTCGTTCAAATCCTGGTTTTGACCAGGATTTAAACAAGTTTAAAACATGAAAATGAAAAGGTAAGCCTGTATCCTTCTTAGTCACTCTAAAATGAAGCAGCTTTTGGGGGGTTCGATCTTGAAATCTCAATATAATGTTTGTAACCCAAAACCACTTCTCTTCATGCTTGACTCCATAAGACAGAGTTAAGGGTTAGGGGTAGATCGATACATGCTTTTTCTGTTTTGAATATGTCTAGACCTTGTTGATCAACTTGAATTCTTACTTTATGACATAAGAAGGCTATGTGCTTTGGTTTTTCATTTTTCTGATTTTTTTGAATTTTATGCCCATTTGAATCTTGGTCAAATACTAGCTAGGTTTGACCAAGATTTAAACAAGTTTAAAACATGAAAATGAAAAGGTAAGTCTGGATCCTTCTTAGTCATTCAAAAGTGAAGCTTTTGGGGGGTTCTTGAAATCTCAATATTTGAAACCCAAAACCACTTTTCTTCATGGTTGACTTCATAAGACAGAGTGTTTAGGGTTAGGGGGTAGATCGATACATGATTTGTCGGGTTTGAATATGTCTAGACATGCTTGTTTATCAACTTGAATGCTTACTATATGACATAAGAAGACTATATGTGCGTTGTATTTTCATTTTTTTGGTTTTTTCTGAATTAATGTTTATGCCCATTTGAATCTTGTCAAATCCTAGGTTTGACCAAGATTTAAACAAGTTTAAAACATAAAATGAAAAGGTAAGCCTGGATCCTTCTTAGTCATTCTAGAATGAAGCTTTTGGGGGGTTCTTGAAATCTCAATGTTTGAAACCCAAAACCACTTCTCTTCATGGTTGACTTCATAAGACAGAGTTTAGGGTGTTAGGGGTAGATACATGATTTGTCGGGTTAATTTGAATATGTCTAGACATGCATGCTTATTTATCAACTTGAATGCTTACTATATGACATAAGAAGACTATATGTGTGTTGGTCAAATCCTATGTTTGACCAAGATTTAAACAAGCATAAATCCTAAAAATGAAAAGGTAATTAAGCTTGGATCCTTCTTATTCACTCTAAAATTAAGCTTTTGGCGGGAAGTTTTTGAAATTTCCATGTTTGAAACCCAAAACCACTTCTCTTCATGCTTGACTTCATAAGACATATATAGTTAAGGGCCAGGGGTAGATACATGCTTTTTCTGTTTTGAATATGTCTAGACCTTGTTCATATCGATCAACTTGAATGCTTACTATATATATATATGACATAAGAAGGCTATGTGCTTTGGTTTTCATTTTTTGATTTTTTCTGAATGTTTATGCCCATTTGAATCTTGGTCAAGTCCTAGGTTTGACCAAGATTTTAGCAAGTTTAAAACACATGAAAATGAAAAGGCAAGCCTGGATCCTTCTTAGTCATTCTAAAATGAAGCTTTTGGGGGGTTCGATCTTGAAATCTCAATATAATGTTTGTAACCCAAAACCACTTCTCTTCATGCTTGACTTCATAAGACAAAGTTAAGGGTTAGGGGTAGATCGATACATGCTTTTTTCTGTTTTGAATATGTCTAGACCTTGTTGAGCAAGATTTAAACAAGTTTAACACGTGTAAATGAATAAATAAGCATGGATCCTTCTTAGTCACTCCAAAATGTACCAATTGATAGATGTGTTAACTTTGCTTCATGGAAAAATTAATGTCATGTAAATGAGTTAACTTGGATTTCCTACCCTTTAGTCCATAGGTAACTTTGTTCTAATGCACTATAATAATCAACTGAGTTTTTACACAACAGGTCTGTCACTTACGTGTGGTGCCCATGCGTGAGGTCCCACACTTCAGTGAGCACAAGTCACGTGCAGTAGGTACGCAAACTCCCAGCCATCTTCTTTGTCAAGAGAAGACGCATCAGGATGCGTATTGGAAGTCTCTGGGTCCTTCAGGATCCTTCGGTTGTCCCTCTCACACAAAAAAAAACCTCTCTCTCATTCTCGGCCTCGCTCGACTCGGTCGCTCGCTCGCACCTCCTGCTCACTGACAAAACCTGCACAACAGTCAACATCATCACCCGAAAAAGGGGAGACACCATAATGCACTCCCTTCTTCACTCCTTCCGAGTGATCCCTCTTTTTCCTTCGAGTTTCACTCGACGGGCAAACACACATGTGCTGCATAGTAATAATAAAAAAGTAGAAAAATCGACCTACGAATCTATGATTAAATAGGTTAATCTAGGGTTTTGCCCACTACTACAGATCAAGTTCAAAAATATCCAACTACTGGTTCGATTTTGGGCTACTAATGTGCGTTGGTTTTTTTTTTTTTTTTTTCTGAATGTTTATGCCCATTTGAATCTTGGTCAAATCATATGTTTGACCAAGATTTAAACACGCATAAACATGAAAATGAAAAGGTAAGCTTCGATCCTTTTTAGGCACTCTAAAATTAAGCTTTTGGGATGTTTTTGAAATTTCCATGTTTGAAACCCAAAACCACTTCTCTTCATGCTTGACTTCATAAGACATATATAGTTAAGGGCCAGGGGGAGATACATGCTTTTTCTGTTTTGAATATGTCTAGACCTTGTTCATATCGATCAACTTGAATGCTTACTATATATATATGACATAAGAAGGCTATGTGCTTTGGTTTTCATTTTTTGATTTTTTCTGAATGTTTATGCCCATTTGAATCTTGGTCAAGTCCTAGGTTTGACCAAGATTTTAGCAAGTTCAAAACATGAAAATGAAAAGGTAAGCATGTATCCTTCTTAGTCACTCTAAAATGAAGCAGCTTTTGGGGGGTTCGATCTTGAAATCTCAATATAATGTTTGTAACCCAAAACCACTTCTCTTCATGCTTGACTCCATAAGACAGAGTTAAGGGTTAGGGGTAGATCGATACATGCTTTTTTCTGTTTTGAATATGTCTAGACCTTGTTGATCAACTTGAATTCTTACTTTATGACATAAGAAGGCTATGTGCTTTGGTTTTTCATTTTTCTGATTTTTTTGAATTTTATGCCCATTTGAATCTTGGTCAAATACTAGCTAGGTTTGACCAAGATTTAAACAAGTTTAAAACATGAAAATGAAAAGGTAAGTCTGGATCCTTCTTAGTCATTCAAAAGTGAAGCTTTTGGGGGTTCTTGAAATCTCAATGTTTGAAACCCAAAACCACTTCTATTCATGGTTGACTTCATAAGACAGAGTGTTTAGGGTTAGGGGGTAGATCGATACGTACATGATTTGTCGGGTTTGAATATGTCTAGACATGCTTGTTTATCAACTTGAATGCATACTATATGACATAAGAAGACTATATGTGCGTTGTATTTTCATTTTTTTGGTTTTTTCTGAATTAATGTTTATGCCCATTTGAATCTTGTCAAATCCTAGGTTTGACCAAGATTTAAACAAGTTTAAAACATAAAATGAAAAGGTTAGCCTGGATCCTTCTTATTCACTCTAAAATTAAGCTTTTGGCGGGATGTTTTTGAAATTTCCATGTTTGAAACCCAAAACCACTTCTCTTCATGCTTGACTTCATAAGACATATATAGTTAAGGGCCAGGGGTAGATACATGCTTTTTCTGTTTTGAATATGTCTAGACCTTGTTCATATCGATCAACTTGAATGCTTACTATATATATATGACATAAGAAGGCTATGTGCTTTGGTTTTCATTTTTTGATTTTTTCTGAATGTTTATGCCCATTTGAATCTTGGTCAAGTCCTAGGTTTGACCAAGATTTTAGCAAGTTTAAAACACATGAAAATGAAAAGCAAGCCTGGATCATTCTTAGTCATTCTAAAATGAAGCTTTTGGGGGGTTCGATCTTGAAATCTCAATATAATGTTTGTAACCCAAAACCACTTCTCTTCATGCTTGACTTCATAAGACAAAGTTAAGGGTTAGGGGTAGATCGATACATGCTTTTTTCTGTTTTGAATATGTCTAGACCTTGTTGATCAACTTGAATTCTTACTATATATGACATAAGAAGGCTATGTGCTTTGGTTTTCATTTTCTGTTTTTTTATTTTATGCCCATTTGAATCTTGGTTGAATACTAGCTAGTAGGTTTGATCGACCAAGATTTAAACAATTTTAAAACATGAAAATGAAAAGGCAAGCATGGATCTTTTTTAGTCACTCTAAAATGAAGCTTCTGGGAGGTTCTTGAAATTTCCATGTTTGAAACCAATAGACTTCGTAAGATCGACCGACTTTATGGTTAGGGGGTAGATACATGCTTTTTCTGTTTTGAATATGCCTAGAACTTGTTCATCAATTTGAAATTTCCATGTTGGAAACCCAAAACCCCACTTCTCTTCATGCTTGACTCCATAATACAGAGTTTAAGGTTAGGGCCAGGGTAGATACATGATTTTTCTAGTTTGAATATGTCTAGACCGTGTTTATCAACTTGAGTGCTCATGCATTATATGACATAAAAAGGCTATGTGCTTTTTTTATTTTTTTATACCCATTTGAATCTCGTTCAAATCCTAGTTTTGACCAGGATTTAAACAAGTTTAAAACATGAAAATGAAAAGGTAAGCCTGTATCCTTCTTAGTCACTCTAAAATGAAGCAGCTTTTGGGGGGTTCGATCTTGAAATCTCAATATAATGTTTGTAACCCAAAACCACTTCTCTTCATGCTTGACTCCATAAGACAGAGTTAAGGGTTAGGGGTAGATCGATACATGCTTTTTTCTGTTTTGAATATGTCTAGACCTTGTTGATCAACTTGAATTCTTACTTTATGACATAAGAAGGCTATGTGCTTTGGTTTTTCATTTTTCTGATTTTTTTGAATTTTATGCCCATTTGAATCTTGGTCAAATACTAGCTAGGTTTGACCAAGATTTAAACAAGTTTAAAACATGAAAATGAAAAGGTAAGTCTGGATCCTTCTTAGTCATTCAAAAGTGAAGCTTTTGGGGGGTTCTTGAAATCTCAATGTTTGAAACCCAAAACCACTTCTCTTCATGGTTGACTTCATAAGACAGAGTGTTTAGGGTTAGGGGTAGATCGATACATGATTTGTCGGGTTTGAATATGTCTAGACATGCTTGTTTATCAACTTGAATGCTTACTATATGACATAAGAAGACTATATGTGCGTTGTATTTTCATTTTTTTGGTTTTTTCTGAATTAATGTTTATGCCCATTTGAATCTTGTCAAATCCTAGGTTTGACCAAGATTTAAACAAGTTTAAAACATAAAATGAAAAGGTAAGCCTGGATCCTTCTTAGTCATTCTAGAATGAAGCTTTTGGGGGGTTCTTGAAATCTCAATGTTTGAAACCCAAAACCACTTCTCTTCATGGTTTACTTCATAAGACAGAGTTTAGGGTGTTAGGGGTAGATACATGATTTGTCGGGTTAATTTGAATATGTCTAGACATGCATGCTTATTTATCAACTTGAATGCTTACTATATGACATAAGAAGACTATATGTGTGTTGGTCAAATCCTATGTTTGACCAAGATTTAAACAAGCATAAATCCTGAAAATGAAAAGGTAATTAAGCTTGGATCCTTCTTATTCACTCTAAAATTAAGCTTTTGGCGGGAAGTTTTTGAAATTTCCATGTTTGAAACCCAAAACCACTTCTCTTCATGCTTGACTTCATAAGACATATATAGTTAAGGGCCAGGGGTAGATACATGCTTTTTCTGTTTTGAATATGTCTAGACCTTGTTCATATCGATCAACTTGAATGCTTACTACATATATATGACATAAGAAGGCTATGTGCTTTGGTTTTCATTTTTTGATTTTTTCTGAATGTTTATGCCCATTTGAATCTTGGTCAAGTCCTAGGTTTGACCAAGATTTTAGCAAGTTTAAAACACATGAAAATGAAAAGGCAAGCCTGGATCCTTCTTAGTCATTCTAAAATGAAGCTTTTGGGGGGTTCGATCTTGAAATCTCAATATAATGTTTGTAACCCAAAACCACTTCTCTTCATGCTTGACTTCATAAGACAAAGTTAAGGGTTAGGGGTAGATCGATACATGCTTTTTTCTGTTTTCAATATGTCTAGACCTTGTTGAGCAAGATTTAAACAAGTTTAACACGTGTAAATGAATAAGTAAGCATGGATCCTTCTTAGTCACTCCAAAATGTACCAATTGATAGATGTGTTAACTTTGCTTCATGGAAAAATTAATGTCATGTAAATGAGTTAACTTGGATTTCCTACCCTTTAGTCCATAGGTAACTTTGTTCTAATGCACTATAATAATCAACTGAGTTTTTACACAACAGGTCTGTCACTTACGTGTGGTGCCCATGCGTGAGGTCCCACACTTCAGTGAGCACAAGTCACGTGCAGTAGGTACGCAAACTCCCAGCCATCTTCTTTGTCAAGAGAAGACGCATCAGGATGCGTATTGGAAGTCTCTGGGTCCTTCAGGATCCTTCGGTTGTCCCTCTCACACAAAAAAAAACTCTCTCTCATTCTCGGCCTCGCTCGACTCGGTCGCTCGCTCGCACCTCCTGCTCACTGACAAAACCTGCACAACAGTCAACATCATCACCCGAAAAAGGGGAGACACCATAATGCACTCCCTTCTTCACTCCTTCCGAGTGATCCCTCTTTTTTCCTTCGAGTTTCACTCGACGGGCAAACACACATGTGCTGCATAGTAATAATAAAAAAGTAGAAAAATCGACCTACGAATCTATGATTAAATAGGTTAATCTAGGGTTTTGCCCACTACTACAGATCAAGTTCAAAAATATCCAACTACTGGTTCGATTTTGGGCTACTAATGTGCGTTGGTTTTTTATTTTTTATTTTTTTCTGAATGTTTATGCCCATTTGAATCTTGGTCAAATCATATGTTTGACCAAGATTTAAACACGCATAAACATGAAAATGAAAAGGTAAGCTTCGATCCTTTTTAGTCACTCTAAAATTAAGCTTTTGGGATGTTTTTGAAATTTCCATGTTTGAAACCCAAAACCACTTCTCTTCATGCTTGACTTCATAAGACATATATAGTTAAGGGCCAGGGGTAGATACATGCTTTTTCTGTTTTGAATATGTCTAGACCTTGTTCATATCGATCAACTTGAATGCTTACTATATATATATGACATAAGAAGGCTATGTGCTTTGGTTTTCATTTTTTGATTTTTTCTGAATGTTTATGCCCATTTGAATCTTGGTCAAGTCCTAGGTTTGACCAAGATTTTAGCAAGTTTAAAACATGAAAATGAAAAGGTAAGCCTGTATCCTTCTTAGTCACTCTAAAATGAAGCAGCTTTTGGGGGGTTCGATCTTGAAATCTCAATATAATGTTTGTAACCCAAAACCACTTCTCTTCATGCTTGACTCCATAAGACAGAGTTAAGGGTTAGGGGTAGATCGATACATGCTTTTTTCTGTTTTGAATATGTCTAGACCTTGTTGATCAACTTGAATTCTTACTTTATGACATAAGAAGGCTATATGCTTTGGTTTTTCATTTTTCTGATTTTTTTGAATTTTATGCCCATTTGAATCTTGGTCAAATACTAGCTAGGTTTGACCAAGATTTAAACAAGTTTAAAACATGAAAATGAAAAGGTAAGTCTGGATCCTTCTTAGTCATTCAAAAGTGAAGCTTTTGGGGGGTTCTTGAAATCTCAATGTTTGAAACCCAAAACCACTTCTATTCATGGTTGACTTCATAAGACAGAGTGTTTAGGGTTAGGGGGTAGATCGATACGTACATGATTTGTCGGGTTTGAATATGTCTAGACATGCTTGTTTATCAACTTGAATGCTTACTATATGACATAAGAAGACTATATGTGCGTTGTATTTTCATTTTTTTGGTTTTTTCTGAATTAATGTTTATGCCCATTTGAATCTTGTCAAATCCTAGGTTTGACCAAGATTTAAACAAGTTTAAAACATGAAAATGAAAAGGTAAGCCTGTATCCTTCTTAGTCACTCTAAAATGAAGCTTTTGGGAGGTTTTTGAAATTTCCATGTTTGAAACCCAAAACCATTTCTCTTCATGCTTGACTTCATAAGATAAAGTATAGGGTTAGGTGTTGATACATGATTTGACTGGTTTGAATATGTCTAGACCTTGTTTATCAACTTCAATTCTTACTATATGACATAAGAAGACTATGTGATTTGGTTTTTATTTTTTTTTTATTTTTTTCTGAATGTTTATGCCCATTTGAATCTAACAAAGGTCATGCTTGGAATCTTACCTATGTATTATTGTACATCACAAATGTGAAATGAAAATATGTGCATCGATCTCTATAAACCATAAACCCTAACCCTAACTATATAGAAAAAGGTGAATGTTTATCGGGTTTGAGTTTTTATGCCCATTTGAGTCTTGGTCAAATCCTAGGTTTGACCAAGACTTAAGCTAGTTTAAAACACATGAAAATGAAAAGGGTAAACCTGGAACCTTCTTAGGGTTAGGGCCAGCAGGGTAGATACATGATTTTTCTAGTTTGAATATGTCTAGACCATGTTTATCAACTTGAGTGCTCATGCATTATATGACATAAAAAGGCTATGTGCGTTTTTTTATTTTTTATACCCATTTGAATCACGTTCAAATCCTAGTTTTGATTAGGATTTAAACAAGTTTCAAGTAAAATTTCGAATATAACCAGAATGTACCAATTGATAGATGCGTTAATTGGCTTCATGGAAAAAATAATGTCATGTAAATGAGTTAACTTGGCTTTCCTACCCTTGAATCCATAGGAAACTTTGTACTAATACAGTATAATGATCACCCGAGTTATTACACCAACAGGTCTGTCACTTACGTGTGGTTCCCATGCGTGAGGTCCCACACTTCAGTGAGCACAAGTCATGTGCGGTCGGTAGGCAAACTCCCATCTTCTTTGTCAAGAGAAGACGCATCAAAACTCCCCCTCTCTCTCTCTCCGCTTATCCACCTCCGCTGGCTGCTGGTTTTGGCATTGCGTTTCTACCTCAGCTCGGAGGCCATGGTGTGCACGCACAGTAGGCCATGGCGATTTGGTCGCGCTAAGTGGTTCGTCCCCGGCTGCGACGAGGATCAATCTGGGCGGTGGCTGTTAAGGACCCGATTGCATTTCTTGCTTTCAGCGTGGGGTCTTCCATGTAAAAGTTAGGGATTTAGATGAATTTCCTGTTTATTCTGTGTCTTGTTGTAAACTGTGCTCTGGTGCGTATTGGAAGTCTGAGTCCTTCAGGATCCTTCGGTTGTCCCTCTCTCAAAAAAAGAAAAACATCTCTCTCATTATCGGCCTCGCCGTCGCTCGCTCGCACCTCCTGCGCACTGACAAACCCTGAAAAAGGTCAGACACCATAAATAACAGGGCCCCACTCACTTCTCTCCCTTCGTCTCCTTCCGTGTGATCCCTCTTCCTCCGAGTTTCACTGGACGGGCAAACACATGTGCTGCCTAGAAATATTCGACCCCTTTGCATGGATAATCATGTCGACCATTTTTACCTGGTTTAGAAATAAATAAATGAAAATGAAGAAAACCTCAAAAATGAAACCCTTCCGCATTGAGTGCTTATAGGTGTACTAGTTGACAGGGAAAATAAGAAACCTGTGATAGGGTAGTAAAAAACAAAATGTCTTCACAAGACGGACTATAGTGTGTATGAAGATTCATGTGCTTTGGTTTTCAATTTTTTATTTTTTTCTGAATGTTTATGCCTATTTGAATCTTGGTCAAATCCTAGGTTTGACCAAGATTTAAGCAAGTTTAAAACACATGAAAATGAAAAGGTAAGCCTGGATCCTTCTTAGTCATTCTAAAATGAAGCTAATTTTGGTTTTTTTTTTGAAATCTCAATGTTTGAAACCCAAAACCACTTCTCTTCATATGGTTGGCTTCATAAGAAAGAGTTTAGGGTTAGGGGTAGATACATGATTTGTCGGGTTTGAATATGTCTAGAACTTGTTTATCAATTTGAATGCTTACTATATATATGACTTAAGAATACTATGTGCTTTGGTTTTTCTTTTCTATTTTTTTTGATTTTTTCTGAATTTTTATGCTCATTTGAATCTTGTTGGTCAAATCCTAGGTTTGACCAAGATTTACACAAACTTAAAACATGAAAATGAAAAGGTAAGCCTGTATCCTTCTTAGTCACTCTAAAATGAAGCTTTTGGGAGGTTTTTGAAATTTCCATGTTTGAAACCCAAAACCATTTCTCTTCATGCTTGACTTCATAAGATAAAGTTTAGGGTTAGGTGTAGATACATGATTTGGCTGGTTTGAATATGTCTAGACCTTGTTTATCAACTTCAATTCTTACTATATGACATAAGAGGACTATGTGCTTTGGTTTTTCATTTTTTGATTTTTTCTGAATGTTTATGCCCATTTGAATCTAAAGGTGAGAGAACATGTTATAAAGGTTATTCTAACAAAGGTCATGCTTGGAATCTTACCTATGTATTATTATACATCACAAATGTGAAATGAAAATATGTGCATCGATCTCTATAAACCATAAACCCTAACCCTAGCTAACTATATAGAAAAAGGTGAATGTTTATCGGGTTTGAGTTTTTATGCCCATTTGAGTCTTGGTCAAATCCTAGGTTTGACCAAGACTTAAGCAAGTTTAAAACACATGAAAATGAAAAGGGTAAGCCTGGATCCTTCTTAGGGTTAGGGCCAGCAGGGTAGATACATGATTTTTCTAGTTTGAATATGTCTAGACCATGTTTATCAACTTGAGTGCTCATGCATTATATGACATAAAAAGGCTATGTGCGTTTTTTTATTTTTTATACCCATTTGAATCTCGTTCAAATCCTATAGTTTTGATTAGGATTTAAACAAGTTTAAGACATGAAAATGAAAAGGTAAGCCTGGATCCTTCTTAGTCATTCTAAAAATGAAGCTTTTGGGGTGTTCTTGAAATCTCAATGTTTAAACCCAAAACCACTTCTCTTCACGGTTGACTTCATAAGACAGAGTTTAGGGTTAGGAGTAGATACATGATTTGTCGGGTTTAAATATATATGTCTAGACCTTGTTTATCATCTTGAATGCTTACTATATATATGACGTAAGAAGACTATGTGCTTTGGTTTTTTTTTTGTTTTTTTCTGAATTATTATGCTCATTTGAATCTTGTTGGTCAAATCCTAGGTTTGACCAACATTTAAACAAACTTGAAACATGAAAATTAAAAGTTAAGCCTGGATCCTTTCCTAGTAACTCTAAAATTAAGCTTTTGGGAAGTTTTTGAAATTTCCATGTTTGAAACCCAAACCACTTCTCTTCATGCTTGACTTCATAAGACAGAGTTAAGGGTTAGGGGTAGATACATGCTTTTTCTATTTTGAATATGTCTAGACCTTGTTTATCAACTTGTTGAATGCTTATTTTATATGACATAAGAAGGCTATGTGCTTTGGTTTTTCATTTTTCTGGTTTTTTTTTAATTTTATGCCCATTTGAATCTTGGTCAAATACTAGCTAGGTTTGACCAAGATTTAAACAATTTAAAAACATGAAAATGAAAAGGCAAGCCTGGATCTTTTGTAGTCACTCTAAAATGAAGCTCGTGGGAGGTTCTTGAAATTTCCATGTTTGAAACCAATACGACTTCTCTTCATGCTAGACTTCATAAGATCGACCGAGAGTTTATGGTTAGGGGGTAGATACATGATTTGTCTGGTTTGAACACATGTCTAAACCTTGTTTATCAACTTGAATGCTTACTATCTATATGACATAAGAAGCTAGACTATGTGCTTTTGTTTTTCATTCTTCTATTTTTTTGAATTTTATGCCCATTTGAATCTTGGTCAAATCCTAGGTTTGACCAGGATTTAAACAAGTTTAAAATATGAAAACGAAAAGGTAAGCCTGGATCCTTCTTAGTCACTCTAAAATGAAGCAGCTTTTGGGGGGTTCGATCTTGAAATCTCAATATAATGTTTGTAACCCAAAACCACTTCTCTTCATGCTTGACTTCATAAGACATATATAGTTAAGGGCCAGGGGTAGATACATGCTTTTTCTGTTTTGAATATGTCTAGACCTTGTTCATATCGATCAACTTGAATGCTTACTATATATATATGACATAAGAAGGCTATGTGCTTTGGTTTTCATTTTTTGATTTTTTCTGAATGTTTATGCCCATTTGAATCTTGGTCAAGTCCTAGGTTTGACCAAGATTTTAGCAAGTTTAAAACACATGAAAATATAAAGGCAAGCCTGGATCCTTGTTAGTCATTCTAAAATGAAGCTTTTGGGGGGTTCGATCTTGAAATCTCAATATAATGTTTGTAACCCAAAACCACTTCTCTTCATGCTTGACTTCATAAGACAAAGTTAAGGGTTAGGGGTAGATCGATACATGCTTTTTTCTGTTTTGAATATGTCTAGACCTTGTTGAGCAAGATTTAAACAAGTTTAACACGTGTAAACGAATAAGTAAGCATGGATCCTTCTTAGTCACTCCAAAATGTACCAATTGATAGATGTGTTAACTTTGCTTCATGGAAAAATTAATGTCATGTAAATGAGTTAACTTGGATTTCCTACCCTTTAGTCCATAGGTAACTTTGTTCTAATGCACTATAATAATCAACTGAGTTTTTACACAACAGGTCTGTCACTTACGTGTGGTGCCCATGCGTGAGGTCCCACACTTCAGTGAGCACAAGTCACGTGCAGTAGGTACGCAAACTCCCAGCCATCTTCTTTGTCAAGAGAAGACGCATCAGGATGCGTATTGGAAGTCTCTGGGTCCTTTAGGATCCTTCGGTTGTCCCTCTCACAAAAAAAAAACCTCTCTCTCATTCTCGGCCTCGCTCGACTCGCTCGCTCGCACCTCCTGCTCACTGACAAAACCTGCACAACAGTCAACATCATCACCCGAAAAAGGGGAGACACCATAATGCACTCCCTTCTTCACTCCTTTCGAGTGATCCCTCTTTTTCCTTCGAGTTTCACTCGACGGGCAAACACACATGTGCTGCATAGTAATAATAAAAAAGTAGAAAAATCGACCTACGAATCTATGATTAAATAGGTTAATCTAGGGTTTTGCCCACTACTATAGATCAAGTTCAAAAATATCCAACTACTGGTTCGATTTTGGGCTACTAATGTGCGTTGGTTTTTTATTTTTTATTTTTCTCGAATGTTTATGCCCATTTGAATCTTGGTCAAATCATATGTTTGACCAAGATTTAAACACGCATAAACATGAAAATGAAAAGGTAAGCTTCGATCCTTTTTAGTCACTCTAAAATTAAGCTTTTGGGATGTTTTTGAAATTTCCATGTTTGAAACCCAAAACCACTTATCTTCATGCCTGACTTCATAAGACAGAGTTAAGGGTTAGGGGTAGATACATGCTTTTTCTATTTTGAATATGTCTACACCTTGTTCATCAACTTGAAGGCTTACTATATATATGACATAAGAAGGCTATGTGCTTTAGTTTTTCATTTTTTTATGTTTTTTGAATTTTTATGCCCATTTGAATCTTGGTCAAATCTTAGGTTTGACCAAGATTTAAACAAGATTAAAACATGAAAATGAAAAGGTAAGCCTGAATCCTTCTTAATTAGTCACTCTAAAATGAAGCTTTGGGGGAGGGGGTCTAGAAATTTCCATGTTTGAAACCCAAAACCATTTCTCTTCATGCTTGACTTCATAAGACAAATCTAGTTTAGGGTTAGGGGGTAGATACATGATTTGTCGGGTTTGAATATGTCTACACATGCTTGTTTATCAACTTGAATGCTTACTATATGACATAAGAAGACTATATGTGCGTTCGTTTCTTATTTTTAAATTTTTTCTGAATGTTTATGCCCATTTGAATCTTGGTCAATCCTATGTTTGACCAAGATTTAAACAGGTTAATTTAAAACATGAAAATGAAAAGGTAAGCATTGAACCTTCTTAGTCACTCTAAGATGAAGTTTTTGGGAGGTTATTGAAATTTCCATGTTTGAAACCCAAAACCACTTCTCTTCATGTTTGACTTCATAAGACAGATCGAGTTTAGGGTTAGGGACATATGGTAGATACATGATTTTTCTTGTTTTAATATGTCTAGACCATGTTTATCAACTTGAATGCTCATTATATGACATAAAAGGCTATGTGCTTTGGTTTTACATTTTCTGGTTTTTTGAATTTTTATGCCCATTGAATCTTGGTTAAATCCTAGGTTTGACCAAGATTTAATTAAACAAGTTTAAAACATGAAAATGAAAAGGTAAGTCTGGATCCTTCTTAGTCATTCAAAAGTGAAGCTTTTGGGGGGTTCTTGAAATCTCAATGTTTGAAACCCAAAACCACTTCTATTCATGGTTGACTTCATAAGACAAAGTGTTTAGGGTTAGGGGGTAGATCGATACATGATTTGTCGGGTTTGAATATGTCTAGACATGCTTGTTTATCAACTTGAATGCTTACTATATGACATAAGAAGACTATATGTGCGTTGTATTTTCATTTTTTTGGTTTTTTCTGAATTAATGTTTATGCCCATTTGAATCTTGTCAAATCCTAGGTTTGACCAAGATTTAAACAAGTTTAAAACATAAAATGAAAAGGTAAGCCTGGATCCTTCTTAGTCATCCTAGAATGAAGCTTTTGGGGGTTCTTGAAATCTCAATGTTTGAAACCCAAAACCACTTCTCTTCATGGTTGACTTCATAAGACAGAGTTTAGGGTGTTAGGGGTAGATACATGATTTGTCGGGTTAATTTGAATATGTCTAGACATGCATGCTTATTTATCAACTTGAATGCTTACTATATGACATAAGAAGACTATATGTGTGTTGGTCAAATCCTATGTTTGACCAAGATTTAAACAAGCAAGTAAATCCTGAAAATGAAAAGGTAATTAAGCTTGGATCCTTCTTATTCACTCTAAAATTAAGCTTTTGGCGGGAAGTTTTTGAAATTTCCATGTTTGAAACCCAAAACCACTTCTCTTCATGCTTGACTTCATAAGACATATATAGTTAAGGGCCAGGGGTAGATACATGCTTTTTCTGTTTTGAATATGTCTAGACCTTGTTCATATCGATCAACTTGAATGCTTACTATATATATATATGACATAAGAAGGCTATGTGCTTTGGTTTTCATTTTTTGATTTTTTCTGAATGTTTATGCCCATCTGAATCTTGGTCAAGTCCTAGGTTTCACCAAGATTTTAGCAAGTTTAAAACACATGAAAATGAAAAGGCAAGCCTGGATCCTTCTTAGTCATTCTAAAATGAAGCTTTTGGGGGGGTCGATCTTGAAATCTCAATATAATGTTTGTAACCCAAAACCACTTCTCTTCATGCTTGACTTCATATATAAGACAAAGTTAAGGGTTAGGGGTAGATCGATACATGCTTTTTTCTGTTTTGAATATGTCTAGACCTTGTTGATCAACTTGAATTCTTACTATATATATATGACATAAGAAGGCTATGTGCTTTGGTTTTCATTTTCTGATTTTTTTTTATTTTATGCCCATTTGAATCTTGGTTGAATACTAGCTAGGTTTGATCGACCAAGATTTAAACAATTTTAAAACATGAAAATGAAAAGGCAAGCATGGATCTTTTTTAGTCACTCTAAAATGAAGCTTTTGGGAGGTTCTTGAAATTTCCATGTTTGAAACCCAAAACCATTTCTCTTCATGCTTGACTTCATAAGATAAAGTTTAGGGTTAGGTGTAGATACATGATTTGACTGGTTTGAATATGTCTAGACCTTGTTTATCAACTTCAATTCTTACTATATGACATAAGAAGACTATGTGCTTTGGTTTTTCATTTTTTTGATTTTTTCTGAATGTTTATGCCCATTTGAATCTAAAGGTGAGAGAACACGTTAAAGGTTATTCTAACAAAGGTCATGCTTGGAATCTTACCTATGTATTATTGTACATCACAAATGTGAAATGAAAATATGTGCATCTCTATAAACCATAAACCCTAACCCTAACTATATAGAAAAAGATGAACAATCCACGCTTTTCGATTGCCTTTTTTGATCCACCTTTGGCTGGATTTCAAATTGGGGGGGGGGGGGGGTAGGGGACTAGTGTGTTTCTTTGGATGCCTCTCTCGTATTTGCTAGTTTTTGGGGGTCACAAAAATTCAGGGTAGCATCATGCCCACCCCCTCCCTTCACGCACGGAAAAAGTGTTAGGCGAGTAGTAAAATGGCATATATGACCAACAAGTTTCAAGTAAAATTTCGAATATAACCAGAATTTACCAATTGATAGATGAGTTAACTTGGCTTCATGGAAAAAATAATGTCATGTAAATGAGTTAACTTGGCTTTCCTACCCATGAATCCAAAGGAAACTTTGTACTAATACAGTATAATGATCACCCGAGTTATTACACCAACAGGTCTGTCACTTACGTGTGGTTCCCATGCGTGAGGTCCCACACTTCAGTGAGCACAAGTCACAGACAATTTTTTGCAAATGTTGCAAAGGATAAAAGGTGGAAGAGGGTCACACGGAAGGAGAAGAGGAAGGGAGAGCAGTCACGGCCTCGAAATGCTTCAACCTTTCCGGGAAGTGATGTTGACTGGCACGCAAGGTTTTTCAGTGCTGCAAACCTGCAGTGCGGCGATTTTGACAGAAATAACCCTTTTGGCAAAGAAAAACACGGACTGAGCGTCTGAGCAATCTATTTCACTGGACTAACCTTTTTGTGTGGCTCATTCTGTGTTTTTCTTCGCCAAAAGGGTTACTTTGTCAAAATCGCCCCCTGCATGGCAGGATACGCGCCCGTCTAATATTCTTTTTTTTTTCAATGACAAAAGGGGGGAGAGAGAGAGAGAGAGTCTTGACGACGTGTTTTCACTTGAGTACTTGACAAAGAAGATTGTTGGAAGTTTGCCTACCTACCGCACATGACTTGTGCTCACTAAAGTGTGGGACCCTGCAGCCCTCTTAGGGCAGACGTGTGAGACGCAAAATATGTTTTTTAGTTTAGTAAGGCAAAAAAAAAGCCTTGGAGGGCCGAGGCGGGGTGGCCGTCCGCCATTTTTATACCTTACGCCCCTCACACCTCGTTTCATTTGTCATGTCTACCAAGGAAGAGCTCGGAGGAGAAGATGCAGTCCTAGCTTCTCGACCCCCTGGCGCCCCACGCATAAATACTACTACCAGAAGTACACTGTCTCTAACAATCCTGCCTCCGAAGGGAGATCTCGGAGGAGAAGATGCGGGCTCAGTGTCCCCGCCGTTGATGAGCCAGGACACAAGGGTTACTACGCCTCTTTTAATTACCTTCGTTTTGCTGCTAATACTCGGACTTATATCTGTTATCTTCCGCAGGAGAGTGTCGATATCGCCGGAGAAGATGATGTGAGGCAGATGATCAAGCTCGCAGTAGAAGATGATGTAAAGGAGATGGTCAAGCTCGGAGCAGAAGATGATGTAAAGGAGATAGTCAATGTCGGAGAAGATGATGTAAAGGAGTTAGTCAATCTCGGAGAAGATGTGGTGGCATTGGACCAACCGCGGTCGTTGGGCGAGATCCCGGAGATTCACTTACCTCGTTTGCACTGGTAATGATATGCCTGATCTGTAACATTTTGAACGTTTTTCGTCGGCTTACACAGGAGCTATCTCGGCTTAGGGTCAACAAGGCCCCGGGAGCGGAACTTCCGCATCTCGGCGCCGAGAACTCCGAGTTACGCCAGAAGCGCCCTGGTGAATCGCACGCGCGCGCAGGCGCAGCACATCCGTTCGCAGGATCTCTCATCCTTCGACGTCAGGTTCCAGCGAGAGGTCGTAGAAGAAGATAATTTGCCAGCTTCCCCGCCGTTCAAGAGGATGAAGGAGCTGAAGACGGAGGTTAATATTAGCTGACTTTGGGTTGCTGGTTTTTGGGTACTTCGAGTCACTGACATGTAGACACCACTTAAGTCTGTCCTACATGTTTGTGACCACATTCGTTAATCAGCCAATTTGTGCCCTTCGTTTGCCGGTAACGCTCGATATGTTTGTTGTTACCTTTGGCAGGATCACTCCCCTTGCTTATCTTGTCGAAGGATGAAGTTGGATCTTGCCAGCATGCGGGAGGAGAACAGAGAGTTAGAGATCAAGATATTTCGGTACAGGCAGGCGGTGTCTTTCCTAGAAGTGGATGAGATCACGGCCTGTGCTCGTAGGAGTTGTGACGAGGCCATTCATCTGGGAGAACGGATCAAAGCTCAGCTTGTCTCTTTGATGGAAGTCGCAGAACGCGTGATTTTCAATGCTAGAGAGGCGCGGGAACGACTTCTCGGTGGTCAAGATCTCGCATAGCAGCTTTAATCATGTGCGCTTATTAGTTGCCTACTACTTTTGTAATTATTCACAATTAAGTATGTATCAATGGCTTGCCTTTTGTGTGACGGAGGAAATTGCACATACCACCACTTGTTGGTGCAGTTTTTGCACATAACACAATTTGAGATTCTTTTTACACAAATAACCAGATTTCGACGTAAACTTTTGCACAAAAAACAACCTTACTCCATGTTTTCTTTTGTCTTCTAAAGACATGTAGGTGCTTCGAAAAATACCTCCGTTCCAATGCTTAAAGCTTAGTATATTTATCTTGAAAAGTCAAACCAAGTAAAGTTCGACAAAACTCTTAAAAGAATCTATCAGCACATATAATATTTTGTAGACACCATATGAAAATATAATTTATTTTCTATCTAATAATATTGATTTTGTATCTTGCATATTAATGCTTTTGGTAAAAACTTAGTCAAACTTAACTTAGTTTGACTTTCGAAAAATCAATTTAATCCTTAAGCTTTGGGACGGTGGTTCTAGACGTGGTCTAGACGTGTTTCAACATATTACCTTCGCATTTTCTAAACGCATGGAGTTTCTTACAAAGTTTATTTTTCGAAATATTTTCGACTTTGTATTATTTTTATTCATTTCCCCCTGGTTGTCATGTTTTCTGTCCGGCTTCCCCAGCCCATCCATCCGTAACCCACATGCGCGCGTGACACGAGTAGTGGGAGACATGGTGCCTAAAGGGATAGCTTTTATTAATGGTGCACTAGTAGGAAAAGCCTCATCAGTGGCGCACCAAAAATGGATTCTGTGGCGCATGGGAGCTGCGCCACAGAAACGTCGCCACAAAAATAAGGTTTCTGTGGCGCACCTGCCCGTGCGCCACAGAATTAAGGTTTCTGTGGCGCACTTGTTCTTAGGTGCGCCACAGAAAAGCGTGCGCCACAGAATTGGTTTTTAGTGCGCCACAGAATTTGCTTGTATTATACACAATTTTGTTCTGCCTGCTATACACATGCAGTTTATAGACAGCAATACAGATACACAGGTTATATACACAGGTTATATACAGCAACATTCAGATATAATATAAATATCATGTACATTGCACAGATATAACATAGACATCATCATCACATTACTTAGAACCCGATCGAGATACATATATAGTGGCAAGTGTCAAATGTTTTGCATACAACTCTTAATTCATACAAAATTCACAATTTCAAGATACAAAGTAGTCTTCATCCGGTTCCTCCTTTGCTCCGTCATCTCTACCCACCAGGCTCGCTTGCATCGGGGTCCTTCATCCAGTTCCTACTATGATGAAAATGGAAGAAAGTGAGACCAACAAGTCCGATGCACAAGAGAAATGGAATAAATGCCTCATACATTGTTGGTCAACACAAATATTAACATTCAGGGACGGTGTAAGTGAGACCAAGTCCGATGCACAAGAGATTGATATTTGTGCTATCTTACCAGGCTCACTTACGCCGCCCCCGAGTGTACGGTGACCAAACATTTTAATCATCGGCATTTTGAAAATCTCAAAGCAAATGGAATGACAAAATGGAATAAGTGCCTCATACATTGTTGGTCAACACAAATATTAACATTTAGGGATGGCGTAAGTGAGACCAAGTCCGATGCACAAGAGATTGATATTTGTGCTATCTTACCAGGCTCACTTACGCCACCCCCAAGTGTACGGTGACCAAACATTTTAATCATCGGCATTTTGAAAATCTCAAAGCAAATGGAATGGCAAAATGGAATAAGTGCCTCATACATTATTGGTCAACACAAATATTAACATTTTGGGATGGTGTAAGCGAGGCCAGGTAGGATGCACAAGAGATTGATATTTGTGCTATCTTACCAGGCTCACTTACGCCACCCCCGAGTGTACGGTGACCAAACATTTTAATCATCGGCATTTTGAAAATCTCAAAGAAAATGGAATGACAAAATAGAATATGTGCCTCATACATTGTTGGTCAACACAAATACTATGGTCAGAAACCATAGTTGCAGTATACACCGCCGTATACTTTGCAGAAGGGCCCCCTTTCCCCGGTCGGCGTTCCGTCAACGGGTGCTTGACGACACAACAACGCCGATCTGCATCTCCGGCGCAGAACCACGCCAGTCCCTCGCTGTCCAGTGAACGAGTCCTTGATGCAAAGACCGTGCCGGCCTGCCCAGCATTATGCCGGGCCGTGTTGCCGCGCTTCAAACCGTGTGTCCAGTGATCGACACGGCCTGAAGCGCGACAACAGGGGTCGGCATGATGCTAGGGAGGCTGGCACCGTCTTGGCATTAAGGACTCGTTCACGTACTGGACGGCGAGAGAAGAAAAGTGGTGCTACGCCGGAGAGGCATGTCGGCGTTATTGTCTCGTCAAGGACTCGTTCACGGAACGGCGGCTAGGGAAAGGGGAGCTCATCTACAAAGTATATTGCGGCGTATAGGTGACCAAACATTCTAATCATCGGCACTAAAATGGAAGAAAGAGCCAAGTGGTATCTCAACTAGATATCATATGCCTCATACTTTGTTGGTCGAAAGAAATATTAACATTCCGGGATGGGGTCAGTGAGGCCAGGTAGGATGCACAAGAGATTGATATTTGTGCCATCGCACCAGGCTCACTGGCCCCACCCCAGAGTGTACAAGTGACCAAACAATTTAATCATCGGCACTAAAATGGAAGAAAGGCCAATGCAATTAAGAAGTAGCTAGTATGAACTAAATGGAATGCCTCATACTTTGTTGGTCGAAACAAATATTAACATCCAGGGATGGAGTAAGTGAGGCCAGGTAGGATGCACAAGATATTGATATTTGTGCCATCACACCAAGCCTCACTTGCTCCACCCCCGAGTGTACGAGTGATCGACCAACCATCTAATCATCGAAAAGTAAATCACTTGGGGTAATGTTAAAATGTTTGTCTCCATATTTGGGAGACATTTTTAATATTGGAGTCTAGCTAATGGAAATCAAGAACTAGTCTTGATCTCCAAATGGTGATTAGAGGGAATTTATTCATCTTAAGCAACATTAGGGACAAATGGGATCATGCAAGGGACTTGGGTCATTTGGATCATAAGGCATCAATTAAGGAGGCAACCAGGGACAAAGGGAAACATTTGATGATCCATTATCATAGGCAACAAAGCAGCAACTTTTTCCCCTCTAATCTAGCTAGAGTCCTTAAAAGAAATCCATCATAAGCATGGTCAAATACACATATATAGCATGGGGCAGATGCTCCAAAGGGATTATATATTCATCACTTGGTAATTTGGAGAGCAAACAAGCAGTAGCCATATCACTCAATCCAATAATATAGTAATTTGGATCATAAGGCATCAATTAAGGAGGCAACCAGGGACAAAGGGAAACATTTGATGATCCATTATCATAGGCAACAAAGCAGCAACTTTTTCCCCTCTAATCTAGCTAGAGTCCTTAAAAGAAATCCATCATAAGCATGGTCAAATACACATATATAGCATGGGGCAGATGCTCCAAAGGGATTATATATTCATCACTTGGTAATTTGGAGAGCAAACAAGCAGTAGCCATATCACTCAATCCAATAATATAGTAATTTGGATCATAAGGCATCAATTAAGGAGGCAATTAACCAGGGACAAAGGGAAACATTTGATGATCCAGTAAGTGCATGACACTTTGAGCTACCAAGAATAAAGGCCAACAGTGGATAAACATCTGCAAGCAGCTCACACACACATGCAAACACATGTGTTGACAGTAACTAAAAAGCAGAAGAAAACCACAAGATATTCATGGGTACTTAGGATCAGTAGGGAATTGATAAAGTACAGTGAGGAGCAAGCATACCATCAGAAACTGTCCATTTGAGAGAAATAACATTGGGGTAATGTTAAAATGTTTGTCTCCATATTTGGGAGACATTTTTAATATTGGAGTCTAGCTAATGGAAATCAAGAACTAGTCTTGATCTCCAAATGGTGATTAGAGGGAATTTATTCATCTTAAGCAACATTAGGGACAAATAGGATCATGCAAGGGACTTGGGTCATTTGGATCATAAGGCATCAATTAAGGAGGCAACCAGGGGACAAAGGGAAACATTTTATGATCCATTATCATAGGCAACAAAGCAGCAACTTTTTCCCCTCTAATCTAGCTAGAGTCCTTAAAAGAAATCCATCATAAGCATGGTCAAATACACATATATAGCATGGGGCAGATGCTCCAAAGGGATTATATATTCATCACTTGGTAATTTGGAGAGCAAACAAGCAGTAGCCATATCACTCAATCCAATAATATAGTAATTTGGATCATAAGGCATCAATTAAGGAGGCAATTAACCAGGGACAAAGGGAAACATTTGATGATCCAGTAAGTGCATGACACTTTGAGCTACCAAGAATAAAGGCCAACAGTGGATAAACATCTGCAAGCAGCTCACACACACATGCAAACACATGTGTTGACAGTAACTAAACAGCAGAAGAACACCACAAGATATTCATGGGTACTTAGGATCAGTAGGGAATTGATAAAGTACAGTGAGGAGCAAGCATACCATCAGAAACTGTCCATTTGAGAGAAATAACATTGGGGTAATGTTAAAATGTTTGTCTCCATATTTGGGAGACATTTTTAATATTGGAGTCTAGCTAATGGAAATCAAGAACTAGTCTTGATCTCCAAATGGTGATTAGAGGGAATTTATTCATCTTAAGCAACATTAGGGACAAATAGGATCATGCAAGGGACTTGGGTCATTTGGATCATAAGGCATCAATTAAGGAGGCAACCAGGGGACAAAGGGAAACATTTTATGATCCATTATCATAGGCAACAAAGCAGCAACTTTTTCCCCTCTAATCTAGCTAGAGTCCTTAAAAGAAATCCATCATAAGCATGGTCAAATACACATATATAGCATGGGGCAGATGCTCCAAAGGGATTATATATTCATCACTTGGTAATTTGGAGAGCAAACAAGCAGTAGCCATATCACTCAATCCGACAAAGTAATTTCGTCGAGCACTTTGTGCCCGCACGGGAGAGGAAGAGGGAGGGGAGGGGAGAGGTGGAGCTCACCGACGATGCTGTTGGAGGAGCGGCCGGGTAGAGGAAGAGGGAGGGGCCGGGTAGAGGTGGAGGAGGAGGTCGACGATGATGGCAGGGGCGGCGGCTCCTCCACCTTGACACGGAGCCGGCCCCTCCTCCTCCATGCGGCGGCCGCCCCTCCTCCTCCACGCCGCAGTGGCTTGTGCTGCTGGTGGCGGGGATGGGTGGAGCGTGGCGGCATGCGGCCCTCGCGGAGGAAGGAGGCGGCGACGGCGACGGCGACGCTCACCATGGAAGGCGGCGGCGCGCGGCGGTAGGGAGAGGAAGAGGAAGAGGGGTGAGGAGGAAGTACGGGCGGGGGGGAGGGGGTACGGGTGGTTATAGAAGGCGCTATTTCTGTGGCGCACCAGCACAAGTGCGCCACAGAATCAACTACTTCTGTGGCGCACCAGAGCAAGTGCGCCACAGAAACACTTATTTCTGTGGCGCAGCAAGCCATGTGCGCCACAGAAATACCTACACTAATTATTGGTGGTGGCAGGATGTGGGCCCCACATAATTTCTGTGGCGCACGGCGCGGTAGTGCGCCACAAAAATAGCTTATTTTTGTGGCGCATTCTTCCTCGTGCGCCACAAAAAATCTTTCTGTGGCGCATTTATTTTGGTGCGCCACAGAACTAAGCTCCGCCTATAAGCATTTCCCTACTAGTGGTGGCGACGGTTCCCTAGGCCAATGCTGGCGATACGTCTCATCGTCGCTAGCTGTGCCTTCCCCATGCGGCCGTATTAATGCACACCACTGCTCCTTTAGTCCTTTGCGCCTCCGCGGCTGATCAAGTAAGTTTGATCATAAAAGATGATCACATAAGCTCGATGATTACCTATAACCTAAAAATTATCTTAATTTGTAAACGAAGACATAAAATAACTAGTTGTTTGATTAGGAAAGACAAAGGACATTTCTATTGAGATTGAGTTCATTTCATAGTTGTTATAGACACATAGCAATATTACCAAGAGATAGGATTGTAGAGAAAGCAATCCATAGGTATTTTGGAGGGTTCTCAATCCTTTGAATCAAGCAAGCTTTATAGGAAAAAGCCCTATGTGTAAAAATCCTACTCCGTACAAGATACCTTTAGAAATCCTTTGAACCAAACAAACTCCGATTCATATTAGTAGACTATAATATGGATATATTTAGACACATTTTAGTTCAAGATTCATCCATATCATTTGACAAGTAATATGAATCGGAGTGAGTATATTAAATGGATTAGTATATATTGTTCGAAAAAATTAAGTTATACTGTACTAATAAAGAAACCATTTCTGTGGTCAAACTGTTTTGACGGGACAGTAACTGCACCAAGACGTAGTGGCGTGCTATCCTAGCCGAAGTTTTACTCGGCGCATCGATGCAGCTGCTGAAGAATAAAAAAAGTCATATCCACTCCTACTCTTCACCTCCATCGTTTCCATCCTTGGCTCTCCACTTCCATCATCGTTCTCCACTCGCCAAGCGCTGCTAGCAAATTTTTTCATCCTATAGATCTCCCATTTGCATAGCTTTCTCTCCTCACCCCTCCGCAGAACCGCAGCACTCCTCCTTCCCGCTCGACTCTCCTACAAATCTCCAATCACACATACTTGCTTCCGCCCTCTTAAATCCATCTCGTCTCCATGGCGGCATCGAATGACGACCAGCTGTATGGCGACTGGGGGAAGCTCCCCGTCGAGCTGTTCAATCTCATTGCCCAGAGTCTGGACGTTACAGTCGACGTCTGGCTGGCCGCATGCTCCAAAACGCTGTGCCGCCATGTCGCCGACAACATGAATCTACACCATTGGGATGGACCCTGCTTGCTGATGCCTGATTCTGCCCATTGGCACTATGATGATAGTAGTGCGCACCACACGGTGTACCACGTTGTGCCCCTCGACCATCCTCGGCGCACAGCCATCCTGCCGTTCATGGACAATAGATTCTGGGTTGGCATGAACGGCGACTGGATCGCCGGCGTGGACAGTGGTGGGAACTGGTTCCTCGCGAACATCTACACGCACCAAGAAATCTCCCTACCATCGTTGGAAACTTGCAACATTTTTCGGGAGGAATGGATTGGCTTCCCCGACTTGCCTCCTGAAAGGTACATGACGTATGGGCGTGCCATGTTTTTGTTGAAGATTGTAATTTGCGAAGTGCCCACAAAAGCTGGACATTACTCAGATTACAAGCTCATCGCTCTATTCAATTCTGGACTCGCTTACCTGGCTAATGGTAGCCAGGAGTGGAGGTTATTCTCTCTTGCTAGTTGGGGTGTAGATTACAGTGACGCCATCGAGCACAACGGCTTCATTGTTGCGGTGGATGGGTGGACCGGCACCACATATTGCTGGGATCAATCACAGGCCGGTAATTCTTCAATCCATATGATATACTTCGCAATAAATTTTAATATCAAGCGAATTCATGATATATTGTAACTGAATTAACTAATTGCTCAATAAGATTTTTTTCACCTTTCAAATGACTGTGCACCATTTAATTATCCAAACCTGACTGAACCATTGCTACAAACGAATTACAAGATTATATGCGGTGCACTAATCATCAACCCAAACCAGATTATTGCGGTATATGAATGCATTCCTGAATTAGTTACTGCATGCTCTTGTCATAATATGAATAAGGAGCTTAGCCCTGGCCTCTTCATCAATTGATGCATGCAAACTTTCAATTTATTTGAATATTCGATGTACTCAAAGCTTTACAATCATGGATCAGATAAGGTTGAGACATGTATCTACCATCAATGAATATGAGTGTAATTAACATACATCTCAAATGGGAACAATTTTATTTCTTCGAGTTTTTATACAAGTATAATGACTGCATCTTCCATTTGATCCTACAAATGTGAAGTTGCAGCTACTGGTATTATTGTCTTCCTGAGCCATTCAAACACTAATTTTTTTTTGTCTCCGTTTACAATGCAGATGCACACCTTGCCCTGCCATTCGTGATCCCATCACCGATGGAGGATCCATTTGGCAGATGGTTTTTAGCTCGATCAGCCGATGGCAAGCGCTTGATGATCATCCATGAAGATTGGTATATACGTAGCAATGATCACCTTGAGCCTGCAGAAGTTCTGCATGATGGTAATGGCCTTATCCTGCGGGAGTGTCCTGCCCCTGTCATACATATTTTTGAGAAAGATCTATCCCTGATTGGACCCAATTGGAGTCGAGTTGACAGCCTTGGCACACACTCTCTGTTCATTGGACTGAATTATCCAATGAACCTGAAGATAAATGATGGCAATGCTCCTGATGGAACATTGACTCCATTCATGAGGTCAAATTGTGTTTACATCGCGTACTATGCATTTTGCGAACCAGCATTTAGTTGTATTTGTCGTTGTAACCTGCAGCAAGGGGAAAATGAGCTCATGGGAGTTATCACCCTTCCAAAAGAAGGTTGGGGATTTCCCCGACAGGCGACAATGTGGTTTAAGCCTAGTCTGAAAAATATCCGCATGTTGATGCAACCCTAAACTGAGCCATGAATCTTTCTGGAGAAAATAATCTTTTTTGTACGATATATTTGAACAATTCAGTAACCTGTTCCGTATCTTAATATGCTCTTCCTTTTTCTGAATCTTATATACCTTGACCCATTTCAGTGTGTCTGTTTACTCATTTTAGTGTGTATGTAGCCCACATTGAAGTAATCTAATCTTATTTAAACGGATGGTGATGAACTCTGTATTTCCATCCTTCGTAAACCGTGCATGTCTGTTTATTTTTAGTTTCATTTCAGCAACTATTATTAGTATATGCACACCTTTTTTTTAATGTTGAGAGGAGTATAAGGGCATTACAATGCTATATACTATATGGCGCTAATAGAGAACAAATGAATGTGAAAAGATTGTAAAATCCTCCAGGTACTCTCCTTACAGCGCTAATTGCTGATGGCATCGACTTCTGTTGGTTCCGGTGCTGTAGCTAGGACTGGTGAAAAGAGTTTCACGCCCCTTGCAGTAGCGCCTGTGTTGGACGTGCCCTAATGTTTTCCTGCTAAAAGTTGCAATCTTTTAAGCACTTGGGTACGGTATTTCCCCACCAGCCTGGATGCAGGCCGCCAAACGCGTCTTAACCAATGTTTAAAATAGCGTGTTAAATGAATTAGCGGCAGCCTCCTTCAAACGATATGAACGCTATATCGTGGTAATAGTGTGGTATATTTTAAATAGCATTTTCAAAATAATACTAAATATAGCCTAAAAATAAATAATTTTACTAGAGCGAATAGATATATATAGTCCAAAAGTGACTGAATCATACATACATAACCACATATAGAAATAGATCTCAAGTATTTTAGAAGGCTAACATCAACATTTCACAAGGCAACAACATAGTATAAATTATTTATTAAAACATATTAGCATGAGCGATATTATCTTCTGACTTAGAAGTGGAACCAACAGATTGTAGTTCATCACCACGAAAAAGTGAAAGCAACTTGCCTGAAAAAATAGCGCGCTAACACTATGAAGTAGGGCGATATAGCATGCTGTTTCGCAAATAGCGCCACAGCGTGCAAAATTACTAAGCGTGGACCCTATAGATATGCTATAGTGCGCTTTTAGCGGAGAAATAGTTAACTGGGCTTCATTGAGGCCCTGGTTTGACAAAGCAACCTGAGTACGCATCTAAAAAAAAATCTGCCTGAGGACGCATGCTTGTAAAAATGAGAGAGCAGACTACAATTACTTCAGTCCCGAACCCTCTATCTCTCCCACCCATTTCACCTCTTTTACACTAATGACTGCCATGAACGGCTCGCCTCCTCCCTCCACCGGCAGCTGCCTGGCGGTAACGGCCGCCGACACAGATGAACATCGCCGATATTTCCTGAACTCAGCCGATTTGATCCACCGCATCCTCCAGCAGCTTGATGGACGTCCAGTCTCTTCTATCCAGATCGTGACTAGAGAAGGATCTACGAGTACATCCGTTTCTTACCCTTTGGCAGCGTTGATTCCATCTCTCGCGGTACTTTCTTCTCCGCTGGAAGCACCATCTGGCTCGGCACTGATTTCCCTGGCGGCGGCACCAGCTTCTCCGGCTGCGCCGACCCCAACCCCCGCGGCACGGTCTTCTCCGGTGGCGGCACCACCAAAAGTGGCTGTAAGTTGTCCTGAACTCACTAGGATGCAGGTGTAAGTAGTCAATGATAGTTGGGGTTTTAAACAAGTTCTTTTTTCTTTAATGATGGGAAACTAGTATTCTTCTGCAAATGTTTTTTAATGACGGGAAACAGTAGATGTTAAGTACTAGTTCTGGCAAAAAAAGATGTTAAGTAATAGTATCCATCACAGAGCAGGGTTTGGCAGTCTGAACATACAAATATATGCTCCATGTTACCTGTTTCAGAAAGTCTGAAAGCTTGCTCAGTACCTATAAAATCAAATTGTCTTGCTGCTGCTAGATTTTGTGCAAACTAATTAAAGAGATAGCTAGATGCATTTTCTCCATGTATGTTACGTTCTGATTTATATGCTGTTGATTGATATATACCGTGCTTAACTAGATGCAGAAGCAAACTCGTTCCAACGTCAATGAGCAACTATGTCTTAGGACTGTCGATTGTACATGTCCTCTGCACCCCCCCGAGTTCAGAATTCAAAGAAACTCACTAGCCAAAAAGCCAAAGGTGACGGGCAGGCGTGATGCAGCAATTCAACGTTTTATATTAAAAGGGCGAGGGAAAGGCCGCCCTAAACGGGTTGGTCACTCGGCGGACCCTCCTCAGCCCTCGCGCTTCTATGTGCAACTGGATGGCAACGATGACATGTATATGTTGGTCATCCCCAGAGAATTCAAGCAATGTCTGAAAGGGATTCTTCCCAGGCCTATCAAGCTCAAGACGAGCATAGGCTGCGCCTGGTATGTGCACATCGATGAGTACCAGGGTGAACTGGTCTTGAAGGATGGTTGGTTCGGGTTTGCAGAGGCGCATGAACTGCAGCTCGATGACATTCTCGTCTTCGAGGTGAAAGACACTTCCTTGGTGAATGTGTTGATCTACGACTGTAACACCTCCACCCAGAGGGTAATATTTTGTGTTGATCACCCTTAGTTGCATGCATGATCTGCAGTGCTTTTAGGAAGAGGGGATCAGAAACACCTCAATATTTTATTGAATTAACTAGATGCTGCTTTTGGACCTGGGGTAGTGCTCCTGATTGATGTTCATGCGAACTTGGTTTTTGTATTAAGCTGAACTGGGGATCAGATACACTGTGATGAGACTTTGTTAATTAGCTAATATAGTATATGTTAGACATGTTTTATTTTACTTTAATTTACTGTGATATGCTGCGGTAGTTTCAATGTGCGGTCTGATGATTTGTATTATACCTAGCTACATGGAGCTCAACATTTTGAAATATTCATAGATTTGTAAGTGTAAATGTGATATATCCCGTATGTAGTCAATGCTTTCTTGTACGAGCTTGTAAAATCTCAGGGAAAAATACATTTTATTTTAGGAAGTGTAAAAGTGACCAATTTTTTTGATCTGATTGTAGCGAACGATTGTAGCGAACACAAGTGCAGATGGTCAAACCCCCAAAACTTCTCATATTCATTGTTACATGGTCGAGATATAAAGGTATTTTAATACATCGCTATGCTTACATCCATGTTTGTTTGCAGTTTTTTTTGACACCTCTTAATGCTCCCTCCGATCCATTTTTTTTTTGAGATACACAGTACAAACATAGACGCTCTCATATAGATGTATCTAGACACATATTAGTTGAAGAGACATCCATTTTATCATCAAGTAATGAGGATCAGATGGAGTATCGTTTTTATTTTACCAAAAGAAACGGATATACTGTATAGTACAACGTAGTCTGAGGCGCTTAGCTCTGAATGCAATTTCTGTGTGCACACTGATCGGATCATAACCCACACGACCTGTCTCACTGGTATGTAGGTCCGGGCCCCACCAGATATTGATAAGGCCCAGTGACCCGCCGGGTGAAGTTTTCTGTGTGGATTCCTGCGTACCTGGCTTCGTTCCTCCAAGAAACGCGCATTTTTTTGACCGGGGGGACACGCGCATTTATTCCCTTGCTGATGTATCATTCTCAGTTTCTCACAGCCCCCTCATGTTCAGATCTCCCCAGATCCCTCGCCGTCCATCTCCCCTGAGTCCTCTCCCTACACCACCGGCGTCCACCACCGCTCGGACTACGCGGCTTGGACTCCGTCCTCTACGGATGCGGCGACGTCGCACCTAAAAACTCCACTAAGGCGGCACGGCATCCCCGATTCTCTCGGTCCATGGCTGCAATGGCGGTATGTTTCCCCCGAATCACTAGGGTTGCCGGTCACATCTTTATTATATCTAAGCTGTATTGCCGGTTGCTTAGCATTGTTTGATATAGACTATTTCTCTCATCCAGTGTATATATTAATCCTCTGGTAAAGACTCGGGCTACACATGCACGCATGCTAGCTAGGTTGGGACTGGATCTAATGTGTGCAATAATAATCATTTAAATATGATATTGGTCAATCCACGGCCGATAATCACATATGAGGACACCGAGCATGCATGTCTGGCTTATGGACTCTTTAGGCCGACGCTGATTTTTTTTTGTTTGCTTGGTCGATCTGTACTGGCGGATGATGAACTGCAGATGCATTACTCTGATGCTAGACCTAGCCAGCAAGCATGCATGGCTCATGCTAGCTTGATTTCTATTCTCATAGCTACTATTTATATCGATTTGGCTTCTGCGATACAATGATACACTATGCTGAATAATTTGATGATACAAGGTTGTACATATCAGCCTAGCTAGATTCAGAAGCTTATTTTCAGACTGTGTGTTCGATAAGAACAATGATCCGCTGACTTTGCTAGGTGCCTTTGATTATGCATTTGCTTGGAATTACGGTCAGAAGCTAGAGGCATTATCTAATTGAGGCCTCTTTTTTGCAGTGTTCAAACAAGAAGCTCAAGCTTGGAGAGAGCTTATCATGGAAGGAGACATCTGTAGAGCCAGCCCCAGTGTGCAAGGTGTTTAGGCGCATCGATGAGGAGAATACCGCCGATGCCTTCGCAAGGTACTATGTACATCGGAGTTAGAGGTGATTACCATCCCTAGTCGTGTTCTACCCTGGTTTTACGGTGGGTGTCCAGAGTCCATCAACCTGAAGATGTCCACTGCATGCACCTGGATTGTGGACCTGAAGCAACAAGATGGCAATGTTTTAATGGACGCAGGATGGCCGTGAGTTTGTCAAAGCACATGACTTGAAGGTAGGATACCTCCGACCTTCAAGAAGATTGACACCAAATCATTGCAGGTGCTCATATTTGGTTACAATTGCTGTGAGAAGGTTATATGGTGTTCAGGTTATCACCCATCGCTGGGGCAACAAAATGAATCACAGCTGTATTAAGTTGTCTTACAAATGTTCTGTAGTATAATGATGATGTATTGTGGTGAACATGATGGTACCATTACTGGATTGTGGTCACATGTGAGGGGGGGGGGTGGGTGGGATGTTGATATGTACAAGTGGATTGCCTAGCCCTTTCCATTAGTTCGGATTTTTGGTTGCGTTGGCTTGTGTATGAAGCTTGGCATGGTATCAGAGCCCAGGGTCTCGAGTTCGAGACCTGGCTTTCGTAATTTATCCTAAAAATTGGTGCTGCCCTCCGTTGCCCTCCTCGGAGTCCACGTATATGCCTCTTGAGAGTCTCCTTGTGTTGACCTCTTCCCTTCTTCCAGTCACACGTGAGGAGGGGTGTTCAGATGTATAAGTGGATTGCCTAGCCCTTTCCATCAGTTCGGACTTTTGGTTGCGTTGGCTAGTGCATGAAGCTTGACAAACCTTATTTATATGTACAGCTCTCTAGTTGTACTATTAATTATTATGTGCTTATGTTGGCTGGATTGTGATGAACATGAGATGTTCTGTTGTTTCCGTAAAGAAAAAAACGTGTTGTTTTTTCGAATCCTGCGCTGGATATGTTTTGCACAAACTAGTGAAGTGCCCGCTGACAAAACATATTATGCGCAAATAGGCAACCCTCAGTAACGATCATGGGTTCAAGCGTCCAGGATCCAAAGGCCTTGACATCAGCAAGCACGTATGAACAGTTGGTTGACTTGTAGATTTGGACGTTGGATCGAAAATAGATAGCTAAGAACTAAGTACTGTAGCATGTAGCATATGTACTGTTCATGGTCTCATTCCGGGTTCAAGTGCTACCCCATGTAGCACCACTTTTTTTTTTTTGGGTTAGCCCAGACAACCTTCCCAATAAAAAAAAAGTACTACCTTCCCTTCATGGGCCAATTGTTTGTACTTTTGGGCTGCCGCCGGCCATGTACATGGTGATTGCTGTCAGCCTACTTGCTTCGCTGATAACAATCCAAAAACATTAAATGGGCCTCCGACTCATGCCATTGGGGCCCTTCCTAATTTAAACACGGAGATCCTATGATTGGCCCTCAAGAAACCGAGATTCTAAATATAAAGTTATTTTTATTTCGTATCAATTATGATTATGATTCTTTTTTAAATGCGCATAGCCAGTATGCGCATCTACATGGGCTCTATATTTTGATATATTCATATAGTTGATTTCAAAATTTTCATAAATTATTTAAAGTTCCAAGATTTATTCTATCAGTTTGCAAGATCTTAGAGTGTATTTGTAGTTTAAAAAAAATGACAAACCTCTTCATCAGATTGTTGTTAACAAGTGTAGTGTTGTGAACCCAAAATATATTACATACTTCCTCGTAGATCAAATTTGAACTAATTAAGTTGAACTAAAACCCGGATCAACAGTTACTATGGATTATGTGCATGGAGTACGAAAAACAAATGAATAGGCAATATTTCAGTTTTTCCTTCAGTTGAGAATGCTGGAGCAGGACCCATTTGCCAGTAGCGTCCCTCAACATTTGAAGGTAAAGACAAACAAAAGGGATCGAAAAAAGCAAGTATCCTACATATCTCGGGTTAAAACATATCGAGAAATCACATATTGCTTGTACATAGAGGCTGACATCGTGGACCCATCGGCCAGCCGTGGAAAAAAATCCAAGAAAGGAAACAATTATCGTACAGAGAAGCTGACATGTGGGACGCATTTTGCAGCAGCGTCCTCAACTTTAACAAAGGCGGCAGGGGATCGAAAGAAAAAGCAAAGTTCCCAGAAATCAGCGGTCAAAAATAAATCCAAGAAATGAAATGTTTATTGTTCATAGAGGCTGACATGTGGGACCCACGAGCCAGCAGCGTCCTCAATGTTTCAAAGGCGGCAGGGGATCGAAAAAAAAGGCAAGTGACCATATATCAGGTGCCAAAAATAATCCAAGGAAAGAAACTTTTATTGTACATAGAGCATGACATATGGGTCCCGTTTTGCAGGAGCGGTCTCACATTTTCCAAGGCGGCACGGGATCGAAAAAAAAGAAAGGAAAGGTTTATCGTTCAGAGAGGCTGAGATGTGGGACCCATGGGCCAGCAGCATCCTCTTAGTTTCAAAGGCGGCAGGGGATAAAAAAAGGCAAATAGCCAGTAATTAGGGTCAAAAATAAATCAAACAAAGGAAACTTTTACTGTTCATAGAGGCTGACAGGGACCCATGAGCCAGCAGCGTCTCAACGTTTCAGAGGCGGCATGAGATCGAAAGAAAAAGGCAAATACCAAGAAATTATAGGTCAATAATAAATCAAACAAAAGGTTTATTGTTCATAGAGGCTGACATGTGGGACCCCTGAGCCGGCAGCGTCCCCAACGTGTTAAAGGCGGCAGGAGATAGAAAGACAAAGGCCAAAAATCAGTTGGTAAAAAAATCCAAGAAAAGAAACATTTACCGTTCTGAGAGGCTGACATGCGGGACCCATGAGGCAAGCAAAGATCCTCAACGATTCCAAGGCGGCAGGGGATCAAAAGGGGTAAAAAATAAATCCATCATAGGAAACTTTTATTGTTCATAGAGGATGTGGGACCGACCTGCCGCAGCGTCCTCATCGTTTCAAAGGGGGCAGGGATCAAAAGAAAACGGTAAATAGCCGTAAATTAGGGGTAAAAAATAAATCCAATGAAGGACACTTTATTGTTCATAGAGTATGACTTGCGGGACCCATTATCCAGCAGCTTCCTCAACGTTTCAAAGGTGGCATGAGATCGAAAGGAAAAGGAAAGTGACCAAATATCGAGCCAAAAATAATCTAAGAAAAGAAACTTTATTGTGCATAGAGAATGACATGCGGGTCCCATTTTGCAAAGACCGGTCTGAAGGTTTCAAAGTCGGCATTAGATCGAAAGAAAAAGACAAGTGCCAAATATCAGGAGCCAAAAATAATCCAAGAAAAGAAACTTCTATTGTACATAGAGGATGACATGCGGGACCCATGAGGCAGCAGCATCCTCAACGATTCCAAGGCGGCACATGACCAAAAGAAAAAGGAAGTAGCCAGAAATAAGGGTGTCAAAAAATCCAAGAAAAGGAATATTTCAATTGGGCTGCTTCTGGCCATCTGGGCCTTCAAACTATCCCGCTGGACGCCTTTTGATTCGTACAATTTCAGCCCATTCCAAAACAGGAAAGTCCTATGCCTCGCAAAGACAAAAAAAACAAGGAGATTCAGCATATAAGTTTGTTTATGTAAAAATAAAGATTTAATTTATCCCTTTGCAATAGCTCAGAGCAAAATACACTGTTTATTGTCTGCAAAATAATCAAGATATCACATGTTTCTTATACGGGGAGGCTGACATCGGGGACCCATGCGCCAAAGACGTTGTCAACATTTTAAAGGCGGCAGGATGGAAAGAAAAAATAAACCAAAAATCTGTTGGTACAAAATCCAAGAAAAGAAACATTTTCGTTCTGAGAGGATAACATGCGGGACCCATGAGGCAGAAAGATCCTCGCCGTTTAATGTTAGACGCTGACATGTGGGACCCGTGAGCCAGCAGCGTCCTCAACGTTTTAAAGGCGGCAGGAGATCGAAAGAAAAAATAAGCCAAAAATCATTTGGTATTCAAAATCCAAGAAAATAAACATTTACCGTTCTGAGAGGATGACATGCGGGACCCATGAGGCAGCAGCATCCTCAACGATTCCAAGGCGGCAGGGGATCAAAAGAAAAAAAGGAAATATCCAGAAATTAATTAGGGGTTCAAAATAAATCCATCAAAGGAAAGTTTTATTGTTCATAGAGGATGACATGTGGGACCGACCTGCCAACAGCGTCCTCATCGTTTCAAAGGGGGCAGAGATCAAAAGAAAAGGCAAATAGCCGTAAATTAGGGTTAAAAAATAACTCCAAGAAAGGAAACTTTTATTGTTCGTAGAGGATGACATGCGGGACCCATGAGCCAGCAGCTTACTTAACGTTTCAAAGGCGGCATGAGATCGAAAGAAAAAGGCAAGTGACAAAATATCAGGAGCCCAAGATAATCTAAGAAAAGAAACTTTATTTACATAGAGGATGACATGCGGGTCCCATTTTGCAGCAGCGGTCCCAACGTTTCAAATGCGGCTTGAGATCAAAAGAAAAAGAAAGTAGCCAGAAATTAGGGGGTAAAAAAAATCCAAGAAAATAAAGTTGATGGACATAGAGGATGACATGCGGGTCCGATGAGCTAGCAGCTTACTCAACGTTTCCAAGGCGGCAGGGGATCAAAAGAAAAAGGAAATAGCCAAAAATCAGAGGGTGAAAAAAAACAAAGAAAATGAACTTTTATAGTACATAGAGGATGACATGCGGGTCCCATGAGCCAGCAGGTTCCTCAACGTTTCAAATGTGGCATGAGATCGAAAGAAAAAGGCAAGTGACCAAATATCAGGAGCCAAAAATAATTCAAGAAAAGAAACTTGATTGTACATAGAGGATGACATGCGGGTCCCAATTAGCAGCAGCGGTATCACCGTTTGAGAGGCTGCACAGGATCGAAAGAAAAAGTCAAGTGACCAAATATCAGGAGCCAAAAATAATCCAAGAAAAGAAATTTTATTGTACGTAGAGGATGACATGCGGGTCCCATTTTGCAGCAGCGGTCTCAACGTTTCCAAGGCGGCACAGAACCAAAAGAAAAATGAAGTAGCCAGAAATCAGGGGGTGAAAAAAATCCAAGAAGAAAGATTTCAATTGGGCTGCATCTGGACATCTGGGCCTTCGAACTATCCTGCTTGGCCTTTTGACTCGTACAATTTCAGCCCACTCCAAAACAGGAAAGTTCCGAATTTTCTAAAAAAACAGGAAAGTCCTATGCTTCGCAAAGACAAAAAAACAAGGAGATTCAACATATAAGTTTATTTATGTAAAAATAAAGATTTAATTATCCGTTTGAAATAGCTCAGAGCGCAATACATTGTTTATTGTCTGCAAAATAATCAAGATATCATATGTTTCTTGTACGGGGAGGCTGACATCGGGGACCCATGAGCCAACAGCGTCGTCAACGTTTTAAAGGCGGCAGGGGATGGAAAGAAAAAAATAAACCAAAAATCTGTTGGTAAAAAATCCAAGAAAAGAAACATTTTCGTTCTGAGAGGATGACATGCGGGACCCATGAGGCAGCTGCATCCTCAGCGTTTATTGTTCATAGAGTTTGACATGTGGGACCCGTGAGCCAGCGGCGTCCTCAACGTTTTAAAGGCTGCAGGTGATCGAAAGAAAAAATAAGCCAAAAATCGTTTGGTCAACAAAATCCAAGAAAATAAACATTTACCGTTCTGAGAGGAAGACATGCGGGACCCATGAGGCAGCAGCATCCTCAACGATTCCAAGGCGGCAGGGGAAATATCCAGAAATTAATTAGGGGTTCAAAATAAATCCATCAAAGGAAACATTTATTGTTCATAGAGGATGACATGTGGGACCGACCTGCCAACAGCGTCCTCATCGTTTCAAAGGGGCAGGAGATCAAAAGAAAAAGGCAAATAGCCAGAAATTAGGGGTAAAAAATAACTCCAAGAAAGGAAACTTTTATTGTTCGTAGAGGATGACATGCGGGACCCATGAGCCAGCAGCTTACTCAACGTTTCAAAGGCGGCATGAGATCGAAAGAAAAAGGCAAGTGACAAAATATCAGGAGCAAAAGATAATCCAAGAAAAGAAACTTTATTGTACATAGAGGATGACATGTGGGTCCCATTTAGCAGCAGCGGTCTCAATGTTTGTAATGCGGCTTGAGATCAAAAGAAAAAGAAAGTTGATTGTAATTAGGGGGTGAAAAAAAATCCAAGAAAAGAAAGTTGATGGACATAGAGGATGACATGCGGGTCCCTCGAGCCAACAGCTTACTCAACGTTTCAAAGGGGGCAGGGGATCAAAAGAAAAAGGCAAGCCAAAAATCAGAGGGTGAAAAAAAATCCAACAAAGGAAACTTTTATAGCACATAGAGGATGACATGCGGGTCCCATGAGCCAGCAGGTTCCTCAACGTTTCAAACGTGGCATGAGATCGAAAGAAAAAGGCAAGTGACCAAATATGAGGAGCCAACAATAATTCAAGAAAAGAAAGTTTTATAGTACATAGAGGATGACATGCGGGTCCTTTTTAGCAGCAGCGGTATCACCGTTTGAGAGGCGGCAGGGGTTCAAAAGAAAAAAGAAATTGCCAAAAATCAGAGGGTGAAAAAAACCAAGAAAATGAACTTTTATAGCACATAGAGGATGACATGCGGGTCCCATGAGCCTGCAGGTTCCTCAACGTTTCAAACGTGGCATGAGATCGAAAGAAAAAGGCAAGTGCCCAAATATGAGGTGCCAAAAAAAACTCCAAGAAAAGAAAGTTGATTGCTCATAGAGGATGACATGCGGGTCCCATTTAGCTGCAGCGGTCTCACTGTTTGAGAGGCGGCAGGGGATCGAAAGAAAAAGGCAAGTGACCAAATATCAGGAGCCAAAAATAATTCAAGAAAAGAAAGTTTTATAGTCCATAGAGGATGACATGCGGGTCCCATTTAGCAGCAGCGGTATCACCGTTTGAGAGGCGGCAGGGGATCGAAAGAAAAAGGCAAGTGACCAAATATGAGGTGCCAAAAAAATCCAAGAAAAGAAAGTTTTATAGTACATAGAGGATGACATGCGGGTCCCATTTAGCAGCAGCGGTATCACTGTTTGAGAGGCGGCAGGGATCGAAAAAAGGCATGTGTCCAAATATGAGGTGCCATAAATAATCCAAGAAACGAAAGTTTTATAGTTCATAGAGGATGACATGCGGGTCCCATTTAGCAGCGGTATCACCGTTTGAGAGGCGGCGGATCGAAAAAAAGGCAAGTGACCAAATATGAGGTGCCAAAAAAAACTCCAAGAAAAGAAAGTTGATTGCACATAGAGGATGACATGCGGGTCCCATTTAGCAGCAGCGGTCTCAACGTTTCCAAGGCGGCAAGGGATCAAAAGAAAAAGGAAGTAGCCAGAAATCAGGGGGTCAAAAAAATCCAAGAATAGAAAGAATTTTGGTTCATAGAGGATGACATGCGGGACCCATGATCCTGCATCGTAAACGGCTCGATCGGAGAACGTTGAACGAGATGGCGCGATCGAGAAAAAACAATGCGAGGCTGCCATCTGGGCCCTACATCCCTCGGCGGTGCGGATTTGCGTTGACTCGGCCGGCGAACCCGAGATTTCGAGATGCACCACGTCCCGGGCCACCATACGCGACGTTTTGGCCGCTTTCGTCGGGCTAGGTGGCCTCAAAAACGAGAAAAAAAAGTTTTGACATGCACCACGGAGGGACCCAAAATCGTCGGCCATGGTACACCAGCAACCACGGCGCGACTTCAACTTCGTCGGCCATGGCAACTTTTCTTGTAGTGTATACGGACCTCCAGGGGTCCGGGGGATTATATAGCAAGAATTTTTATGTCATAAGGAAAGTACCAGGTCGAACCAGAGTCGGAAAGAGGCGACGAGGTGGCCAGCTCATAGGGCGGCACGGCCTGGCTGGGGCCCGCGCTGGCCTATGGGGGCACGCCCTCGTGCGTCTCCTCCACTCCGTTTCGATCTCGTAATTTTTCATATTTTCCAAAAATACCAAAAACATTGTTCGGAAAGTAAATTCCGAACTTTTTATTACCAGTACTGTTACCTATTCAAAGTCGAGTTCTGGCGGACTGTCAATTTATCCTTTGATGAAAGCCTCCGGTGTTTCCACTCGAATAACATCAACATCTACATTGTAAGAATCACCTGAGATATAATGCTTGAGTCTTTGTCCATTCACCACTTGTGTGGCATTGCCTTGGAGAGAGCTAATTTTTATTGCTCCTGAACGATACACCTCCTAAACAACATATGGTCCTTCCCATTTCGAGAGTAATTTCCCTGCAAAGAATCTGAGACGAGACCGATACAATAGGACTTTATCCCCAATATTAAATTCTCTTTTGATAATCCTTCTATCATGCCATTTTTTAACTTTCTCTTTAAAGAGTTTAGCATTTTCATAAGCTTCACTTCTCCATTCATCTAGAGAACTCAATTGCAGCAACCTCTTATTACCAGCTAGTTTAGGATCTTTATTTAATTCTCTAACAGTACAATAAGCTTTGTGCTCTAGCTCTAAAGGTAAATGACAAGCTTTTCCATAAACCATTTTATAAGGCGACATTCCCATGGGATTTTTATAAGCAGTTCTATAAGCCCATAGTGCTTCCTTCAATTTACTAGCCCAATTCTTTCTAGTTTTATTAACAGTCTTTTGCAAGATAGATTTAATTTCTCTATTTGATAGTTCTACTTGCCCACTAGTTTGAGGATGATAAGCGGAAGCAATTCTATGATTAATGCCATATTTAGCAAGAGTTTTTCTAAAACCACCATGAATAAAATGAGAACCTCCACCAGTCATAATATATCTAGGAACTCCAAATCGAGGAAAAATAATATCTAAAAGCATTCTTAAAGAGGTCTCACCATCAGCACTTTTTGTAGGTATGGCTTCCACCCATTTAGTAACATAATCAACAGCGACAAGTATATGAGTGTTACCTTCTGAAGAGGGAAAAGGTCCCATGAAGTCAAATCCCCAACAATCAAATGGTTCAATAACAAGAGTATAATTCATAGGCATTTCATTGCGTCTGGAGATATTACCAACCCTTTGGCATTCATCACAAGATAAAATAAACTTCCTTGCATCTTTGAAGAGAGTTGGCCAATAAAAACCTGATTGTAGAACCTTTTGCGCGGTTCTATCTCCGGCGTGATGTCCTCCATAAGCACTCCCATGACATTTACTCAATATCTCTTGCTGTTCATATTCGGGAACACATCTTCGCAGAATACCATCCACTCCTTCTTTATATAAGTGTGGGTCATCCCAGAAATAATGCCTCAAGTCATAAAAGAATTTCCTCCTTGCTGAGCTGAAAAGGTCGGAGGCAAGTACTTGCAAACAATAAAGTTAGCATAATCAGCATACCAAGGACTGTCTCGCGAGCTCACCTTTATTACAGCCAATTGTTCATTTGGAAAACTATCATTAACAGGAACAGGATCATAAGCAATATTTTCCAATCTAGACAAATTATCAGCAACAGGATTATCAGCACCTTTCCTATCTACAATATGTAAATCAAATTCTTGCAACAGAAGTACCCATCTAATAAGCCTTGGCTTAGCATCTTTCTTTTGCATAAGGTATCTGATTGCAGCATGATCAGTATGAATAGTAACTTTTGAATCAACAATATAAGATCTAAACTTATCACAAGCAAAGACTACAGCTAACAATTCTTTTTCAGTAGTAGCATAATTCCTTTGAGCAGCATCAAGAGTTTTACTAGCATAATGAATAACATTCAATTTTTAATTTACTCGCTGTCCAAGAAAAGCGCCTACAGCAAAATCACTAGCATCACACATAATTTCAAATGGTAAGTTCCAATCAGGAGGTTCAACTATAGGAGCAGTTGTTAAGGCTTTCTTTAGAGTTTCAAAAGCTTCCTTACAATCATCATCAAAAACAAAAGGTACATCTTTTTGAAGAAGATTAGTAAGAGGCTTTGAAATCTTGGAGAAGTCTTTAATAAACCTCCTATAAAACCCAGCATGACCAAGAACACTACGAATACCTTTAACATCCCTAGGATAGGGCATCTTCTCAATTGCTTCAACTTTAGCTCTATCAACTTCAATACCTCTCTCGGAAATTTTATGTCCCAATACAATTCCTTCATTAACCATAAAGTGGCATTTCTCCCAATTAAGAACAAGGTTAGTTTCTTCACATCTCTGCAAAACTTTATCAAGGTTCCGCAAGCAATTATCAAAAGAATTCCCATAGACATAAAAATCATCCATGAATACCTCTACAATACTCTCGCAAAAGCCATGAAAAATAGCAGACATGCATCTTTGAAAAGTAGCAGGAGCATTACATAAACCAAAAGGCATACGTCTATAAGCATAAGTTCCATAGGGACAAGTGAAAGTGGTTTTCTCTTGATCCTTAGTTTTAACAGCAATTTGCGAAAACCCAGAATAACCATCAAGAAAGCAAAAATGAGTATTTTTGGATAACCTTTCTAACATTTGATCAATAAAAGGCAAAGGGTAATGATCTTTCTTAGTAACTTTATTAACTTTACAATAATCAATGCACATTCTATACCCTACAACTACTCTTTGAGGTATGAGCTCATCATTATCATTAGGCACAACAGTCATTCCTCCTTTCTTAGGAACAAAATGCACAGGACTAACCCATCTACTATCAGCAATAGGATATATAATACCAGCTTCAAGAAGTCTTAATACCTCATTTCTTACCACATCCTTCATCTTAGGAATTAGACGACGCTGAGGTTCAACAACAGGCTTTGCATCATCTTCCATATTAATGGCGTGTTGGCAAATAGAGGGAGAAATCCCCTTCAAGTCATCAAGAGTGTAGCCAATAGCACCTCGGTGTTTCTTCAATATTTCCAATAACCTTTCTTCTTCAAACTCTGTAAGATTAGAACTAATAATAACAGGATATATTTTCTTATCATCAATATGAGCATATTTAAGATTATCAGGTAATGGTTTTAAATCAAAGACAGGATCTTCCTTTGGTGGCGGTGTTGTACCCAGATCTTCTACCGGTAAATCATGCTTAAGAATAGGTTGACGGAGAAAAATTTCATCAAGCTCATTTCTTTCTTCCCTAAAAACTTCACTCTCACTATTCTCCAAATGTTGCTGCAAAGGATTATTGGGAGCAAGAGCAATAGATGCACACTGTTCAACTCTAAAATCGTTATTAGGCAAATCAGCTTTATAAGGAGTTTTGGTAAATTTAGAGAAGTTAAACTTATAAGATTCACCAGCAAATTTAGTCATAATTTTCTCTTTCTTGCAATCTATAATAGCTCCACAAGTATTTAGAAAAGGTCTACCAAAAATGATAGGACAATATTTACTAGCAGCAGAACCAAGTACCAAAAAGTCAGCAGGATATTTAATCTTACCGCATAGAACTTCCACATCTCGAACAATACCAATTGGAGAGATAGTCTCTCTATTAGCGAGCCGAATTACCACATCAATATATTCAAGTTCACAAGAACCAATTTCGTGCATAATCTCCGTGTAAAGGTCATAAGGAATAGCACTAATGCTTGCACCAATATCACATAAACCATAATAACAATGATCTCCAATTCTAACAGATAGCATAGGAACACTAGCTTTCTTAGACTTATTAGGATGTGAAACAATATTAGAAGCATCTTCACAGAAAATAATATGACCATCCTCCACATTTTCAGTCACAAGATCTTTAACTATTGCAACAGCAGGTTCAACTTTTATTTGTTCTTCAGGTTCTATAGGTTTCTTTTCACTTTTATGAACCGCACTATTTATAACAGAGTACTCCTTCATTTTAGCAGGGAAAGGAGTTTTTTCAATATAAGCTTCAGGAATAACATGATCAACAGTTTCAACTACAACACATTTATTTATAGATGAATCAATTTTATCTTTATACGGTTCATGATACTTATCAAAATTCTTCTTAGGCAATTCATAATGAGAGGCAAAAGCTTTATAAAGATTTGCAGCAACTTGAGAATCAAGACCATAAGTAGCACTCATATTACGAAATTTATCAGTATCCATAAAAGCTTCAATGCATTTGTAATCATAATTTATACCTGATTCTCTATCTTTGTCGTTCTCCCATCCTTCAGTATTTTCCTGGATCCGATTAAGAAGGTCCCTTTTAAACTCTTCTTTGTTGCGCGTAAATGATCCAGAACAAGAAGTATCCAGCAAGGTCTTGTCTTCAAAAGAAAGTCTTGCATAGAAATTATCAATAATAACATTACCAGGAAGCTCATGAATGGGGCATTTGAGCATTAAAGACTTCAATCTCCCCCATGCTTGGGCAATACTCTCTCCATCATGAGGCCAAAAATTATATATGCGATTCCGATCCTTATGAATTTCACTTGGAGGATAGAACTTAGAATAAAACCGGGGCACAATATCATTCCATTCAAGAGAATCCCCATTATCTAGTAATTTATACCAATGCGCCGCTTTACCAGACAGCGATATAGAGAATAGTTTCTTCCTCACTTCATCCATAGCAATACCTGCACACTTGAATAAACCGCATAATTCATGTAAGAACAGTAAATGATCTCCAGGGTGGACAGTTCCATCCCCTGTATAACGGTTATCCACTACACGTTCAATAATTTTCATAGGTATTTTGTATGGTATCTCTTCCTCACCTGGCGCCTCATCCACTACCTTTGCAGTAGTAGTAGATTTCCCAAATAAACACTCAAGAGAAGATCTCTCCATAATGAATTATGGCAGCAGGCAGAAATAAAATCAGCACAAACAATAGAAATTTCCCTTACCAATTCCACTTACCAATAGCGCTTCACTCCCCGGCAACGGCGCTAGAAAATAGTCTTGATGACCCACAAGTATAGGGGGTGTATCGTAGTATCTTCGATAAGTAAGAATGTCGATCCCAACGAGGAGCAGAAGGTGTTGACAAGCAGTTTCGATGAAGGATTCACTGTAAATGCTCACAGACAAGTATTCAGGGGGTTTTGATGTAACAGATGAATAAAGTACGAGTAAGTAAAGTGCGAGAGTAACAATTGCAGCAAGTGGCCCAATCATTTTTAGCACAAAGGACAAGCCGGTTTGTTTACTTATAATAGCCAAACGTTCCTGAGGACACACGGGATTTTAGTCTAGTGCTTTCACTACATACGGCTAATTAATCTTCATTGTTTTGATAAGTGTTGTGTGGGTGAACCTATGCTAATGTACCGCCCTTCCTAGGACTAATACATACTTGTGATTATACCCCTTGCAAGCATCCGCAACTACAAGAAAGTAATTAAGATAAATCTAACCACAGCCTTAAACTCTGAGATCCTGCTATCCCTCCTGCATCGATATACCAACGGGGGCTCAGGTTTCTGTCACTCCGGCAACCCCGCAATTGGCAAACGAGTACAAGATGCATTCCCTAGGCCCATAAAGGTGAAGTTTCGTGTAGTCGACGTTCACACGACACCACTAGAAGAATAACACCACAACTTAAATATCATAACATTGAATATTACTCAACCATACTTCACTACTAACATTTAGACTTCACCCATGTCCTCAAGAACTAAACGAACTACTCACGAGACATCATATGGAACATGATCAGAGGTGATATGATGATGAATAACAATCTGAACATAAACCTTGGTTCAACGGTTTCACTCAATAGCATCAATAACAAGTAGAAATCAACACCGGGAGAGTTTCCCCTATCAAACAATCAAGATCCAACCCAATTTGTTACAGCGGTGACGATGTGCAGCGGTGGAGATGGCGGTGATGATGATGGAGATGATGATGATGATGATGATGATGGTGATGGAGATGATGTCCAGCTCGATGTCGGTGACGATGGCGTCGATTTCCCCCTCCGGGAGGGAATTTCCCCGGCAGATTTCAGCCTGCCGGAGAGCTCTTTTCTCTCTAGTGTTCTCCGCCTCGCAGAGGCGGCTGTGTCTCTTCGCGACCTATCCCCTGGAGCTTAGGTTTTCGGGACGAAGACGTTCGCGAAGAAAAGGAGGCGAGAGGGGGCTGTGGGCCCCCTCCTCACAGGGCGGCGCGGCCAGGCCTTGGGCGGCGCCGGCCTATGAGGTGGGCCCACCTCGGGTCCCCTCGGCTCCCCCTTCTGGCTCCCTTCGTCTTCTGGAAAAATAGGATTTTTCATATAATTTCCGTCGACTGTTGATCTTCCGAAATATTGCATTCTGATGGCGCTTTTTCCAGCAGAATCCTGACTCCGGTGCGCGATCCTCCAATAATCATGAATCATGCAAAATAGATGAAATAACATAAGTATCATCTCCAAATATGAAATATATCAATGAATAACAGCAAATTATGATATAAAATAGTGATGCAAATTGGACGTATCAGGAAGTTCCGCTGGGTGGTCTGAGGGAAATGATTTTTTTGGGGAGGGTTTCCGGGCTAGGGAGGTGGTGATCGAAAAAATGACGGGCAGACCCCTCACCAATCGACTTTGCTATCATCACCACAGGGGTAGAATGGGAATTTGGAAGCATGTGAAATATTTATATTTTGTGGGCGGGAAGTTTTGCCGCAATGAGATTTTGAATTTGGCTACGGTCCAAGTATAATGATAAAAAATTGTGACACCGTACTAGTACCTCTATTCAAGGCCGAGTTGTCAACACCCGGATTTTTAAGTCCAGATGCCTATTATATCGTACATCGCAATCCCAGGAAGATTGTTTTTGCGAGACATAATAGTAAGTAGCATAGAGTCATCATTTATTACAACACATACTTATCTTACAACCATGGATCACATGATCCAATATTACACAAATAGATTGTTCAACAACACAAATAGTAGCGGAAGCGAAGTAGTAGTGGACTATCTATTCCACAGGCAACGTTTGATGTTAGAAGACGATCCTAGTTATCGTAGACGTCCTGTTGTCCGTCATCATGATACTGTGGCTCCTCTTCATATTCTGGCATTTGAATAGCCAGGGACACAGCCATGAGTACTTTAAAGTACTCGCAAACTAAGACCAAAGTAACTACTTAACAATTGTAATAAGGGGGTGCTAAGCTCTAGGTTTATTTGCATAAAGCCAAGTTTAGTTCATAAACCTTTAGTAAAGACTCCTCATTATTGCTAACTACTCAAGTGGGAACATTAGTGTCATTCCCACCATTCAAGTAAGATTCAAATCAAGTCACCTTTCAAAACAACCTTTCATTTTAAGACCAAAATTCTGACAACGGAACAGTATGGCCTTTCCAATTGTCCGTAACCGTGGACACGGCTATTCGAATAGGTTTAACACTCTGCAGAGGTTGTACTCTTGTGCCACAACATTTGATTACATCCGTCGAGGATAACCTCGAATCATCGTAACTCAGTACGCGGATCATCAACCTTAACCTTTCACTTATACACCCTAGTATAGGCACCTCTCCCCATGAGCTTGGCCTCCCGGTGAAAACCAACTGTCAACCCGGGAACTGCACAAGGCTTGGGTCGTACATTCACCTCATATTCACATCATTTTACTTTCAACGGAGGCAGCCTCGGCGTAACCTCTATGATGCTTGTTTAGAGGGAACCCATACTAAGATACACAAATTTCTAGTTAAGCCCTACCCATAATCAGGTATAGTGGGGGTACTTGTATACTTGGAAAGGTATCGCATTCAACCCAATCATCAGTTTTCATTTAAATTCACCAAGTCAACCATGTCACCTTCACAACTTTCAAAGTCATTTCACTTGTTCCCATCTGGAGTAGTCAAATTTTATTGAATTAGCACTAGCCACTAATCATGAGGGGTGCTATCTAGCTTTGATTTATCTAAGCTAAGTGTGATACTCCTTTCTACCTTAGACCAAGTGAATCATAAATCAAAAAGTAAACTTTGAAAAGTAGTCAGCAAAAGTAAAGGTAAAGTAAAACATGGGATAGGTTAACTTGACATAAAGTAAAGAGTGGTGGTGCCTTGCTCTTGTAGAGCCTTGCACTTAAAACTTGGCAAGAGGGTTAGCTTGCCTTGAGTAGGGTAGTTGTCAAAGTTTTCCTCCTCCTCTTGAGAGTAGGCTCCCTCCTCTTGATACTCCTCGTTACTAGCGTCTATATACGAATACGAGGTATAAACACCAAACCAATCTTACATGCTTGACTAAAACACACCAAAGTGGTTCACACACATTATTCTAGCAACACACAAACATGGCATGGTGAATTACTTGGTTAGTTCTTATTTAAGAGAAAAATAATTTCCTCTCATTATACTTATTCATTTGGTTTGCTTAATTAAATCTTTAGAGAAACTACTTTACTCTCATTCACCCTATCAAGATTTAATCTCCTTCAATAATCATCAGGTATGAAATATAGGTTGACCAAGGTCAACATTTCATATCTATTATAGGGGAGTATAATTTAAATGAGGGTTGCACCTCATACAATTTAAGAATAACTTGTAAATGATCTAAAATCACTAAGGAATGGCATAAGAGGTTCATTAGTTCAAGGTCATTACCTCTTATGGAATTACTTAGGATCAAGATTTAAATGAGAGAGTAGCTCTCATACTATTTGTAGAATTTGAATTTCAAGATTTAAATGCACTAGAAATGGTTCCATAGCAACTATTTTGATCTAGTCCATGATCATACAAACAACTTAGCTATCTTTTTGCATAATCAATTAGAGGGCATCAATTGTGATTTAAGAGAGTTAGAATCAACTCAAAATCAATTTTGGTTGAATTTTAAATAAAGTTTGAATTTGTAAAAGTCCATGTCTTGTTATTTTTAGCATGTTAATTCTACTACGGATTTGGAGGTGGGACCAGTGGCATTAGTTAGATAATTTCATGGGCTTTCCAGAACTATAAATTTCACAGAATTTGGTTTGGCCAATTTGAAATTATTCAAAAATTACTAAAGCATCTGCAAGCATTTGAACTAAATCGAAATAAACAGAATTTTGAATTGTTGGGCCACGCGGGAAAAGCCTACGGGCCCAAACGATTCAAACAGCGCAGCACGGCCCAGCAACACAGCCAGTGTGAGTGGGCCGCCTGACGAGGTGGGGGCCACCCGTGAGCGACGTTTAAACGCCGAAACGGTACAGACTAACGGGGGTCGTAGGATTAGATGAGAGATCGATGGCTCACAGCCGTCGTCTTCTCCGGCGAGAGGGCGAGGTTCTGGCGGCGGGCATAGGGGGTTGGTGAGCGTACCAGACCTCCGGCGATCGACGGCGGGGTGCGTGGTGATGTTGTCGAAGGTGAGGAAGCTCCTGGTGCCGTTGGCGAGGCGTGGGGAGGCTTGGATCAACGGCGTCGATATACTGGCTCCGGCGGCGGTGATCTTGCAATTGGGGCGCCTCCGGCAGTAATTGGATGAGCTACGGTGGTGAGGAGGATCAGTGAAGAGAGGGGAGTCGAATGGTGTGAAGGGAGCATGCTGGGAGTGGCTCTATTTATAGTGTCGAGGGAGTGCCGTGGGGTGCTGTGAAGAGGCAAGCATGGCGCGGCGTCTCCGGCGAGCGAAAGCGCAAGTGAAGGACGGCGATCGAGTGGCGACGGCATGGCGATGCTTGGCGTGCTGCTGGCGCTGCGAAAGGACGAGGGAGTCGCTCAGAAGTGTGTATCGAGTGCGGCAGTAACCGCGGCATCTTTCCGACGAGGACGACGGCGAAAAGGCGGCCGTAGGCGCTCGAGCATGTCTACACGGTAGAGGAGAGGGTGGCGGTTCTCGTCGCAGTCGTAGGGATGCAGGGGGAGGACGAGGGTGACTGGGCGCATGATGCTCTGGCGCGTCCAGAGCGCGATCACCGCGTGCCTGGCACGCTCTGGCATGGTGCTGGGCGCGCGTCGCCTGGCCAATGCCGTGCCTGCGCGAGCTAAGGCTGTGCAACGTGATGATCCTTATGCTCTGGGGCACGTACTGGACAAGGTTGGCGAGAGAGGGGAGGGTCAGAGAGAGGGTGGCCAAAGGTGGCTGGCATGGCCTCGGCATGCCATTGTTTAGGGTTTTTCTCCACTTTAAACGACGGGGCAAGTACATGGTTCGATGCAGGAGGCTCAGAGAAGCCACAATGATTAAGGTTAGAAAGGGGTTTAGGCTAAGAACTGCTGGACAAAGAGATGTGTTGAAATTCAGAAATGATGCCTGCCAACTGCTCGACGAAATGGCTGCATGGAACTTTTCTTCGAATTTTGAAATTCTTTTTGGTGAGTCTCAAACATACAATTAATGTGATAGAATGGTGGTGGTGGTATTCAATTTGGTGTTGATTTGCAAAGTTTCAAAAAAATGTGGTCATCTTCACTTTACTCTCATATAGCATTTTGTTCTAATTACCATGGTCAACCTAGTCAACTTTAGCACTAATGGTCAACAGCAAAGTTGTTCATCTTCATAAGGTCTTGGATGAGGTGGCAAGATTTGACCAAATTTGGTTTAGGAATCAAAAGATCCAGGGGTGCAAAGTGGTGAAGAAATTAAAAAGTGACCATATGACCATTATCATATGTAAGTTGAATTTGAGATTTTCTTTGATGCATTTGGGTTTGTTGTTGATATATAAGTGTTTCACAAACATTAGATCAAGCAATGGTGGCCTTTGGTGATGATTTGAATAATTGGCCTTATGTGTATGTGACGGTGTTTGGCCAAATTTTGTAATTCTTTTATTTCTCTCAAAATGAGATGCTAGGATCATGGTTTAGGGTTTAAGAGCAAGCGATCACACATCAACACTCATCATGGCAATTGCACAAGAGAAAAGCACACCATGCATAAAACTATATGCAACACTATATGCATAATAAAAGTTTTTGTTTGTTGCAAAATTTGAGTAATTGAAATTCTCTCTCTTTACTTATTTTGTTCAAACTTGGGATGTTACAAACCCTTCCCCCTTACAAAAGATCTCGTCCCGAGATCTTAAAGAAAATTAGGTACTAAAGAGATCTGGGTATTCAGTCTTCATGAAGTCTTCTCTCTCCCAAGTGGCTTCTTCTTCGGTGTGGTTACTCCATTGGATCTTCAGAAACTTGATACTCCTGGTGCGGGTGGTTCGGAAAGCTTCTTCCAAGATGCGGATAGGTACTTCGCGGTATGTCAAGTCCGAATTGATATCCATAGCTCGATGATCGATGTTCTTGAAGACCTCGGTTGATTCCGGTACTTCCAAGCACTTCCGGAGTAACGAGATGTGAAACACATTGTGTACCGCTGCCATTTCTTCCGGTAACTCCAGTTGATAAGACACTTCTCCTCGGCGACTCAGGACTTTGAAGGGTCCGACATAACAGGGTGCAAGCTTTCCTCTAAGCTGGAATCTCTGCATTCCTTTCAGGAGGGACACTTTGAGATAAACGAAACCTCCGATCTCGAAAGTCATCTCTCGGCGTCTCTTGTCGGCGTAGCTCTTCTGTCTTGATTGGGCTGTCTTGAGGTATTCGCGGATCTTGTAAACCTTCTCTTCAGCTTCTCAGAGAATATCTGGTCCAAAGACTTGACTCTCTCCGAGTTCCGACCAATTCAGAGGGGTACGGCACTTCCTTCCGTACAATGCTTCGAAGGGGGCCATCTGTAAGCTGGCTTGGTAGCTGTTGTTGTACGAGAATTCTGCGTAGGGCAAGCAGTCTTCCCGCTTGGATCCATACTCAAGCACACATGCTCTGAACATATCTTCCAATATCTGGTTGACTCGTTCCGTCTGTCCATCCGTCTGCGGGTGATAGGTTGTGCTGAAATTCAGCCGAGTTCCGAGTCCTTCATGTACCTTCTGCCAGAATCTGGAGGTGAATTGGGATCCTCTGTCGGATACTATCGACTTCGGGGTTCCGTGCAAGCTGACTATCCTTCAAATATACAACTCTGCGAGTCTTGGTCCTTTATAGGTGGTCTTGACGGGGATGAAATGGGCTACCTTGGTCAATCTATCTACCACTACCCAGATAGAGTCATTCCCTTTACTAGATTTGGGCAGTTGATGTCTACGGGAGCTTCTATTCTTGTAGACAGTGTTGGGCCTCCAAGAGCAGAGGTTTGTAGAACAGCAGCAAGTTTCCCTTAAGTGGATCACCCAAGGTTTATCGAACTCAGGGAGGAAGAGGTCAAAGATATCCCTCTCATGCAACCCTGCAACCACAAAGCAAGAAGTCTCTTGTGTCCCCAACACACCTAATAGGTGCACTAGTTCGGCGAAGAGATAGTGAAATACAGGTGGTATGAATAAGTATATGAGCAGTAGTAACGGCGCCAGAAAAGTGCTTGCTGGCGTGCAGTAAGTAAACATGCAGTAAAACAGTAAACAAGCGGAGATTGCAGTATTTGGGAACAAGGCCTAGGGATACTACTTTCACTAGTGGACACTCTCAATATTGATCACATAATAAAACCACTCTACACTCTATTGTTGGATGATGAACACCAATTGCGTAGGGCTACAAGAGCACCTCAATGCCGGAGTTAACAAGCTCCACAATATTCAATATTCATGTTTAAATAACCTTAGAGTGCATGATAGATCAACACAACTATACCAAGTACTAACATAGCATGCACACTGTCACCTTCATACTATGAGAGGAGGAATAGATCACATTAATACCATCATAGTAATAGTTAACTTCATAATCTACAAGAGATCATAATCATAAACTACGCCAAGTACTACATGATGCACACACTGTCACCATTACATCATGAAGGAGGAATAGAGTACTTTAATAACATCACTAGAGTAGCACACAGATGAATAGTGATACAAAACATATTGCAATCATAAAGGGATATAAATAAGCACTTCACTATGCCATTCATAACAATGAATAAGTATTCTGTGAAATATAGCCTAAGAGACCCACACGGTGCACACACTGTCACCTTTACACACGTGGGACAAGGAGTCTCCGGAGATCACATAAGTAAAATTCACTTGACTAGCATAACGACATCTAGATTACAATCATCATCATATGGATCTCAATCATGTAAGGTAGCTCATGAGATCATTGTATTCAAGTACATAGAGAGAGATGAACCACATAGCTACCGGTACAGCCCTTAGCCTCGATGGAGAACTACTCCCTCCTCATGGGAGACAGCAGCGTTGATGAAGATGGCGGTGGAGATGGCAGCGGTGTCGATGGAGAAGCCTTCCGGGGGCACTTCCCCGTCCCGGCAGCGTGCCAGAACAGAGACTCCTGTCCCCCAGCTCTTGGCTTCGCGATGGCGGCGGCTCTGGAAGGTTTTTGCGGGTTTCGTCAATCGTGATAGGGTTTTCGCGATGGAGGCTTTAAGTAGGCGGAAGGGCAGCCTCGGAGGGGGTCTGGTGGGGCCACACCATAGGGTGGCGCGCCCACCCCCCTGGCCGTGCCGCCTTGTGGGGTGGGGCCCCCCTGGCCCCCCTCTGACCCTCCTTTGGTGCTCTGGAAGCTTCCGGGAAAAATAGGGTTCTGGGCGTTGATTTCGTCCGATTCCGAGAATATTTCCTTACTAGGATTTCTGAAACCAAAAACAGCAGAAAACAGGAACTGGCACTGCGGCATCTCGTCAATAGGTTAGTTCCAGAAAATGCATAAAAATGACATAAAGTATGCATAAAACATGTAGATATCATCAATAATGTGGCATGGAACATAAGAAATTATCGATACGTCGGAGACGTATCAGCATCCCCAAGCTTAGTTCCTGCTCGTCCCGAGCAGGTAAACGATAACAAAGATAATTTCTGGAGTGACATGCCATCATAACCTTGATCATACTATTGTAAGCATATGTAATGAATGCAGCGATCAAAACAATGGTAATGACATGAGTAAACAATTGAATCATAAAGCAATGACTTTTCATGAATAGTACTTAAAGACAAGCATCAATAAGTCTTGCATAAGAGTTAACTCATAAAGCAATAATTCAAAGTAGAGGTATTGAAGCAACACAAAGGAAGATGAAGTTTCAGCGGTTGCTTTCAACTTGTAACATGTATATCTCATGGATAGTTGTCAACATAGAGTAATATAACAAGTGCAATATGCAAGTATGTAGGAATCAATGCACAGTTCACACAAGTGTTTGCTTCTTGAGGTGGAGAGAAATAGGCGAACTGACTCAACATAAAAAGTAGAAGAATGGCCCTTCGCAGAGGGAAGCAGGGATAAATCATGTGCTAGAGCTTTTCAAGTTTTAAAATCATATAGAGAGCATAAAAGTAAAATTTTGAGAGGTGTTTGTTGTTGTCAACGAATGGTAATGGGTACTCAAACTACCTTATCAACCAGACTTCCAAGAGCGGCTCCCATGAAGGACGTTATCTCTACCAGCAAGGTAGATCATCCCTCTTCTCTTTTGTTTACACATGTATTTTAGTTTCATTATTGATGACACTCCTCCCAACCTTTTGCTTACACAAGCCATGGCTAACCGAATCCTCGGGTGCCTTCCTACATTCACATACCATGAAGGAGTGTCTATTTGCAAAATTAAGTTGCTTGCTGATGAATCAGAGCAAAACATGTGAAGAGAATTATTAATGCAAGTTGTAATTAATTGGGGCTGGGAACCCCATTGCCAGCTCTTTTTGCAAAATTATTGGATAAGCGGATGAAGCCACTAGTCCATTGTGAAAGTCTGTCAAAAGTAAATGACAAGATCGAAAGATAAAACACCACATACTTCCTCATGAGATATAAAACATTGACACAAATTAAGAAGCATTTTGAATTGTTTAAAGGTAGCACACGAAGTATTTACTTGGAATGGCAGAAAATACCATGTAGTAGAGGTAGGTATGGTGGACACAAATGGCATAGTGGTTGGCTCAAGGATTTTGGATGCATGAGAAGTATTCCCTCTCGATACAAGGTTTAGGCTAGCAAGGTTATTTGAAACAAACACAAGGATGAACCGGTACAGCAAAACTCACATAAAAGACATATTGTAAACATTATAAGACTCTACACCGTCTTCCTTGTTGTTCAAACTCAATACTAGAAATTATCTAGACCTTAGAGAGACCAATTATGCAAACCAAATTTTAGCAAGCTCTATGTATTTCTTCATTAATAGGTGCAAAGTATATGATGCAAGAGCTTAAACATGAGCACAACAATTGCCAAGTATCACATTATCCAAGACATTTTACCAATTACTACATGTAGCATTTTCTGTTTCCAACCATATAACAATTAACGAAGCAGTTTCAACCTTCGCCATGAAAATTAAAAGCTAAGAACACATGTGTTCATATGAACCAGCGGAGCGTGTCTCTCTCCCACACAAGCATTTATTCAAACAAAAACAAAAACGAAAGCAAACAAACGCTCCAAGTAAAGTACATAAGATGTGACCGAATAAAAATATAGTTTCAGGGGAGGAACCTGATAATTTGTCGATGAAGAAGGGGATGCCTTGGGAATCCCCAAGCTTAGATGCTTGAGTCTTCTTGAAATATGCAGGGATGAACCACCGGGGCATCCCCAAGCTTAGAGCTTTCACTCTTCTTGATCGTAGTATATCATCCTCCTCTCTTGACCCTTGAAAACTTCCTTCACACCAAACTCGAAACAAACTCATTAGAGGATTAGTGCATAATCAAAAACTCACATGTTCAGAGGTGACACAATCATTCTTAACACTTCTGGACATTGCTCAAAGCTACTGGAAGTCAATGGAACAAAGAAATCCATCCCTCATAGCAAAAGAAGCAATGCGAAATAAAAGGCAGAATCTGTCAAAACAGAACAGTCCGTAAAGACGAATTTTATTGAGGCACCAGACTTGCTCAAATGAAAATGCTCAAATTGAATGAAAGTTGCGTAAATATCTGAGGATCACTCACGTAAATTGGCATAATTTTCTGAGTTACCTACAGAGAATTTTTCCCAGATTCGTGACAGCAAAGAAATCTGTTTCTGCGCAGTAATCCAAATCTAGTATGAACCTTACTATCAACGACTTTACTTGGCACAACAAAACACAAAACTAAGATAAGGAGAGGTTGCTACAGTAGTAAACAACTTCCAAGACACAAATATAAAACAAAGTACTGTAGCAAAATAACACATGGGTTATCTCCCAAGAAGTTCTTTCTTTATAGCCATTAAGATGGGCTCAGCAGTTTTAATGATGCACACGCAAGAAATAGTAGTTGAAGCAAAAGAGAGCATCAAGAGGCAAATTCAAAACACATTTAAGTCTAACATGCTTCCTATGCAAAGGAATCTTGTAAATAAACAAGTTCATGAAGAGCAAAGTAACAAGCATAGGAAGATAAAACAAGTGTAGCTTCAAAAAATTCAGCACATAGAGAGGTGTTTTAGTAACATGAAAATTTCTACAACCATATTTTCCTCTCCCATAATAATGTCCAGTAGCATCATGAGCAAACTCAACAATATAACTATCACATAAAGCATTCTTATCATGAGTCTCATGCATAAAATTATTACTCTCGACATAAGCATAATCAATTTTATTAGTTGTAGTGGGAGAAAATTCAACAAAGTAGCTATCATCAAATATAGGAGGCATATTGTAATCATAATCAAATTTATCCTCCATAACAGGCGGAACCAAAAGACTACTATCATTATAATCATCATAAATAGGAGGTAAAGTATCATCAAAGTAAATTTTCTCCTCAATGCTTGCGGGACTAAAAAGATCATGCTCATCAAAACCAGCTTCCCCAAGCTTAGAATTTTCCATATCATTAGCAACAATGGTGTTCAAAGTATTCATGCTAACATGTTCCATGGGTTTTTTAATTTTCGGATCAAACCATCCATGTTTTAAATCAGGAAATAGAATAAGAAGCTCATTGTTGTCCATTATGCCTTACTAGTGTAAACAAGAAACAAAAAGATGCAATTGCAGGATCTAAAGGAAATAGCTTCGAGCACAAACACAATGGCGCCAGAAAAGTACTGTTACCTGGAACCGGAGTATGAGTGCCTTTTACCTTTCCTCCCCGGCAACGGCGCCAGAAAAGTGCTTGATGTCTATGGGAGCTTCTATTCTTGTAGACAGTGTTGGGCCTCCAAGAGCGAGAGGTTTGTAGAACAGCTGACAAGTTTCCTTAAGTGGATCACCCAAGGTTTATCGAACTCAGGGAGGAAGAGGTCAAAGATATCCCTCTCATGCAACCCTGCAACCACAAAGCAAGAAGTCTCTTGTGTCCCCAACACACCTAATAGGTGCACTAGTTCGGCGAAGAGATAGTGAAATACAGGTGGTATGAATAAGTATATGAGCAGTAGTAACGGCGCCAGAAAAGTGCTTGCTGGCGTGCAGTAAGTAAACATGCAGTAAAACAGTAAACAAGCGGAGATTGCAGTATTTGGGAACAAGGCCTAGGGATACTACTTTCACTAGTGGACACTCTCAATATTGATCACATAATAAAACCACTCTACACTCTATTGTTGGATGATGAACACCAATTGCGTAGGGCTACAAGAGCACCTCAATGCCGGAGTTAACAAGCTCCACAATATTCAATATTCATGTTTAAATAACCTTAGAGTGCATGATAGATCAACACAACTATACCAAGTACTAACATAGCATGCACACTGTCACCTTCATACTATGAGAGGAGGAATAGATCACATTAATACCATCATAGTAATAGTTAACTTCATAATCTACAAGAGATCATAATCATAAACTACGCCAAGTACTACATGATGCACACACTGTCACCATTACATCATGAAGGAGGAATAGAGTACTTTAATAACATCACTAGAGTAGCACACAGATGAATAGTGATACAAAACATATTGCAATCATAAAGGGATATAAATAAGCACTTCATTGTGCCATTCATAACAGTGAATAAGTATTCTGTGAAATATAGCCTAAGAGACCCACACGGTGCACACACTGTCACCTTTACACACGTGGGACAAGGAGTCTCCGGAGATCACATAAGTAAAATTCACTTGACTAGCATAACGACATCTAGATTACAATCATCATCATATGGATCTCAATCATGTAAGGCAGCTCATGAGATCATTGTATTGAAGTACATAGAGAGAGATGAACCACATAGCTACCGGTACAGCCCTTAGCCTCAATGGAGAACTACTCCCTCCTCATGGGAGACAGCAGCGTTGATGAAGATGGCGGTGGAGATGGCAGCGGTGTCGATGGAGAAGCCTTCCGGGGGCACTTCCCCGTCCCGGCAGCGTGCCGGAACAGAGACTCCTGTCCCCCAGATCTTGGCTTCGCGATGGCGGCGGCTCTGGAAGGTTTTTGCGGGTTTCGTCAATCGTGATAGGGTTTTCGCGACGAAGGCTTTAAGTAGGCGGAAGGGCAGCCTCGGAGGGGGTCTGGTGGGGCCACACCATAGGGTGGCGTGCCCACCCCCCTGGCCGCGCCGCCTTGTGGGGTGGGCCCCCCCTGGCCCCCCTCTGACCCTCCTTCGGTGCTCTGGAAGCTTCCGGGAAAAATAGGGTTCTGGGTGTTGATTTCGTCCGATTCCGAGAATATTTCCTTACTAGGATTTCTGAAACCAAAAACAGCAGAAAACAGGAACTGGCACTGCGGCATCTCGTCAATAGGTTAGTTCCAGAAAATGCATAAAAATGACATAAAGTATGCATAAAACATGTAGATATCATCAATAATGTGGCATGGAACATAAGAAATTATCGATACGTCGGAGACGTATCAGCAGTGCGGTGATGAAGTCCATTACTATGGAATCCCACTTCCATTCGGGGATCTGTAGGGGTTGCAACAATCCTGCGGGTCGTTGATGTTCTGCCTTGACTCGCTGACAGATATCACACTTGGCGATGTAGCTTCTAATTTCTCGCTTCATTCCATGCCACCAAAATTGCTCCTTCAAATCTTGGTACATCTTGGTTCCTCCGGGGTGAATGGAATAAAGGGTGTCATGGGCCTCTTTCAGGATAACTTGCTTCAACTCTGAATCTGACGGCACGCATAAACGTCCGTTGTACCATAGCACTCCTTCTTCATCTTCTGTGAATCCCGGTGCCTTTCCCGCAGCTATTTGGCTCTTGATCCCATTAATGCTAGCATTTCCTTTCTGGGCTTCCTTGATCTGACTAATCAAAGTTGGTTGGAGTTCAATACTTGCTAGGAATCCTTCACTAACTAGTTCCAGTCTCAACTGTTCAAACTCATAAAGCAGGCTAGGTTGCTCGGTTGCGATCATGGAATTCAACTGATACGGCAGTCTACTCAAAGCATCCGCTACCACATTGGCCTTGCCGGGGTGGTAGTGAATCTCCATATCGTAATCCTTGATCAACTCAATCCATCTTCGTTGCCTCATGTTCAGCTCCTTTTGAGTGAAGATATACTTCAATCTTTTGTGATCCGAATAGATCTCGCATCGATTACCCATGAGGTAATGACGCCATACTTTCAAGGCAAAAACTACGGCGGCTAACTCCAGGTCATGGGTTGGATAGTTCTGCTCATGTTGCTTCAGCTGCCTTGACAGGTATGATATCACTTTTCCTTCTTGCATCAACACACATCCAAGACCAATCTTGGATGCATCACAATAGACGTCAAAGGGCTTGGTGATGTCCGGCATGATCAGTATTGGGGCTGTGGTCAATCTGAGCTTGAGTTGTTGAAAACTCTCTTCACACTTCTCTGTCCATTCAAACTTCTTGTCTTTCTTCAAAAGTTGAGTCATGGGTCTTGCTATGCTTGAGAATCCTTCAACAAACCGGCGGTAATATCCCGCCAATCCGAGAAATGCACGGACTTCGGTCTGAATGGTTGGGGCTTTCCATTCTTCAACGGTCTTTATTTTTGAGGGGTCAACGGCAATTTCTCCTGCAGACAAGATGTGTCCCAGGAATCCTACTTCCTTCAGCCAGAACTCACACTTGCTGAACTTGGCGTACAATTGATGCTCCTGAAGGGTATCTAAGACAACCTCCAAATGATGCTCATGTTCTTCTTCGGATTTGGAGTAGATAAGAATGTCGTCGATGAAGACAACAACAAACTTATCCAGGAAGTTCATAAAGATCTTATTCATGAGATTCATGAAATAAGCGGGGGCATTGGTTAATCCAAATGACATGACATTGTACTCATACAATCCATATCTGGTGGTAAAGGCAGTTTTGGGGATATCGGTGGCACGAATCTTCAGTTGGTGGTAACCAGTCCTCAGATCAATCTTCGAGAATACTTTGGCACCGGTAAGCTGGTCAAACAGATCTTCTATCTTTGGCAAAGGATACTTGTTCTTGATGGTAACATCGTTAAGCTTACGGTAATCCATACATAAACGAGTGGCACCATCCTTCTTGTCCACAAACAAAACTAGGGATCTCCAAGGCGACGCACTTGGTCGAATCAGACCCTTGAATAACATATCATCCAGTTGCTTCTTTAGTTCCACTAATTCTGCCGGGTTCATGCTATAGGCTCTCTGGGCTATAGGTCCGGTTCCAGGGATTAACTCGATGATAAACTCGATATCTCGATCTGGGGGCATACCGGGTAAATCATCAGGAAACACATCAGGGTATCAACAAACGATCCTGATCTGATCCAAGGTGGGTTTGGCTAAACTCTGGTTGCAGGTAAACTTTCTGGGCAAACTTTCAGATATGTGCTCAACTAACACTCCGGTGCTACTAGTCATGGTTATGGCCTTCTTGGCACAATCAATCAGTCCATGATGTTTCGACATCCAGTCCATTCCCAGGACTACTTCCAAACCTTTGGTTCCCAGAACAATCAAATTTGCATAAAACTCTATTTCATGAATTCTGATAGGCACATCTTTGCAAATTTTTCTAGCTTTAGTTGTTCAACCAGGTATTTGAACTATCATGACATGCTTCAAACTGATGGGTTGAATCTTACTAGTGCATGCAAAATCTTCAGTAACAAACGAATGCGATGCTCCAGAATCAAACAGCACTCTTGCAGGTATTGAGTTAACAGAGAACATACCCAGCACAACATCTGGGGCTTCCTGGGCTTCTTCCGCACTCATATGAAAGAGGCGGCCGCTGCGGTTGTTCGGGTTGTTGGGGGTGAACTTTTTTCCGGTGGAGACACGACGTTGTTGCTGAGCAGGGCCAGAGGTGTTGGCGGCAGTCTTGGCAAGTCTCTTGGGGCACTCGTTGGAGTAGTGCCCCACCACTCCGCACTCGTAACAAGTGATGGTGGACTTGTCCTTGGGGGTGATGGGAACAGCGTTGCTCCCAGTCCTTGGAGCAGTGTTGGAGTTATTGTTGTGATGGTTGGGGCTCGGGGTGGAGCGCGGTTGAAGTTGTTGTTGTTGTTGTAGCTGCTGTTGTTGGGGTGGCCTCCTGGCATGGGGTTTCCTCCAATCCGGTTCTGATAACCCGGACGTGAATTCTGCATAGGTGGCTTGTTGTTTCCGGGGGCGAACCCTCCGCTGGAGCTGGGGCGATACCTGGGGGTATTGCTGGGCCCACTCTGAAGCATCATGCGACGCTTGCGGTTCTCATTGGCTTGGTTGAGTTTCCCCTCCATCTGAATGGCGGAGTCAACAAGGGCTTCTAGGTCGGCGAAAGGGATGTTGACCAGCACCATCTGCATTTCATCGTGTAGTCCATTCAGGAACCTTTCCTTCCTCTTTTCGGTGGTGTCAGTCTCATCCGGGGCGTACCTTGACAGAGTGAGGAATCTGTCGCGGTATTCTACCACGGTCAGTCGGCCTTGCTTGAGTTCCCTGAACTCGTCCCTCATCTTCTTAATCAGGCCCGGGGGCACATGGTACTTGCTGAACTTGAGCTTGAAATCTGCCCAAGTCATCATTTGCCCCGCATTTAATGCACGAACACTTGTCCACCAAGCACGTGCAAGTCCTGCCAAATAGTGCGTGGCAAACAGCACCTTCTCGTTGTCCTCAACTCCGGCAACCTCAAGATTGTTCTCCATTGTCTGGAGCCAGTCATCCGTGTCAAGAGGCTCTTCCGTCTTGCTAAACACCGGTGGATTGGTGTTCTGGAAGTTCTTCAGCTTTGACCCTGGATGGTCGTGGTTTCCATGGCCTTGATTGCCCTGAGCAATCTGTTGAAGTGCAGCTAGATTGGCTTGCCTTTCAGCCCTCTGTACCTCTCGATCAGCTATCATCATTTGTAACATTTGCATCATCGCATCTTGATTCATGCTGCGAGTTGGGGGTGCCATCTGGACATGGATATAGAGCATAAGACGAGAGGGAAATTTCTATGGCTCATTTTGGATAAAAACACAAGGTTTAAAACTTGAATTCTTGATATGATGAACTTAAACACACAAACATAGTCATTAAGGTAGCAAATATTACAAACCAACAAACCGGAGGGTTTGAAGAACCCTTTCAACAAACTACGATACATGGGGCGGGTACAAAGGACCGATACATAACACGGGACGCAAGTGCTCAGGCGGGACTACTCTCCATCAACGTTGATCCGGACGGTGGTATCCATCCCGGCAGTCAGGTGCTCATGGCCATCCTCATAGGGGTGGAAAGCCAGGTCTTCGTCGTCGTCTTCCTTGTAGTCGTTGTCGTTGCTCACGTAGGAGTAGCCATCCCCCTGGATGTCTTCCCCCTCGCCTTCTCCCTCCAGATCCCTGAGCAGCTCCGCCTGGGTCTCGATGGTCTCCTTCAGTGCAGCGATCCTGGCCTTGAGGCGATGGATGGTGTAGTCCTTCTTCGCGTTTTCACGGCGAAGAGTCCGGCGCTCCTTGGCGATGACCTTGATGGTCTCGGCGTGCTGAAGCAGCTGGAGGTGGGTGAAGTTGATGCGGGCGCGGGAGTCATCCAGCTGGATGAGAACCTCGCTCAACATGAAGTCGAGGTGGTCCACATGGTGCCTCAGCTGGGGGTGAGACGGCAGGTTCAGGGGCACTCCCAGAGAGTTGTGCCTTGCATAGTGAGCAAAGCGCTCCTCCTGGATTGCAATCGCGTTCTGCCCGCACAGACGTGCGAGCGATGCCTGCAGAGCACGAGCGAGTCCATCCACCCAGGTGTTCTCCCTGAAGGAGAACTGGATCCTCTCAGTGGGGTTCTCAGCCTTCCCGGGGAGATCAGCCATGATGATCCATTGCAGTTGTCCCCGGGGCTGGTCATTGACCTGTCCCCCGAAGAACACAGGAGGTGGGCGCCTCAGAAACTGAGTCAGGGCGAAGAGATCCCTTTCAAAGATCATATCGCCACCGTTCCCGAGCTGGTAGGCCTCCGTCTGAGTGAATTGCTCCATTGATGTCTACTTCCCCCTCCTTTTCCTGTAGACAGTGTTGGGCCTCCAAGAGCAGAGGTTTGTAGAACAGCAGCAAGTTTTCCCTTAAGTGGATCACCCAAGGTTTATCGAACTCAGGGAGGAAGAGGTCAAAGATATCCCTCTTATGCAACCCTGCAACCACAAAGCAAGAAGTCTCTTGTGTCCCCAACACACCTAATAGGTGCACTAGTTCAGCGAAGAGATAGTGAAATACAGGTGGTATGAATATATATGAGCAGTAGCAACGGTGCCAGAAAATAGCTTGCTGGCGTGTAGTTGATGGTGGTAGTATTGCAGCAGTAGTAACACAGTAAAACAGTAAACAAGCAGCGATAACAGTATTTAGGAACAAGGCCTAGGGATTACACTTTCACTAGTGGACACTCTCAACATTGATCACATAACAGAATAGATAAATGCATACTCTACACTCTTGTTGGATGATGAACACATTGCGTAGGATTACACGAACCCTCAATGCCGGAGTTAACAAGCTCCACAATAATGCTCATGTTTAAGTAACCTTATAGTGTAAGATAGATCAATAGACTAAACCAAGTACTAGCATAGCATGCACACTGTCACCTTCATGCATATGTAGGAGGAATAGATCACATCAATATATCATAGCAATAGTTAACTTCATAATCTACAAGAGATCATGATCATAGCATAAACCAAGTACTAACACGGTGCACACACTGTCACCTTTACACACGTGCAGGAGGAATAGAACTACTTTAATAACTTTGCTAGAGTAGCACATAGATAGTAGTGATACAAAACTCATATGAATCTCAATCATGTAAAGCAGCTCATGAGATCATTGTATTGAAGTACATGGAAGAGAGATGAACCACATAGCTACCGGTACAGCCCCGAGCCTCGATGGAGAACTACTCCCTCCTCATGGGAGCAGCAGCGGTGATGAAGATGGTGGTGGAGATGGCAGCGGTGTCGATGGAGGAGCCTTCCGGGGGCACTTCCCCGCTCCGGCGGCGTGCCGGAACAGAGACTCATGTCCCCCAGATCTTGGCCTCGCGATGGCGGCGGCTCTGGAAGGTTTCTGTGGGTTTCGTCAATCGTATCAGGGTTTTCGATCCAGGGGCTTTATATAGGCGAAGAGGCGGCGCAGGAGGGTCGAAGGGGCGACGACACCATAGGGCGGCGCGGCCAGGGCCTGGGCCACGCTGGCCTAGGGTCTAGGGGCCCAGTGCCCCCCCTCTGGTCCTTCCCGGGTGTTCTGGATGCTTCCGGTGAAAATAGGAACTTGGGCGTTGATTTCGTCCGATTCCGAGAATATTTCGTTACTAGGATTTCTGAAACCAAAAACAGCAGAAAACAGGAACTGGCACTTCGGCATCTTGTTAATAGGTTAGTTCTAGAAAATGCACGAATATGACATAAAGTGTGCATAAAACATGTAGATAACATCAATAATATGGCATGGAACACAAGAAATTATCGATACGTCGGAGACGTATCAGCATCCCCAAGCTTAGTTCTGCTCGTCCCGAGCAGGTAAAACGATAACACAGATAATTTCTGGAGTGACATGCCATCATAACCTTGATCATACTATTTGTAAAGCATATGTAGTGAATGCAGCGATCAAAACAATGTATATGACATGAGTAAACAACTGAATCATAAAGCAAAGACTTTTCATGAATAGCACTTCAAGACAAGCATCAATAAGCCTTGCATAAGAGTTAACTCATAAAGCAATAATTCATAGTAAAGGCATTGAAGCAACACAAAGGAAGATTAAGTTTCAGCGGTTGCTTTCAATTTGTAACATGTATATCTCATGGATAGTTGTCAATGCAAAGCAATATAACAAATGCAATAAGCAAGTATGTAAGAATCAATGCACAGTTCACACAAGTGATTGCTTCTTGAGGTGGAGAGAAATAGGTGAACTGACTCAACATTGAAAGTAAAAGAATGGTCCTCCATGGAGGAAAAGCATCGATTGCTATATTTGTGCTAGAGCTTTGATTTTGAAAACATGAAACAATTTTGTCAACGGTAGTAATAAAGCATATGTATCATGTAAATTATTTCTTACAAGTTGCAAGCCTCATGCATAGTATACTAATAGTGCCCGCACCTTGTCCTAATTAGCTTGGACTACCGGATCATCACGATGCACATGTTTTAACCAAGTGTCACAAAGGGGTACCTCTATGCCGCCTGTACAAAGGTCTAAGGAGAAAGCTCGCATTGGATTTCTCGCTATTGATTATTCTCAACTTAGACATCCATACCGGGACAACATAGACAACAGATAATGGACTCCTCTTTTATGCATAAGCATGTAACAACAATTAATAATTTTCTCATATGAGATTGAGGATATATGTCCAAAACAGAAACTTCCACCATGGATCATGGCTTTAGTTAGCGGCCCAATGTTCTTCTCTAACAATATGCATGCTTAACCATAAGGTGGTAGATCGCTCTTACTTCAGACAAGACGAACATGCATAGCAACTCACATGAAATTCAACAAAGAATAGTTGATGGCGTCCCCAGTGAACATGGTTATCGCACAACAAGCAACTTAATAAGAGATAAAGTGCATAAGTACATATTCAATACCACAATAGTTTTTAAGCTATTTGTCCCATGAGCTATATATTGCAAAGGTGAATGATGGAATTTTAAAGGTAGCACTCAAGCAATTTACTTTGGAATGGCGGAAAATACCATGTAGTAGGTAGGTATGGTGGACACAAATGGCATAGTGGTTGGCTCAAGTATTTTGGATGCATGAGAAGTATTCCCTCTCGATACAAGGTTTAGGCTAGCAAGGCTTATTTGAAAAAAACACAAGGATGAACCGGTGCAGCAAAACTCACATAAAAGACATATTGAAAACATTATAAGACTCTACACCGTCTTCCTTGTTGTTCAAACTCAATACTAGAAATTATCTAGACCTTAGAGAAACCAAATATGCAAACCAAATTTTAGCATGCTCTATGTATTTCTTCATTAATGGGTGCAAAGTATATGATGCAAGAGCTTAATCATGAGCACAACAATTGCCAAGTATCACATTACCCAAGACATTAATAGCAATTACTACATGTATCATTTTCCAATTCCAACCATATAACAATTTAACGAAGAAGAAACTTCGCCATGAATACTATGAGTAGAAATCAAGGACATACTTGTCCATATGCTACAGTGGAGCGTGTCTCTCTCCCATAAAGTGAATGCTAGGATCCATTTTATTCAAACAAAACAAAAAAACAAAAACAAACCGATGCTCCAAGAAAAAGCACATAAGATGTGATGGAATAAAAATATAGTTTCAGGGGAGGAACCTGATAATGTTGTCGATGAAGAAGGGGATGCCTTGGGCATCCCCAAGCTTAGACGCTTGAGTCTTCTTAATATATGTAGGGGTGAACCACCGGGGCATCCCCAAGCTTAGATCTTTCACTCTCCTTGATCATGTTGCATCATACTCCTCTCTTGATCCTTGAAAACTTCCTCCACACCAAACTCGAAACAACTCATTAGAGGGTTAGTGCACAATAAAAATTAACATATTCAGAGGTGACACAATCATTCTTAACACTTCTGGACATTGCATAATGCTACTGGACATTAGTGGATCAAAGAAATTCATCCAACATAGCAAAAGAGGCAATGCGAAATAAAAGGCAGAATCTGTCAAAACAGAACAGTTCGTATTGACGAATTTTAAAATGGCACCAGACTTGCTCAAATGAAAATGCTTAAATTGAATGAAAGTTGCGTACATATCTGAGGATCATGCACGTAAATTGGCTTAATTTTCTGAGCTACCTACAGGGAGGTGGACCCAGATTCATGACAGCAAAGAAATCTGGAACTGCGCAGTAATCCAAATCTAGTACTTACTTTTCTATCAACGGCTTTACTTGGCACAACAAAACACAAAACTAAGATAAGGAGAGGTTGCTACAGTAGTAAACAACTTCCAAGACACAAAATAAAAACAAAGTACTGTAGCAAAATAACACATGGGTTATCTCCCAAGAAGTTCTTTTCTTTATAGCCATTAAGATGGGCTCAGCAGTTTTAATGATGCACTCGCAAGAAATAATATTTGAAGCAAAAGAGAGCATCAAGAGGCAAATTCAAAACACGTTTAAGTCTAACATGCTTCCTATGCATAGGAATCTTGTAAATAAACAAGTTCATGAAGAGCAAAGTAACAAGCATAGGAAGATAAAACAAGTGTAGCTTCAAAAATTTCAGCACATAGAGAGGTGTTTTAGTAACATGAAAATTTCTACAACCATATTTTCCTCTCTCATAATAACTTTCAGTAGCAACATGAGCAAACTCAACAATATAACCATCACATAAAGCATTCTTATCATGAGTCTCATGCATAAAATTATTACTCTCCACATAAGCATAGTCAATTTTATTAGTTGTAGTGGGAGCAAATTCAACAAAGTAGCTATCATTATTATTCTCATCATCAAATATAGGAGGCATATTGTAATCATAATCAAATTCACTCTCCATAGTAGGTGGCACCAAAAGACCAATATCATTATAATCATCATAAATTGGAGGCAAAGTATCATCAAAGAAAATTTTCTCCTCAATGCTTGGGGGACTAAAAATATCATGCTCATCAAAGCCAGCTTCCCCAAGCTTAGAATTTTCCATATCATTAGCAACAATGGTGTTCAAAGCGTTCATACTAATATGTTCCATAGGTTTTTTAATTTTCGCATCAAACCATCCATGTCTTAAATCAGGAAATAGAATAAGAAGCTCATTGTTGTCCATTACGCCAAACTAGTGTAAACAAGAAACAAAAAGATGCAATTGCAGGATCTAAAGGAAATAGCTTTGAGTACTTACAATGGCGGAAAATAGCTTGGTAGCCGAGGTCCGGAGTGTGAGTACCTTTTACCTTTCCTCCCCGGCAACGGCGCCAGAAAAGTGCTTGATGTCTACTTCCCCCTCCTTTTCCTGTAGACAGTGTTCGGCCTCCAAGAGCAGAGGTTTGTAGAACAGCAGCAAGTTTTCCCTTAAGTGGATCACCCAAGGTTTATCGAACTCAGGGAGGAAGAGGTCAAAGATATCCCTCTTATGCAACCCTGCAACCACAAAGCAAGAAGTCTCTTGTGTCCCAACACACCTAATAGGTGCACTAGTTCAGCGAAGAGATAGTGAAATACAGGTGGTATGAATATATATGAGCAGTAGTAACGGTGCCAGAAAATAGCTTGCTGGCGTGTAGTTGATGGTGGTAGTATTGCAGCAGTAGTAACACAGTAAAACAGTAAACAAGCAGCGATAGCAGTATTTAGGAACAAGGCCTAGGGATTACACTTTCACTAGTGGACACTCTCAACATTGATCACATAACAGAATAGATAAATGCATACTCTACACTCTTGTTGGATGATGAACACATTGCGTAGGATTACACGAACCCTCAATGCCGGAGTTAACAAGCTCCACAATAATGCTCATGTTTAAGTAACCTTATAGTGTAAGATAGATCAATAGACTAAACCAAGTACTAGCATAGCATGCACACTGTCACCTTCATGCATATGTAGGAGGAATAGATCACATCAATATATCATAGCAATAGTTAACTTCATAATCTACAAGAGATCATGATCATAGCATAAACCAAGTACTAACACGGTGCACACACTGTCACCTTTACATACGTGCAGGAGGAATAGAACTACTTTAATAACTTTGCTAGAGTAGCACATAGATAGTAGTGATACAAAACTCATATGAATCTCAATCATGTAAAGCAGCTCATGAGATCATTGTATTGAAGTACATGGAAGAGAGATGAACCACATAGCTACCGGTACAGCCCCGAGCCTCGATGGAGAACTACTCCCTCCTCATGGGAGCAGCAGCGGTGATGAAGATGGCGGTGGAGATGGCAGCGGTGTCGATGGAGGAGCCTTCCGGGGGCACTTCCCCGCTCCGGCGGCGTGCCGGAACAGAGACTCCTGTCCCCCAGATCTTGGCCTCGCGATGGCGGTGGCTCTGGAAGGTTTCTGTGGGTTTCGTCAATCGTATCAGGGTTTTCGATCCAGGGGCTTTATATAGGCGAAGAGGCGGCGCAGGAGGGTCGAAGGGGCGACGACACCATAGGGCGGCGCGGCCAGGGCCTGGGCCGCGCCGGCCTAGGGTCTGGGGGCCCAGTGCCCCCCCTCTGGTCCTTCCCGGGTGTTCTGGATGCTTCCGGTGAAAATAGGAACTTGGGCGTTGATTTCGTCCGATTCCGAGAATATTTCGTTACTAGGATTTCTGAAACCAAAAACAGCAGAAAACAGGAACTGGCACTTCGGCATCTTGTTAATAGGTTAGTTCCAGAAAATGCACGAATATGACATAAAGTGTGCATAAAACATGTAGATAACATCAATAATATGGCATGGAACACAAGAAATTATCGATACGTCGGAGACGTATCATCCATCTGTAGAGGGATTAGATGAGTAGGTTAGAGAAGTGCAAGTGTTCAAAATTTTAGTTAACTCAATAAAGAAGATCATGAATTTAAGGTTTTGAAAAGATCTCAAAGATAAGAGTGTAAATAGGTTTTCGTAATTATTCACTTCTTGTATCAAAACTAAGTTTTTCGAACGTCCATTCTAACTAGGGTCTCCTAAGGTCAAACATTGGCTCTGATACCTACTTGTCAACACCCGGATTTTTAAATCCAGATGCCAGGAAGATTGTTTTTGCGAGACATAATAGTAAGCAGCATAGAGTCATCATTTATTACAACACATACTTGTCTTACAACCATGGATCACATGATCAAATATTACACAAATAGATTGTTCAACAACACAAATAGTAGCGGAAGCGAAGTAGTAGTGGACTATCTATTCCACAGGCAACGCTTGACGTTAGAAGATGATCCTAGTTATCGTAGACGTCCTGTTGTCCGTCATCCTGATACTGTGGCTCCTCTTCATATTCTGGCATTTGAATAGCCAGGGACACAGCCGTGAGTACTTTAAAGTACTCGCAAACTAAGACCAAAGTAACTACTTAACAATTGTAATAAGGGGGTGCTAAGCTCTAGGTTTATTTGCATAAAGCCAAGTTTAGTTCATAAACCTTTAGTAAAGACTCCTCATTATTGCTAACTACTCAAGTGAGAACATTAGTGTCATTCCCACCATTCAAGTAAGATTCAAATCAAGTCACCTTTCAAAACAACCTTTCATTTTAAGACCAAAATTCTGACAACGAAACAGTATGGCCTTTCCAATTGTCCGTAACCGTGGACACGGCTATTCGAATAGGTTTAACACTCTGCAGAGGTTGTACTCTTGTGTCACAACGGTTGATTACATCCATCGAGGATAACCTCGAATCATCGTAACTCAGTACGCGGATCATCAACCTTAACCTTTCACTTATACACCCTAGTATAGGCACCTCTCCCCATGAGCTTGGCCTCCCGGTGAAAACCAACTGTCAACCCGGGAACTGCACAGGGCTTGGGTCATACATTCACCTCATATTCACATCATTTTACTTTCAACGGAGGCAGCCTCGGCGTAACCTCTATGATGCTTGTTTAGAGGGAACCCATACTAAGATACACAAATTTCTAGTTAAGCCCTACCCATAATCAGGTATTGTGGGGGTACTTGTATACTTGGAAAGGTATCGCATTCAACCCAATCATCAGTTTTCATTTAAATTCACCAAGTCAACCATGTCACCTTCACAACTTTCAAAGTCATTTCACTTGTTCCCATCTAGAGTAGTCAAATTTTATTGAATTAGCACTAGCCACTAATCATGAGGGGTGCTATCTACCTTTGATTTATCTAAGCTAAGTGTGATACTCCTTTCTACCTTAGACCAAGTGAATCATAAATCAAAAAGTAAACTTTGAAAAGTAGTCAGCAAAAGTAAAGGTAAAGTAAAACATGGGATAGGTTAACTTGACATAAAGTAAAGAGTGGTGGTGCCTTGCTCTTGTAGAGCCTTGCACTTAAAACTTGGCAAGAGGGTTAGCTTGCCTTGAGTAGGGTAGTTGTCAAAGTTTTCCTCCTCCTCTTGAGAGTAGGCTCCCTCCTCTTGATACTCCTCGTTACTAGCGTCTATATACGAATACGAGGTATAAACACCAAACCAATCTTACATGCTTGACTAAAACACACCAAAGTGGTTCACACACATTATTCTAGCAACACACAAACATGGCATGGTGAATTACTTGGTTAGTTCTTATTTAAGAGAAAAATAATTTCCTCTCATTATACTTATTCATTTGGTTTGCTTAATTAAATCTTTAGAGAAACTACTTTACTCTCATTCACCCTATCAAGATTTAATCTCCTTAAATAATCATCAGGTATGAAATATAGGTTGACCAAGGTCAACATTTCATATCTATTATAGGGGAGTATAATTTAAATGAGGGTTCCACCTCATACAATTTAAGAATAACTTGTAAATGATTCAAAATCACTAAGGAATGGCATAAGAGGTTCATTAGTTCAAGGTCATTACCTCTTATGGAATTACTTAGGATCAAGATTTAAATGAGAGAGTAGCTCTCATACTATTTGTAGAATTTGAATTTCAAGATTTAAATGCACTAGAAATGGCTCCATAGCCACTATTTTGATCTAGTACATGATCATACAAACAACTTAGCTATCTTTTTGCATAATCAATTAGAGGGCATCAATTGTGATTTATGAGAGTTGGAATCAACTCAAAATCAATTTGGTTGAATTTTAAATAAAGTTTGAATTTGTAAAAGTCCCTGTATTGTTATTTTTAGCATGTTAATTATACTACGAATTTGGAGGTGGGACCAGTGGCATTAGTTATATAATTTCATGGGATTTCCAGAACTATAAAGTTCACAGAATTTGGTTTAGCCAATTTGAAATTATTCAAAAATTACTAAAGCATCTGCAAGCATTTGAACTAAATCGAAATAAACAGAATTTTGAATTGTTGGGTCACGCGGGAAAAGCCTACGGGCCCAAACGATTCAAACAGCGCAGCACGGCCCAGCAACACAGCCAGTGTGAGTGGGCCGCCTGATGAGGTGGGGGCCACCCGTCAGCGACGTTTAAACGCTGAAACGGTACAGACTAACGGGGGTCGTAGGATTAGATGAGAGATCGACGGCTCACAGCTGTCGTCTTCTCCGGCGAGAGGGCGAGGTTCTGGCGGTGGGCATAGGGGGTCGGCGAGCGTACCAGACCTCCGGCGATCGACGACGGGGTGCGCGGCGATGTTGTTGAAGGTGAGGAAGCTCCTGGTGCCGTCGGCGAGGCGTGGGGAGGCTTGGATCAACGGCGTCGATGTACTAGCTCCGGCGGCGGTGATCTAGCAATTGGGGCGCCTCCGGCAGTAATTGGACGAGCTACGGTGGTGAGGAGGATCAGTGAAGAGAGGGGAGTCGAATGGTGTGAAGGGAGCGTGCTGGGAGTGGCTCTATTTATAGTGTCGAGGGAGTGCCGTGGGGTGCTGTGAAGAGGCGAGCATGGCGCGGCGTCTCCGGTGAGCGAAAGGGCAAGTGAAGGATGGCGATCGAGTGGCAATGGCATGGCGATGCTTGGCGTGCTGCTGGCGTTGCGAAAGGACGAGGGAATCGCTCAGAAGTGTGTATCGAGTGCGGTAGTACCCGCGGCATCTTTCCGACGAGGACGACGGCGACAAGGCGGCCGCAGGAGCTCGAGCATGTCTACACGGTAGAGAAGAGGGTGGCGGTTCTCGTCGCAGTCGTGGGGATGCAGGGGGAGGACGAGGGTGATTGGGCGCATGATGCTCTGGCGCGTCCAGAGCGCGATCACCGCATGCCTGGCACGCTCTGGCATGGTGCTGGGTGCGCGTCGCCTGGCCAATGCCGTGCCTGCGCGAGCTAAGGCCGTGCACCGTGATGATCCTTATGCTCTGGGGCACGTACTGGACAAGGTTGGCGAGAGAGGGGAGGGTCAGAGAGAGGGTGGCCAAAGGTGGCCGGCATGGCCACGGCATGCCATTGTTTAGGGTTTTTCTCCACTTTAAACGACGGGGCAAGTACATGGTTCGATGCAGGAGGCTCAGAGAAGCCACAATGATCAAGGTTGGAAAGGGGTTTAGGCTAAACACTGCTGGACAAAGAGATGTGTTGAAATTCAGAAATGCTGCCTGCCAACTGCTCGACGAAATGGCCGCATGGAACTTTTCTTCGAATTTTGAAATTCTTTTTGGTGAGTCTCAAACATACAATTAATGTGATAGAATGGTGGTGGTGGTATTCAATTTGGTGTTGATTTGCAAAGTTTCAAAAAAATGTGGTCATCTTCACTTTACTCTCATATAGCATTTTGTCCTAATTACCATGGTCAACCTATTCAACTTCAGCACTAACGGTCAACAGCAAAGTTGTTCATCTTCATAAGGTCTTGGATGAGGTGGCAAGAGTTGACCAAATTTGGTTTAGGAATCAAAAGATCCAGGGGTGCAAAGTGGTGAAGAAATTAAAAAGTGACCATATGACCATTATCATATGTAAGTTGAATTTGAGATTTTCTTTGATTTGATTCTGGTTTCTTTGATGCATTTGGGTTTGTTGTTGATATATAAGTGTTTCACAAACATTAGATCAAGCAATGGTGGCCTTTGGTGATGATTTGAATAATTGGCCTTATGTGTATGTGATGGTGTTTGGCCAAATTTTGTAATTCTTTTATTTCTCTCAAAATGAGATGCTAGGATCATGGTTTAGGGTTTAAGAGCAAGTGATCACACATCAACACTCATCATGGCAATTGCACAAGAGAAAAGCACACCATGCATAAAACTATATGCAACACTATATGCATAATAAAAGTTTTTGTTTGTTGCAAAATTTGAGTAATTGAAATTCTCTCTCTTCACTTATTTTGTTGAAACTTGGGATGTTACACGAGTGCAAAATCAAATCATCATCACGTTGAATATAGGTCACTACCATGATCATGATCTATCTTCTTAATCCCATTCAAAAATGCGTTTGAAATATTTCAGAATTGGTGGGAGATTTTGCCGCCCGACTGAGATAAATTAAACCACACGTTCGACAATTCAAACTTGAGACCTTGGCTATGATACCATTTAAGTTCTAACTGATTGAAAAAGGCTAGGCAATTAATTTATAAAACATCCACAGGAACAACTACCAAGTTGATCCTAACCGCAGATAAATGCATCCACCAACAAAAGTAGGAACGGTGCCTTAATCTAAGGAAACATTTCACAACACCAATATAATCACTATGTTAGTGTTCATCTCCAATTATCTATGGCATTTTCTTAGTCTTTGGGAGATTATAACGAACTTGATTGGCCTCGTGCAGTAGGGCATCAACATGTCAACTTTTGTTCTTAGCATAGCTGTTGCAACTCGTTCTACTTGGAGTTGTTGCTCCAAAACTTGAGGAGAGAAAGACTTGGACTTGGGCTTCAAAACCCAGCATTTCGCACGAAACTGTTTTTGGTGATATCTTTATCTTTCCCGGGTTTTGCCATCTTGAATTTCATATTAGCCTGACAAGTTTTGAGTTGTGTAAAAAGAAAAGTTATTACAGAGAAAAATGAAGATGGTAGATTTAATGTGTACGAACTACTTTTAATCATACAAGTTGGCATGCCTGACTATAATAAGGACCATCTATCTTGCTAGCAGGCCTAATTATTAATGGGCTACCATGTTCGTAGTCCTTCGAAGAAACGACATTTATTGCATTACGAGCCGAAAACAGTTCACACGTGCGCTCAGATTCAAATTTTAAACGTGCAACCCATTTGAGGCTGATTTAGGGTTTAATTGAAGTACACATCAGGATATTATTTCACACAAAAATACAGCAGCCACATGGAACATACCTAATTTTAGTACAACAACAAAATTTGCAATTATTAGAGACCACGAAATTTTGAACGAAATTCTGAGCAGTAATTAATTACAGCATTGGCATCAGCAGTCCACTTGACTGAACAACAGAATCAAAGTTTATTTAGACACCTTCAATTCCCAGACATGTCACAACTGGCTTACCATGACAAGTGCATAGGAGATTCTTTAGAATATTTTCTGTCAAAGTTTGCCTATTTTTCAATTCATGTATCTCTTGGCGTGTGATAGCAATTATTTCATCAGCATCCTTGTTTTCCCGCCCAAATATATCAACTGCCTTTTCACTACAACAATACAGAGGTTTGGTAACACATTCCTATAACACAAGAAAATGTGTGTTACTCCATAAAATCCTAGTAACACACCAGTTGTGTCCACGATGAATTTGTAACACAAAGTACGAGAGATGTGAAGAGTGTTACAAAATTGTAACAGATTATTCAAGGTGTTACAAGGTAGTAACATATAATTGGCGAAGATTGAAAAAGTGTGACTAGGTTGTAACACATAGGCCAGGAGGAATATAGTGTTACAAGTTTGTAACACATAGGATAAGGTGCAAAATAAATGTAGGCGATCATACCTTTGGGCTCCCCTGATTTGTCTGCAGCAAGTGTGAATGCTCAGCCATCTCTGATAGCAAGCAAACCAGCCATGGTTTGGAAACCTGAGCTATCAGAGTTTGTGCTGAACCGGTTGATTTAGCTCTTCCGTAGCGGCATCTGCTTCAACATGGGATTCAAGGAGGAGCAGATGAAGAAGGTAGCCGCGGATGTTCTTGCATTCGCCGGGGTACATGTCACCACTCTTCAGCTGTACAACCACATCAGAAACTGGGGGACGAAGTGGAGCGTCATCACGAAGATGAAATCCGATCGCATTCTGGACTGGAGCGAAGCTGGTTGATGCTTCTACGGCGGTGATGAAGGGGCGGTGGACGAGTACATCCTGGTATGAATCCTCATTGAGATCCTGCATAGATCTCAAAGCATATACATGTCAATATCATGTACGCTTACAGGTGTTCCTTGTTGATTGCAGCGGTACCCAAAGCACCGTCAGTACATCGGCACTCCGATCAGCAACTACGCTCAAATGAAGAGGATATTCACTACCCGGTTCGTCTGCAAGGCGCAGCTGTTCCAGCCTAACTTGCTGGTCAGGGCTATCGACTTTATTGCAGATAATGAAGCCGAGTACGCCGTATACCTTAAGCTGCAGCCACTGGAGAGGAGGAGCTGGCTTAGGACCTGGCTCCGCAACCAGTTTTCTGCTTAGTGCTTCTGCTTCGTTCGTCATGAAACGCTGATTTTGGGAGGTGATCTTGTATCCCTCTGTTATCACCAGAATTTGACCAAGTCGGAGGTGGGCCACGATCAAGATAAGCTTGAAGGTTATATATGGAGAAAATACGAAGATCGGCCTTATATGCAAAGTTGGACTAGATTGCCCATTTATCTGTAATTTATTAGATCGTATCTTAAGTTAGAAGTTAGAGTTTTACCTGTGCACGGTTAGGTGCACGTCCGAATTAGAAAGTCCGCTGGACTATAAATATGTATCTAGGGTTTATGGAATAAACAACAACACAACGTTCACCCCAAACAAACCAATCTCGGCGCATCGCCAACTCCTTCGTCTCGAGGGTTTCTATCAGGTAAGCGACATGCTGCCTAGATCGCATCTTGCGATCTAGGCAGCACAAGCTCCACGTTGTTCATGCGTTGCCCGTACTGAAGCGTCTTTGATGGCGGGCAACGTAGTTATCATAGATGTGTTAGGGTTAGCATAGTTCTTCGTATAACATGCTTACGTAGTACAACCCTTGCATATCTAGCCGTCCTCACATCTATCTCAGGTGTGGGGGCGGCACCCTGCTTGTTCATTATCTAGTAGATCTGATCCGTTACGATTGCTCCTTGTTATGCAAGGATTAGTTTAATATCTGCAATAGTTAGGCCTTACAAAGGGGGGGAGGATCCAGTGGCACGTAGGGTGGCGTTCGCAAGTCCTAAACAGGATGTTCCGAGGATCAACTTCATTGTTGGTTTTTTGGCCTTGTTTAGGATCGGCTTATGAGCACCGTGCGTGGCCGCGAGGCCCAACCTGGAGTAGGATGATCCGATTATGCGGTGAAAACCCTAAATCGTCGTAGATCTCATTAGCTATATCTTGATCAAGCAGGATCACCAAGTATTCGTGCACCCCGTACGAATCATGGGTGGATCGGCTCTTTGAGCCGATTCACAGGATAACCTGAGAGCCGATCGAGGCTCGTATTTAATGTTTACGTGTATGCCATGCAGGAACTAAGCGAGGCATCCCCATCACCTTCCTGACCAGGTATAGGTCAGGTGGCACGCCCTTGCACTTCGCATCGCCGCGTGTGACCAGAAGAGCATTGCGGGCCGTCGCTCGGAGGGGTCTCAGCCAGCCGCAGCTCTAGGCTCTTCCCGGCTCTACCGTGTTGACAGGCCGCTGCCCGCCGGTGGGTTTTGGCGATCAACACATTCTGGCACGCCCGGTGGGACAATCGTCTACATCAACCACATCGCCATCTACATCTGAGATGGCGGCGGATGGCACGCCAGTCACCTACGAGGAGCTGCCTGACGAGCTCAAGAAGCGATATGACGAAACCAAGGCCACCCTCGAAGCCGACCTCATCGGCTCATATCACAGAACTCGTTCACATGGCATCAGGCGGAAGGGGTTCTCACCGGAAGGCGCACTCGATGAAGTGGATCTATCTGTCCCGTCAGAGGAACGTACCAGGGCCGTGCGCCAGGAGATTGGTGGCATGGTGGCTCACTCGTTGCGTCTCCATTCCGAGAGCCTGGTGAATACTTTGGAGCACGTCGCCGTTCGGATGGTCAAGGAGGTCATGAAGAATCAGCACTCTCTATTAGAGCCAGCTCTCAGGACCTACCGAGGAAAAGTGCCACCCCAGCCCCGTCTGCCGTTGTCGTGCACATCGGCGGCACCAGGAGTGCCTCATTCACCGTCGCGCACCGTTGACAGGACCAACGGTACTTACCCTGGGAGGTGCCAACCAAGACACTCGTGCAATGTCAACATGATAGAACTGGGACACCCCCTTGATGGAGATAAAGGCGAGGGCAACTGCTCTCGTGGCAAAGATAAGGAAGAGGCTGCTCCATGCGATCGGCCCCGACACCGCCAAAACATCTTGGTGATGATCAAGGTAGAAGCCGATGCTAGCGATCGGCCCGTAGTATCCGTATCACATGCTCTCCCGGTATGTGGCGTCGACCTCACAGGTGACGGAAAGCTAGGGTACGGGTTTACATCAGCTGATGAGCTAGAAGAAGTCGACATCGGTCCTGGGGATAAGCCTCGACCTACTTTTATCAGCAAGAAGTTAGATCCGCAGCTCAGGGGACAGATGATAGCCCTGTTGAAAGAATACCCAGATTGCTTTGCATGGGATTACACGGAGATGCCTGGGTTGGACAGGAGCATCATTGAGCATCGGCTCCCCCTTAAGAAAGGATTTCGGCCGTTCCAACAGCGAGCACGTCAGATGAGGGCCGAGATCCTGGAAGAAGTCAAGAAGGAGATCGAGAAAATGTTGGCCGCTGGATTCATCAGGCCATGCAGGTATGCTGAGTGGATCTCCGATGTCGTTCGGTGGAGAAGAAGGACGGCCGATGGCGCGTGGCCATCGATTTCCGAGATCTTAACAGAGCCACCCCAAAGGACGAATATCCAATGCCCGTGGCAGAAACATTGATAAACGCTGCTGCTGGCCACAAGGTGTTGAGCTTCATGGATGGCAACGCCGGTTATAACCAGATTTTCATGGCTCCGGAAGATATACACAAGACCGCATTCAGAGTACCAGGGGCAGTAGGCTTGTTTGAGTACGTGGTCATGACCTTTGGACTGAAGAATGCTGGTGCAACATACCAACGAGCCATGAATTATATATTTCATGATCTGATCGGCAAGTTGGTGGAGATCTATATCGACGACGTGGTGGTCAAATCGGTCTCCATGGAGGGGCATTTGGACGATCTACGGCGCGTCCTAGACCGAACTCGGAAGTTCGGGCTGAGAATGAATCCGAAGAAGTGCGCCTTTGGCGTGACGGCTGGTCAATTCCTAGGTTTTCTGGTTCATGAGCGGGGAATTGAGATCGGCCTGAAAAGTCAGGAGGCGGTGCGTACCATGCAGCCGCCCACCACGAAAAAGGAGCTCCAACGCCTCATCGGCAAGATCAATTTCGTCCGGCGGTTCATCTCTAATTTGTCAGGACGAATCGAGCCGTTCATGGCGTTGGTGAAGACTAAATCTGACGACGAGTTTCAGGGGGCGGAAACAGCAACGAGCGTTTGATGAAATTAAGCGATATCGACGACACCGCTTTGTATTAGTTCCGCCCCGACAAGACAGGCCATTCTACATCTACACCAGCGATGGCGACACGTCCATTGCTTCGGTAGTGGTGCAACTCTACGAGGGCGTTGAGAGAGTCGTTTTCTACCTCAGCAGAAGGATGCTGGACGCAGAGACAAGATATCCTGAGGTCGAGAAACTTTGCCTCTGCCTGTTCTTTACCTGCACCAAGCTTCATCACATCCTTCTGACGGCAGAAATCATCGTCATCTGTAAATCAGACGTTGTCAAGCACATGTTGTCGGCTCCTGTTTTGAAAGGCCGACTCGGTAAGTGGATGTTGGCGCTGTCAGAATTTGATCTCCGGTACCAGCCGGCGAAGGCAGTCAAGGGCCAAGCGTTGGCCGATCTCATCGCTGAACGGATCAGTACCAATATAGCAGCACTATCTATACGAGCATGGGCTATGTTCTTCGATGGATCGGTTTGTGACGGTGGTTGTGGCATCGGAATTCTGCTTGTGTCGCCTCGGGGGGCAGAATACTCCTTCTCCATCAGATTATCTACCCCTTGCACCAACAACGTAGCAGAATATGAGGCAATACGCAAGGGAATGGAATTGCTATTGGAAGCTGGAGCGGAAGCTGTGGAGCTCTTTGGAGACTCAAAGTTGGTGATTAATCAGCTCACGGATGAATATAATTGCGAAAGTGAATCGCTTTTCCCATATTGGACGGAATGCCGTGAGTTGATGACACAGTTTCGGTACATCAACTTTAATTGGATCCCAAGATCCCAGAATACCGATGCCAACAATCTCGCACAAATGGCGTCAGGCTACATAGATATAGCCGACGGATCGGAAGTTCAGGTACAATTCCTGGAACAGAATGATTGGAGAGCCGAGATCTTCGATTATTTAAAAGATTCGGCTCGGGGGGCACCTAAACGGGTAAGATACAAAGCCATGAAGTATGTCCTTATAGGAGACGACATGTTTTACAGGACATTGGAAGGGTTGCTACTCAAGTGCCTAGGACCGACTGAATCTAATCGGCTTTTACATGAGGTGCATGAAGGCGCCTGTGGAACGCATCAGTCGGCTCATAAGATGAAGTGGTTGATCAGGCGATCAGGGTTTTATTGGCCCACTATGCTTGAAGATAGCTTCAATTATTACAAGGGGTGCCAAGCGTGTCAGATGTTTGGAAAGATTCAGATGGTGCCAGCATCAGCGATGAACCCAATCATCAAACCTTAGCCGTTTCGGGGCTGGGGCATGGATATGATCGGCAAAATCCATCCGGCGTCAGGTAAAAAACATGAATGGATTTTGGTTATCACAGATTACTTCACTAAGTGGGTGGAAGCCGTCCCTATGAAAAAGGTGAAATCAGAAGATGTGATCAAGTTTGTGAAAGAACACGTCATTCATAGATTTGGGATTCCCCAAACTATCACGACCGATGGAGGTTCGGTCTTTACTTCTAAAGAATTCAGGAAGTTCTGTGATGACTTAGGGATTAAATTGATCCGATCATCCCCGTACTATGCTCAAGCTAACGGGCAGGCTGAGGCGTCCAATCAGAGTCTGATCAAGTTGATCAAGAGAAAAATCGACGAGAACCCTCGGGATTGGCATGAGAAGTTATCAGAAGCATTATGGGCCTACCGCATGTCGTGCCATGGAGCCATAAAGACTTCGCCGTACCAGCTTGTCTATGGACAGGAAGCCGTATTGCCTTGGGAAATTACGGCTGGGTCAAGACGTGTCACGTTTCAGAATGATCTGACAGCTGAAGAATATGCAGCTTTGATGAGCGACACTATTGAGGATGCAACAGAACTCAGGCTTTGGTCGTTGGAGAAGATTAAGGAGAACAAAGCCAGGGTGGCTCGTGCTTACAACAAAAAGGTTAGGCCAAAGGAGTTCCAAGTTGGTGATCTTGTGTGGGAAGCTGTGTTGCCATTGGGAACCAGGGATAAGGCATATGGCAAATGGTCTCCTAATTGGCACGGTCCGTACAAAGTTATCCAGGCCTTGAAGGGTAATGCATACATGCTGGAAGAGTTGAGCGGCGAAAAATTCCCAGTGGCTGTAAATGGTCAACACCTCAAGAAATATTTCCCAAGCATGTGGGATGATGGACAGTAAGATGTGGGGGCCGATTTCAGAATCGGCCAGTAAAAAAAAAATAATAATAAGAAAAATCACAGCCGATGCACAGACATCGACTTGAGAAGACATATGGAGATTAACAGTATGCAAGTACAGCCGATGCGCGGGCATCGACTTCAGAAAACAAAGCCGATACGCTGATATCGACTTTAGCGAAATAAGTTTATACAACAACTTGGCCTCAGGCAGCGATATGAGCCGATGTTCTGCTATCGGCTCCCTGTACGACGACTCCATTCGACAATCGGCAAGGGAGCGAAGTTGATTAAGGGATTTTCTTCATTGATAAGGGGATTTCTTACAAAGAAAGAGCCGATTTCTTAGGAAGGAAGAACAAAAGAAGGGTCTATTGACCAATCTACTACTGCTAGGCCTACACTAGTAGATCCTAATCTATGGGCCATCGCTTCCTTCGTCGTCATTCTCGGAACTCTCATCGGCACTGCTGCCGATGGGTTCCTCGTCGCTGCTCCCATAGCCCTCTACGGGAGCTTCATCTTCGTCTTCATCGTCGCTGCTGTCGTCGTCCCACCACATGCGGAGGCGCTTCGCTGGCGGGTAGCCCTCGAGGGAGTCGTCGTCGTCATCGTCGTCTTCCTCTTCCTCTTCTTCAGAGGTGGGGCAGCCGTCCCAGGGGAACTGATCGTCCTCGCTCTCCGACTCCAGTTCCCCGACGGCAAGGAACTGAAGATCTTCGTCCCCGCTGGTCAGGGACTGGTCGTCTTCGGACCAAACCGAGGAGGCATGGTCTACCAGGTCCCATGCTTCTGGGGCGCGGATGTCCGGCGGCGTCTCGCGGGAGGAGGAGGACCCGTAGGAAAGCTCGGAGGAGGAGTCGTGGAAGACCGACGAGGAAGAGGAAGAAGAGGAAGACATGGCTGTGGGAGATTGGGGTTTTTTGGTGCCGATGGCCAGAACAGAGCAGGATGGTGAAGTGGCGAACTGCTCAGAGCGGTTAAATAAAAGGGAGCTATGGTGAAATTCAATGCCACAGCAGTTTTCGAGGAGGCAGTGCCCATAGACAACGGTCAAATCATGCGGGGCAGCCGAGAAGACAGGGTATCATGATGAAAAATACTGCAATGGTTCTGCTCTGCCACGACATGACCCGACGGAAAAAGCATAATGATTTTGGAAATGTCATTTCCAAAACCAGGGGGGCATGTGTTATCACCAGAATTTGACCAAGTCGGAGGTGGGCCACGATCAAGATAAGCTTGAAGGTTATATATGGAGAAAATACGAAGATCGGCCTTATATGCAAATTTGGGCTAGATTGCCCATTTATCTGTAATTTATTAGATCGTATCTTAAGTTAGAAGTTAGAGTTTTACCTGTGCACGGTTAGGTGCACGTCCGAATTAGAAAGTCCGCTGGACTATAAATATGTATCTAGGGTTTATGGAATAAACAACAACACAACGTTCACCCCAAACAAACCAATCTCGGCGCATCGCCAACTCCTTCGTCTCGAGGGTTTCTATCAGGTAAGCGACATGCTGCCTAGATCGCATCTTGCGATCTAGGCAGCACAAGCTCCACGTTGTTCATGCGTTGCCCGTACTGAAGCGTCTTTGATGGCGGGCAACGTAGTTATCATAGATGTGTTAGGGTTAGCATAGTTCTTCGTATAACATGCTTACGTAGTACAACCCTTGCATATCTAGCCGTCCTCACATCTATCTCAGGTGTGGGGGCGGCACCCTGCTTGTTCATTATCTAGTAGATCTGATCCGTTACGATTGCTCCTTGTTATGCAAGGATTAGTTTAATATCTGCAATAGTTAGGCCTTACAAAGGGGGGGAGGATCCAGTGGCACGTAGGGTGGCGTTCGCAAGTCCTAAACAGGATGTTCCGAGGATCAACTTCATTGTTGGTTTTTTGGCCTTGTTTAGGATCGGCTTATGAGCACCGTGCGTGGCCGCGAGGCCCAACCTGGAGTAGGATGATCCGATTATGCGGTGAAAACCCTAAATCGTCGTAGATCTCATTAGCTATATCTTGATCAAGCAGGATCACCAAGTATTCGTGCACCCCGTACGAATCATGGGTGGATCGGCTCTTTGAGCCGATTCACAGGATAACCTGAGAGCCGATCGAGGCTCGTATTTAATGTTTACGTGTATGCCATGCAGGAACTAAGCGAGGCATCCTCATCACCTTCCTGACCAGGTATAGGTCAGGTGGCACGCCCTTGCACTTCGCATCGCCGCGTGTGACCAGAAGAGCATTGCGGGCCGTCGCTCGGAGGGGTCTCAGCCAGCCGCAGCTCTAGGCTCTTCCCGGCTCTACCGTGTTGACAGGCCGCTGCCCGCCGGTGGGTTTTGGCGATCAACACCCTCCATTAGCTAGGACTTGCTACAACCTGATCCCCGGTTTGTAGTGATGAACTTGTTCAAGGTGGTATATACTAACCCCTCGTGACGAACCTGTGATGCATCACGAAGTAGTTGCTTCGTTCGTGATGCATCGCCCACTGAGTAGTAGTTGTTGTGTATTACCAGCATCTTTTCTGATGAACTGAATCTCATGTGTGTTGTTATTCAGTACTGGGTAACCTCACCACTCAAAGTGAAGGGGTTACCACAACACCGAGCTATGTGCAACCAAACAGGCTGTAGGTTGCACGATCTGGAAAGAATGGACTGAAAACGGGCAACCAAACTATGGGGCATGGGTTCCTTCTCCGGCGCGCAAAAGAACTCGCAGGCTACCAAACGACCGGCCGAAAGTGGCCCATGACCCGTTCGTAATGCGCAATGCCCCCCATCTCGCTGGCGCAGGCATGCAGCAAATCAGCCCAGGCAACCAAACGCGCCCCAAGTTATTCGGTCCACTTTTGGTCAGCTTGCCTTGACCGTTAGATGGACAGTGGAGGGTGGATGGAAGGCGGGCAGTTACAGGGTGACCTGCTGTGGAAAATTTACTGGAACCCAGTCCACAAAAAAATGGAAAAAGAAGGGGCAGGTGGGAGGAGAGAAGAAAGAGGATAGAGGTGAGGGGAAAATATCTAGTGATACCAACCCCTAAATGATACCATGAAACTAGTTGTCAAAATTTTAAATTTTAAATTTCTAAGAAAGTTGAAAAAATATCTAAGTGTTCACGACATGTGTGTTTATAATCCCTATAATTTTAAGTACCAAAATCAAAGCACACATTGAGAAACAAAAAAGACAAATTGACATGTGAATAGTGTCATTTGTGGTTGTCTTTTTTTACACTATTCATGTTGGATTTGTCATTTTTTTTTCCGTTTGTGTTTCGAATTTGGTTCCAAAAATTTTAGGAGTTGTACACTCACAATTATTTTCGGATTTTTTAGAAGCTTAAAGTTTTGATTTTAGAAAATGGTACCATGGTATCATTTAGTCACTACACGTGGGCCAACATGCAGACACAGGTGGACAGACCGATCACATGGCTATGTCCGACTCGACGCAAACCTGTAAATTTGGGCTAGGATGTGTTTTCCCGGATGGCCGCTGGGATCCATTTTTTATCTACCAAAGCTGACCATTTGCATCGAGCTGTCTTAGTTTGCAATATTCAATTGAACTATTGGGAAGGTGGACTGTTTATATTCTAATGTTTACCTTGTGAATAATCTAATATTTAGATTTTTTGCATTGTTTTACTCGTTTTTTATTATTTAGATTGCATCTTGGAAATTATCTCTTATATAATGGTACTTAGAGCATCTCCACCGGCGCGCTCCATAGCGGCCCCGATAGCGTTTTGGTGGCCGGCAGCGAAAATGGGCTCACACCGGCGCGCCCCAAATAGCGTCGGTGTTTTTTCAAGCCCAATAGAAGCGCCGACAACCCCGTGTTGGCCCCTTCGTGAAGGGCGCGAATCAGACGCGCCGGCACCTCGCGAGACGAAATTTTTTGGGCGTGGGAACCGCCTGTCGGTAACACATCCCAAAAGTCGACGCCGGCGGGGAGTGGTGGGACCGATGCGTCAGCGAGACATTCAAGTTTAACCTAACCGTCGCCTACCTCGCGATGGAAGTTATTGGCGCGCAGCGGCGGTGCAGTTTCCGCAGAGGTGCAGCGAAGCGTCTCATCGCGCCTAGCTCTCTGTGCCGGCGTTAATGAACGCCACCGCTCCCCCGCCTCCCTCCGACCTATAAAAAGGGACGCTCTCGCATCGTCCCTCACACACAAACCCTAGCGCCTCTCTCCCTAACCCTAGCCACCACCATCTCAAGAGTGGACGCCATGGCTGGTAGAGGCCGAGGCCGAGGTCGCGGCCGTGGTTGTGGTCGTGGCCGCGGCAGAGCTGCATGGTCATCGTCGCCTGCGGCGCCGTCGTCTTCATCGTCGGACCTGCAGGAAGAGCAGAAAGTGTTGTTCGAGTTCGTCATCGTCCTCAAGGGCGACCCACTCGGCATCCAGAGGCTGCCGGACAAGTTCGCCGACTTCGTCGCTGGCAACGAGCCGGCCGCGCTGCATCTGCGGGAGGCTGGTTGCGACTGCTGCCGGTGGCCGGAGGACGTTCTCTTCGACGGGCGCAACAAGATGTACCTCCACACTGGCTGGGAGAAGTTCGCGCGCTACCACAACCTCGAAGCCGGCTGCGTGCCCACATTCTCCTACCTTGGCGACGCGGATATGAGCGTCAAGGTGTTCGATGGCACGCGCTGCCGCCGACACTACCACGGCAACAACGATGATGAGGACAATTGAACACGCCGAGTGTTGTTTCTTCACAGCGAAAATAGGCACAGAGGTTTCTAGATGTTCTTCCTCGAAAGGACCAACATGACTATCATCACCAGCTGAATTTTCCAGTTTGGTGACTGAAGTGTCTGGGAGTGTTCTTTATTGGCAGCGAATACACGAAATATGCGATGCCCATACTAGTTAGGTTTCCTTATTTTCCAATGTGTTAACTATGTATTAGTTTGTGGAAATCATGTTCCAAACTATGTTCCCAATTATGTATTAGTTTGTGAAATGTTGTTTCTCTCTATTCGAATTTCTATGCTTTTGTTTGAGATTTTAATTCAAATCATCTATCGGGGCTGTCGTATGGGGGACGTCGGTGTGGGAGCAGCTCCCCCAAATGAAGGATACTGTGGCGGCGCCCCCTCCCCCCCCCCCCCCATACGACAGTGCCGACGTCCCTGCCGGCGACTATTTGGTGCGCGCCGATGGAGATGCTCTTACTGTATTACATATCTAGGGTTACAATCACTTTAGCTTGAATGGAAGCAACGTGCACCTAATTAATATTTCTACCAAGACCACCATTGCTGTGGTGACCCTGCATACAACTGCATGTTGTAGTATGCTAGTCGTTGATATAACATGTGCGAAGTACCAATCCGCAAATATTACATCCCTCAGAGTAGTACAACATAAACATAGTTAGTCCATAACTCATTCACATATTATTACAAATCATATATATACATCATCTCGGAGCTCCTCCTGGGTCCATAGAGGTTTACTCCTTGGTTCGAGATGAACCCTACTTAACTTACAATATAGATGTATAAGCAGGTTAAACATTATTCGCCTCGAGCAGCTAAATGCTAAAGAGTTCGTGCTGCTCGATTACTACTACTACTATCGTTGTTCATATTTGTTCTCCTTCTGGAACCTCCCCGGTTCCATAGACAATAAGGTAGTCGACCCCCTCTACTCCTCCAGAGAGGTCTGGTTCCTCGTAGCAGATCCCATCTGCTCCGTCTTGTCCCTCGTTTGGCCTCCTCAAGGTGATTCAGACAATCTAAGCAGGGGATTATAAGAGGTATGAGTACGAGCGTACTCAACAACATAATAGGAAAGAGGTGTTTAATGCACTAGCTACGACACTAGACCAAAAAGTCTAATACCAATGCATGATTCTATAACCATTTCTTCAAAAGGTTACTTTTATTCAGAAGAACTATGTCCGTCATCCTTCACCGGTTTACTAGAACTTCATGGAGTTCCTTTTCGGCAACGTTCGCAGTTCCATATCCTGGAACAGGGAGTGACACGTCACGATTCATTACACTCTGCAGAGGTGTGTTGCTTTACCCATAAGAGATCTTAACCTTGATGCCAACCGGGCAGCTTTCCCGTTCACACTTCCGTGGTGTGAGGCCCGGTATAAGGTCCTAGCCAATCATTATGTTTCTCCGCGACCCCGAACACCCACCCTTCGTTGCAATTCTGACCTTGGGTCCTCGTCGGCCAGTGTATCCATAAGATACCGTCCGTCCTCGACTACTATCAGGTTTCCTGACCCGATACCTTCGTCGGTCATTGCAACCCATCATAGACCGCATTACCGTGGGGACTTAGGGCTCCCCAACCACTCCGCTTGTCCCTCGGGATTCAAGTGACTACGGTAAACGCATCCGTTGATGAACGAGAGGGAGAAACACAACTGACTACACCATCCCATTCCAGATCTTATGGTTAACACGGTTGTTACGGCACAAGAATCATTGGATGACATTTGTTGTTTAATCCTAGATGGATACAAACCCTTGCAATGGAACCTCCACCATACTCATACCATGATTCCATTCCCCACCACATAGTCATATTCATAATTGTGAAGATAGCAATTTTACTTTTTATGCAAGAGTGATAATTATAGTACTTTGCAAGTAATTTGGTAAAAATACTCAAATTGACATGAGCAAGCGATGAACTTGCCTTAAGACTGCAAAGTATTGCAGTTGGATGGTGTGGACCGACCCTTGTCCTCTGTTTCTGAAAGATAGCATCATTGTCTGATAAGGGCAATGGTTAAAGATTCAAATATGCATGCTTTCCATTTTTAGGGTTTGGTTCCCCCTTCCTGGTGCTTTGTTATTTCATGTTGCAGGTGGCTAATAAGAACAATTTAGGACTACTCCTTATGAGTAAAAATACTATCTTGGAGTATTTCCAAGATGTTTTTAAGTCCAAAATAATTTATGGACTTATTTTATCATTAAAAATATGTGTAAGGGTATATTGGCCCTATGTGTGGTTTTGGTAATTAGTGACAACTCCTATGGACCAATGTTTTCATTGAGTTTATATGAAGGAATATTCCATACGTACTACTTGTAGTCCATGTGTTGGATTCAAGTATGGATGCCATGAAGATAAAGATATACCTTGTGTATTGGCATCAAGATCATCGATTTGAAGATATATATGTGATATGATCAATAAGAAGAAATGAAGATGGATTTCTTATGTGGAACTCAATATTAACCATGCTCTAGCTTATGTGATAAGCAATGAATGATCAAGATCTTGAGTGCTTGATTACAAGTGAAGAACTCAAGATATGGCGCTAAGTCGGTGTCATGATAGGCTCATGAGTTGAGCCATGGTTGACTAAGATTTAGAGCATGCAAACAAATGAAGAGTTCTTTATACACCTCAAGATAGTATGATAGAGCATGAGAAGATACAAGGTTGACCAATATAAGGAGTGAAGAATAGAGTCAAGTTTGGTCAACACATGAAGCATGAAGAATGTGCCACGGAAGTCATGTGGTATGGTAAGCCTTGTCAATTATGCTTTATGAACTAACCCATCATATATGTTCCCTTGTGTTATCTATGTGGGTTAGGTATATTTCCATGGGCATGCATCAAAAGGGAGATCTCATATAGCCCATGATAGATGACATCAAGTTGTGATCGTCATCAAGGCTGAGTTGGGCAAGTTCAAGTTGAGTATCTCAAGAGGATCATATACTTGAAGCTTGCCGTCCATTTGATGATAATGGACATGTGAAGATGTGCATCAATGGAGCTTTCCCATCATGGTGTATGGGGGAGCATTTGTGAGTCTTCACGAAGTAACAATGATCAAGTGAGGCATTCCGGCTTGAGTGGAGCTTGAAGAGTTATCATCAAGATCAAGCGGGATGCACAAGGCAAAGGTATGGACTTGCTAGGTTTTCCTTTTACCGTTCTCAAGGTGGTTGATGGGAGACCGGATTATAGGATAGATAGCCGCACTATCAAGAGGGGATTTCGGTTGGGTAACTTGATCACATCGTCTTAGGGAGCTCAATCCTTTGCATACTTTGCATATCCCTATTGCTTCTTGGTGTTTCTCTGTGAGAGGTTCTTGAGCTTGTTGCTAGCTTTACAACAAGCCCAAGTTCATCAAAAACGGAATCCGCATGCATCTTCTATTGCATTTTCGAGTTTGGACGTTTTCACCGTTTCTTGATGGTGGGAGACTCCCTCTCTAAAAACATCTAAAAATATCCTATGAGGAGTCTCCATATTTCGTCGTTATCTTTCCAACAAAATTGGTTTCATGTCAATCGGGGTCCGGACACAAAAGTTATCACAGTTTTTGTATAACATGTTTTTCCTCCTGGCCCGGTTTCTCACCCGGCGTGACCGGCCGTCCCACCGGCTCGCCCGGTTCAAACCGGCCCGTGGACTGGTGCCAACCGGGGCCATGTACTGTAAGACACAGAAGTGTCCCGGTATGTCCCGGTCATAGGCCCGGTTTGGACCAGCCGGGTCCGGCCTGTGGCCCGGTCTGACCGGCACCTAGACCGGACGTCCCGGCCCCAGGCCCGGTTGACCGGCATCCTCGAGTGTGCTGAGCTGAAACTCACCCAACGGTTATATTTCTCCCTAGAATATAAATAGGCCTTCTTCCACCTTGGGCTGGATAAGTTCTTCCACTCGCTCTCCTCCATTGTTGACTTTGAAGAACTTGCCCTCTCTCTTGATTCCCCCCATGATTCTTGCTCATTCTTGAGGGATCTAAGGGAGGAGATCTAGATCTACAATCCCCACCAATCCAGTTCTCCTCTAAGTGAGGGAAACCTTTGGATCTAGATCTTGGAGTCATTTGTTGATTTCCTCTTTGTTCTTCCTCTCTAATCTCATCCTAGCATTTGTTGCTTTGGTTGGATTTGAGTGTGAAGGATTTGAACACCTCTAGTGTTCTTGCTTTGCATCATTGCATAGTGTTGAGCTCTCCACCATGATTTGTTCGACTGAGAGACCGTGAGCTTGTTACTCTTGGAGGGAGACCTCCTAGTTGGCTTGGCGGTTGGTGCTCCCATGATCTCTTGAAAGAAGATTGTGAAGAGGCACGGGCTTCTCCTTCGTGGAGCTTGTGAAGTGGTCTTGGAGCTTGCCATCTCCGGAGTGGAGGAAAAGCTAACCATAAGGAAAGGGCCATTATCCTTTGTTGGTTTGGCTCGGAGAAGAAGGTGAGCCTTCGTGCCGTTGGGGAATCCTTCGTGGGACCTCCACCTCTCCAAACGTGACGTACCTTCTTGCAAAGGAAGGGAACACGGGAATACATCTTCGTCTCCGTGTGCCTTGGTTATTTCTATACCCGAGCTTACTTCCCTTGTGATAGCCATCGAGCTTGAAGTATCTATTATATCTTGCTATCACTTGTTGCTCATATATATATCTTGTGCCTATCTTGCTTAGCTCTAGTTGTTGTTGTTGCACTTAGTTGAGCCTAGCATATTTAGGGTTTGTGCTTGTAAAATAAACATAGTTTAATTCCGCATTTTTACAAGCCAAATCCGTAAGAGTTTTTAAACTCCTATTCACCCCCACCCCCCCTCTAGGCGACATCCCGTCCTTTCAATATGGAGTTTACTTTTAATGATTATTATTAATTCTTTATTCTTTGTGTTAAATTATGACTCAACTTTATTTGTCTCAAAAATTCCATTTCATATTTTATTATGATAGAGAATTTTATTCTAAGTGGTTTACATATTTTTCTTTATTTTTTTGGAGTTATATATAATTTATAAAATTCTGTTAAAGTTTCTATTTAATTTGGAATTTTAAAATGACCAAAATGCCCCTTGGGCCCACCTGTCAGGCAGCCCGAGCTGGGGAGGTTGGACAAGCCCGTTGGGCTCGGTCCAACCGACCTAGTCGCTCGTGCATCGCCACCTTCGTCCTAACCCTAATTCCCCACACGCTCCTGCGACGCTCGCGTCGCCCTCGCCGTCGCCGACCGATTCCGGCTGACTCCGGCGATACTAGCCCTCGCGATGGGGCGCAATCAAACCGCCTCCCGACGCTGGTCACTCTCCTCCGCGTCGATCTGGAGCTGGCATCGCTCCCGCTCATCCCCGACCCCTCCTCTGTGGCTAGGGTTACGGGATCCGCGGCGATCTCGCTGCTCGCTGGCGTCCCTGGCGCTATGGCACTGTCGTAAGCCCCGCCGTGGTGGTGCTGGGTGTTGCGGCGTTGCCGTGGCGTGGCGTGGCCTGGCGCCGCCGTGCCCCCGGCATGTGGCGCCGTGGCCTCCATGGCTGCGCTCCTCGTCCGCTTCGCCTATAAGTGCTCCACCCCCTCTCTCTCTTATCTGTTCTTCCAGCTTGCTCACCAGTGGATGCCTTGGCGTCCAGGGTGATGCGCTGCTGCTACTCCTGCTCCTATGTGGTGTGTGCTGCTACTATGGCTGCTGCTGTGTGTTGTGCTACCTCTGTGTGCTGCTGCTTATGCATTCTAGCTTGCCATGCTATAGCTCTATGACCATGCCTGTGTTGTTGCTCCCCTCTCTCTAGCCTATGTTTGTGTTCATGCTATTACTGTTGTTGTGTAGATGCTCATGAGCATGCTGTGATGCTCATGGCCTGCCATGTTGCTCCAGCCACTGCTGCTGCTACTAGGTTGTCATGTGTATTCATCTTCTCTACCCCTGGCTTGATTACTGTGAGTAATCCTTTCTTTATGCAAGAGCCAGTGCCACTGGTGTGTTGCTCATTGAACTCTAATTCATGGTATAGCTCTACTGAGCTAGGTTGTTGGCTAGTTGTCTCCATTCCTTGATGGTGTGCTTCTGGATACAATTATAAATGGTGAATTTATATATGTGTATTATCTGTTATGGCTTGCAGTGATTACTACCTATCTATGTGGCTTTGGATGATCATGTGATCATCAGAGCTTCCTGTTGGCTTATACACTTGTATGCATTTATTTTATATGTTGTTGATGCTTGTGTATCAAGCTCCTCACCAAGTACTGGTGGTTGTTGTTGCTTGTGAAAGAAATTATGTTGGCTGTTTGATTAATTTGATGCACCTGGTTGCCTCTGTGTGAGATATTTCAATTAATTGTGCTTGTCAGTGAAGCTTTGCTTCCTATTTCTGACAGACAAACATGATTTACTGATGCAGTGGTGATTCATGTGCATCATGTGCAATAACTGGATGGAAACCAACATGTGTTGGAACCTCCTGTGATGCTTGAACTCCTTGGAGTGATGATAGGCTTCTCTAGTTGTCTTTTGTGTGTGGCTGGGTAGTTGTTGTTACCTAGCAGAGCTTGGCCTGCTAGTTATGGTTGCTCCTACCATTTCTGTATGCTTCTGTGCAATACTACTGGTAGTTATTCAAGTGCTTCCAGTATATTTGATTTTGAAATGAAAATAGACATATAAATGTCTATATTCTAATGGTATAGCTAGCTATACGGTGCTAGGTGAGTCTGGTTGGCTAGATAGGGTTCAATTCCTTGCAGGATTTCTTTGGTTAGCTCAATGATCATTATGTTGACTTAACCAGTGTTTCCTTGGATGAATTCCTGATAGCTTTTCCCTTATTTTTCTTGCACCACATGGCTAGTTTCCAGATGATGATACAAACAGGGTAGCTCACCCTATGGCTTATGTGGCTTATGCATATGCTTGATTTGTATCAGCAAAACATTGCTTGCTCATGATTCTTGGGTATACCTCGCTCCAGGTCCTAGAATATGTGTTGATGTAGAAATTTTGCTTCTGGTTGATGGTTTAAGCTTGCCCTGCACCTCCTGGCTAGCTTGTGATGATCATTTCATCAGTTCTTGTTCTACAGCAAACAGTCCTTGGTGGAACTGTCCTGGATAGTTTTGCTGGCTTTGTGATGCGGGTTGAGCCCGTGTGGGTTGCCCGATCTCACGAATTGACCCGGGTGAGTGTGATTGCGGAGGTTGATTCGCGGGGAAGTGGATGAACGCGAAGAACCCGATACAAACACACGCGCGCACACACAAATCGGTTATCCTCGTTGGCCCGAACCACCAACCGATAGAATTGCAAGACAAAGACCAAAAGGTAGAATCTCTTGCAAAAGATCGACAAATCCAAATAGAATTCCCAAAGAGTAAAAGACCAACTAAGAATAGAGTTGCAAAGCAAGAGATTCTCAATTGATAGAATTACTAGAATGGAAAAAGATCCGGATAAGGAGGGATACAATAGATGGTTAATCTAAGGTGGGGGTTTCCCAAATCCACTAAGGGATAATAGAGGCATAAGCCAATTCATCTAAACATCATCTCTCCGTCATGAAGGTGGGGGTAGGTTCCTATTTATAGGTAGGGGCCGAAGGGGTAAGTTACAAGCCAAAGTGGGCTGAGATCTAGCTGAGGTTCGACAGGGCGGAAGTTCCGGCTCCTGGGGGCGGAAGTTCCGGCTCCTTGGGGTGGAAGTTCCGGCCATCAGGGGCGGAAGTTCCGGCCGCAGCTCTTCAGCATGAGCATCTTCAGTCTTGGATGGAATCTCGGCGGAAGTTCCGGCTGTGTCGGGCGGAAGTTCTGGCCTGGAGCATCCAGCTCCTCTTTCTCCTTCTCTTCCACGCTTTCGTGACATCGGCCTTGCGTCCTCGGGTCTCCATGGCAGCCTCTCTTCTCCCCGTACTTGTCGTCGGGTTCCTATCATCAAGATATGACGGGGTATGAAGTAGTATATCGTCCCAAATAGGCGATTCGAGGCACGCGTAAAGGAGAAGATTCACCTTAGCGTGTCGTCTTGGCGATGAAGCACATGATGCGGTGAAGACCGAAGGTCGCCCCGTATCATCTCCCCCACTTGAAAAAGAGTCGTCCTCGACGATAAATCTTCATGAATGTATAGAGGAGGTAGATGACACGACCGCTTGAATGTCGCTTCACTTGTCAAGAGCCCTATCAATAGCACAAGAAAAGCCAAGCAACACTCAAAGCATAGCCAATATTCCACGGGTTTAGCAAGGGGCCTTATGTAGAAGGAGGTCACCTTATCAATGTGTCGGTGCTCTCATGGAGAGATCTTGTGTAGTCGAAGTGTGGGGTTGAACCCATTCGTTGGCGCTCATCCACAAGTCACTTGTACCTTCACACAAGAAAGACCAAGCAAAGTATGTTTGTGTGTGATATTGGAGCACATCATCGATGACATGTCCTTTCATGTTCACAGCACCGTTAGCACAACACAAATTTATCAAGAATAATGCATGTGCAAGGTCAATGTGTAAGAACTCCATATGAACATCTTCCAAATGTGGAAACACAAAAACTCCAAATTGTGAGGCGACTATGATGTCCATCTCATGTAGAAACTCATGTGCATTATTGCACTCAAGGCATCGGAAAGAGAAATTGTTCAACATCCTTGAAGCAATAAGAGGAGAATTTGGCCAAAACATATAAGGGGAAGTGTCCAAAATATCATCAATATGTGTGCACACAAACCATTGGAAAGAGAAATTGGTCCTCATGTGTGTTGCAACACCAAATATATCATCCAAAAAGTTCATCAAGAAAATATTTGCACAACAGTGCGTGCCAACAAACCAAATGAAAGAGGAATTGGTAAACTTGTTTGAGGCAACACCAATGGTAAGAATCACATCATCAAGCTTGCAAAAGAACCACAAGAAAGAGAAATTGTTCGGCATGTTCAATGCAAAGCATGGGAAAGGTATTAGAGCCGGGTTCGATCTTGAACTTACTTGTATTATGCTCTCAAGAGCTCTCTTTGTCAACTCGTGCTCAATCGAGTTTGACATTAGCATTCTTGTACCTACAATAGGCAAAGCAAAGAACATGTGTGCATGGTATATGAACATATCATCCATCATGATGGTCCATTTCTTTTGCACATCACCATTAGCGTTAAGCAAAGCATCATAATAGATATGGTGAATATGCGGGGTAAACACATGAACATGCTCATCATGGATATAGGCAAAGTCTCCAAATTTTGAGAGTGCTATGGGGGCAATCTCATTTACAAGCATATTAACATCATTGCAAACCAAGCATTGGAAAGAGCAAGTATTCAACATTTTGTTTGCATTAATGGGAGAGTATTGCAAGCATCTAGCACAAAACATGTTCAACATTTTATCATGGTTGTCGACAAACCTAGGGAAAGAGAAATTGTTCATCAAGGTTGTCACAACACAAGCATTAGCATCATCATTTTCATTGCAAGCAATACATGGGCAAGAGAAATTGTTCGACATATTGCATGCAATAGGAGAGAAAGTTAAACTCTCATAGCATGGCATGACCATATTGTCACAAGCAAGTAATGCCACATGATCAACAATGTTATCAAGCAAAGCATCACATGGAGGAATGAACGAAGCATATGACATAGCACTTGTATCATCAAGATCATGCATGCACTCACAAATCATCATGTCCACTAGTGGGATCATGGCATCATCAACACCCATATAGGTACCTTTGTAGTCCGACTCATTTGAAGTAGGTGTTGTGGAAGTGGTAGGCTCCATGTGGCCTCCATGTTCATCTTCAATCAAGCATGGTGTGATAGCATCATCTTCATGCACCATGTACATTGTCTCTATGATCGGTGTCTCGTCATCCATGGGACCTAATGGGACACAAGGAAACACACTAGAGGTAGAGGGTAAGTTGTTAGAATTCGAAATGGCCTCACATGACCTATCAGCTACCACTCTCATCTCACTCGGTGTATCACTCATGTCATCAACATGGTAGCTCTCAAGCTCACTTATAGTGGATTCACTCATCTCACATATAGTGGAGTCGCTTATCTCACATATAGTGGAGTCCCTCATCTCCATGGCAATGACGTCGTCGATGTCCGAGCAACCTAGCAAAGAGGAAGACAACACAAGAGGAGTAGAGGTTAATGTGTTAGAAATCGAAGCGTCCTCACTCAACTCATGTGGTGTGTCACTCTTGCTCTCAAGGTGTTTGAAGTAGGATTTGCACTCGGCTTTGTCTTGGAGGGTCATGTTGGCTTCACGAGCATCTAGCTCGGCAAAGTAGGCTCTCAACTCGGCTTTTTCTTGTGGGGTCATATTGGATAGCTCTCACTAGGAAGGGTGTGATGCGGGCTGAGCCCGTGTGGGTTGCCCGATATCATGAATTGACCCGGGTGAGTGTGATTGCGGAGGGGGATTCGCGGGGAAGTGGATGAACGCGAAGAACTCGATACAAACACACGCACACACACAAATCGGTTATCCTCGTTGGCCCGAAGCACCAACCGATAGAATTGCAAGACAAAGACCAAAAGGTAGAATCTCTTGCAAAAGATCGACAAATCCAAATAGAATTCCCAAAGAGTAAAAGACCAACTAAGAATAGAGTTGCAAAGCAAGAGATTCTCAATTGATAGAATTACTAGAATGGAAAAAGATCCGAATAAGGAGGGATACAATAGATGGTTAATCTAAGGTGGGGGTTTCCCAAATCCACTAAGGGATAATAGAGGCATAAGCCAATTCATCTAAACATCATCTCTCCCTCATGAAGGTGGGGGTAGGTTCCTATTTATAGGTAGGGGGCCGAAGGGGTAAGTTACAAGCCAAAGTGGGCTGAGATCTAGCTGAGGTTCGACAGGGCGGAAGTTCCGGCTCCTGGGGGCGGAAGTTCCGGCTCCTGGGGGCGGAAGTTCCGGTCGGGCAGAAGTTCCGGCCATCAGGGGCGGAAGTTCCGGCCGCAGCTCTTCAGCATGAGCATCTTCAGTCTTGGATGGAATCTGGGCGGAAGTTCCGGCTGTGTCGGGCGGAAGTTCCAGCCTGGAGCGTCCAGCTCCTCTTTCTCCTTCTCTTCCACGCTTCCGTGACATCGTCCTTGCGTCCTCGGGTCTCCATGGCATCCTCTCTTCTCCCCGTACTTGTTGTCGGGTTCCTATCATCAAGATATGACGGGGTATGAAGTAGTATATCGTCCCAAATAGGCGATTCGAGGCACGCGTAAAGGAGAAGATTCACCTTAGCGTGCCGTCTTGGCGATGAAGCACATGATGCGGTGAAGACCGAAGGTCACCCCGTATCACTGTGTGTTCTTGTTGTTCTTGTGTTCTTACCCTTTTGGAGCTGCTGGAGATAGATTACTAGGGTTTTCTTGTGAAAAGGTTTTATAACCCCTTCTCCTGGCTTCCTTGGTCGACAGCACTGCCTGTCACCTTGGTAGCCCTCCCCTGGTCTGTGTGTGTTGTTGGGCATGCAGCAAGCCCTGTGAGCTGCTTGTGAGTTCCCTGGTTGGAACTTGCGCTGTTGTTGGATCAGCTCGACTGAGCCTTGGTATTATCCACCAAAATTTCTATTTCTTTGACTAACCTGCCAAGTGGCTTTGCCACTTGGCATAATGCCATAATTCTATTTTGTGTGTGTGTGTGCAGGTTTCAAATGGAGAATCAAGAGGATCTCAATCACATGTTGATCAAGAAGTTCTTGAAGATAACTTGTGTAGTTTAGCATAATTCAATTCCTTGTAATTTTTCCTTTTTCTTTTTCATTTATTCCATTTATGGAATGTGTTGTAATATTTATAATTCATATGAATATTGTAATTGACAATGTATCTGTCTGTGAATATCAATAAAGCTCATGTTTCTCTAAAGAGCTTTATATATGTTTCTATTTTTTTATATTCATAATTTTCCAATTTCTATAATTGTTTATTGGATTAATCCTTATTTGAATTATGTTATATCAAATTGAAGTTTGAATTTGAAATTCAAACCTAACTTGTTTGAATTCAATCATGCAACTTAAATTGGAATATGAAATGTTCCCCTCTCTTCTCGAAACCCTAAGTTAATATAGGATAGGTCCAAGTTTATCGCACTCTCGAAACCATAATCATGTCTGGTGTTGAGAGAGAAACTTGTCCCCCCCTTTGAGATGTAGTTTACAAATAAGCGCGAAATTTCCCCAGATTTTACGATGCAATGCACATCCCTTTCTAAAAATTACCCCGCAATCATCTCGAATACTGGGATATTACAATTGCCTAGAAGATTTTTGTCCGACTATCGTTCCATACAGTTGATAAGTTGTGTTGTACATTCATAGGTAGATTAAAGGTAGTAACTTTATTTTCGATATCAATAGAATTACAAATTTTAGAGTGGTTGATATTTTTAATAAGGGATTTCTATTTTCGTGCCCCTGCTTCGTTAGTTGTACTCAGTTTTCCCCAGCTCGTTAGTTTTTCCTCAGTTTTCCCCTCCCTCTAGTTTGAAACCCCTCGAAGACGCGGGTTGCCGTCAGGTCAGAGGCCTTACCGTTACCGTGAGGTCAGTTCCTCGCTGACCGTCTCGTGCTGACGGGTGGATCCATCTACCGCTGACGCGTGGGCCGTTTTATTTCCTGATTGTATACGCGGTGCTGCCAATGACAAATGGGGCCGCTCTATGGGGCTGCCGCAGCCAATGACCAGTGGGTCGTCTATTTATTTATAGAAAATTATATATTGCCGCTCTGTGGGGCCTCCGCAGCCAATGACCGCTGTGGTCGTCTATTTTATTTAGAGAATATAATATAGAGCCGCTCTGTAGGGGTCGCCTCAGCCCATTTTCGCAGCTTAATCTAAAGTGACTCTTATGCTAAACATTGTGTATCCCGACGTTGACCTAGCAGTGGCGGCGAGCATAGCCGTTCTGACCATGCCGATATCGGCATCGGCATCGGCATCGTTTGGAGGATGTGGTGCTCGAATAATAGTGGAAATGCGATATTATTTTTTACATGCATAATATATAGAAAATAGCTAGATCTCTAAATCGATGCATATGAAGCTACATATATATTCTTGGTCATAATCCCCTTAATTATCTAAAGGGGATGGATGCATGGCTTCACGTCGTCGTCGCTTTCATCGTCAGTATCTTCGTCGTCTGAGTAGTAGTACCTCCTGCACATTGTTCCGTCGAACACCTTCACTGTGAGCACATCATCGCCTTCATATTTGAAGTGTACGAACCAGCCGAAATCCACACCGTGCGCGATGGCGAATTTCTCCCAGCCCTTGTCGAGGTACATCCGGCCTTGTCCGTCAAATAGGACCTCCACGGTCCAGAGACGAGGACCGCAGTCAGCTGCTCGCAGATACACCTTAGCTGGCTCCTTGCCGTCAAGATAGTCCGCAAATTTTTTGGGAGTTCCTGCAAAGAGATCGAGCGCCGATCGTTTGAAATTAGGGAACCCTTGAAATTAAAGGTTTTTAGAACATGCCCATAATTAATCACATGCATCATATATGTGGGAACGCGTACGTACCTTCTTGACCAAAGGGTCTTCATAGACGACGATGAAGAACTCCTCTATGATCAATGGCAGTGTTGACGGTGGTGGTGGCAATGATGATGATCCACTTCCCCTTCCCCTTCCCCTTCCCCTTCCGGTCCGCGTCCGAGACGTGGAAGCCATGGCAATGGATAAAGTGTATGTGAACGAAAAGAAGAGAGAGGCAGAACCTATTGACACAAGGGATGGCCGTGTGGGTGTTTATAAGGGAGAGATGACCGTTGTAGGGTTTACACAATAAAATAAGGAGGAGATGACCGTTGTGGGGGTTTATACACAATAAATTAAGGAGGAGTCGACCGTTGTGGGGGTATAGTTTATCATTTTACCGTGAAAAGTAATGCCTAAAAGGAAAGTAATGGCTACAAGAAATCGGTGATGGTTTATCGTTTTTTGCGTGAAAAGTAATGGGTACAAGAAATGGGTGATGGTGTATCATTTTTTGCGTGAAAAGTAATGGCTACACGAAATGGGTGATGGTGTATCATTTTTGTGCGTGAAAAGTAATGGCTACAACAAATCGGTGATTGTTTATCATTTTTGTGCGTGAAAAGTAATGGCTACAACAAAATCGGTGATGGTTTATCATTTTTTTGCGTGAAAAGTAATGGGTACACGAAATGGGTGATGGTGTATCATTTTTGTGCGTGAAAAGTAATGGCTACAAGAAATCGGTGATGGTTTATCGTTTTTTGCGTGAAAAGTAATGGGTACAAGAAATGGGTGATGGTGTATCATTTTTTGCGTGAAAAGTAATGGCTACACGAAATGGGTGATGGTGTATCATTTTTGTGCGTGAAAAGTAATGGCTACAACAAATCGGTGATGGTTTATCATTTTTGTGCGTGAAAAGTAATGGCTACAACAAAATCGGTGATGGTTTATCATTTTTTGCGTGAAAAGTAATGGGTACACGAAATGGGTGATGGTGTATCATTTTTGTGCGTGAAAAGTAATGGCTACAACAAATCGGTGATGGTTTATCATTTTTTGCGTGAAAAGTAATGCCTAAAAGAGTTTATAATTTAGCTCGTGAAAAATAATGCGAGAAAACCAAACTTTGCGTGAAGCTAACCGACGACAGAGAGAGAGAGAGGGTGGTGGCCCCGACCGAGAGAGAGATAGGGGTTATCCTGCCGTTAGATCATACGATCAACGGTCGTCGGGCACGATCCGCGTGACATGGGCTAGACCAATCGGGGCAATGTTGGGCGTACGCGAGAGTTTGTGAAGGGAGAGGGCAAAACTGAGTAGTATCAAGAAACCAAGGGCAAGTGAGTAGTAAACAGACTAAGGGATTCAAATATGAGATTTAAAAAATGGAAAATGCGTGTTTTGTACAATGAAACCCATCTTGGCCTACCTCAAACTATTTGCAATACAAATCTACATGAGTGTGAAAATTATGGTCTCATTCGGACAAAGTATGTTTTGGGGAAAGCAGTTTTGGGGAGGGCTTATACTGGAAAACCATGCACCTTCATAGCTACTAGGTGATTTGAGAAGTGGCAATTTGTGGTGAAACTTGATTTATCTACGATTTATCTATGATTTGAGAAGTGGAAATTTGTGGTAAAGACTCCATGAGTAAGTGCCACTCCTTTTCGGAATTTTTGCACATTAAATAACTCATTTAACTAGTTAATCCCATTTGTTGACTCTCTGTTGACCAGCCACTTGAGGGTAAAGCGAGTATATTGCACTAGCCGGTATTAGCACTCAAGGTGAAAACTGAGCATACAAAAAATGCTAGTATATGACTCGAGGGTATACATGAGTATATCTAAATTTCCAGGGTTAGACTCGAGGACGCGTGTTGCGGTGCGAAGTGGAAGACGTGCCATTGTTGACGCGTGTCGCGGTGCGGACGTGGAAGACGTGCCATTGTTGACGCGGGTCGCATTTAGGACGCGCGTAAGCCCCTCTCTCCCTCCCTCTGCACACGATACGTCTCATTATCGCTCACGCACGAAACCACCCCTTCACGTCCCATCAACTTCTCCAAAAACCCCAACCGCCGTACGAGCCCTCCCTGCCGGCGATGGAGAAGAAGAATGCGCCGGCGGCCATCGCCCCAGCCCGTCGCCTCCGAGCCCGTCGCCTCCGAGCCCGTCGCCTCCGAGCCCGTCGCCGCCGAGCCCGTCGCCGCCGAGCCCGTCGCCGCCGAGCCCGTCGCCTCCGAGGGCGGCGCATCCGAGGGCGGCGCATCCAAGCGCGGCGCCTCCGTGAACTGGGCCGGTCTCACGGTGACGGACCACTTCACAAGATCGGCGAATGCTTATTGGCGAAAGAGGAGTACGTGGACAGCTACTCTGCTATGAGGCAAGTCTGTAGAAATTGGCGCTCAGGTTTACCTGATCCCGACGTGCACCTGCACGAATGGATCATGCTACACCACGCCCTTCCACGCGCCGCTGAGTTCACCTTCCTCCATCTCGGCACATCCCGCTACGTCACCATAGATCTATCTGCCGGTTCGTGCAAGGTTCAAATTCCTCGGCTTTTCCGTGGCGTCACCATAGATCTTATTTTCAATCTTAGTGCTGAATGTTATCTTTTCACTATATTTTAGATTCTACTTCGTCGGCTTTTCCCGTGGCGTCATCGTGCTTGCCCCGAAGAACCCGCCGCACAAGATACGGCTGCTGAACCCACTCACAAAGACATCGAACACGATGTTTGAGGCGCAGATGCCATCTGTTTTTACGAAATCGATCGCTGTTATCAAATCCCCGACTATGGTCTTCGTTGCCACACATTACCCGCCTGAAATTGGTTGGGTCGATGAGAGCACTCCAACTAAGGATATAAATGAAGATGGGGATTGGGGAGAAGGAAGATTTTCGATCAAGAACCATGTTTTCCGTTGCATTACCCCGTTCAATGGTGAACTGTATGCAGTAGCTTCGGACAATTTTGAGATCGGAAGAATAGTGTGCACCAATATACAGTTGCAGCAGCGCGAAACCTTTGTCAAGATGGAGACACTAATTTCATTTCCAGAACTTGGACGTCGAAGTTCTACCTTGTGAAGTCGGAGGGTGATCTGCTTATTGTGTGGTTGGTCTGCGCGGCTGTGGCGTGCATACCATTGGTGTAGCGTGTGGACACTCTGAGCCGCTCTCTCCATCGGGTCACTTACATTGGCTGTAATGCCTTCTTCGTGAATTTTATCCGGTGTATCTCCGTCGACACCAGAGTGTACCCGACACTTCAACCTGGCAGCATCTACTACCCGGATTTGGGTTATCTCAGAGCGTACTCTCATGATACAAATGCAGGATGAGTGGCCACTACGTGTGGATAGAATAGGACTCTACGGTTTGAGAAATGAACACAGGCCATACCGTTTGGAGGATGTATTGGCCTCACACTGCAGACGGAAGGAGTTCAATGAATATTTCCTTGGGGAATTGCACGAATGGAGCGACGGAGAAATATATGAGGAGGAATGAAGAACAAATTCATTCATCCTAATCTTCTTGTTGTCCATACATTGCGTGCGTGATCTTGTATATTTTTGCAGCTTAGTTTGTCGTGAACATTAACAATGTTATTGGCTGCTTTTGGCTGCTGTATGCAGTTTACCTATGTATTATACTTAGTTTTCTGATTATGCTGCTGTGAATTTATCATATAATAGCTTCTAGATTTGCTACTAGATTTGCTGCCATATTGGGCAAAAAACGAGGGCCAAAAGGCATAAATAACCCCAGAGATTTGCTACTAGATTTGCTGCCATATTGAAGAAAGACAGAAATAGAAGCTTCTCTAGATTTGATACTAATTTGGTGAAAAAGACAGAGAGAGAAAGAGGGGAAAAGGTGCTTTTAAAAATGCCAATTTGGGCCGAGAGAGACAAAACCCAGCTCCTGCTCACGTGCAACCAAACGCTTCTCGTCCTGTCCCACGCGGTCCCTTTCTACCAGCCCCACGCGACGCGGCCCCACACGACGCGGCCCCACAGACGACGCGGCGCAACACGTCGGCCACGTAACGTCCAAATAAACGGATTCCTTCCGTCTGAGCTCCTTCTGCGGGTCTTCAGACAAAGGCTAGGGTAAAACTGAGGAAAAACTAAGGGGCTGGGGAAAACTGAGCACAACTAAGGAACCGAGGGCACGAAAATAGAAATCCCTTTTAATAATAACTATCTATCCACCTAATCTAACGGTGGTAAATACACGGAATCAAACTGACGGAACCTAAAATGTGAAATCTGAACCAAAATTTATAGGACGGAAACTTCTCAATCACCTTTGTGAACATTCTAAAAGAGAATCGTTCTTTCGAGCGGTCGAAGCACCGGATAAGACTGCACGTCTTAAAGCAACGAACAGTTGAGATATATGCACACATCTTCTCAATCACTCACCAGTTCTCTCTCCCGGCGTTCCCCGCGTGGTTGTCCAGTCGGCAGCATAGAGCCGGCTGCCAGCACTAGGCGAGGAGAAGCAGGCGCGTCAGGGATTGATAGGATCGGCGGCGGGGAACCACCACGGAGCCGGCCGCTGCCACCAGGAGAGGACGAAGTAGGGGCATCGTGGATTGGGGGACATCGGTGGGAAATTGTGTGGCTGTCGGGGTGGCCCAACGGAGCCTGCGCGGCATTAGGCGAGGAAGAAGGAGTCTCCGTGCCTGTGACGTGTTCAACGGAAGGCCCTGATGTCTACGCCCCCCTCCTTTTCCTGTAGACAGTGTTGGGCCTCCAAGAGCAGAGGTTTGTAGAACAACAGCAAGTTTTCCCTTAAGTGGATCACCCAAGGTTTATCGAACTCAGGGAGGAAGAGGTCAAAGATATCCCTCTCATGCAACCCTGCAACCACAAAGCAAGAAGTCTCTTGTGTCCCCAACACACCTAATAGGTGCACTAGTTCGGCGAAGAGATAGTGAAATACAGGTGGTATAATTAAGTAGTAGCAACGGCACCAGAAAAGTGCTTTGCCCAGGACAGTAAACAAGCAGTAGTAATGCAGCAGTAGTAACGCAGTGAAACAGTAAACAAGCAGCGATAGCAGTATTTAGGAACAAGGCCTAGGGATCATACTTTCACTAGTGGACACTCTCAACTTTGATCACATAACAGAATAGATAAATGCATAATCTACACTCTCTTGTTGGATGATGAACACATTGCGTAGGATTACACGAACCCTCAATGCCGGAGTTAACAAGCTCCACAATTCAATGTTCATATTTAAATAACCTTAGAGTGCATGAAAGATCAATACGACTAAACCAAGTACTAACATAGCATGCACACTATCACCTTCACACTATGTAGGAGGAATAGATCACATCAATACCATCATAGCAATAGTTAACTTCATAATCTACAAGAGATCATAATCATAGCCTACGCCAAGTACTAACATGGATGCACACACTGTCACCATTACACCGTGCAGGAGGAATAGAATACTTTAATAACATCACTAGAGTAGCACATAGATGAATAGTGATACAAAACTCATATGAATCTCAATCATGTAAAGCAGCTCATGAGATTATTGTATTGAGGTACATGGGAGAGAGATGAACCACATAGCTACAGCGGAGCCCTCAGCCTCGATGGAGAACTACTCCCTCCTCATGGGAGACAGCAGCGTTGATGGAGATGGCGGTGGAGATGGCAGCGGTGTTGATGGAGAAGCCTTCCGGGGGCACTTCCCCGTCCCGGCGGCGTGCCGGAACAGAGACTCCTGTCCCCCAGATCTTGGCTTTGCGATGGCGGTGGCTCTGGAAGGTTTTCTCTGGTTTCGTCGAACGTATCAGGGTTTTCGCGACGGAGGCTTTAAATAGGCGGAAGGGCAAGGTCGGTGGACTTCTGGGGGGCCCACACTATAGGGGGGCGCGGGCCCCCCCAGGCCGCGCCGGCCTAGGGTTTGGTGGCCCTGTGCCCCCTCTCTGGCGGTTCTCGTGTGTTCTGGATGCTTCTGGGCAAAATAGGAACCTGGGCGTTGATTTCGTCCAATTCCGAGAATATAACTATACTAGTATATATGAAACAAAAAACAGCAGAAAACAAGACATCGGCACTTCGGCATCTTGTTAATAGGTTAGTTCCAGAAAATGCACGAATATGACATAAAGTGTGCATAAAACATGTAGATAATATCAATAATGTGGCATGGAACACAAGAAATTATCGATACGTCGGAGACGTATCAGCATCCCCAAGCTTAGTTCTGCTCGTCCCGAGCAGGTAAAATGATAACAAAGATAATTTCTGGAGTGACATGCCATCATAACCTTGATCATACTATTGTAAACATATGTAATGAATGCAGCGATCAAAACAATGGTAATGACATGAGTAAACAAATGAATCATAAAGCAAAGACTTTTCATGAATAGTACTTAAAGACAAGCATCAATAAGTCTTGCATAAGAGTTAACTCATAAAGCAATAATTCATAGTAAAAGCATTGAAGCAACACATAGGAAGATTAAGTTTCAGCGGTTGCTTTCAACTTATAACATGTATATCTCATGGATATTGTCAACATAGAGTAATATAACAAATGCAATAAGCAAGTATGTAGGAATCAATGCACAGTTCACACAAGTGTTTGCTTCTTGAGGTGGAGAGAAATAGGTGAACTGACTCAACATAAAAGTAAAAGAAAGGTCCTTCAAAGAGGAAAGCATCGATTGCTATATTTGTGCTAGAGCTTTTATTTTGAAAACATGAAACAATTTTGTCAACGGTAGTAATAAAGCATATGTATCATGTAAATTATATCTTACAAGTTGCAAGCCTCATGCATAGTATACTAATAGTGCCCGCACCATGTCCTAATTAGCTTGGACTACCGGATCATCACAATACACATGTTTTAACCAAGTGTCACAATGGGGTACCTCCATGCCGCCTGTCCAAAGGTCTAAGGAGAAAGCTCGCATTTTGGATTTCTCGCTTTTGATTATTCTCAACTTAGACATCCATACCGGGACAACATAGACAACAGATAATGGACTCCTCTTTTATGCATAAGCATGTAGCAACAATTATTTTTCTCATATGAGATTGAGGATATATGTCCAAGACTGAAACTTCCACCATGGATCATGGCTTTAGTTAGCGGCCCAATGTTCTTCTCTAACAATATGCATGCTCCAACCATTAAGGTGGTAGATCTCTCTTACTTCAGACAAGACGGACATGCATAGCAACTCACATGATATTCAACAAAGAGTAGTTGATGGCGTCCCCAGAAACATGGTTATCGCACAACAAGCAACTTAATAAGAGATAAAGTGCATAAGTACATATTCAATACCACAATAGTTTTTAAGCTATTTGTCCCATGAGCTATATATTGCAAAGGTGAATGATGGAAATTTTAAAGGTAGCACTCAAGCAATTTGCTTTGGAATGGCGGAAAATACCATGTAGTAGGTTGGTATGGTGGACACAAATGGCATAGTGGTTGGCTCAAGTATTTTGGGTGCATGAGAAGTAATCCCTCTCGATACAAGGTTTAGGCTAGCAAGGCTTATTTGAAACAAACACAAGGATGAACTGGTGCAGCAAAACTCACATAAAAGACATATTGTAAACATTATAAGACTCTACACCGTCTTCCTTGTTGTTCAAACTCAATACTAGAAATTATCTAGACTTTAGAGAAACCAAATATGCAAACCAAATTTTAGCATGTTCTATGTATTTCTTCATTAATGGGTGCAAAGCATATGATGCAAGAGCTTAAACATGAGCACAACAATTGCCAAGTATCAGATTACCCAAGACATTTATAGCAATTACTACATGTATCATTTTCCAATTCCAACCATATAACAATTTAACGAAGAAGAAACTTCGCCATGAATACTATGAGTAGAAGCTAAGGACATACTTGTCCATATGCTACAGCGGAGCGTGTCTCTCTCCCATAAAGTGAATGCTAGGATCCATTTTATTCAAACAAAACAAAAAACAAAAACAAACCGACGCTCCAAGAAAAGCACATAAGATGTGATGGAATAAAAATATAGTTGCAGGGGAGGAACCTGATAATGTTGTCGATGAAGAAGGGGATGCCTTGGGCATCCCCAAGCTTAGACGCTTGAGTCTTCTTGATATATGCAGGGGTGAACCACCGGGGCATCCCCAAGCTTAGACTTTTCACTCTTCTTGATCATAGTATATCATCCTCCTCTCTTGACCCTTGAAAACTTCCTCCACACCAAACTCAAAGCAACTCATTAGAGGGTTAGTGCATAATCAAAAACTCACATGTTCAGAGGTGACACAATCATTCTTAACACTTCTGGACATTGCATAAAGCTACTGGACATTAATGGATCAAAGAAATTCATCCAACATAGCAAAAGAGGCAATGCGAAATAAAAGGCAGAATCTGTCAAAACAGAACAGTTCGTAAAGACGAATTTTAAAATGGCACCAGACTTGCTCAAATGAAAATGCCCAAATTGAATGAAAGTTGCGTACATATCTGAGGATCAGGCACGTAAATTGGCATATTTTTCTGAGCTACCTACAGGGAGGAAGGTCGGAATTCGTGACAGCAAAGAAATCTGAAACTGCGCAGTAATCCAAATCTAGTATGAACTTTACTATCAACGACTTTACTTGGCACAACAAAACACAAAACTAAGATAAGGAGAGGTTGCTACAGTAGTAAACAACTTCCAAGACACAAATATAAAACAAAGTACTGTAGCAAAATAACACATGGGTTATCTCCCAAGAAGTTCTTTCTTTATAGCCATTAAGATGGGCTCAGCAGTTTTAATGATTCACTCGCAAGAAATAGTATGTGAAGCAAAAAGAGAGCATCAAGAGGCAAATTCAAAACACATTTAAGTCTAATATGCTTCCTATGAAAAGGAATCTTGTAAATAAACAAGTTCATGAGGAGCAAAGTAACAAGCATAGGAAGATAAAACAAGTATAGCTTCAAAAATTTCAGCACATAGAGAGGTGTTTTAGTAACATGAAAATTTCTACAACCATATTTTCCTCTCTCATAATAACTTTCAGTAGCATCATGAGCAAACTCAACAATATAACTATCACATAAAGCATTCTTATCATGAGTCTCATGCATAAAATTATTACTCTCCACATAAGCATAATCAATTTTATTAGTTGTAGTGGGAGCAAATTCAACAAAGTAGCTATCATTATTATTCTCATCATCAAATATAGGAGGCATATTGTAATCATAATCAAATTTATCCTCCATAACAGGTGGCACCAAAAGACCACTATCATTATAATCATCATATATGGGAGGCAAAGTATCATCAAAGAAAATTTTCTCCTCAATGCTTGGGGGACTAAAAAGATCATGAAAACCAGCTTCCCCAAGCTTAGAAATTTCTATATCATTATCAACAATGGTGTTCAAAGCGTTCATACTAATATTACTACCAGCATGCAAATAAGATTCCATAGGTTTTTTAATTTTCGCATCAAACAATCCATGTTTTAAATCAGGAAATAGAATAAGAAGCTCATTCTTGTCCATTATGCCAAACTAGTGTAAACAAGAAACAAAAAGATGCAATTGCAGGATCTAAAGGAAATAGCTTCGAGTACTTACAACGGCGAAAATAGCTTAGTAGCAGAGATCCGGAGTGTGAGTACCTTTTACCTTTCCTCCCCGGCAACGGCGCCAGAAAAATAGCTTGATGTCTACGCCCCCCTCCTTTTCCTGTAGACAGTGTTGGGCCTCCAAGAGCAGAGGTTTGTAGAACAGCAGCAAGTTTTCCCTTAAGTGGATCACCCAAGGTTTATCGAACTCAGGGAGGAAGAGGTCAAAGATATCCCTCTCATGCAACCCTGCAACCACAAAGCAAGAAGTCTCTTGTGTCCCCAACACACCTAATAGGTGCACTAGTTCGGCGAAGAGATAGTGAAATACAGGTGGTATAATTAAGTAGTAGCAACGGCACCAGAAAAGTGCATTGCCCAGGACAGTAAACAAGAAGTAGTAATGCAGCAGTAGTAACGCAGTGAAACAGTAAACAAGCAGCGATAGCAGTATTTAGGAACAAGGCCTAGGGATCATACTTTCACTAGTGGACACTCTCAACTTTGATCACATAACAGAATAGATAAATGCATACTCTACACTCTCTTGTTGGATGATGAACACATTGCGTAGGATTACACGAACCCTCAATGCCGGAGTTAACAAGCTCCACAATTCAATGTTCATATTTAAATAACCTTAGAGTGCATGAAAGATCAATACGACTAAACCAAGTACTAACATAGCATGCACACTGTCACCTTCACACTATGTAGGAGGAATAGATCACATCAATACCATCATAGCAATAGTTAACTTCATAATCTACAAGAGATCATAATCATAGCCTACGCCAAGTACTAACACGGATGCACACACTGTCACCATTACACCGTGCAGGAGGAATATAATACTTTAATAACATCACTAGAGTAGCACATAGATGAATAGTGATACAAAACTCATATGAATCTCAATCATGTAAAGCAGCTCATGAGATTATTGTATTGAGGTACATGAGAGAGAGATGAACCACATAGCTACAGCGGAGCCCTCAGCCTCGATGGAGAACTACTCCCTCCTCATGGGAGACAGCAGCGTTGATGGAGATGGCGGTGGAGATGGCAGCGGTGTTGATGGAGAAGCCTTCCGGGGGCACTTCCCCGTCCCGGCGGCGTGCCGGAACAGAGACTCCTGTCCCCCAGATCTTGGCTTCGCGATGGCGGCGGCTCTGGAAGGTTTTCTCTGGTTTCGTCGAACGTATCAGGGTTTTCGCGACGGAGGCTTTAAATAGGCGGAAGGGCAAGGTCGGTGGACTTCTGGGGGCCCACACTATAGGAGGGCGCGGGCCACCCCCAGGCCGCGCTGGCCTAGGGTTTGGTGGCCCTGTGCCCCCTCTCTGGCGGTTCTCGTGTGTTCTGGATGCTTCCGGGCAAAATAGGAACCTGGGCGTTGATTTCGTCCAATTCCGAGAATATTTCTTTACTAGGATTTCTGAAACCAAAAACAGCAGAAAACAAAGAATCGGCACTTCGGCATCTTGTTAATAGGTTAGTTCCAGAAAATGCACGAATATGACATAAAGTGTGCATAAAACATGTAGATAATATCAATAATGTGGCATGGAACACAAGAAATTATCGATACGTCAGAGACGTATCAGGCCCCTGCAGCGTGCGGCAATGATTCGTTCTCCAGCCTGTACAAGAACACCATGAACATGAGGAAGACCTCCAGGCGTCTACCGTGGTGATGCATCAGGTAAACATAGTGTGCATATTGATGTGCTCAGCGACCTATTCTCTGTATATGGAGTGGTGGAAACAATATTTCAATCATTGAATCAGCATGGTCATAAAGTCTTAATTCAGAAAAAAAAGCATGGTTACATGGTTGATATTGCTTTGAGACCTACACATGGTTGGTACTATCAACACCCGGATTTTTAAGTCCAGATGCCTATTATGCCATTCATCGCAATCCCAGGAATATTGTTTTTGCGAGACATAATAGATTGATATCACAGAACATCATTCATTACAACACATAATTGTATTACAACAAAGGATCACATGATCCAGTCTCATTACAATAATAGTTGATCTATTGATCAATTACAAAACACATAGCGGAAGCGAAGTAGCAGTTCTGGTCCATCTGTTCCACAGGCAACTATTGACGCCAGGAGTAGTCCTAGTTGTCGTAGACGTCCTGCTGTCCATCTTCATGGTTCTGATACTCCTCTTCAAAGTCTGGCCATTTGAATAGCCAGGGACAAAGCCGTGAGTACTTTAAAGTACTCGCAAACTAATACTAATGTAAGTACTATCAACTATGGTAAGGGGGTGCTAAGCTCTAGTTTCATTTGCATAAAGCCAGTTTTATTTCATAAGCATTTAGTAAACAAGACTCTTCATTTGCCTAACTTAACTCAAGTGGGAGCACTAGTGTCATTCCCACAACTCTGTTGTGATTCAAAGTCAGAGTCACATTTCAAACTCAAGTCACAAGTCACCCTTCACATTTTTGGAAAAGTTCTGATGACGGAACAGTATGGCCTTTCCAATTGTCCATGACCACGGACGCGGCTATTCAAATAGGTTTATACTCTGCAGAGGATGCACACTTGTGCCACAACATTTGATTAGATCCGTCAGGGGTAACCCTGAATAATCATAACCCAGTATGCGGATCATCAACCATTAACCTTTCACTTACACACCCTACTATAGGCACCTCTCCCCATGAGCTTGGCCTCCCGGTGATAGCCAACTGTTATCCCGAGAACTGCACAGGGCTTGGGTCGTACCTTCACCTCATTTCACGTCATTTCACTTTTAACGGAGGCAGCCTCGACATAACCTCTATGACGCTTGTTCAGAGGGAACCCATACTAAGACACATAAATTTCCAGCTAAAGCCTTACCCATAATCAGGTATTGTGGGGGTACTCAAGAATTGGAATGGTATCGCATCCGAACCCAACCCTCAGTTTTTGGTAAGTTTCACCAAGTCATTCACAAGTCACATTCACCTTCAAAATCTTTCAATAGAATGACTCATCATTCCAAGGTTTTCAAAGTCATTGGTTTTCACAAGTTCCCATCTAGAGTAGACCATTTTAGTGTAGCACTAGCAACTAGTCATGAGGGGTACTAACTAGTTTATAGCTCTCTAGGCTAAGTGTGATGCTCTTGTACTACTCCATAACTAAACCAAGTGAATCATGAATCAAAAATAGACTTTGATAAATCAAAATCAGTAAAGCTTGTAAAGTAAAAAACTTGGGATAGGACCATTAAGCATAAAGTAAAAAAGTGGTGATGCCTTGCTCTTGTAGAGCTTTGCACTTTGCAAGAATATTAGCTTGCCTTGGTTGGGGTAGTGATCGAAGTTCTCTTCTTCTTCTTGGTAGAATACCTCCTCCTCTTGATAGTCTCCGGTGCTAGCGTCTATAGATGAATACGAGGATACAATCACCAAACAATACTTAAGTATACTAATTAGCCTTAATGGCTCACCAAGATGATCTAGCATCATCCCAATCATTAATCAATATTAGACTAGGGTTTCTTCTTAGGGTTTGGAAAACAACTCTTCTTATTGAAATAGGGATTAGGGTTTCTATTTAGTTCTTTGGGAGAAATAATTTCCTCTCATTGAATCTTGTTAAGATTTAATCTTCTCAATTCATAAGTGTGAGAGCATGTTGATCAAGGTCAATACTTCACATTTATTATTTGAGAAAAAAATATTTAAATGAGGGATCTATACCTCATGCAATTTAACTCCTACTTTGATTTAAAATCCACAAGTAAGCATGTATGAGACCATGCAACAAGGGTCATCACATTGCTTCATACTATTTGGGAAGATGATTTAAATGAGGTGCTACACCTCGTAGATTTAAAACCCTAATTTTGAATTTGATTTAAATGGGCTAGTATTGACTACATAGCCAATTTTTGAATCTAGCCCATGATCATGCACACAACTAGGTCATGTTTTTGCATAATCAATTAAACAATGTGAAATGTGATTTATGAGAGTTGGAAACAACTCAAAATCACTTATGGTTGATTTTTAATAATTGTTTGAAAACTTAAAAGTCCCTGCCTTGTTATTTTTGCTACTTTAATTCTACACAAGATCTAGGGTTGAAACCAGCGGGGTTGGATAGATAATTTCACAGGATTTCCAACCATATGAAATTCACTAAAATTGGCCAAGGGGATTTGAAGCTATTTGATTTCTAGCAAAGCACCAGTAAGCAAATGCTGAAATAAAATTAAACACGAAATTTGAATTCAAACGGGGGCGGGAAGAGAAATGGGCCGGCCCAGCTGCGGCCTGGGCCACGCATGCATGGCGCAAGCACATCGAGCACGCGCGGGGCGCGCAGATCGTCGGATGACGATCCGACGGCGCTGGGCCGTCTTCTACCTCCCGACGCCTGAGAGCTTGCGGGGGCGATTGTGCTCACCTCCGGGCACGGATCACGGTGGCGTTGGGTGCGTTGGACAGGGCTTTTCAAGGGCTTCAAGATGGTGTAGGGGTTGGGGGCTGTGGTGGCGAGAAAATGGTCGGCTTTTGGCGTGGCCGCTGGCGAGCTTCTTGCTCCGGTGAGCGGCAAGGAGGGAGAGAGGGAGGTGCTAGGGGGAAGAGAGGGAGGCTGCAAGGTTGTGTCGTGATGTCCAGGGCGCGGAGGGGGTTTATATAGCAGCCAGAGACGAGAGGCGTGACATGGCCAGCATGGTGGCGACGTCGCGGGCGCGTCGTGTCCAGTCGTCTTCGGTCAGGGCTACGGTGTAGGAAGGTAGGTATTGGGTAGGGGGTGACGCGCGCGCAGTGGCTGGCTTGCAGATGTCATGTGAAGGACACACGAGGAAGAGGTCGACGTCGGCGTCCTCCTGGTGCACGGGCAGGTCAACGAGCTTGTCTATCATGTGTGTGGGAGAGAGAGGAGTCTAGTGGCGCGATGGGACGCGTTGGTTTGCTGTGTGCATGCTTGGAGAGGGTGGTCTCCACGGTTTGGTGATCAAGTGACATGGCATGAGTGTTGTGGTCGAGTCCTTGCTCTCCTCCACCAAGGGCCATGTTTGGCAGGTGTCTAGGGTCTAGGGAACTGTAGATGACATGGTGAGAGGGAGGGAAAAGAGCCAGGGCAGGTGGGTGCATGGTGGTGACCAAGTGGGTGGCATGGTGAGGGCATTGGATTCTTTGGTGCACCTCTCTGGGTCTCTGAGGGCAGGGCATGCTGGTGTGAGGTGAGGCAAGAGGGTTTGACATGATTAGCATAGTTGGAGAGGGGTAGAGGGTGCACATTTGATTTATGTCAAAGTGCATGTGACATAGTCAATGTACTAGGCATGGTTGGGTGTGATGGTGATCATGGCAAGGATATGTGATGTCATAGGAGTGATTGTGGTACAAGTGACACTATTGATGAGCTCAAGGTAGAAAAAGGGGAGGGGGTACATAGTGGTTGGGGGTGGTTGTACCCTAATTTTTACTCTATGTAACAAAATGATCACAAGCAATGGTCTCACTTGGGTTTGACTTTTGGCCAACTTTCTGCATGGATGGGTTCTAAATAAGGTTTGGCATCAAATGGTGGCATTGGTTTGGGATTTGGAGATGGTTGGTGAAAATTTCAAAATTGGAGGGAATCTAGAATTGGTTTCAAAGTGGCATTTTGGCTTGACTAAAATAAGCAATGCTCAACGATCTGGTCAAAGTGGTCAACACCAAAGTTGTTCATCTTGATGAGGTCTTGGATGAGGAGCAAAGAGTTGGCAGGGTTTGGTTTGAAAATCTCTTAATAAAAGGGCTCAAAGTGGGTAAGATATTAAAAAGGTCAAAAGTGACCATTATCTCATGCCACAAGGTTTTGATTTTTCTTTGATTTGATTTTGGTTTCTTTGATTCAAAAAGGATCATTTTGAGTTTAAAAGGGTTTCCCAACCATTGGCACAATTTTATATGGCCTAGGTTAAAGATTTTCAAAAATGGCCATAAGCTAGAGGGTTTTTGCAATTCTCAAAACCTTTTCTTTCTTTTTCTTTGATCCAAAGGATCATGGTTTTGGGTTCAAAAGAGGTTGGTTAGGTTTACTCATGGTTTCCAACCATTTGGGTAAGATAAATAGAGCATAGGCCAATTATTGGAGAATTTTCCATTAGCCCACATATGCCTCACAATTTGTTTTATTTTCTTTTTTAAAAGTTCCTCTTTGGTTTTGAGAAGGGTAGGGTTAGGGTTTAGAAAACATTTCAAAATACTTTACACAAGCATATCAGCAAATTTCACAACAATTATGTAGGAGCACTATGCACCAAACTCAATTGAATTAAAGTTTTTGTTGGCTCCAAATTTTTGGAAAAAGGAAATTCATTTTCTTTCTTGTTTGAAAATTTGGGATGTTACAGGTACCTATACCGTACTTACTGGCAACTGGATAGTGCATATTAGGCATGCAGATCATACATAATTGCAAACTCTCGCTGATTATTCATGTGTGTTGTTCTCTGATTAATCTCCGACCAAAAAAATTTCTGACAATCTTCAGATGTTTGTGAACCATGATTAGTTATGCCAATTACTCCTACAATATTTTAACACGCTAAATTGTGCACTAAGTCAGTGTCTAATAACATCTTCATACTTGATTGTTATGCCAATTACTCCTGCAATATCTGTTATGGCCTTTGTTGCTTGAGATTTAGAAACAACCATTCAATTCACCTGTAGTTCTGACCATAGTTCAATAAACTGAAGCTGAATTGCTTGAGATTGATGAACTAAAGCTTCACTCACTGTCGCTTTGATTCAAAATTTTCTTGTATGAGTACACATTACAACGATGTAACCAGTCTAAACATTTTCGCATTCTAAATATCTTCCATCTTACCAATCTTAATAAGTTTCTCATTTAGGACAGGGAAAGACACAGAAGTTTGATGTGAACAGCTCTAAGGTACAATATGATATGCATTTTTTTCTACTTTATGAGAAATGTTCCCAAGGATAGGTTGTTCAGATTGAGATTCAATTTTCTTATTTAAATATTTTTAGCTCCTTGTTTATTCTTATTTTAAAGCAGGAAGCATGATAGGTCTCAAAGCATTGTGATGTCTGTCTATTCTGCTACTGTCACTTGTGATGTCGGTCTATTCTGCTAAACAGAACGCGGTGATCGAGTCGCTCTTGAACGTGGAGAAACATTTAACTGCTTGAGGTTATTTTCTCGTGGTCTCCATTTAACTGCTTCAGGTTATTTGATCTCTCCTCTTGGTGGTATCAAAGTTAGTGTTGGAACTGTGTAGTATTACATACACGTTTGCATAGCCAAGGACTGCACAACTCTGAGTGGAATGGAGTTTGCTTACACCTAATTTCCTACATACACAATGGTAAAAAATATGTGTGTAAAAAGCATTTGTATATTTCCAAGAAAGTGCCACTATTAGTGGACCTGTCTGCACCTTGGTTTACTTCCTGCGTACCTAATTTGTGAATATTTCCTGTGTACCTAATTTCTGAAATATTTGAATGTATGCACCTTTTCTTTCATCAGATTCTTGAATGGCTTGGAACACAACATTGGTGGGACTTTAGTGAGATGTACTTTTTGATGCTTGTCACGGCTCACGGAAAATAGGGAGATTTGAGCAAGGTGGAAAGTGTACTGGTGCACATGAGCAAGAAAGGTTACCAGCCAACTGTGGCATCTTAGACTCGTCTGATGGAAGCATAAGGAAGAACCAAGCAGTACCAAATGCCAATGATGTATTTCATAAGATGCAGACATCAGGCCATGAATCATTGCCAAGAACATATCAAATAATTTTGAAATCACTTGTCGAGTCAGGACTAACTATTTGCTTAGTGACATTTACTTTGGATGATTATGTGTTTTTTAATGTGCTTGCCATGAACGAAGATAGGTCTTCATCGGATGATTATGTGTTTTTTTTAATTTATGCTATTTCTCGGAACCTTTTTCAAGATTATGTACCCATGATTTTTTCCAGTAATATCATGCACCCATCTCCTTTTTGTTACTGCAAGGAAGCACATAGCTCATATCCTATTTCTCTGTCTATTATTAGTTCAGTGATAGTACATATTGTAGATAAACCTCGGCAAACTGTATTGCACAGGTTCCTTTAGTTCGGTTCAATTATACATCTGTTACAACACCAACGCAGTCCAGCAGACATAATATACACAACAGAGTTAAAACTCAAATGTACACCTTAAAGATACAGAGTTCACCATATTTCAGTGTCCTGTCTACTCTTCACTTGAGTGAGCAAAGAACTCATTGTTTATATACATACGCGTATAACACACAAACTGATTGTTTACATACATACACGCATAGGTGGTGTTCTTAATGTATGGATTAATGAAAAGAACCACATTCCTCAGCTTGCTACCGAAGGAAGCTTGATGCCAGCAATATTAATTTGTGATAACCTGATAGCAGCAAAGCAGTCCAAGAGATGTAGATGTCCTGGAAGAAACTATATCTCGTCAGCCCAACGTCAGAGAAGTGCGGCCTTCATTCCAACTGCTTTTACCCAGCTGCAGAAAAGGGTGCTTCAGCTATTTATTTATATTTGGAACCACCGCAAGTTATCAGGTTGCTTCAGCCCCTAATGGTAAATGAAACAGCTGGAAAACACAAACTGACATAGGACTATTTAGAATGCTCAACCTGCATATTTTGGGCCACAGGTGACACAGCTTACCATGAGTTTTACACTTTCCAAGTTATTTACTAGATATTTATTTTTACACTCAAATCAAGTTGCCAGGAGCTGACTTGCCAATAAGTATTGCCCATGCCTGATGCAAAGTGTTAAGGAAATGGCAATGGCAGAACCAACTCACCATCTTCCTTTTTACTGGAAGCAAAGGCAGAATATGCAGACCGACCTTTTACAGGCAAGACAATGGGCTAAAACACAATCAGATAAAAGACTACCAAGAAACACCAATCAAATGTTTGCCACCAAAAGACCGCAGAGTATCCATCCATATGGGGAACATTAACCTTCATCTTGACTTTTCAGCTGCAATTGTAAAAAGAATAGGAATTGAAAGCCAGACGATTATAGCAGATGAACCGTTTTATCGTTCGGACGTTCGCCAATCCCCAAACCAGAGCTTTCGATACTACAAAACACCAACAAATGGGAGGTTGTTTGAGAAGTGGGAGCCTGGGTGTTAACACTCTAAGTTCTGTCAATAAAGACACAAGTAAGCTGTTATAATCGAGATGCACAATAAACGAAGAACGAAAAGTAAAACACTGCAGGAGACACGGGATTTTAACGTGGAAAACCTTTGCAACACACAAGGGAAAAACCACGGGCGCCAGCCAGCAAAACTTCACTATTTCGGTGGTGTTTACAAACGCCGTGGGTGTACAATGATGCGACTTTAACCCTAGCGGCGGCTTACAGGGAATATATATAGACGGTGGCAACGATCCGTACCGCGGTCGTCAGAAGTTAGCCTCCCTTTAGTATATGAATTTGGATCACAATATAACAAACTCCACCTTGAGACAAATTCCTTGTAGCATGAACTTCAACAATCACCTGAATCAACAAAGAAAACACTTGCTGGCGCCAATAGCCACTTGGGCTAAACAGTTATACCAACCAAGCTTGAGCAAAGCTCAAACTTGGACACAGGGACAGGCTTAGTCATCATATCAGCAGGATTATCATGAGTACTTATCTTGCATACCTTCACTTTACCTTTTGCAACCACATCTCTGATTGCGTGGTACTTAATATCAATGTGCTTTGTTCTCTCATGGAACATCTGATCTTTAGTAAGACTAGTAAAAATGCCCGTGCGTTGCATCGGGAGAAACAAAAGCTCGATCGCTTCGACGAGTCATTCATGATGACTTTTATTTTTACGATCATTCATGATGACTCTAGGACCTCAACCAATCTCCTTCCCTCGAACATATGTCCCAACTACTACAAAAAAACTTTTAGTGGTTGATTGATAGAAAAAGGAACGAATTTATATGGTCAGAAGTAGCTTAGTCCTATACATCAGATTCTTCAAATCTTTAACAAATAAAATACGCATGTAATATAAAATGTTACACATGTACGTGCAAAATATGGCAAGACAAGCTTTTACCCGTTGGCTCTTGGAACTAAACCTCCTCATATAGGAGAGGATTCTGCTGATAATATCCATCCTACTGCCCATAAAGTCATAACCGGCATATTAGGCAAAATGAATAATCTAACGAAAAAATGCAATCTAAAAGATCAGCAACCGTTTTGGGGCGCAAGCATAGGCAACACAGGACTGATGACGGGGTGGCTTGTGATCAATCACCATATTGTACATCAACTTCGGACAGAGATTTGGTGCACATGGGCACCAGTGATCTTATTTTTCAAATAAATAAAAATCATATTTTTGAGTTTTAAAAAAATTGAAAAAATCTACATATAACCAACAATGTATATATTTTTTAAATTTTGTTTCAGAATTATGTTTCAGAATTTTTTATGACTTATAAATATATATATTTTTTAAAATATCGAGAGCAGTGGAGCTCGGGAGACAAAAGCACTTTTCTATCAACTTCGAATTATCTTGTGAGAGCCCATCAGATGAAAAATTATGAAAATATCATAAAGTTTATTATTGACAAACTCTGATTTACCAATCTGTTGTATATCTAAACTTCAGTAGGAAAATATGTGAACCACAATATTTTTATACATATATCTAAAGGCTTGGTGCACAGGGCCGATCAAAAGAAAGCTTTTCCACCAAGCCTCGGAACCTCAATCAAGTTGCTCCAGGTTTTTGATGTGGGCATTAAATATAACTCTATGTGTTTCACAATTGCACATGAAGTTGAACCATGACTTTGACCTTCGCTCTGTCGTCAGATCAGATGTTGGATGCTGCAGTCGTGTAGAACGAAACCGCCTCACCGAACTGTCAACGGATGATTAGGATTCCTTCTATGATTAAGAGAAAAATCTTCATGGAACTCTACCAGGATTCACACGGAAGATGAATTGCACAAAAACAAAGCATTCAAGCTTCTGGTCCGCTGCTTCAGATCGGACATAACACGAAGATACTAAGAAAGACACCTGATAAAGCTGTGTGATCAGATCGATAACACCTAGCGGCTCAGTAGAACGCGACCCTAGCTTCGCGTATGTCCAAATCCATTGATGGCCCAGAGGTATTGGAGCCCTAACCAGCCACGACGTGACGGAAGCCATGGGAAGGGGCATGCCTCCTCGTCTGGCACCATTAGCACGACACCGGTGTCGTCGGCAAGCCAGATCTGACGTGAGGAGCTGCAGATCGCAGAACCATCAGTTTGTCTAGCATTGTGGTGGCGCGCTCTGGCACAGCTGTGTGTTCGTTGATGTCGGCGCAGCTGCTCCATCAAAACCATGAACTCCACAACACTGCGTATTCTCCGGCCAGCGGTGGCTCGCACACCGCCTGGCCAGGATGCTGCAACACGGAGGAGTCTCTGTCTTTCTCATCGCGCCGGGGAAAGACGACCGGCGCCTTCCAGCTTCCCCGGGATGGACCGCTCGATGTCCCTCGTGCCTGACTACGTCCCGAATCCCCGGTGCGCCCCGTCTGCAGGGCTGACTGGCACTACTGCTACACGCATCTCCTGCACCGACCCTCTTCGCGGCAGATGACTCAGCACAAAGTTTTGGTGTGGCACTGCGGTGGCTGCCGCGCACGGAACCCAAACGATGGGGAGATAGAAGCGGCCTCAGCCCATGTCTGCTCAGTGCTCAGTGCTCATGCCTTGCACAATCGACGTCGCCGGAAAAATTAGAAGCAGATCGGATGCTAGATGTGCGCGCCGCTGAAGATTGATGATGCAAAGCAAGCTAGCACCATGTTGTGTTTCTGATCGCCGGATTTTGGATCATGAAAAGCATCTAGAGATCGTGGTCGATTGGCTCCGTGCGGTGTCCAATTAATAGCGATAGATGTGGTCGGCCGACTCGTGTAGTCAGAAAGAGCTTGTAATCAGGACGGAAACATAACCGCCGCAGTCGTGCTGCTCAGGAACTCTCCCGGCCGAGCAATAGGCCTACTTTGAACGACCGTACCGTATGAAGAAACCAAGTAACCGAGGACAGGCCAATTTCGGACGGACAGGTCCATGAGACATTGGGCCTAGAGAAAAAAACTTTGGCCCGTTTGTGACACCAGGCAGCCACCTATTGCAATTTAATAGTAAAGATAAATAGCACTTTGACTGTCACTGAACAACTTAATGCAAGAATTATCTCCACAAAGTTCAGCATATAAACCTTTCAGCCAAACAGCCTCTTTACCTGCCTCAGCAATAGCCATGTACTCAGCCTCAGTAGTAGATTGTGCAACAGCATCCTGCAAAGTAGCCTTCCAGCTAACAGCACATCCACCAACGGTAAACACATAACCTGTGAGGGAACTTCTCTTATCCAAATCGCCAGCATAATCTGAATCCACATATCCAGCGAGCCCCTCACCAATCCTGCCAAACCTCAAGCAAGCTTTTGATGTGCCGCGAAGGTACCTGAAAATCCACTGAACAGCTTTCCAATGTTCTTTACCAGGATTAGCCATGTATCGACTGACCAAACTCATAGCATATGACAGATCAGGACGTGAACAAACCATGGCATACATCAAGGAACCAACAGCACTAGAATAGGGAACTCGAGACATGTACTCAATATCATCTTCAGAGCTAGGACATTGCAAAGCTGACAACTTGAAATGAGAAGCAATAGGAGTAGTAACTGACTTTGCATCATGCATATTAAAACGATGAAGAACTTTCTCAATGTACTTTTCCTGACTAAGAAACAACAAACTAGACTTTCTGTCCCTTTTAATTTCCATGCCTAGTATTTTCTTAGCAGGACCAAGATCATTCATCTCAAACTCACTACTTAATTGATTCTTTAAAATAGTGATCTCTTTCATGCTCTTGGCAGCAATCAACATATCATCAACATATAGCAGCAAATAAATAGGTGATCCATTAACAAACTTGATATACACACAGCTATCATACTGAGATCTCTCAAAACCATGTGTAAGCATAAATGAATCAAACCTTTTATACCACTGTCGTGGATCAAGCTGTTTTTCAGACCATAAAGGGACCTCTTTAATTTGCAAACAAGATCCTCCTTACCAGGCACAACATAACCTTCAGGTTGGTCCATATATATCTCCTCCTCCAACTCACCATGCAGAAAAGCAGTCTTTACATCTAACTGCTCAAGCTCAAGATCATGCATAGCAACAATACCAAAGAAAGCACGAATAGAACTATGCTTCACAACCGGGGAGAATACATCATTATAATCAACACCTGGAATTTGACTGAAACCTTTTGCTACTAACCTTGCCTTAAACCGTAGAGGCTCATTACGAGACAAACCTTCCTTTCTTTTAAATATCCACTTGCAGCGGACAGCCTTCTTTTGTTTAGGCAAGCGCACAACATCCCATGTGCCATTCTTCTCAAGCGATTGCATCTCTTCTTGCATCGCACCTACCCACTTCTCTTTATCAACCGAAGCAATGGCTTCAGTATATGTAGATGGTTCAATATCATGCTCCACCTGTTCAGCACAACTCAAAGCATAATCAACAATATCACATTCTTGAATTAATCGGGTAGGAGGTGCAATATTTCTCTTAGGGCGGTCAGCAGCAATAGACCGTCCTTGTCGCTGAACAATGGGTGGTGAAGGTGGAACTTTATTATCATCATTGTTGGTTTCAGGAACCATATTTTCATTCTCCTTTGCGTGCTCCACCTGCACGCCAATTCTGTGCTGCTCATCATCAGAAACATCAGGAGAATCAATAGCACTAGAAATATCAGTAGACGGACTATCATTAAACATAACCGCCTCATTAAAAACGACATTCCTGCTCAACACAATTTTCTTAGTTTCAGGATTCCATAATCTATATGCCTTAACTCCTGAACCATAACCAAGGAAGATGCACTTAACAACCCTTGGCTCCAACTTTCCATTATCAACATGAGCGTAAGAAGTGCAACCGAAAACTCTCAAATCTGAATAATCAGCAGGCGAACCAGACCATACCTCAATTGGAGTTTTCTTATCAAGTGGAACAGAAGGTGACCTGTTGATGAGATAACATGCGGTGGAGGCTGCTTCAGCCCAAAAACTTCTATGCATCTTTGCATTAGACAACATGCAGCGAGCCCTCGAAATAATGGTCCTATTCATGCGTTCAGCCACGCCATTCTGTTGAGGGGTGTACGGAATGGTATGATGTCTTACCATCCCATCATTGCTGCAAAACTCATCAAATTTATTTGAACAAAATTCCATACCTTTGTCAGTACGGAGTATCTTAACCTTCTTTTCAGTTTTGGTTTCTACCATAACTTTCCACTTCTTAAAAGCATTAAAACATCAGATTTATGTTTCAGGAAATATGGCCACACTTTTCTTGAGTAATCATCAATAATAGTAAGCATGTAATTTGCACCACCATTAGAAGTTCTACGGGACGGACCCCAAACATCAGCGCGTACATAATCTAAAATGCCTTTGGTGGTATGAACGGAAGCATTAAATTTTACTCTTTTATGCTTACCAAAGATGCAGTGCTCACAGAACTCAAGCTTACCAAAATCGCAGCCATCAATTAGCTCTCTCTTTGCCAATTCTGCCATGCCAAGCTCACTCATATGTCCAAGACGTTTATGCCAAAGGTTAGTCTTACTAGATTCATCAAAACTAACAACAGCAGCAATACCAGGCAAAGTGCTACCTCTAAGGACATATAATTTCGCAGAATTCATATCACCAATCATAATAATGAGAGAACCTGATGATACCTTCAAAAGTTTGTTCCCACCTTTGTACTTGTACCCGTCACAATCAAGGGTACTCAAAGAGATCAAATTCCTCGCCATGGAGGGTATGTGTTTCACTCCTGTCAACGTGCCTATCATCCCATCATGGGTCTTGATCTGAACAGAACCAATGCCAACAATGCTGCACTGGTTGTCATTCCCCACACGCACAAAATCTCCACTCTGCACAGACTCATAAGAACTGAACCAATCGTTGTTACAGCAAATATGAAACGAACATGCAGTATCAAGAATCCATTCATCATCACGTGAAACACATGCAGCCAAGACAGCTAAGCAATCTCCATCAGAACTATCATTACCAGCAACAACAGCAGCCTCACCCTTACCGGTGACAACGGCAACCTTACCATTACCATCATTATTTTTCGGTTGGTAAGTTCCGTTCCTTTTCTCCTTGTTCTGCAGCTTCCAACAATCATCAATATTGTGGTTAGATTTCTTACAATACCTGCAGAACTTGTCACGTCCTTTGGACTTTGAGCGACCTCTGTCGCCCTTGCTCTTATCTCTGTTGTTGTGGTAGTAGTTATCTCGCTGCTCAGTCCTGCCACGGACCTCTAATGCCTTCGCCTTGGAGGACGAACTTTCAGCCTGCACCATAGATTTCATTTTCTCCTTTTGTTGGAGAGCATCATAAACTTCCGCGAGAGTTAGTTTGTCGCGGCTCAATAATATGGTGTCACGAAAATTACTGAAAGAATTAGGCAGCGAGCATAAAAGAAGAAGACCTAAATCCTCATCCTCATACTTAACTTCTATAGACTGCAAATCAGAAACAATCTCTTTCCAGGAAGATAGGTGATTCATTACCGAACCTCCCTCTTGCAACTTATGCGAGAACAGCTTCATCTTCACGTGCAATCTGCCCGTGAGATCCTTGGACAAACAGATCTCCTCTAGTTTGACCCATAACTCGGCGGTGGTTTTCTCCTGCAGCACTTCCTGCAGAATATTATTGGACAGATGGAGTTGAATCAACGATAAAGCCTTACGATCTTTTCGCTTCTCCGCATCGGTCCAGGTATCCATCGCTTTCTCGCCGAAAGCATCGATCGCTTCATCCAGATCTGAAGATTGGGCGAGAATCACCCTCATCTTCACTTGCCACAAAGCAAATCTCGTGGTGTAGTCCAGCTGCGGTAGATCGAACTTCAGTGACGACATCTCATAAACCCTAGATCCAAAGAACACGGGCTCTGATACCACTTGTTATAATCGAGATGCACAATAAACGAAGAACAAAAAGTAAAACACTGCAGGGGACACGAGATTTTAATGTGGAAAACCCTTGCAACACACAAGGGAAAAACCACGGGCGCCAGCCAGCAAAACTTCACTATTTCGGTGGTGTTTACAAACGCCGTGGGTGTACAATGATGCGACTTTAACCCTAGCGGCGGCTTACAGGGAATATATATAGACGGTGGCAACGATCCGTACCGCGGTCGTCAGAAGTTAGCCTCCCTTTAGTATATGAATTTGGATCACAATATAACAAACTCCACCTTGAGACAAATTCCTTGTAGCATGAACTTCAACAATATAACAGAAGCTATATCAGTTTCAGCCCAAGCCTCCGGCGACGGGCCTCGCTCCGCTCGTCAGAAGTTAGCCTCCCTTTAGTATATGAATTTGGATCACAATATAACAGAAGCTATATCAGTTTCAGTCAAAGTTAACAGAACTTGCAATATCACATCGATCAATGATATTTTTAGTTCGTACAGACCCAGTCACCCAGCTTGCATGATAAGAAAGAGGACATGACAGAGGAGGTTCACGAACGCAGAGGTGCAGGGACTTAGAGGTCGACGAAGCGGGGGCCTGAAGGCGACGGAGACGAGCTGGGAGACGCGATGACCTGGGAGGGGTGGCCGTCCGGGCGAGCTTGGCAGGGATCTCGACTTTCAAATCACCAAAGATGGTGCCCTCGCATTTGCGGGGATCACTGTGCTAGTTATATACTAAAAGTAATATGTGGGATTTTTAATAGAATCGCCATATTGATCAAATCATCCTCAAATTATCTTACACTAAATGCAATATACAGGGCTTTCATAGAAGCACCACTTTGACCCACATCATCTAAGTATATTATATACTAAAAGCAATATACATGGTTTTTAACACAAGCACCACGTGATCCACATCATCTAAGTTACCTTACACCAAGAGCAGCACACTAGGTTTTTTAAAGAATCGACGTCCCAGTGCTATATATATAGAAGATCCCCCCTGATTTGTCTCATCATACAACACCAACGGCCGCTACGGCAATGAACGCATATCACCACCTTCCACTCGACTCGTCTTTCCATCGGACCTCTTGCCATCGACGAGGGAGAATTGACGGAGTTGAGGTGGTATGGACGAGAGGTCTCTCATAATGGGAACGCAAGAAGGGGAGGGGAATATGAGGCCCAGTCCAGATTCTTTTTTTGGTTGAAACACGCCGCTACACAAGGGAAGGCAAGACCGCGCGATCGAGATCGGACGAAGGAGACGAGGGAGCACTCTGTAAGACTAGATGGTGCCCAGGTAATTATTAGATTTGAGGTTTTATTTTCATATATATGAAAATTATTTTGAACAAATTTATATCTATACTTAATAATAAAGGAGCTAAGGATTCTGCCAAAATTTTCGTCCAATTTTTTTTAAACAATTTTGCCCTCTCACCAAATCACTTAATACTACCCTGCCATGTACCGGTTCCTCTATCTCCCATCCTGGCCGAACAAACGGGAAACAAATCAGGGATGCGTGCCTCTGGGATAATCTACGATAACCCCCTCATCGAGCGATATGCAACCCAAATACGATAACCCCCTCTATTGTCTGGACTTGGCAACAGTTTGTAAGAAATTCATGAAGATCGAATCCATCAAAAAAATATTGGCTTCAATAGTTCCACATCGTCCCCTTATGACGAGTTCCACCGATTTATATACCTTTGAAATTGCTTGCAATACCAGGGAGATGAATCAACAAAAATTATCCCAATTGATTGATTGGGTGAATTAAAAGGAGGATGTCGGAGTTCCCGGCGGATCATATCCTCCGGGTTGAGGAAGAGCGGATCGACGAGGTGGTGGGGCGGCGAGATATGCCGAGGTGTGCGTGGGGTGAGAACCAGCGCTGGCGTCCACAACAAGCCGGGCGCTGGGGGCCCACCAGAATGAGGCCGCGTGCTGCGGTGGATGGGGGACAGTGTGCGCACACGGCAAGACAAGCGGCCCTCGGTTCCACGCCGCCGTAGGTGGAGAGAAGCCAGGGTGAGGAAAAGGGGAACGAGGGGGGCGTGGGGAGGGAAGCCAGGGGTGAGATGGAAGCGACAGAGGAAGCCCCATTCACTTTGCTTCTCAGCCCTTTCGCATGGATTGATTTGGCCTCCCATGTGTGAGTACTAAATTGCTCAAGGACGAAGAGAAGCGATTTGGGAAATTAAGCTGTCTGACATGGATTCATTTAGTAGAGTACGTCGCTTGGACTGGACTCTCTTGAGTTATTTTGGCTGCTTAAGTTTTATGGGGCTGATTTCGTTGTTGTAATCTGGTGTGTACAAACAGCTAACAACGGATAAGTGCATGTTTGACAATATGCTACGAGGTTGATCCTGCTCAAAGACTAGGGGTGGATGTGGTCACAAAACAATTCGTTAGAAAAATTGAAAGCATGGTAGAGAATAGGAGCAATTGTTAGATTTGATTCTCATATATATTTCAATCTCCATGGCCTTGGCATGAGCTATAGAAGACACGTCGCAAGTAAACAAGCGCATATAATATTTCCCGAATTTTCTTTTATCAAAAATGTACAAAGAACAACAACAAAAATCCTTACTTGTCTATTCAGTTTGTCTGGGATGTGAAATACGAATTCAGTAGTTAATCTATGTGTGTTCCTAAAAATATTTATGTGATACAATATACAATACCACATGGCAAGTTGCTCGAAGTTTATTCTCCAAAATAAAGACACAAAGATATCACACTTCATAAAAATGACATACATTTTAAGACCCTTGGTACTAAATATAATTTTTTTCATTTTATATTGCAAAGTAGAGGTAATAATAATATTTAAAGGATAATGTTTTTCATGGCCTTGTTAAATAAGAGAGGCTATAGCGTTTGAGTATTTGCTTTCTCTGGTGCAACGCACGAGCACTTCTGCTAGTAACTATCAAACAGAAAAGTTCTCTCTTCGTGTGTTTGGAGGGGTGGGGCAACGGCCCCTAGCCCCTCAACAATATAAATTGTTTAAGTTGAACATCAGGATCATTTTTTCCACCTCGGATGACTCGTTTACAGCCCCGATCGACGACATCATCATCGACCTAACAATTAGCCATCAATGTGGTTTCCAAAAACGACAACTCCAAGTGCAACATCACCCTCTCGGACGTCAACCTCGCACTTGGTTTCAACGGCGCTACCCTCTCAGGGCTCGAGTCATGGCTATTCGACGTCACGTTGTGGAGCTTCTTGCACTCGGACAGGGCACCTTCGGATCCTGTCGGGACGCGCGCCATGATGGAGGACATCAGCATAGGGCTGGTGCGGATCGACCTTGACTGGAAGGGCCAGGATGAGACTGAAGGTTCGGCGTCTTCTCGAAGAGGAAGTTCTCGACATGTATCTCTTACCTATTTGTCTGAACATGCATCCCTCCACGTCATTGATTAGAAAATAAGCCCATGTATCGATGGTTTCATCCAAGTTTTTTGTGGGGGCGGGGGGGGGGGGGGGGGGGCAAGGGCCCCCTCTGAACACACATATGGAATTTTCTCAAAAACTCCGGCCACACCTTTAAATATGAGTTAGGACACGGTCAGAACTGAGACACCCTTGGGAGTGGGGCCGTCATGCGTGTGGTGCGTCCTCATTTTTCTCCGTTGATTATAATAGTTCATGTTCTTCGCTTCACAAACGCATATAATGAAAAAACATTGATGCATATCAGATTAGTTTAATCACAGATCACCTCCCAAGGCAAGATTAGTTCATTGAGAACAAGCAAGTGCGTGAGTGTTTGCCCCATCTCAGAGCCCTCCACGATAGCCAACTATCCCGCGCGGCCTGGGCGAGCGCTCGCTGCGGTAGTAACCAGCGCACCTCGCGGACCGTCCGATGCGCTGTCGAACCTCGATCAATCCGACCCGTCCATTCTTTGCAGCAGGAGACAAAACCATCGCAGCGAACCCTAGCCGCCATCCTTGCACGGGCGCCCCATAGGTTTCGCTCCTCCATCGCTTCCCTCTCGCCGCCGGTAAGCTTCCTCGTTTTCCTCTGGTGGTCCTCCCCGTCACCATGCTCCCTTTGCTCAACCCTCGGCGGGAGAAGGAGTACAAGGGCGCCGGCCAGGTAGGGTGCCCTCGATGCAGGATGGTGCGGTCAGATGTACCACAGCCGAAGTAATAGGCAGAGGGAGAGAAGATACCAAGGTCATCACGACCGGTAAGATCAGTGGGGGGCGCTGCTTTGGGAGAGGTGCGGGCGTCGAGCAGCGACAACCGCGGCTGATGCAGATTACGCCAAGGTGAGGCTTCTTCCAATCCGTTCTCCCCCTCTGCTCCAGATCTATCTTCCTCTCATGTATGCACCGTGCCGATCAAGATCGTGGTGACAACCTTGCCCGCCCTCTTTACTTCCTCATCACAGGCCAGTGACGGCAAACCCTAGCTCATTGGATTTCGCAGGCTGGTGCAGCCCAACGCGACCGTAGCTCGTGGACAACGGGGACCTGCGCGACGGCTGCAATGAGTAGATCTTTTTCATTGGTCTTCCCAAGCTTGCTCCTTGTGATTTCCACCTCCCCAACTTTAATCTATTTTGTTTGCCTGTCCAGGAGATTCGCCAACAGCTAGCGACAATAACCACCATTGTGATTTCAAGTTGGGGAAAATTTTAATTTACATGATATGCTACAGAGGGAGGTAATTTTCTCAGTCTTCCTAAATCTGGTGGTGTTCTTTTGTAAAGTCTACAAATTATAGGTTGGAGTTTCAGTTAATTATGGCATGTCTGGTGGTAATGTACATAGACTGTACTTGGTTATGGATAATGCGATTTCTGTGTACTACTGTAGAAGATATGCATTTGTTGAGATGGATCTGATGCATATTCCGAACAGAGCATGTGTATATGCAAGTGAATTATTAGCCCACATCTCTCATGCAAGTGAATTCTTTCTCCTTGTTTTGGTCTCTTTTTTCTGTTGGTGTCATATGTAGCCTACCCCAACTTGCTTGGGAAAAAGGCTTAAGGAACTAATTTTGAGGATTATACATAGATATAGTTAATCCCCTATCAGTTTTTTGGATTAACAAAAACAAAAGGATTTTTACAGTTATTGATGCTTGTGCAGCTTGGGCTGATGTACCTTTTCTTCCCTGCTGCACCTTGGTATGTCCATTCAAGAAGTCAGGTATATTACTGATAAAACCTACATGATGGATGGATGATGTCCATGCCTTGTGCAGATTGGCATGACAACGGCGACCTCAACCGCAATATGGCGGTGGTGAGGATGCACCGGTTCTCAAGGGTGGAAGGGTGGTTGGAGGGAGCAGGATCAACACGCTGCAGGCTACAGCCATGGCGGAGATGGAGGCGGCTACCTTGGCAAGGCAGCAATAGTCACATGGTACGTCTTCTCATAAATTCCTCTGAACTGAATCGTCGCCGCTGCTCCCTCTGCACAAGCTAGGGCCACTTTCTCAACCGTACACATGATTCTAATCTTCCCACAACATGTATGCCAAATTTCTGGTCTATTCTTTTTCACCTTCTTGTCTATCAGGCACATCCAGATACAAATGTTATAAACACTGTCAGATCAATTTTTGTTTTTTTTTTTGGATCTGCCTGGATTTCCAATGTTTATGTTTTCCGTTAATCTCTTACATGTCATAATTTATATTAGCATATGTGTCTGCAAGAGAGGTAGCGAGCTTAACTAGCAGTCAGAGAACTTGTTTGATTGTTTATTATTTTGCTTTGTCGTAAATTAAGTTGTTAGTAATCATCGAATCATTTTATTGGAATCGGATTAGGATTCTGGAAAAATCATTATGTTTCATGCATGACTCCTGAATAGTGAGCATGTTTCTTTTTTTGGTATGTTTGGGTTGTGAGCATAAACTTCGCAAATCACTAGCCGATGAGAAGCAGCTGGGCATAGATGGGTGCTAGGATGGAGGTGAGAGAGAATTGTAAGCATTTCAATGAACCTTACCACAGAAGCAAGGCAGGCGCGCAAGCCACGTGAGCCTCTCAAGATTAACCTTTTTATAAGCACACTTGTTGTAAGCACTTCATCCCATATGCCAAAATGCACACTGATTGTTAGCCTGATTGTTAGCTTCTATAAATTAAATTTATATTAACTTCCAAACTTTTATTGTGATGATTTTATGTTCACAGAGAACCATCGACAAAATGGTTTACTGGTGGTGTTAGAAACTGTTTTGATTTCTTCAGAATATTGTCGTGCTTTAAATTCTCTTCTTTCCTGAATGATATTGTACTGAACCTAAAAATTTCTAAACTTTGTGACCTAGGTCTAACATGATTTGAAGTCCTCTATGTTGCAGATGAGCAATAGCATTATACATTTTATGTTTGAAGCAAGTAGGAAACAAGTTAACATTACTTCTGCTTAGGCGATGGCCAACGAAAATCATCAGTAAAATATAAAGTATTGTAGTGTTTGTTTCTGGTTTCTTCTTCTGATTCTTGTAGTTGTGATGCTCCGCTCCTAAAAGATAAAATTGCCAATATCTAGATCTATCAAAAGTTTTACTACAATTTGAGTTTTTTTTAATGTTTAATGGAACGTACAGGTAGTTCATTCCTGGTCAGAAGATCCTTTGCTTTTCCCTTACCAAATTAGCTTTCGGTGTTTTTTTATTTCTATTGGTATGCCCTAGACATGTGCAAGATGATTGCTATGATTTGATTCTTAGTCCCATGCTTATAGAAATGTACGTCGTTTAAACGTCACGTCTTGATGGTAATGCTATCTACCATATAATTTTTACCCTGGGTTAGCCGTGTTTTTACATTCAAATAAAGAACAGTGTTGAGTTGAAACCTAAAGAAACAAATAATCAGATTGAACCACACATTGTCCTGGTTAGCTGTATTTGTGGTTGGTGCCATGTTCTCCAAGAATTGTGTGTACTTATCTTCCTGTTAAAATTTGATCTCAATTGTGGATGTTATCTTCTCCATCTGTTACTTTGTTTGTTGATAGACGAAGTGTATATCGATGAAAGTATGTACCATCTGATATTTACTTGTGTGAAATCATGTAGGAGCTATTTGATTTAGTGGAATTTTGAATGAGTTCTTGCCGGTGTTCCTTGTAGTTTAGGCTACCGCTACCACCACCTAATAAAGTTTTGTTTTTCCCTTACGGAGTTGTTTAAGAATCACATAACAATATTTATAATTTGCTTGTTGGCTATACAGTTGTTGGGGGCACATATGTACTTTGTCCACTAGGGAAGTAGGGAATTGACAAGTTATTATCTGCTCCATGCTTTGTGTTCTTGCAATGAGTTGCAGGTTCATGATTGTTGCAGAGGCTGCACACACTTTCGATACATGCAGTTCATGAAAGGTATACTGTCGCTGCAAATATTTTGTACTTGTTTCTTTTTTATTTCCTTCTTGTACTTAACGTGTATGTACGTTCATGGATCAGCTCTTTCATCTGATTACAGACAAGGTTCAATTATCCGCCCATTCCAAATCTATGTAGAAACAACCAAGGAGTTGTTCTCTCTATGCCGTATTACATGAACCCCTTCTCCAGTGATGCAATACATCGAATCTGCTCTTCCACCTTCCATAATAATTCAAGTCTAGCTGCTGACCTCCGTTTGCTCTGTCATGTATGTGTGTTCCTTTTGTTAGTGTACACCACCAACTCGATGTGTGCTAATTTGTTCAGACATCGTTTCAACCTTGCGTTTAAATTAAACTCATGGAACCATTGTATTAGCCGCTTGTATTTCAATCAACCAAACTCAATTGTACGTGATGTTTTCTGGTATGCGTTGTTGTACATAAGTTTTGTCAAGTTATAGATTCTGGAAAATCAAGCAGAAACACGCGCAAGGACAGTTTTAGTTATTTTTGAGAGGAAATCATGTTGATATGAGAATGTGTGCCCAAGATCACATAAATTGACTGAATATGGACATCAGAATTGGCTTGTTGATTGAGCCGCACCTGACCTCCGAGGAGGCGCCCCATGGGGCGCCCCAACCACTAGTGTTTATACATGACATCCGGTCCGGCACCCTCAACTCCAACATGAAGGATCCCTCCATGCGCGGCACGGTGGAGCGGGTGCTCCGCACGAACTTGTCACTGGTTGATCCGCTCGATGCAGAGTTCTCCAAGCCATCGTAGGAGGGCATAGTCCGGAGGGTGTGGCCCAACATCATGGGAGGGAATATTCCGAGATCCACATGAGCACAACAATATCAGGGGGAACTGTTATTCAAACGGTGAATTATGTATGAAAAATCTGAATGAAACAAATACTAAAGTACACATGGAAATCAAGAGATATATTTGATCTATATTCCCACTTACTATTTCGGAGGGGCTAGACCCCCCCCAATGGTTCGCCCCCCTCAATGTTGCACATCAGGCGTTAGTGTAGCTATTCTAGTATACATACGTGCTAATTAGCCAGAGATAATTACTCGACTAATTAGACTATGCTTAATTGGACTTGCCTCGAAACAAGTAGCAGCCCAACAGCCCATCGGCTAAAGCCATAGTGGCCTGCATCTGAAGTTGTTTTGCCACACCAAACGTTTGTCCACGATTGGAAATCCTTCTCTGCGTCTAGCTGCTACCCGCTAGGGCATATGCCCGCCGCCGCCGCTTGCCGATCGCCATCCAGAGAGGCAACGAGACCAGACCGGGACATGGCCGCGGCGCTAGCAGTCCAGCGCTCCCTCCTGTCGAATTTTCTGCTGTGCCATCAGCCCATCACCACATCAAAACTGCCGTGCCTTCAGTTACTGTAAGTATTGTAAATGGTCAAACCTAGCATTCTTGTAGCTATTAGCTTCCAGTTTTCTTTGATGAATTAATGAATTACAAACTCCCAGTCTTGGTTTATTAGGGCACTTACATGATAATAGTTGAGATCATTAATTTGATGTGTTTTTCTTTATATATTGCGATGCTCAAATACGTAGAGGAAAACATCAACAATCATAAAGTCTTTTTACAAGCCAATTGCTTCAATCTCCAGCATTCCTACTGCCCAGATTATCAACTTATTAAACAGGTGGTGCATATCTAATGAATTTTTGGCTTTCTTTGTATGGCCAAACATGTTTTGATAAAATATTATTACTTTTATATGTGCCCGCAAACATTTTATTTCAATAATGGTAAGTAGAAAATCATCAGAAATGGGTTTGGGATGCACCATACAGTTTTCTCTGACGGCGAAACATATGTCCATATATAGCCTAGCCTTTTTTAGAAGACATGCCTAATAGGCTTTCCTATTGATTATGGCATTTAAAAATCGACATGAATTTATGTTATATTTTTTGTGTGAGCATTGACTTCTCGCCCCCCCCCCCCCCCCCCCCGCCCTATACTTTCTCCAGCCCTGATTTCGGAGTACAGGGTACCGTAAAAATCCTCGCAAGAATAATCTGGAATAAAAAGATTCGTCCTCTGAAGCATTTGTCGAGTGTTCAATCTATCTTGTACTAATAACTTAAAGAAAACATTGTATTCAGATTGACAACATGATTTGCAAATCCACTTCAGAGTCGCGTCCCTCAAAAAACGTCCAACACGATGATTTAGGGCACTTTTGGAGACAACGTTGGATAAAAAGAGACTAAAAATCGGTACAAAAAATAGGCTATTCCTAGCCGCGTCCTTCAAATAGCGTCCGGATGCATGCATTTTAATAGAGGGAACCACCCCATTTGGGGAAAGTAGGTGAGAGAAAGTGTGGGAAAAAAATGACATGTGGGTGTAGGAGCTGCATGCGTCCGGATGCTATTTTGTGTCCGGCGGCGTAGCGTCTCTACCGGGAACGCCGGACATTCTTGTCCGCCGTCCCCCAAACGTTATTTGGGGGACGCGATTTGTAAGAGCAAAGTTTAAACCCCGAGTTTTGTGTGTTTGATAACAACACTTGAGTAATCTCACCGTGTGCCTTGAGTATCATTGTTAGATTTGCAAGTGCACGGTGACCTCGCTGGACACGTCAAGATCGGAAGACTGAAGCGTAGTTGATAGGTTTTCTGGTTTTGTGTGTGTATTGCGAGGTGACATGGGTGGAGAGAAAAAGGGGAGAAAACCAGTTTTAGCCAGGCCGGTACTACCGGTACCTGTAGCGGTAGTACCGCTACCCCTATAGGTACCGCCCACGGCACCGCTCTGAGTCTGCACTAAGATTGACCCAGAATACGAGTTGCGGTACCCCTGCAGTACCTGGAGCGGTAGTATCGCTCACGAGCGGTAGTATCGCTCACGAGCGGTAGTACCGCTCACGGTACCGCCTAGGTACCGTAAACTAGTTACGGCAGTACCTCTCTGGTACCGCTCCGGTACCGCTTTGGATCCAGTAAGGTTTGGACCCCATTGCGCTACCTCGAGCGGTAGTACCGCTCTGCATCCACGTTGACCAGATCTGGGGGAATTTGAACTCAGAGCGGTAGTACCGCTTACCCAAAGCGGTAGTACCGCTTAGGCAAAAACTGGACATAACGGTTGGATTTGGAGGAGCCTATTTAAGGGCCCCTTCTTCCCCAACACGATTTTATCTCTCCTCTCTCTCTCTCTCCTCCATTGTTGCTGAGCTTAATCCTTGAGGTTCTCCCCAACCATCCAACCAATCATGCCCAAACTTTGAGGAGTGGTGGAGGAGACCCCGATATATAGTTGTACCAAGAGAGATTTCACCAATACTAGCTATTCCTTAGTGGATCTTGGTGGTAGGGTTCCTATGGTGGAGCATTGGAGATGTGCAGCTATGGAGGCTAGCTTGGTGATGTACTAGCTCCATAGGGTGTTGGGAGCATCCTTGTGTGTGGAGCTCGCCCCAACCTTGTGAAGGAATCACCGCCTCGACCGGTGCCTTAGTGGAAGAGGGAGAGCACCTTCGTGGAGCTCTCTCGAGGAAGAAGGTGAGGCCTTCCTTCGTGGTGTGGCCGTCTAGTCTCTTGTGTGAGACTAGCACCTCCTCAACGCAGACGTACTTCGTATTGTGGAAGGAACTGCGGGAAACAAACCTCGCCTCGCCTCCGCGCCCCCGGTTGTCTCGCTCCTTACTTTTGCTATCTTGTTGATTCCTTTACTTGTTGCACTTGTCCTAGGATCATTGTAGGATCACCGCTATCGCTAAAGTTCTCAACTTTACCTTCTGTTGCATAAAAATTGAAAAAGACTAAAACTTGCCGTAGCGCCATTCACCCCCCTCTTGTTCGCTACGATCCATTCAAGTGGTATCAGAGCGAGGTTTTCTTGCTCGGGCTTTACCGCCTAAGAAATGGCCGAACAAGAGGCGTATAAGAATGGGTCACCTTCCCTTGTGCCACCCGCTCCATCATCTCCCATCGATTCCACAACGGCTACGTTGGATGACCTCAAGAAATTGGAGTCATCCATCGTTGCCCAAATGAAGGCGATGATGATGGAGTTGGTTGCACAAAAACCAAACCTCATCGCTAATCCTAAAGCAAGTGCCGAGGATCCCCCACCAAAAGCTAATCTATTTCCTCTTGTTGATTTTGTCGCGCAAGCGACAAAAGATCCACAAAAGGAAGGGATTGGGGAGACCGACACTTCAACAAAGGGGAAGGATGATGAGACACCAGTTGCGGAACGTCTAGGGAATAATCATGCGGTGCCACCACCAAATGATTACACCATAAATGTTCCAATACCTATGCCACATATCTTGTCGCATGGTTCACCACCGTTACTTGAGTCAAACAACTTTGAAAATTGGCAATTCTTAATGCGTTCTCATGTGCGCAGCGCATCTACCGAGCTTTGGCGTATCATCGAGGAGGGCTATTCACCACGAGACCCAAAGAGCTTGACAAGAAGAGATGTGGTGGATGACCAACTCAACGCCACCGCCATCAACATGATTCACATGGCCATCACGCCCAAGGATCGTGCTCATATCCGCTCGCTCAAGACCGCCAAGGAAGCATGGGATAAACTTGAGAAGCTCTTCCTCGGAAATGCAAGCATCCAAATCTCTCGTTTTGATGAAGTGAACAACATGGCCGACAACTTCGTCATGATTGAAGGAGAGTCCCCCGAAGAAATGTATCGGCGCCTCATCGCTCTTGCCGTACAAATGCAAGATCTTGGAGCAACGTTTGTGGATGACCATTGGATCAAGCGCAAGTTCTACAACGCTCTCCTCCCTTATGAGAAAGTGAAGTTGACGGCCATCTGCCAAAATGCCTCCTTCCGTGCTATGACATCCGATGAAGTTCTTAGCGAAGTTATCGCTTTGGACATCTCCAAGAAGAATGCGGAGGATCTTGTTGCTCGCGCCCACAACTCCCGCAAGCCCAACCTTGCATTGAAGATGAAGGTACATGAGGCTAGTGAAAGTGATGAGGATCCCGTTGAGTGGGGACCGGATGATCTCAAGATCAATTATCATGAGCACATGGCTCTCGCCGCCAAGAAATTTTGGGATGGAAACATGTCCCGAAGCACAAGACCAAGAAGATCACGTGATTCTCCAAGAAGTTTCTCCAAGAGCCCAAGGGAGGGACAAAGGGGAAGAACATGCTAGAATCACTTTGTCGCGGATTGTATGTTTGAGAGAAGAGAAGATCATGGTGGAAGGCTTATCCGCAAGGATAAGTTCAAGTCACTCTCCAAAGGATTCTCCAAGTTCTCCCCAAAGTCCGATGACGACAAGGTCTCCTTCACCATGAAGCCTAGAGCCTTCATCATTCGAGAAGAGTACTCCTCTGATGAGGATGGAGAACATGAAGACAAGCTCTCCAACAAGGAAGGAGAGGGAGTGGCCGCCATCGCCATTTCCACTCCCTCTATCTCCCTCTTCGACTCTCCTAATGAGAACCTCGTCACCAACAATGCTCGTTGCCTTATGGCAAAGGTATCCACGGAGGTAAAATCCCCTTCCAAACCATCATCTTCGAATAATGCCTTATATATTGATGATGCCACTAGTCTCACCGTTAAACGTGAGATTATGGGTTTGGATTCTTTTCCCACTAACATGAAAGGGTATACCAAGACTCATGTTGGGGCTCTCTTAGCCCAACTTGGTGCGGCACAAGATCTTATTGAGGAGAGGGAGAGGTTGGAAAGGGAAGCGGCAAATGAGATTGCCTCTCTCAAAGAGGAGCTTGAAGATGAACGAAATCTGCGCATGTCTCTTGAAGTTAGTGTCATCGTCCTTGAGGACTCCAACAAGGCTATTATCTCTAAGCTCACCAAGGATCGGGATCATACTATTGGTTTGATGGGTGAGCTCAAAAAGAAGATGCTCTTTCTCGAGGAAGCCAACAAGGAGAAAGATGATGAAGACCCCAACTCTTGCCATGATGAGCTTGTTGATCAATTTACTTCCTTGAGAAGGCACAATGCTCTTCTCTTGGAGGTCAATGCTCTACAAGAAGAAGCCTTGGATGAATATTACCGTTTGTGCAAGGAGAAGACCTCATGTTGCAACCATGAAGAAGAAATTACCACTCTTGAGGCCACCAAGGCCAAGCTATTGAGTTTGAGTAGCATGCAAGAAGAGTCTTTGGTGGAATATCTCCGCATGAGCAAGGAGAAGGCCACTTGTTGTGATCATGAGGAAGAAATAGCCACCTTGAAGAGAAGGGAAGCCAAGCTCATGGAGGTCAATTCCATGCAAGAGGAAGCATTGAAGGTGCATTTCCCTTTGAGCAAGGACCGTGCGTGTTGCACTCATGAAAGTGACATTGCCAAGATGGAGAGTGACAAGCGCATACTCATGAAGATGAACGCTCTCCAAGAAGAAGCCTTGATGGAACACTTCCGGGTGAACAAGGCAAAGGAAGTCCAAGTGTTTGATATTTGTCATCCTCACCCAGAGCATGAAGATGAAGTCAATCGTTTGAAGGCCAAAGTTGATAGACTCCAAGTTCAAGCTAAGTACTTGGAAGGAGTCATTGAAGCTAAAGATGGAGCCAAAGAGGGCTCTTGCAATGAAAGAGGAGAGGCTATCAAGCCAAAGAGGAAGAGGAATAAGAGGACCAAGAAGAAGAAGAACAAGGAGAACATTGAGATCGACCTTGAGAAGAGCGATGCTGGCTCAAGAAGGGATGGAGTATCCAACTCCGCCTCGACGGGTTTCGCTGGCTCTAACAACCCTTCTCATGTTCTTTTTGTTGATTACTATGGACATATTCGTGCTCGCTTTATTGGTCCTCAAAAGGACAATGTTGATTGGACTATTTGGGTTCCCAAACCCCTTGTTACTAACATGCTAGGACCCATTGAAAAATGGGTACCTAAATCCAAGACTTGATTCCTTGTAGGACTATGCTTCCGGTGGCGCTAAATGGGTGGTTGATAGTGGAGCCACAAGTCATATGACCGGAAGCAAGAATATTGTTGTCGACCTCGAGCCTTCTCACTCTACCGTATCATATGGCGACAACACGTGCTCTAAGGTATTGGGTCTTGGCAAGGTGGTGGTAACACCCGACATCTCACTTGTGAATGTCCTCCTTGTCGAGACCCTGATACGTCCAAAACGTATCTACTTTCCCAAACACTTTTGCCATTGTTTTGCCTCTAATTTGTGTATTTTGGATGCAACTAACACGGACTAACGCTGTTTTCAGCAGAACTGTTCTGGTGTCTCGTTTTTGTGCAGAAATCCAACTTTCGGGAAAACCCTCGGAATTTATGCAGAAGGCCCTATTTTCCCGTAAAACGACGGAGCCGAGAAGGTCAAGTAAGGTGGAGGCCCGAGGGCCCCACACCATAAGGCGGCGCGGCCTAGGGGGCCCGCGCGGCCCTATGGTGTGGCCCTCGGCCGGCCTCCGACGCCCTCCTTCGGACTATTTATCGGCCTCGACCTAAAACGCACGGGAGAAGTCGAAGTCGCCGAAACCCTCCAGAACGCCGCCACATCGCGAAACTCCGTCGCGGGAGCCAGAAGTCTCCGTTCTGGCACTCCGCCGGGACGGGGAATTGGAGGAGATCATCGCCGCCATCACCGCCAACGCCTCTACATCAACCAGCCATGTTTCCCCCATCCATGTGTGAGTAATTCCCCCGCTGTAGGCCGAAGGGGATGGTAGGGATTGGATGAGATTGGTCATGTAATAGCATAAGATTGTTAGGGCATAGTGCCTAGTATTCGTAATTGGTACTTTGATGATATTGTTGCAACTTGTTATGCTTAATGCTTGTCACTAGGGCCCGAGTGCCATGATCTCAGATCTGAACATGTTATTGTTTCATCAAGATAATCATTTTTTATGGTCTTACCTATAAGTTGTATACACATGTCGCTGTCCGGAACCAATGGCCCTAAGTGACAGAATCGGGACAACCGGAGGGAATGGTAGCGATGTGAGGATCACATGTGTTCACGGAGTGTTAATGCTTTGCTCCGGTACTCTATTAAAAGGAGTACCTTAATATCCAGTAGTTTCCCTTGAGGCCCGGCTGCCACCGGCTGGTAGGACAAAAGATGTTGTGCAAGTTTCTCATTGCGAGCACGCACGACTATATATGGAACACATGCCTATTGATTGCTTTGTACTTGGACACCGTTTTATTATTATCTGCAAATGCCCTGCTATGATTGTTACATGAGTTTCTCTCATCCATGCAACGCCCGTCATCCGTCCCCGTGCCTACAGTATTTTAATCCTGCTGTTTACTAAAATCACTACTGCTGTCTCTTGTTACTCTTCTTGTTATTTCACTCTTACTCTTGCTATAAAACTGTTACTACTGATAAACTCTTGCGAGCAAGTCTGTTTCCAGTGCAGCTGAATTGACAACTCCATTGTTAAGGCTTCCAAGTGTTCTTTGTCTCCCCTTGTGTCGAATCAATAAATTGGGTTTTACTTCCTCGAAGACTGTTGCGATCCCCTATACTTGTGGGTCATTAAGACTATTTTAAAGCGCCGTTCTTTGGGGAGCATAGCTTTATTTGGAAGTTCACTTGGATTAATATTGTTCGCTGCAAATTCTCCATCATGGGTAAACCTCGCGATACTAAGATTGCCATATTGCCATCCACTACAAGAAAAGGTACAATTCTGAGTACCTCCGCTACACTTGATTCACCTTCTGTGATTGATAAACTTGTTTCACCGCCGCATGCTTCACATGCGGGTACTTCTGCTGAATCTGTAAACTCTCCTAATCCTGATAATATTTCTGTGCTTGATGATAGTGGTTCAGTGGGATCCTTTCTAGATGCTACATTTGCTAGGTCTAGACAATTTGAAAATACTAAAACTCCTAATGTTAGTACAACTGTTAGTTCACCTGAACTTGATTATTTTAGTGATGATCCTGATGAAGATTTTGTGGAGCTTAATGATGATTTTATTGAAAAATGCAATGCTACTACCGATGCAAGAAAAATTAAAAAGTTGCTTGCGTAACATGTGTTAGATATAAACTGTCTCCTGATCCTAAGTTTGCCACATCTCCTATAAACATTAAGGATAAAGATTATGATTTTTCTCTTGATCTATCTCATATAGCTATTGTTGAGAAAACACCCTTTTGTGGTACTGAAAAAGAAAGTGCTGTTAAACACATGACTGAGTTATCTACTCTAAGTAGTTTGTTTTCTGATGATGTCAAGATGCGTACTTACTTTGTTGCTAAAATCTTTCCATTCTCATTAAAGGATGACGCTAAAACTTGGTATAATAATTTGCCACCTAATTCTATTAAAAGTCCAAAAGAATTGCTTGATGTTTTCTTCCGCAAATACTTTCCTGCTAGTGCTCAACATATTGCTTTGCAGAGAATTTATAATTTTGACCAGGGAGATGAAGAGAAGTTGCCTGAGGCTTGGGCGAGATTTTGCTCTCTTATTAGAGCTCGGCCTGATCATGATCTGGAAATGCATGATTTACTTGATATATTTTATAGCGGACTAACCATTGAGTCTAGGGCATACCTGGATAGTTGTGCTGGTTGTGTTTTCAGGAAAAGAACTCCAGACGACGCTGAAGAATTATTGGCTAAAATAAGCCGGAATTATGATGATTGGACTACGCCTGAACCAACTCCAACGCCAATATTGAAGAAGAGGGGTTTAATTAAATTGAATGATGAAGATATGAGGGAAGCCAAGAAGTCTCTCAAGGAGAAAGGTATTAAATCTGAAGATGTGAAGAATCTACCTCCTATAGAAGATATATGTGAGATAATTCCCCCTTCATCCATGATTGAGGTAAACTCCCTTCAACGCTTTACTAGGGAAGATATTCCGTATTCGAAACCTCCTGCACAATGCTTAGATGAGTTTGATAATTATATTGTTAAGCAAGAAAATTTTAATATGAGAGTAGAGAATCATTTAATGGAAAATTCTCGAGCTATTAGTGAATTGCATGATATTGTAGAGAGAACCTCCAATGATGTTAAGATGCTTGTTAAACATTTTCATATGATTCAAACGCAAATTGATCAACTCACTAAAGTGCAAAATGACTTGTTAGGGAGTAATTCTAAAGAGAAACATGCTTATGAAGTAACAACTAGAGGTGGTGTCTCTACCCAGGATCCTCTATATCCTGAAGGGCATCCCAAAAGAATTGAACAAGATTCTCAACGCATTGAACCTAGTGCTCATTCTAGGAAGAAAAAGAAGAAGAAACATAAAAATGTTGTAGAATCCTCTGAACTTGCTAATGATCCTAATAGTATTTCTATTTCTGATGCTGAAACTGAAAGTGGTAATGAACATGATAAAGATAATGATAAGAATGATGCTTCTGATAAAGAAGAGGTAGAAGATGAACCTGAAAAGCATGCTAAAAATAAAAAGTACACTAAAGAAGATTTTATTGCTGAGAAACATGGTAATGAAAGAGAACCTTGGGTGCAAAAGCAAATGCCTTTTCCTGCTAAGAAACTAAAATCAAAGGAAGAAGAACATTATAATAAATTTTGCGATTGGATGAAACCTTTATTCTTGCAAATCCCTTTGACTGATGCTATTAAATTGCCTCCTTATTCAAAGTATATGAAGGATATTGTTACTAACAAAAGGAAAATCCCCAATGAGGAAATTTCCACTATGCTTGCTAATTACTCTTTCAATGGCAAGGTGCCAAAGAAATTGGGCGACCCAGGTATACCTACTATTTCTTGTTCTATTAAGAATAATTATGTTAAAACTGCTCTATGTGATTTGGGAGCCGGTGTTAGTGTTATGCCTTTTTCTCTTTATAAGAGACTTTATCTAGACAAGTTGATACCTACTGACATATCTTTGCAAATGGCTGATAAATCTACTGCTATTCCTGTTGGTATATGTGAGGATGTTCCTGTTCAAGTTACTACTAACTGCTTGATATTAACTGATTTTGTTGTGTTGGAAATGCCTGAAGACGATAATATGTCTATTATTCTTGGGAGACCTTTTCTTAACACTGCAGGGGCTGTTATTGATTGCAATAAAGGAAAGGTTACTTTTAATGTTGATGATAAGGAGCATACCGTCTATTTCCCCAAGAAGATTGATAAAGTATGTGGAGTCAATACTATTTCTAATGTGAGAACTATCAAAGTTGGAACTATTGATTGTCCTATATATGAGCCTAAAGAAGAATATCAAACTCTCGTGATTGGATCCATATCAATACAATTCAAGGTAACATGATTGATTTGAGGTTTATTTCTTCTTATGCTATGTAAAATTTATTTGGTGGCAAGACTTGATCAACCTTGTTAACAAATACCTTTTATATGCATAGAGGAGGTAAACAACATCTTTTTCTTCCTCCACTTGCTCTAGTTGCTGTAGCATTTTTAATTTGCAAAGTTCCTTAGTTAATTGGAGATTTCAAATTTTTTCCTGGCCAGTAATAATAAACTTAATACCCAGAAATGTGCATTTTTCAAAGTTTTCAAAAATTCACAAAAATTATACCGTTGGTCCTATTTTTTGACGAGGCATCTGGGAGCACCAGAGGATGACCTGTGGGGCACCCCAGGGTGCCACACCACAGGCCGGCGCGGCCAAGGAGGGGGGCGCGCCACCCTGTGGTGTGGGCCCCTCCTTGCCCCACTATCTCATCTCTTTCTCCCAGCATCTTCTCTCTCCCGAAAAAACTCGAACAAGGTTCCTCTCACTCGCGTTTTTGCTCAATAGCTCAGGATTTTTCGATCTCTTTGCTCAGCCCAGATTTTTGTCTGAAATTTGGCACATTTGCTCTCCGGTATGTGACTCCTCCGCCTATCCAAGTAGAATTTTGTTTGGTTGAGTATATCTTGAATATTTTGCTGCTGTAGGTAACATGTTTAGTGAGCTTGCATGTTTGTTCTAAGTTGTATAAACTAGTTTTGATGCATGATTAGTACTCTAGCAAGTTCCTATAGTAGTTTCCCCTTGATTATATGTCACCAAATCAAATTTTTATATTGTTTGTTGAAAATTTCAGAAAATGGAGTGGAGTAGATATCAACTTAACCAACAAGAATTGGAGGTCCAACAAGTAATGAGAGTGAATCGTGAAGAGGGAGTATACCCCTCTTACTACCCGTGCGCGGATTTCATGAGAAGCGCGGGAATATTGGAAGATGTTCGGAGTCTAATTTCTCGAGCAGGGCTGAGTGATTTTGTTGAAGGAGAGCCAAGACAATATGCAAAATTAACTATGTCTTTTGTGCATGACTTTAAGTTCAATTGGTCGCGATCTAACCCCAAGGTTCAGTATAAAATTTACAATAAAGCTGTCAACTTGCCATTCAGTGATTTTTGTGCAGCAATTAGAGTACCGCAATGGGGATCATGCGAGAAGATAAGGGGATCGCCGCAAAAACTCTTAAGCCTCTTCAAGATGATTTGCTATGGAAGGAATTTCTCAGAGGATAGTGGTAAAATCACTAGCATTCAGCTCCCGGCTATCCGCTACTTTGCCTATTTCATTACTAAATGCGTTCTTGCTAGAAAGATTGGTGGTAAACTTTCTATCCCGGATTTAGCTTTTCTAGCTGCGGCACTGCAAGGTAGTAGGACTTATAATTTGGGGGCATTGATAGCTTATAGACTCGCTACTAACCGTGAGAAAGGTGGAATTTGTGGAGGTCTCATCGCCTCTCGTTTACTAGCTTTTCATAATGTAGAACCTCATCATTTTGATATTCCATTCTCCATAGAAAAACTTGACATAGCCTCTATGATTAAACATGAATTTGTTTCTGATTCCTCCAACTTGGGTAACCTGTTTTACAAGATGACATTTTATAAGAAAGTCTAGAGAATAACTAAGAAAACGGAGAAACTAGTAAGATTGCCTGCGCCTGTTTTGTCTAACCTTGATTCCAGGGAAGATTGGTCGGTCACAGAAGGTGCACTGGATGCACACATAGAGGGAGGAGGCCATCATGCAAGAGACGACACGGAGGTCGAGGAGCACCTCGACTCATCATCCGATGCAGCAAGTTCCTCGCATCAACATGTTGGACATGTGGAGCCTCCACGCTTTTCTTCTGCACAGGAACTTTACTATGACTACTCCATGAATTATCCACCGGTGAGAAACAGCGATCCTCGTTGGGGTTGAACTCCACTTAGGCCAAAAGCCTAAGCTTGGGGGGAGGTATACCGGCATCACTCAATCTTTGCATATTATGATTGCTGGATACTTGTATATACTTGTTTAGTCTCTTTGAGTGGTTTTCTAATGAGAGGAAAATGATATTTGGGGAAGTGCTGCCTGAAAACAGATTCTGGACTGTTACTAGAAAAATTCGTGCACACAGCCAGAACGTTATTTTGAGCTGCCAATTTTTGTGCAGGTTCCCCAGGTTGTTATCTAACTTTCATTAGTTGAACACTTTTCGAGCTGAGCAACGTAAGATTTTTCTAAAAATCGATTTCTGTACTGCAGTCAGGTTTTGGCAGATTTCTGCCATCTCGCTTTTCTGTGTTTCTTTTAGTTTGCTATTTCTTGTTTTTTTTGCTTTGTTTCTTTCCCAAAACATAAAAAGACCAAAAATATTTCTGTTGTTTCTCTTCACCATTTGTTTGCTTTGGTTTCTTGCATTTGTTTCGCTTTATTTGCTATTGCTAGTTTGCTATAAGAAAACCCAAAAAGATTTTGCTTTGTTTGTTTGTTTCCTTTTGTTCTTGTTCTCAAATTCGAAAACACCAAAAATATTTTCTGTTCTTCTTTGGTTTGTAAAGTTCATTATGAGTTCAATGGTCTTCGGTGGCTGGAGCGTGGTTTTCATTTCATATTATCCAAGCTGCACAAGTGAAAGGCAATAATGACGATCTACGACAATTGGATTGTGGTGAGAGGCTGGTATGAACTCTATTTGTTTTCTTTTTTGTACATATACTCATCCATGTGAGCATGCTTAGTTGGTTCATGTGAAGTATATGTTATTTGAGAAAGTCTAGTAGTTTATGATCTCTCATGTTAAGCTCCAATTTATTAATATGAGTAGCATGTCATGGATGTTTGCTTGCATTGTTTTATTCATAAGTAGGTATGGCATTGTGGTATCCTCTTCTGAATAATTCATTTATATCGACTTGGCACATGCTCACGCATGCATATGACTGAACAAAAAGTCAATTAAGCCTCGATGATCTATATTGCTTCAGAGTTCTTGTATCACTTTTATGCCTCCGTTAATTTATTTTGCCGCAAGCATGATTATGACAGTTACTGCTCTCTTGATTTGTCGCTCCCTAGTCTATTGCTAGCCTTCACTTGTATTGAGCGGGAACGCTGCTCGTGCTTCCAAACACATGAAAACCAAGTTATTCCAGAGTGTCCACCATAAATACCTATGCATGGCATTTCAAACCATTCCAAGTAAATTCTCATGCGCTACCTTTAAAACCTTCAAAATGCTTCTCAATTTGTGTTTATGTTTCATAGCTCATGAGGAAGTATGTAGTGTTTAGCTTTCAACCTTGTCATTTACTTTTGACGGACTCTCATATGGACTAGTGGCACATCCGCTTATCCAATAATTTTGCAAAAAGAGCTGGCAATGGGATTCCCAGTCCCGAATTAATTAATTTAAATAGACACTCCTCCATGGTTTGTGATTGTTGGACGGCACCCGAAGATTCGGTTAGCCATGGCTTGTGTAAGCAAAGGTTGGGGGGAGTGTCATCATCATAATAAAACTAAAATAAAAAGGCACTCCTTCATGGTATGAGATTGTTGGCAGGCACCCGAGGATTCGGTTAGCCATGGTTTGTGTAAGAAAGGTTGGAAGGAGTGCCACATAAATATGCAAATAATTCATGGGAGCCGCTCTTGAAAGTCCGGTTGGCGAGGTAGTTAGTGTACCCATTATCATTCGTTGACAACAACAAACACCTCTCAAAATAATTTTACTCCTGATTTCAAAAATGAAAAGCTCTAGCGCATGTTAATCCCTGCTTCCCTCTGCGAAGGGTCAATCTTTTACTTTTATGTTGTGTCTCCATTATTTCTTTGAGCACTATCTTGAGAGCATAACTGTCATTCTTAGTATAATATGCTTGTCTCAAAATATGATTGATTGTGGTATAACTTTGATGCTTTTATCTTTGACAATCATTACTTCTAGTCTTTCTATGAACTCCAGAGGTGCCTGGGCATTTATGTTTTGCCAATCAAATATGGGCAAGCGAGATACCACTTTATCATACTTTCTTATGAACATTGCAATCCTGCTTATATACATGATTCATGATGCTTATTATTAATCGTTGGTACCTCTTCATGATTGACATAGCTGTTAGATGATCTTATTTGCATGTATCTCATTATGAACTGCTTAAGTATTAGCCATAACATGAGAATATATACATCATATGATCAAATGTGTTCGTGAAAGTTCTTTTATCGCTTAGTTGTTAACTGAATTGCTTGAGGACAAGCAATAAGCTAAGCTTGGGGGGAGTTGATACGTCCAAAACGTATCTACTTTCCCGAACACTTTTGCTATTGTTTTGCCTCTAATTTGTGTATTTTGGATGCAACTAACACGGACTAACGCTGTTTTCAGCAGAACTGTTTTGGTGTCTCGTTTTTGTGCAGAAATCCAACTTTCGGGAAAACCCTCGGAATTTATGCAGAAGGCCCTATTTTCCCAGAAAACTGACGGAGCCAGAAGGTCAAGTAAGGTGGAGGCCCGAGGGCCCCACACCATAAGGCGGCACGGCCTAGGGGGGGCCCGCGCGGCCCTATGGTGTGGCCCCCTCGGCCGGCCTCCGACGCCCTCCTTCGGACTATTTATCGGCCTCGACCTAAAAACGCACGGGGAGAAGTCGAAGTCGCCAGAAACCCTCCAGAACGCCGCCACATCGCGAAACTCCATCGCGGGAGCCAGAAGTCTCCGTTCTAGCACTCCGCCGGGACGGGGAATTGGAGGAGATCATCGCCGCCATCACCGCCAACGCCTCTACATCAACCAGCCATGTTTCCCCCATCCATGTGTGAGTAATTCCCCCGCTGTAGGCCGAAGGGGATGGTAGGGATTGGATGAGATTGGTCATGTAATAGCATAAGATTGTTAGGGCATAGTGCCTAGTGTTCGTAATTGGTACTTTGATGATATTGTTGCAACTTGTTATGCTTAATGCTTGTCACTAGGGCCCGAGTGCCATGATCTCAGATCTGAACATGTTATTGTTTCATCAAGATAATCATTGTTTATGGTCTTACCTATAAGTTGTATACACATGTCGCTGTCCGGAACCAATGGCCCCGAAGTGACAGAAATCGGGACAACCGGAGGGAATGGTAGCGATGTGAGGATCACATGTGTTCACGGAGTGTTAATGCTTTGCTCCGGTACTCTATTAAAAGGAGTACCTTAATATCCAGTAGTTTCCCTTGAGGCCCGGCTGCCACCGGCTGGTAGGACAAAAGATGTTGTGCAAGTTTCTCATTGCGAGCACGCACGACTATATATGGAACACATGCCTATTGATTGCTTTGTACTTGGACACCATTTTATTATTATCTGCAAATGCCCTGCTATGATTGTTACATGAGTTTCTCTCATCCATGCAACGCCCGTCATCCGTCCCCGTGCCTACAGTATTTTAATCCTGCTGTTTACTAAAATCACTACTGCTTGTCTCGTTACTGCTCTGTTATTTCACTACTGCTACTGCTATAAAACTGTTACTACTGATAAACTCTTGCGAGCAAGTCTGTTTCCAGGTGCAGCTGAATTGACAACTCCGCTGTTAAGGCTTCCAAGTGTTCTTTATCTCTCCTTGTGTCGAATCAATAAATTGGGTTTTACTTCCCTCGAAGACTGTTGCGATCCCCTATACTTGTGGGTCATCAGACCCTTGGTTACAATTTACTCTCCGTTCATCAAATTGCTCGTATGGGTCTATGTACTTTCTTTGATGAACATATGGTGGTCCTCTTGTGGAGCAAGACACTCAATGTATCTTTTGTTGGATATGTAGAGAATGGATTGTATGTTGTCGATTTCTCCGGAAAGACAACATCTTCCGCTCTTTGCCTATTCGCCAAAGGTGACAAGGGTTGGTTATGGCATCGCCGACTAGCCCATGTCAACATGAGGACTTTGCAAAGTCTCCATAAGGGTGGCCACATTCTCGGACTAAAAGAAGATGTCTCTTTTTGTAAGGATCGTGTTTGTAGGGCTTGCGTACAAGGAAAAATTCATGGAGCTCCTCACAAGGCCAAGACTATCATCTCTACCACAAGATGCTTGGAGCTCCTACATGTTGATCTCTTCGGTCCACCGTTTCATGAAAGTCTTGTAGGAAAGAAGTATTGCCTCGTCATTGTTGATGACTACTCACGCTATTGTTGGGTATTCTTCTTCAAGTACAAGACTGAGACTCAACGGACCATGATGGAGTTTGCCAACCAAGTTCAACGCAAGTACGACAACAAGATCATCGCAATAAGGAGCGACAATGGAACGGAGTTCAAGAACTACACCTTGGATGACTTCCTTGGCGAAGAAGGAATCCAACACGAATACTCCACGCCATATACTCCCCAACAAAATGGGGTCGCTGAAAGGAAGAATCGAACCTTGATCGAAGCCGCTCGAACCATGATGATGGAATACAAGTCCAACTACAATTTTTGGGCGGAAGCTATTTCTACCGCATGCCACGCTACTAATCGTCTCTACTTTCGCAAAGGTCTTGAGAAGACACCATATGAGATCCTCACCGGCAACAAGCCAAATGTATAATACTTCAAGGTCTTCGGATGCAAATTCTATGTGCTTGTCAAAGACACACGCCTATCCAAGTTTGATTCAAGAGCTCAAGAAGGAATTTTCGTTGGCTATGCTACGGATTCTCACGCCTATAGAGTCTTCAACAAGTCAAGTGGGCGAGTTGTAGAATCTTGTGATGTGACATTCGATGAAGATGATAGATCTTTGGAGGAGCGAAGTGCTTCTTGTGAGAAAGGAGATGCAATTCCCCCGGATACCATAGGAAGGATGGGTGTTGGCATTCGCCGACCTCAAGAGCTACCTTCTATGAGTACCGGGGAAGGACCAAGTTCCACCCAAGTGGAGCCACCTACACCACAAGGCCAAGCTTCTTCCGTTGATCTTACAAATGCAAGTCAACCTCTACAACAACATCAAGTTCAACCTCGACAACTACAACAACAATCAAGTCCAAGTTCAACTCAATAACTTCAAGAGGAATGATGTGTGGACTCTCATGAAGCGACCCGATCATTGCCGCAATGTTATCGGCACCAAATGGGTTTTCAAGAACAAGCAAGATGAAAAAGGCATGGTCATCCGCAACAAAGCAAGATTGGTGGCACAAGGCTGTTCACAAGTTGAAGGCGTGGACTTTGGTGAAACCTTTGCACCCGTTGCAAGGCTTGAGTCCATCCGTATCCTTTTGGCCTTTGCCTCCCATCATGGTTTTAAGTTGCAACAAATGGATGTCAAGAGTGCTTTTCTTAATGGTCCTCTACATGAGGAAGTATATGTGAAGCAACCCCCGGGGTTCGAGGACCCCCATTTCCCGGACCATGTCTTCAAGCTCAAAGAGGCCCTATATGGACTCAAACAAGCTCCTAGAGCTTGTTATGAGCATCTAAAGGAGTTGCTTGAAGACCGTGGTTTCGAAGTGGGGAAAATTGATCCCACTCTTTTTACTAAGAAAGTCAATGGGGAGCTTTTCGTATGCCAACTCTATGTAGATGACATCATATTTGGCTCGACTAACACAAAATTCAATGATGAGTTTGCTATGTTGATGACAAATAGGTTTGAGATGTCGATGATGGGTGAACTCAAGTACTTTCTTGGGTTCGAGATCAAGAAAATGCAACAAGGCACCTTCATCAATCAAGCAAAGTACCTCCAAGACATGCTCAAGCGCTTTGATATGAAGGACGCCAAAGGCATTGGAACTCCGATGCATCTCAAGTGTCAACTCTCTCTTGACGAGACCGGCAAGGCGGTGGATCCCAAGCTCTACCGTTCGATGATAGGTTTGCTTCTTTACCTTTGTGCCTCTCGCCCAGATATAATGTTAAGCGTTGGTATGTGTGCACGGTTTCAAGCAAGCCCGAAGGAAAGCCACATTGTGGCGGTCAAAAGGATCTTTCGATATTTAGTTGATACCCCACACTTCGGACTATGGTACCCAAGGGACACGGACTTTGCTTTGGTTGGTTTCACCGACTCCGATTGGGCGGGCGACAAGGTTGATAGGAAGTCTACATCCGGAGCTTGTCACTTTCTTGGAAGATCTTTGGTGTATTGGTCCTCGAAGAAGCAAAATTGTGTCTCCGTCTCCACCGCGGAAGCCGAGTATATTGCCGCGGCAAGTAGTTGTGCTCAAATCTTGTGGATGAGGCAAACCTTGCGGGATTATGGACTCGAGTATAGCAAGGTGCCTCTTTCGTGTGAAAATGAGAGCGCAATCAAGATCGCCTACAATCCGGTTCTTCATGGCAAGATGAAGCACATTGAGATACGGAACCACTTCATCCGGGATCACATTGCTCGCGGAGATATTGTACTATCCTATATTGGCACCAAGGAGCAATTGGCGGACATCTTCACGAAGCCCTTGGATGAGAAGCGTTTCATTGAGTTGAGGCATGAGCTAAATATCATCGATCCATCGAACTTTGCTTGACCGTCGTGCGCACATACCACTCCTAACCTTTATATCTAGATGAAAGGCACGCATGAACATAGGGGGAGTGCGGTTTAAATCTATTGAGCTATCCCTTCCCCCATAATGCATAAAGAAATCCAAAACATATGCTATTCGTCAATTGAGTGACATATGAGATTCATGTTGAGTTGTAGTCCGTGAGTTCTAGATACATCTACGCGACCTCACACTACTACACTCCTACACGGTGGCTTCGGCCACCAACCTCCTCTTTGAGGGGTTTTTCGGTTCTTTGTGTTTCTTTGTGACCTTCTTTTTGTCCTTCTTCTTTGTTTTCTTTTTCTTCATGTTTTTGGAGAACCTCATTCAAGCTTGTTTTCCCTCTTGGTTTTTGCAAGCTTGATTGTACGTTCTTTTTCTCCATCCCTCTGGTTTCTTTACCCTCCTTTTTGGTGTTCCGATGCCAAAGGGGGAGAAGTTCCTATGTGGATGGAGACCTTGGTTGTTGGTAGCCTTTTGGTTCTAGGTGCCTATCTTTTGTTGTGGCTACATCAACAACTCTATGGAGGCATATTACGGTGAAGTTGGGTATTCTCAAGGCTATGGTATGATAATTTCACCCAAATCTCCTTGCATGATCTTATATTGCCTCCATATTACGCATATGCTACTTGAATATGTCAATTATCCATGTTGCATATGTGCTTGGTTTGTAAAAACTAGGGGGAGTGATGTCTCTGGAACATGTGTATTTGTATTCAAATACATATTCATGATATGCACATGTGTAGGGGGAGCTCCGTCGAGTTTTTGCAAATCTAAGTATCTCATCATAATATCATATGCTATTGTCAAGTCTTGTGTTGTCATCAAACACCAAAAATGGGGAGATTGTAAGGCAAAGTTTAAACCCCGAGTTTTGTGTGTTTGATGACAACACTTGAGTAATCTCACCGTGTGCCTTGAGTATCATTGTTAGATTTGCAAGTGCACGGTGACCTCGCTGGACACGTCAAGATCGGAAGACTGAAGCGTAGTTGATAGGTTTTCTGGTTTTGTGTGTGTATTGCAAGGTGACATGGCTGGAGAGAAAAAGGGGAGAAAACCAGTTTTAGCTAGGTCGGTATTACCGGTACCTGTAGCGGTACTACCGCTACCCCTATAGGTACCGCCCACGGTACCGCTCCGAGTCTGCACTGAGATTGACCCAGAATATGAGTTGCGATACCCCTGCAGTACCTGGAGCGGTAGTACCGCTCACGTTACCGCCTAGGTACCGTAAACTAGTTACGGCAGTACCGCTCTGGTACTGCTCCGGTACCGCTTTGGATCCAGTAAGGTTTGGACCCCATTGCGGTACCTCGAGCAGTACCGCGAGCGGTAATACCGCTCTGCGTCCACGTTGACCAGATCTGGGGGAATTCGAACTCAGAGCGGTAGTACCGCTTACCCAAAGCGGTAGTACCGCTTAGGCAATAACTGGGCATAACGGTTGGATTTGGAGGAGCCTATTTAAGGGCCCCTTCTTCCCCAACATGATTTTATCTCTCCTCTATCTCTCTCCTCCATTGTTGCTGAGCTTAATTCTTGAGGTTCTCCCCAACCATCCAACCAATCATGCCCAAACTTTGAGGAGTGGTGGAGGAGACCCCGATATATAGTTGTACCAAGAGAGATTTCACCAATACTAGCTATTCCTTAGTGGATCTTGTTGGTAGGGTTCCTATGGTGGAGCATTGGAGATGTGCATCTATGGAGGCTAGCTTGGTGATGTACTAGCTCCATAGGGTGTTGGGAGCATCCTTGTGTGTGGAGCTCGCCCCAACCTTGTGAAGGAATCACCGCCTCGACCGGTGCCTTAGTGGAAGAGGGAGAGCACCTCCGTGGAGCTCTCTCGAGGAAGAAGGTGAGGCCTTCCTTCGTGGTGTGGCCGTCTAGTCTCTTGTGTGAGACTAGCACCTCCTCAATGCAGACGTACTTCATATTGTGGAAGGAACTGCGGGAAACAAATCTCGCCTCGCCTTCGCGCCCCCGGTTGTCTCGCTCCTTACTCTTGCTATCTTGTTGATTCCTTTACTTGTTGCACTTGTCCTAGGATCATTGTAGGATCACCGCTATCGCTAAAGTTCTCACCTTTACCTTCCGTTGCATAAAAATTGAAAAAGACTAAAACTTGCCGTAGCGCCATTCACCCCCCCTCTTGTTCGCTATGATCCATTCACGACTGGAGTTGCTCTTAGGTCAAGCTCTAAATCTCGCCTTGAAATCGCACGGATGCACGTGATGGTGCTGGACTTATGAGTTTGGTCGGAGTAATTTTCCCTTCTGAGAGCAAGTATAGTAAGATATACTCTCTCCGTTTTGATTTAATCTACATTTTTAGAAGAAATAAAACAAATTAGTGTTGCATTTATTAGTACTAATTAGATACGTGAACAACCAATTCAAACTACATTGAAAATAACACCATCCAATAAATAGAGCTAAACCACTTCGTTTTCAATGTTGTTGTTGACCAAAAGCTAGAATGTAGATTATTTCAGAATAAATTTTAGATTAGAATGTAGACTATTTCAGAACAGAAGGAGTAGTCAACAGAATCTTCCTCGTCCGTGCGGCGGAGAAAAACAACATATGTCTATTAGGGCATCTCCAACGGGACGACGCAAACGGACGCTAAGTAACCGTTTGCGTCCGCGCGGATCGAAAATGCGTCAGGATCCTGCTCAAGCGGGGCGACACAAAGTTACCGGGCCGTCCGCGGCGGTGCAGATGCGCCCAAATATGCGAGAGGTTTGGATCTCTGTGGATGCTGCGCGGTCGCGCCGAGCGTCCTCCTTTTCTTACCTGGTCCCGCACGTCAGGGAGAGAGAAATCGACCGCGCGTATTTGCTTCCTCTTCCCCTTCTTTGCTGCCCTAGTGCGACACCAGCACCCCAACCCCACCCCACGCCACCCCGCCGCACCGCCGCAATACACGCCTTGTGCTCGGTCCTCGCCGCACCGGAGAATAGGATCTCAGTCGGAGTAGGTTCTGGCGCGCACCTATCACCTATTTGGGGGCCATACTCTGTCGGTTGCACTGCCCATCCTCGCAGCCCACGACCTGTTCGGTCAATTGCATCGGTAGGTTTCTTACTCGTGTTTTGGGCGCTATTGTGCGTGGCCATTGATCTGCAGTTGCTACCCACGCAGATGGACATGTGGAAGATGCTGGACAAGTTCCGTGTGGAGGTCGTTGACTCCTCTTCCGATGAAGAGTCCGATTAGTCGACGCAGACCATGGCTACTACTGCGGCCTCCATCCTCCACGAGTACAATGCTAGCCAAATTCCGGTGCACCGGGACTCTGTGAAGGGCCGCTCAAAAAACCTGCCTCGCAACAGAGTGGAAGGGCACCTCTGGCTCCACGCGGACTACTTCGACCGCACCAATCCGGTGTTCCCGGAAAATTGTTCCAGCGTCGGTACAGGATGTAAAGGGACATGTTCATGGTCATTCTACGGGACGTCAGAGACTACGACCCCTACTTCCAATGCAGGTCCAATGTAACAGGTGCGCTAGGTTTCACCTCCTACCAAAAATGTTCCACAACTATTCGCATGCTATTATATGGAATGGATGCTGATATATTCGATGAGTATCTTCCAGTGGGTGAGAGCACCTGCCTTGAGTCCATGTAGACGTGATTTCTGTGTTCGAACAACATTACTGTAGGGAGCCAACAGTTGAGGATACAAGGCGGCTGTTGTCTATCAACGAGTCTAGAGGGTTCCTAGGCATGATTGCCAGCATAGATTGCTTGCACTAGGAGTGGAAGAACTATCCATTTGGATGGCAGGGTTAGTACATCGGCCATACGGAGGGACGCATTGTCATTTTTGAAGCAGAGATATCTCAAGATTTATGAATTTGGCATTCATTCTTTGGCATGGCCGGTTCCAACAATGACATCAATGTGTTGCATCGATCACCGGTTTTCAACAGGCTTATGCAAGGCAAAGCTCCCCGGGTGAGGTACGAGATCAATAGAAATAAATATGAAAAGCCATATTATCTGGCTGATGGCATCTACCCTGACTGGGCCACACTGGTGAAAACTATCCGTAATCTAAACACGGAGATGACGAAGAGGTTTGCCAAGAAGCAGGCTTGCATAAAAGATGTGGAGTGAGGATTTGGTGTGCTCCAATCTCGATGGGAAATTGTCCTTCACCCAGCAAGAACAAGTCGCTGAAGACCATGCATGAGGTCATGACATGCTGCGTGATCATGCACAACATGATCATTGAGAACGAGCCTCATGATGGCCGCAATGAGCACCAATGGGATTTCTAAGGTGAGCTGGTTGCGCCAATCCCTCGGGCATTATCATCGGAGGAGTACCTGCATATGAATGTAGAAGTCATTCATGAGATCGTGTCCAAACACCTACAAACGGATCTAATTGAGCATCACAGGCCATTGGCTGACCATGAAGACAATTCCTAGAGGAATACCTTCTTATTTTCATGTAAACTTTTAAAGAAATTGATGTAAACTGCGTACTTTGAACCTATTTATTTTGTTGTTTTAAACATCCCAATTCATGCGGACGCGCAAATACGACGCCCCACTGGAGGGTGAACGGACGCGCAGACCGAAACGGTCATTTTCGCGTCCGCCAGGCGACGCACACGGACGAGCGCACAGAATTTGGGTGTCCGTTTTGCGTCGCCCCTCATTCTCTCTCAAAAAAAATAGAGAAAGCGCCGCATAGGGAGGTTCGAGGAGGCGACCGGCCGGCCACCGCCGACACACACCTCGAGAGAATGCCGCTGCCATCGGGAACACGTCGGGGAGGCCGCCGTCGTGGGGAATGCGATTGGGGAGGCCGCCGCCATCGGGCTAGTGTCGAGGAAGGCCGCCGCCGCCACCGGGAACACGATGGGGAGTAGGCCGCCGCCGCTGGGCACTGCTCGAGGGAAGCCGCCGCTACCGAGCAAGATGGTGGCGTGCGTGCGATGAGTACTCCACAGTCGGGCGTGCTGCTTGCCTAAGTTTCCTTATTCCTGTAGATGTGTCTGTCAGCTCACGAATTTGGTCTTGAAATGAGGTCAGGAGGCAACTGGATATGGGCGTGTTTGGTAGCCTGCAGACGCCTTTTTTGCATGGGATGGGTCTTAGAATGGGCCGCTTGGTTGCATGCAGGTTGCCGCGTTCTTGCAGGAATCGGGTTTTAAAGCACTCCAGGACAGGCCCTGGAGGAACGTTCGGAATGGTAGTTTCTCAGGAGCCAGGCCCGTTGCGGCCAGAAGGTTGCACGTGTGGGTAAGGGTGACGGAAACACCGCGTCCATTCAGAAACACGCGCCATAATTAGCCTCACCGCTTCCCTCACCTTCCTCTCACTCGCGACCACACTCTCACCCCCTCCCCCGAAACTGTCACATCACTCGACGGTTCCCCTCCCGCCGACCAATCCGTCGGACCGTCGCACGGAGGAGCGCCGGTACTGGAGGAGGAGACATCGACGAGCAGCACCGTGACATCGGCTGCAACCTACTAAGCAGTCTTCATCGGCATATCGAGTTCGCCCGCGACCTTGAGCTTCTCCTTGGCCGGAACAATGGTGGTAACAACCTCTCCTTCTCACCTTCTTACTCGTTGTGCCAGAACAGGCCACGCTCGGGCAGTTGCGATGACATGCACATTAGATCTGCTAGGGTTTCCATTTGGATAGGTTCGGATTGATGTTTGCAAGGTGTTTCTCGCCATTGCTTGTTGTTCTTGTCAAGGTCTTGGTGTTCACGGCTCGATTTGCTTAGATATGTTACTCTAATCTCCAATCGCGGTAGATCCTTCCTAGATTGGACTCTAGATTGCTGAAACTGTCAGATTTTTCTGTGCATGCAAAGAGGGGAAGGGTTTTTTGTGCTGGGGTTTAGCATGTTCAGATTGTTGTGCGGAATGAGTCGCGCTAGTTTGTTCTAGATTGTGTTGTTTCTGATTAAACTAGGCCGATGATTGTAACCGGGAATCATAGTGTGAGGAGATGGTTGATCAGAACCTATGGCATGACTGAACATGATCATGCCATTGGTTCTGATCAAACATCTCCCTCCATATGTCCTCATTTTATGAGGCCTATGCTACCTTGCTTTTCATGTTTGTATTTCTTCAGTTCTACAATGGTCAATGATTTAAGTATGGCACAACGGAAGGCAGGGTGTTACCCTCAAACTTAGTCATGTGTGCCATATTACTTGCACACTAGACTTAGTTTGCAGGCAATCCCTTTGCCTGCCGTGTGATCTAATATATGAGGCCTCATTTTGTTTGTCTAGTGCATCTGCCAATGATTGAACAATGACACACTAGAAGGCAAGGTGCTGCCCTCAAACTTAGTCGTGTTTGTGTGATTACTTGCACACTAGACTTAGTTTGAGGGCAGTCCCTTGAGTTGGCGTGTGAGCCAATTTATGAGGCATCACATGTTTTCAATGTTTGTTGTCATCTATATACTTGTGAGCAGGCACACCTCTAATGCAATGTGTTCTTGTAGCAAACGGAGAAGCTCAAGCTTGGGTCACCTACTGAGAGCCCCGACGAGGGACCATCGAAGAAGCGAAGGGCGGCTAACGTCGGTCACTTCCAGCCAGACGCACAGCCGAACCAGTTCTGCGCATCGTCTTCAGGACCACCTTCAACCGGCTCCGAATCCCTCAAGATTTCGTCAAGTGGTTCAGAGAAATCCCTTCGAACATCATCGTCGCCACCAACACTGGCTGCAACTAGAGGATGACTACGGTGAGAGAGGGGGATGACGCATACATCGACCAGGGATGGGTGGGCTTCGCAGTCGCTCATCAGCTGCAGGTAGGTCAGTTCCTCATCTTCAAGAAGGTGTCCTCCTTCGAGTACAGTGTGGTCATCTTCGACTACACCTGCACTGAGGTGATTACCAGGTATCGTTACCATGGCGATGCCACAAGGTGTGTCGTCTTCGAAAATCATGTATGAAGTTTACCTGGTTCTGTGTCACTGCTACCATGTCCGTGTCTAGTTGATGTTCGTGTCGTGTGTTGAACTATAATCGTCTCCGATGTGTCCTAAACTATGACCGTGTTTGAACAATGATGTGTCGTCTACTTGTGTCGTGTATGATCAATGCTAAGTTTACCTGAACTGTGATTGTGTTCTTGCTTCTGATGTTGATCGCTGGTATCCTCACCACTGCAGGAAAGAGATAAGCAGAATCAGATTATGGGTTACAACCAAACAACACGGACGCCGTTCTGAACTACTACTAAACCTGAAAACCCGCCTACCAAACGGGTAGAGCGAAAATCTTCACGGGTCAAAAAAAAAATCTATGCAGACTACCAAACAACGTATCTTTTATAGTTCATGACCCAAAGACCTTATTCCACCGTGTTAGTGATGCAGGAAATTGCTTCAAGCTATCAAACACGTCCTACACTACGAGCTTTTTTTTTTTTTTTTTTTTTTTTTTGAAGCATCCTACACTACGAGCTCACGCAACACACTTCCCCTCAGCTCGCGGAGGCAAAGGATGGGACTGGGCGACCGCGAGGGACAGAGGAAAAAGAGACGTGACTGATTTGAGTCGCACATCGAATGAACGGAAGCATAGACTTTCCCATTCTCCGATAGCTGAGAGCCTGAGACAACGTGGGCTACCACCTATTTTCTATTGCGATTCAATCATTGATATAACCGGCTGAGATCAGACGTAATGCTAAAGTTATGCATCATATATTTTAATTTTACCTTTTTAGATAGTCTCAGGATTATCGATCGCATTTTTTTTCCTTCCGGGCATGCATGGTGGTGTTTCGTCATCTTGCCTTCACCATATGCATCTTGACGTTTCTCCAAAATTCACACGAGACAAGACATCAACAAGATCGCCAGATCGGTAACCTTACAGATTCAAAAAAGCCGCTTGAGTCGCCGACCCTAAGGTTGAATTATCATTATTATTACAAATGTTATTTTTATTATGATTAAACATGATTGTGATCAAGGAGACACCCCTGCAAGAATCTCGAACATAAATGAATAAATCATGAGAAGAACTAACTACACCAAACTTGAGATCATGACTTCAAGAACCAACTATCTATGCCAACCAAAACATAATAGGCACGATCGAACCACAAAAATAACTACTGTCGGTCACATCCGACATGACAGTCACACCAAGTTTTCTCACTAGAGCTCGTGACACAGTCGAAAAGCAGCACGAAACTGAAATTCAACTTGTGCCAACACCTGAGCTTGGCAAACAACAACCATTCTCATAGGCGTCACGACGTAGAACATCTCCACTAAGAGGAGCATCTCCAGTCGCGTCCCCCAAAGCGTCCCCAAAGGGATTTGGGGCGCGCCGGACAAAAAAAACCGTTCCAGCCGCGTCCCCCAAAGCCCATTTTTGTCCGACGCGCCCCCATAAGGTGTCCGGCGCCCCGAGCCCGTCCCCGTCCCACAGGGGACGCACCGGGCACGCCGGACACAACGAAAAGTGAGGCGGAGAGTGGCGGGGCCGACCCGTCAGCGGCACGGAAGGCTAAAACCCCGTCGCCTACCTTTGGTCAAGCGACGTTAATGGCGTCCCTGTTTTCCCAGGCGACGCAGGGACGCGTCTCGTCGTGCATGGCCGCGTGGCCGTCCGCGCCGGAGTTATTGCGTGCAACCACCCGCTGCCGCCGCTGTTTTAAGACGCCCTGCAGTTCTCGCCGCTCATCACAATCGCCGCCGCCTCCCCCCTCCCAGATCTTCTCCTCGCCGCTCCAAAAAATGTCGACCTCGTCCTCCCGCAAGATTGCCGCGGCGAACGGCTTCGGCCGCGGCAGCCTCACCGTGGCGCAGGCGTGGGCGCTGTACCACGCCCTGTATCCAGTCCCGCCGGACATGCGGCTGCCAAGCAGCGGCGGCTGGAAGATGGCCGTGAACGGCATTGGCATCCCGCCGCCGCCGAAGCCGGACACGGATCAATGGAGGGACGCCATCAAGGCCCGGCGGGCTCAACTCACCGCCGAGGAGCGGGCAGATCCGACATGGGCGGCCAAGGGAAACGACGCCTGGTGGGCCACGTACTTCAAGGCCAAGTACGACGTCGAGATGCACAGCACCGGGAACCTCGTCGGCGGCCCCAACAGCTGGAACAAGGACGGCCGCGCCCTGTTCTGGGGCGTTCCGGGGCGCACCCTCGACAACATCATCCGCGGCATCCGCAACGGCGCTCCAAGGCTGGAGATGCCGTCGTCGCCGCCGCCGTCTCCTCAATGGCAGCCAAGGAGGACGACGTACTCGTCCTCCTCGCACTCTTCTTCCTCAGGACCGGCGCGATCGACGCCGTCCTCGTCTTACCGGTCGACGCCGTACACCGTTCCCAAACGGGAGGTGAAGGAGGAGCCGGCGACGCCCGTCAACACGAGGCGTGGCGGCAGCGGCAGCGGCAGCCGGCGGCAGCAAGGGAGGCGCGGCGGCGCCCTCCTCATCCCGAAGCCGGAGGTGAAGGAGGGGCCGGAGGAAGCGTCGCAGGCGGCGCTGCTGGCGGAGTATGAGCGGCAGCAGCGGCTCATCGCCAGCAGCGACGACCCCGAGGACTGCCCAGGTCTGCGGGCGGCGTTCTTGACGTCCATGAACGACAAGGACGCCTGGAGGGGCGACCTCGACGCGGCGATCGCATTGTCCATCCGCGACTCCGGCAAGCCGCTGGTGGACCTCACCGACGACGGCGAGGCAGGACCAAGCGGCGCGGTGAAGGACGAGCCCGTCGACGAGCGCGTCAAGTAGGAGGTCGTCACCGACGACATGTACAACTTCCAGCAGTACTACGACGCCTCCGGCCGCCGCAAGTGGTTCTAGATTAGGTTTAGTTTAAATTTAGTCAAATTTCGTTCGAATATATGTAAGTTTAGATGAATCTTAGTCGAATCTCGTTAAGTTTAAAATTTCCGAATTTTTGTTTGGGGGACGCGACTGGGGAGCGACGTCCCCCAAAGACGGCACGAACGAAACACGTCCCCCAAACGCTCAATCCGGCGCGGTTTGGGAACGCTTTGGGGGACGCGGCTGGAGATGCTACCTCAACCCTTGATTCGCCCTAAGCCTCACTTCCCATAGCCTGTGCTTGTCGTGCTGCCGTGGCCACGATGTGGCCGCGAAACATGATGGAATGGTGTGAAACCCCTCTGCTCCGTCAACAATTGGTGGCGGCGAGGGTTATCCAAAGGCGGACGAAGGTGCTGAGTAAAGAAATGTTTGCGGAGAGACTATCTGCAGTCCAGTCAACTTTTTACAGATGTATACGCGAAATGAGTATTACCTGTAAATAATTTATGAGTGCTTTTGCCATTTACAAGCACCTATAATAATTTAAATATGAACATGTATAAAAAACTAGTCGGTGTGTTTCTAGCATTGGAGAGAAAATTTTCCTGAAAGAAAGATAACTTTTAGACGGCAAGCTCAAGATAAACTCGGCTTTAACCTTTTTTTTGAAACGGAGGCAAAAACTTTGCCTCATCGGTTAATTAAGCAGAAAGCGCACAGTTTTTAGGAGAAAACCGGGCGAAAACCATACAACAAGACACCGTAGGACTAAGTCCCCACACGCGACGCCATAAAGGCAAGCCCACGCAAACCAACTACTGATACAAGCAGACGACACACTCGCGAAGACAAGCTTGCCATCCAACCAAGCCGGAGAGAAGACGCCATGCCTACTATGGGAGGAGCAGACACAGGACACTCCAAGATAGCTGAAGAAGACGAACCGCTCCGAGAACTGCGCCAAAACGACATTGTCGCCCTCGCGACACAAAGTCGATGTCCTCAACACTGTCAAGATGACGAACATTCGGAGCCGCCGCTCCGACATACCGCTGCTCCGTCGCGCCCTGCGCATCCACCAAGACCACCACCTTCCGGAGCCACCGCCCCGACGTACCACCGCTCGCTCTCGAGCTGCAACGCCGCACGAACCGTCCACCCGCAACCCAACCTGCTCAGGGCAAACGACCGCAGACCACGGTCATCACACCAACTCATCCGGGGCCGCCGCCCCGACATAACGTCCGGCCGTCCCCACTAGGACGCGACTGAGAAAGATTGAATATGTCCGTTCTTATATTCTATCAGAAGAACATTTGATGGATATGTGGTATCTTGATGCTATGGTTGAGCATCCCCACTCGTTGGCGCTCCCCACGCCCAAATCCGGACGAAACAACCGCCGGATTGGACGAAATTAAGTCGTGGGGAGTACCGTATTTCCAGTCGTCCACCCGGAGTTCGGCGGATAGAGTTTAAATTCAAACAAATCGCCGTCCCGCGCTACAAGTACGACGGTTGATCGGCAAAAGGAGCAAAAGGATCAGCCACAGATCGGCGATCGGAGGGAAATTACACGGAGACAGGCTCGTCGGCAGTCCCGGCCGGCACGGCGGTGTCCGACGGACCAGTTTCCTCACACGCCGTGGCCGAAGCGGCTGCGGCGGCCGACGAGGAAGCAGCGGCAGTGGACGTCGAAGCAGCCGCAGTCGACGAGGTAGATGGTGAGGTAGACGAGGTAGGAGCCGGCGGAGCCGGCGAAGGACTGGCCGGAGGGGCTCGGAGAATGTCGCTGCGGTGGCCCTGGTACCAATTCCTCGTCTCCTCGTCCATCAGTTCCATGTCGCCGCCGCCCATCAGGAACGCCAAGTCTGTGTTCCTCTTCTTCGCCGCCACCGTCGTCTTCAGCAGGGCGATCCGAACGCCTTGGTTGGCGAGCATCTCCCGCCACCTGCCGTCGAACTTGTCGTTCCTCCCGTCGGCGTGCGACCTCTAGTCGGCCCAGCACTTATCGATCGACGCCTGCATCCAGTCGGCGGGATTGTCCGTCCGTTTGAGCTCTTTCAGCTTCTTCTGGCCGAGTTCAGGGCGCCCTTCCGCCGCGCAAGCCGCCGGAGCGTCGGGGTTGTACTGCTCGGTCTTGCTCTTCGAGAGGGTCGTGCGAGTTTCCTTCCACTTCTCGCAGTTCTCGAGGCGGGCGTAGACGTTGAAGAACTTGAACTGCAGGCCGGTATCGTTCGTGTACATGTCCAAAGCTCGGCGCAGCTGGGGAAAAAGAGCACGGCGATACGGGTCAGCTAACGACGATGTACCTCGGTGATGCAGGGTCGGCGGAGCATACCTTTTGCTCCAAGTCCTGGCCGCTGATCGGCCGTTTGTCGACCTCCTCCTGTATGCCGTGCCATTTGTTGCACGCCGTCTGCATGATCCCCCAATGGGTGGCCATCGCCTTGTCTCCCCGGTACACGTTCATGTTCGTCTTGTTGAAGTAGGGATCGACGAGTTTGCGCTCCTCGTACGCCTGCCTCACTCGAAGCCAGTATGTGTCGAACGACTGATTGGCCCCGATTATGCCGTTCGTGGACACGGTCATCCAAGCTTCGGCGAGGCACTCCTCTTCCTTCGGCGTCCATTTGATACGCGGTTCGGCAGGCGGCGAGTCCTTCTTCCTCTTCTTCTTCCCCTTCGACATGTTGGCGGCGGCTTGAGTTGGCTCTTCTTCTTCTTCCTCGTCTTCTTCTTCGATGACTTGGCTTCCGTCGGCAACATCCTCCCGATGCTCGTTGCGCGCCGCCATAGCTGCCGTCGCCCTCTGCTCCTCTTGCGTGAAGAACCCCGGGCACGCAGCGGCGGTGGCCATGAAAAACCCCGGGCTCGCAGCGGCGGCGGCGGAGCCGGAGGTGATCATCTCGTAGATCTCCTCTTCGTTCGGCGCCGCCATCGCACCGAACGCGAGCGGCCCTCGTCGCAGGGCCGGCGAGGTGCCCTCGAACTGGCCGCCGCCGCCGACGTCAAGCTCGGGCGGCGACGGCGTGGACCTGGACGGTTGGACGTAGGCGCCCTCTTGGAACACGGCAGTCGACGACGGCGAGTACAGCGAAGGGGAGAAGGACGACGGGGAACTGGTTGTACCTTGCGTCGGCCATTGGCCGGGAACATCTTTGCCGCCGCTCATGGCCATGCTGATCATCCTCGCTTGTTCGTCCTGGGCCGCCGCCGCCGCCCTCTTGGCGGCGGCTCTTTTCACCCTCTCCGCCCTGCCGCTTGTTTCCACCTCGCGCCGTTTCTCGTCCGCCTCCCACTCGGCGTTCGACATGCCCGGCGGCTTCGTCTTCTTCGCCCGCACCTTCCTCGCCGGCGCCTTCGGTGGCATTGTGGTGGACGAGAAGACGAGAAGGAGAGTGGTGGTGGACGAGAAGACGCCGCCGAGAACTGGAGCTGGAAGACGAGGAGATTGGCCAATTTCGGCGGGAGAGAATGGGGATATGCAAGCAAATTGGAGGGAATGGGGATATGCAAGCAAATTGGAGGGAAAATCGACAGGATTTGGTTTTCCAGTCGCCGACTACGCGGGTCCACACGATGTTTCGCGCCAAAAATCTTTCGTCCGGAGTCCCCGAGCGCGCCCCGGGGGGCCGGGGATGGCGTGGGCTCGCTGGATGGATGAAGGGCCAAATCCGGACAAAAACGAGGAACCGGGGGAGCGAAAGCCGATTTACGCCGTCCGGATGTAAAAAAGGCTCGCCGGGGACCTGTTCGGGGGACGAGTACGAGTGGAGATGCTCTTACATACATTTCTTTGGAACCATGCATCGCACACTGCAAAAAAAACTTGCGGCACACGTACGATACGGACCTGAAAAATCAGCAAGCCTTTCTGTATTTGTACCTCACGGCGCAGCTCACATACGCCATCAGATTCAGGCAGCCCAGTCCGGCTATCATCCAGAAGAAGCGATCGAGATGCCCCTCGTTCAGGTCATCGGGGATCCACCCGGGGCGGCCGCCGGTAGTCGTCGCCCACTGCACCGCCGTCAGTATGAACGAGCTGAGGTAGTTGCCCGCCGCTATCGCAAGGAACCCGAGCGCCGTGCACACGGTCTTCATAGCCGGTGGCGCCTGGTTGTAGAAGAAGTCGAGCTGCCCGATGGTGGTGAGCACCTCGCCGACACCCACCAGCGCGTACTGGGGTGCCTGCCATAGCTCACTGATCTTCCCCGGAAACGCGCGTAGGCGCACCGTCTCGACGGTCGCCGCGGCGGCCATCACAAGCACGGGCATGGCGAGGCCAGCGCCGATCCTCTGCAGATCCGAGAGGCCCTTCTCCCTCCCGGTCAGCCGCCTGGCCGCCGGCACGAACGCCCGGTCGTAGAGTGGGACCAGTAGGACGATTGTGAGCATGTCGAAGGTGGACATGGATGCGGGCGGGACGCGCACGGAGCCGACGGCGGTGTCCATCGCCATGCCCTGCTCCACGAACGTCGACGAAACCTGCGCCGACACGGCGTAGAAGAACACGATGGTCACCCAGAGCGGCAGCATCCGCGCGAGAATCTTGAGCTCCTCCACCTGCGTCACGGCGCACAGCCTCCACGGGCTGGACGGCGCCAGCGCAGCCGCCTCCTTGTCCGAAACCGCCACAGTGGCCGCTTTGTCAAAGAATCTAATCAAGTAAGAAACAACACATGCATTTCAAGTCAAAGAATGTTACTTTATCAAATAAGAATGTGTGAGAGAATTCGTTGAGCTAACTGACCGGAGATCAGCGGTGTGATCGATCCTCTGAGCTCCTTTCATAGCACCGTCGTCTTCGGGCATCTGGTACAGGAGAGAGCTGTCGGCTGGCGGATCAACAGCAAAGTTCCTGACGGCGGCGACAACAACCTGGCAGACTCTGGTGAGTGGGCTACCGCGGGTTCGCTGGAACCTGTACGCCCGTGACGCCGCAACCAGGAAGAAGAGCCCGACGGCCAGAACCGCCACCGGGATGGTCAGGCCCAGCGGCCAGCCGTAGTGGTCCTGCACCCACACGATGCCGGTGCTGGATATGAGCGACGCGCAGTTCATGTTGAACACGTACCAGTTGAAGAAGGAGCCCTTGTGCACGCGCTCCGACGGGTCGCCGTCGTCGAACTGGTCGGCGCCGAAGGACATGAGGCAAGGGCGGAGGCCGCCTAGCCCGACGGCGATCATGTAGAGGCCGAGAAACAGGACAGACTCCTGAGCCGACACCACGTTGGACGAGGTGAACGAAGCGTCGTTCTTGACGAGGAGTGGCAGGTACGCCGACAGCGCTGTCATGATCATGCCCTGCCCAAAACAGAGAGGGTAAACGATGTCAAGATGGATGTCATTGAGGAACTGAGGTGGAGAGTGTGGTTGGACGGGGATTGAGTAACGTACCGCGACGCCGACGGAGCAGGAGACGACCATGGTGCGGTACCTTCCCCAGTAGGAGTCGGCGACGACGGCGCCGGCGATGGGCATGAGGAAGCACGTGGCCTGCCAGGTGGACACGTTCCTGGCGGCGGCGACGTTGCTCTGTCCCAGGACGCCGGTGAGGTAGGTGACGAGGTTGGAAGAAATGGCGTTGTACGCCAGGCAGTAGCAGAATTCCGTAGCTGCGCATCATCATCGTTAAAGAGTTGAACCCATTGATCATCGCACATTCGCACGCGGAGTATTGCTACCAAGAACAGTTGAAAATTACGATGGATTTTCTTTTTTTGCGGGTGAAAATTACAATGAAATTTGATCTTGCTGAAATCCACCTCAACGGAAATAAGAAGAAGAAGAAGAAGAAAGGAAACTCACCGAGAACTGAGCGGCATGCTCGCCATCCACCCGTGCGATGCTTCAGCGCCGGGTTCCCATTAAAATCAAGGGACCCGTCGGTGGTGTATTCCTCTTGTCCCTGCCCCAGCAAAATTGAACTCCATGAGCAGGCAAACGGGAGAGAGACAAGAATTTACAACAGGAGAAGCAGAGGAGGAAGACGAGACCTCGGCGAGAAGCGCCACCGTGTGCTCGCTGGCGGAGGCCATGGCGAGAGCTTGGGAGTGCTCGCCTTTCCCTTGTCCGATGCTGCAGTTGGCTAGTGCAGCGGCTGAAGATTACTCTACTCTAGTCTAGTGGCTGGCCTGCCGGACGTCTTGGAATTTAGAATGGCTACAAATGATTAGGTAGCTCCTTGCAAACATTTCCTGATTTTTCAGAGCATGAGAGGAACAGGAACAAAGGACTCATCTGAAATCTGGACGTAGCAACGGCTAAAAGTTGGGGAACAAGAACAGTGGGCTCATCCGAAAGCACGTGGCCAGTGCCGCAAATCGTGGCCAGTGCTCACTGTGCAATACCTTTCTGTAGCTAGCCGTGGGCACCGCATTCAGCAAGTCAAGTCAAGCTCTCTAGATACTTTGATTGTTTCCCTTTTCAGATATTCATGCAAATTCTTTGCGACATCTTAGCTCGGCGTGGGCTTTTCGTCTCTAAATTGGTGTGCTATCCTATCCTATCTTCTCTACCTTTGGGAACAGATATAAGAAATAAAACATAGACTAAGTCAGAAGTAACGAGGCAAAGAAAAACCAACTTTTTTTTGCATCCGATTGATACGTACGAACTAACAAGGCAAAGAAAAAAAAACTTTTTTTTGCTTTAGAAACCCATACCTACACACTAACATGGTCCTGAAAAAAAAGTACTCCAGGAAAACGCTTCAATTCAGCCGGGGGATAGCACGCGTCGCGTCCCCCGGGTCGAGCGAACGATGCGTGTCGCTGGACCCCACCATCTGCCGATCTTATCCCCTACCTCTCGCCTCCAGACAAATCGAAAACCAAATCTCCCGAGCGTTCCCCACCGCATCCATCCAGTGCCATGAGCCCCCCCCCCCGCGCCACGGCGCCACCGGCGGCCCACCACACTGCCGGTCTCTACTCCGGTGGCGGCGGCAAGCTCCTCCCTCTCTGTGCACCTTCTCCGTCCTCTACTGACTGGTCCCTCCTCTCGGCGCCGGCCTCAAGGCCACGCCCTGCTGCTGCAAGCGCTAACCGCCGGCGCCGCCTCCCCCTTTGCTACCAAGGCCGGCCAAAGATGCTACATGTCGTCCTCCATGGCCGCGCCCACTGCTGCAAGTCGACGGTCGCCTGCTACCGACGTATCCGGAGTTGCTACTTTAGTCACCCGACGTTGCTCCCACGGGCGGACGACGCTGCTACAGGCCGTCCTCCATGTCTCGTCCTCTGCTGCAAGTAGATGGCGGCCTGCTGCCGGCAGGTCCGGGCGTTGCTGCCACGGGCGATCGACGCTGCTACAGGACCATCCGCCATGGCCTCGCCCGCTGCTGCAAGGATGATCCTGGCGGTGCTCCTCTGGTTTCCCGGAGTTGCTGCTACAGGCCCGGTGGCGGAGCTACCAACGCCCGGCAGCGGTACTGCTGGTGGCTAGCCGTGCTGCCAGCGCCCGGTGGCGGAGCTTCCAGCGCACGGTGGCGGTGCGGCGGTTCTGTCGGTGATTGGGTGGCGATGCTGCCGACGGCAAGCGGTGCTGCTACCAGCGCTAGGTCGAGTTGCTACTAACCTAAGTCGGCGGTGCTGCAACGGATCTCATCGGCGGCGAAGTGCTCGTCGGCGGGGCTAGCAGCGGTGCTCGGTGTAGTGCTTGGGGACGGGCTTCGCGGGGGATATGAGCGATAAGGGGATGGGGAATTTCTGTTCTCGATCCACTTCTCCAGGGGGCGAGGCATGCAACCGCTGCGGTGGTGGGATTGGACGCCTCTGATGAATTGATCGGACGGTAGCGGAGGCGGGGGATCGGGGCTTCCGATCCCCCGGGGGACGCCCAGCGCTAAAGCTAAAGATGGCTGGGCCGAAGTTTTAACTACCAAAAATACAAATCTAAACCGGACGTGGATGGTTATCCTAAGCAGAAAAAAAAATCAAACTTTCCGTTTTGGATCACACGGTGTATTTTGGCAAACGTACCGCGAAATTAAAATGGTAGGCAAAGACACGTTTTAGCTATGTGTTGGCAAAAATCAAAAAATAATGGTATCCCATAGTAAAATTTCCCTAGTATTATATAAGTTGTTTGATTTGTAGTTTTGTTGTGACGAAAACTTCAAAATCGAAAAAGATTTCCACTTTCTAGCATTTGCATGTTAATCACTCTTAGTAAAAACTCAAAATATTTTACTTGTTCCTTTAGTGTGCTTGATGTTCAATTAGTCATATTTGCCACCCAAAACTAAAACCACAAAAAGATTTTTCATTTTTTTTTGTAAAGAACTAGAAGGAGTGTAACAGAAATCTACATGATGCTGCTCACCGTTTTGTTTTTAATTCTTTACCTGTAACTCCGATTAGACTTAAAATTTTACAACAACTACAGATTTTTAACCCCTACACACACAAAAAAATGGCAAAAATTCATCGGATATTTAAGTAAGGCAAATCTAGGCTGCATTGCTGCTGAAATTTGTTGCCAGATTTTAATTTTCATTACTAAAAGTGGCTAGTTGAAGTTTTAAATGATCCCCAATGAGTACTATGTATCGCAGCCAAAGAACCGCCATTTTGACACCATTTAGTGAGAATTGTATGAAGAAAGATCCGCTTGTCTTGTGCAGTTCAGGTTAGGAGATGAAGAACAACAGTGAAGAATTCGTGTGTATTAACTCATTAAAGAGGTATGAGGCTTTGCTATATTTATGTATGTAATTTAACAATAGAAATTACTTGTGCATAGCTTCATCAATACTTAGGAAAGTGATAATGGATGTTTATCCCGTTTGTATTTTTATCGCTATATAATGAGGCAAATGAGATATTGTTGAGTAAGATTATTTAGACATGACTGAGAGATAGTAACTTTGAATAAAAGTCTATACATTCCACTATGTTTGTTATTACGGACGTGGCACATATTTAATGGTGAATATTAATATTTCTATGTGTTTTTGAAATATGAAGGTCGATGTTTGTGTGACAGCCCACTCTTTTAAATGGTGAACTTCATCGTTGAACCATACGTAAGTTACTTGAAAGAAGAAATGACAGTGGGTCATGATGATGTCCGAATTGAGGTGTGGAGAAGCCTTGGAGACGTGGCAATAGTATGACTAACTAAGCTTTTCAACCACATTTTTTGTCAAACAAGATGCCCGAAGAGTGAAGAAAGAGTATATTAGTACCTATCTTCAAGAATAAATGAGACATTTTTACTAATTAGTGAGGGGTTAAGGTTATGAGACATACTATGAAACTTGTGAGAGATTCATTGAGCGCAGCCTAATAAAATGACGAATGTCGCTAAAAACTAATTCAGTTTTATGCCCGAGGGATCGATTACAGAGACGATTTTATTAATTCATCGACTTTTTTTTTACACAAAATTCATCGACTTTTGGAGACATATATAGTGAACACAAGAGGGCCTACATATGGTTTTAATAGACTTGGAGAATGCATATGACAAGATACCAAGGACTGACATGTGGTGGGCGGTGGAGAAACACAAAGTTCCAGCAAAGTGCACTGCCCTCGTAAGAGAAATTGACGATAATTGTCGGGGGAGCTCCCCAGCAATGCCCACCATGAGGGGCTCAGGGTTGATGGAATTTTGCAGGCTAGCACGAGACATAGGATACCAAACAAACGGGGACAGAGATTTACCCAGGTTCGGGGCCGTCGATGAGGTAAATCCCTTACTTCCTGCTTGTCTATCTTTGATTATCAAATATGTTGGGTTACAATGGGGTAGACGATAGGATGTTGTTGGTCGACTCGCTGAGAGGCAAGGATTCTAGATTTCTAGCTCTAACTTGCGTTGTTTCTACTTGTTGATTCCATCCCTTCGGCAGGCTCTCTCGTGGCCCTTATATTGCAGGCCAGTTCCCGAGAGTCTTGTCCGAATTCAACTATGTTATAAAGAGATCTACTCTAGCCTTTCCTTTAACGATGTCTTCTTGCCTTGTTCATTAAGAATCCGTCTTCAGGTAAGTCTCCTTTGCTCGAACCGACGTATAGGCCCAGCTTGGTTGTTAGGCGATCTTCATGGGCCCCTAGTTAGGCCGGAGGAGGTAGACTAATATCGGGTATCCGAAGGGTAATGCCCACATCAATAATGTTGTGACAAGTGTTTACGCATGTGACAGTGACAACGATATATTTCCAATCACGATAGAACTACATCAAGGGTCAGCCTTGAGCCCATATATGTTTTCCTTAGTGATGGATACGGTGACGAAGCATATACAAGAAGATTTTTCTTGGTGTATGCTCTTTGTTGATAATATGATGCTAGTAGATGAGACCAGGATTGTCGTAAATAGGAAGCTAGAGTTGTCGAGGTAAACTTTAGAATTTGTAGGACCAAGACCGTACTTGGCAAAAGTAATTTTAACATACCCAAGTTCGGTTCATGCATTATCCAAAGAAAATTGACATATTCAACAATTTTCTACTAATGTCCATGCTACCGATTTCCACGACATTTGGAAAAAGTCAAATAAAATGTAGAATTATCTGAAATTTCGGAATCCAGTGCAAGAAAAAATACAAAACCTGGAATTGTCTAGGTAGAAAAATGCTTGTCAAAAATTGCTATCATGTATGACTTAGGATTAACTTTCAAGCCAATGTGCCTCCTCTCTCCTAGTACCCGTGATCTCTCTCATGTCCCTCGCACTGAAATATGTCTCGTCTCTCCTGTCCACGGCAGCCCCGCTGGTCCACCCTCCAGCATTCTCATATCCTCCTCCTTCCCTACCTCCTTTCCTCCCTCCCACCCCACGACCGCGTGTCTCCACCTTAGATTAGGTAAATTCTAGGGTTTGCGCATTGGGGACATTTCTCAAAATAGTGTCGACTAAATTTGGTTTCCCTATTTTATATTACAAGGAAAGGTACTACTCATCGAAGAGGAAGGGACTAAATCAGCGATGACAATTAAATACGAGAAGATAGAACTGGAGGTACGAACCGCTGATATCATCCACAAACACAAGATCGTAGACAAGGAGTCTAGGTTAAAGATAAGTAAGATCAAAATATATGCACTCGAGAAGGAAACGTGCCTATGATGGCTATTCGCAACTATTGTTATCCTAGATGTGATTATCGACACATTGTTCAGATTAATGGTAGGATTATTGAGAAACACGAGATAGTCGTATGATGGGTTCACTTGTATGTTATGGATTCTATATCAATCTTATGCATAACAAGTGCCCTTTATTGAAAAAAATGTTCAGTTACGGATGGAGTCATTGAGAATGGCTCCACTCTGCTCCAACGACTATTTTACAAGAGACCACGGTGCTATCTTTCAACTCTATTACAATGGCTATTTTCCAAGCGTTATATATGCTCCCTCAGTCGCATACCAACTCACACTCCATCGCTCCCCGTCGAACCACCACTTTTTCATTCTTGTCAAACTACCTCCCCATCTCCATGCTTTGTCCACTGGCTTGTTCCAAGCGTTGATCATATTTATCTTGGAGAGATCTGACTAGAGCAAGCCGTGGGTAAAGCCTTGGGATGGGCAGAATCATCGGAACCACCACCAACACCTCTCCCTTCACACACTTGTAACTCCGTTCATTGTTCTCTCCGGGAGATGGCTGATAGGTGTTCTTAGTTAGAAGAAGATCACGATGTTAGAGAAATCGCACGGATGTGCAATCGGAGCCAAGCGTAGACGAAGCCAAACAGTGGTGCCACCGTTCGCCGCCACCAGCCGTAGAGGAAGTGACAAAGAGGAGGAGGAGGAGGAGGAGGAGGAGGAGGAGAAGCTGATTCTAATTAGTTTAGGTTTTCAAATATATTGTAATTCTTCTCATAGTAAATCGTGTCAGTAGTTTGTATAAAATCTTGTTCAGCTCACTTGATTGTCAAGAAAAATAGACATGAGTCAGCTCAGCTGATTGTCCAAAAAAAATTAACGTACTTCTTTCGATTCATATTACTTAACACTAGTATAGATTTTTTTTCTTCAATAAAGACACTAGTATAGATATATCTAGATACATTTTAATTGTAGATATATTTGTTTTAGCATCAAGTTATATGGACAGAAAAGTAGTGTTTTTGTTACATGTCTGTGTTATGTTCGTGCCCAGACCAAAACGTTTGCTGGCCCCATCCAAGCCGATATTCACAAGGCGCATGCTCATGGGCTTGTTTTTTTTTTTTTTTGAATCTCAGCAGGAGAGCTGCTGGTTTCATATATAGCAGGAGAAAAAAAACTGTACAGAAAGCAAAACGGTGGTGACCCACCGCCAGTTTAGGGTCTACTCTCGCCTTACAAGGTGTCGCGCACCGGCGAGCACCCAACTATTAGCCTCGTCCGCAATGAGGTGGACTAACCCCGAAACACTCAACTCCTTATTACAAAAAACTCGTCTGTTCCTCTCACGCCAAAGTTCCCACGCCACAAGGATGGTCAGCGAGGCGGCCCGGCGATCGGTGCCTGCGAGCTTGGATACCGCCCAGGAAAGGGCTAAGTCGTCGGCGTCCGGGGCCCGAATGGCCGGGTAGGAGAGCGAAAAGGCGGAGCGCTCCCAAACTTCCCTAGACCAAGGGCACTCAGCGAAGAGGTGCGCCGGGGTCTCCAGGTTCCGCCGGCAAAGAGCGCAAAAGTACTGATTAGGCATCCTGAAACGTAGGAGCCTATCAGCTGTGAAGACCCGGCGCTGCAACAAAAGCCACATGAAGAACTTGCACTTTGGAGGTGCCCAAGCCGGCCAAATATGGCGTAGAGGGGACTTCGCGCTCCCGTCAAATTGCAAGGCGTAGGCGGAGGAGGCGGAGTAAACCCCAGAGGCGGACTTCCACCTGAAGATGTCCTCGACCTGTGGGTCAATGTTGCACCCACGCACCACCTGGCGAAGGGCGACGAAGTCCAACAGCAGCTGAGGGGAGACCCTCCCACGCAGGTCAGTGAGCCAGTGGTCATCATCTAAAGCATCCGCCACCGTCTTGTTCTTGCGTCTTGAGGCCTCGAAGAGCAAGGGCCACTGCCTCCTCAGTGGTTCCCCGGCCCAGCTATCGGACCAGAAACTTGTCGCGGAATGGAGGTTGTGGAATGGAGGTTGGTATATGTGTTGCTATGCCCATCCATGATGTGCTCAGGCCGCAAAATCGATTGACATTGGCATGTACGGAGCCTATGCGTGTCACAATTCCAATTATCATTTTTTTTTCAGTTCTCACGTTTCATAAACATTCTAGCAGGGGCCAAATAGAAAAGACAGCAGACCCCAAGGCCTGATTTTTTTCAAAATGGGGTATACCTCGGCTTCTGCATCATGATGGTGCTCACGGCCATTTATTAGAAAGGATTCAAAATCGTATCTTTTACAACTCATGCATCACCGAGGATTGATACAAAAATCAACAATCGGAAACAACACATACTATGACTACACATCAACATAGCCTTCTAGTATGTCGTCAACCAGCCTGGCACAAGATATCCTAAATGATCATCATGAGCCGTGTACATCCAGAAGCCATGGCATCCCACTGCCCCTCCGGAGAGAGTAGGGTCCAAAGCTGAACCCAATAGAAACCCAAGGTCTGATTCCACCTACAGAAATTAGATTCGTCGGTTCAGCAGTTCAGGTCATGCTTTTGTTTCTCGCCGGCCGTCCCTAGGCACCAATGTCTGAAATTTCATTCGGGTTAGCTAATTTAGATAAACTTTCTTAGGATGTTATTGTAATTAATCATTTAAATGGTGCGAGTCACATCTAATGTTTATGCTACAAATAATTATTTCGTTAAGATATTTCGCATGCAATCACTATGAATTAACATGTTTTCATTCTCTTCACACTTCATGAGGCTACAACTGTATCCTTGAAATCCCATCTTTTGCGGGTTGCGAATCTGGTTAAATATAAGTTATAAGTTATTTAAAAGTATATCATCCAAAAGTTCTTTGAAATATGCATCCATTCATATACTTTGCAATGAGCTCTTTTGGCTCGATGATGTGCTACCTCCCGTTTGTTGTATTCTCCTGGAAAAGTTGTTTTATGTTGTTGAATTCATGGTACTGCAATGTTGTTTGAGAGGCAAATGAAGTGTTGCTGTAGAGAGCGTCAAAGTGTGTTCTAAAAGCTGTTGGAGTGAGTTCATAACCGTTGCTCCTTTTCTTTTTTAGCTCATGTTAACATCCAGTTAAAGGTGTTAGTAGAAATAGAAAACCGAGCAAACTTTGGGTGGTAGTTTTCTAAAGACCAAACTTCCAGTTGTATTTTTCTAAAGTGTGGATCTTTTAATGGTATCGAATCGATTTTTCCCTAGTGGGAGATAAGACCGGGACGTCCACACCACACCTATGTAAAATCTCTGCGTGGCTCAACATGGCTTTCTATATTTGTACCTAGCAGCGCAGCTCACAAACGCCATGAGATTCAGGCAGCCTAGTCCAGCCATCATCCAGAAGAATCGGTCTAGATGCCCCTCGTTCAGATTGTCGGGGATCCACCCTGGCCGGCCGCTGGTAGTCGTCGCCCACTGCACGACCGTAAGTAGGAAGGAGCTGAGGTAGTCGCCAGCCGCTACCACAAGGAATCCAAGCGCCGTGCACACGGTCTTCATAGCCGGCGGCGCCTGGCTGTAGAAGAAATCGAACTGCCCGATGGTGGTGAGCACCCCGCCAACACCCACCAGCGCGTACTGCGGCGCTTGCCACAACTCGCTTATCTTCTTCCGCGGCGCCGCGCGGAGGCGCACCGTCTCGACTACCGCCGCCGCGGCCATGGCAAGCACGGGCATGGTGAGGCCAGCGCCGATCCTTCGCAGATCCGATACGCCCTTCCCTCTCCCGGTGAGACGCCTGGCCAACGGCACGAACGCCCAGTCGTAGAGCGGGACCAGGACGATGACGGTAAGCACTTCGAAGGTGGACATGGACGCGGGCGGTACATGCACGGTGCCAACGGTGGCGTCCATCGACATGCCCTGCTCCAAGAACGTCGACGAAACCTGCGCCGACGCGGCGTAGAAGAACACGATGGTCGCCCAGAGCGGCAGCATCCGCACGAGAATCTTGAGCTCCTCCACTTGTGTCACGACGCACAGCCTCCACGGGCTGCACGGAGCTGGGGCAGCTGCCTCCTTGTCCGAAACCGCGACAATGGCGGCTTTGTCAAAGAATCTGATCAAGTAAGAAACAACAGAGATGCAGCTCGAGTCAAGAACGTTATTGAACAAGGAATTGTCAGAGAGTTCACTCATTGAACTAACTGACCGGAGATCAGTGGTGTGATCGATCCTCTGAACTCCCTTCATGTCACTGTCGTATTCCGGCAGCTCATACAAGAGAGAGCTATCGGCCGGTGGGTCAATACCAGAGTTCCTGACGGCGGCGACGACAACCTGGCAGACTCTGGTGAGGGGGCTACCTCGGGTTGGCTGAAATCTGTACGTCCGTGACGCCGCAACAAAGCAGAAGAGCCCGACGGCCAGGACGGCCACCGGGATGGTGAGGCCCAGCGCCCAGCCGTAGTGGTCCTGCACCCACACAATGGCGGTTCTGGATATGAGTGACGCGCAGTTCGTGTTGAACACGTACCAGTTGAAGAAGGAGCCTTTGTGCAGGCGCTCCAACGGGTCACCATCGTCGAACTGGTCGGCGCCGAAGGACATCAGGCACGGCCGGAGGCCGCCTAGCCCGATGGCGATCATGTAGAGGCCGAGAAACATGACGAACTCCTGAACCGATACCATGTTCGATGACGTAAATGACGCGCCGTTCTTGACGAGGAGTGGCAGGTACGCTGAGAGAGCTGTCATGATCATGCCCTGTCCAAAACAGAGAGGTCGAATATCTCAAATTGGAGATGACAAGATGCCAAGATGGATGCAGACTGCGGCGTGCGGTTTGATCATTGATTGAGGACTTGAGGACAAGACTGTTGGAAGGCGATTTAGGAACGTACCGCGACGCCGACGGAGCAGGAGACAACCATGGTGCGGTACTTTCCCCAGTAGGAGTCGGCGATGACGGCGCCGGCGAGCGGCATGACGAAGCACGTGGCCTGCCAGGTGGACAGGTTCCTCGCGGCGGCGACGTTGCTCTGGCCCAGGACGCCGGTGAGGTACGTGACGAGGTTGGACGAGATGCCGTAGAATGCGAGGCAATAGCAGAAATCTGTACCTGCGCATCACCGTCGTCCAAGAAGCAGCCGGACAAGAGTAAGACTATATTGAGCATCGCACGAGGAGTAGTTTTTGAGAACAGCCGAAAATAGCAAGAAATTAATCCATAGTTGAAATCCATCTCAACAGGAAGAAGAAGCTTACCGAGAATTGAGCGGCATCCTCGCCATCCACCCGTGCGATGCTTCAGCGCCGGGTTGCCATCGAAATCAAGGGACCCGTCGGTAGTGTATTCCTCTTGTACCTGCCCCAGAATTTTTTTGAGCAGAGGGGACTGGGAGAGAGAAAAGAATTTATCACGGGGGAGGCAGAGGAGAGGAGAGGGAGACGAGACCTGGAGAAGGGCCGCCGTGTGCTCGCCGGCGGAGGCCATGGGGAGAGCTGGGGAGCGTTCGACTTTCCCTTGTCCGATGCTGCAGTTGGCTAGTGCAGTGGGTGAAGATTACTCTACACTAATCTCGTGGTTGGCCTCTGCCGGGCGTCTTGGAATTTGGAATGGCTACAAATGATTCGGTAGCTCCTTGCAAACATTTCCTGATTATTTTTGAGACTGAGAGCGACAGGAACAGAGGCTTGTCTGAAATCGGGATAGGGCAAAGAGTTTTTGTACGTGAAGATTACTTCTAGAATTTGATTTTTCTAAAACTAATAATTTTCAAATAAAGGACACGTAGACAGTACACATACACAAACACATACGCAAATACTAAGGTGTATCTTTATGTTTTGATAAGAAAAAAATTATGGTGGACTAAATAATTTTTAAAACAGTTTATGAAAAATCCCAATCCAAAAAGTGCATGTTAGATGAATCATTTCGATAATAATTAGTTTATATAAGAATGGATAGGCCCATTAGGCTAAGAGAACTGAGCTCCAACTCAGTGGTAAGGCAAGACGAGTGCGCAGCCAGCCCACTCGGGTTCGAATCCCATCACGCGGTAATTTCGCGGGAGGGATGAACTTTAATTGGATTATTATCCTAGCGTCCATCCGCGGAGAGAGTCTCATTTCACCTCATTTCACCTAACAACGTATAGTCAAGGGAGGGATCATTCCCCCGTTGGTCAACGTTTATTAGGCTAGCTCGTCCTCTTCGGACTAGCCCGCTTTGTGCAGCAGAGAACCGTTTTTCCTTCTTCTAAAGCTTGAATTATGAAGTTACTTTCAGATTGTAGGTGAAGTTATACCCAGTTAAAAGTGCAGAAATTTTGAACAGCGCTTCTTGAGTCGTCTGACGGCCGCACCGGATTGCCAGAATCTGATGTCGCGCGATTGTGGAGATCGAACTGAATATGTTGTGTGCACGTACGGCAAACAGACTTCCACGAACCGTTGCTAGCCGGTGGACATTATTAAGGTTGCTAGCAGTAATCTGTACATTATTCAGGTTGCTACAAACAGACTCTCGTAGCTAGCTAGGCTGGTTTCTACAAGCAGTCTGTACATTATTCAGGTTGCTACAAACATGGTCAATACTGGTCGACCAGCAGCCAGCCTAGTTGTTAGACTTAGTATTGTAGGCCAACTGTGTAATCCATGCCGTATTGATATAGAACTTCATTGTACACCATTATATATATACTAGAAGGATACCCCGCGCGTTGCAGCGGAAATTTCTTCGATAACTCTATTTTGTAAAAAAACAAAAGGATATAAGTTAATTGGAATAGGATGTTATTTGTAGAAACATGCATGATTCAATTGGCGTAAATAGTCAAGAGGCTAACTAAAAAAAACTGACTAATTGGATATGTAGTGGGTGGCTAAAAGTTGATGATGTGGATAATTGGATGGCTTAAAAATAGATGATGTGGCTTGCATGTAGAGTATTAATGAATGTTAGTGGGGGATGACATGGACAATTGGATGGCTAATAAAATGGATGATGTGGATAGCTTGCATGTCGAGATAGACAACTTAAATGACCCTCTAGTGGGGTTTTGCTTTATAAGAGATATAGATGAGATAGGCCACCCCATAGAGGGTTGAGCCACTTCCCCCAAACCCTTTATTTTACATGGTATCAGCCTAAACTTAGATCCTCCCCACCCCAACCGCCACCGCCGCCGCGCCCAAAACCCTAGGGTCGCCTCCCCCGCCGCCGCGCCCAAAACCTTAGGGCCGCCTCCGCCGCCGCCGCGCCCAAAACCCTAGGGCCGCCTCCGTCGCCGCTCTGTCTGCTTTCGCCTCGGCCGCCGCCAGCTCCGGGTCTATCACCGCATCGCTTGCCGCCCTCCTCAACCTCTCGCCCCGCGATCCGGCTTCAACGGTGCCCCGGTGTTTCGGCACCACCGCAGTTGGTTCGATGTTCTCGGCTCCGATCTAGCCGACTACCGCGACAGCCGCGCTTACGCTCTCCGTCACCACGACGACGGTCTCGCCCGCGCCGCCGCCCGTGGCCTCCACTGGCTCGTCCCCGACACTCGCCATCCTACCGGCGGTCTCGGGGGCCCTCGAAGCCCCGCCCGCGGCTGCGACTCCCACCGCCGTTAGGCCGCTTGCTGCCCCGGGCGCCGACTCAGTCGTGCTTTCCGGGCCGTTCCACTTCGACAACCTGATCACCATCCGACTCATGCCGGACAACTACTTGTTCTGGCGTGCCAAGGGTCTTCCACTGCTCTGCTGCCGCTCCCTCTTTAGGTACGTCGATGGTTCTCTGCCATGCCCTCCGCAAGTCATCGTCACCATCCATAGTCTGGCCCTCAACCCGGAGCACCATGTGTGGGTGCAGCAGGATCAGGCGATCCTCTCCGCCATCCAGGGTTCCCTGGGCAACAGGGTGGCTGGCCTCTGCCTCTTCGCTGCCACCTCCATGGACGCCTGGACGAGGTCTCCACCTCCCGGCCTCTCGATGGCTCTTCGTAGCGAGCTCCACTACAAGAAAAGTTTCCATGGCCGACGAAGTTGAAGTTGCGTCGTGGTTGCTGATGCGCCATGGCCGACGATTTTTGCTCTCTCCGTGGTGCATGTCAAAACTTTTTTTTCTCGTTTTTGAGGCCACCTAGCCCGACGAAAACTTCCAAAACATCGCGTATGGTGGCCCGGGACGTGGTGCATCATGAATTCTTGGGTGCGTCGGCCGAGTCAACGCAAATCCGCACTGCCCAGGGATGTAGGCCCAGATGGCAGCCTCTCTAGCATTGTTTTTTTCTCGATCGTGCCATCACGTTCAACGCTCTCCGATCGAGTCGTTTACGATGCAGGATCATGGGTCCCGCATGTCATCCTCTATGAACCAAAATTATTTCTTTTCTTGGATCTTTTTTTGACCCCATGATTTCTGGCTACTTCCTTTTTCTTTTGATCTCACATCAAGAAGCTCGACTCCTCCACCACGACCTACTTCAACAAGATGAAGGTGCTGGCGGACATGCTGGCCTCCATCGGTCAGTCGCTCCGCGACGAGGAGTTCGCTGGCTTCATCATCAAGGGCCTCGACGCCGAGTACGACAATCTCATGGAGGCCATCCACAACTCCAAGACGCAGATGCCTACTCACGAGCTCTACTCACGCCTCCTCTTCACCGAGCAGCGTGTCGAGGCTCGCCACTCCTCCGCAACCATAGCCGAGCAGCCGACGGCCTACTGGGCCGCGCATGGTCAGCGCCAGCCGGCTTCCCCGTCCACTGGCAAGGCTGCCCCGCCCCTGCCACTAGTGGAAAATGGGGGTTTAGCACCAGTTGGTACAGCCCATTTTTACCGGCTGACCAACCGGTGCATGCACCGACCTCGGGTGGGGCTCCCAATGCCCGTGTGTGCCAATTGTGCGGCCGTGAAAAACACGTCACCTCCAGGTGCCACCGACGCTTTCAGAGGAGCTTCCTCGTACTCGGCAACGACGGCAGGGGCAACGAGCGCCAATTTGCAATGGCCGACTTCGGCCCCCCACTGCCCCGGCTGCCCCCGTTGCCACCAAGGACAAGAAACGGCGCGCCGAGCAGGGGTACACCCTGTCCTACCCTATTGATCCAGCGTGGTACATGGACACCGGCCCACGGATCATACGACGAACGAGCTCAACAAGCTCGCCACCTACCGGCCCTACTATGGGCACGACAAGGTTCACACCGCCGATGGTGTAGGTATGCCCATCTCTCACATTGGCCAAGCATTTATTTTAACTAGTCATCCTTCTAGGCAGCTCAACCTTCGTAATATTCTACGAGTACCGTCGGTTACTCGTAATATTTTATCTGTTCCTAAGCTCACCCTTGATAATAATGTCCTCTGTGAATTTCACCCTTTCGATCTCTTTGTTAAGGACCGAGCAACCCAAGACGTTCTGCTTAGTGGTCGCTTGAGCCAAGGCTTGTACCGTTTGGAGGATCCATCCTCCCCGCGCATCTTTAGCGGTGTTCGTGTGTCGCCATCACAGTGGCACGCGCGCCTTGGCCACCCTGCCACCCCGTCGTTCGCCACATCCTTCACCGCCATGAGCTGCTATTAGAGTCTAGCAATAAAGAGATGTATGTGTGTGATGCTCCCATTTGTTTCATCTACTAGAGAAGTAAAGAGTCATCTTGAACTTGTGTTTTCCGATGTGTGGGGTCCAGCACAAACATTTGTTAGTGGTCACAACTACTATGACAGTTTTATTGATGCTTATAGTAGATTTACATGGCTTTATCTTCTTAAGTGCAATTCTGATGTGTTTGATATATTCATTTAGTTTCAATTGCATGTTGAACGTCTACTCAAGCATAAAATCATACATGTTCGGTCTGATTGGGGGGGGGGGGGGCGAATATCGCAACCTCAACACCTTCTTTAATAAGCTTGGGATCTCTCATCATTTATCATGCCCACATACAAATCAAAAAAATGGCACCGTTGAGCGCAAACATCGCATGTAGTTGAGACCAGCCTCACACTTCTTCCTCATGCTTCTGTACCCTTTCGCTTTTGGAGTGATGCCTTTGCCACCGCATGTTTTCTTATTAATCGATTACCTACGTGTGTCCTTATTATGAAAACTCCCATTGAGCTTCTCTTGCATGAAACTCATGACTATAACTTTTTCAAGGTGTTCGGGTGTGCCTGTTGGCCCCATCTTCGTCCATATAATAATCGAAAACTTGAGTTTCGGTCCAAAAAATGTGTGTTCTTGGGGTATAATTCTCTCCATAAAGGCTACAAATGCCTTCATGTGCCAACAAATCGTTTCTACATATCTCGTGATGTTGTCTTTGATGAGAACGTCTTCCCCTTTTCCGCCATGCCACAGCCACCTATCACAACCCCATCTATGAATTCATCTCCTATTATGCCTGGCAAATTTGAAGATGTTGCGTATTCGCATGTGTTGTTACCTAACCATGGCGCAGGAACTAGACGCAGAGCTCGCTTGGAACTCCTACCCGATGCACCTGCGTCACCCGTGGCGCACATCGATCGGCCGGTGCATGCGCATGCACCATCTCCTGCCATCGACCCCGCCTCCGGAGCGACTCCTGCTACTGCGCCTAGGCCGGCGCCCACGTCATCCTCCCCCGAGCGGCCCACGTCGCCGCCTGATGTTTTGCAGAGCATGCAGTTGGGAAACCCCAAGAGGAAGGTATGAAGAGCACAACAGCAAGTTTTCCCTCAGTAAGAAATCAAGGTTTACTCGACCAGTAGGAGAAAGAAATCACTTCTGAAGGTGTTGCTGGCTGACTTTGGCAGGGCACACTAACCGTGTCAGCAACTACGTGGAACATGCACACAACACAAACACAATACTTTGCCCCAACCTACAGTGAGGTTGTCAATCTCACCAGTTTTGCTGAAAACAAAGGATTGACCTTATAGTGTGGAAAGAGATGTTTGTTTGCAGTGGAATTACAGAGAACAGTGTTTGCAGTAAGTAAACACAACACGATGATTTTATCAGTGCAAAAGAAAGGATCGGGGTCCACAGTTCACTAGAAGTGTCTCTCCATACGGATAAATAACATGCTGGGTTAATAAATTACAGTTGGGCAATTGACAGAAAAAAAAGACCATACATGACAAGTGATACGTCTCAAACGTATCTATAATTTCTTATGTTCCATGCTACTTTTATGATGATACTCACATGTTTTATACACATTTTATGTCATTATTATGCATTTTTCGGCACTAACCTATTGACGAGATGCCGAAGAGCCAGTTGCTGTTTTCTGCTGTTTTTGGTTTCAGAAATCCTAGTAAGGAAATATTCTCGGAATTGGACGAAATCAACGCCCAGGGGCTTATTTTTCCACGAAGCTTCCAGAAGACCGAGGGAGATACAAAGTGGGGCCACGAGGCGACGCCACACTAGGGCGGCGCGGCCCAGGTCCTGTCCGTGCGGCCCTAGCGTGTGGGGCCCCCGTGACTCCTCCGACTCCGCCCTTCCGCCTACTTAAAGCCTTCGTCGCGAATACCCCAGTACCGAGAGCCACGATACGGAAAACCTTCCAGAGACACCGCCACCGCCAATCCCATCTCGGGGGATTCAGGAGATCGCCTCTGGCACCCTGCCGGAGAGGGGAATCATCTCCCGGAGGTCTCTTCACCGCCATGATCGCCTCCGGATCGATGTGTGAGTAGTTCACCCCTGGACTATGGGTCCATAGCAGTAGCTAGATGGTCGTCTTCTCCTCATTGTGCTATCATGTTCGATCTTGTGAGCTGCCTATCATGATCAAGATCGTCTATTAGTAATCCTTCATGTTGTGTTTGTTGGGATCCGATGAATATTGAATACTATGTCAAGTTGATTATCAATCTATCATATATGTTGTTTATGTTCTTGCATGCTCTCCGTTGCTAGTAGAGGCTCTGGCCAAGTTGATACTTGTAACTCCAAGAGGGAGTATTTATGCTCGATAGTGGGTTCATGCCTCCATTAAATGCAGGACGAGTGAGAAAGTTCTAAGGTTGTGGATGTGCTGTTGCTACTAGGGATAAAACATCGATGCTTTGTCTAAGGATATTTGTGTTGATTACATTACGCACCATACTTAATGCAATTGTCTGTTGTTTACAACTTAATACCAGAAGGGGTTCGGATGATAACCTGAAAATGGACTATTTAGGCATAGATGCATGCTGGATAGCGGTCTATGTACTTTGTCGTAATGCCCTGATTAAATCTCATAGTACTCATCATGATATATGTATGTGCATTGTTATGTCTTCTTTATTTGTCAATTGCCCAACTGTAATTTGTTCACCCAACATGCTATTTATCTTATGGGAGAGACACCACTAGTGAACTGTGGACCCCGGTCCATTCTTTACATCTGAAATACAATCTACTGCAATTGTTCTTTACTGTTCTTCGCAAACAAACATCATCATCCACACTATACATCTAATACTTTGTTACAGCAAGCTGGTGAGATTGACAACCTCACTATTACGTTGGGGCAAAGTACTTTGGTTGTGTTGTGCAGGTTCCACGTTGGCGCCGGAATCCGTGGTGTTGCGCCGCACTACATTTCGCCGCCATCAACCTTCAACGTGCTTCTTAGCTCCTACTGGTTCGATAAACCTTGGTTTCTTACTGAGGGAAAACTTGCTACTGTACGCATCACACCTTCCTCTTGGGGTTCCCAACGGACGTGTGTTAACTGCACGCATCAAGCACTTTTTCTAGCGCCGTTGCCAGGGAGATCAAGACACGCTGCAAGGTGAGTCTTCCACTTCCAATCTCTTTACTTTGTTTTTGTCTTGCTTTATTTTATTTACTACTTTGTTTGCTGCACTAAAACAAAACACAAAAAAATTAGTTGCTAGCTTTACTTTATTTACTGTCTTGTTTGCGTTCTCCATATTAAAAACACAAAAAAATTAGTTACTTGCATTTACTTTGTTTTGTTATCATGTCTAGCTTTGTACCTATTACTTCCTCACCTGAGGAATTAGTTTTTACTTTCAAACAAGGGGATGAGGAGAGTTTTAAAGATGCTTGGTCTAGAATTTTTGATTCTTATCGTAAAGCTGAACCTCAAATGACTCTAAGTTTGCTCCTTAGTAACTTTTATTTTGGGCTTATGATTCGCTATAGATATGCCTTAGATGCTGTAGTGGGAGGAGATTTCCTTCATTGCAATGGGGATCAAGCTTTTAATGCCATAAAAAAATTGGTTGCATCACATAGTTCAGCTAATAACTTTGATTCAGCTCTTATTAGCATTTATAATAGATTAAACACTCCTGAGACAAGTGCATCTTGCTTGAAAGAAAAGTATAGTTATGTTCGTAACCGTCTTGATAAAGTGTTAGTGAACTCTGAACCTTCAATGTGGGACCCTACTATTAAAGTTATTATTGGTGGTGAAACTTTTCATGCCCATTGTGATATTATGTCTGAATTTTGCCTTATGCCTAAGAGTATTTATGAATCTTTGACACTTTGGGGACTCGTTGAAGGGGGAGAAGGAGTAACTCTTATTGATAACTCTGTTATATTTCCTAAGGGAATAGCCAAGTGTGTGCACACAACCATTCTTGGAAGAACGGTATCCACTGATTATCTTGTTATTGAATGTGTAGGAACAGGACAAATCACACTTGGAAGATCCCTGCTAAAACTATTGGGAGCAATCATAGATGTGGGAGAAGGCACCCTAAAATTCACCTCTACACCGGGAGGCAGACATGTATTCCCTAAACCAAAGAGTAAGAAAAAGAGTAAGAAGGGTAGGCGTAAAGCCCGAGGTAATAATGTTGATGCTTCATCTCTTGATAATACTTGATTCACACTTTCTGCGCCTAGCTGAAAGGCGATAAAGAAAAGCGCTTATGGGAGACAACCCATTATTTTACTACAGTACATTTGTTTTATATTTGAGTCTTGGAAGTTGTTACTACTGTAGCAACCTCTCCTTATCTTTATTTTATTGCATTGTTGTGCCAAGTAAAGTCTTTGATAGTAAAGTCAATACTAGATTTGGATTACTGCGCAGAAACAGATTTCTTGCTGTCACGAATTTGGGCAGGGTTCTCTGTAGGTAACTCAGACAAATCTGCCAATTTACGTGCGTGATCCTCAGATATGTACGCAACTTTCATTCAATTTGAGCATTTTCATCTGAGCAAGTTAAGTGCCCCTGTAAAATTCGTCTTTACGGACTGTTCTGTTTTGACAGATTCTGCCTTTTATTTCGCATTGCCTGTTTTGCTATGTTCGATGGATTTCTTTTTTCCATTAACTTTCAGTAGCTTTGTGCAATGTCCAGAAGTGTTAAGAATGATTATGTCACCTCTGAATATATGAATTTTCAATTATGCACTAACCCTCTAATGAGTTTGTTTTGAGTTTGGTGTGGAGGAAGTTTTCAAGGGTCAAGAGAGGAGGATGATACAATATGATCAAGAAGAGTGAAAAGTCTAAGCTTGGGGATGCCCCCGTGGTTCATCCCTGCATATTTCAAGAAGACTCAAGCATCTAAGCTTGGGGATGCCCAAGGCATCCCTGATGCGTGTGGTTGACACGTCCGTTGGGAACCCCAAGAGGAAGGTGTGATGCGCACAGCGGCAAGTTTCCCTCAGTAAGAAACCAAGGTTTAATCGAACCAGTAGGAGTCAAGAAGTACGTTGAAGGTTGATGGCGGCGGGATGTAGTGCGGCGCAACACCAGAGATTCCGGCGCCAACGTGGAACCTGCACAACACAACCAAAGTACTTTGCCCCAACGAAACAGCGAGGTTGTCAATCTCACCGGCTTGCTGTAACAAAGGATTAACCGTATTGTGTGGAAGATGATTGTTTGCAGAAAACAGTAAAACAAGTATTGCGATGGGATTGTATTTCAGTATAGAGAATTGGACCGGGGTCCACAGTTCACTAGAGGTGTCTCTCCCATAAGATAAACAGCATGTTGGGTGAACAAATTACAGTTGGGCAATTGACAAATAAAGAGGGCATGACCATGCACATACATATTATGATGAGTATAGTGAGATTTAATTGGGCATTACGACAAAGTACATAGACCGCTATCCAGCATGCATCTATGCGTAAAAAGTCCACCTTCAGATTATCATCCGAACCCCCTCCAGTATTAAGTTGCTAACAACAGACAATTGCATTAAGTATTGCGCGTAATGTAATCAGTAACTACATCCTTGAACATAGCACCAATGTTTTATCCCTAGTGGCAACAGCACATCCATAATCTTAGAGGTTTTTGTCACTCCCCCAGATTCACGGAGACATGAACCCACTATCGAGCATAAATACTCCCTCTTGGAGTTATAAGCATCTACTTGGCCATAGCATCTACTAGTAACGGAGAGCATGCAAGATCATAAACAACACATAGACATAACTTTGATAATCAACATAACAAGTATTCTCTATTCATCGGATCCCAACAAACGCAACATATAGAATTACAGATAGATGATCTTGATCATGTTAGGCAGCTCACAGGATCCGACAATGAAGCACAATGGGGAGAAGACAACCATCTAGCTACTACTATGGACCCATAGTCCAGGGGTAGACTACTCACACATCACTCCGGAGGTGACCATGGCGGCGTAGAGTCCTCCGGGAGATGAATCCCCTCTCCGGCAGGGTGCCGGAGGCGATCTCCTGAATCCCCCGAGATGGGATTGGCGGCGGCGGCGTCTCAGTAAGGTTTTCCGTATCGTGGCTCTCGGTACTGGGGGTTTCGCGACGGAGGCTTTAAGTAGGCGGAAGGGCGGGTCAGGAGGCGGCACGAGGGGCCCACACCACAGGGCCGCGCCGCCCTAGGGTGTGGCCACCTCGTGGCCCCACTTCGTCTCCTCTTAGGTCTTCTGGAAGCTTCGTGGCAAAATAGGACCCTGGGCGTCGATTTCGTCCAATTCCGAGAATATTTCGTTACTAGGATTTCTGAAACCAAAAACTGCAGAAAACAGCAACTGGCACTTCGGCATCTTGTTAATAGGTTAGTTCCAGAAAATGCATGAATATGACATAAAGTGTGCATAAAACATGTAGATAACATCAATAATGTGGCATGGAACATAAGAAATTATCGATACGTCGGAGACGTATCAGCATCCCCAAGCTTAGTTCTGCTCGTCCCGAGCAGGTAAAACGATAACACAGATAATTTCTGGAGTGACATGCCATCATAACCTTGATCATACTATTTGTAAAGCATAAGTGAATGCAGCGATCAAAACAATGTATATGACATGAGTAAACAAGTGAATCATATAGCAAAGACTTTTCATGAATAGTACTTCAAGACAAGCATCAATAAGTCTTGCATAAGAGTTAACTCATAAAGCAATAAATCAAAGTAAAGGTATTGAAGCAACACAAAGGAAGATTAAGTTTCAGCGGTTGCTTTCAACTTGTAACATGTATATCTTATGGATATTGTCAATATAGAGTAATATAATAAGTGCAATATGCAAGTATGTAGGAATTAATGCACAGTTCACACAAGTGTTTGCTTCTTGAGGTGGAGAGAAATAGGTGAACTGACTCAACAATGAAAGTAAAATAATGGTCCTCCATAGAGGAAAAGCATCGATTGCTGTATTTGTGCTAGAGCTTTGATTTTGAAAACATGAAACAATTTTGTCAACGGTAGTAATAAAGCATATGTATCATGTAAATTATATCTTACAAGTTGCAAGCCTCATGCATAGTATACTAATAGTGCCCGCACCTTGTCCTAATTAGCTTGGACTACCGGATCATCACAATGCACATGTTTTAACCAAGTGTCACAAAGGGGTACCTCTATGCCGCCTGTACAAAGGTCTAAGGAGAAAGCTCGCATTGGATTTCTCGCTATTGATTATTCTCAACTTAGACATCCATACCGGGACAACATAGACAACAGATAATGGACTCCTCTTTTATGCATAAGCATGTAACAACAATTAATAATTTTCTCATATGAGATTGAGGATATATGTCCAAAACTGAAACTTCCACCGTGGATCATGGCTTTAGTTAGCGGCCCAATGTTCTTCTCTAACAATATGCATGCTTAACCATAAGGTGGTAGATCTCTCTTACTTCAGACAAGACGAACATGCATAGCAACTCACATGAAATTCAACAAAGAATAGTTGATGGCATCCCCAGTGAACATGGTTATCGCACAACAAGCAACTTAATAAGAGATAAAGTGCATAAGTACATATTCAATACCACAATAGTTTTTAAGCTATTTGTCCCATGAGCTATATATTGTAAAGGTGAATGATGAAATTTTAAAGGTAGCACTCAAGCAATTTACTTTGGAATGGCGGAAAATACCATGTAGTAGGTAGGTATGGTGGACACAAATGGCATAGTGGTTGGCTCAAGTATTTTGGATGCATGAGAAGTAATCCCTCTCGATACAAGGTTTAGGCTAGCAAGGCTTATTTGAAACAAACACAAGGATGAACTGGTGCAGCAAAACTCACATAAAAGACATATTGTAAACATTATAAGACTCTACACCGTCTTCCCTGTTGTTTGATACGTCTCCGACGTATCGATAATTTCTTATGCTCCATGCCACATTATTGATGTTATCTACATGTTTTATGCACACTTTATGTCATATTCGTGCATTTTCTGGAACTAACCTATTAACAAGATGCCGAAGTGCCGATTCTTTGTTTTCTGCTGTTTTTGGTTTCAGAAATCCTAGTAAGGAAATATTCTCGGAATTGGACGAAATCAACGCCCAGGGGCCTATTTTCCACGAAGCTTCCAGAAGTCCGAAGACGAAACGAAGAGGGGCCACGAGGCAGCCAGAGCATAGGGCGGCGCGGCCCCTGCCCTGGCCGCGCGGCCCTATGGTCTGGGCCCCTCGCGCCGCCTCTTGACCTACCCTTCCGCCTACTTAAAGCCTCCATGACGAAACCCCCAGTACCGAGAGCCACGATACGGAAAACCTTACTGAGACGCCGCCGCCGCCGATCCCATCTCGGGGGATCCAGGAGATCGCCTCCGGCACCCTGCCGGAGAGGGGAATCATCTCCCGGAGGACTCTACGCCGCCATGGTCGCCTCCGGTGTGATGTGTGAGTAGTCTACCCCTGGACTATGGGTCCATAGCAGTAGCTAGATGGTTGTCTTCTCCCCATTGTGCTATCATTGTCAGATCTTGTGAGCTGCCTAACATGATCAAGATCATCTATCTGTAATTCTATATGTTGCGTTTGTTGGGATCCGATGAATAGAGAATACTTGTTATGTTGATTATCAAAGTTATATCTATGTGTTGTTTATGATCTTGCATGCTTTCCGTTACTAGTAGATGCTCTGGCCAAGTAGATGCTTGTAACTCCAAGAGGGAGTACTTATGCTCGATAGTGGGTTCATGCCGCATTGACACCGGGACGGTGATGAGAAAGTTCTAAGGTTGTGTTGTGCTGTTGCCACTAGGGATAAAACATTGATGCTATGTCTAAGGATGTAGTTGTTGATTACATTACGCACCATACTTAATGCAATTGTCTGTTGCTTTGCAACTTAATACTGGAGGGGGTTCGGATGATAACCTGAAGGTGGACTTTTTAGGCATAGATGCAGTTGGATGGCGGTCTATGTACTTTGTCGTAATGCCCAATTAAATCTCACTATACTCATCATGATATGTATGTGCATGGTCATGCTCTCTTTATTTGTCAATTGCCCAACTGTAATTTGTTCACCCAACATGCTGTTCGTCTTATGGGAGAGACACCTCTAGTGAACTGTGGACCCCGGTCCAATTCTCTTTACTGAAATACAATCTACTGCAATACTTGTTCTACTGTTTTCTGCAAACAATCATCTTCCACACAATACGGTTAACTCTTTGTTACAGCAAGCCGGTGAGATTGACAACCTCACTGTTTCGTTGGGGCAAAGTACTTTGGTTGTGTTGTGCAGGTTCCACGTTGGCGCCGGAATCTTTGGTGTTGCGCCGCACTACATCCCGCCGCCATCAACCTTCAACGTGCTTCTTGGCTCCTCCTGGTTCGATAAACCTTGGTTTCTTTCTGAGGGAAAACTTGCTGCTGTGCGCATCATACCTTCCTCTTGGGGTTCCCAACGAACGTGTGAGTTACACGCCATCAAGCTCTTTTTCTGGCGCCGTTGCCGGGGAGATCAAGACACGCTGCAAGGGGAGTCTCCACTTCTCAATCTCTTTACTTTGTTTTTGTCTTGCTTAGTTTTATTTACTACTTTGTTTGCTGCACTAAATCAAAACACAAAAAAATTAGTTGCTAGTTTTACTTTATTTGCTATCTTGTTTGCTATATCAAAAACACAAAAAAATTAGTTACTTGCATTTACCTTATCTAGTTTGCTTTATTTATTTGTCTTGCACTCTATATTAAAAATACAAAAAAAAATTAGTTACTTTTGTTACCATATCTGAACCTGTTACTTCTTCGCCTGAAGAATTAGTCTTCACTTTTAAACAAGGGGATGAGGAGAGTTTTAAGGATGCTTGGTCTAGAATTTTTACTTCTTATCGTAAAACTGAACCTCAAATGACTCTAAGTTTGCTCCTTAGTAATTTTTATTTTGGTCTTATGGTTCGCTATAGATATGCTTTGGATACTTTAGTGGGAGGAGATTTCCTTCATTGCAATGGGGATCAAGCTTTTAATGCCATAAAGAAGTTGGTTGCATCACATGATTCAGCTAATAACTTTGATTCAGCCCTCACTAGCATATATAGTAGATTAAATAATCTCGAGATAAGTACATCTCGCTTGAATGATAACTATTGCCACGTTCGTAATCGTCTTGAACAAGTTTTAGTGAACTCTAAACTCTCATTGTGGGATCCTGCTATTAAAATTGTTATCGGTGATCGAACTCTCCATGCCTACTGTGATATTATGTATGAATTTTGCCTTATGCCTGAAAGTATTTATAAATCTTTGAAACTTTGGGGAGTTGATGAAGGAGGAGAAGAAATAACTCTCATTGATAACTCTACTATAGTTCCTAAAGGAATAGCCGCAGGTGTGCATACAACCATTCTTGGAAGGACAATATCCATTGATTATCTTGTTATTGAAACAGGAAAACTCACACTTGGAAGATCCCTGCTGAAACTATTGGGAGCAGTCATTGATGTTGGAGAAGGCACTCTGAAATTCACCTCTATACCGGGGGGAAATCATTTATTTCCTAAACCCAAGGGAAAGAAAAACAATAAGAAAGGTAAGGGTAAAGCCCAAGGTAAGGTTGACGCACCATCTCTTGATAATACTTGATACACACTTTCTGCGCCTAGCTGAAAGGCGTTAAAGAAAAGCGCTTATGGGAGACAACCCATGGTTTTTACTACAGTACTTTGTTTTTATTTTGTGTCTTGAAAGTTGTTTACTACTGTAGCAACCTCTCCTTATCTTAGTTTAGTGTTTTGTTGTGCCAAGTAAAGTCGTTGATAGAAAAGTTCATACTAGATTTGGATTACTGCGCAGAAACAGATTTCTTTTCTGTCACGAATCTGGGCTGTTTTCTCTGTAGGTAACTCAGAAAATTATGCCAATTTATGTGAGTGATCCTCAGATATGTACGCAACTTTCATTCAATTTGAGCATTTTCATTTGAGCAAGTCTGGTGCCTCGCTAAAATTCGTCAATACGAACTGTTCTGTTTTGACAGATTCTGCCTTTTATTTCGCATTGCCTCTTTTGCTATGTTGGATGAATTTCTTTGATCCATTAATTTCCAGTAGCTTTATGCAATGTCCAGAAGTGTTAAGAATGATTGTGTCACCTCTGAACATGTTAATTTTTATTGTCGCTAACCCTCTAATGAGTTGTTCTAAGTTTGGTGTGGAGGAAGTTTTCAAGGATCAAGAGAGGAGTATGATGCAACATGATCAAGGAGAGTGAAAGCTCTAAGCTTGGGGATGCCCCGGTGGTTCACCCCTGCATATATCAAGAAGACTCAAGCGTCTAAGCTTGGGGATGCCCAAGGCATCCCCTTCTTCATCGACAACATTATCAGGTTCCTCCCCTGAAACTATATTTTTATTCCATCACATCTTATGTGCTTTTTCTTGGAGCGTCGGTTTGTTTTTGTTTTTTGTTTTGTTTGAATAAAATGGATCCTAGCATTCACTTTATGGGAGAGAGACACGCTCCGCTGTAGCATATGGACAAGTATGTCCTTGGTTTCTACTCATAGTATTCATGGCGAAGTTTCTCCTTCGTTAAATTGTTATATGGTTGGAATTTGAAAATGATACATGTAGTAATTGCTATAAATGTCTTGGGTAATGTGATACTTGGCAATTGTTGTGCTCATGTTTAAGCTCTTGCATCATATGCTTTGCACTCATTAATGAAGAAATACATAGAGCATGCTAAAATTTGGTTTGCATATTTGGTTTCTCTAAGGTCTAGATAATTTCTAGTATTGAGTTTGAACAACAAGGAAGACGGTGTAGAGTCTTATAATGTTTTCAATATGTCTTTTATGTGAGTTTTGCTGCACTGGTTCATCCTTGTGTTTGTTTCAAATAAGCCTTGGTAGCCTAAACCTTGTATCGAGAGGGAATACTTCTCATGCATCCAAAATACTTGAGCCAACCACTATGCCATTTGTGTCCACCATACCTACCTACTACATGGTATTTTCCGTCATTCCAAAGTAAATTGCTTGAGTGCTACCTTTAAAATTCCATCATTCACCTTTGCAATATATAGCTCATGGGAAAAATAGCTTAAAAACTATTGTGGTATTGAATATGTAATTATGCACTTTATCTCTTATTAAGTTGCTTGTTGTGCGATAACCATGTTCACTGGGGACGCCATCAACTATTCATTGTTGAATTTCATGTGAGTTGCTATGCATGTCCGTCTTGTCTGAAGTAAGAGAGATCTACCACCCTATGGTTAAGCATGCATATTGTTAGAGAAGAACATTGGGCCGCTAACTAAAGCCATGATCCATGGTGGAAGTTTCAGTTTTGGACATATATCCTCAATCTCAAATGAGAAAATTATTAATTGTTGTTACATGCTTATGCATAAAAGAGGAGTCCATTATCTGTTGTCTATGTTGTCCCGGTATGGATGTCTAAGTTGAAGAATAATCAATAGCGAGAAATCCAATGCGAGCTTTCTCCTGAGACCTTTGTACAGGCGGCATAGAGGTACCCCTTTGTGACACTTGGTTAAAACAGTGCATTGTGATGATCCGGTAGTCCAAGCTAATTAGGACAAGGTGCGGGCACTATTAGTACACTATGCATGAGGCTTGCAACTTATAAGATATAATTTACATGATACATATGCTTTATTACTACCGTTGACAAAATTGTTTCATGTTTTCAAAATCAAAGCTCTAGCACAAATATAGCAATCGATGCTTTTCCTCTATGGAGGACCATTCTTTTACTTTCAATGTTGAGTCAGTTCACCTATTTCTCTCCACCTCAAGAAGCAAACACTTGTGTGAACTATGCATTGATTCCTACATACTTGCTTATTGCACTTATTATACTACTCTATGTTGACAATATCCATGAGATATACATGTTACAAGTTGAAAGCAACCGCTGAAACTTAATCTTCTTTTGTGTTGTTTCAATACCTTTACTTTGAATTATTGCTTTATGAGTTAACTCTTATGCAAGACTTATTGATGCTTGTCTTGAAGTGCTATTCATGAAAAGTCTTTGCTATATGATTCACTTGTTTACTCATGTCATGTACATTGTTTTGATCGCTGCATTCACTACATATGCTTTACAAATAGTATGATCAAGATTATGATGGCATGTCACTCCAGAAATTATCTGTGTTATCGTTTTACCTGCTCGGGACGAGCAGAACTAAGCTTGGGGATGCTGATACGTCTCCGACGTATCGATAATTTCTTATGTTCCATGCCACATTATTGATGTTATCTACATGTTTTATGCACACTTTATGTCATATTCGTGCATTTTACGGAACTAACCTATTAACAAGATGCTGAAGTGCCGATTCTTTGTTTCATGCTGTTTTTGGTTTCAGAAATCCTAGTAAGGAAATATTCTCGGAATTGGACGAAATCAACGCCCGAGGGGCCTATTTTTCCACGAAGCTTCCAGAAGTCCGAAGACGAAACGAAGAGGGGCCACGAGGCAGCGGAGCATAGGGCGGCGCGGCCCCTGCCCCTGGCCGCGCGGCCCTATGGTCTGGGCCCCTCGCGCCGCCTCTTGACCTACCCTTCCGCCTACTTAAAGCCTCCGTGACGAAACCCCCAGTACCGAGAGCCACGATACGGAAAACCTTACTGAGACGCCGCCGCCGCCGATCCCATCTCGGGGGATCCAGGAGATCGCCTCCGGCACCCTGCCGGAGAGGGGAATCATCTCCCGGAGGACTCTACGCCGCCATGGTCGCCTCCGGTGTGATGTGTGAGTAGTCTACCCCTGGACTATGGGTCCATAGCAGTAGCTAGATGGTTGTCTTCTCCCCATTGTGCTATCATTGTCGGATCTTGTGAGCTGCCTAACATGATCAAGATCATCTATCTGTAATTCTATATGTTGCGTTTGTTGGGATCCGATGAATAGAGAATACTTGTTATGTTGATTATCAAAGTTATATCTATGTGTTGTTTATGATCTTGCATGCTTTCCGTTACTAGTAGATGCTCTGGCCAAGTAGATGCTTGTAACTCCAAGAGGGAGTACTTATGCTCGATAGTGGGTTCATGCCTCGCATTGACACAGGACAATGTGAGAAAGTTCTAAGGTTGTGTTGTGCTGTTGCCACTAGGGATAAAACATTGATGCTATGTCTAAGGATGTAGTTGTTGATTACATTACGCACCATACTTAATGCAATTGTCTGTTGCTTTGCAACTTAATACCGGAGGGGTTCGGATGATAACTTTGAAGGTGGACTTTTTAGGCATAGATGCTGTTGGATGGCGGTCTATGTACTTTGTCGTAATGCCCAATTAAATCTCACTATACTCATCATGATATGTATGTGCATGGTCATGCTCTCTTTATTTGTCAATTGCCCAACTGTAATTTGTTCACCCAACATGCTGTTCGTCTTATGGGAGAGACACCTCTAGTGAACTGTGGACCCCGGTCCAATTCTCTTTACTGAAATACAATCTACTGCAATACTTGTTCTACTGTTTTCTGCAAACAATCATCTTCCACACAATACGGTTAACTCTTTGTTACAGCAAGCCGGTGAGATTGACAACCTCACTGTTTCGTTGGGGCAAAGTACTTTGGTTGTGTTGTGCAGGTTCCACGTTGGCGCCGGAATCTCTGGTGTTGCGCCGCACTACATCCCGCCGCCATCAACCTTCAACGTGCTTCTTGGCTCCTCCTGGTTCGATAAACCTTGGTTTCTTTCTGAGGGAAAACTTGCTGCTGTGCGCATCATACCTTCCTCTTGGGGTTCCCAACGAACGTGTGAGTTACACGCCATCATTGTTCAAACTCAATACTAGAAATTATCTAGACCTTAGAGAGACCAAATATGCAAACCAAATTTTAGCATGCTCTATGTATTTCTTCATTAGTGGGTGCAAAGCATATGATGCAAGAGCTTAAACATGAGCACAATAATTGCCAAGTATCACATTACCCAAGACATTTATAGCAATTACTACATGTATCATTTTCCAATTCCAACCATATAACAATTTAACGAAGAAGAAACTTCGCCATGAATACTATGAGTAGAGCCTAAGGACATACTTATCCATATGCTACAGCGGAGCGTGTCTCTCTCCCATAACGTGAATGCTAGGATCCATTTTATTCAAACAAAACAAAAAAAACAAAAACAAACCGACGCTCCAAGAAAAGCACATAAGATGTGATGGAATAAAAATATAGTTTCAGGGGAGGAACCTGATAATGTTGTCGATGAAGAAGGGGATGCCTAGGGCATCCCCAAGCTTAGACGCTTGAGTCTTCTTAGAATATGCAGGGGTGAACCACCGGGGCATCCCCAAGCTTAGAGCTTTCACTCTCCTTGATCATGTTGCATCATACTCCTCTCTTGATCCTTGAAAACTTCCTCCACACCAAACTTAGAACAACTCATTAGAGGGTTAGCGACAATAAAAATTAACATGTTCAGAGGTGACACAATCATTCTTAACACTTCTGGACATTGCATAAAGCTACTGGACATTAATGGATCAAAGAAATTCATCCAACATAGCAAAAGAGGCAATGCGAAATAAAAGGCAGAATCTGTCAAAACAGAACAGTTCGTATTGACGAATTTTAGCGAGGCACCAGACTTGCTCAACTGAAAATGCTCAAATTGAATGAAAGTTGCGTACATATCTGAGGATCACTCACATAAATTGGCATAATTTTCTGAGTTACCTACAGAGAAAACAGCCCAGATTCGTGACAGAAAAGAAATCTGTTTCTGCGCAGTAATCCAAATCTAGTATGAACTTTTCTATCAACGACTTTACTTGGCACAACAAAACACTAAACTAAGATAAGGAGAGGTTTCTACAGTAGTAAACAACTTTCAAGACACAAAATAAAAACAAAGTACTGTAGTAAAAACCATGGGTTGTCTCCCATAAGCGCTTTTCTTTAACGCCTTTCAGCTAGGCGCAGAAAGTGTGTATCAAGTATTATCAAGAGACGAAGTGTCAACATCATAATTTGTTCTAATAATAGAATCAAAAGGTGACTTCATTATCTTTCTAGGGAAGTGTTCCATACCTTTCTTGAGAGGAAATTGATATTTTATATTACCTTCCTTCATATCAATAGTAGCACCAACAGTTCGAAGAAAAGGTCTTCCCAATATGATGGGACAAGATGCATTGCATTCAATATCCAAGACAACAAAATTAACGGGGACAAGGTTATTGTTAACGGTAATGTGAACATTATCAACTTTCCCCAAAGGTTTCTTTGTAGAATGATCAGCAAGATTAACATCCAAATAACAATTTTTCAGCGGTGGCAAGTCAAGCATATTATAGATTTTCTTAGGCATAACAGAAATACTTGCACCAAGATCACATAAAGCATTACAATCAAAATCTTTAACCTTCATCTTAATGATGGGCTCCCAACCATCCTCTAGCTTCCTAGGAATAGAGGCTTCGCGCTCTAGTTTCTCTTCTCTAGCTTTTATGAGAGCATTTGTAATATGTTGCGTGAAAGCCAAATTTATAGTACTAGCATTAGGACTTTTAGCAAGTTTTTGCAAGAACTTTATAACTTCAGAGATGTGGCAATCATCAAAATTCAAACCATTATAATCTAAAGCAATGGGATCATCATCCCCAATGTTGGAAAAAATTTCAGCAGTTTTATCACGAGCGATTTCAGCAGTTTTAGCAGTTTCGAGGCGGTTTCTCGCTTTGCATTAGAAGTGGAAACATTGCTAACACCAATTCTTTTATTATTAATAGTAGGAGGTGCAGCAACATGTGTAGCATTAGCATTACTAGTCGTGGTAATAGTCCAAACTTTAGCTACATTTTTCTCTTTAGCTAGTTTTTCATTTTCTTCTCTATCCCACCTAGCACGCAGTTCAGCCATTAATCTTATATTCTCATTAATTCTAACTTGGATGGCATTTGCTGTAGTAACAATTTTATTTTCAATATCCCTATTAGGCATAACTTTCGATTTCAAAAGATCTACATCAGCAGCAAGACTATCGACTTTAGAAGCAAGTATATCAATTTTCCCAAACTTTTCTTCAACAGATTTGTTAAAAGCAGTTTGTGTACTAATAAATTCTTTAAGCATGGCTTCAAGTCCAGGGGGTGTGTTCCTATTATTGTTGTAAGAATTCCCATAAGAATTACCATAGCCGTTGCCATTATTATAAGGATATGGCCTATAGTTGTTACTAGAATTGTTCCGGTAAGCATTGTTGTTGAAATTATTATTTTTAATGAAGTTTACATCAACATGTTCTTCTTGTGCAACCAATTAAGCTAACGGAACATTATTAGGATCAACATTAGTCCTATCATTCACAAGCATAGACATAATAGCATCAATCTTATCACTCAAGGAAGAGGTTTCTTCGACAGAATTTACCTTCTTACCTTGTGGAGCTCTTTCCGTGTGCCATTCAGAGTAATTGATCATCATATTATCAAGAAGCTTTGTTGCTTCACCAAGAGTGATGGACATAAAGGTACCTCCAGCAGCTGAATCCAATAAATTCCGCGAAGAAAAATTTAGTCCTGCATAGAAGGTTTGGATGATCATCCAAGTAGTCAGTCCATGGGTTGGGCAATTTTTAGCCAGAGATTTCATTCTTTCCCATGCTTGTGCAACATGTTCAGTATCTAATTGTTTAAAATTCATTATGCTACTCCGCAAAGATATAATTTTAGCAGGGGGATAATATCTACCAATAAAAGCATCCTTGCATTTAGTCCATGAATCAATACTATTCTTAGGCAGAGATAGCAACCAATCTTTAGCTCTTCCTCTTAATGAGAAAGGGAACAATTTTAATTTTATAATGTCACCATCTACATCTTTATACTTTTGCATCTCACACAATTCAACAAAATTATTAAGATGGGCAGCAGCATCATCAGAACTAACACCAGAAAATTGCTCTCGCATAACAAGATTCCGTAAAGCAGGTTTAATTTCAAAGAATTCTGCTGTAGTAGCAGGTGGAGCAATAGGTGTGCATAAGAAATCATTATTATTTGTGGTTGTGAAGTCACACAACTTAGTATTTTCAGGGGTGACCATTTTAGCAACAGTAAATAAAGCAAACTAGATAAAGTAAATGCAAGTAACTAATTTTTTTTGTGTTTTTGATATAGCAAACAAGATAGCAAATAAATAAAACTAGCAACTAATTTTTTTGTATTTTGATTTAGTGCAGCAAACAAAGTAGTAAATAAAACTAAGCAAGACAAAAACAAAGTAAAGAGATTGGGAAGTGGAGACTCCCCTTGCAGCGTGTCTTGATCTCCCCGGCAACGGCGCCAGAAATTTGCTTGATGCGTGTGGTTGACACGTCCGTTGGGAACCCCAAGAGGAAGGTGTGATGCGCACAGCGGCAAGTTTCCCTCAGTAGGAAACCAAGGTTTAATCGAACCAGTAGGAGTCAAGAAGCACGTTGAAGGTTGATGGCGGCGGGATGTAGTGCGGCGCAACACCAGAGATTCCGGCGCCAACGTGGAACCTGCACAACACAACCAAAGTACTTTGCCCCAACGAAACAGCGAGGTTGTCAATCTCACCGGCTTGCTGTAACAAAGGATTAACCGTATTGTGTGGAAGATGATTGTTTGCAGAAAACAGTAAAACAAGTATTGCAGTAGATTGTATTTCAGTATAGAGAATTGGACCGGGGTCCACAGTTCACTAGAGGTGTCTCTCCCATAAGATAAACAGCATGTTGGGTGAACAAATTACAGTTGGGCAATTGACAAATAAAGAGGGCATGACCATGCACATACATATTATGATGAGTATAGTGAGATTTAATTGGGCATTACGACAAAGTACATAGACCGCTATCCAGCATGCATCTATGCCTAAAAAGTCCACCTTCAGGTTATCATCCGAACCCCCTCCAGTATTAAGTTGCTAACAACAGACAATTGCATTAAGTATTGCGCGTAATGTAATCAGTAACTACATCCTTGAACATAGCACCAATGTTTTATCCCTAGTGGCAACAACACATCCATAATCTTAGAGGTTTCTGTCACTCCCCCAGATTCACGGAGACATGAACCCACTATCGAGCATAAATACTCCCTCTTGGAGTTACAAGCATCTACTTGGCCAGAGCATCTACTAGTAACGGAGAGCATGCAAGATCATAAACAACACATAGACATAACTTTGATAATCAACATAACAAGTATTCTCTATTCATTGGATCCCAACAAACGCAACATATAGAATTACAGATAGATGATCTTGATCATGTTAGGCAGCTCACAGGATCCGACAATGAAGCACAATGGGGAGAAGACAACCATCTAGCTACTGCTATGGACCCATAGTCCAGGGGTAGACTACTCACACATCACTCCGGAGGCGACCATGGCGGCGTAGAGTCCTCCGCGAGATGAATCCCCTCTCCGGCAGGGTGCCGGAGGCGATCTCCTGAATCCCCCGAGATGGGATTGGCGGCGGCGGCGTCTCAGTAAGGTTTTCCGTATCGTGGCTCTCGGTACTGGGGATTTCGCGACGGAGGCTTTAAGTAGGCGGAAGGGCAGGTCAGGAGGCGGCACGAGGGGCCCACACCACAGGGCCGCGCGGCTAAGGGGGGGGCGCGCCGCCCTAGGGTGTGGCCACCTCGTGGCCCCACTTCGTCTCCTCTTCGGTCTTCTGGAAGCTTCGTGGCAAAATAGGACCCTGGGCGTTGATTTCGTCCAATTCCGAGAATATTTCGTTACTAGGATTTCTGAAACCAAAAACAGCAAAAAACAGCAACTGGCACTTCGGCATCTTGTTAATAGGTTAGTTCCAGAAAATGCACGAATATGACATAAAGTGTGCATAAAACATGTAGATAACATCAATAATGTGGCATGGAACATAAGAAATTATCGATACGTCGGAGACGTATCAATCCCCTTCTTCATCGACAACATTATCAGGTTCCTCTAGTGAAACTATATTTTTATTCAATCACATCTTATGTGCTTTGCTTGGAGCCGTCTGTTTGTTTTATTTTTGTTTTTGTTTGAATAAAATCGGATCCTAGAATTCTTTATATTGGAGATATTACGCTCCGCTGTTTCGTATGAACACATGTGTTCTTAGCTTTATTCTTAATGTTCATTGCGAAGGTTGAACTACCTCGTTCATTGATATATGGTTGGAAACGGAAAATGCCGCATGTGGTAAATGGTATAATGTCTTGAATAATGTGATACTTGGCAATTGTTGTGCTCATATAGATCATGTTTAAGCTCTTGCATCATGTACTTTGCACCTATTAATGAAGAACTACATATAGCTTGTTAAAATTTGGTTTGCATGATTGGTCTCTCTAAGTCTAGATATTTTCTGGTTGAGGTGTTTGAACAACAAGGAGACGATGTAAAGTCTTATAATGCTTACAATATGTTCATATGTGAGTCTTGCTGCACCATTTCATACTTGAGTTTGCTTCAAACAACCTTTCTAGCCTAGCCTTGTATTGAGAGGGATTCTTCTCGTGCATCCAAATCCTTGAGCCAAAAATTATGCCATTTGTGTCCACCATACCTACCTACCACATGGTATTTCTCTGCCATTCCAAATTACTTGAGTGCTACCTTTAAACTTCTATTCTTTGCCTTTACAATACATAGCTCATGGGAAAATAGCCTTAAAAACTATTGTGGTGAAGAATATGTACTTATGTATCTTATTTCTTAATAAGTTGCTTGTTGAGCGGTAACCATGTTTCTGGGGACGCCATCAACTTTTACCTTTGTTGAATGTCATGTGAGTTGCTATGCTTGTTCGTCTTGTCTGAAGTAAGGGTGATTTTCATGATCAAATGGTTTGAGTATGCATATTGTTAGAGAAGAGCATTGGGCCGCTAACTAAAGCCATGAATCATGGTGGAAGTTTCAGTTTGGACACAAAACCTCAATCTCTTATGAGAATATTATATGTTGTTAAATGCTTAAGCATTAAAAGAGGAGTCCATTATCTGTTGTCTATGTTGTCCCGGTATGGGTGTCTAAGTTGAGAATGATCAAAAGCGAGAAATCCAATGCGAACCTTCTCCTTAGACCCTTGTACAGGCGGCATAGAGGTACCCCTTTGTGACACTTGGTTGAAACATATGCTATGCAATGATAATCCGTGTTAATCTAAGCTAATTAGGACAAGGTGCAGGCACTATTAGTATTCTATGCATGAGGCTTGTAACTTATAAGATATCTTATACATAACACATATGATTTATTACTACCGTTGACAAAATTGTTTCTATGTTTTCAAAATGAAAAGCTCTAGCACAAAAATAGTAATCCATGCTTCCCTCTGCGAAGGGCCATTCTTCTACTTTATTGTTGAGTCAGTTTACCTACTTGTTTCTATCTTAGAAGCAAACACTTGTGTAAACTGTGTGCATTGATTCTTACATGTTTACCTATTGCACTTGTTATATTACTTTGTGTTGACAATTATCCATGAGATATACATGTTGAAGTTGAAAGCAACCGCTGAAACTTATATCTTCCTTGTGTTGTTTCAAAGCTTTCTACTAAGAATTTATTGCTTATGAGTTAACTGTTATGCAAGTCTTATTGATGCTTGTCTTGAAAGTATTATTCACGAAAAGTCTATGCTATATGATTCAGTTGTTTACTCATTATCTTCATCATTGCTTCGAATCGCTGCATTCATCTCATGTGCTTTACAATAGTATTGATCAAGATTATGATAGCATGTCACTTCAGAAATTATCTTTGTTATCGTTTACCTACTCGAGGGCGAGTAGGAACTAAGCTTGGGGATGCTTGATACGTCTCAAACGTATCTATAATTTCTTATGTTCCATGCTACTTTTATGATGATACTCACATGTTTTATACACATTTTATGTCATTATTATGCATTTTCCGGCACTAACCTATTGACGAGATGCCGAAGAGCCAGTTGTTGTTTTCTGCTGTTTTTGGTTTCAGAAATCCTAGTAAGGAAATATTCTCGGAATTGGACGAAATCAACGCCCAGGGGCTTATTTTTCCACGAAGCTTCCAGAAGACCGAGGGAGATACGAAGTGGGGCCACGAGGCGACGCCACACTAGGGCGGCGCGGCCCAGGTCCTGGCCGCGCGGCCCTAGCGTGTGGGGCCCCCGTGACTCCTCCGACTCCGCCCTTCCGCCTACTTAAAGCCTTCGTCGCGAATACCCCAGTACCGAGAGCCACGATACGGAAAACCTTCCAGAGACGCCGCCGCCGCCAATCCCATCTCGGGGGATTCAGGAGATCGCCTCCGGCACCCTGCCGGAGAGGGGAATCATCTCCCGGAGGTCTCTTCATCGCCATGATCGCCTCCGGATCGATGTGTGAGTAGTTCACCCCTGGACTATGGGTCCATAGCAGTAGCTAGATGGTCGTCTTCTCCTCATTGTGCTATCATGTTCGATCTTGTGAGCTGCCTATCATGATCAAGATCGTCTATTTGTAATCCTTCATGTTGTGTTTGTTGGGATCCGATGAATATTGAATACTATGTCAAGTTGATTATCAATCTATCATATATGTTGTTTATGTTCTTGCATGCTCTCCGTTGCTATTAGAGGCTCTGGCGAAGTTGATACTTGTAACTCCAAGAGGGAGTATTTATGCTCGATAGTGGGTTCATGCCTCCATTAAATCCGGGACAGTGACAGAAAGTTCTAAGGTTGTGGATGTGCTGTTGCTACTAGGGATAAAACATCGATGCTTTGTCTAAGGATATTTGTGTTGATTACATTACGCACCATACTTAATGCAATTGTCTGTTGTTTACAACTTAATACCGGAAGGGGTTCGGATGATAACTTGAAAGTGGACTATTTAGGCATAGATGCATGCTGGATAGCGGTCTATGTACTTTGTCGTAATGCCCTGATTAAATCTCATAGTACTCATCATAAGTACTCATCATGATATATGTATGTGCATTGTTATGCCTTCTTTATTTGTCAATTGCCCAACTGTAATTTGTTCACCCAACATGCTATTTATCTTATGGGAGAGACACCACTAGTGAACTGTGGACCCCGGTCCATTCTTTACATCTGAAATACAATCTACTGCAATTGTTCTTTACTGTTCTTCGCAAACAAACATCATCATCCACACTATACATCTAATCCTTTGTTACAGCAAGCCGGTGAGATTCACAACCTCACTGTTACGTTGGGGCAAAGTACTTTGGTTGTGTCGTGCAGGTTCCACGTTGGCGCCGGAATCCCTGGTGTTGCACCGCACTACATTTCACCGCCATCAACCTTCAACGTGCTTCTTGGCTCCTACTGGTTCGATAAACCTTGGTTTCTTACTGAGGGAAAACTTGCTACTGTACGCATCACACCTACCTCTTGGGGTTCCCAACGGACGTGTGTTAACTGCACGCATCAACAAGATGATTACTATGAGATTCATTTGGGCATTACAGCAAGATTCATAGACTGTAATCCAACTGCATCTATGACTAATAATCCACCTTCAGGTTAGCATCCGCACCAGTTGCAAGCAACAGATTATTGCACTAAGTAAAGTGTGTAAAATAAACATTATAATTATCCTTGGATAAAGCATTGTTGTTTTCTCCTTAGTTGCAACAACACATCTACAACCTTAGGAGTTACTATCACTCTCCCAGATTACTTGAGGGATGAACCCACTACCGAGCATAAATACTCCCTCTTGGAGTCACAAGCACATAGTTGGCCAAAGCATCTACTAGCAACGGAGAGCATGCAAGATCACAAATAACATATAAACAAGTGTATAATCAACCCAACCATAGTATTCAATATTCATCGGATCCCAGCAAACACAACATGTAGCATTACATAAAGATGATCTTGATCATGATAGGCAGCTCACAAGATCTAAACATGAAGCATAATGAGGAGAAGACAACCATCTAGCTAGTGCTATGGACCCGTAGTCCAGAGATAAACTACTCATGCATCACTTCGGAGGCGGGCATGGTGATGAAGAGGCCTCCGGTGATGATATCTCTCTCCAGCAGGGTGTCGGGAAGAGCTTCAGAACCCTCCCGAACTAGGGTCCACGATGGCGGCGATTACGAAACTTTTCGTGGATGGAGGCTCGGGTGTTTGAGTTTTTCCTGAGGATGTGAATTTATAGGCAAAAGGGCGATGTCGGCGGGCGCCCGAGGGGCCCACACCACCCCTAGGAGCGACCAGGGGGCTCGCCTAGGCATGGTGTGGCCGCCTCCTGGCTCTTCCATGTCTCTGCTTTGGACTCCGTCTTCGGGTTGGAAAAATTAGGAACTTCGGCTTTTGTTTTGTCCAATTCCGAGAATATTTCATGTACAACTTTTCTGAAATAAAAAACAACAGAAAACAAAAATTGGCACTGTGGCATGTTGTTAATAGGTTAGTTCCAGAAAATGCATAAAAATGCCATGAAGTATAAACAAAACATATAGAAATTTGTGTAAAACAAGCATGGAGCATCAAAAATTATAGATACGTTTGCAATGTATCACCGCCTCCTCGCACGGACTCACCTCCGCCGTCGCCCACGTTGCCCGCGTGAGCGTCCCTGCCGCCCACCTCACCTTTTTCGGCAGCGCACAGCTCGGCGCCGCACACGTCGCTTGGGCCCTCGACGACCGGCCCTCCATCACCCAGGCCACCGTCGCCCGGCCACTCATCGCCGGAGTCCTCTGAGCCGGCCTCGCCTGGTCCTGATGTATTGGCTCATGTTTTCGCGGCTCCGTGGCGTCCGCTCACACGCAACTGTAGCGGTATCGCTCGTCCCAAGGAGCGCACCGACGACACAGTCACATACTTGGCTGCTTGCCTGGCTCATGTTGTGGAAGATCCAACCGCCGAACCCCGCAATTATCAAGCCGCTATGAGTATCCCACACTGGAGGACTGTTATGGAACAAGAGTACCATGCTCTTATGCAGAATGAAACCTGGACACTTGTTCCTCCTCCTCGTGACGTCAACATCATTGATTCGAGGTGGGTCTTTGAGGTGAAGAAACATGGTGACGCGAAGGGTTTTAAGCAGCGCATGGACTGGATTGTGAGGATACATTCAGCCCGGTTGTCAAGCCTACCACTATTCGGCATCTCCTGTCTCTGGCAGTTTCTCGTGGATGGTCTCTCCGCCAGCTTGATGTGCAGAATGCTTTTCTTCATGGGTTGCTTCAAGAAGAGGTCTACATGCGGCAGCCACCTGGATTTGTTGATCACACTCAGCCTCATCACCTTTGTCGTCTGATGAAGGCTCTCTATGGAATGAAGCAGGCGCCTCGTGCCTGGCATGCTCGTCTGGCTTCAGCTCTACGTGCTCATGGGTTCGTTCCTTCGACGGCTGACACTTCACTGTTCTTGTTTTAGCGTCCGAGTGTGATCATGTACCTGCTCATGTACGTGGATGACATAATCCTGATCAGCTCTTCACCGACGGTTGCCGATGCTCTTGTGACTGCGCTTGGCACAGACTTTGCAGTTAAGGATTTGGGACAGCTACACTTCTTCCTGGGTATTAAGGTCGCTCATCAGGATCGTGGCAGCTTAGTTGTCACCCAGAAGAAATGCTCTCTTGATCTCTTGCGTCGTGCCGGTATGCTCAAGTGCAAGACATCTCCTATGCCCATGTCCTCGACCGACAAACTTTCAACTACTGATGGTGCTCTTCTGTCTTCTGAGGATGCGACTGAGTATCGGAGTATTGTTGGTGGTCTGTAGTATCTGACAATCACGCATCTGGATCTCTCCTTTTCGGTTAACAGGGTGTGCCAGTATCTTCATGCGCCTACTAATGTGCACTGGTATGCTTTGAAATGCATCATGCGTTATGTGCATCTCACTGTCTCCTATTATCTCTACCTGCGCCCCAGTCCCTCCGGAGTTTTTTCTGCATTCTCAGATGCTGATTGGGCTAGGTGTCTAGACGACAGGCGATCTACGGGGGGATATGCAATGTTCTCGGGTCCTAATTTGATCGCCTGGAGTGGACACAAGCAAGCCATTGTTTCCCGCAACAGCACAGAAGCCGAATACAAGGCTGTCACCGACGCGACGGCCAAGCTCATATGGATTGAGTCCCTACTTCGAGAACTAGGAGTTTCTTAGCCACATCCTCCGGTCATTTGGTGCGACAACATCAGTGCTACGTTTCTATCGTCTAACCCGATGTTCCATGTACGGACCAAACACACTGAGATTGACTATCATTTTGTGAGGGAACGTGTTGCACAGAAGCTACTAAAAATTAGGATTATCTCTTCAAAAGATCAACTTGCAGACATCTTCACCAAGCCTCTATCTTCACCCATGTTCGAGGTCTGTAGGCGCAACCTTCTAGATGCTTCAGGAGTGAGTTGAGATTGAGGGAGGGTGTTAGACTTTGTATTGTAGCCCAACTGTGTAATTCATGCCGTATTGGTATAGGACTTGTATTGTATCATTGTACACCATTATATAATATATATATATGAGATAGGCCACCCCATAGAGGGTTGAGCCAGTTCCCCCAAACCCTTTGTTTTACACTAGCTAATATTACAGGAGCTGGATGGAGCACCCTCGTCGTCCCTACTTGGCCCCAGCGGCACCGTGGAGCCCTGGAAGAAGGCCTGCGGGTTTGACTCGAACCCGGTGTGGGTAGGCGCCGTCGTCGGGAGCCTTCATCATTCCCCCCCGCTGCCACCTCCACCTACTGCCTGGCCACAACATACACCGCCTGACTTGGCAGCGGCACCATCACCTCCCTTACCTCCTCCTACGGACCCTCCCCCCCCCCCCCCCGCCACTCTTAGCTCCTCCTCCCCCGCCACCGCCCTTGCCTCCTCCTCCACCACCCTTGCCACCATCGTCGTCTCCTCCTTTCCCACCACGGCCACCACCACCGCCTTTGCCTCCTCCTCCACCACCCTTGCCACCGTCGTCGTCTCCTCCTTTCCCACCACGGCCACCACCACCCTTTTTTAAACACAAGGCCTTAGCCCAGCTTTAAATTAATAAAGCCACAAACGACACAGTTTAAAGGATGATGAGAGAACAGCTTACAAGACACCAACACACACAAGCACACACCAAAAACACGACACATAGCTTGAGCGTCGGAGACCTCAGCCACCAAGGCAAAGCCCTACACTTGAAGCGGCGGCAGTTGACACTCGGAGGGGGCTCATCGTCGAGGAGAAACCATCATGTGCGTACAAAAAATGGCCAAAGGCCGTGGCCATGGATCGAAGGGCGCCGTACTGTCGGCCGGAGTCGCTCACCCTAGAGCTCGAACGGATGTCAAGGACATTGAGACGAAAGAGTAGAGGCCAGGACTGGCCACCAAGAACAGCCAAGAACACACCGAGACCAACTCCACCGCTGGACATGAGAACTCGCCCGGCCTGGCGCAAGCTGAAGGTACCACGAAGGAACAACAGCTCAAAGAAAAGGCGTCCTCGCCGGAGAACCAAAGAAGAACGCTGCAGATGAAACCCGCCACTGCCTCCAACCGAGATGGACCAACACAACACTGCCCCCTTTACCCAAAATGGCGCCTTCAAGAAGGACACCACGCCGGAGGCGTAGATGCCGCCCATTTCGAGGGGAATTGGGTTTTCACCCGGGCATAAGGGATTGGTAGGAGGAAGGGGAACAACCTCGACGGCGCCTCCAGCGAGGGAGTGATGCCCGCAGGCGTCACCACCGTCGTGCCACTGGCTAGGGATTTCTCCTAGAGGCCCCATCCCCACAACCCACTGTGAAGCACCCAGCCAAGCTCCAGCGACCAGGCGCGACCATGGATCTGGCATCAAAAGGATGACCTTAAGATCTAGGGAGCGCGACGCCGAAGAGATCAACACGCCAGATAAGCACCTACCACCGAGCCGATGCCCACACAGCCGAGCACGGCAGCCAGCAACCACGTGAGTGCCACCCCGCCGGAGAGTCGATGTCGCCCACCAGCCCAGGGCCACCGCCCTGGCTTCCCGAGCCCCCACCGAAGAAGAAACCCACATAAGCCTCCCTTACCTCAGGCCGCCAGCCATCAGGGCAAGAGGAGTCTATAGCGTCGCCGCCTCGGCCAAGACGATCCCGGCGCAGAGGTCCTCCACCTACACACCACGCGGGGGCGAGAGCTCAGATCCCCGCCGCCCCCTTCACCGGCGACGCGAGCTTAGCTCAACGACGTCTCTAGGGGCGACGAGGAGGGGGAGGAGGGAGGGGAGCGGCGGCGGCGTGAGGCTAGGGTTTCGCCTCCTCGTTCGCCTAGAGGGGGCGACGCGAGGAGGGCGAAGCGGGTTTTTCGCCTTCTCATAGTCGCCTCCACCATCCTTGTCACCCATGGTTCTCGCTCTACACTACACCACAGTTGATTATTAGGGGCACAAAGAAGTGCCTTAAAAATAAAATAAAAATGCCTTAAAAAATCTTTGAAGGCATTAAAAAAGTGTTGTATTAAATGGTGTAGGAAAAAATCATTTAAGGCACTATTTTAAAATGCCCCTAAAAATAGATTTTTTAAGGCACTCTCGAAAATGCCTTAAAAAATGATTTTTTTGAGGCACTTTGAATCTGCCTTACAAAATAATTAAAGGCATTATACAATAATGCCTCAAAAAATAATTCTAGGCACTATGCCATAATGCCTCTAAAAAAATTGTAGGCATTATAAAATATGCCTTTAAAAATAATTGAAAGCAATAATTTTTAGGCACTATTACACGTGAATTCAAGCTCACTTTGTAGGTACATTAGTTAACAGTAAAACGTAACTAGCTACACCATCACACAGCGATTTGAGCCCATCAGCCGTCGGATCATGCTTTTGAACGCACAGGATTGATTAAGTCGTCCGCATCTTACCTTGCGCCTCATTCCCCTCGTCAGTCGTTAGATCGCGCGTAATGGCTAGCCAAACGTTACTTGGGCCGCTACTCCCAAGACCGACCTAGGAGTCTTGGCATTAACTGGGCTCACAATGTGAAACATGGCTGTGAAAGTGTCTACGGAGGCCCGATTTATGATTTCCTTCTCATTTGACTGTGTAGTACGCTCGTCCAGGCGATGACGCCCATGCGACGTCTTCGTGGGCCTCCGTCCGTACCATCTATTCTCGCCGTTCGCTGTTAGCAACCGCCTCCCCTTCCTTCCCAATAAAGTTTCGTCTCCCCTTCCGTTTTTATAACTCCGTATGTTCGATCTGAAACGGCCCGCGCGTCGTAATTAGTGATGGCGATGAAGCTCCACCATCTTCCTCACGGATTTCTAAGGTTATAAGCTCGACCAACACTGCATTGCCCCTCCTCTCTACTTCCTGTTTCTCCCCAGCTTGGTCAGCAATTAGCCCCACGGTGGTGGCGGGCGGTAGGATTTGTGGCATCTGCTCCTCATTAACCCGTCTGTGCAGGCACCGTCTACGATTTGGTTCATGCCAGCCGGATCGACGGCAGCGGCATGCCACGGTGGCGCATCGACCTCCAGTCGTTCGACAGGTCAACATGCAGACTGAGATATGATCCATCGTGCAAGATTTGATTCGTTGACGAGGAGCAGTTTATCTTACCAGGTAAAATCTGATGTAGTAGCTTTCGGATTTCTGGTGTCTATTGGTATAAAGTAGTTCCATCAATCTCGTACTCAGTTTTATCTAATACAGGGGCAAAAAAAAAATCCAACATCAGTTGCTGCTGCATCTTTCACCTGGACAGGGTGCGTTAGATCATGCAGTCCTACCTTCTGATTTCTGCAACACTTAGCCCTGCAAGAAGAACATGACGACATCTTACTATTTCATTTATTTTGTTTCATAGAATGACACAAGGATGAGGTGGAATTGTGGTTTTATTTTGAACTCAAAGAGGCATGAAGAGCAGCTGAGACCTGAGGACCCGATGAACAGAGCCCTAAAAGAATCCTGCATGCACTAGAAGGCACACAACAAAATGGCCACATCTTTGACAAAAGTAACTTCTTCTCCAGAAATGGGATCGCACCAAAAAATGAGGAAAATTCAAGTATTGTATTTTGATTTTAAATATTGATTAGAACCATGCTCTGAAACCTGCAGGCGAAATCATACGTACAAGGAGTTGTATCTGGAGAAGGGGAAGTAGAAGGAAGGTATTGAAGCAGCTCGTGGGACAGGCAATCCAACGAATATGAGCAATGAGAAATCTCGTTTAGCAACGGCAACAAGATCTCCTGGCTCACCATGGCATCGGCATCGTTCCCACCACGACAGCCATATCTGGTATCATAGCTGTCTCCGTAATCGAGCCTTGCCAAAAGTTCGTCCAGATTGATCATGGACCGATGGTGATGGTTGCAGCCTATGAGGGAATCAAGAGTGGTGCTGATCTTCTGGAGAAAGTTTTCCACGTCATTTCTGTTGTCGGTTATACCATCATCGCCGGGTTCGTCTGCGAAGGTGATGCAGTCGAGTAATTTGTGCATTTGATATTTGGCCTTCTATTCTTCTCTTTGTCATGCAAATCTAAAAATTACTTTAAATACAGTATCAATTTGTATGCAATAGTATTAAACTACTGACCATAAATAGGCAAAACTATTGATATAACATGAGTAATGGAAAAATAGTTGATTGCAGTTGGAGTTCTGTTCGGTGCTCACCACTTATACAGTAAGAGAAAAGATTGCTTGGAGAATATGGGTATTAATGTTGGATGTTAGAACTGTGAGTTACTGGAACAATTACTTTCTGAAGTTAACATATAATATAACTTACGCACATATGAGTTGATTTTTCTTGTTCGGTTTCGAACATATTAATTTATTTGCATTAGTTGGCAATTTTTTTTTCTTCCTTTGCTATTCCTTTGTGCACTATCCATAAGGGTCCTCGTACTGGGTTTCCCTTTTGCAAATTTCTGGGAAAAGCAAAGCTAGGAAGATGGAATGAGTTCACTCCTTTGTTTTGCCTTCGAGGAAGAATAGATGGGAATGGCCAAGAAAAGTTTCTGGCTCATATTTGTGCTGTGATGGTGTCTGACAATGCCAATACCATAAAGAAGCTACTATCCCCATACCAGCTCCATGTCCTCGGGTTTATATTGCATCATCCACGTATATGTGGTCAGTACTTTATGTTCTGCGAACAGGAAGTTTCTATTGGACATGCTTCATTATACCCACAATTATTACTTCCATTTCGTTAAACACTCTCAGACCTCGCATGAAGCAACCATGGTATTCTAATCTTCAGTAAATATGTACTACCACTTCCATTAACAACCCTGCTTTGTCCTCCTACCTGGTTATGTTCTGGTTCAGTGCGACCACCATAATCGGATGATTCGCCGCAAACACGGTGTCTTTATAGTTCTTACTTTCTGTTTGAGGTCAAACCAAACGTTTACACGATTCTATGTTCATGAAGATGGTCGGGCGCAGCAAAGCGCGCCTTCATGTTCTAGTTTCATATATATTATGACGAAAAACTTATGATTCTGCAGCAGACATATATTGCATTTAGTTTTATCCATTCAAAAACATCACACAAGTTCCATCGTTTGCACAATACAATTCAAGTTACAGAATTCCAGTCAATTTGGAACTACAAATTTCTGAACTATTGCAGTTATAGAAGCTTGAACATGCTTCGCGTTAGCATCCAACAACATATGGCCTAGTATCTTTGCTCCATCCTTTCCTCATGCCGGATCTTCTTGTCCTGGAAACATAATATGCAACTACATTTAGGAAGGGAAACACACAATGGTGAGTACAACACAATCTTACTCTGTTCCAAGATTAGCCGAGTCCTATTTGGAAACAAGCAAGTAATCGAAGCCATAGGGCGAGCAACTGAATTGATGCAGCAAATCTAAGCTAAAGCACGAGTGGCTAAACATAATCACCAGACAAAGCTCACTCCTCAAACAAATGTAAAGTCAAGCAGCCATGTGCCAAGTTAGGCTGAATCAGACATGTATGATATATTACATTCAACCAAATAAGAATGGCACATAACCAACCTCGGTACTAGGATCAGGGTGCATATTGCTGCAAAAGGTGTAAGGATCAGGGTCCAAGCATCTGCAACTGGTTACTGGTGGACAGGTGGATTTGTACAAATAAGAATAGAGTGTAACTAAGATTGTTTATACAAATAGAATGACTGAAACTGAAACAAGCACAGCAGATTAGCACAGCGGATGCATCACCCAAGTTCTAACCATATATTTGTTCATTTCATTTACAAGATCAATAATGACCAAAGCATCTATAACATAGCACTTAAGATTTCCTTTGAGTAATTACTAACGCCTCGTGAACAAAAGAAGCACCAGTAGGCAGTAGCTACCTACCATTGTATAAGGATCACCAGATTCCTGATGCAAGAGGAGGCCGTGAAGCTGTACGCACTGCAGCAATCCTTCTTGCAGGCGCATCCAATAGAACATCTAACAAGATAGTGAGTCCTTTCTTCATATAACTCCTACAAAATTTCACACAGTAAACTTAGTAAGAATTGCCTTGAAAAGGAACTCGGGCTATTTTATCACTTCAAGTACCAGTTGATTGGTCGTATCACCACACCACCTCCAGTTGCAATTGCACCGATTAATCGATGCATTGACGACAAATCCCTTAGTACCTCACTGCTGATAAGTCGAATAATATATGATAGCATAAAGTTTTCTTATCAGGTACTTGAAGGGGAGCAGTATTGTAGACCATTACTGTACTTTAGGCAGAGAATGGAAAATACATCATGTGAGAAATAACCACACCTCCTTATCTCTGACGAATACTTCACTGTGAACCTGAAAAATGTGAGCAACAAAACCATGAGAAACCCAACACAGCAGAATATAAAATTTTAACCAGAACATCATATACCAAACCAAATCACAAATAGCATCATATGCCATAGATCATCTAATTTTGCAGGTTTCTACTTGTATTTTCAACATCTAATTGCTAGTTCTGGCTGGTGACTAATCATAACACTCAAAGGCGACTCAACAGACAAGTTAATCTGACTAATAAGATAACCATTTGCCTATAATGGTTTGAAATGGCGGGCTACCTCCGTTGCAAAGAAGACGGACCTTTTCGTCCCCTGTCGCTCCCCGCGGGCGACGGGAGGGCGATCCCCAAACCCTAACCCAGCCAACCTCCCCCCGCCCCCCTCCGCCGCCGCCGCCGGCGTTAGCCACCGGGCAAAGTCCAGGTGGTGCCGGCGGCGGCGGATCTCTCTCGATTCCTCTCGTGGGGTGGCGGCGCGGGGCCTTCCCATCCCGGCGGCGGGGATCGACAGCGACGAGCCGGCGGCTCCTCGCGTGGCGGGCCGGCGCGCCGCGGCGGGACGGCTCCTCGTGGTGGAGGCGGCGGAGCTCGACGGCGATGGCTTCCCCCGTGGGCGTGGACAGCGGCGGCGATGCTTCTTCTTGCGAGGATCCTTGGGCGCCGGCGGCGGCCTCGGGTGGAGAGGCGGCGTCGGCTATGACGGCTAGCGGCGTCCGCGGGTGCGCGCCGTCGTCCTTGGCCGCGCGGGTGGCAAGGCGGCGGTGGGTGGTGGTCGTGGCTGGGGGGCTGCTCCGGTGCCCTTGGCCAGATCTGAAGGTCAGCTTTTCTCCCCTCAAGTTGCCCTTTTCCCCTCTGTTCTGGGCCGCCGGTTCCTGCTGGTTCTGGGGCGCGTTCGGAGGTGGTGGTGCGTGCGAGACCGGGACTGGGGGAATCCCTTGGTCAGCTGGACTACCACGGCAGTGGCGACGCCCCCGGGCGCCGTGATTCCTCTCGAGGCGCTGTTGAGGTCCCGGTTCTCCACACCCCGGCCATGTTCCCAGGTGAAAACCCACAATCCGCTGGATTGGGCGTCGTCGGCGCCATGAGCGTTGTTTCCTCCTTGGAGGCGTCGTTTGGGGATCGATTGCCAGTTGAGGGCTGTTGAGGTGCGAGGAGGCTGGTAGTGGTGTCTCCGGAGCGTGCTCGGTGACCTTCTCCTTCATCATCAGCGATCCGTGCCCCTGTTTGCGTTCTTCGCGGTGGCTACCTTGGTCGGTGGCAGTTTCAGTCTCGGTGGTCTCGTCGGCGTCAGTGAGGCGTTTCTGGTTTCTGCTTAGGCTGGGATGGTGGTCTGCTTCCTCCATTGCTCAGGGGAGCGCATCCGATGTCCGACGGTACGGCATCCTCCGAGCCAGGACGAGAGGGAAGGGATCCCTCTTCGGCATTGGAAATGGCGGCTGGTGCTGTCTTCTCAACCGGTGTTGCAGACGATGATTTCCCTCAAGGCTGCAGGTGGCTCCCTCGGACTTGGGCTGCGTCTTTCCTGGTGTCTTCGCGACGAGGCTTCGACACGGACTAGTTGTTTTTCTTGTTCATCTTGTGTAGTTGGTGTTCGTTGTGTTGTAAGCGGGCTGCACCTTGTAACAATCTCGGCCGTTAGGGGCTTTATTAATTTAAAGCTGGGCACTTGTGCCTTCTCTTTAAAAAAAAAATAATGGTTTGAAATGACAAGGCACGCTATGAAACTTGAAGCTGCATGATATCAGCATATGAAAAGGAGAAGCACGAAATCCTCTTGGTTCAATAATGTACATGTAGTTAATTTCCCGCGCAATAATCAGATGCAACACGTTAGCTAGTCATGCTCACCTGGTCATTTCATCAAGCATCTTCGATGCACATAGCTCTTGCGAGGAGAAGCCTCAGAGGTGACGTATCTGATAGAGCTTGGGGACTGGTCGAAGAAGAGGTTGTCAACGGCAGCGATGTTGTGGATGTAGGCGCTGAAGCTCCTGTCAAGGGCGTCGTGGAGGATTGGAGCCCGTGGTTCGTGGACGGCGGCCTTGGGGTCCTCGTTGGCGGGCTTCTTCCTGTGCGAGGTAAAGCTAAGGTCCCGCAGGCAGGGCGTCCCACCCCAGGCCACCAAGGCATCAGGCGACCTCCCTGGCCACATGTCGCAGCGCCTCGTCCTCCGTTGCTGCGCTGCTGCCCTTGCGAGCCACCATGGCCACACACTGAAGGACGACATCGCGGGCGTGGCGGAGGGACTCGAGGATGAGGCCCTGCTCGTTGTCCTCAGACCTCAGGAGAGGAGGCATGCGCCGAGATCCGCGAGGCGAGGCTGGTGCCTGGCGGTGTCGAATCCGGCCACCGCGATGAGCAGGACGGGCGGGAGGCGGAAGAGGTAGTGCACATCAACGATGGCGGCGAGGATGGGGCATGATGGCGGAGAAGGGCTGGTGCCCGGTGGCGCTGACGCGGACGTGGCGGAGGAACCCGGTGGCCGCCGCTTGTGCTGAGGTTGGGGAGATGCCCAGATGCGGGGTGGAGGTGTTTAGGCCGGGTCGTGTCGTTGGCGTGGCGCGTGGGCAAGAGAAAGCGGCGGTTCGCAGTCAAAACCACATGCACGGCGACGCATGGCGGGACACGTTGGAGGGCTGCATGCCTGCATGCCCGTACGTGGTGGAAGATATGCCTGACTTCCCCTGACTCCAGCTGGCCTAGCGCCCGAGAGCTCGCCTCGGTATCCGTGATTGTGCATATCTGCGCGGTTTTAAGCTGGAGTGATGGACCGAGAAAGCAATATGACTCCACCAAGAGAGTGATGATTGAGCTTGCTTAGATGATTGAGCTCGCATTTTTATTTTTATTTTTTTAAATCGATGGTTTGTATTAATAGGGAGTAGAGTTCTGATTACATTCTTTCAAAGTCAGCTCCAACACGTAGGAAGGTGTTGAGCCTTGTAACACACCACCAGTACAACTCACACGAACAAACCTGGCCAACTCATGAGCCGGCCTATTGTCTTCTCTTGCCACTTTTCTAAAGGTGAAGTCAGGTATGAGAGTAACCAACCGATGAATGTCCGCTAGCACACTCGACGAATGAGAGCGATCCCTTTCATCAAAGTTTTCCTTTTTTATTAGAGCATCACAGTCACTCTCAATAATTAGGCTACTATCCACTAGTTTAACAGCTTGCTTGATCCCTTTTAAACAAGCCAGGGCTTCTGCAGTTTCCGCACTATCACAATCATGTAGAACTCCCTAGGCGGACCACTTGATCTTTCCAAGGTGGTTAAGAGCTAGAGCACCCCACGAGGCGAAGTTTGATTATTTAATGAAACTAGCGGGTCCACGCTTAGGCATTGCCAGCCTGTGTCTCGAGGCTTCCAACTTGATTTCATTTTATTCTTCTTTGGTTCCTCGTGTATCTCCTTCATTCCAGGCATTGGTCTTTCTCCTTTCCTATATTTCAGGCTGTTTTCCTTCTGTAATATTTGACACCAACTATTAGTAGTTGCTTAAGAAATCAGTTGACTGATTTATTCCCACCTTTCCATCTCCAAAGATGCAGTTGTTTCTTAAGTGCCAGGCCCTCGACGAGACCACCATCAGCTATCCGCGCATATCTGAGCTTGAAGCATTCAGAATGTTCAGAGTCCACTCCTTCCGACTGCTTCTCAGTTTTTCTTCAGGTGATAGCTTCCAGATTTTTCTCATGCTTTCTCTTAGGGTGGCAGCTTAGGTGCAAGTCACAGTGGCATGGTATCCATCTTCTTCGTCTCTTCTGCAGATGGTGCAAGTTGGGTCAGTTGTCATATTAGGCAAGCACTGCTTTTTTTTGTACCGCTAGTGCCTAGTTTCCAACTGAAGATCTTCAACTTTTGTGTTACTTCTTTTTCCTACTTTTTTGTTTTCATTTGTCTCTGTTTTATTTTTTTGCTTTTAATTTTTCTTCCATTTTACTCAGTAAGGCTAAATACTTTTCAAAATCATGAACATTTCTTTAATTGGAACCTTTCTACTTGGTGATTATTTTTAAATTATGAACCATTTAATCGTAAATAATTTTGGAAGGTGAATATTTTTTGATTTTAACATTTTTAAAATCACATTATCGAGTGAACCATATATATTTAAAATCTAAAACTTTTTTGACCGACTAAACAATTCTTTAAACCTAAACATTTTCTAAATGGAAATTTTAGAACCTAAACCTTTTTGCAATCATGAACAATTTTCAAAATATGAACCTTTTCTTATTTAGCGAATAAAATTTAAAATGTGAACCATTTTTCTAAACTTCAACAATTTACATATCATGAAAAATTGTACCTTTTGCCCTGGTAAACAATTTTAATTTTGGAACCATTTTTGCTAGTGAACTCTTTCTAAAATTTGAACCTTTATTAATCCTGTGAATTGTTTTAAATTTGGCACATTTTTCCTACTCGATTTTTTAAAAATCTGAACCCTTTTTAACAGCGTGAACCATTTTATTTATATAATGCATGGTTGCTTGTTGATTACTTTCTTCGCTCTCATATCGTAGGCTAGTTCAACTCGTAATCGCGCCTGTTGCTCGTAGGTTGTTGTAGGCGTTTGATGTGTGCACCAATCCGCTCAGTGGGCCTGGCCCATCTGCGTGAACTACAGGAGCACGCCCAGAGCACAATAGGTAGGGGCTCCCTTTTCGCGAGGCTTCTCGCTCTCATAATGGGTGATCCCTATACACCGACTAGGTCGGTGTAGACAACCCCCCCCCCCCACACACACACACCCCCTGTGTTGGTTGGGCCTGGCCCATGCAGCGATTTCTGCTTTGTTTTTCGCTTTCCGTTACCCTTTCCTTTTTCTTTTTTCTTTTCTCCTTTTTAGGTTCGAAAAAGGTTCAGATTCAGGAAAATATTTAACATGAAAATCGTGCAAAATTTCAAAATTGTTCAAAAAATAATTGTTCTCTAATTTTAAAAATGTTTAGATTCGAAAAAACTCAAAATGGTTCAATTTCGAAAGAAGTTCAAATTTTGAGGAATTTCAGATTTTTAAAAATGTTCAAACTCAAAAAATGTTCATTCTTAAAAAATGTTAAAATTCAAAAACTGTTCAAGTTTTTTGAAAAATGTTCATTTTTCAAACTTTGTTCTGATTTAAAAAATTCTCAAATTGAAAATATTCATGTAAATTTTTTTAATTTTTTTTTGAACATTTTTTGAATTTGAAATTTTTCGAAGTTATGCTGATTTTGAAAATTGTGAACAACGACAGAACACAGACGGAGCATAACAGGGATACCAAGAGAAACTAGGGAAGGAAGACCGAACGACTAATGGAACTGGCCCACGCCCTGCTAAGGGTGTGCGGCGCGTTGCCTCCCACCGACCAGGTCGGTGTAGAGGCCCTCCCCTCATAATGTGTCGGCTCAGTTAAACCGTTGCTAATTCGCCTTCTCTTGATGCGCCAATGGACCCGACCAATCCGATAAATTCCTTGTTCGCCAATTTTTTCATTGTATTCTATCGTTTTGCTAGAAGTTCTCGGTAACGTGTTTAGCCGTTGGATCCACTTGTGCTACAATTCATGCATTTTTTTTACTCTCTACATAAGGATGACAATTTTACCCACGGGTACACTAGAAGTTCTCAGTCATGTGTTTAGCCGTTGGGTCCAGTTGTGCTACGATTCGTGCATCCTGTTTTACCCTCTACATAAGGATGTCAATTTTACCCACGGGTACGTGTACCCGCGAGTATGGGTATGGGTATGGATTCATTTTTATGCCCATGGATAGTAACCATACTCTAACCCTTAAGTCATAGGTAGGGCATGATTATAGTCTTGTACCCACGGGTATACCCATACCCTGCCCGTTTAATGTCAGTTTCTTACGTGACACTCTACTTTTGTTGACTTATAAGTTAGAATATGAGAATTATTTTTATATTTTGTTAATTTTTATGTACTCAACTACCTGTTGAGATAATTCATTTTTTAATTATATTTGTTATCAATAAATGTAAAATTACGAATGACTTGTGTATAATTTGACCTACCCACCGGGTATGGGTATGGGTAAAATTTTATACCCATGGGTATGAGTACTGGTAAAAATTTGTATCCATTAACTATACATGTATGAGTATGGTATTTATCTATCATGTCCATGTCCTACCCATTGCTATCCTAACCTCTACATCTCCAGTCGCCTGTATTTCTTGACACGGGACAAGGGCAAAGTTTTTTCATTGATTTGCCTTGTTTCTTGTACAGTAGAGTAATTAAGAGGAGTTAACGCTTTTTTTGGTTTTTTTCTTGTACTTAATTTTCCTCTTATTTTTCTCATTTCCATTACAGATTCTACACCTGTACAATGTAGCCTGTACATTTTATTTGTCCGTATAAATATGTTTTTGTTTTCAAGGTGTTGGTTATGAAGTGGATTGCAGCAAAAAAAAAAAAGTCCCAGTCGTTGTGTTAGATGTAAGTGGCCTGCAACTAGGTTTTTTCCTAGTTGAAGTGGGCTGCAATTGAGAAAAAAATGTTCTCGCCGCTGAATTAGCATCCTGATTCGTGTTGGTTAGGAGTTTTAAGTAGGTTGCAACTATGATATTCTAATTGCCAATTGCAAGCGCGTTATAACTACGTTATTTTCAGTTGCAAGTGAATTGCAACTATAATATTTCAATTGCAAGTGGGTTGCAACTATAATATTCTAGTTGCAAGCGGGTTGTAACTATGTTATTTTCGTTGCAAGTGGGTTGTAACTAAGAAAAAAATATGCCTCAACATTGTATTAGCATCGTGATTCTTGTTGGTTAGGACTTGCAAGTTGGTTGCAATTGTGACATTCTAGTTGCAGGTGGCTTTTTCGATAGCAAGTGGGTTGCAATTGGGAAAAAATAGAATGTTGTATTAGCATCGTAGTTTTTCTGGTACTGGAAGTGGTTTGCGTGTCCTTTTTAGTTGCAAATGGATTGTAACTGAGTTTTCAGTTGCAAGTGAGTTACGGCTATGCATTTTTTTTTTTGGTTGTAAGTTGCATTGAGACCAAATATACTTCCGACCATTTGGTTAACATTTTATTTGTGTTGACCAAGAGTTCCAAGTGTGTGGTAACCGCGAGTCACTGAATTCTAGTTGAAGTGAGTTCCGACTAAAGTTTTTCCATTTGCAAGCAGGTTGTAAGTGAGAAAATGTCCTCGGCCGTTGGATTAGCTTCGTGATTTATAGGTTGAGACTTGCGTGTGGCTAAGATGACTAAAAGTGGTGAATTCGTATCTCGGTGTTTAAAGTTGAATAATTTAAAAAAACCTTTTTTTGCAAAGAGACGTGTGAAGTTCCCTCCAAGTGATTATTTGATCTATTATTCAATGAGCCTGCACAAAATCAAAAAGAAGAACTAGCAACTATTTAGCCCAGAATAAAGGACACATGGGCCATATGGGAAAGAGCATGTTTCATGCCTTGAAAAGACAATCACTCTAGGCAAAGCATCGATGAGGAAAAGAAGCGCTCGCTCCCGCAATCGAATGAGAACTTTAACTGAGCTCTAGATGTTCATTTATTCTCTAACTAGTTAAATTCAGGCGCCTTGCCACGAGATAATGACAAAATTTACACATACTAGTAAGTTTATAAATATCTGTGGGATATAAGTAATATGGTTCCCATTCATATATGGATGAAAATCAACTATCTCCCTCTTATGCTTTTTAAACTATTATTTTTTTGCAGATTCCATGCCTCCTCAAGCACCGTCTCCCCGTCTCTTCTTCCACTCCATATATCCACCCTCTTTGTCTGTCCTTACTTTAGCATTGCCGTCGCTATAAAATCTCGCAATCTCATGTTACCTGATGGAACATCAAATAGTGATATCAAACTTTTTATCGTATTAACCAAATCTACAAAGGTTTGGTATAGGGGACAAATCAGTTTCTTCGTGCTCGTATCTCATATCATCATGGACGATGTAGGTTTTATAGGGGAGCAAATGGCATTCACCAAGAGCACCTGGTTCTTTTATTGATGTCAAGGTCACACCATCTCTGTAAGTACGTATTGTATGGATTTCTTGGTTTCGAACTCTAGCCCATATCCCCTCACCTCTAATTCCACAATTTCATATTCCCATCCGTATACACATACATCTGTGCTTCTTCTCTAGTTCTAGCTCGATACTAGACCCTTCAATTTCTCTACAGATAGAGCGCCTCCCCTTGGAAAAAGCATCAAATTCATTCCATTAGTTTTGACCAGTGGTGGAGCTATGCAGAAGTCAGGGGGCAACGGCCCCCCCCCCCCCCCCCCACATCCCCAAACCTTCAGAGAATTGTTGGCTGAGTTTTTTACATGTCTTAAAAGAAAAATTCAAATATAACAGAGGAGATAGCTACGGTAAATAGGAGCCGCAGATTCGCTCGTCGATGATGGATTTCACGTCCGGATAGGAGAAGTAGATGGGGCAGTTGAGACGGGTCCAAAATTGCCTCTTGGGGAAAACATCGACCTTCCACGTCATTTGTATCTTGCTGTCACCAAAAACCGCCATGGTCCATCATGCAGATTTCTTTGTGCTGGTATCTCGTATCTTAATTGAAGAGTTGGGTTCATATAGGGGAGGAAACGACACACACCGAGAGGAGATGGTTCGTTTCTCTAAGTCAGGGTCACGCCACTATGTTAGTACGTATTGTATGCATTGCTTGGTTTTGAACTCGAGTCTAATATAGTATCTTCCATATATATCCCACCACCTCTAATTCTACAATTCCATATTCCAATCCGTATAGACATACATGTCCGCTTCTTCTCTAGTTCTAGGCTTCTAGCTCGATACTACCCTTCTACTTCTGTAGAGACGAAGCTCCCGTGGAAAAGGCATCACCTCTTTCTCCGACGAAAATAAGTCGGTAGCGGTCAGCGGCTACCTAAACTCATTTCATTCATTTTGACCAGTGGTGGAGATATGCACAAGTCAAGGGCAACTGCCCCCCCCCCCCCCCCGGCCCCTTTCATCCCCAAACCCTTTAGATAATTGTTGACGGAATTTTTTTACATGGCTTACAAGAGGATTTCAAATATTTGATAAGAGATAAATTGTTCAATCAATTGGTTCCTACAGAAATAGGCAAAAGAACATAGCAACGTAGAGGAGGGCTAGGAGATGCAAGCTACGGCAAACATGAGCGGTAGATTCGCTCGTCAATGGGCATGGCTTTCACCTCCGAATAGCAGAGGTAGAGGGGGTAAGATAGCCGTGTCCAGAACCGCCTCTTGGGGAAATACTGACATGCCACGTCATGCACCCTTGCCGTCTTCAACAGACCGCCATGGCTCCATGTTGCAAGTTTCTCCATGCCCGTATCATCTCATATCTTCACTGACGAGTTGGGTTCATATAGGAGATGAAATTACACGCACAAAACAGCAAAAAAACGAAAATAGGGTCGACAGTACGCCGACGGCAACCCCCTCGGCATAGCCTCGACATGGACCAAATGGTCCACGGTGCACAGACGGCCACCCCCTAGGCGTAGCAAGCGCCAGGGCTCCCCAGGCTGCGTCGTGTGGCACGGTACGCTGACGGCCAGCCCCTCGGCGTAGCCAGCGCCAGGGCCGCCCAGGCTGCGCCACGTGGCACGGTAAGCCGATGGCCACCCCCTCGACGTAGCCAGCGCCAGGGCCGCCCCAGGCTCGCCGCGTGGCAGGGTACGCCGACGGTGTGCCCCTCGCGTAGCTCAAACGGCTGTTAGACGGACGGCGCCGGTTACCGTGCTACGTCGAGGGCCAGTACGCCGACGGGTGGGGCCAGCCGTCGGCCCTCTACGTATACGCCAACGGCAACGTCTACGCTGAGGGGCACGTGTGCTCTACCAAGGCCGACCTTCCCCGAGGAGCTACGCCGAGGGCCCCGTCGGCGTAGCGTACGCCGAGGACGAGGCAGTGATACGCCGAGAGCCGCCGGCCGTCGGCATCTGACCAGATTCCTGTAGTGGCTCTATGTCACGGTCACGCTATCTATGTTAGTATGTACTACTATCTGTACAATTTCTTTGGTTCCCAACTGCACTCTAATCTATTATGTAGGCTGCTAGGTAGCTAGTCCATAATCCCGCGCCTCTGATTCCCCGATTCCATGTTTCTTTCTATCAGTAAAATGTGTAGATGTACGTGAAAATTTTTATTTTAGAATTTTTTGACACTTCGAAACGTAAGTTCACACAACGGGAGCAAATGCTCCTATGAGCCAAAGTGAATATCCCCATACATCTCCGTTACTTCTCCAGTTCTAGCTCGATACTGCGAGCTACTGGAAGCCGCATTGCCATCAAGGGAGTTATAAGAGGATCGGTCGCACCACGGCCTTGTTTGATAACATTATTACGCAAAAGATGTATTTATTGCTGTGCATATATTCGGCAAAGTTTCAAGCACCGTTGCCATCTCAACCATCAAGCCACTTTTGTGAGCCAAGTAAAGGAAAATTGCACATGTCAAAGCCCTTGGCCGAGTCCAGTGCTAAAGACAAACTAAAAACACATGGCAAAGTCTGTCTGCCGTTGCGATCTGTGCCATACACGTTTTGCAGTGCGTTGAGATACGGCAAAGCCTTTGCGTGTTTCAAGAGACCTTTGCCGTATCTTTTTCACACACTGCAAATGATTTTCCGGTAGGGTGCTTTAAGCAGACGTGTTAGTCGTGTTTTTGTACGGTCTGGAAAATGCCTCCGTGTGATGAGCCTTTATCGCCGTGACCAATGCTGCCAGCGAGTCGAGCAGGAGGAGGTGAGTCATGTGCATAGTGGCTGTTATTCACAGTGTGCACCGTGCACTCATGTGTGGTGGCCGAAGATGTAAACACTACAGGAATGGCGCGATATGCCGAGGGTCTTTTATACGCCGACGGCTAAAAGTTAGGGCCATCGGGGTATGGACCGGCCAGGTTAGCCTGCCTGTTCAACCCTTGACGTAGCGTTGTCGTTGGCGTAGCGAGGTCTACGCCGAGGGCAGCCATCGGCATATCTTTGGTCCTAGGTGTAGATAGGGCTACACCGACGACCACTGTAACATCCCAAGAATTTTCAAAATAAAACAAATGAATTTCACTAGTTCCAAATTTTGGAACCAACAAAAACTTTTATTAATTAAGTAGGATACATATAGATCTTGTTTAAATCTTGTGTTTTGCCATGATGAGTGTTAGTATGCTTATGTGCTAAACCCTAAAACCCTAAAGTGATCAAGTGAAGATCACAACCAAATAAAATAAAAGAGAAAGAAATCAAATAAGAAAAACCTTAAACCCTAATCTTCTCCAAAAATCATTTGGATCTATTTTTGAGAAACCAAAATAAAATAGAAGACATATGGGGGCATATAGCCCTAATAGGTAAATCTTGAACCCTACCTTTTTAATTATGCTAAATGGTGGTGAACCATTGTGAACCACACTAAACCCTAAACCTCATCCCTCTTTTCACCACCCTAGTTAAAATAGAATAAAAGGAAATTAAATAAGAAAGAGGCATATGTGCCTATGGCTACTTTTATAAATCTTTACCCTAGAACTTTCCACTTTGTTTAGAGGTTTGGAAAACCTTCACACACTTTACCTAGTACTTATCAAACCTAATCCAAGTGGTTTCCAAAGAAAATAAAAAGAAACTAAAAATGCCATAGAGGCATATGAGAATAAAATAGCAAATTTGGGAAACTAAGAATATTGACCCTAGGACTTGTTGTGAATGGTTGGATCACCTCCATATACCATTTCAACACTCAACAACACCAAAGGGGTCAAGTCAAGTCAAATTTAAAATGAAATGCAACATATGCATAGAGGCATATGTGGCACATAGCCATAATACCCAATTTTTGCCCTATGACTTAAAACCTTGACCAAATGATGGGAAACCATCTCTCAACCTATTATAACCCTAAATTGACCCTAACCCATGTCCAAGTGAAGCAAGATCAACACTTTACAAAAATAATAAAAAGTGACACATCACCTCTTATGTGTTATGGCCATTTTTGCAAATCTTTGAACAAGACCTTTTGAATTGGTTTCAATGTTTTGAAAATGTTTCTAAACCAATAAGAATCACATTAGAGTCAACCAAAGTCAATTCAAATGAAGAGAAATCACATAGTGAGAAAATCCCCAAATTTCACTCACATACACTTAGCCCAATTTGCAAATCTTCAACCAAGGCCACCATTGCTTGATCTCTTGCTTGTAGAATACTTATATATGATAAACAAACACAATTGCATCAAAGAAACAAGAATCAAAGCAAAGGAAATCTCAAAACCATCTCACATGTGATGATGGTCATTTGTGTGATTTTTAACATGATCCCCTCTTTACCCCTCTGGCTTTGACTTTTCTTCAACTAAACTTGGTCAACTATGACCATGTCATCCAAGACCATGTCAAGGTCAACAACTTTCATGTTGACCACCCCTGCTGAAGTTGACCAGGTTGACCAGAATAAGATGGACAAGAGAGGACTTTGAATTAAAGAGAAGATGATCCACTTTTTGAAACTTTGCAAATCTTCACCAAAATGGACACCACCACCACCATTCCATCACTTTAATTATATAAGTGAGCTCCACCAAAAAGAATTGCAATTTTCCAAATAAATTTTCATGCGGCCATTTCATCATACACCTTGGGTGCACAAATCTGGAAATGTGAGACATGCTATTATCCAGAGGATTCTTGCCTAAACCCCTTTCTCCCTTTGATCATTGTTGCTCTAGTACCTCCTCTGCATCAAACAAAGCCACTTGGCACTGGTTAAAGTGGTGCCATGATCCAATATCATCCATGTAAAGTCCCATGCCGGCCACACTCACTCCATCTCTCCCTGGCTCTCCCCTCTCTCTCTCACCATGTCATCGAGCCTCTATGTACTCCCCTACGCACGCCTGTACCAGCCCTACGCAAAGAAACACACGCAATTGTCCAGAACAAGCGTGCCCAGACGCGCCAGAAAACGTGCCAGGCACGCGGTGACCGCGCCCCGACACAGTTCTGGACGCGCCAGAGCACGCGCGTGTGCCATCACCCTCGTCCTCCCCTGCAGCCCTACTCCTGCATCAAGCATCGCCCCCATCTCCTCTACCCTGTAGACATCCTAGCTAGCCTGCGGCCGCCGTGTCACCGTCGCCATCATCCAAACCCTGCCGCGCCATACCGAGGACACTTGATCGTTGCCAGCACGCTCCCGTCCTTCCTCTGCTGCCCCTTCATGCGCGCTAGCTTCTCCTAGTCGATGCCTACACGATGCCCCCATCGCCTTGCCCCTTCGCGTCCTGAATCGCCGGCGCCACCGTCGACCTCGCAGCACCCGCCGGCCACCCAGCGCATCTATAAATAGAAGCCCTCTCCGCCTTCACTCTTCACACCAAATCTGTTCCCCTCCTTCTTCTCGACCTCCCCGACCTCTGCTCCACGCGGATTAAGCCCTCCACCGCTCCAATTGAGGCGTCGATCGCCGGAGTCCGCCGCGGAAACCCCCTTCGAATTAGGCCACCACAAGCGACGCCGCGACCACCATTCGACTCCTCGTCCTCGACAACCTCGCCGCACACCCAGCGGAGCCCCGCGGGAGCCTCCGTCACGCCGCCGACCCCCTACCCCGCCGTCGCAGCACGTCCTCCTCTCCCGTCGACGACAACGACGGTCGACCGCACGATCATCTCTTAATCCGACGGTCCAGGTCAGAGCATACCGCTTCGGCAGTTATTAGTCGCTGACGTGTGGACCCTCACATGTCAGCTGGCCCGCGGCTGTGACCGTTACTGGGCTGGGCCAGTTTCACAGTTTTAAACCTCGCGGCCCATTTGCTTTCCCGCCTAAGCCCATTTCCCCTGTTTGAATTATTTTGTTTCAGCCATTTATCAATACTGGTCTGTCCTATAAATTAAATAGTTCAAATTCTACAAATCCAAATTTAGCAAATCAAAATGTTCTGGAAAGCTTATGATTTGCTCTAACTAACCCCACTGGATTCAACCTCATATCTTGTGTAGAATTTGAATAGCAAAATTAACAAAACAGAGACTTTTCAGTATTCAAATAAATCTTAAAAATCAACCACTTTGAATTTTGAAGTGAATCCAATTGCAATAATTCACTTTTAACAAACCCTAATTTACTATGTAAAAAGATGATAGGTGTTCTGTACATGATCATGGGCTAGAATCAAAATATTGGCTATGTAGTCAATACTAGCCCATTTAAAATATATCCAAATTTTAGAATTTAAACCAATGAGGTGTAGCACCTCATTTAAATCATTCTCACAAGTGGTGAAGTAATGTGTTGACCTTTAAATGCTTAGGCTCATACTTGCTCACTTGTAGAATTTAAACCAACATAGTTTTTAAATTGCACTAGTTATTTAAATCACATGAGATGATGAATCTCATTTAAATCCCTTTTCTCAAATACTAAGTGTGAAGTGTTGACCTTGGTCAACATGGGATCATCCCTGGTTATTTGAGAATATTGAATCACCTCAATAGTAGTTTTTACTAAATTAGTTACAACCATGTGTTAAATCATATGAGAGGTATTCCTCTCATTTAAATCTTGTTCTCAAGTAATTCAACATGAGGTAGTGACCATGGTCTAATAATCTCATAATGAATTATTTGGTGGCATTAAATCACTACCTTGTTAGTATTAAATTGCATGAGGTATGGAACCTCATTTAAATCATTTTCTCAAATGATAAGTATGAAGGGGTGGACTTTGGTCAACCTAGGTCATATATTATTCATAAGAGAAATTAAATCTTAAGAAGAATTCAATGAGAGGAAATTATTTCTCCAAACCAAAGATAAACCCCACTTCCAAATTTCAATGAGAGGAAATTATTTTCCTAATGTTAAATAAGGAAACCCTAGAATAATGGGTTGATAAATGTTAAGTAGTGATGCTAGATCCTTTGTGTGTGAGCCAATAAGGCTAATTAAGATTACTTAAGTGTTGTTTGGTGATTGTATCCTCATATTCGTTTATAGACGCTAGTACCGGAGACTATCAAGAGGAAGAGGTCTTCTACCAAGAGGAAGAGCAAGAAAACTTTGATCACCTCACCAATCAAGGCAAGCTAACACTCTTGCAAGGTTCCCTTGTGCAAAGCTCTACAAGAGCAAGGCACCATTACATTTTACTTTATGAACCTATCCCAAGTTTCTACTTTACAAGCTTTACTTGTTTTTATTTATCAAAGTTACTTTTGATTTATGATTCACTTGGTTGAACTATAGAGTAGTACAAGAGCATCACACTTAGCCTAGGAAGCTCCAAGATACTTAGTACCCCTCATCACTAGATGCTAATGCTCAATATTAAAAGTGACTACTCTAGTTGGGAACTTGTGAATTTGAAATGACTTTGAAAACCTTGGAATGATGAGTCATTCTATTGAGAGATTTTGAAGGTGAATATGACTGGTGAATGACTTGGTGAATTTTATCAAAAACACTGATGGTTGGGTTCGGATGCGATACCATTCCAATTTTACAAGTACCCCCACAATACCTGAATCTGGGTAAGGCTTAGCTGGAAACTTATGTATTTTAGTATGGGTTCCCTCTGAACAAGCGTCATAGGGGTTATGCTTGAGGCTGCCTCCGTACTGGTGAAGTGATGTGAAATGACGTGAAATGAGGTGAATGTCCGGCCCAAGCCCTGTGCAGTTCCCGGGTTGACTGCGGTTTTCACTGGGAGGCCAAGCTCATGGGGAGAGGTGCCTATACTAGAATATGTAAATGAAAGGTTAGGATTGGTAGTTCGCGTACTGCGTACGATAAATCAGGGCCAGTTACCCTGACGAACTATTGCAATTGTTGTGGCACAAGTGTACAACCTCTGCAGAGTTAAACCTATTCGAATAGCCGCGTCCTCGGTTATGGACAGTTGGAAAGGCCATACTGTTCCGTCATCAGAACTTTTCCAAAAATATGAATGGTGACTTGTGACTTGAGTTTGAAGGAGATTATGAAAGGTGACTTTGACTTTGAATCACAACTGAGTTGTGGGAATGACACTAATGTTCCCACTTGAGTTAGTTGAGCAAATGAAGGTTTTTGAATTATTAAAGGGTTTACGAAATAAAACTGGCTTTATGCAAATGAAACTAGAGCTTAGCACCCCCTTACTATAGTTGATAATACTTACCTTAGTATTAGTTTGCGAGTACTTTAAAGTACTCATGGCTTTGTCCCTGGCTATTCAAATGGCCAGACTATGAAGAGGAGTACCAGAACCCGGAAGGAGGACAGCAGGACGTCTACGACAACTAGGATCACTCCTGACGTCAACAGTTGCCTGTGGAATAGATGGACTACTACTACGCTACTTTCGCTTCCGCTATGTGTTTCATATTTGGATCTCTAGATCCCGTATGTTGTAATGAGACTGGATCATGTGATCCTTTATTTGTAAGACGATTATGGTATGTAATGAATGATGTGTTGTGATATCAATCTATTATGTCTCGCAAAAACAATATTCCTGGGATTGCGAGGAATGGCATAATAGGCATCTGGACTTAAAAATCCGGGTGTTGACAACCACCCTCGGCGTAGGCCATTTTTTAAATTTATCTAATTTTGTAAAAATCATAACTAATTCATATGATGTCAGAAAAATGCGTATAAGGTATCAAAATGTTCAGAAAAACATCCTCTATCCGTTTATGTTAAAATCATGCATATTTAAATCATGTACAGTACCATGTTAACATAGTAACAATTCAAACACTTTCTTATATGTCCTCCGGTTCCCGTTTTGGCCAGAGGGCAATTTAAACGAAGTTAGAAAATCCCGCGGAGCCGCATGGCATCATTTTATGTGTCCTAATAACCACACCAAAAGACGGAATTGGGATACGGTAATTATTTTGTAAAACCCTTCACGAACAGGGCTATCAAGTCCGGAGTTCTATGGCTTTTAGGCGAAATGAGTAGGAAACGGCCCGTGACACCGCATAGTTTGCCGGAACGAGGCCATATTTGGCACGTGCATGGTCCCTGGGATGGGAAGCAAGGCCTCGGGAGCGTATTTCCAATCAGATCCATGGGCGATGGTTTTTTCATTTTCGGGGTGCCAAAACGGGTTTTTTTGTGAAGCAGCTACATGGGGCGCATTTTAGTATTGCGCGAGACCTCCGCGTAGTGGTAGGACACCGCCTTCGCACAACATATCACATGCCATATGTGTGTGTTAGCTATCTGGGAATCAATGTGGCTTTCTACGGTGTCCCGCCGAATCCACTGGAAAGTGGCCGGGTTTGAACTAGGGCTACACTTTCCGTCGTTCAATGAATTCCGGGAAAAATGTTTTTAGGTCTACGACACATCACTTTATGTGCTAATTTTTTTTCCGTTTAGCGCGATGGCGAACGGGTGCACCAGCGCGCCCGGTACGGCCATACCACATTTCTGTGGGGGCCTGTTTTGGCCAGATGGCAATTTAAATAAAGTCAGAAAATCCCGCGGAGCCGCATGGCGTCATTTTACGTGTCCTAGTAACCACTACAAAATTAGGAATTAGGATACGGCAATTATTTTGCAAAACCCTTCACAAACAGAGCTATCACGTCCGGAGTTCTATGACTTTTAGGGCAAATGAGTAGGAAACGGCCTGTGATATAGCATAGTTTGTCGGACCAAGACCATATTTGGCACGTGTGTGATCCCTGGGATGGAAAGCAAGGCCCGGGAGCGGATTTCCAATCCGACCCATGGGCGATGGTTTTTTTCATTTTAGGGGTGCCAAAACAGGTTTTTTTGTGAAGCAACTACATGGGACGCAGTTTAATATTGCGCGAGACCTCCGCGTAGTGGTAGGAAACCGCCTAGGCACCACATATCACATGCCATATGTGCGTGCTAGCTATCTGGAAATCCATGTGGCTTCCTGCGGTGTCCCGCCGAATCCGGTGGAAACTAACTAGATTTGAACTAGGGGTACACTTTTCGTCGCTCAATAAATTTCGGGAAAATGTTTTTAGGTCTACGACACATCACTTTATGTGCTAAATGTTTTCCGTTTAGCATGATGGTGAACGGGTGCACCAGCGCGCCCGATACGGCCATACCGCATCTCCGTGGGGGCCCGTTTTAGCCAAATGACAATTTAAACGAAGTTAGAAAATCCTGCGGAGCCGCATGGCATTATTTTATATGTTCTAGTAACCACTCCAAAAGTCGGAATTAGGATACATAAATTATTTTGGAAAACACTTCACAAATAGAGCTATCACGTCCGGAGTTCTATGGCTTTTAGGGCAAATGAGTAGAAAACGGCCTGTGACACCGCATAGTTCGTCGGAACGAGGCCATATTGGCACATGCGTGGTCCCTGGGATGGGAAGAAATGCCCCGGGAGCGGATTTCCAATCCGACCCATGGGCGATGGTTTTTTCACTTTCGGGGTGCCAAAACTGTTTTTTTTAAGCAGCTATGGGGCGCATTTTAGTATTGCGCGAGACCTCCGTATAATGGTAGCACACCGCCTCCGCACCACATATCACATGCCATTTGTGCACACTAGCTATCTGGGAATCCCTGCGGCTCCCTGCGGCTTCCTGCGGTGTCCCGCCGAATCCGCTAAAAACTGACCGGATTTAAACTAGGGGTACACTTTCCGTCGCTCAATAAATTCCATGAAAAATGTTTTTAGGTCTATAACACATCACTTTATGTGATAATTTTTATTCGTTTAGCGTGTTGGTGAACGGTGTACCAGCGCGCTCGGTACGACCATTTCGCATCTCCCGAGGGGGTCATTTTAGCCAGATGGTAAAACTGGACGTCATATTTGGATTTCTCTAATTTTTAGGTTCAAATAATGATATGGATGTTATATTTAGATTCCTCTCATTTTTCTGATTGATGTAGACATATTATTTGTGGAATTTCGATTTTGCGATTCAATGATATTAATTATTCCATATTAAATAGAAAAAAGATTAAAAAATAAAATCATTTTATTATTATTTGAATTCAATATTATTATTACTTATATACTCATTGTTGTTACTTAAGTAATTGTTTGGAATTCAAAAATAAAGAGGTTTGACATCACGGTCCAAGGGTTAATAGGGTTGATATGCTATTATTATTAGCAAGGTGTCACTTTTTTTTATAGAAACTCATCCGAATGGAACCCAGAAGTTAAGCGTGTTGAGGCTGGAGTAGTGTGAGGATGGGTGTCGGGCTGAGAAGTTTAACCATGATTGTATTTTGATTTAAGATTAAGTGTACTTAGAGTTAAAAGTGTATTGGGTGAAAGATAAACAAGTAAAAAAAGAAAAGAAAAAAGAAAAACTAGTGTAAAACAAATTAAAATTTGAAAAAAAATTAAAACTCTATGCCGAGGGATTTGCCCATCGGCATATCAAAAAACAGAATTTTTTTCAAAAAAAATTTTAAAAAGGAAATTTGATTTTTTAAAATTTGTATGCCGATAGTTTTACCGTCGGCGTAGCGTGCTACACCAACGGCAATGGTGGCTCCGCCGATGGAGGTAGTCGTTGAGAACCTATGCCGAGGGCTTCCCTCGGCGTAGCCTACGCCGACGGCCAAAACAGGCTAGGCCGAGGGTTTCCGGCTCTCGGCATATTGGCTCGTTCCTGTAGTGAAAGAAGCTTCGAGGCAGTAGTTGTTTAGCATGTGCGCATAGTTACATACATACTCGCATATTTTATTGCGTGCACCATGGACGACAAGTTCGAGTTGCAATCGATAGTTCGATACCATCAAAAAAAGAAAAAAAAAACAGCACACACACAAGTTTAATTAACACACATGAACGTACTACACACGCTACTTACGGTGCTAGCTAGCTAGTCTGCTTTATACTCGCATGCAGTATGTACATTATTCTGGTAAACACTAGCGACCTAGCCCAGCTGCAATAGACCGACGTGTCTACTTGACGACGTCGCCGTGGTCGATTTCCGTGAAGTACCCTTGAAAGCAAATACAATAGTGTGTTTTTAGAGGAACCAAATACACTTTTTGGTAGACCGTTTACATAGTATTTTTTGCGTATGGGAAAGAGGGAGAAATGAAAAAGCAAGAGCCCATCTTTATGCGTGCTCCTAGGCAAATATAATAAATGAGGAGAAAGAGATAGATAAAGCATGGTAATAAGTAGTACTAGTATACTAATAAAAAATGCATTAATTTATGCTATGCACACCAATCTCTTTAGCCAACGTCTGTCCCGTGGACCATGCAGTAACACCACCGAAGGGCAGGAATTCGTATTGATCTTGTATGCAGTATACAACACCCTAGCTCCATCTAATTAGATTCGCAAAAAAAAAAGCTCCATCTAATTAGTGGCGCACGGTCGTGTTATCCCCCACCTCTGCCTAATTAGCCGCTCCCACCTGGGAGGCACGGGGGCGCCTCCGCCTGCTAGTACCCCACCTCCGCATCCTCAATTCCTCGCCGGTGAGGAGGGGCAGTGGTCTTTCCCAGTGATCGCAAGAAGTCAGCAGATCTTCTTTTACCATCCATCTTCCCTCCGCCGGCCAAATTCGTTGTGCTCGTCGTCCACGTCGTATGCATTCACATCCGCAACTGCGGCGCGCTCCTCGTCGAGACCGGCAGCTAATATCAGACGACATGCTTCGGCGACGGGCCCACGGCCGTTGTCCCGGAAGACGCACCCTGAGAATCCCCCGAGGCCGCCGTCGCCCGTACCGTTCGTAAGGATCTCGGCAAGCGTGTCCGAATCCTAGGGGCAGGACGGAGCTCCGCCCGTAGGAGCGTACCCCGACCTGCACCGCCGCTACAGATGCCCCGGAACGTGAGCGCGCTGCTCTTCCTCGGTGACCGTGAGAAGTCGCCAGATCTTTTACCGGTGGTCTTTCCCGACACCTGGTCTTCGTCGACGCCTGGAACGGCCGCCGTCGAGGTCGAGGCACGTCCAAGACCTCCACAGCCTCCCCTTCTCCCGCCTCCCTGAGAAGAATGAACCAAGTGCCATGTATGATTTTTCATCAACGCAATGTGTTCTTCAGTATACAGTAACCTACAGCTGTTAATTACCCCAAACCTCATAAATCTGTATGCGCGTGCGGTGCCAAGACTACCTATCACGTACCCCTAGAAACAAATGGACGTGGATGATATGCCTGCGCAGAGGGCAGGTGCACCACCACATTTTTCTCATTCTTCAGCCATAGCAGCCTTCCAACAAGAATCTGCAAGAGCTTCATTAAGACTGGTAGACTCACTAGAACTGCGAAAGTTACCATACCGAACAATACCATTGGTGTACTTCTTTGGTTTAGAGATTCCACTTTGTGAACGTGTGCGCAATCGCTCAGTAGGAGGCGCGGGAACAACTACAGTTTGCACCGGTGCAGAAGATCCAACACCTGTCGAGGGCACAACTGTGTCAGCCATATCCGCCACAGAGGATCATGTGGCCCGCGACGATGATGTATATAGCGCACCACAGAGGAACCCGTCGAGTCCAAGATCACCGCAGACAGGGTCCCGCAAGGAGAGGAAGTGGAGGCGATTTTGACAAAAATAATCCTTTTCTGAAGAAAAAAAAAGCATAGACTAACCATCTGGCCAAACTATTTCACCTATCTAACCCTTTTGTGTGGCGCTCTTTCCATCGGCGCCATACCTCACTGTGTGGCGCCAACGGCGCCACACATCCATCCGATGTGGCGTGGTCGACGCTGACCAGCCGACGTGGCAGGATGTGTGGCGCCGTTCACATTGGCGCCACACATGTCAACTTATATGTCGATAACTTCCAGGGCTCCGAACGCTTAGTCCTTAGTCGTTTTGGCGAGCCTGTTTGTGTGGCGCCAACGCCATGGGCGCCACACTCTTAAGTGTGGCACCGATGACATCGGCGCCACACAAACGGACTCGCCAAAACGGCTAAGTCCCTGGAGAATTGTCTTACAGTATGTTTTGGGTCATTATGTTGTTATGTGTGGCGCCGATGTCAGCCCATGGCGTCGGCGCCACACATGGACTTGGGTATAAAAATCAAGAAAACTGACTTGGCATGGTTGCAAAATAACTACTCATATCAATAGCAATTTCATACACACATCATACACATAGCACACATCATAGCTCACATCGTAGCACATAGATTCATACATTTTAAGATAGAATTCAAACAACACGTAACAATGACGACATGGTCCCAAATGACATAGGTAGAGTTCATATAAGATAGAGTTCACACAACATATCAAATCCATGTAAAATTTCCGTCCCCTCCTCGCGGGCTGCTTCCGGTGCATCCGTGACGGCTCTTCTACCTGCACCTCCTCCTACTTTGAAGATGACGGCTCATTGTTCCTCATCCTCCTCAAAACTGATCTCCGCGGTGGTTCCTCATCGGACTCAATCACAGCATTCTTTCCTCGGTTCACATAATCATCTGGAGTGTAACGGTTTGGAGCCTTGCCCCTTGCCTTCAACATGTACGCATGTCGTGTGGCTTGCTTCTTGCCTTGACTCACAATGGTGTCATCAGGAATCTTCACAAACATGAACACATGGTCAGAAAAAGTTGAAATTACTAAGTACATGTTTAACGGCAACAAATATCTCCGAATCTTCAGAAGAGGATGTAGCAATTTCGCCTTCGCGGCAACCTAGCAAGTTGGCTACCCGCCGCAACTTCCGTGCAGTGCTCTGCGTCATGGAAGTCATGGTTACAAAGCCGCCAAACACAATAGTTTAGATTCAAAGTTGGTGACCATACCTTAATGAAATACCGCAACTGTCTGATAGGCATTTGCTAAGCAAATATTAGCCATTTAAACACATGCATACATAGGGTTTCAACACATACATGTAAAATTTCATATCTAGGGTTCCAACAAATCTATGGTTCAAACACATGCATGCATGAGGCTATCAATTTCAACACATAGAGTACAATTTAGATTACACCAACCAACATTTCAAATCTAGTTTCCATGTCTAGGGTTCATGTACAAATCTAGCAGGATCTATGAAATTAGTGGATGAATGGGAAGGATTCGAAGGGGGTTACCTTGAGGAATGGATGGGGAACGATTTGGCTGGTCAGATCTGACGAATTCGTGGCCGATTTCGTGGGGGCGGAGGAGAGGTGCCCGGCGGCGGCGGTTCCTTGTTTGCAGAGAAGAAAAGAAGAGGGAAGAAGAGGGTCAGGCTCGGGCGGGTGCGTACGGGCCCGGGCGCCACACATAAGGGGATGTGTGGCACCCGTCAGAACGGTGCCACACATGGATATGTGGCGCCGATGTGAACGGCGCCACACATCCTGCCACGTCGGCTGGTGGATGTGTGGCGCCGTTCACATCGGCGCCACACAGTGAGGTGTGGCGCCGATGGGAAGGGCGCCACACAAAAGGGGTAGTTGAGTGAAAGAGTTTGGTCAGAGGGTCAGTCTGTGCTTTTCTTTCAGAAAAGGGTTATTTTTGTCAAATCGCCGGAAGTGGAGGTAGCGGGTGAATCCGAGCCAACCACGCGAGGTGGGAAAGGACCAGCGCCAGGACCCGACGCAAAAATAGGGGTGTGCGGATTCGCGACAGGCGGATCATGAACCGATCCCGAGGGTGATTTCCCAGGCGGATGTGACGAACCGATCCCGGGGGTGATCACCTGATTCTTCGCCAGGACCCGACACAAAAATAGGGGTGTGCGGATTCGCGACAGGAGGATCATGAACCGATCCCGAGGGTGATTTCCCAGGCGGATGTGACGAACCGATCCCGGGGGTGATCACCTGATTCTTCGCCAGGATACGTGCAACAGGCGGAAAATTTACCAGAACATCCACCAGTCATAGAAAAATCACTTCAATCCAGCACAATGACCTCAACAGTAGCAGTATTAGCAGGATTAGGGTTAACTGGTGCCTGTAAATCGTGCCCGTCATGATCATGAAAATTAAAGAACTGTAAATTAAGAGGGAGAAGGTTTAGTTCAGCGCGGAGACGTGCACCCGCATTACAATGAAGCGACTCAAAGGACAACATTGTCTCGTCGAAAACAATGTCGCAAGAGATATACAATGACCAGTGTAGATGTCAAGACATTGATACATGTATTTTACATCATCAATATAGATACTTATATGGTAGTTTTGAATGATATTTTCCATGATCAACCATTATTCATGTCTTTTTAGTTGATTCATTGGAATTTCTTACAAAGTCCCTTTCATTGGTTATTTAATTTATGGGAGGCGGAAAACCTCCATTTTCGTATTTTGCTGTTTGAGGGACCTTCTGGAGGTGTAAAAATCGAAAGAAAAATACCTGATAAATTTTTCATCAAGAAGAAAACCGTGGGTTGAAGAACTACGAGAGGGGAGCCACGAAGGCCAAATGAGCCCAGGTGGCGCGCCCCCCTCTACTGGGCGCGCCACCCAGGCCCATTTGCACTTCGGGCACCGTATCGACCTGTCCTTTTGACAGAACCTCCATCACGCCAGAAACCTACGCCATAATTTTCTCAAGATTTACAGAGGCTGCGGCGGAGGCAAAAGTCCTCTCCTATTCCGGGAGAGGACAGATCTTGTAGCACCGGAGCCTCCAGTGAGGGGAAAATTGACGTCATCGTCATCACCACTTCTCCTTGGCATAGGGGAAGGCCTCTCCATCAACATCTTCACCAGCACCATCATCATCACCGTCTCCATCTCCAAGATTCACTTCTTCATCCTCCCATAGTTTGTGATTGATTGAACCCCGAATATCGTTTAAGTGCTATTTGCGTGATTGTGATTGGCAAGTTATCTTTATTTGGTGGAGAGATTGTATTTTCAGATTGTATTGTAATCCATATACCTCCGACTTTCTAGCCGAGCTTCATTGGAGATAAATTGGGAATAGAGATCACTCAGGCTAAAATACTTTTCCGCCTTAATCAAGGCCGTAATAGCAACAACAAAGCCATTGTATGGCTCATCATCAAGACTGGTAACCACATAAGAGATGACAACTTCATTGTCCAGCGGCTTGCCTGCGGCGGACATCTCATCGGTGAGGTTCTTGATCTTGTTGAAGTAGATAGTAGCAGTCTTGTCCTCTTCCAACACTTGTTTAGCTACGTGCGAAGATGCACCACACCCGCCTTGGACTGCAACGGAAACATCTCCATCACCGTTATTCACCCGCAAAACTGGTCACGCCAACCATCTGGGTGAGCACTTCCCGTGACATGTTCTGCACGAGGTGGCCGAGAGCGGTCTGATCGGCGACAATCCACCAAGGATACTCAGGGTTGGGAATCGACACATCCATCCCGTCCTTGGTCTTCAGCTCTTTCTCAGGCTACGCCATAGATCCATCCAGGAGACCAAAAATTTGGGCACCACGGATATCCGGCATCACCTGGGCTTGCCAAAGCATGAAATTATCCCTGATGAGCTTCTTAGAGATGTTGGCGTTAAGAGAGCCACCAGCCGACGCGAGGAAGAAGAAGAAGAAGAGGCTTGGAACACCATGGCCGCAAGAAACACTGGCGGCTGTGACTGGTTACTAGTGACATGGCGGATGCGACCTAGACACGACCGTGGAAGAAAGGCTTTGATACCATATCAATATTATGGGAAGCGTAACCCTAAACGAGGGTCCGCGGTGCTTATATATACTGGACATACATGGATCCACCTTGTGTATAGTGAGGGGTACAATACAAGTAGATATACGGAGGTAAATACAACTAGGGGTTCATATATGGGTCCAGGATTGAAGGAGAACTGGAATAGAGCGTGCACTCTACGCACCTGCATTTTTTTGACCTTTTCTTTTTTTATATCTCTTAAATTATATAATATTTCGATTTCATTTTTTCAAGTCACTCAATAATAATAAATAGAATGGGGGAAAATATTTTGAAATTGTTTTTACAATTTCAAATTATTTTAAAATTCAGAATAAATTCTTGATATATATATATATATATATATATATATATATATATATATATATATATAGAACCCAACTATTCTCGAACCCCCCTTAAAAGGGGTTCTGGAATAGCTATTCTCGAACCCCCTATTCCCGCTTACCTTCTTATCCCGACCGAAACCCACCCGAAAGAACCGACCGAGGCAGCCCAAAAACTACCTAGCCGCACCCCGCAGCCACTCCCGCAGAACTTCCTGCCTTATCCTATCCACCACCACGCCCGCCTCCCCCGTGGCTGCCTTCCCCGCCTCCGGCTTCCTGCCCCGGCCGGCCACTCACCTAGCGTGCCGCCGCAGGCCATCCCATAGACTGCGAGACGCCCAACCTCCCTCCCCAACGGCGCGGCCCCAGCCTCCATCCTCCACCTCGATGGCCCCGCCTCCCCCACCCTTCCGGCCTTCCCTCGTCCCACAACCACCCGACCGCACCCCATGGCCACCTCCCGCGCCGCCTTCTTCCCCGTCGACGGTAAGGCAGCGCCGCCCCGGCCTCCAATCCCACCGCCAACCCGGCCGCCAATCCCACGCGCTGGCCGCCGAGGTTGGAGATCAAGAGGAGGAGGTGGAGCAAGGGAAATTTCCGTAGACTTCGCCGACCGGAAGGAGAGAGAGAGGAGAGAGGAGCCTTCGTCGACCCCCGCCGCCGCCGCCAGCAAGGTTTGTGCCCTGCTCCTCCGATCCATTTCCCCCATTTTCTCTAGCTTCTGTGGGGAATCTGCCGCACCACCGGGCGCCGGCGACGATTCGATGTCTGGGGATCTCTCTCCCCCCACCCCCTCGCCCGCTCCGGTGGTTGATTTGGTGCTGGTGAACCGGCTAGGGTTGGTAGGGGTCGGTGTCTGCGGAGGGATTCTGTCGGGCGGGCGCCCCAAACTGCTGCCGGACGAGGTATAGTTGTCGTGTGAAAGTTCACTGTGAGAGTTCACTGTGAGAGAGTTTTGAAATTCAGAGAGTTAGAGTTGTGAAGTTCAGAGAGAAAACAAGCCTATGTTTAGAGAAAAATGGATCACCAGATTTTGCATCAGTAAAATCTTAAGCTTTAAGTTGGATTACACCTGCATCACATTCAGAAGTTCACAAACTTTTGTTATGATTTCTGCAATTTGGTTCCCGCTGTGTGAAGTTCTCTGTTGGTTGTTTGAAGTCTAGAGAGTCAAACAGAAAACAAGCCTATGTAAAAAATTAGAGCTGGTAACTTACCATTTAATTGTGGTGGAGTTTGGTTTGTTCCGCAATTGTCTACTTCACTTTCTGTACAATGGTTGTGAACTTTCATATCTGAAGTTCACTTCTTTTTCTCCTGTAGTTTTCGAGTGCGGAGTCACGCTCATGCCGCTCCTGACTCGTACACATGCCATCCGGAAGATAAAAGCACAGATGGTCGTGCGGGAGTTTAAGAGTAGAGGCGGATGTGGAATCGAGGCCTAGAACGCGTTCCTCACAGAGTTCATAAGTTTGATCATTTTTTTAAGGAAGCACCCCAAAATTTCTTCGGGAAGCTCACTTGGTTCTTGCATTAAGTTCTGTTTTTAATACAAAGTGTGCTGCTTGTGAATCAATATTATTATCCAGGAAGTTTAGTACAATAAATAACGGGTATGCTTCTGAATTTTTGCTCAGCACGAAGATATTCAAAGCTTCAAATCACATGGGATGCAGAAGTTCATAGTATGTGCATGGGGAGTTTAAAAGATTGGGGTGTGTGGCGGTTTCGACGACGCTGCCAGGGTTCAAGACGCGCACACCTGACATGGCAGGACACTGCTAAATCAACTCGAATTGGAGCTTCTTCGACTTGAGCAGAGCATACAACTGACGACGTCGTCTGGAGCATGTCCTGTGAGTGGTCCTTATTTCTGGCTGATGCTTCATTGGGTGCACCTTTTGTTTCTCTTCCAATCAAAAAGATTCTTCTTTTCAATATTTGCATGGACACAACTAGCAAAAATTCAATAGATAGCAAAATAAATACATACACATATATTGATATCCGGTGGAGCAAAAGTTTACCTATTAATGTCGAGAAGTTTACTTATACGGCATAGGCAGTGCAGTTCCGTGACATGCGGTAGTAGAGGTTCATGAAAGTTCACTAGTTAAGCTACATCGGTTCGTTATTCGCGAAGTTCACTTCTATTAATTCGCGAAGTTCACATCTACTGCTAGTTTCATTTTATATATTCCTGCTAGAGAATATTCCTGCTACATGGTCATATGGAAAACACTTTTTACAGATTGTATGTATTTTTGAGACTTGTGATGTTAAAAATGTGCATTTGAGATAAAATAAAGTTAAAGCCTTTAACTCTACTACAGTTCATCATCTGCTACGATACACCATGGACTTATTCTTTAGGGATAAATATTGAGGATGACCAAAATGTACCACCTGCCATCATATAAATAAAGCTTTTATTATGTCAGGAGTTTGTTTCAACTACTATTAGAAGTTCAGTTTGGTTCAAAATCATTCGATCTATTGGAGTCTGTATTTTTTATGTGAAACTTCTCTTTTGTCAACAAGAGAAGTTCGCTTGGAATATCCTCAAAATATCATCTGAAAAGGGTAGTAGATTTTTGGAAGTTCATTGAAACTTTTTCCCGAAGCTCATTTCTTATTTGCACAAAGTTCCGTGAAAGTACCTTTCTTTGTTCTTTGTTTGAAACTTCACTTTTCTCCGAAAGTTCACTATATGTTGACATTACTGATTTGTGAATGAAAGACTTATCAAATGAGAGTGTATTACTGTATATTCAGAATCATTGTAGTTGAATTGTAAGTTGGAGAGGCTGCATTGGTGTTCCATTAACCTGTACGTTTTTGTCATACACATGCAGGTTGAAGTTAAACAAATGGGATGCAAGAAAGTTTCTTACTTCTTCTGTAGTAGGCGTGGAAGTTCAGTTCACCTAATCTTGTGAAAATTCAGTTCAGCTAATCCTGTGAAGTTCACTCTTCCCTAGTGCTTCAGTTCAGACTTGTGAAGTACGTGCACGAGCAGATGGTGCTGATGCTGCTGTACCCTCAGTAAGCCTTCGATTGCTTAGAGTAGATGTAATACATGTATGTTGTTGATGCGTGGTGATAGAAAAATAGTGGTTCACTTGGCCACATGGTGAGTTAATGTTTTATTTTGGGGAAGTTGGTGTCCATTGTGAACTACATGTCGGCGGCCATGCAGCTAATGCAGCGTTGTAGATTTCACCCACGCCAGCTCCCCAACAGTCTACTACGTGGGGTCAAGAAGTTCGCTGCGCCTTCACCGACAGTCCAGTGCGTTCTGCCGGACAGCCAAAGTGGGGAGTTCACATTGCCGGCGCTGGGAGTCCAGCTTGCCAACCCTCATCGCCCTACTGGTACTGTATTTTCTCTAATTATGAATTTAGCAGCAGTTTGCACATCATTGAATAAAAAAGTTTGGTCTCCTATTTGCGTGATATTGAACTCGTCCATGTATGTTTCTGAACTGTTGTTAGATGAGAAATAATGATGGTCAAAGCAGTTTGATTCATCCGTACATTGAGTTTCATCTATAATTTATTTTTTGACAAGCTGTGTTGTTAAAATTTGCATTATGTTAAAATGGCACACATCATTATGGCAGTTCATTTCAGTAAAAACTGTCGACGGTTCAGTTTCATGCTTTTTGACAGTTCACTCTTGTGTCCAGGAGGTCACTCAACTTGCCAGCGGTGCGCCGCTATCGGAGGACTCCAGTGCTGCTGCTGCGATTCATCCGGTGAACCGCATGCTTCCAATTTCGTTCATTTGAACTGTCAGGTGTGTGCTTGCTGAAATGTTGTTCTCTGCATTGCTCCCAATTTCATTTGCCGATGCTAGCTGACTGGAGTTTAAACATGTCAGGTTAGGCAGTGGGGTGTGCTCCCATGTCTGCTAGCTTCTGGCCTCTCCGGTCGAGCAAGCATCAACTTTCGGCTAGCGGGCAACTAACAACATTACGGTTAACAGGTAGCAACAACACAGTTCAGTTAATTACAAAACACAACTACATGTCAAGCAGCTATTCTCATTTTGTTTTGATTGATAGCTCTATGTAGAGACACCACTTTTTGTAGAAGTTGTCAAAAAGTCATCATTTGCAGTACACTTCTATAGGTTAGAGTTATTCACTCATTAGGCCCAAGAAGGTATGCTACCTTGTAAATAAATAAAAATGAAATGACAGTCCAAATAATTAAAAAGTTATATCTTGCCACTGAAGTTCACTTTGTAAACTAGCAAAAGTTCACCACAAGGCGGTGCAGCTGCTGTACCTTCTTAATGTTATTATTAACATTGATAATCACTGAAGTGTTGTTAATAATTTGTTGTTGATGCTTCGTTGGGTTCTCACTGATGTTGATTGTATTCTATTTTACAGAGAAACTAATAGAATGTATTTGTCGAAGTGCACATTGGTGAAAATAGGAAATTCATTGTATAGAAAAAATATAAGTGCGCTTCACTTTCTTGTCTTCTCTTTTTGTGCAGGCGGGCAATGCTCTGAGGCTATATAATAATTTCATCTCTGTTTTCGAGACCAAGATCAACCTTCTTGAAATTGCTCAGTAGTAGGTTCACGCCAGTATTCACAGAAAAAAGAGAAATAGCCGCTGGTGCCGAGTGAGGGAGTTTGCTTCTATTTTTTGTCGAGTTCATTTTGTATAACAGCAGAAGTCTAGTCTGTAAAGTTATTTTTCTTGTTTATTCATTTCCGTGTAAATGGTAGTAGTTTCACGACAATATTCACAGAAAAAAAGAGAAATAGCCGCTGGTGCCGAGTGAGGGAGTTTGCTTCTATTTTTGTGTGGAGTTCACTTCGTATAACAGCAGAAGTCTGTAAAGTTCTTTTTCTTGTTTATTTATTTCCATGTAATAGTAAATATTTCATCGAACTTGGGTTTTATTGTACGCAAGAGTTCATTTCATTCACGAGAGGAGTACACTTCATCTGTAAAGAGAAATAATACTGTTTGCAGTATAAAGCAATAGAAGTTCACTACAAAACTTTGTAACAAATAGATAAATAATTTACTGTATGAAAACTTGATGTCCACTATGCAAAAAATACCGGAGTATACAAGGAAATTTGGGAACATGTATAGTCATGTGTGAGTTGTAGATTTGTGACCGAGAAAATAAATTAAGAAGTTAATTTTATTAACATGGGGAGTTAACTTTTATATTTTGGGGGAGTTAACTTTTATATTTTGGGGGAGTTCATTTTGTCTAGACGGCTGATGAGAAATAGGAATATACTTTGTTTAAAGTGCGATTTCACTGTTTTATTAGTTTTGGGATTCATTTCATGTTCTCTGTTTTTATTTCACAAAGTGAACTAAGTAGCTCAGTGCATGTGACATTGAAGTTCACTCTACAATACATTAGGAAAAACATCGAGAAACTTAGAAAACAGATTTTCCAAATTGAAATCTGCACATAATTTTTTTAAAATTTTTGCAAATTGATTTATATGAAAAGATGCGGAATTTGCATAGATTTCCAATGGTATATTAGTTGTATCATTTCGGGAAACAGTTTGAAACCAAAATGAAATGGCCAGGTGCAGCGAAGATAATCTGTACCGCGATCGGAAGTTCAGTAGCACCTACTAGGAAGTTCTCTTATATGTGGAAGGAAGTTCAGCCTCTCCATTTTTTCGGGGCGGAAATCCTATGTACTAAATTCATCCCCACAAGCTCCAGTTGACCAAATCGACCCTGGCCTTAAGTAATTGACATTTATATGAGCCTAATTTCACTCTAATATGCTGCCTCGCCCCATCTGAGCACCCAAGCCATGTCAATTTTGAACCCGTGGCGTGCCGACGAACATCTCCTTTTTAGTATACTTAAAATTACTTTAAAACTGTTAATAATTTGGAAAAATGATTAGCATGAGAAAGTTGCACATTTTTCATAGCTTTCCAATGGTGTATCATATCTATCAATCCGACGAGTGGTTTGAAAATAGTGCCTCAATATAGTACGAAAACTGAGAACTTCACGAAAACAAACTTGAGTATATTTAAATCTGCTCTTAAACCGTTTAAAATTTCGGAAAACAATCTGAATGAAAATGATGCGCAATTTCCATACCTTTCCAATGGTACATCATATGCCTCAATCCGGCAAATGGTTTGAAAATAGTGGCCAAATAACTTTACAAAAACAATGAATTCCACGAAAAGAGAGTTCAGTATATTTGAAATTATTTTTAAATTATAACGAATTTGGGAAAACTATTTGAACAATAAAGTTGCGAAATTTTCATATCTTTCCAATGGTATATCATATGCATCATTCGGACATTCAGTTTAAAAATCACCCTTGAAATACTGTCCGTTGAAACAGGAAATTTTGTGTTCCGCCGAGAAGTTCACATCCACGCAGCGGGAAGTTCAGAAAGGGTTCGAGAATAGTTATTCTCGAACCGGTTCGAGAATAGCAGACCTATTCTGCAACCAGTTGCAGAATAATATTCTGAGCACCGATTCGTACTTCTCTGGACACGAGCTTGTACTGCCTCGGAACTTTTTTGCAGTGTGCGTTCGTACTTCTATGTGTTCTTCATGGAATCGATGTTTCTGTCCCGAAATCGATCTGTTTGTTGTTTTCTAGTGTCGTAATTATATTTTCTAGCTAGTATACACCAATCCGCACGCACGCATTACAACTTTTACAAGATTTAACAAGTTTTTGAATCGGATTGATCCGCCGGCATGTCCGTTGCGTACTTATTCCGCGAATCCAAATTAGCGTCTGGATCGTCGTTTTTAACATGAAATTCGAGTTCCATTAGCACCAGTATGCATATATTAGTGAATCAAATGTTTAATCTGGTTGCAATTTTGCTAGAATCGCTGATTCGGTAGTTGCCCGTGGAGAGCAGTTCCGCCGTTGTCAGTTCATCGATTTCTAGTCGTTTTCGCTTTTTGTTTGTGTTTCTGTTAAATTGATTTGTTTCTAGCCGTCAAATTCATACTATAATGCTCATTGAATTACTAAAAGTCGATCTGGAATTCGCGATCGAATCCGTTGGCAGGTTTGCGTTCCGTTTGCCGTCGGATCATGCGGGTGGGTATGAGTTCATCATTTTTTTCATGAATTATTGTTTTGATAGAGTTATAGTAGGTGTTATATCGTTATTAATTCCAGATATACTCATATATAGTTTGTTTGTTTCGATTTTTTTCCGACCTGTTCGTCAAATCGACCGATCATCTATGTTGCAAACTGAACTTTTCAGTGTAGCGAGGTTGTACTTCTGCTCTATGTAGTTTGTTATTTCTTTGTTTTCCGTTGCGATTTACATGTTTTTCTATATAAGGTGTATCTTATCCATTGCTTTTTTGTGTGTTTTTATTTGTTAGCTGTACGGATGGATAACTTTGCTGGTGGTTTGTATAGTGATCTTCTTCGTATCCGCGCCCGTACTTCTCGGGCGGTCTAGCTATACTTCTATCAGATAATGTTTATCTTCTATGCACATTTTTCTCTATTTCTGTTCACGCCTATATAAGTGTTCCTTTCTCATTGAGCGCAGCCATAAACTTGATCAGATCTTTCTTCTTTTTCTATCGTCTCCCAATGGCCAAAACTCCCTTCTCCCACGAATACAAACTCCCTTGCCATGGCACAACCGAGATGAATGTGTTGTACACCAACACGGCATCCAGAGTAGAGGCATGGCTTACTTCAATTGAATCTACCCTTGATGCTTCTGAAAGGAAGATTGTGGGGATAGATGTTGAGTATGACAGGCTTAGAGGATCCAAAGATTAATCCGAATTAGGACGCTTTCATACAACTTTGTGTTGGAACTGTAGTTTTGGTGTACCACGTTTTCCATGCTGATGAAAGGAGTGAGAAGTTGTATAATTTCCTATATGGGTACCGGTACACATTCGCCGGATTCTCGCATCGAAGATCGTAATGTCCTTGGTCGTTCGCAATTTTATATCCATAATATCAAGGACATCCAGATGATTTGGAGAGACCCGGACAACAAGAAGAGGACTCAAGGTCTGAAAGATGTTGCTGCAGCCATTATAGATCCATTTTACATGAAGATGAAAGATGGATTTGGTACGACGGAGCATAGCATGTGGGCTAATGCGCCTCCTCTCCCACCTGAACATATTTTATATGCTGCGAGGGATGCATATGTGACCTACGAGGTGTATAAGCGTTTGGATGTTTTCGAGAGAGGATTTTTTTCTCTTTACAAACGTTCCGAGAAGAAACGTGGCAGGGATTGGTGAATACCTTAAAGTAGTTTGATTAGTTTTCCTTATGAATTTATCCGAAATATATTCCTTTAGTTTTATATAGTTTTATAATGTAATCCGGTATTCGAGTTTATCCTTAATAAATTTCATTTTATTTTATTGTGAACAAACATGTACTTTTTTTATTTTCGTTACAGTATATCATGTTTGTTGTCATTTTTCACGCAACTAAAGGTTTATTATTCTAATGGAACTCAAGAATTTAGAGCTTGTACTTCTTTTCTTTATACTGCGGTACTTCCCGTCCATCAATAACTGTACTTCCGGGTTGTTCATCTTGATTGTTGTTGAAGATCAAGATTCATATGTTTGTACTTCGTAGTTCGTGCTCCTTTTTTTTTGTAATGTGTACTTCGTATCTCTTACTTATGTACTTCTTGTGCCTCTATTCTAGTACTTCCTTGTGAGAGGGTGGGGGGGGTTGGGGGGGGGGGGTTCCCCCCCCCCCCATACATAAAATCTGATATATATTTTGTTACTGCAGATCAAGATTTTATAGGGTGTACTTTTGTAGCTCTTACTTATGTACTTCTTTTGTTCCTCTACTCTTGTACTTCCTGGTGGGGGAGGTTGGGGGGGCTTCCCCCCCATACATAAGTAGTACCGAATAAAATCTATTATATATTTTGTTACTACAGATCAAGATATATAAGTTGTACTTCATAGCCCTTACTTCTGTACTACTTATGCCTATACTCTCGTACTTCCCTTTTGTAATTTTGTTATTGGAATTCAAGATTCATAGTTTGTACTTTTCTTTTGTTGTGAGCTTGTACTTCTATTAGTTTTATTCGGTACTTGCTGCTTCTTCACTTTATCCTACATGGGATATTCTATTTGATGTATTTCTTTTTATAATTTAATATTATGAGTTTTTGTACTTTTTTTCAAGCCTCGTACTTCTATTTGTCATGCGTAGTCATCTATGATATATATTTTATTAATTGTATTCTTGTAAATTAAGGTTGTACTTACTTGTACTTGTATCCTGTACTTCCTTATCGTTTATGCTTTGTATTTCCTTTTTGCTGCCCTTTGTTTTTTGTTTGAGGCTGTACTTATTTGTTTGACAGCTGTAACGGCCCGCCGGGCTTTTCTGGGCCCGATTTGTTATGAATTGGTATTTTTGGCCCATTTAATTGTGGCCCGGTGGCGTCCGTATGCGTCTCTTGCATCATAACTGCAAGTTGTGCAGCCGTTCCGCACTGTCCGCACGGCGTAACTCCACCTTCCCCACTCTCTCTTCGCTTTCCTCGTCTCTCGTCGCAGAGGAATCGTCACGGCTGTGCCGACGGAGCCGCTGCTTTCTTCCGGTACGATCAACTTCTCCGCGCCCCTCCCTATCTCGCGCGGTACTTCTATTCCGTCTATCCTTCTCCGGCCCCTCAAATTTTCTCCCGCGAATGCTCTCGTGAGGTTGGGTTCCGGATTAGGGGTTACTGTTCATAGCTTAGGGTTTCCTGCTTGTAGATCTTGTTTGTTCTTTCCTTTTGTATCGCGTAGCGTGTCTTCTTGTTTGTCTGCTGCATTCTCCTCGGACTAATTCATTTTGATTTTTGCTTTTTGATGTGTGGTTGGTTGCAGGGTTCGTGTTCATGTGCTTCTGATCTCCGCGTTGACTGGGAGAGGTCGATTTTATTTTTTTTAGTCATGGATCCTGCCCCGAAATCCCCACTGCCTCAGGAAACCCAAGGTAATTTTATGTTTCGTTTTTGTTTTGTGGTACTTAATTGTGGCGAAATTGTCTGCATGTTTTTTTTTTTGTTTCCTCATGCTTGTTGTGCTTCCCTTTAGATCTCGAACTAGTTTATACAATGTTAATTCTTGCGTTGCTTGTGCAGTCATTCTCCATATAAATATACTTATCTGGTATTCATATATGTACTTACTTGTTGGTACAAGTTGTACTTCCCTTGTTTAGTTTCATATACTGCAGTTATTTTTTTACTCATGGATGTGTGTTATCTGACAACAGAAATTAGTCTAATTGGTTTTGGTTTTGTTTTCTACTTGTATATTCGGTCATGTGCTGTTGTTACATGTACTTATTTATATGTACCAGTTGTACTTCCCTTGTTTAGTTGCATATACTGCAGTTTATTTTTACTTTTTTTTTGTTTTGTGTTATTTTGACAATGGAAATTCTCCTAATTATTTCTGTTTTTGTTTCTACATGTACATGTACTTATCTGATGTTAGTACATGTACTTCTTTTCCAGATTCATGTGTATGTTCTTATTTGTAGTTCTTTATTTTTAGTACTGCTCTCTCCTAGTTTTGTTTTGCATTTTTCTTGTTTTGATTGTTTCTATTCTACTTATCATCTTATATTGTTCATTTTACTATGTCTGAACCCATTTCTTTTTTTAGGTGAAGTTACAGTTATTAAGAAAGCGAAATTGTTTGCCGAGTCTCATTGCCGGTATTCCTATCGTTTTCCCTGATGTTACTGTGAGGATTAGGAGTGAGGATGAGGTTAAGAAAAGCTCTTCTACATCTGGTAATCATTTTTAATATGATCCCTGTTTGTGTGCTCATTGTCTTGTTTTTTGTGATTTTTGTATTGTCATGCTTGTTCTCTTTTGATATGTGAATCATAAGACAACTAAAATATATGCTCTTAAGAGAAATAAGACTGTGTATTCTATTTGTAGCAGTTGTACTTCCCTTGTTTTTAGTTACAAATAATGCAGTTAATTGCATTGCACTGATCTGATATGTATTGTTGGACTTCCTTACCTTTTATTTTACCATTTTAGGAAATTAAATATATTTTTTTCATTGCTGTTGTAATTAATTTGTTTCTTTTTCTTTAATGCAGATGCAGATTTGCAAACTGAAACTACTGACAAGGATATCACTGATGTACTTGCTTCTGTAGAAGAGACTTATGGAGATGGAGATCGAATGTCTGCTCATGATGGTTCTGAGCAAGGTGAAGGTGATATAGGTTCTTTGGAGTTGTCGTTAACTCCTACTCAGGATGTTGACGGCACTGAGCCAGTTACTCAGATAGAAGATGTTCCAGCCCAGCTTGCTGCTGAGGAAGAAAGGGTTGCACAGAAAATTGTGCGTGCTAGGGAACGAAAGAGCAAGGCGATTCATGATGCAGGAGCATCTAATGTTGGTCCCATAGCTTACCATCGTAGGGAACGGAGGAGCAAGGCGGCTAATGACGCAGAAGCATATTCTGTTGTTCCCGAAGCAAGTCGTACGGAACGGAGGAGCAAGGTGGCTCATGATGATAGCGAGGCTCCTCCTGATGATAGCGATGCGACTATTGATGATAGTGTGGCGGCTCATGTTGATCCTGAGTCTGCTCCTGCGTCTGATGCAGATGCTGATGTGGCGGCTCATGTTGATCCCGAGTCTGCTTCTGCGTCTGATGCAGATGCTGATGCGGCGTCCCATGATGATAATGCGGATGCTGCTCCTGCGTCTGATGCAGATGCTGATGTGGCGGCTCATGTTGATCCCGAGTCTGCTTCTGCGTCTGATATTAATTTGTCCCTTGTTGTTCCTAGCAGTCCTGTTACCACGCACAGGAAAAGGGGTGTTGTCCGAAAGAAGAGGATGGCTGATGCTGGTATAGCTGGTACCCCCCGCAGAAGTCCTCGTGTCTCTGCTGTGTCTAGTGTTGATGGTAGCACACGGCAAAGCCCACGTATTCTAAATATGCAGAAAGCTAGCCCTCTTGGTGTTATTGCTAAGGGGAAGCAAGCTAAATCTAAGGTGGAAGCAGGCTCATCTCACTTCATTTTAGCTTTTATCAACTTACCTGATATCTCTGTATCTTTTCTAATTACTTGATAATTTTGTATCTGTAGGTTTCTGCTTTTAAGAAGGAAAAGCCTGCTGATGCTACTGGTGGTAAGAGTGTTGTTGATAAGCCGAAGGTGAATCCTAAGACGGTGAAAAAATCTGCTCCTAAGAGAAAGAAAACTGTTTGTTTTAAAGAAGATGAGGATTTTGTGGCTGAGGATCATCAGGTTTCTGATGATGACATTCCTAAGGTTATCTCCTGTTTTTTTCATATATTATTATATGCCTCCTCTAGTTGTTTATATGTATGGTCTTTCTTTTTCTTGGTGCTAGTACTTCCTCATTTGAATAACTTGTACTTCAAGTGTTCCTTCTCTTGTACTTCCCTTTCTTTTCATATTTATTATATGCCTCCTCTAGTTGTTTATATGTATGGTCTTTTTTTTTGTGCTAGTACTTCCTCATTTGAATAACTTGTACTTCAAGTGTTCCTTCTCTTGTACTTCCCTTTCTTTTCATATTTATTATATGCCTCCTCTAGTTGTTTATATGTATGGTCTTTCTTTTTCTTGGTGCTAGTACTTCCTCATTTGAATAACTTGTACTTCAAGTGTTCTTTCTCTTGTACTTCTCTTTTTTTTCATATTTATTATATGCCTCCTCTAGTTGTTTATATGTATGGTCTCTCTTTTTTTTGGTGCTAGTACTTCCTCATTTGAATAACTTGTACTTCAAGTGTTCCTTCTCTTGTACTTCTTTTTTATCAGTGTACTGTTTGTAATTATCTGTTTGTGATTCTATCTCATGCATGTAATGTTCTTTTAAATTTTGTATAAGGTTGTTAAGAGGAGGAGAGGGCAGGCAGAACCTTCTGCTGTGGTTGATGATGAAAAGGAGCGGTTTAATACTGTTGCTGTGTGCTCTTTGAAGGAATTAACTCTCTGCTTTGGTTTGCTTGAGGAAAGACACAAGCTGTTGGTTCGTGAAGCTGGATTGGGTCATATTGGGGATTTCAAGATAAGAACAAACATCAATCGACGTCTTATGTCCTTTCTGATGTACAATATCGATCCTGTCACGATGAATTTGGATCTTGGAGATGGTACCAAGATTATTCAGATCAATGCTGATGCAATTCACAAGTTGTTTGCGCTTCCTTTTGGCGAGAATTCACCTCCTAGGCCTTCAGATAGTATCCATGATGATGCTTTGATGAGGTTAAAGGCTGAGTTAGGTTATGCCAGGAATAAGCAAATTGAGACGAAGGATCTTAGGAGGTTACTTGCAAATCTTGTGAAAGACCCAGCCAATGATGCTTTGGCTTTGAAGGTTTTCGGTCTTGTTCTTTATAACAAATTTATCTGCCCTGGCTATACTACTCGTGTTTCAAGGGAAGCCGCAATGGTTGAAGATTTTGATATCCTCAAGCTTAAGGATTTTAACTTGTGCCAGCTTGTAGTTGATGAGCTTAGGAAAGCTGTTTTGGACTGGCAGGCATCAAAATCAGATTGGGCTGCTATTCCTGGCTGTGCCATTGCTCCTCTTCTCATGTATCTTGACTGCATTGACCACAGGAAGCTAAATCCTAGGGATAAACGCACACCTCGTGCACTTTTCATGAACCCTTCCAATCTTTTGAAGCTTTCTGATCTTGACTGTATTAAGGAAGGTGACTGGAAGCCTTCTTCGTGGATTTATGGCAAGTTACCGGTGAGTCCACTTTCTTCTTTTATTCTTGTTTTTTTTTATTTTTGTTTCATGCAACTTTTGATTTTAACATTGTTTTATCTTCATGTGCGTTTGCAGTGGAAATCACGTGGTGATATTGTGTTCTTTGATGATGTACCTAGAATGACTGGTGGGCGTTTGACTCCTTCGAAGAGGAGTAGCTCTTCTCTTGCAGCTTTTCGCCTTCTAGACCTTTTTTGGCAGGTAGTAGCAGTGGATCTGCTCTGGATGGGCAATGTGCTCCAGCGGAGTCTTTGACTGTTAATGTTTGTGGGGATATTGAAGCTCTCCTTTCAAAAGCATATGATTTGTCTCTTCAAATACCTACATCTGCCAAGCGACTGAGCTACACTGCTGGCTTCTTGCCTCCTGAACTTTGTTTTAATGAAGTTGCAGCAAAGGATACCCTTGATTTGGAGGCTGCAAACATTGTGCACTTTCAGACTAGCATTGTTCACATGCGACAGGGTTTGTGCCTGTTCAAGGCATCCCAGGATGCTCGTTGCAAACCATATGAGGAAAAAGCTGAGGCATATTTGAAGGCCGTGAATGATGCTGATGCAGCTGCTGCTGCTGCTTCTTCCGCTGCTGCTGCAGCTGGTTTCCCCCCTGTGCCTGACTGTGCTGCTGTGCGTCCCCGTACTCCTACTGTCGCCGATGCTTCCGGTTCATCTCTTGGAGATGTGAGATTTTCTGTATTTTTATTTTGATCTTCTTTTTAGATGCAAAGCTGAACTTCTTTTCTTTTATGTTTGTCTTATGCTTTCTTTTTTCAAATTTTTTTGTAATGACTTTATTTCTATTTTATTTTTATGCAGGCTACTACCAATGAAGATTTGCCTGCTGCTGATACTCCTCCATGTGATGATTTGGAGGCTGAGAATACTGTTACGGATGTACATCAGGATGACAAGGAGAATTTTGTGGATGCCATGGATGATCTCTGGTCTGGCAAGGACGGTGCTGAAACTCTTGATGAGCAGGAAGCTCCTGATGGTGTTAAGTGTCCTCATACTGGTGAAGGACTGAATACTGGTTCTGTCCATGCTCCTGCTACAGCTGATGTTACCATTGCTCCTGTTATTCCTGAAGTTACCAAGAGTGATGTTGTCATCGCTACTCTTAATGCTTTGGCGTATACTTATAAAGTTGACGTGCCCCCTTCTGCTGTTGCTCCTGACCGAGAGCCTTCACCTTTGGTTTCGCAACTTGTGCCAGCAAGCACTTTATTTACTGCTGCGCCTTCTAGGCAGGAGGACAATGCTGCTGAACAAACTGAGGAGCCAGCTCCGACATCTCAAGATTTAGGCAAGACCTCGTAAAGTTCATGCTTTGGTAGTTTGATTTGCTTTTGTTTGTTGCTTTTGTGTGGTGTGCTTTGCAAGTGTTGGGGATGTGGGGAATGTAAACTACCTTGAACAAAATATCGTTAGATTATGTATGTTCTTGTTATCGGACCTGGGTTGTAAAATAAAAAATTCAGTTTCTTTGTCTATTAAGTTTGTGTTCTGGAAACATAGAAAAGAAGTGTGCAGATTTGCTTGTACTTCCTGTTTCACTTTCTGTTTTTTACCTTGACGTTACATGTACTTTTCTGTTTACCTTGCTTGTACTTCCTTACATGTACATCCTTTTGCACGAAAAGGATTGCAGCTTTGCAGATATATAGTCATGAATTTTCTGCTCCCGTACTTCCTGGCAATTGTGTTTGTACTTCCCACAACTTAGGTAGTTGAGTACACTTAGTTCTACTTTTTCAGCTTGTACTTCTTTGCACATGGACCTGCACTTCTTTCGTGTAGTCCCGTACTTCTCTAGTCTCGTGCACTTCAACCTCGTATTTTTTTTATAATAATTGAAACATATCATTAGATGATTAGTCTTTTTAAGGTCGTGATGTTTTAATTTCTTTTGTTTCTGCAGCCTCTCAGTACCGCAATTATTCTGCAAAACTTCGAGAAAGTATTGACAAGTTTTTCTATTCTGTTACAAAAGTAAAAAAGCAGTGATGAAGTAGCGTAAGTTGATATTATTTTTTTTATGCAACAATTCTTATGGCAACTCTTTCTCATATTGACATGTTTAATTAAATATTATTTTATTATTATTTTTCAGGAATAAGGTGATGTTTCGTAATAAATTTTGCGAAGCTACTGTTAAGGATGTTTCAGAATCATTTAACCTGTGTGGGATGCTATCAAGTACTGTAGCTGAAATTGGCATTCACCTGATGAGGGAGAAATACAAGGGCACCAGCAAGCTTATTGTTCCTTTCTGGGTTTGTGTAAGTTGCAGACATTTATGATGTAGTTTTGTTACTTACCTATCTTTTTTTCCCCTGGTATTTGAAGTCTGTTACTTACATTTCAGCGTAAGATATGGAACGGATCCTTTGACAAAAATGTGAGGTCTTGGTTTACTGAATCTGGACTTGAGCGTATGGACAGGCATGATATTGTGAGTAAACTTTTTAAATTTGTTTGTATAATATAAATTTTACTGCCTGATGCCTTTCTTATATATTAATTGTCCATTTTTACAGGTTGTTTTTCCAACTTTTGATCCTCCAAAATCTAGAGATGCGGTTGGACATTACGCTGTGGTTACACTGAATCTGAGGGATAGATCTTTCCAGTATATTGATTCTTTGTATACATGCAAAGATCCTACTGGATGGTTCATGTTCAACAAGATGACGAAGAATATAAAGCAGCTTTGGGCAGATGCTTCCCAGGACATGCAAGACCCTCTAAGTCCACTTACTATTGATGACTTGAAGACAGAGTACTTGTGTACACCGCAGCAGGACAATGCGTGAGACATGTGTTATTTTTTTAATCTATAATTTTTGCACATCATTTATATGTCCTTTCTTGTCATGATGTATCTTGTTTTTTCGATCGGGACTGTGGTTTCTTTATGTTACATACCGTTGGGTCTTGGAATGGTAGGTCGCTTACAGAATTTACATGCAAGGACATTCCTAACATAAAGAAAACCATGCTCTTTAGCTGGTCGACGTGTGGAATTTTTGAAGTGGATCTGGTGGGTTTGTTTGGGTATCATCCAGGTTAGTACTTTTTTTTTGCATATCATGTTCTTCACCTGTTCGTTTCTTTTTTCATGTAGGCTTCCTGCATTTACTTCCTCTTTCTACCTTCTGTACTTCTAATATATATCTGTTGTACTTCTTGTTTAATTTTCTTGTACTTCTCTGTTTTTACAGTTTTTTCCTGTACTTCCTATTTTTTCTTGTTTTTTTTGGATTCAAAGTTAATTTTTAATAAGTTTCAGATACATTTTTTAAAAAGTTTACAACTGACTTTTTGTTTGCAGGTGAATCTCTTGATCTTGATGAAGAGAATTTCTGTCTTTTCGATAGCCAGACTCAGACCTTTGTCCCTGAAGCTGATGTCGTTAACATCAGTAGTCAAGATGATGATTCTGTGAAGAGAACTGACAACAAATCCTTTGATTCTCTGAAGAATAAGCTGGCTGATGTTCTTGGGAAGGCTACTGTTATTGAAAAGACAGTTGTGGATGCTGAAGTTATATCCTCTGATGATGACTTTGTTACCCCAAAGACTAGGTCTGGAAAGGTACTTACTCCTGTTAAGAAGAGAAAGGATCCTTCGGTCGACTCGGCTAATATCACGACTACAAAGAGGGCTCCAAGAAGACCCAAGAAGTGGAGTGGACCTGTAGAGATTTTAAAGCCCGGTGAGTTCAATCAGCTTAAAAATGCAAGGCTGCTTAAGGACTTCATGCTGAGCAAGCATGGAGTCGAAAAATATGGAAGATATGATGTCTTTTTATGATCCTTCTGACCACATGTTTTTTCCTGAACTTTTTCTTTTCTTTTTTGACCTGTTTTTCCCCTCTGTAATGATTTTTGTTTTTTGTGTCTATACAGTGTCAATTACTGTAGATTTGTCCATGGGAAGGATACGTTTGGCGATGATATTGAATCATTATTTATAGGCAAAGAATTGGCTAAGGCCTTTGGAGATCTTGGGGAGTTAGAGGGTGAAATGATGAGCTATATTATCTACCAGTGGAAGGAGGATCCCACCCAGAATCATGTCTTTGCTTCTGGAACGCGTGTCCTATTGTCTCCCTACTTTCTTACGGTGAATAATATAGTTTCTCTTCTTTCTTTTTATAAGCTAGTTGTTATTTGTTGAATAGTCATAACATTTTTAACTATAATCTTTTCTGTGTAGTATTTGCTAGAAATGGACGGCATGACTGTGAGCAAGAACTTTGATGTTGTAAGGGCTGTGCAGAGTTTCCAAGACTATTTGAAACCAGCAGAGAATCTCTTGACTGCAAATCTGGTAATACATTCAATAAAAACTTTGATGCCCTAACCTGCCTGCACTTCTGCTGAGTTTTAACTATGTTCTTCCTTTTTTTTGTATTTTTTTCACTTGTGCACATGTTTTTATTCTATTTTTGATGTACTTTTTAATAACAGATCATCATGCCCTACTGTAAGACGATGCCTGGTTCACAACAGAAGCATCATGTCTTGTATGTCATGAACAAGTATCGTGCAACCTTTGATGTTCTCGATTCGTTTGATTGGAGTAGCCACAAAGAACTTTCTCGGAGTTCGTTCCATGCTGCAGATGTCAAGGAGATTGTATGTTCTAATAATTTTCTGCTTGATTTTCTGACATTTTTTTTAGGTTAAATATCCCTTTGCTTAATGTCATTCCTTTTTTATTTCAATGTTAAAACAGGCTCGAAGGTTGACCTTAGTCATGGAAGGAGTTTATGGCAAACAACATTATGCCAAAAGTGGTCATCCCAATTGGAACAATGTTTCAAAGAAGCCGAACTATGTGCACGTCCCCAAGCAGGGTTTCAACCAGTGTGGCTACTACTGTTTGAAGTTTGCATCTTCTTTTGATGGTGACCAAGTCGTTCTGGACATTGCAGATGATGATGTATGTTTTTATCTTCATAGATGAAGTAATTTTTTCTTATATTTCTGTATTTTTCTTTTTTCATAATTCTTGCTTTTTCTGTTTATTTTATGCAGCCTCGCGTTGATGATTGGAAGGCAGAGTACTTGTACTCAACTGTGTTCCATGTCAACAACAAGGTTCCTCTACATGATCTGCCAGTGGAAATTCAATGCCTTTCTCCACATTCTGTGTTATCTACCCAAGGAGAAGAGCTTATTATGATGCTTAGCCAGATGTCATAGGAACATAATTTTCATATTCGTATATAATTTGAATTTGATATTCATATTTGTAATTTAATATAGTTTGACCTATTGGAACATCAGTATTTTTCATTTTGTACTGGAACATTAGTGTACTTCATACTAATCAATCATGTACTTGGTACTGAGTAAGCTTGTACTGTTTGACTGATGTTATCCTGTACTTCTTACAATACATATCTTTGTTCTTCCTTTTTTCAATTAGCCTTTGTGTGTCTTTTTTTTAGTGAAGTGTTGTACTTCCTGCAGATTTTAGTTTTGTACTTCTTCTGTATTTTCCCATATAATAATTTGCGATATGTATTTTTTCTGTAGTTGAAGATTCGAAGCTAGTACTTTTGTGTTTTTCCAGTTGTACTTCTTTTGTTTATACTCTTGTACTTCCTGGTCCTCTTCTATTTTTTCTTAATCCTCCTCTGTATCCCCTACAAAACGAAAGCTATGATATGAACTTCTTAATGGAGTTTCAAGAATGTAAACTTGTTGTACTTACTTGTGTTCATGCAGATCCATCTGTTATATATATACAATTCTTTCTTTTTTATTTCGTCTAAATTAAGCTTGTACTTACTTGTACTTTAGTTATGTACTTCCTATCTTGTGTGATATGTTTTCTTTTTGCTGGTCTTTTGTTTTGTTTTGAGGATGTACTTCTTTAACTGACAGGCTAGTTAACGGCCCAGTCGGGCTTTCTGGCCCAGTAAGCATGCCGGTATGTGTGCAGTTTTTTTGCGGGGGATGGGACTTGTACTTCTTTTGTGTGCAACCTTGTACTTCCTATTGCAACTATTTTGTACTTCTTTTTTGTCGTTCATCAATGAATTTCCTTTTTGTTTTGTTACCTGTAAGATAAATTAGTGTACTTCGTATATCAAATTTTCCATGTTGTACTGCCATTCGATGTCAGCTTTGTAATTTCTTATATAACTCATGCTAGAACTTGATGTCTCGGGCTTACCCAGGTCTTAATTTTTGTTGTATATTTTTTGTAATTTTTAACACACTACGAACTTCCTATTTGAGTAACCTCGTACTTCATATCAATGTATATCGTACTTCCTAGTTTATCTTACTGTTTTTGCTGATGTTGCTGATGTAAAGACTTTTGATAGTAGTAAACAAATTACTGAATGGAGTAAACCAAGATCATTTTTTCCATTTTTACAGATCACTACTGAATGGGAAGTAAACTTAATTACAATATTGTAATTTATTTCTATTTTTTATGCTAACTTATTTCTGGTGCTCCTTCTTAGTGTTGGTGGCGTTGGTTCATTTCCTTCATCCTCGTCTTCCGCTTTGTCATCATCTTCTTCTTCTTCTTCTTCTTCTTCTTCTTCTTCCTCTTCTTCTTCTTTTTCTTCTTCTTCTTCTTCTTCCTCTCCCTCGTCATCCTCTTCTTCTTCATCTTGTTCCTCTTCCTCTTCCTCGTCCTCTTCTTCTTCCTCTTCTTCTTCCTCTTCTTTTTGCTTCTTTTTTGGTTGTGTTCTTGTTAGCACTTTCTTCTTCGATTTTCCCTTCAGGTTCAAGCCATTTTTTACAGGGCAAGTAAGAGAGTTGTGGCCAGTTCCATATTTTTTACACCCTGAACACATTTTTCTTCTCGGAGCTTTTATTTTACTTATAGCAAGTTGTTTCATTACTCTAGGATCTTTTGGACAAGATCTAGAGTTGTGTCCCGCTTTCAGCTTGCATATACTGCAAGTGTTCTTCCCTTCCCTCTTCACAGTCTTCTGCACCTTTTTCTTCATAGCTCCTGGAGGTTTAGAGCCACCAGGTTCTTTATTCCTGCTTCCTTTAGTTTTGGACTTAGGTGGTGGTAGTATAACCCTCTGCGGCATACTGTTACCATCGTTGTCAGGCTGATCATCTTGCTGGTTAGGACAATCAGGATATTTCTGTTGGTTTTCTGTCCAAAAGTGAGTTTCTTCAGGCTCAAACTCATCAATATCTGGGCACTGGCCTGAACCATCTTCATCATTATCTGTTGTTGACGAACCCATTGCATCAAGTTCGTCATACAGTGACTGCAGACCAACTTTTGCTCTTGCCCGCTGTTCTTCTGAGCATGTTGCTTTCCTAACAACTTTCATAGCCAGCTGTAGTACTTCATTCTGCTGGTACAGATACGAGGTTCCATCAGAAGCTTGTGTCTTGTAATCTCTCCTATCAAAAGTTCCTCTATGTCGCGCTCCATTAGTGTACCTCCTTAGTATGTAACTGAGTGGAATTCTATCAACCCTCAGGTGGTCCAGCAGGCATAAAACATGTAGGCAGAACAGTCCTGTTGTAATAAAATGAAGTTTCAATCCATTAGAAATGGTAAGAAGTGCAAGTATGGGTGAAACAGAAGTTTAAGTCACTAGGTAACAGAAGTACAAGTTCTTGTTCTTTTGTTTTTTTATAATGTTTTTTGTACCTGTGTGTTCCCATAGCAGACACTCGCACCTGTATTCGCCTCCAATAGGATCTGCAAGTACTCTGAACTGATGGTTTGACCAAGAAAAGTCGGTCGTTGGTTGGTGATAGGTCACCAGATAATTGTACTCATCAAGTTCGTGGTAGTCTCTGGTTTGGTTTTATGCGGAAGAGTGTGCTTTTCTTCAGCAGAGCCTGCAACTCTTTGAAAACAGTCTTCGTATAAAGTTGCTGGAATTGATGCTCAAATCCATAATGGGTTCTCTTATTTGTTTTTGACTGAAAAGAGGACACAACACATTTTTTTTAATCTTTTTATGAAGAAAAGATAACAAGAATGCTAACATGAAGCACAAGATGTGCAGTAAATGTTTTTTAAATTAAGTACCTGTATTGCATATGTCTTTAAATTTTCTGCCTGTCTCCTTTGGAATATTAGTTTGGTAACTTGTTCTGCAAAACGGTTCAGACTGAGCTTCTCATTTAACAGACTACGCTTTAGGGATGCATTCATGCTTTCTGAGCGCTGAGTAGATGTCATTCTTGCGCAGAAGACGTTCTTGAAATAGGCTGAGATCCACTCCTCCCTGATTTCCCAGAGCTGCAACATCATGGGATCATCGTGCAGATTATATTTGTCAAGTAGATTTCGCCAAGCGTTTTCAAATTCTGTAGGCATGAGTGGCCAATTCAGGATTGCTGTAAACTCAGCCTTGAAGGTCAAATACTTCTTGTACAGACTCGACAAGTGTAGGTGGAATTTTTTCATCATATGCCATCGGCATAGTTTATGCAGTGTTTTAAAGAAAACACGAGGGATTGCTTGTGCCATGGACGGGCATTGGTCTGTAAATAAAAAGAAGGTGTCTAGAAATCAGAACATAAGTGAAGTAGGCAAATTTGAATTTCGGTTCAGATGTAATATTATTTACTATGCTATATGTTCTCACAGAAATATGCAAAAGATTGTGCGTAAACAGACCTGTTAAAATTATTGTGGGCTGCTTCCCATTCATGCACCTTAAGAACGTTCTGAACAGCCAATAAAATGAGTCTTCACTTTCATCCCTGACAAGAGCACAAGCAAAAATAGTGGACTGCAGGTGATGGTTTACTCCGACAAAGACTCCGAGGGGCATCGTGTCTCTGTTTGTTTTGTATGTTGTATCAAATGTTATGCAATCCCCAAAATCCTCGTATGATCCCCTACAGCTTGCAGGAGCCCAAAATATATTCTTTATACGGTTTTCATCATCAAGCTGAAAATCGAAGAAAAACTCTTTGTTGCAAGCTTTCATCCCTCCAAAGTAAGACAGAAGCTTATTAATGTCATCCCTAATATCCTCTTGGGAATTTATTGCCTTCCTGCAATTATATGGATGGAAAGTACAGATTGCTTTTAGCATGAAGTACAACCATACTACAATCAAAAGTACATGGAAAGATAGACATGCAGTAACAGGAATGTTTTTTCACACGTTAAGTACAGAGTTATCATAAAGGGAATTTGAGGTTCACAAACAACTTTCATTTCTAAGTTGAAAAGAGCAAAAAGGGTAGAGTGTTGCTTTTACCTGTTTAGCAAGTCGCGCCCATGAAATGTTAAGTACTGCGCGCCTCCCACCGATGAATATAGGATCGACAAAATTATCCGATGAGATACATTCTCAAACTGCAGGAACTTTACAAATTCCAGCAAAGAAGGGTCGAAATTTTTATGAGAATGTAGGAAATTCATCATGCTGGGGCTTTGAATCATATGGTGGTTGTGTTCGAATTTTATATTCTCAATTACATAAGTATCATCTTCCTTCTTCTTTACTCTAATACCAGCAGGGCAACCACATCGACTAGTGGTTTTATCACGCTGGCGGTCGATTCTGCAACAATGCTCTCGTAATGACCTTGGCGGTTGCAAGATAGGTATCGATTGGCACCATTGTGCTGTCCAGTTCTGACTCCAAAACCAGCATGCCTTGCATATCTGTTGTAAAATATTTTGGCATCCTCGAAATCTTTGAATACCATTTTAATCTTTGGTAATAGATAATCTGGAAGATCATTATCCTGCAAAAACAAAAAACAATAGTACATTAGGCATTTCAATGATAAGTACAAGTATCATAAAACAGAAAGTACAAGTATAATGTGGCAACAAGTACAAGTGTGATACAGCAAGATGTTTAGAAACTAAATTTCTTCAAATGTACTCACATGGCTGTAGCGACGTTGCTCCACTGGGGTATCTGCTTCTTCTTCAGGGAGTATTGGGCAAGGCGGTGTCACCAATGATTTGTGTAACAATGGATCTGACGGGTCACGGCGTGGTAATCTAGATGACGAGGGTCGTACAGGGTCACGAGGAGGCAATCCAGAGGACGAGGGTCGTACAGGTGCACGTGGAGGAGGAAATCTAGAGGATGAGGGATGTACAGGTGCACGTGGAGGAGGAAATCCAGAGGATGAGGGATATACATGTACACGTGGAGGAGGAAATCCAGAGGATGAGGGATGTACAGGTGCACGTTGAGGAGGAAATCCAGAGGATGAAGGTGCTGCTGTTTCAGGTACTTCTGGTTCCCTACTAGTCATTTTGTAGGCACTAGAATTATGTTGATCTGGAGGATGTGTAGCACCAACCTCAGCAACCTTTCTAGCAGGTCGTCTAGTTGATAGGACACGTGCAATATCCAGGATATGTGGTGGCACAGCAGGCCCTGGATTGTAAGGAAATTGTGACGTTGTTTCTGCTTCAGCACTTTTGTTCGTATCACAATTTGTTTCTGGACTATACATGTCTAAGTCCAATCCATTTGTAAAAGGTGAGTAGCCAGTGACAAAGAAGTTGCGTGGAATTTCAGGAGTAACCCACTGTAGAGGTTTTGGATCAAGCACAACCTCACTTCTTTTTTTTCGTCTAGCCATTGATTCATCCTGCGATAGTAGAATATCAGAGATTTATTCGAATTAGGAATGGCAGTACACATATCACAATTTATAACTTGGATCAAATAACTAGTTCATGAAAAAAAAAGTACTATTATGGAGAAAGAGAAGTACAATATAACCAACATTAGCAGTACAATATAACTAAATACAACACTCAGAGGTTACTAAGTACAACTAGTATAACAGATAAGTACAGGACAAAAGGATTTACTAAGCTCAAGATCTAAGTTCAACTAGCAAAACAGAGAAGTGCAGGTCATAGGGATTACTAAGTTCAATTTTTTACTAAAGTTCATGTGCTGAAACAGAGAAGTACAGTACACAGGCATTACTAAGTTCAATTTGCTAAGTTGAATTTGCTAAGTACAGGTCAAAAGGATTACTAAGTACAACTAGCAAAACAGAGAAGTGCATGTCATAGGGATTACTAAGTACAACTAGCAAAACAGAGAAGTGCAGTTCATAGGGATTACTAAGTTCAATTTTTTACTAAAGTTCATGTGCTGAAACAGAGAAGTACAGTACACAGGCATTACTAAGTTCAATTTGCTAAGTTGAATTTGCTAAGTACAGGTCAAAAGGATTACTAAGTACAACTAGCAAAACAGAGAAGTGCATGTAATAGGGATTACTAAGTACAACTAGCAAAACAGAGAAGTACAGTACACAGGCATTACTAAGTTCAATTTTTTACTAAAGTTCATGTGCTGAAACAGAGAAGTACAGTACACAGGCATTACTAAGTTCAATTTGCTAAGTACAACTAGCAAAACAGAGAAGTGCATGTCATAGGGATTACTAAGTACAACTAGCAAAACAGAGAAGTACAGTACACAGGCATTACTAAGTACAACTAGCAAAACAGAGAAGTACAGTACACATGCATTACTAAGTTCAAAAAGAAGTATTGGAGTTGCAGTAGAAGCAGAGAAGTACAATAAGCATACAGAATAAGTACAATTTCAATATTCGACAAGTACAAACAGAGAAGTACACTGAGAAGTTCAAGATTATAGTTTCTAGCTGTACAACATTTATCTCACCTCATTTTGTTCAAATGTACTTCGTTTCAAAGGTGTAACTGCTGCAGATATGCAAGTTTCCCTTATTTTATCTGAGAGCAAAGTAGATTTGTGAGCAAATCGAGGTGAAGATCTTGTAGGAACGACATCTTCAACTCTTTTCCGTCGAATCTGCATCTTCTTAGATTTTGGAGGATCCATTTGCTTGGATTTCTTGAATTTGCAGAGAAGGATGCAGAGAAGGATCCCTCAAGAGACTCGCCGGAGAAGAGGGGGGCGCGCCAGAGAAGAATTCGGCCGGAGAAGAAGTTGGCTCGCCGGAGAAGAAGATCCCGTGTGCTCCGCGCGAGCTCGGTCACCGCGCGAGCTCGGTCGCTCCGCGCGAGCTCGGTCGCCGCGCGAGCTCGGTCGCTCCGCGCGAGCTCGGTCGCTCCGCGCGAGCTCGGTCGCCGCGCGAGCTCGGTCGCCGCGCGAGATCGGTCGCCGCGCGAGATCGGTCGCCGCGCGCGACGGCGCCGGAGGCGGGAGGCGGGGCGGAGACGGGGGGAAGGCGGGGGGCGGGCGCGGGGTGGCGGCGGAGGACGGGGTGGAAGCGGGGCGGGATCGAGGCAGGTGGATTTTGGTCGGGGCTGGGGGGCTCGGTCGGAGCGGGGCCGTTCGGCCATAAACCTTATATAGGGGCCGGTGGTGCTCAGAATAATATTCTTTTCTCACATTCTAGTTGTTGTGTTTAAGTGATCTGCAAAATTTCAAGTTGAAAGATCGTATGGTGCGAGAGATACAAAAATGAGAAGTTTGTTCGAGAGGGAAAAAAAAAGCTAACACAAATCTTGATACAGTATAGACGGTCCAGATATAGGTGTGCACCGAGCACCTGCTCCAAAAGTCCTCTCTCGTGATTGAACTGTAGATCATACTCATGAAAAGTTTATTTATTGGCGATGGTAAAAGATAAAGACGTACATAAGGAGCTACCACAACACATGCACATCTCCGTACGCCGTACGCGTGCCCGCAGCTAGGAACAACGTACGGTGTTTATTTTGACGTCCATGATCAGTAGCGTACACATAAGTGGAACGGGTACTGGCTCGATCGTGTCGACAGTATAATTACCCACACCTTAGACCACCGTCCATCGGTGCCCTGGCCGGCATCGTGAAACATGTTATGCCATGCCGGCCACGGCGGGGATCGTTGGCACGCTCAGCAGCAGTTCAGCACCTGGGCTTGGCGATGCCACAGGCCCTGACGACGCTCTGCGCCCTGGGGCTGTTGACGTAGCCGCTGTAGGACGGGTTGCGCGCGTACTGGCACAGGCTGACATGGGTATACCCTTCGGGTACCCATTATTGGTATACCTGGATCGGTTCGGCCTAATATGGAGAAGGCCCAACAAGGCAACCCGAAGAAGTAGTCGACTAGGACTCTTGTAAAACCCTAGGCTGGTTGCATATATAAAGCTAGCCAGGGCACCCGATAGAGGGGAGGCCAACAGATAGACAGCATAGCTCCGCCTACGGCGGCACCCTGTAAACAAACATATGATCATATAGTAGATTGCTAGCAGCACGTAGGGATCCTCCACCGAGGGGACCCGAAGCTGGGTACGTCATGTGCCTAATCTCGCTCCCGGAATCTCCATCGTCGCTCTCTCCCGAAACCCAAGTCTACAATACGTAGGCATTGGCGAGGTGATCCCTCGTCAATTGGCGCCGTCTGTGGGAATCGCGACGACTGGATTTTGTAATCCGGGCGGGATCCTTCAACATTAGACAAGATCATTACTAGTTGGATCACAACGGATCAGTCACGTCGGCAGTTTCGGTTTTGTCATCATGGATCTTAGTTGAGTCGAAAAATCAGCAAATCTGCATCACCGCCGGTCGTCGGGATCTCCAGGCGTTACTCGTTGTCGAATCGACCGTCTCATCAATAACTGGCGCTACTGAAGGCAACCTGATTTCAGTGCCCAGTTCATTGAATCTGTCGAAATCTGAGTATCATATACTGGATACCAGCAGTGTTGAAGCCACGTGAAGCCAAAGGAATCACAAGTTCCAAGTTCTGATCGGTCGTCTACTTCCACCGAAATAAAAGCTAAGTATTATATTGCCTAATACACGTATCTGCATATCGTTTTCTTTCTGGCTGATCAACCTCTCTGTTATTTTATTAATTGACTAGTTTGATCTAATTCTCGGACACATTTATTTTGAGTATATGTTTAACCTAATCTTGAGCAATCAGGGGTCCAAAAATTTAATTGGAGAAGCTCATGCAACTTGCTCACGGAGCCGACGAAAAGTGGAGACGATTTGTTCATGGAGCCGACGGAAGTCGCGGAACGACATACATCTCAAGAACAGTGCAATGAGGAAATCGCCATACAAATACATACAGCGTCTACTAATATGTTCACGGTGATCTGTCGCTCCAGCCGCATACCATGTACATCGGGTGTGTTGGCCGCGGATTCACCAGCACGTCCTTGCCGTCGCAAATTTGCCATCCGATACAAAAATCAGGTGCTATATTTCCAGTTACGCAAAATTTATTTTGCCAAATATTTTTCGGCTCGTATACTTTTATTTGTGCATAGTTTTTTGCGTCGTAATATAATCATAGATCGGAACAAGTTTCTACTACTTCGCTGTGCACAGTCGCCTATCGCGGACTTAATACACTAACGGCTATCGCAGACTTGATACACTGCCGGATCGACTGCGTCCTCTTCATCAACTATATCGGCTACATCTACTACTTACGGCCAGGTGTCACGCGACTACAGACTGTGTCCGAGGCACGACTTGCGTCCACATCGGCGCACCCGATAAAAAGCTAAGTTTTTTTTTTTTCAAGATTCAATTATTTATTTACTTTCGTTACACCCGAATACTCGGGGGCTGCACCATTACATCATTAGAGCAAATTCACCCAACACTGGGGGTTGTGACATTACTTCGTTACCACAAATATATTCGGTTACTTGGTGAATTTCTTTTCTTCGGCTCTGGATATATCTTCTGCGGCTCAGTGGAATTATTTTCTCCGGCTCAATGGAATTATTTTCTTCGGCCCAGTGGAATTATTTTCTTCGACTTAGTGGATTTATCTTCTTCGGCTCAGTGGATTTATTCTCCCTAGATTACTGGATTGGTTTTCTTTGGGTTATTATTGGTTCACTTATACAATATTATCCGACGCGTTTCCGGGTCAATGGATTCATCTTCTATGGTTATTACTGGAACTATTTTCTCCGGCTCAATGGATTCATCCTCTATGATATCAACGGATTCATCTTTTATGGTTATTACTGAATTCTTCGGGTCAATGGATTCATCCTCTATGATATCAACGGATTCATCTTTTATGGTTATTACTGGATTCTTCGGGTCAATGGATTCATCCTCTATGATATCGGTGGATTCATCTTCAATATATGATGGTGTAATATGGATTCATCTCAAGTACTTCATCTCGGACTTCATCTTCAGTATTTCATCCTTAATGGCTTTCTTTCGGCGACACGAATAATACTCGGGGGCTCGACAACGACTTCGCCCCGAGTAACAACGGTGACACGGCGTCTAAGCAACAATCATGACATCACCTCAGCAACGCTCGGGGCTCGGCTATTTCTTCATCAACAATTTCGCGGCATCCACTTTTGCTATTTGATGGTTTCTAGTTTGGCTAGATTTCTTATCTACACTCGAAGACTTCATCATGCATCAACTTCGTCGGGTCCAAAAAGCTAAGTGTTCTTTTATTTTGCACAAAGTTGATTATCGTTTACTTTCGCGCACCCGACAGTTGGGGGCTGCCCGGCATATATTCACTTTACATATCATCGAATCCGAGCATCTGACACAGCATGCGAAAAAGAGAGTCAAGGAAAAGATAGACAAAGTTTGTTTATTTGTGCAGGAGAAAGCAAATTTCAAAGAAATTGTCTTCAGGGAGGTACCCGACGAAATCTTGAGAGAACCCGACGAAATCTTGAGAGAACCCGACGAAATCTTGAGGGAACCCGACGAAATTGTCTTCAAAAGAGAACCCGACGAAATCTTATTCAAGAGAGGACGAGGACCCGACGAAATTTTTTCTGAAGGAGGAACCCGAAGAATTTTCCTCAAGGAGGAACCCGAAGAATTTTCCTCAGGGAGAACCCGAAAAATTATCCTCAAGGAGGAACCCGAAAAATTATCCTCATGAGGTCCCGAAGAATTATCTTCAAGGAGGTCCCGAAAAATTATCTTCAAGGAGGACCCGAAGAATTGTCCTCAAAGAGGACCCGAAGAATTGTCCTCAGGGAGGACCCGAAGAATTGTCCTCAAAGAGGACCCGAAGAAATTTTCCTGAAGGAGGAACTCGACGAAATTTTCATCAAGGAGGAACCCAAAAAAAAAAAAAGTGGACAAATCTTCGGGTTCATTGACTCGTCATATTGTTCCGAGCAAGAGCATCGGTGATGTACCCGACAATATAGAATAACCAATATATTCGGCTGTCTTATCAAGCCCGAGAGAAAAATAGAAGAACCCGCAAAATGGGTCATTGCATCAGCCGAACAAGGCACTTGACAAAATATTCTCAGAGCGCCAAAGTCGCGAATAATCTCTGAATGCCGCAAAACTCTGCGAAGGTAAGACCCCGGGTCCGTCTTGTGTGGCGTGGCATCGCCAAAGACTGCGCTCTGCTACTTTTTTCCACATCAACAGATGTGAAGAAATATCCCAGCGGACGCGCTGTGGACCCGATAAAACATGACTGGGGCTCGACAGATGGTAAGACCTTAAGCAGCACCTGTCGAGTTAGCACCAGTATCCCGAGATCATGTCCAGGGACGTGATCTTGAAGTAGGTTTTTGTGGATTGCCACTAGAGCAGTTAACTAGTACCTGATCCGTCAGATGAACTAACCCCAATTACCATTATCCCTGTACAATATAGATATGGATGTCAAATAAAAATAACAACGGCCTGGAGTCGATAAAAAGAGGGGTTGCGCCAAGTTCTTCATCGAGTAGTACAACTCGAGCCTATGCCTAGGTGCAAGCACCTGCCCATAGGCTCGGGGGCTACTCTTATCGAGAGTATTGTTCACCCTCCCGATAAGATACAAGAAAGAGGAAAAATTGTGGAGTCGATTAAAAGCAAGTTGAGCCTACACCCAAGGGCAAACACTTGGCTGTAGCCTCGGGGGCTACTCCCATCGGGAGCACTGGTCGCGCACCCGATAGAAAAATAACTTCGACAGCATCTACGACAATCAAGCTTTGTAGACTCAACTCGATTCTACAATTCGAGTGGAGCCTACTCCCATCGGGAGCCCATGGATTTCATCAAGTCCTCCAGAAATATAGTTAAGTTCTTCATCGAGTAGTACAATTTGAGTCTATGCCCAAGTGCAAGCACTTGCCCATAGACTCGGGGGCTACTCCCATCGGGAGCGCTGCCGCGCACCCGATAGAAAAATAACTTCGAGAATCGTCGACATCATTTATGCTACACATGATCTACGACATGGACCTCGCCTTTGGAGATGATTATGCTTGGAGTCTCTACGCAAGTCTTTGACTTCCCTAGACACTCGGGGGCTACTGACATGGGTATACCCTTCGGGTACCCATTATTGGTATACCTGGATCGGCTCGGCCCAATATGGAGAAGGCCCAACAAGGCAACCCGAAGAAGTAGTCGACTAGGACTCTTGTAAAACCCTAGGCTGGTTGCATATATAAAGCTAGCCAGGGCACCCGATAGAGGGGAGGCCAACAGATAGACAGCATAGCTCCGCCTACGGCGGCACCCTGTAAACAAACATATGATCATATAGTAGATTGCTAGCAGCACGTAGGGATCCTCCACCGAGGGGACCCGAAGCTGGGTACGTCGTGTGCCTAATCTCGCTCCCGGAATCTCCATCGTCGCTCTCTCCCGAAACCCAAGTCTACAATACGTAGGCATTGGCGAGGTGATCCCTCGTCACAGGCACCCCGGGCCCTGCTGGGCGCGCATCCGCATGCAGCATCCCGGCGTCACCGCACCGCCCAGCATGATGGCGCCCATGCACGGCGTCAGCGCGCTCGCGTCGCACGCCGCCACCGTCACGTCCACGACGAGCAGGCCGCACAGCGCGAGCGCGAGCACGAAGGCCACGGCCTTGTTGTTGTTGCCCATGCTAGCTCGGCCGGAGCACGAAAGGGTCAGCGAGCGAGATGGTGGAGGAAGAGTGGGTAATGTGTTTGCTTGGCTAGCTGCTGGTGCGTTTGACAGCGAGCTGGCTCCGAATTTATAGGCCGTCTCATGCGTGCATCGTCTCCAGAATGCACGCGAAGGATATAGAGATCTGGATCAGTTGAATGGGCAAGGATATTGGCGAGGCATGGGCAACGGCGCTTGAATGTTATGGCCATCCATCCATGGACCATGGACCATGGTGCATGCACCGGGATACGGTGATCATGTACTGCCGGTCGTGTCGGCGTCCCAGCATACTCCCTCCTTGGGATCAAAATTTGTTATGCTTAACCGATTTACTCCCTCCGTTTTAGAAAGGATGTAAACTTTTTTATCTAAATTCAAATGTATCGATAGACTAAAGAATGTCTAAATACATTACATTTAGATAAATTTAAGACATCCTTTTATAAACAGATATAGTACTATTTTTTCCCCTTTCATTATGGGTTCTTTCCATATTCCCCGGTAGATAGAGTTGTACAATTTTAAGACCCTCGTAGGGAGAGCAACATATAGTAGATATAAACTTTAATAAAAAAACATATAGTAGATATAATGGATATCATTAAATGAGGTGATAAATGGATTCAGAAATATGTTAGGCTAGCGCAAGGCTACAACCGGCTGCAAACTAGGAAATCATCTCGTGAGCCTTTCGATCCACTTAAGTGAATGATTCCCGCACGTTTGATTATGGTACAAAAACGGTTCGTATGTATCAATTTTTTTGGGATTTCTATTTTCGTGCCCTCGGGTTCTTAGTTGTGCTCAGTTTTTCTCAGCCGCTTAACTTTTCCTCAGTTTTCTCCTCCCTTTAGTTTCAAACACTCACAAGTGCTGGAACGGTCGGTAGCCGTCTGGTCAGAGGCATTGACCGTTAGTCTGACCGGGTGGGGCTACACAGGGGCAGCTCCTCCCTGACCGTCTCATGCTGATGGGTAAGGTCAGGAGACACATCGGAGCAGCCATCCATCAATCGCTGACGTGTGGCCGTTTTATTTCTTGATTGTGTACACGGTGCTGCCAATGATAAATGGGGCCGCTCTATAGGGCTGCCGCAGCCAATGAACAGTGGGGTCGTGTATTTTTCAGGAAAAAACATATATTGCCGCTCTATGGGGCTGCCGCAGCCAATGACCAGTGGGGTCATCTATTTATTTAGAGAAAATCATATATTGCCGCTCTGTGGGGCCTCCGCAGCCAATGACCGCTGGGGTCGTCTATTTATTTAGAGAAAATCATATAGAGCCGCTATGTGGGGCCGCCTCATCCAATGACCGCTGGGGTCGCCCTTAGTGAAAAGGCATATATCTCTGCTTTTAGTTAGAGAGAAGCAACAAGTTTGCTAATTAATTTTTCTTAAGATAGACCCAGCAGGTGACTATTTTCGCAGCTTAATCTAAAGTGAATCTTATGCTAAACATGGCTAGAACCTAGTGTTGTGTATCTCATTAGTCATCGGAGAACCGCTGGCAGCTCGTTCCCCACCCTCAGACGGAGCAGCCATCGCCGGCGCCTCGTCGCGCCGCCGCCTCTGTCCCCCGGCGGTGTCGAACGGACTGCGGCGTTGCACGTCAACCACGGCTCCAGCACTTGTTTCGTCCGCACGCATTAGGTGTCATCCCTGTCCTAGCAGTTATGTGGTTGTGGTAGATAATTTAGATAGTATAGAATTGTTATTCAGTAGATGGCTCTAATCACTGTATTTTGGTGTGACTCTAACCACTGTATTTTGGCGTACAATTTCCTAGTTGTGCTAAGTAAAGCGTGATGTCTACGTGTGCTTCTATTCTTGTAGACAGTGTTGGGCCTCCAAGAGCAGAGGTTTGTAAAACAGCAGCAAGTTTCCCTTAAGTGAATCACCCAAGGTTTATCGAACTCAGGGAGGTAGAGGTTAAAGATATTCCTCTCAAGCAACCCTGCAATTAAGATACAAGAAGTCTCTTGTGTCCCCAACACACCTAATACACTTGTCAGATGTATAGGTGCACTAGTTCAGCGAAGAGATATTAAAACGCAGATGATATAGATGGTGGTAGACGGTAATTGCGATATGAAGTAAATATTGCAGAAAGTAAAGATGCAGTAAAACAGTAAACAAGCGATGTTTGCAGTATTTGGAAACAAAGCCTAGGGATCATACTTTCACTAGTGGACACTCTCAACATTGATCACATAATAAATAAATAACTTCTCCTCACTTGTGCTACATACACACTCTTGTTGGATAACAAACACCATTCATTGTGTAGGGCTACAAGAGCTCCCTCAATCCGGAGTTAACAAGCTCCACAACATACGGAGTTCATATTTAAGTAACCTCTAGAGCATAATAGACCGTTGCAATTTAGACCGAGTACTAACATAGCATACACACCGTCACCAATAGCTATGAAAGGGGGAATAGATCGCATCAATACTATCATAGTAATAGTTAACTCCATAATCTACAAGAGATTACAATCATAACCTACGCCAAGAACTACATGATGCACACACCGTCACCTTTACATCATGAAGGAGGAATAGACTACTTTAATAACATCATGATACGTCTCAAACGTATCTATAATTTCTTATGTTTCATGCTACTTTTATGATGATACTCACATGTTTTATACACATTATATGTCATTATTATGCATTTTCCGGCACTAACCTATTGACGAGATGCCGAAGAGCCAGTTGTTGTTTTCTGCTGTTTTTGGTTTCAGAAATCCTACAAAGGAAATATTCTCGGAATTGGACGAAATCAACGCCCAGGGGCTTATTTTTCCACGAAGCTTCCAGAAGACCGAAGGAGAAACGAAGTGGGGCCACGGGGCGCCGCCACACTAGGGCGGCGCGGCCTAAGGGGGGCTCGCGCGGCCCTAGCGTGTGGGGCCCCCGTGACTCCTCCGACTCCGCCCTTCCGCCTACTTAAAGCCTTCGTCGCGAAACCCTCTGTACCGAGAGCCACGATACGGAAAACCTTCCAGAGACGCAGCCGCCACCAATCCCATCTCGGGGGATTCAGGAGATCGCCTCCGGCACCCTGCCGGAGAGGGGAATCATCTCCCGGAGGACTCTTCATCGCCATGATCGCCTCCGGATCGATGTGTGAGTAGTTCACCCATGGACTATGGGTCCATAGCAGTAGCTAGATGGTCGTCTTCTCCTCATTGTGCTATCATGTTAGATCTTGTGAGCTGCCTATCATGATCAAGATCATCTATTTGTAATGCTACATGTTGTGTTTGTTGGGATCCAATGAATATTGAATACTATGTCAAGTTGATTATCAATCTATCATATATGTTGTTTATGTTCTTGCATGCTCTCCGTTGCTAGTAGAGGCTCTGGCCAAGTTGATACTTGTAACTCCAAGAGGTAGTATTTATGCTCGATAGTGGGTTCATGCATCCATTAAATGCAGGACGATGTAAAGTTCTAAGGTTGTGGATGTGCTGTTGCCACTAGGGATAAAACATCGATGCTTTGTCTAAGGATATTTGTGTTGATTACATTACGCACCATACTTAATGCAATTGTCTGTTGCTTGCAACTTAATACCGGAAGGGGTTCGGATGATAACCTGAAAGTGGACTATTTAGGCATAGATGCATGCTGGATAGCGGTCTATGTACTTTGTCGTAATGCCCTGATTAAATCTCATAGTACTCATCATGATATATGTATGTGCATTGTTATGCCTTCTTTATTTGTCAATTGCCCAAGTGTAATTTGTTCACCCAACATGCTATTTATCTTATGGGAGAGACACCACTAGTGAACTGTGGACCCCGGTCCATTCTTTACATCTGAAATACAATCTACTGCAATACTTGTTCTTTACTGTTCTTCGCAAACAAACATCATCTTCCACACTATACGGTTAATCCTTTGTTTACAGCAAGCCGGTGAGATTGACAACCTCACTATTACGTTGGGGCAAAGTACTTTGATTGTGTTGTGCAGGTTCCACGTTGGCGCCGGAATCCCTGGTGTTGCGCCGCACTACACTTCGCCGCCATCAACCTTCAACGTGCTTCTTGACTCCTACTGGTTCGATAAACCTTGGTTTCATACTGAGGGAAAACTTGCTTCTATACGCATCACACCTTCCTCTTGGGGTTCCCAACGGACGTGTGTCAATTGCACGCATCAGATCACTAGAGTAGCACATAGATTAATAGTGATACAAAGCTCATCATATGGATCTCAATCATGCAAGGCAGTTCATGAGATCATTGTATTGGGGTACATGAGAGAGAGATTAACCACATAGCTACCGGTAGAGCCCTCAGCCTCGGGGGAGAACTACTCCCTCCTCATCATAGGAGATAGCAACGGCGATGAAGATGGCGGTGGTGTCGATGGAGATGACTTCCGGGGGCAATTCCCCGTCCCGGCGGCGTGCCGGAACAGAGACTTCTGTCCCCCGAAACGGAGTTTCGCGATGGCGGCGGCGTCCCTAGAGTCTTTCTGGAGTTTCGTCAATTGGTATCGAAGTTTTAGGTCACGAGGGGTCTTATAGGCGAAGAGGCGGCGCAAGGAGGCGCCTGGGGGGCCCACCCCATAGGGCGGCGCCCCCCCTCCAGGCCGCGCCGGCCTATGGTCTGGGGGCCCCAGGCCTCCCCTCCGACTCTCCTTCGGTGTCCTGGTCCATCTCGGTGAATTATGATGTTTGGTCTTCGTTTCGTCGAATTCTGAGAATATTCCCGAACAACCTTTCTGGAACCAAAAACAACAGAAAACAGGAACTGGCACTGTGGCATCTTGTTAATAGGTTAGTTCCGGAAAACGCATAAAAACATTATAAAGTGTGAGCAAAACATGTAGGTATTGCCATAAAACAAGCATGGAACATCAGAAATTATAGATACGTTGGCGACGTATCAAGCATCCCCAAGCTTAGTTCCTACTCGCCCTCGAGTAGGTAAACGATAAAAAGAATAATTTCTGTAGTGACATGCTACTTACATAACCTTGATCATACTATTGTAAAGCAAATGAGATGAATGCAGTGACTCAAGGCAATGATCTATAGTTGCTAACAAATAGATAACATATAGCAAAACTTTTCATGAATAGTACTTTCAAGACAAGCATCAAAAAGTCTTGCATAAGAGTTAACTCATAAAGCAATAAATTCAAAGTAAAGGCATCGGAGCAACACAAAGGAAGATTAAGTTTCAGCAGTTGCTTTCAACTTCCAACATGCATATCTCATGGATAATTATCAGCACAAAGTAATATGATGAATGCAAATAAGCAAGTATGTAAGAATCAATGCACAGTTGACACGAGTGTTTGCTTCTAAGATGGAAGGAAGTAGGTAAACTGACTCAACATAAAGTAAAAGAAAGGCCCTTCGCAGAGGGAAGCAGGGATTAAATCATGTGCTAGAGCTTTTCAAGTTTTGAAATCATAAAGAGAGCATAAAAGTAAAGTTTTGAGAGGTGTTTGTTGTTGTCAACGAATGGTAGTGGGCACTCTAACCCCCTCGCCAAACAGACTTTCAAAGAGCGGCTCCCATGAAGGACATTATCTCTACCAGCAAGGTAGATCATCCCTCTTCTCTTTTGTTTACACATGTACTTTAGTTTAGTTTTTATTTTATTTTTGGATGACACTCCTTCCAACCTTTTGCTTTCACAAGTCATGGCTAACCGAATCCTCGGGTGCCTTCCAATCATTCACATACCATGAAAGAGTGTATATTTATTTTAGTTTTATTTGGAGATGACACTCCTCCCAACCTTTTGCTTTCACAAGCCATGGCTAACCGAATCCTCGGGTGCCTTCCAACATTTCACATACCATGGAGGAGTGTCTATTTGCAAAATTAAGTTGCTTACTGATGAATCAGAGCAAAACATGTGAAGAGAATTATTAATGAAAGTTAATTAATTGGGGCTGGGAACCCCATTGCCAGCTCTTTTTGCAAAATTATTGGATAAGCGGATGAAGCCACTAGTCCATTGGTGAAAGTCTGCCCAACAAGATTGAAAGATAAAACACCACATACTTCCTCATGAGCTATAAAACATTGACATAAATAAGAGATAGTAACTTTTGAATTGTTTAAAGGTAGCACATGAAGTATGTACTTGGAATGGCAGAAAAAAGGTTTTGGATGCACGAGAAGCATTCCCCCTCAGTACAAGGCTTTGGCTAGCAAGGTTGTTTGAAGCAAACACAAGTATGAACCGGTACAGCAAAACTTACATAAGAACATATTGCAAGCATTATAAGACTCTACACTGTCTTCCTTGTTGTTCAAACACTTCACCAGAAAATATTTAGACTTTAGAGAGACCAATCATGCAAACCAAATTTCAACAAGCTCTACAGTAATTCTCCACTAATAGGTTCAAAGTACATGATGCAAGAGCTTAAACATGATCTATTTGAGAACTCAAAACAATTGCCAAGTATCAAATTATCCAAGACAATATGAGGCATTTTCTGTTTCCAACCAAATAACAATAAGTGCAATAGCTTCCAACTTTTGTCATGAACATTAAAAGTAAAACGAAGAACACAAGTGTTCATATGAAAAAGCGGAGCGTGTCTCTCTCCCACATAAGCATGAACTTATTCAGAGAATGAAAATAATAAAACGAAAATAAAAGCACACAGACGCTCCAAGTAAAGTACATAAGATGTGACGGAATAAAAATATAGTTTCACTAGAGGTGACCTGATAAGTTGTTGATGAAGAAGGGGATGCCCTAGATGCTTGAGTCTTCTTGAAATATGCAGGGATGAACCACGGGGGCATCCCCAAGCTTAGACTTTTCACTCTTCTTGATCATATTATATCATCCTCCTATCTTGACCCTTGAAAACTTACTCCACACCAAACTCAAAACAATCTCATTAGAGGGTTAGTGCATAAGAAAAAATTCACATGTTCAGAGATAAAAACAATCATTCTTAACACTTCTGGATATTGCACAAAGCTACTGAAAGTTAACGGAACAAAGAAATTCATTCAACGTAGCAAAAGAGGCAATGCGAAATAAACGACAGAATCTGTCAAAACAGAACAGTCCGTAAAGACGAATTTTTCTGGGGCACTTAACTTGCTCAGATCAAAAAGATCAAATTGAATTAAAGCTGCGTACATATCTGAGGATCACACACGTAAATTGGCAGAATTTTCTGAGTTACCTACAGACGGGGCTGCTCAATTTCGTGACAGTAAGAAATCTGTTTCTGCGCAGTAATCCAAATCTAGTATCAACCCTACTATCAAAGACTTTACTTGGCACAACAATGCAATAAAATAAAGATAAGGAGAGGTTGCTACAGTAGTAACAACTTCCAAGACACAACAAAACCGTAGCAAAATAAACACATGGGTTATCTCCCAAGAAGTGCTTTCTTTATAGCCATTAAGATGGGCTCAGTAATTTTAATGATGCTCTTGCAAGAAATAAGAGTTGAAGCAAAAGAGAGCATCAAGAAGCAAATTCAAAACACATTTAAGTCTAACCCACTTCCTATGAAAATGAATCTTGTACACAAATAAATTTATGAAGAACAAAGTGACAAGCATAGGAAGATAAAACACGAGTAACTTCAAAATTCTCAACATAAAGAGGGGAAACTTAATATTATTAAGATGCATATAACCATGTTTCCCTCTCTCATAATAACTTTCAGTAGCATCATGAACAAACTCAACAATATAACTATCACATAAACATTCTTATCATGAGCCACATGCATAAAATTATTACTCTCCACATAAGCATAATCATTACTATTAATTGTAGTGGGAGCAAATTCAATAAGATAGCCATCATTATTATTCTCATCATCATAATCATCATATATAGGAGGCATATTGTAATCATAATTAATTTTCTCCTCAATAGTAGGTGGACTGAAAATATCATATTCATCATTGTAATCATCATATATAGGAGGTAAATTATCATCAAAGTAATTTTTCTCCTCCATGCTTGGGGACTAAAAATATCATGCTCCTCAAAACCAGCTTCCCCAAGCTTAAATTCTTCCATACCATTAGCAATAATAGTGTCCAAAAAGTTCATGCTAATAAAATTGCTACAACTATTTTGCAAACAAAGTTCCATGGTTTTTTTAATTCTCTCTTCAAACACATCATGTCCTAATTCAAGATAAAGTTCATAAAGATCTCTAATTTTTTTTTGTTTTCCATTAAGCCTAACTAGTGAAAATAAAAACAAGAAACAAAAAGATGCAATTGCAGGATCTAAAGGAGATAGCTTCGAGCACTCACACACCGGCAACAGTGCTAGGAAATAGCTTAGTAGTCGGAGGATGTGAATACCTTTTACCTTACCTCCCCGGCAACGGCGCCAGAAAATAGCTTGATGTCTACGTGTGCTTCTATTTTTGTAGACAGTGTTGGGCCTCCAAGAGCAGAGGTTTGTAGAACAGCAGCAAGTTTCCCTTAAGTGAATCAACCAAGATTTATCGAACTCAGGGAGGTAGAGGTCAAAGATATTCCTCTCAAGCAACCCTGCAATTAAGATACAAGAAGTCTCTTGTGTCCCCAACACACCTAATACACTTGTCAGATGTATAGGTGCACTAGTTCGGCGAAGAGATATTAAAACGCAGATGATATAGATGGTGGTAGACGGTAATTGCGATATGAAGTAAATATTGCAGGAAGTAAAGATGCAGTAAAACAGTAAACAAGCGATGTTTGCAGTATTTGGAAACAAGGCCTAGGGATCATACTTTCACTAGTGGACACTCTCAACATTGATCACATAATAAATAAATAACTTCTCCTCACTGGTGCTACATACACTCTCTTGTTGGATAACAAACACCATTCATTGTGTAGGGCTACAAGAGCTCCCTCAAGCCGGAGTTAACAAGCTCCACAACATACGGAGTTCATATTTAAGTAACCTCTAGAGCATAATAGACCGTTGCAATTTAGACCGAGTACTAACATAGCATACACACCGTCACCAATAGCTATGAAAGGGGAATAGATCGCATCAATACTATCATAGTAATAGTTAACTCCATAATCTACAAGAGATTACAATCATAACCTACGCCAAGAACTACATGATGCACACACCGTCACCTTTACATCATGAAGGAGGAATAGACTACTTTAATAACATCACTAGAGTAGCACATAGATTAATAGTGATACAAAGCTCATCATATGGATCTCAATCATGCAAGGCAGTTCATGAGATCATTGTATTGGGGTACATGAGAGAGAGATTAACCACATAGCTACCGGTAGAGCCCTCAGCCTCGGGGGAGAACTACTCCCTCCTCATCATAGGAGACAGCAACGGCGATGAAGATGGCGGTGGTGTCGATGGAGATGACTTCCGGGGGCAATTCCCCGTCCCGGCGGCGTGCCGGAACAGAGACTTCTGTCCCCCGAAACGGAGTTTCGCGATGGCGGCGGCGTCCCTGGAGTCTTTCTGGAGTTTCGTCAATTGGTATCGAAGTTTTAGGTCACGAGGGGTCTTATATGCGAAGAGGCGGCGCAAGGAGGCGCCTGGGGGGCCCACCCCATAGGGCGGCGCGCCCCCCCTCCAGGCCGCGCTGGCCTATGGTTTGGGGGCCCCAGGCCTCCCCTCCGACTCTCCTTCGGTGTCCTGGTCCGTCTCAGTGAATTATGATGTTTGGTTTTCGTTTCGTCGAATTCCGAGAATATTGTCCGAACAGCCTTTCTGGAACCAAAAACAACAGAAAACAGGAACTGGCACTGTGGCATCTTGTTAATAGGTTAGTTCCGGAAAACGCATAAAAACATTATAAAGTGTGAGCAAAACATGTAAGTATTGCCATAAAACAAGCATGGAACATCAGAAATTATAGATACGTTGGAGACGTATCAATGCGCGCGATCAAATAAAAGTGAAGGGATCCCAAAAATGAAAGCTTGTACCAGCCTCTCGGATCAAATACATATCAATCTTCCCAATCAAGTTGGGATAGAATTCAAATCATACATACGGATGTACATGGACACATCGAGAAAGTGGAGAAGCTTTTTTTGAGACAGAGGTAGTAGTTCGAACAATTTTATCCCAATTTGAAATTGAAAAATACAAATTTATCATAATTTATCCCAATTTGCGGCGTCGAACACGGCCGCGCAGCGATGGGCTAGAAGGGCCGAGATGACGGGCGGCTGAGGGGTGGTCATCTGCGCCATCCGCAAACTCGGACATGGAGGAGGGCTGGATCTGCGGCTTCGCAACCACTCTTGGCACCACCGCCGTCTTGGTGTTCTTCATCAGCGACAGATCTGAGAAGGGTTGGATCGGAGGGTTTGGAGCGCGGTTGTAGACGATGGCTTCAATCGTCTTGGCATGGATTCGCACTCTCGGCACCGCCGCTGTCTTGGTGTCCTTCATCATCAACGGATCTGAGGAGGGCAACGGAAGTGAGACATCAACAGGCTCCGACATTGAAGGCTGGATCTGCGCCGTCGAAGCTATGTTGTAGGCGATGGCTTCAATGATCTTGGCATCGATGACCACTGTCGGCACGGCCGCCGTCTTGGTGTTCTTCATCATCAATAGATTTGAGAAGAGAAACGAAAGTGAGACAGAGAGAGACATTTCAACTATTTCTGAGGGTTAGATCCTCAACGGCACACTTAGATCCACGCCGCCGAACGGTTAGATCCGCGCTGCCGCACGCACGCTGCAATTCCGAGCCGCCGCGACCACCGGAGTAAGAGAGGAAATAGGAGAGAGGAAGATGCGAATGCCAGGATTGGTAGGTATGTGCTCTGCTCTTCTCTTCGTATGCGTCCATCGAGGCAGAGAGAGATATGCAGGCCGTCCGATCATAAATGATCCAACGGTGCAAGCGTACATTGAGCTATCAACCAACCAAGATCCATGTGACATACATCTCGACCAATAAGAGATCAACCAGTGAGTACAAGTGAGGAAAACTGAGTAGAATTAAGAGGGGGGAAAGTGATGAAATGTTTATCGGAAGGGCAAAACTGAGTAGGACTGAGTAAAACAAGTGGACCCGGAGGGGGAAAACTGAGTAAAATTAAGTAAAATAGGGGCACCCAAATAATAAAGGAAGTAAGGGAAATTGAAGCTTTTGGCATAAAAATTGTTAGATTGTGTTATTTGAACAATATATTACATTTTGGCCGACGTGATATTGTTTGCAATTCAAAGATACACAAGTGTGACGAATTTGGACTCATTTGGACAAAGTATGTAAGCATAGTGGGTATTTGGGAGGTGTGTTGAGTAGAAAGCCCTGCATCTTCATAGCTAGTAGCTCATGGACTAGGAAGTGGTTTTGGGGAAAACTTCATATCTCTATATTTCCTTTTCCATTATTATTTCTCTAGGTTGTAGGTAACATAACAAGACTCCATGGGAAGGTTCCACCATGTTTTGAATTATTTTGAATTATTTTAAATTAAACTAAACCCAAACTATATTTTTTGAGTTTAGTCACTTAGAAAATGATAAATGTGACTTAACACATACATTATTCGAGGTGCATGACCATAGAAAACTTGCAATAACACATACATTATTGTGATTATTCAACATACAAACTTGGGAACGTCACACTAGTTCAAATTCAATACGTACAAAGGGATCCCCAATACAAATTGTTCATACAAATTCAAATTAATTTTTCAAAATAAAATCTTTATCTTGCTCATGGTGTGACTCGCTGGGGCCACCACCTTACTCCAGGTAACCCTACCAGAGATATTACCGGCGTCTACCTTCATTTTGCCCTCTTTCTTGTTCTTCTTCTTCTCTTCGGGTTGTGCCAAGACCGAGACAACCATATCATACGAAGCTTGTGCTCTTTCTTCTAATGCATTTTCTTCCCTTGCTTCTACAATCTGCTCTTCCATCTGTTCACTCATCCGACGCAACATATCTTCAACGGCCTCTCGATCCATCTGTTCCCTCTGCTCTCGATCCATCAGTTCAAGCAGCTCTCGATCCATCTATTCCCTCTGCTCTCGATCCATCGGTTCAAGCAGCTCTCGATCCATCGGTTCAAGTAGCTCTCGATCAATCTCCTCAAGTTGAATTGCTGCTTCAATCTCCTCATGTTGAATTGCTGCTTCAATCTCCTCATGTTGAATTGCTGCTTCAATCTCCTCATGTTGAATTGCTGCTTCAATCTCCTCATGTTGAATTGCTGCTTCATCTCCTCTGCATTTGCTGCTCCCGCCTGATCTTCCATTCCAAAAGCTAGGTCAACTGGATTTTTACAAAGCCTAGCAATGTGTCCAGTGATTCCACAACGTTTGCACTTAGGTTTTCGAATCGTCCTACCTGCACCCTCTGCACTAGCTCTGATCCTATTCTTCCTCGGCCTACCTGCCGATCTAGTCAAAACTGGAGAGTACAGTTTGAAGCCTAGATCGACTTTAATCCATTGGTCTTTTTCCAACAAGGTAGGAACATTCATAGCATATGCAGCCCTAAATTTGGCAACAGAGAAATACTCTGACACATACTGATCAACTTCACCTTCTGCACCCTCTATAACACTCATGAAAAACAATGCGTGTATGCAGAGTATCCCACGGATCTACCATCGCCTACAATGGCATGTCCTATCAACCAAACTCACTGGATACCTCCACTGCCTGTTTTTACTGTCAGTGTAGGTTACCTCAGCCTCCATTCCTTTTATGATGCATTTCATCTTCAATTGTTTTGCCCTGGCATGCAAAGACTTAATCAAAGATGGGAGCATGAGATGGCCAACATATTTTGTGGATGCAATTCTTTGACGCAGATCGATCTTTATCATGATCATCTGCCTAATCTTATGAAATATTTGCCACAACATAAGCCCTTTCAATGACTTGACCTTTGAATTGAAACTCTCCGCAAGGTTACTTGTTACATAGTCTATCTTGCAAATTTCATTGAATTGGCTTCTTGACCACACCCTACCATGATGTTCATCCAAGTACTCCTTCACCCCAGGTTTTTGTTTATACGACACATCCAAATGAAACAGATGCTTCCTAATGCTGCATGTGTATGAAGCTGGCCATAGGTTGTCAGTAAAAATTGTACCCTTTAATTTCTTTGTAAAATTATGCACCAAGTGTTGCATACATTCCCTATGCTCCACTCCAGGAAATACTTCTTCTACTGCACTCTCCAAACCTTTGCAAGCGTCTGTGTGGATAGCAAGTCCTGGTGGATGACCTATAAGGTCGCGCAAATTCTGCAGAAACCAAGTCCAACTTTCCTCTCACTCAACCTCCAAAACTCCATAAGCAACATGGAACATCCAATTGTGTCCATCAACTGTAGTAGCAGCAACTAACTGTCCTTTAAACCTGCCACAAAGAGCTGTTACATCCACAGCCAAATAAGGCCTACAACCGTCCAGAAAGCCTTTCCAGCAAGCTTTGAAACAAACAAAAGCCCTTCTAAAACATTCCTTCTGCATTACCCTCCCGCTTTTTAATTTGTAGGGAACTGTATGCTTGTCTATTGCTACAACACTGCCTGGACTAGCCATCTCCACTTCAGCTTTGAAAGTGTAAAGCAACTGAAAGCTTTCATTCCATGGACCATTGATCCTGTCAAGAGTCCTTTTCTTTGCATAGAACATCCTCGTGTAAGGTATTTGTATGTCAAACTTCTCAAGCATCTTTTTTATGAGTGTTGTTGGACCAAGTGAAGGAGTTTCTCTCAGCCAATCTATGATTGCATCTGCCAACCACCTAGTCTTCGCTAGCTTTGATTTCTCCTCTAGCGCTCCCCCTCGAGGTGGACAAGTATGGACGATCGAGTTCTTATTTATCTGAAACATAATGATAAGGGATGTTAGTAACAGTTAACAAATTTTACACCGTGATCTAAAATACACAACTGGTTGGCGTAGTACCTGAACCACGGTGCTTCTGAGCATTGTGGATGCATGCAGCCTCCACCTACACCTCTTGTATGGGCATTTAATTGTGAACCTACCTGGCTCACTTTTAATAACCCCATAATCATTCTTGGAGAGAATGCAATATATAGTAATTGCATTACGGCAGTCCATCATCGTTTGAAATATGGTGCCTTCTGCAAGCTGAGGATCCGCCATGTTCCACTCAATTGTTGGCAAGTCATCACCTTCGTAATCGGCTAAAACGAGGCTGTCATTGTTCTCATCCTTCTCTTCATCATCAGTGTCATCAAATCTGGCTCCTTGTGCAATATCTTCCATGTATTGATCCTCCATTGCCTGCTTACTGCATCGATCTACCAATTCAGAAAACATCAACTCATCCTCATCATCTTGAGGAGACTGATCCTCAATCTCTGCATCGTCCTCCACATCGACCGCAGGAAACGATCTGGCTACCACTAGCACTGGGGACAGATGGTGCTGCTGTGGACCTACAAGGAGCGCGGCGGCGCACACTCCGCCTTTTGCTCACGGCGTGTCGGTGATCAGTTACGACTCATTGTCGGAGCGCTCCGCTTTTTGCTCTTAGACTGAGTGGTGGGCTGCGGCGGCGGAGAAGGCTCACGCGGCGGCGAAGTTTTTAGTTTAGGCAAAAAGTGTGGGGATGGAAGTGATATTTCGGAATTATTTCGTTAAAAAACGGAGAAGTAAACAAACAAGTGGGGATTTTCCGGGATACGAAATAATCTCCTCCAATCCCCATAAATACACTAGAAGTAAATAATGCCTCAGTGTGACACATCCGAGGCAAAGGATGTATCTAATCAGGTCCAAAATTCCCATGAGACTGCAGGTAGAAAAATTAGTATGAACTACAAAATTAAGCCTTCCATCTTAGAAATACGTAATATACTCTTGCATAAGAGTATAGGACCACCGCGCACGGCCAATCACCGCCCTACACACATCTTGAGGAAAGCCGCCCCATCACAACACCAGCGGCGCTGTCGCGGCCCAATCAGCAATTTGGGCTTTCACCGGGGAGAAAGGGGAAGGGAGAGGGAGAAGACGCACCACAAGGGCGCCTCCAGGAGGAACACGGCGCGCTGAGATGTCGCCGCCATCGAGACATGTCTGCTGGTCTGGGATTTCTCCCGGTCGTCGATCCCCACCACCAGCACCCCGTCCGGATTGGGATCCGGAGGCACCGACCGTAGAATTGATGGGATGTGACGTCTTTAAGGTGGGAGGGGTTGGAGCTTCAGATCTGGCACCCGCCGGCTCCGCGCTGTCTGCACGGCCATAGAGCAGGCCCGAACCCGCGAGCACCGCTCGCCGTCAAGCCGATGTTGCCTCTCCACGAGGCTGCCGCCTCGCTTTCTGAAGCCCTCCGCATGGGGGAGCGCGCGAAGACCCTACCACCACCGTCCTCGGTGAGCCGGAGGGCTTTTCGACCGCGGTCTCTGGTGGCGGTGAGAGGTGGATGGTGGGAGGAGGGGGGTGGCGGCAGGCTAGGGTTAGGGGCCTCTGGTGTCGCCCGACGAGAGCGACTTAAGGACCCAATTCACCGTTTTGAGCCCTAATTTTTTCTTTTAGCGAGCGCCCGACTAATGGGCCGGCCCACACGGTGCCATACGCCTGTTTATCGGCCTTCAGCCCAACTACGCATTGTACCAGACCAGCCCGTCAGAAAATTGAGATTGGGGAGGACGCGGCGGAACTTGAATTCGCGAGCGGGGAGAGGCAGTGGAATCGGGCATTTCGGGAGGGCGGCCGAAAGGGGCAAAGCCGTACGTGTGCTCACCGCCTCACGCATCCTCTCTCCTCCCTCCCTGACACTACTCCGGCGGGAATCTTCGCCGGGCCACTTCCCGGAACGGCGCATCGGAGCCGAAGCTTCCCACGGCCAAGCCCTAGACCCAGCCAGGTCGGGGGCAAAGCCGCCTGCCTCACCGCCTCACGCACCCGGCCCCTCCCCTCCTTCCCCGGGGATTACTCCGCCGGGAATCCTGGTCGGGCCACCTCCCGGACGAGCACATGGGAGCGGAAGCTTGCCATACCCAAGCCCTAGACCCGGCGGCCTCTTCAGCCCAGGTATCATCTAGTCCTAAAACCAAACCCTAGCACCACCTTGTCCCCGCGCGCGTCCTGCTCCGAGGATTTGACGGATTCTCCTCACTTGCCGCGCGTGTCATGCAGGCTGCGATGTCCTCCTCCGGCGACCCTACGCAGCTGGACGGCCAGGCGCTGCTGGAGTTGCACAACGCCTCCGCCGCTAAGATCCAGGTACTACAGCCGGCTTATTACAAGCCTGGGCGGGGCTGGGTTCGTGGCTGGGTGCGAAAATTTTGATGCTCAAATCTCTCTCTTATGTCATACGAGAGCTATCCGTTCAGGGCACCACCCTCAGCTCTGTTAAGAAAATCGGTACCTAAACCCTGTTTACTCCTGAAATCGAATCTGACCACCTGTAAGCTGCAGAGACACTGGAAGGTTGTGCAGTTAAGGCGTTTGGAAGCTCGAGAATCATTTTGCCGCACCCTGTCCACATTAGTCCAGAATGTGGACTGGTAAGCGTTTCCAAAGTTCGCACTAAACCTTTGCTGCTAGCCTTGTGTTCACTGAATCGTGTGCTATTAATTGCCTCCAAATCAGGAACTGTTTTGGGCCAGATTCTGATTTTCTTGGTCAACTGCTGTTCTTCTTCAATGCAAAGCGAGGAGAGGATGTTGACATGCTTTGTAAAATCTGCGACATCCTTCTGCTCTACGTTAGATCTGATGGTGAGTATCATGCCTTTTGACAGCATCCTCTAGTTTGTATGATCGTTGATGTTTCTGATTGCATTTGCAAATTTCTCTAGCCATTTCTGGAGTACTACATAGTCGTCAGCGCGATATTCATTTGTGTACTACTTTTATGGCATTCACTATAATTTGTTCTTATTTCCTTCTCTCTTAATTAGGGGATCTGGTGAGTCTCTTTGCTGGTGTAGATAGCTCCAGAGTGAAATCTGTCGTGGTTTACAGGTTGAGGAAACTTGCGTTTATCTGTCTACATGCTCTCCATGAGAAGAGGTGACTTCGAAAGCTGCTATTTAGAATGGTCTTATTTCGTCTATTTTATTTTCAATTGCGTGATGTAAAAACGTATTATTCATCTCATTCGATTCTGACCAATTGGCCACTCTCTGAAAGTAATAATAATAACTCTATAAAGAAAGAATGATGCATTATCAAGTTCCAGCTATAATGAATTTTGCTAATAAAACATTTACTTGACTCGTCTTACGGTCTCTGCCCATTACGTGTCTTGAGCTGAGTGACTTTGTCACACTGAAATATACACTTGTATACACTTGGGAAGTCCTGCATCTTGTTGATCTTATCTAAACCTCTATTTCGTGGTGTCACGAGACTTATGTTGGCTGTATGTCGTCTTCTTGATGTTTCCTCTAGGTTCCAGCAACGTTTTCTTTCTATCATGCATGAGGAATGAAGAACATTGCCTTTAACCTTCTTATTATGTTTTGATAGGTTTGATTGGGCATCATCAGAAATCAAACCAATCCCCTTTCACCAATTACTAGAATTTGCAGTGTGCTTAATGAATCCAAACTTTCAATGGAGCTGTGAAATTGTTGAATATCTTCAAATGAAGAAGGTTAATTGTTTCTTTCGAGGGGTTATTGCTGCTCTACTGGTATGTTTTCATTTCTTTCTCACGATTGACTTGTTGTTTACCTTTGTTGTGTTTTTACTTTTCTAGGTTACTATCTGACCAAAATATATCAGGGTCATAAGTCTGCTTTAACTGGTACACATAATCACCTGTATATCCTTCCTTGAGAACAACTCCACTTTCTGAGGCATAGTATTCACGGATGTGCTAAGTGCTAGTCGGTTGGTAGACCAGCGCGTAGCATGTTAGGGATCCTATCTGCACGCTGTTATAATCATGTACACAAGTTTCTGCAATTACAATGTTAAGCAACAACATTTACGATCTTTGTGACAACTTTTATAACTACTAGTATTTATGATTTTATATCAGGAATTTACAATAGAACAAAGAGCTCCAACTATGCATGAAAGGAATATAATAGAATTTATGATCTGATAGAAGCTTCTACCATTAAAGAACTAGACGTGGCTTGCACTATTCTGGCCGCATTGTAGAGTACTCCCGGAGAATTGCATGGCTGAACACATTTGTTTTCTCATGATCTAACTGGGAGTTGTACGTTTTGACTCCATGGTCTCCCTCTATGTCCTCTCCATTTGGCTGGAGCATAGCAGCAGGATGTTGTAGGGGTAGGCATGAACGTCCTGTCTATGGCAGATGACCTTAAGGTGGAGTCGGAGAGATAGTGACATGCTTTCAAACTACCACGCGAATTAGCTAGTGTGCATGCGTGCGCGCGTGTATGTTGTCTGTGTTAAGTGTTGTTTGATCTTTGATGTCGGAACTTGCTGCCTGACTCTTGTATCTATTTGCCTATCCTCTTAATGGAAACATTTTCAAACACTTGATTGCATGTTCTGTTCTCTGAAAACTGCATGAGAACACTTGTTGACTTTGTTTTATTAGCATTTGTTGGTAGGTGGTAGTAAATCCTTAATGGTCTATCTTATGATTTTTTGATGGCTCTGATCCTTTTCAGCAAAGTGAAAGGCATACAAAGTATCTTGATTGTTCATCTGCACTGAGTAAGATCCTCACACTTGTTGCTTCACATGTTGGCAATTATAGTTGTCATTGTTCGAGTGTGGATCCAAGATGGAGCTTTTCATCACAAATTCTGTCCATCCCTTCTCTGTGGCACAGTTTACCAGATTTTAAGAAGGTGGTGTTCTCTTAAGATTTCATTTGATGATTTATATCTCATAACATTTTACGTGTGAACATAGAAATTTCAGTGTTAAATGTGAGCTGCTATTATTTTTGCATTATAAACTTCCATTTGTCGGAGTTTTGTTGAAAACTCATGTGCCTACTTATTGCAGTGAATCTACAATTGATTATTCTTATTTCTCATCACTTCAGGCTTTCTGTAGTAATGGATTTATCTCAAATTATATCCTTGAGATAGCATCTTGTGCTGATGTTCTTCCAACGGACATACTGGCTAATCATCCTGGACAAGCATGCCTCCTTGCCAATGTACTTGAAACTGCAACCTGGATTTTGTCTGAACCAGACTTCGCTCCTGAAAGCGTAGGTGTTCTACTTTGCTTTGAAAATAAACATGTTACTACAGCATTTCGGTTGTTTTAGTGGATTGTTATAAACAGTTAGGAGAAATTGCACAAACATTCTATGATTGGGAATAACATTTTAGTATAAGTGCCTTTGATTTTTATTGAGAATAACATTCTCTCCAGTTATATTCTCCGAACAGAGAGACACAGAGCATCAATTTAACGTGTTTTCTTGTTCTGACACTTAAAGGATATGCATGTCTTGTTATATTCCCACCTATATTTATCTTCGTTTTGTAATATTAGCCGTCTTTTTTCCACTTCATTTTGCGTTGCTCATGTATGGTTAATTGATGATACCAAAGTCAAGTTTTATTACATGTATCATGAACATTTTATGTTTATGTTTTTTTTAAACCAGAGAGCTGAAATCATTGGCCTTTGTACATCACTGCTGGATGGATTCCCAAAAATCACATCACCTATATTGACAGTAAGTCATTTACATGTAAAGCAGAACAACATTCCATCTCTTTGCATTGTAGTTAGCTATATATGCAGCATTTGTGTTCCATTTCTCTGGAGGTCTTCATGATAATGACAAGTGAGAAATGCTTCTCACTGAAATACACTTTCTTATTTGTGATTGTATGGTTTCTGATTTCTATCTGTTAGGTATAACTCAAAGTATAGAAGAATCATAATAGAAGATTAAATTTTAAAATGGATATTCTGAAACAGTCCCAGCTAAGTCAATTACTAGGCTTTGTACAGGGACTAGGTGCTCTACCAGTTCAGTTATTGCAAAATGATCAAATCATAAGGTTAGACTTTAGCTAAGCACAAGGTCTGTTATGTGGATAAATGACTTCGTTTAATCTCTTGGTATAAAAAGAAGTACAGTTATGTAGGTTTGATCTCTGTCCTTTTATCAGTTAATCCTTCTTTTGCAGTTGTGTCCTTTGATCAATGACTTCTCAATTTTCGGCCTACACAGCACAGCTAAATGACCTACATGCCTATGTATCAGATCTGTGTTCTAACTTTAGTTGCTGCATGAATGACCTATGTATTTCCAAATTGTAAATAGTAAAGATGTTTTTTCGACCTATGTATTTCCTAAAAATAATGTGTTCAGAATTTGTAAAGTCTAGATATGCTATCCAACACATTATGTATTCTGAAGGGGGATTCGACAATGTGCCACACTTTAGTTTGCAATTTGATCATTGGCCACACCCTGTGTCACTGAAATGATCATATTTTAGAGTGAAGTGTGGCAAATGATAAAAAATCCATACTGAGATCTAGTGTGCAATACAGAAAGTGTAGCTGTGGTATTGTCCTATATTCTTCTTTGAAAATTAAGGCCATGAGAGCACACACCATAACAACATGTCAACTGATCCAATTGTCGCAGTTTTATTTGGAAAGGGGTTGCCTCCCTCATTCCTGCAATCTTATTTGGGAAGGGATTGCGTCCCCATTCTCGCAATCTTATTGGAGGTAGATATGAGGTTGCCCTTCTCATCCCAGGATATGCATAGTTTGGTGAACTGTCTAGAACTTAGGTGTTCTGGTCTCTTGCTTTGTATTAAACTATAAGACTGTTTTGGTAGGGTGTTTTGGCCTACCAAAACGTCTTATATTGGAAAAGAGGTAGTATATTTTAGCACAGTCTGTACTGTGTAACTCGTTTAGTGTTGTTAGGCTCAGCTTTTATTGGGAGGATTGTTACCGCTTGCTAAACAGGGCATAGGAGGACCCTCCCCTTCTGGAAATAACCATGCCATCCCTTGCTTTAGTTGACTTCTCTACCGTAAATGTCTGGTGTAGCTATAAATCAGTACTATTGTGATGCTCTATGTTTGCTCAGGATTTGTTCTTGCCGTTTGTTCTTTTTCTTGAGGGAGTCTATTGCAAATTATATTCTTATTAAATATGTACAGGGACATATGTCGATGGTACCATACCGATTGACATTGATGCTACCTATTATCTTGATGTTGATCTGCAAACGCACATATCGACACTGTTTCAACACTTGGTATGCTTATTTCTGAACCAGATGGTAGTTTCAAGATTATTGCACTACGTTTTTTATGCCTTCCATTTGACTCTTGCCTGTATCATGCATAGGTTAATGCTGCAGTTTGTGGTATACTGAGCATAGATTTTTCCGATTCAGCTGGCCTTTCAAGTACTGAGCTACAGATTGTAGGATCCATCAGTTTTTTTCTTCATGGCATGTTGCACTACAGTATTACTGATGATGGAATAATGACTGAGCTGGTGCATACCACTGAAATCGTTCCTGCACTATGGAATTTTATAAAGAGCTGCCATACAAACGATAAATGGCAGTTTTTTTCCAAGTATTGTTCTCAATTGCTTCCACACGCTCCTGGTTGGCTATTACCTTTGTCCATTTTCTGTCCAATGTACAGGTAAATACATGCTTTCATATTGTCACAAACTGTTGCTGTTTTGTTCTTATTTTTCGAAGTACCAGATGATATGGAAAAACTACATTATATTTTCTCAAGAGTCAAGATATACTTTGTTAATGCTTTGTTATCCTTTTGTACCAGCCATATCTTACAGTTTATGGATATTGTGGAATTTAAGAAATTTGAAAGATATGTTTCTCTTGAAGATTTGCCGTCTCTTGTTTTCATCTTAAAGGAGGTATGTAATATACACCAAAATACCATTAGAGTCGCTATAAAATTGATGCTGATGTGTTGTTTGCTTGGTGTTACATTAACATGCTTTCAATTCAATCTGCAGGCTTTATGGGAACTTCTGTTGACTATTCCTCTGCAATCATCTTCTTTACAGACGACATGCAGTCCTCTAGATAATAAGAAAATGTTGACTCAGATTCTCAAGAGCAGTGTTACGAATGGATTATGTGAATTACTTATACAGGTTATTACTTTAAACCAACTAAGCCGAAATTTTCTATTCATTTGTTATACACTTACTGTGGACTTTTGGGGAAATTCTGAATGTCCTGTCCCTTAGACCTCCACACTAAGCTATTCTCACCTCACAGGCTAACTCCGCACAATGCTCCCCTCAAGATGGGCATGGTTGAACACCATGGCCATCTTGTTACAACCACTTGACAGTACGACTGCTACAATTCTAGCTTGCCACCTCATTCTTCATTAACCATCATGCCAGAATCTTCAGTAAACATCATGCCAAAATGCAAACACAAGAGTATATATGGGAGCATTTTTCCTCCAGCTCTTGCTTCTTTGTTTTTTCTCCATTGGTTGTCATTTGTCAAGCACCCGTTCGTTCAACTCGGACCATCCAAGCTCCACCCATGTGTGCCTGAGCACCACACCCAATTCTGCATCAAGGTAGCCACCTCCAATACCACTTGAATTTAGGCAACCGTTTCCTCTCCAAGCTGTGCCTTCTCACTCTGACGCATGCAACTTGGGCGGCACACGCCTTCCACAAACCAGCTTCTCATTGCCTCTTCACTAACTCTAGTTCCTGCAGAACCACGGTTGTCTGACCTCAACAGCAGCTCGTACCTCCTACAGAGCCACAACTGCCTGACCTCGCCAAATGCTCCTAAAACACCTTAAAAACCATGACAACCTCTGCCGTTAGCTCATTCTATCAAGCCTCTCGCTCGCACCCTCCATTACCACAGTTCTAATGACATCTCCTCTTCGAGCTCTGCCTCAGCCAGCCTCCTTAGACACTAAGGTTTCACCACTGCAGTATACAAACCATCATTCTCCCCATGTTTCTTCGATCACCTAACCCTGCAGTCCCTGTTTACTCCCCTTACAGAGCACCAATCCAGAGCTTAACAGGCCTATCCCATCTCTGCCTCTATCAGTAACAAGCAACCACACTCCTCTCTGCTTCTGCAGTGCAACAGTAGCATAACACAAGCCATGCCAAAGCAACAGTATGAGACTTCTTCTCTACGGCAATTCTCTTCTAATAAATCTATCAGGAGCAATTCCTTCTGGCTTCTCTCACCAAACTCCCTTCTCCCAGCACCCTTCTGCTCCCTTCCACAAGCTTCAAACAACTCCGTAGCAGGCACACATCCTATACACTCTACACCACTGACATATACACATCATGTCCGTAGCAGGCACAATAGCAATACAGATGCATTTTTCTAGCAGTTTCTATGTATTATTTCTTGCATGCATAAAGTAGAAATCTGAAATTCGTATCTTATTGCAGTTAGAGAATTGGAATAACATGGACCAATTTGTTCCTCCTATTGGTTTCTGTTCTACAAAAGCTATTAGTGATGAGTTTGCCTCTCAGGTACTATACCTCTTTGCTATTCGATTAACTGAAATAGAGTTCATGAACATATGTCTTCATCATTTATTTTTTCTTCAGGCACTTATTGTGGGAACACATGAAGCAGAAATTATAAGGCTTGCTCCGTTTTTGGTACCTTTTGAAACAAGACTTGAGATATTTCAAGTATGTTATTACTATTTTTTTTTGTATTAACAGTGCTGAAAAAGACTGCTATGCTTCTTATGATAATATCTTATAAGTTCTGTTGTTTGTGATCAGTTACGTTTGGAAGCAGACCATTTGCTCATGGGAAACTCTAGACAATATTTTGGGTCTCGTACCCTGGAAATAAGCAGAACCAATCCGTTGAAAGATGCTTTTAATAAGATAAACTTTCTCTCTGCAGAAGATCTTAAAGGAAGGGTATGGTGATGACTTTCTTTTTTTTTACTTTTGTTCCTGCTATCACCTCTGATGGTAAGATGGTGCTATCGTGGTACCAATGCATAGCAGCACCACTAAGAAATTATTAGAGATCTCTTTTTGTGACAACACATTAACACAAGATGCATCTATCATGAAAAAATTCAAATACAAATACGACCCATGTAAAGAACATAAATTATTTATTAAATTTGGATTTGAACTTTTCTGGCATGAAAAAATCTTAAATATTTAATTAATTTAATGTTGGAATTTGCTGTAACCACTTTGTGGCGCTACCTCCTGACTCCTGTAGCACTGTAACACCATGAGGACGTTTTTGTAGATTCAAATAGTTTTTTTCAATGAGCATGGCATGAAGGAAGCTGGAGTTGATGCTGGTGGAATTTTTAGAGAGTTCATGAACATTATCACCGAGTCTGCATTTAGTTTGGAGTCTGGCTTATTCAAGGTAACTGTTCTTTTCATCTATTTTGTTGATTTACTTCAATGACATAAATTATAGACAGTACTCTTGTAATATTGTGTACTTAGATGCTATGCATATTATTAGTATCCGGTGATCAAGCAGGTATAGGACTGGTAGGCAGCATGGCTATGGTGCGATACGGTGCCTCACAGTTTTTTTTTCCTACCCGTAGGAAACAGCGGATCATTTGTTATATCCCAACCCTGAATCGAAGTTGGCTCATGCAGATCGTCTGCAGTATTTTCATTTTCTTGGAGTTCTACTTGGGAAGGTATTTCGATCATAAATTTTAACTTAGTTAACTTTAAGAGATTATATATGTAGCACTAAAATCTTTCTGTTTCTGCAAGTTATATAATCAGCTTATGTGAGTATTTTAATACGTAAAATATGGGTGCCGTATCTGAAATTGATGTCATTTGACTGTTAATGAGATCAAGGTTGGATGCTTTTTGCTGCAATATGCCTCATATTTGATGATGGAGAAAATCCAGACTACTTATACTTCATGTACAGTAGCGTGTTATGTTACTTATGTAGAGGTCCGACATCTTGATTACATCTATCTCAACTTTGGCTTCTATATGCTGAATAATCTGATGATATGCTTGCTTAGGTTGCCCACTACCTGTTATTGGGCGTGTGATAGGGTTTATTTGAAATTGTTTGCTCTGCATTGTGAAATTGTTTGCCTACTAAATGATGCATGCTAAATTTCACAATTTAATCTGCATGTCTTGTTAGTTGCTGCGAACTCAACTATGTGTATGCTGGGTCCGAAATTCTCTAAGAGCCACCACATTCTTTCTTAACTACTTGGCTAGTTGCCAAAGTGATTGTTGGGTGATTTGACATGTGCTTTTTTCTTGTCTTCCAGGCAATGTATGAAGGGATAACAGTTTGCTTGCCATTTACAATATTCTTCTTAAGGAAGTTGAAACAGAAGTAACTCTCTCTCGCTCTCTCTCTCTCTCTCTCTCCTTCATTATTTGGGTAGTTTCAGTTGTGCTACGAGTAACACTATTTTTGGTGCTTGTGTTGACTTAAATTATGTTTTTGTATTAAGTTGTTTTGATTTGTTGTTAAATAGATAAATGTGTTCTACTGTTCATCAGTTGTCGTTAGGGGTGTAATTAGTCCACAGGATGATGTTTGAGTATATATGATAGACCACATTTGAATATTTTGTGTTAAGGTTATTCTATAAATTTGTGATAATGCAATATGTCACATTATATCATTTTTTCTTTGTGATATTTGTGTTTTATTTTGACAAGGTTAATATTTACGTTTGGCATTTCACAATGCACCAGGGAAACATTCTTTAATGATTTGTTTTCACTTGACCCAGAATTATATCGCACTCTAGTGAATATGAAGGTATCTCTTCATAACTTAAAATACCATCATATGGATCCAGTTTAGCCTTATGACTTGTCATCTGATTTTACTTTCCAACCTCAGGATTCAGATGATCTCTCCTATCTTTATTTCATTGCACCGGATGGTAAAGAACTGTTTCCTGGCGGGGCAAGGATGCATGTTACTGCTCATAATGTTACTACGTATATGCATCTTGTTGCCAACTACCAGTTAAACTGCCAGGTGAGTGATAATGTAAATTTGTCAGTTGTTTGTCATGAAAATCTGTGATAAACAATCTGCCTTTTTTATGGTCACAGAACCGTGTGCAAACTGCACAGTTTGTGAGAGGTTTTCAACAACTTATACCCAAAGAATGAACTGATATGTTCAATGAACATGAATTTCAGGTATTTTATTGTACACTCCCATTGCGAATAGAGAAGTATACTTTTACTCCATTTGTTTAACAAAATACTTGTATGTGTCTGCTTAATTAATGTAATCTGACTTTCTTGCTGTGTTTATATCAATCTGAGTTCATAGGCTTTAGACAAAAACCTTTACTTGTTATATGCTTATGTAACATCTGAATTTTATAATCTGCTTCATGCCTACTCGTTTGTACAAGTTTCCTTTTTTTGTAGAAACATGCTTTCCTACCTTTGTGATTTTCTTGCCTTGTTTCACCCCTGCAGCTCCTCATATCCGGCTCTCTGAGCTTGAATGTAGAAGACCTTCAGTTGAACACAAACTATAGTGGAGAATATCATATGGTATGTCCTGCTTCTTTTGTTTCGTCAAGAAAGTAGCTCAGCAATTTGAAATTTACTTAAGAAGCTAAATGTTGCAATAATGCTCGTATCTTTTTTGTATTCGTCTCTGTGAGAAATATTGCCTCCACCCAAACAAAGAGGTTTTGATATAGTGATTACTGGTGCAGAAAACCAAGGTATTTGGTACCAGAGTATGAGTAATCCACTCAGTAATTTGACATGCAAAACAGTGTGTAACCATGATATTTAATAGTGCCAGAGAATTTTAGTAAGGCAAAGGTTCACTTTACTATCTCAGACAACAGGATACTGATGGGAACCCCCATAGTTCCAAGCTTGCAACTTAACACCCAGCACTGAAATTCAAGATAAAACACTTGTTAGTAATGATCTTTTCAGTGTACTCCGTACTTTAATTCTTACATCTATGAAGGTAGCTTCCTCTACTAATTTTTTTTTCTTCACATCCCTCAACATTGAAACTTGGTATAAATCACTCCTTGACATATTCCATCAGTAGTGAGATTTAAAATTGACGTATGAATTGCCGAAGAGAGTAAGAAATGTTTTAAAACTCTCTAATTAATTGGTTAGTAAATTAAACATTGCACCAGGTTTCCTGACATGTTTCTTCATGTTCTTATATCTTGATGTTGTTTTTTCTTGCAGGATCATGTGGTTGTTGTTATGTTCTGGAATGTATTAAGGAAATTTAGTGGATGTGATCAAGAACGGTTTCTCATGTATGTCTATTGTTTTCTCAGCAGGATTTTGTTTGTTCAAAGTTTTTTGATGAATATATTGATAATTCATATCGAATAAACATTCCTTACCTTCATTTGATGGATGACATTGCATGAATGGATAGGTTCGTAACCGGAAGTGCTCGTGGTCCGATTAGGGGTTTTGGAACCTTGAATCCGAAGTTTGGCATCAAGAGGTATACTTGACTTCTAATGTTTCTCTCTGCCGCCGATAATTATGTTATAACTCTTCTTGGTTGCAGTTACGGGGATGATCCAAGCCGACTGCCTTTAGCATCTACATGCTTTAATCAGTTGCATCTCCCTCCTTATCAAACGTTAGTGAACACACAGATGTACAAGCTATCATTTTTTATATTCCATTTGGAGATCTAAATATATATTGTTTGTTTCTTGTTTCAGAGAGGAACAAATGCATGCAAAGTTGATTCAAGCAATATCTTCGAAGTCAGGATTTGATCTAATGTGATCGTTTGGGAACCGATAGATGTAGAATCTAAATAGTTAGACAAAAACCCTCTTTATGTGGATGTGCATAGCGCCCCTGTCATGTTATGTGCTGTTGAAGAAGCTTTAAGACTGTTCTGGTGCTAGTTGGCCACGGCCGTGCAACATTAGTTGACTTTTTTTTATGACAATCAATACCATATATCTATATATATACCTACAGTTATCTATATCTATACCTATACCTAATAATAATAATCTTTACTATTAGATTGCAATCAGTGGTGGTAGTACGTGAAAAAGCGGGATCAAATCTTTGGTAGGTCAAAAAGTTTGCTTCCCTTCTCCTTCATAGGCTAAAAAGACTGGGTAATCCTTCTTATGTCGTGGCCTAGCATCCGATCTTTTCTTTTCGCCATTTCCTTTTGTCATTGTCCGTCTGAACATTCAACGAACCCAACAGGGGAGACCTATTTTTGCGTACGAGCACAATCTGTCCAGCCTACCAGATCTAAATCAAATCCAAAATCACTAGTATGTTCCCTTTCCCCTCCCTGGTGCTACAGTAACGAGAGAGGCGAAAAGAAAGTTTTCCCCGTTCCCTCGTTCTGCCAACGGCCGGATCGGCGGCCTCTTCCCTCTCCGGTCGCTGTTCCGGCGGTGGGAGGGAGGAGGGGCCCCTGATTTGTGCTCTAGGCATGTAGATAGTAGGGGTAGGGCTAGGTTTCCCGGCGGCGCTGGTTGGGTCGAGCCGGCAGCGTGCGTATGGAATAAAGGTGCTGAAGCTCGTCTTCCTCCTCGGCTTCGTCACTTGTGGCGGCGCCGGCGAGCTGTCGGCGGTTTGTGCTCGCGGATCTGCGGGTCCCGCGGGCTGTTTTGTTCCCCGGCCAGGCGGCGTGGCGACGTCGCCATCTGCGCATCTTGGGGATTCCGTTCTCCAGCCTCGGCGTCTCCTCTTGCGCTGAGGCGGGGCTTGTGAGATGCTGCTTCGGTGGTGGGCGTCTTCGGCCGTCCAGGGAGGCTAGCGAGCTCAGTTCTCGCGGAGGTTCGCCGGCGACGACTTTGAAGACGACAGCTTGTCCTTCGGCGCGTAGGGCTTTCGAGGCCCTTTCTTGAAGGACTTCTGGCTGCTTGCCTTACTAAGCTCCCCGGAGCGATGATGGCAGCGGCGTGCCTTCAGTATGCAGTACGCGTTGACGGCAGCGGCGGCCGTCTTTCCCCAGGACTCCGATGTATTTTCTTTGTTTTTCAGGGATGTCTGTATCGGTGTATAGAACTGAGTTTTTGGATAAAAAAAAAGAAAGAAGTCCAGATCTAATGCGACACAGAGGATCCACGCCGCCGGATCCACGCCTTAAAAACACTCTCCCAATAGACCCATCGAGATATCAGCAAGCTGCTGATGCCCTCGTGCTGCTCACCGTCCCCCAACTAGTTTGTGCTTGCATCCTGCCCCTGCGTGCCTCTCGACCAAGCTCTTTAATTTTTTGAAAAAACTTTCCGCCAAGCTCCTCGTTGTGGTTAAGCGCGTGCCACCCAGACAGCTCTCTCGACAGTGGCGGTGTCAACCGGCACTACGACCTGCCATGGGTAGCTCTGCTGGCAATGAACATGCCAACCATAACGCCTCAACTTTTGCAACCTTATTTATCTGTCTAAAGTGCAAAAATTAGGGGGAACAAATTTTTTTTTAAGTTTTGCTTGTGCTGTCATGTGTTTGCTTGAAATGTGTCTGACTTTGTTTGATGAGTGATGTTTGTTGAATAATGTTAAGTGAAATACCTCAACCCACATCTTCTTATCTCGAGAAAACACTCATGTTATGGCCACTCTTGTATCACCTTAATCTCCTATTTGAACCTTATGTCAAATAACAAAACCTCTTTTATTTTGTCTTTTGACTCAAAGTCTTAATTCAAAGGGTCATGACAAAATGCTTTTATTCAAATTGGCTATGGTCACTTAGATCATAGTATCACAATAGGAGTTTCTGAAATTGTTGTTGACGCAAAGTATTTGCCAAGTGGCATACCCCTACTTTGTGTGACTTTAAAATTTTATAGAAGTGTTTATATGCAGTTTTGATTTCCAAAAGTAAAATGGAGTGATTCATACTTTATTCTAATTCGACTTTGGATCACACTACCCTTCTAAAAACCCTCTCTCATCTCAAAGGTTTCAATTAAACTTTTTATCTATTTTAAATTAAATAAGGGTCATAGAGACCAACAATAATTAGAGGACTATTTGATCTGTGATTAAATATCCTTGGCATTTCCCTTGCCACTAACATGTCTCATTGATCTATCATTTAAGATCCCCACTTCATCTAGTCATGATATTGTTATATGATTATTTGGCCAACAAATGATTAATCTCCAGTTGTATCCCAACCTCTCCAAGATCCAACTCTATGTTAGAAAATATTCTTGACCTAACCATCTTATGTCTTGCACACCTTCTTTTTATCATCTTATCTAGATCCCACTCTTTGAGCCTTATCCTTAAGAGACTATAAAAAAATCATCTTTGAAAATCGGTACTATGCCCTATGGCAATGATCCAAGAATTTCAAATTGGGAGTTTCCCTCCAAATTTCCCAACAACAGTAAAATCCCATCTTGTTCACTATCTTTCTAACAAAACTATTTTGTAGTTTTATCAAACCATTTCAAAATATTTTCGAAAATAAAACTAGGAATGGGAATGATATATGTTTGTATCTCCTCACTTCCTTTTTAAAATATTTTTCTTCTAGAAATATATTTTCTTCACTCTATTTTTATATATATATAATGCATGCTTATGATACTTATGCCCTATCTCTCTTTTTCTCGCTTATTTAATTATAAGAAAAGTCTACCTTGCTTTGTAGAGCAAGTAGAACATTTTAAAAGAACTATCTTTCAACCTCAACATTTTGGCAAAACCATGATTGGATCGTATACCATCTATAGATCATCATCTCTATTAAATTCCATCTCAATCTCAAATTTTCCTTAATCACTTAAATCTTTCCCAACATCAAGTTTTGGGCCTAACCATCATCAGCTTACTCACCTAATCAAGCTACCTAGTCCATTTTGGCACCGTGCTTGCTCATTTGGGCATGCACAAGAAAAGGTGGCCGGCCATGCAAGGCATCCATGCACCACGCACCTCTCTTCATCTCTCTCCTCTTGCTCCACTTTTGGGCATGCCTTGACATCTCTCTCACCTGCACCCCACTCCCTCTCTCATGGTCGACATGCAATGCCATCCCATTGCCATCTTCTTGTTGGAGGCATGGTGGTGGCCGGCTACGCCAAATCTTGGCAAAGATATGTCAAACACCTCACTCTCTCCCCCATGCCTTACTCCACCACTTAGCTGCACTGCACACTACGTCCCTACCCCTCTTCTACACGACCTGGTACCCTACCATCCATGCATGTCCCTATGCAGCCCTAGATCCCCATCTCTCTCTCTCATGGCATGGGCATCAATGGCATGTCTTTTCCAAAACGAGCCCCTCTGACCAAGCCATCGCGCCACTAGCCCCCTCTGACTGTGGCTAGTCATAGCCTCACAAGCTCCTGCCATTGTATTCTTCCTCCTGGCTGCTCTCAGCCCTGCTTTGGAAGGCGACAGCCCGTCGAACACCTGTCGGGCGTGGGTTCTGCGACTTCCCACCGAGTCGACCGTCCCTTCCTGAGCAAGGAGATGACAGAGACGGATGCCCTGCCTTCCCTTGCACGCCTCCGCGCCTTGGCACTTTCCCCTTGTCCCGTCCACCGACACGCTCGCCCAATCCACGCTCGAACCAGTCGCCATGGACGCGGTGTATACCTCTCTCGGTGCACCATTGCCCCGGCCATGTAATAGTGCTCCGAGCCGCCTACTTTCCCTTCCCCACTCACTTCACCTTTCTCTCCCTCTCAGAAACCCCAAGGACGGAGCCCTGCTTTGCCATCTCCTAATAAGGGGTGGCCCGATCTTCTCAGTAAGCAACGGTGGTGATGATGATCACGGGATGAACACAGCGGCAATAACTGGATGAAGAGTGAATGATAACTAGTATGACGCAACGAGATCTCTCGATTGGTCCCTGTCGCCAATGCAACAGCTCTCAACCCTGCAAGATATTCGCATCTCCACACACTTGCGCACGTAGCCGCCGACCACGAAGCGGTAAGTTGCAACCGTCTAATTCCCAATGGAACAGCAGATCACACAAGACTTTTTCAGGATCTACACCAAATCAATGCAATATGGTGTAGGGATTCAATAGAGTTGCAAAGCAATCAACTATGAACTAGGGTTTATCTTAAACGTGGTCTCCACCTAATTTGGGGGCGTCCTGGGCACTTATATAGGGGTTCAGGACGACCTCAGGTCGAAAAGATACAAAAATAACCGACCCAGAATAGATTTGGTCGAGACAGACTCAGACTCGGCCGGCCTGGGGGCCGGTCGACCGGGCCTGGGACCGGGCCAGTCCGGTTCAAACCGGGCCAGTCCGGTTCAAACCGGGCCTAGCGCCGGGTGGTGACCGGGCGACGGTACCGGGCATACTGGATAGTGCCCGGCTGGCACAAGCGTCACGTCCGGTTTGGACCGGACAGATCTGGCGTAGAAGCCGGTCGAACCGGGGTTGGGACCGGGTGGCCCGGCGGCATGGCCGGTCTGACCGGGCATGGCGCCGGCCTAAACTGCATCTCCTCCTCTCGCGCATGCCTCCCGCCCCTCCCTCGCGGGTCCATGGGATGTCTTCATGTCCAACTCCATGTCCAGCTTCACGTCCATCTTCTTGTCCAGCTGCTCCTCTCCTCCTCGTGCGATGTTTGTTTCCTCTTCATACCTGATCATACATAAGTAACAGGACTTAGGAAGTATAAAATTCTCATCGATCAAAGTATCACTTAGGAACAAATTCACCTGTTGTTTAAGTAGCCTCGCATGAGCTCGTGTCATTGGTCCAATCCTGACTTCATTGGACTTGAGCTTCACAGCAGGATCGTCTTCATGTTGTAATGACGGAGGTAGTAGTGTAGTAGGGATGTCCTCATCATCTCCCCCCCTTCAAAAGGCGTCGACCTCGACGCTCCAAGGCCTTCTCCGTCATATGGTGTTAAGTCAGCAACATTGAAAGAATTACTGACACCAAACTCATCAATTGGAAGATCTATAGAGTATGCATTATCATTGATCTTGGCAAGCACTTTGTAAGGACCAGCACCACGAGGAAGCAACTTGGACTTCCGCAGCTTTGGGAACCTATCCTTGCAAAAATGTACCCAGACCATATCACCAGGCTTGAACAACATCTCCTTGCGCTTCTTGTTCATCCTTGCAGCATTGCTCTTACCTTTCTTCTCTATCAACTCTTTAGTCTTCACATGAATCTTTCGCACAAAATCTGCCCTCTTGGATGCCTCCACATTGATTCTCTCATGTATGGGTAGAGGCAACAAATCAAGCGGAGTAATGGGTTTGAAACCATACACCACCTCAAAGGGACACAACTCTGTGGTAGAATGTACTGCCCTGTTGTAAACAAACTCCACATGCGGCAAAAACAATCTTCTCACTCCTTCAGGTTCTTCTTGATCATGGATCTCAATAGTTGTGACAATGTTCTATTCACCACTTCAGTTTGACCATCAGTTTGGGGATGACAAGTAGTACTGAAAAGTAGCTTCGTCCCCAGCTTTCTCCAAAGCGTCTTCCAGAAGTAGCTCATAAACTTCACGTCACGATCAGAAACAATAGTCTTTGGGACTCCATGTAGACGTACAATCTCCCTGAAAAACAGGTTAGCAATATGCGACGCATCGTCGCTCTTGTGGCAGGCAATAAAATGTGTCATTTTAGAGAATCTATCCACTACCACAAATATAGAATCATGGCCTCTCTTAGTACACGGCAAACCCAACACAAAATCCATACTAATGTCTTCCCAAGGTGTAGTAGGTGCTGGTAAAGGAGTATACAAACCGTGAGGCTTCAGCTTGGACTTGGACTTGTTGCAAGTAATGTACCTATTCACATACCTGTCCACATCCCGCCTCATCTTTGGCCAATAAAAGTGGTCAGCTAGCATGAGCAGCGTCTTCTCACGCCCAAAGTGACCCGTCAAACCTCCAGCATGAGATTCCTGTAATAAGAGCAAACGCAAAGATGATTCTGGAACACATAGTTTGTTATCTCTAAACAAGAATCCATCATGTATGTGATATTTCTCCCATGCTTTACCAATAGCACACAAGCGATATGGTTCAGCAAAATCATGATCAGTAGCATATAAATCACATAGTATCTCTATTCCAGGAATTTTAACATCAAGTTGAGTTAATAGCATGTTCTTCCTAGATAAAGCATCAACAACAATATTATCTTTTCCCTTCTTATGCTTAATAATGTATGGAAAAGACTTAATGAACTCAACCCACTTAGCAAGACGCTTATGTAAAGTAGATTGAGCTTTCAGGTATTTTAAAGCTTCATGATCAGAATGTATGATAAATTCTTTTGGCCACAAAAAATGTTGCCAAACCTCAAGAACTCTAATTAAAGCATACAATTCTTTATCATATATAGGATAGTTCAACTTAGCACCAGAAAGTTTCTCAGAAAAATATTCAATTGGGCGACCCTCTTGCATCAACACACCACCAATTCCAATACCACTAGCATCACATTCAATCTCAAATTGCTTATTGAAATCAGGAAGTGCAAGCAACGGTGCAGAAGTTAACAATCTCTTTGGTTCATCAAAAGCATGATCTTGGGCTGCGCCCCACTCAAAGACAACACTATTTTTAGTCAAATCATTCAAAGGTGCAACAATAGTACTAAAATTGGGCACAAATCTTCTATAAAACCCAGCTAGACCATAAAAACTTCTTACTTGACTCACATTCATGGGAGTAGGCTAATTTTGAATTGCTTCAATTTTAGACACATCTACTTCTACTCCATGCCTAGAGACAACATAAGCCAGAAATATGACATTATCTTTGCAAAATGTGCACTTCTCAAGATTACCATAGAGTTTATTATCACGCAACACTTGCAAAACATGTCGAATATGTATAGTATGATCAGATTCATTGCGGCTGTAGATTAATATATCATCAAAGTACACAACCACAAACTTGCCAATAAAATCACGCAAAACATGGTTCATCAGTCTCATGAAAGTGCTAGGTGCATTAGTTAAACCAAAAGGCATTACTAACCACTCATATAAACCAAATTTTCTTTTAAAGGCTGTTTTCCATTCATCCCCTCTTTCATCCTAATTTTATGATAACCACTACACAAATTAATTTTAGAGAAAATAGCAGCACCGCTCAATTCATCTAGCATATCCTCTAAGCGGGGAATAGGATGACGATATCGAATAGTAATGTTGTTTATCGCTCTACAATCTGTTGGAGATATGCCCAAGAGGCAATAATAAAATGGTTATTATAATATATCTTTGTGTTTATGATAATGTTTACATACCATGCTATAATTGTATTAACCGAAACATTGATACATGTGTGTTATGTGAACAACAAGGAGTCCCTAGTAAGCCTCTTGTATAACTAGCTTGTTGATTAATAGATGATCATGGTTTCGTGATCATGAACATTGGATGTTATTAATAACAAGGTTATGTCATTATATGAATGATGTAATGGACACACCCAATTAAGCGTAGCATAAGATCACGTCATTAAGTTATTTGCTATAAGCTTTCGATACATAGTTACCTAGTCCTTATGACCATGAGATCATGTAAATCACTTATACCGGAAAGGTACTTTGATTACATCAAATGCCACTGCGTAAATGGGTGGTTATAAAGGTGGGATTAAGTATCCGGAAAGTATGAGTTGAGGCATATGGATCAACAGTGGGATTTGTCCATCCCGATGACGGATAGATATACGCTGGGCCCTCTCGGTGGAATGTCGTCTAATGTCTTGCAAGCATATGAATAAGTTCATAAGAGACCACATACCACGGTACGAGTAAAGAGTACTTGTCAGGAGACGAGGTTGAACAAGGTATAGAGAGATACCGATGATCAAACCTCGTTCATTCGATCACTGAATTCATCGTTGAATATGTGGGAGCCATTATGGATCTCCAGATCCCGCTATTGGTTATTGGTCGGAGAGAGTACTCAACCATGTCCGCATAGTTCACGAACCGTAGGGTGACACACTTAAAGTTGGATGTTGAAATGGTAGAACTTGAATATGGAATGGAGTTCGAATATTTGTTCGGAGTCCCGGATGAGATCCCGGACATCACGAGGAGTTCCAGAATGGTCCGGAGAATAAGATTCATATATAGGAAGTCATTTTATAAGATTTAAAATGATCCGGAAGGTTATATGGAAGGTTCTAGAAGGTTCTAGAAAAGTCCGGAAGAAACCACTTTGGAAGGCGGAGTCCCAAAGGGACTCCACCTCCCATGGCCGGCCAACCCTAGGAGGGTGGAGTCCACCTTGGTCTCCACCAAGGGGGCCGGCCACCCCCCCCCCACATGGAAAGGGGGAATCCCACCCCAAGTGGGATTCCACCTTGGGTAGGTTTCCCTATCACATGGAAGGTTTTGGGTTCGGGTCTTATTCGAAGACTTGTAGTCCAACACTTGGGGCTTCCACCTATATAATGAGGGGCCAAGGGGAGGGGGCCGGCCAACCCAAGACCACAAGGTGGCCGCACCCCCCTCTCCCAAACCCTAGCGGCCCTCTCTCCTCCACCACATCTCGCACGCTTAGCGAAGCTCCGCCGGGTTTCTCCACCACCACCGACACCACGCCGTCGTGCTGCCGGATTCAAGAGGAGCTACTACTTCCGCTGCCCGCTGGAACGGGGAGGTGGACGTCGTCTTCATCAACAACCGAACGTGTGACCGAGTACGGAGGTGCTGCCCGTTCATGGCGCCGTGATCAAGATCTTCTACGCGCTTTTGCAAGCGGCAAGTGAACGTCTACCGCAGCAACAAGAGCCTCATCTTGTAGGCTTTGGAATCTCTTCAAGGGTGAGACTCGATAATCCCCTCGTTGCTACCGTCTTCTAGATTGCATCTTGGCTTGGATTGCGTGTTCGCGGTAGGAAATTTTTTGTTTTCTATGCAACGAATCCCTATAGTGGTATCAGAGCCGTGTCTATGCATAGATGGTTGTACGAGTAGAACACAATGGTTTTGTGGGCGTTGATGCTCTTGTTGTCTTTAGTTTGAGTACTTTGCATCTTTGTGGCATAGTGGGATGAAGCGGCCCGGACTAACTTTACATGACCGCGTTCATGAGACTTGTTCCTCGTTCGACATGCAACTTGTATTGCATAAGAGGTTTTGCGGGTGTCTGTCTCTCCTACTATAGCGAAGATTCAATTTACTCTTCTATTGACAACATTAGTATCACCGTTGTGGCTCATGTTCGTAGGTAGATTAGATCTCTCTCGAAAACCCTAAACCACGTAAAATATGCAAACCTAATTAGAGACGTCTAACTTGTTTTTGCAGGGTTTGGTGATGTTATATGGCCATAATGTGATGATGAATATGTATGAGATGATCATTATTGTATTGTGGCAACCGGCAGGAGCCTTATGGTTGTCTTTATATTTCATGTTGAGTAGTATTTCAAAGTAGTTGTAATAGTTGCTACATGAGGTGAACAACCATGAAGACGGCGCCATGGACCTTGACGCTACGCCGACGATGATGGAGATCATGCCCGTTGATGATGGAGATCATGTCCGTGCTTTGGAGATGAAGATCAAAGGCGCAAAGACAAAGGGCCATATCATATCACATATGAATTGCATGTGATGTTAATCCTTTATGCATCTTATTTTGCTTAGAACGCAACGGTAGCATTATAAGATGATCCCTCACATTAATATCAAGATAATAAAGTGTTCTCCCCTCGTATGCACCGTTGCCAAAGTTTGTCGTTTCAAAGCATCTCGTGATGATCGGATGTGATAGATTCAACGTTCATATACAACGGGTGTAAGCCATGTTGCACACGCGGAATACTTGGGTTTGCTTGACGAGCCTAGCATGTACAGACATGGCCTCGGGACAACGGAAACCGAAAGGTTGAACACGAGTCATATGGATGATATGATCAACATGTTGATGTTCACCGTTGAAGCTACATCATCTCACGTGATGATCGGTTTTGGTGTAGTGGATTTGGATCGTGTACCACTTAACAACTACGAGGGATGTTGTATTAAGTGGGAGTTCATTAGTAATTAGATTAAAACATGAACTAATTATCATAAACATAGTCTGAGTAGTATTTTGAATTAATTTTGTAGTATTGGCATCCGTTTTTCTACCATGCGCTAGTCTTGTAATTGAGATAGAAATACAGTTAAAATCTGACAAGAAACTTTACGGACTGGTACCGTATTGTTAAAGAATCAAGAAATGATTAAGTCCTATTGCAAAATTTTAGTAAACCTCACATTGTTGATTCATAGAACTATGGTTTCAATTAGTACCTAAAGTTATCTTGTCTCCGTGAAACTTGAAGTTCAAATTTGTTTGAAAAATAAGGAGCTGAAAATTTAGTTTTCAGAAATAATCAAGGTATGAGATATATATGTGATATCTAAGACCTTATTACAAGATGATAGAATATAATTTGGTGAGACTACATAAACTCATAAGTTTTATGGGAATGTACGAAGGTTGAAGACGCAAGGCGTCCCAATCCTCCAACTATTGGGGCACTAACAATATTCGCATATCCATGAAGTAATCGTCCTTAGTATGCACCGTTGCTAAGACTCGTCGTATCGAAGCATCACGTGATGATCGGGTGTTATAGATTCTACGTGTGCATACAACGGGTGCAAGCCAGATTTACACATGCGAATACTGAGGTTAAAACTTTACGAGTCTAGCATGTACAGACATGGTCTCGGAAAGTCATCATGATACAATGGATAAAATTATGAGTGAAATTGTTCATCATATTACAAGGTTACTAATAGTGAAATCCGGAACACTTGTCATATGATGATCAACTTCAAAGTAAGAACCTCAAAGTTATTGGTATTTGACCAACAAACCTAGAAGTTATTGATGTTGAAGTGTCTTTCTGAATAATGAGGAAAGCTAAAAGAGAAACTACAAAAGATTATTGGCAGAAAGAAAGAAAAGACTAGAAAGTCTAGCTCAGGTGTATATAAAAGATATACATGTTATGGATGTATTCCTCGTTTGGTCACACAATGAAATTCTTGGGTATTTGTACCATATTGGTTGGTATGAAGTGTCATACAAAACAACGCAATACAAGAATACAATGGCCTAAGTGACTGACAAGGAATATGATAGGAATGCACGTCTAGAACAAAAATAAAGTGTTATTATGTTCATCGTTGGCATTCTATCTAGCCCTTAGAATTTATAATAAAGAACTTAATAATTGTTATTTTGCTCTTGTCAAATAAAAACAATGAGTTGTTCAAATTATGACATTACTCCATGTACGATGGATAAGTTATTATAAATTTTAATGGTGAAACACACATACATAACACTGACACTAAAATGCCATAAGGCAAATAATTTGAATTCCACTTATTTGTGGAACCGCCATTTAGGTCATATTAGAAAGGAACGCATGAAGGAACTCCATGCAAATGGATTTTTGGAGTCATTTGATTTGTTGAATCGTTTGGCGCTTGCAAAATCTTTTCTAAAAAGTAATGACTGAAATACCGTTCATAGGCCAAGAGTTGAACGGGCAACTAACTTAGTGAAATTATACATAATGATATATGTGGTTCACTGGGCATAGTTGTGTGCGGGAGATTCTTCTACTTTATGAAAACTTTCAACAATGAGTTGAGTATATATGTGGATATATTCAATAAGGAAGAAGTTTGAAACATTTGAATGGATTCAAATAAATTTCAGCATGAACTGGAAATCATCGTAATAGAAAAGTCAAATATCTATGATTGGATCATGGTGAAAATATTTGAATTACGAGTTTTAGCAAACATCTAAGAGAGTCATGAAACTGTTTTACTACTCACATTTCTTGGAGTATCATAATGATGATATAGCATCCGAGAGATATATCCAAACCTTGTTGGATTAATGATGAGATAAAATATTATGACGCCATTATATTTTTGTGGATTATGCTTTAGTGACTACCGCTTTTACACTGAATAGAGCATCATCATGATCCGTAGAAATGACACCATACGAGTTATGGCATGGGTATGAACCCTAATAGTCCTTTCTTAAATTTTGGTATGCATAGCATAAGTAAATAAGTTTACAACCAAAATCGGATGAATGTCTTTGTTGGTTATCCCAGAGAATTGATTGGGATTTTTCCCACTATGGAGACAAAGACAAAAGTGTTTGTCAATGTTTCTTATTTCCAAGAAATTGTTTCTAGCGAAATTTTTGAGTGGGAGGACAATAGAACATGATAAAGTTTATGAACCTGAGCATAATGATCAGAGTAGCGCAGCATCGGAATTGGTTCCGGAAGCGGCCACGACGATCATGGCTCCCATGACTACAAAGTGTTTTAGCCATGGAGATCGAAGTACATATTGAACCTTGTAGGTATGGTTTACTTTGTGATCAAATAAATGATTTGTGGACAAAGGATTGATTTTGAACAATGATAAACCAACTACAAACAAAGAAGTTATGATGGGCCCTGACTCCGTTAAAATGGCTATACGCCATGAAATCCAAGATAGATAAATACTTTTTGAAAGTAAATAGAGCTATAAAATTGATGGACTTGGATGAAATATCCTTGAAGAAGCTCAACTTGTCGAAAAGTTGTTTACGAACAAAGTTCAAAGAGTTGACTACGATAAGATTAGATCTTCCGTAGCAATTCTTATAGTCTATGTGGATTATTCTAGTAATCACTACATATTTCTTTTATGAGATATGCTAGTAGGATGGCAAAATACATTACTTATCAGACGTGTGTATTAAAGGTGTATACAAGATACAACCAATTGTTTTGCTAGTCCGTGGAATACTAGATAGGTATACAAACTTCAATTGGATGAAGTGAGTATCACGGAGTTGGAATCTTCACCAGATGAAATAGTCAAAGAGTTTTTGATTTCATCAGAAACGACGAAGAGGCTTGCATTTGCAAGAAATTAAGTGGGAGCGCTGAGACATATTTATAATACTTTATGTAAATGACATATAGTTGGTTATAAATGATGTAATTATATACTTGATTAAAAAGGTTTCATTGAGAAATTAACTTCAATGAAAGGATATGGACTGAAACAAATTTAGTGTCAAGATCTATGAAGATAGATTGAAACACATAATACGTTTAAGTCAAAGTACATAGAATGTATATTGAAGTAGTTCAATATAGAAATATTAAGAAAATGTTCTTGTCATGTGAAGGTTTAACAAGACTTGAGTGTATCCGACACTCGATGAGTAAAAACACATGAGTGATTTTAGATCATGAATAATATGTTCATAATCAGATATCTTGTGCTCTAAAAGGTTAGGAGCATATACCAGAATGATTCATGTGATGATCATTGAAAAACAGTAAGAATATTCTTGAGTACTTAAGAAGAACCAAGAATATATATATAGTTTTTGTATGAAGAAAAGACAAACAAATCGCTGTAAAGTGTTGCACCGATATTTGTTTTGTCACATATGAAAATAAAATTTCAATTTCAAATTAGACTAAGTGTTGTTTAAAAGGTAACACAATGAGCTAGAAGTTGTCTATGCTAGATTTAGAAGAGTTCTAAATATTGTGACGGATTCTACAAAAGAAGGCAGAGTATGTCATTGTTTTGACAATGACAAAGGATGTTAAGTCAAGAGGTTCTTTTAGAACTTGGTGTAGTTCCGACAGAGTCAGAACTTTGAAGCTATATTGTGTGTGACAATATTAGTGACATATTTCAGACCGCGGAATTAAGGTTCCACCAGAAGACCAAACATATTTAATGCCGACTCATTTGGAAATGAGTGATGCGTTGAGACGCAAATAAATTACAAAATACATACATTTCTGAGCGTGTCAGATCCGTTGACTAAAACCTCTCCCGTGAGCAGTACATGATAAAGCACCGGAAGGCCAAGGTGTTATATCTTTACAAATGTAAACTAGATTATTGACTCTAGTGCAAGTGGGAGACTGTTGGAGATATGCCCAAGAGGCAATAATAACATGGTTATTATAATATATATTTGTGTTTATGATAATGTTTACATACCATGCTATAATTGTATTAACCGAAACATTGATACATGTGTGTTATGTGAACAACAAGGAGTCCCTAGTAAGCCTCTTGTATAACTAGCTTGTTGATTAATAGATGATCATGGTTTCGTGATCATGAACATTGGATGTTATTAATAACAAGGTTATGTCATTATATGAATGATGTAATGGACACACCCAATTAAGCGTAGCATAAGATCACGTCATTAAGTTATTTGCTATAAGATTTCGATACATAGTTACCTAGTCCTTATGACCATGAGATCATGTAAATCACTTATACCGGAAAGGTACTTTGATTACATCAAATGCCACTGCGTAAATGGGTGGTTATAAAGGTGGGATTAAGTATCCGGAAAGTATGAGTTGAGGCATATGGATCAACAGTGGGATTTGTCCATCCCGATGACGGATAGATATACTCTGGGCCCTCTCGGTGGAATGTCGTCTAATGTCTTGCAAGCATATGAATAAGTTCATAAGAGACCACATACCACGGTACGAGTAAAGAGTACTTGTCAGGAGACGAGGTTGAACAAGGTATAGAGAGATACCGATGATCAAACCTCGGACAAGTAAAATATCGCGTGACAAAGGGAATTGGTATCGTATGTGAATGGTTCATTCGATCACTGAAGTCATCGTTGAATATGTGGGAGCCATTATGGATCTCCAGATCCCGCTATTGGTTATTGGTCGGAGAGAGTACTCAACCATGTCCGCATAGTTCACGAACCGTAGGGTGACACACTTAAAGTTGGATGTTGAAATGGTAGAACTTGAATATGGAATGGAGTTCGAATATTTGTTCGGAGTCCCGGATGAGATCCCGGACATCACGAGGAGTTCCGGAATGGTCCGGAGAATAAGATTCATATATAGGAAGTCATTTTATAAGATTTAAAATGATCCGGAAGGTTCTATGGAAGGTTCTAGAAGGTTCTAGAAAAGTCCGGAAGAAACCACTTTGGAAGGCGGAGTCCCAAAGGGACTCCACCTCCCATGGCCGGCCAACCCTAGGAGGGTGGAGTCCACCTTGGTCTCTACCAAGGGGGCCGGCCACCCCCCCCACATGGAAAGGCCTTGGGTAGGTTTCCCTATCACATGGAAGGTTTTGGGTTCGGGTCTTATTCGAAGACTTGTAGTCCAACACTTGGGGCTTCCACCTATATAATGAGGGGCCAAGGGGAGGGGGCCGGCCAACCCAAGACCACAAGGTGGCCGCACCCCCTAGTGGCCGGCGCCCCCCTCTCCCAAACCCTAGCGGCCCTCTCTCCTCCACCACATACCGCACGCTTAGCGAAGCTCCATCGGGTTTCTCCACCACCACCGACACCACGCCGTCGTGCTGCCGGATTCAAGAGGAGCTACTACTTCCGCTGCCCGCTGGAACGGGGAGGTGGACGTCGTCTTCATCAACAACCGAACGTGTGACCGAGTACGGAGGTGCTGCCCCTTCGTGGCGCCATGATCAAGATCTTCTACGCGCTTTTGCAAGCGGCAAGTGAACGTCTACCGCAGCAACAAGAGCCTCATCTTGTAGGCTTTGGAATCTCTTCAAGGGTGAGACTCGATAATCCCCTCGTTGCTACCGTCTTCTAGATTGCATCTTGGCTTGGATTGCGTGTTCGCGGTAGGAAATTTTTTGTTTTCTATGCAACGAATCCCTACACAATCTACACACATGCGCCATGTACCATCTTTCTTAGGAACTAGAATAACAGAAACATCACAAGGACTAAGGCTTATGCGGATATAACCTTTGTCGAGTAGCGCTTGTACTTGCTTCTGTATCTCCTTCGTCTCTTCGGGGTTCATTCTATATGGCGCCCTATTGGGCAGCGAAGCTCCGGGGATCAAGTCAATTTGATGCTCAATACCACGCAATGGTGGTAGTCCTGCGGGTACCTCCTCCGGAAACACGTCACCGAATTCCTTTAAAACATTAGAAACACCAAGAGGAATAGGGGTCATGTCGTTAGAAACCAAAATTGTACCCCTGTACATGAGCACAAGAGGCATGGCTGTAGGATCCTCACTAAATTCTCTCATATCTTCTTTGGTGGCTACAAGCACTAAGGAATTCACTCTCTCACTTTTCGTTATATCACTCACGACATTACAATTCTCTTGCCTATCTAAAGGTGCATCCTCCAAGTTTACTTCAACTTTCTGACGAGATTCATTGACAATTTGTTGTGGTGATATAGGCTGCAAGTTGATTTTCTTGCCCTTGAACTCCAAGTGATATGTATTGGCACGACCATTGTGTTGCACAGAACGGTCATAGAGCCAAGGCCGACCCAATAGTAGGTGACACACCGTCATAGGAACCACATCAAAGTCAATGGAATCCTTATACGGTCCAATCGCAAACTCAACACGCCCCATGTGGTTTACCTTCATCTCACCATTGTCGCTCAACCACTGAATATAGTATGGATGCGGGTGCGGTAGATACTTCAACTTCAGCTTGGTACACAACTCCTTGCTTGCTAAATTGCGGCAACTCCCGCCATCAATAATGACCTTGCAAGCCTTGTCAGGACCAACTAAAGCCTTTGTTTGGAACAAATTGCAGCGCTGGGTAGATGCACTAGGCAACACATTAAGAGCACGCTGAGACACAACAATAGTGCGAGCTTCAGACGGATAAGCATCTACACCATCACTGTCATAGTCTTCATCTTCTGGAGCATATGGATCAACATCATCTCCAGTCTCATACTCATTGTCCTCATTGATAATCATGACCTTCCGGTTAGGACAATCTCTCTTGAAGTGACCCTTGCCACCACATGTATGGAAATTCATATCGCGGTTGCGCGCAGTAGACATGCTAGAACCACTCGTACTTGCAGCAGATTCGGACTTCTTTGTGTTGGAAACATTGGAGACCGGCTTGCTAGACGTAGTCGAATAAGGTGCAGGGTGCGAAGATGGCGCCGGCATCGTAGATGGAGGCTCCCTAGGCCTGTAGCGCCCAGCTCCCGTAGCACGACCTTTAACCTTTGCTTCTTCAGCCAACTGTGATTCAACTTCTCTTGCATGATGTAGAAACTCATTCATAGTGGTGTAACTGTAATGACGAACAATGCCTTTGATATCATACTTCAAACCATTGAGAAAACGCTGCATTGTCATCTCAAGTGACTCACGGACACGGCCACGCTGCATAAGCATCTCCATCTCCATGAAATATTCATCAACAGTCTTCACACCTTGTCTCAATAGGGTCAACTTATCATAAATAGTACGCAAATAATTAGTGGGCACAAAACGATCGTGCATTGCCGCCTTCATAGCACGCCATGTGATAATAGGCAGCTCACCATCTTCTTCGCGAGCACGCACAAGTCCATCCCACCAACGCAATGCATAACCATCAAATTCGGAAGAAGCAAGCTTGATCTTCCTATTTTCAGTGTAATTATGTAAGCGCCATAACTTCTCAATCTTGAGCTCCCGAGAGAGGTATTCTTCAACATCAGCTCCTCCTTCAAATTTGGGTATCGAGAACTTTGACTTACCCAATCCATCTTCTTCCTCAAACCCACGATCATGGCGTCCGAGTTCAGCGAAACCATGAACGCGGTTACCACATCCAGCACCACGACCAATTCCAGGTGCCTCATCTGCTTGAAGATCAGGGTCTTCTTCCTCTTGTTGCTGTTGTTGTGTAAGATTGTCAACAGCCAGTTACAGAACTTGAAGACTGCGCTGGATATCTGTCATTTGATCTTTCATTGTAGTGACGGTCTCACTAGTAGCATCCAGCTTCTGGGAGATCCCCTGAACAGTCCCCCTAAGTTCATCGTCCTGAGTGCGGAATTCACGTCGCATCTCATTACGAAGAGCTTTATACTCCCTCCATGTCATCACATCCGCATAATTCTTGTTTTTCTGGTTAACATTTTTTTCATCACTAGCAGACATGGTTAGTAGGTTAGTGCGCTAAATCAAAAAATATATGGTGGTACTCTCACAACTCACTCAAAACTGATAAGAAAAGGAAATCTTACCGCTCCAAAGTGAATTAGTATTGCTTACCACTTGTAGTGACAACTAGTGCACGGATGTAGCGAAGCGAATATCAAGGGTATAAGAACAAATCACACGGCAAAGCAGGATATATGTGGGGCTGTAGGTAGGCTACCTATTTGCACCAATAACAAGCTCTAGCGCTGACCGTAGACAACCAATGATACTCACACCAGGCGATAAATGTGGAAATGCAACTATATGAATGAAAGGTTGCAATGCACTCGAGAGACGCTAGCAAAACTCAACGGGACAGGCACAAGATTGCTCAACTACGGGTGCAGTTAAAGAAAACTTAGGCCTTCACTTGATTTTACTAGAACTTCACTTTTTATTTTTGGAATTTTATTTTTATCACACGCAGCTATGTAGCTCTTTTTGCTTCTTTCAATTTTCTCTCTTTTTTGTTTTGTTTTTGATTTTATGACTCAACTCGTTGATAACACGGCCAACAGATAATGCAAAGCACCAAAACCCTAAGAGCAGCCTATCGAGTGGTAAAACTAGTCTCTTCTGGGGAAGTTCCTAGTCACTTATATCGAAAGGCTGTAGCTATGGTTTGGACAAACACTGTATGCTATGTGGACTCAGAGCAACAAAAACTGACTCTAGATGAAAGCGGAAACATAAACCCTAACAATACTAGATGGAAGAAAAGATATCCAAAAACAACTATGAAAAGCAACTAAAACTCGAAATTAGTGCAATCTAAGGATATGGAAAACCCTAACCCTAACATTTTTTGGCTTTTTCTGGATAAGAAAACACTCACAACTCAACTATGGGGTGGATTGTGGATAGTTTACCGAGGAAACACTGAAATCTGATACCAAGATGATAAGGGGTGGCCCGATCTTCTCAGTAAGCAACGGTGGTGATGATGATCACGGGATGAACACAGCGTGGATGATAACTTGTATGACGCAACGAGATCTCTCGATTGGTCCCTGTCGCCAATGCAACAGCTCTCAACCCTACAAGATATTCGCAACTCCACACACTTGCGCACGTAGCCGCCGACCACGAAGCGGTAAGTTGCAACCGTCTAATTCCCAATGGAACAGCAGATCACACAAGACTTTTTCAGGATCTACACCAAATCAATGCAATATGGTGTAGGGATTCAATAGAGTTGCAAAGAAATCAACTATGAACTAGGGTTTATCTTAAACGTGGTCTCCACCTAATTTGGGGGCGTCATGGGCACTTATATAGGGGTTCAGGACGACCTCAGGTCGAAAAGATACAAAAATAACCGACCCAGAATAGATCTGGTCGAGACAGACTCGGACTCGGCCGGCCTGGGGGCCGGTCGACCGGGCCTAGGACCGGGCCAGTCCGGTTCAAACCGGGCCTGGCGCCGGGTGGTGACCGGGCGACGGTACCGGGCATACTGGATAGTGCCCGGCTGGCACAAGCGTCAAGTCCGGTTTGGACCGGACGGATCTGGCGTAGAAGCCGGTCGAACCGGGGCTGGGACCGGGTGGCCCGGCGGCATGGCCGGTCTGACCGGGCATGGCGCCGGCCTAAACTGCATCTCCTCCTCTCGCGCATGCCTCCCGCTCCTCCCTCGCGCGTCCATGGGATGTCTTCATGTCCAGTTCAATGTCCAGCTTCACGTCCATCTTCTTGTCCAGCTGCTCCTCTCCTCCTCGTGCGATGTTTGTTTCCTCATCATACCTGATCATACATAAGTAATAGGACTTAGGCAGTATAAAGTTCTCATCGATCAAAGTATCACTTAGGAACAAATTCACCTGTTGTTTAAGTAGCTTCGCACGAGCTCATGTCATTGGTCCAATCGTGACTTCATTGGACTTGAGCTTCACAGCAGGATTGTCTTCATCTTGTAATGATAGAGGTAGTAGTGTAGTAGGGATGTCCTAATCATCTCCCAAGTCCGAGGAGAAGGCCAGGCCGAACTCGCCGCGTGCATGCCGCCGTGGACGACACCGCTGTCCCTCTCCTATCCCGCTATCAACCTCTCTGTCCCTCTCTCTTTTTATGTCTATGAAGTCCCTAACCCCGACCTTCCTCCTTCCAGAAGCTCGTGGAGTCCATTGCCGGCGCCGTCGAGCCAATCACTGCCGTTTCTGTCTCGGTGCCGTGCTCTCCGTTGTCCGTGTGGGAGTCCAGGGCCGGCGCTACACGTCCAAGCCTTTGCGCAGTATGTCGCCCTGCACCCCGTGACCCCTGCATCTGCGACGCGCCAGAACACCGTCTCCGACGTCGCGCTCGCGCACGACCTCACCGGCCTCCAAATGACCGCCCCTGCATGCAGACGTCCCCGTCCGAGCCGTGATGTCTACGCCCCCTCCTTTTCCTGTAGACAATGTTGGGCCTCCAAGAGCAGAGGTTTGTAGAACAGCAGCAAGTTTTCCCTTAAGTGGATCACCCAAGGTTTATCGAACTCAGGGAGGAAGAGGTCAAAGATATCCCTATCATGCAACCCTGCAACCACAAAGCAAGAAGTCTCTTGTGTCCCCAACACACCTAATAGGTGCACTAGTTCGGCGAAGAGATAGTGAAATACAGGTAGTATAAATAAGTAGTAGCAACGGCACCAGAAAAGTGCTTTGCCCCAGGACAGTAAACAAGCAGTAGTAACGCAACAGTAATAACGCAGCAGTAGTAACGCAGTAAAACAGTAAACAAGCAGCGATAGCAGTATTTAGGAACAAGGCCTAGGGATCATACTTTCACTAGTGGACACTCTCAACATTGATCACATAACAGAATAAATAAATGCATACTCTACACTCTTGTTGGATGATGAACACCATTGCGTAGGATTACACGAACCCTCAATGCCGGAGTTAACAAGCTCCACAATTCAATGTTCATATTTAAATAACCTTAGAATGTAAGATAGATCAACACAACTAAACTAAGTACTAACGTAGCATGCACACTGTTACCTTCACGCTACGAAAGGAGGCATAGATCACATCAATACCATCATAGCAATAGTTAACTTCATAATCTACAAGAGATCATAATCATAGCATACGCCAAGTACTAACACGGATGCACACACTGTCACCATTACACCGTGCAGGAGGGATAAACTACTTTAATAACATCACTAGAGTAGCACATGGATAAATTGTGATACAAAACACATTGCAATCATAAAGAGATATAAATAAGCACTTCACTATGCCATTCATAACAGTGAATAAGTATTATGTGAAATATAGCCTAAGAGACCCACACGGTGCACACACTGTCACCTTTACACACGTGGGACAAGGAGTCTCCGGAGATCACATAAGTAAAATTCACTTGACTAGCATAACGACATCTAGATTACAAGCATCATCATATGAATCTCAATCATGTAAGGCAGCTCATGAGATTATTGTATTGAAGTACATAGGAAGAGAGATGAACCACATAGCTACCGGTACAGCCCCGAGCCTCGATGGAGAACTACTCCCTCCTCATGGGAGACAGCAGCGTTGATGGAGATGGCGGTGGTGTCGATGGAGGAGCCTTCCGGGGGCACTTCCCCGTCCCGGCGGCGTGCCGGAACAGAGACTCCTGTCCCCCAGATCTTGGCTTCGCGATGGCGGCGGCTCTGGAAGGTTTCTCGTACCGTGGCTTTTTCGTCTCGTGGTTTTAGGTCCAGGGGCTTTATATAGGCGAAGAGGCGGCGTCAGAAGGTCGAAGGGGCGACGACACTATAGGGCGGCGTGGCCAGGGCCTGGGCCGTGCCGGCCTATGGTCTGGGGGCCCAGTGCCCCCTCTCTGGCGGTTCTCGTGTGTTCTGGATGCTTCCGGGCAAAATAGGAACCTGGGCGTTGATTTCGTCCGATTCCGAGAATATTTCGTTACTATGATTTCTGAAACCAAAAACAGCAGAAAACAGGAACTGACACTTCGGCATCTTGTTAATAGGTTAGTTCCAGAAAATGCACGAATATGACATAAAGTGTGCATAAAACATGTAGATATCATCAATAATGTGGCATGGAACATAAGAAATTATCGATACGTCGGAGACGTATCAAGCCGCATCAAACTTCATCGCCACTCCCCGATGCCCTCGCCATCCCCGAGCTCGTTGACCCGTCCCCGGCGTAGGAAAGGCCGCCGCCAGCTCTCTGTCTTCTCCTCGTTTTGCTCCATGCGGCACACCCCCTCTCTCCTTAGAACTAACCTAGCCTCTGTTTTGGTCCATGATCACCAGGAAGTTCGCCGGTGTCGCGCGACGTCCGTGCAGACGTGGAGTGCGTCCTCGTCCACTTGTGAACTGGAACTCCGCATGCGCTCCCGAGGCGCCTGGGCAAGTCAACTCTCGACCCATGTCGTTCTGCATCGTTTCCCCGTCATCATCTACCACTGTGCGGTAGGCTCCCGCCCGCCTCCATCGTCGGCCTCGACGCCTCGTCCGAACGGGTGTCAGCGATGCCACGCCCCCTCGCCGGCGCCGCCATCCTCGGACCGACAAGATCTCCTTCGCCAGGCCCATGCGTCGCCCTGCACCCTGCCGCACCTGCTCGCGTCGTCGTCCTCTCTGTCCAGCCAACCACGGTGAGCACCGAGTCTTCCCCTTCGCGAAGCAACGGTAGCCCCGCAGATTTTGCGTCGACACGGAGGCATCCTCCGTGGGTCGTCGATCTCGCATCCAGCGGCCGCATGCGGGCCGCTCATGCATGCCCGCGTGGCAGAGGGACCGCCACAGCCGTTTGAAACCCACGTCCTCCCGTGCACCGGCAGCAGCCAGTGGGGCGGCCCACGTTGATTCTAGCCCGGGCCGTGGATCCGGCCCGTTCCTCCACTTGTCTCTTTTCTTTGTTAATTCCTGCAGAAATACTTGTGCAGCTTTTAATTCACCAAAAATCGTGTGATGCCCCAAATTTTATGATTCAAAATACTGCATGCTCCTAAACAAAATCCTAACCACCTACAGTTGCATGCATATCATTTACTTTATATATATATTTACTAGGGTTTATTCTTGTGAAATGATGCTTTTGTAGTATTTAATTGATTGTGAGAGTTATGCTTAAATTTTTGCAGTAAGATAAATTTTGTTAGAAAGTAGATCTCAATAGCTTTATTTTGGCACAAGTCACACCTGCAGGAGATCCCTGAGTCTTGCATAGCTAATAAAACTAGATCTGGCCGGTAAGCCATTTCTTGATTTTTGGTTTGAAAAATAAAAAAAAGGATTTTGCAACCTCTAGTGTATATCATGTTGGTCTACATCTAGGTCCAGGGAAATATTTTTTTGAGTGGTATTTTATTTCTGAGCATTTTACAAGTAAAATAGGGTACCATTTTAGTATTTTAATTTTGTAAATTATTTTATAGCTCAGAAAAATTCCAAACCAATTTTGGTAGATCACATTTTTCAGTATCCACCCAGTGGTATGTTTTTTTACTGGTTTGCTATGATCTTAGGCTGGTGTGCTTTAAAAGTGGATTGCTCTAGTTCCTGATTTATTTAAATGTTTTAAAATATTTAAACGCTTATTTTTTTAGATATTCCAGTGGAAGTGAGTTCTCCATTTTGTTAGCTTCCTGTAGATACCTTATTTGTATTTTTGTGAGCCACAGAAAGATTTAGGCCAATTGTTTGGTCCCTAAGTCATTTCTGATTTTATAAAAATCATAACTACCGTTTAAAAAACCCAAATTGAGTGAATCCAAATTCTGTAGCTTTGTAAAGTCAAGATTTCTCTTTGTGATTTTACCAAATTTTTGTGTGCATTATTACGGAGTGGCTTGTTAATTTGATGCTAGTGCTTATTTTACCCATAGGGAAATTGTGTTGTTTTTGTTTAAAATGTTTTGTAATGAACTTTGGCACCAGACCTGGTTTCCAAGATTCATTACCTGCCGGTACTTGTGCATATTATTTTTTGGTGTCAGCTAGAACCTTTTTAGCTAATAGCTGATATGTTAATGCCTTTTCGAGTAAAGGTAAAATCAGTCCCTTTTTAAAGAAGATGACCATCTTGTCCTAGGTGCGATTATTTGATGTGTTTAGTGTCTCTGATTTAGTGGTTGTTGTTGTGTGTTGTTGTGTGGTTTGATGCTATGCCTAGGGATTGATTGCCTTCTCTTTTATTTTGCGACGTTAGAATGCAAATACCATCGGAGAAGAAGGAGAGGATCTTGGTGAGGATTTCGGAGAGGAAGGAAGAGCAGAGGATCATGAAGAAGAAGTCTAGGGACAAATAGCCAACCAAGGAAAACCACCTCTTGATGCATATCTCATCCTAATTATCTTACTCTTGCATTGTTAGCAGTTTTATAAATTGCATGGTTTATTTATTTATGTGAGTGGTTATCGCCACCCGGAGTTTTTTTAATTCCACCCTTAGGGTGCAACCCTCGATGGTACCTGCTTATCACCTTATCATCCTTGTCGCCACTTTTCAAAAAAAGTTAGACTATAGGTTGGGAGCCCTTTGAAAAAGATGGTTTATGAAAAAGGTTTCAAGAAAGGAAGTTCTTCGAAAACCTTGGAATGGGGCAACCCGGTCCAAGTGTGAGTTTTTGAAAAGAAAAAAGTGTTTGCAAAAGAATTTTTGCTGGAGGCAAGTGGAGGAAAGAATTTTTTTTTGAAAACTTTACCGCCTAAGTACTCACCCGGACTAAAAGACAGTGCAACCACATTACCCCAAAGTGGACACGGGGCGTAGCGTAGTAGTTTGTCTCGCCTTAGTTTGGGTCCTGCAAGTGTAAGGGGTAGTCTGAGCATGGACACCTATCGACGGGGCCTTCCCGACGTACTAGGGACGCCTTTCCTTCTCTTTAGATGGCAAGGGTACAACCTATGAGCTCCCATTGAATAATGCCCCGCAGTTGGTCGCGGCATTCCGGAGGGTCGAGCTGGTCGGGGAATTTTCTATTCCTGGGTAAACGGCCCCTCGGACTCTGGTGTTGGGAGGTAAAACTCTAGGCGGCATGTCTTAGGCTAAGGCGAGCAAGCAAAAAACTGCGATCGGTTATCCGAACCTCGCGTTTTGACGCTTGGTGAACCAGGGATCATCCCGACGGATTTACCGGATCTTGTGGGGAAAGTGTACAACCTCTGCAGAGTGAAAACTATTCGAATAGCCGTGTCCGCAGTTATGAACGGTTGCGAAGGCTGCTGCTTAGAACTAAAGAGTTTTGGTTTATAAAAGTGTTTTCTCATAAATGTTTTGGGAAAGGAATACCAGTGGGACTGGTGGAAATATACCTGGGAGGTACGGTGGAATGTTGGAAAAGTTGTTTTGGTCATACTGAGATGGCCGGAAAGAAAAATGGGTCACCCTTACCTATTAGTTTTCAAAAGAAACTTGTTTTCAAAAAGGTTTTCAACAAAGATATAGAGATGTCATACTCTCGAGAGAAACTATCTCTCACTCCTTGTAACCATAGAATAGTGCATGTTCCTTGCTACTACCAAATTGCATATCCTTTACTTCTCTCTAAGGTGGTTTGCGAGTACAATTCATAATATACTCATGGTATTGACCCTGGCTATTTACTTGGCTATACTTGGTGGAGCTTGACAGACGAAGAAGGAGTTAGCGACGTCTATGCGAGCTAGGAACGTTCTTCCAGTCAGTTGCCTGTAGGATTATGGCATGACTTGGGTCTTACGAACGTTTTCGTCTGAAGTATTTCCGCTGTGTGTTTGATGATATCCTGCCATTTATGGCTCTTATGTAAGTATTGGTCATGTGACCTATTGTAATCTTTTTTTATTCGGTATTATAATGGATGTTGTATTTGATACCAGTTCGGTTATGCCGTCACGACACACTGATCATGGGATCGTGAATGTGTATGCATAACGGGTGTTTCAGACAGTTAGTCTGGGCCCCACACCAACTCTCTCCCGGCAACTCCCGGCGGGCCTAGAAATTGTAGTCGTACACGAACCCTCCTCCTAATTAGCTTGCATGCATGCCTAAAAATGCAAACGGAGGCCGAGCTACATGTAACCCTTTATTTTTAAAAGTTTGGAATCATAGTTTTAAGTTTCAAAAAAATCTGAAAAAAATCCTGGATGTAAAAAATGATGAAATCTACAAACGTGCAAAATCTCAATGTGAAATTCTTTGTATTATAGAGTACACAAAAATGACAAAATCAGACAGTTTTTATAGTTTTGGAATGTGCACTATTCACTATTCTCAGATTCACATATTTGTCATTTTTGTGTAGCCTAAAGTACTAAGAATTTCACATTGAGATTTTGCATGTTTGTAGATTTCATCATTGGTTACATCTAGGATTTTTTTCAAAATTTTTTGAAACTTAAAAATATGATTTTCAATTTAAAAAAATAAAGAGCTACAGCTCGGCCTCCATTTGTCCACTCTCGCATGCATGCAGTATATGCAGTGGCAATCATCTAGATTTCCTCTCAATGTATAAATTGTAAAAACCTTTATCTTTCAAACCGCTAATCCGTTTGAAAATCTGTTTCACTGTAGGCTTAGTCGTGACGAGATCTTTGAAACTAGATCCCATGTTGATATATTTTGAGAACTTTTTTCCCGTCAGTAATTGCCCGATTATTTACATGTAGATTCACTACGTGCCAGATTGTATTAAGTTGGTTCTTACGTATCTGGGTTTTTTAAAGCCTCAAAATTTTATAAAATATGATGAGAAAAAGGAAAACCGACAGTAAACTAGAAACCACAGAAAAAACATACGGAGTAATAGCAAACCGGCAGAAAAAACATAATAGCAAGTCGGCCTGGTTGTCGTAGTAGTATATACGGTACGTGTGTAAACCGTATCCGAGTTAGCTTCCTTTATCCGGAAGTTGTACAGCGCCGATCCTCACGGCAAGGTTTTGCCCCCTATTAATATTCGGCGGCCCGAGACAAAGGGACTACGCCGTGGTATCGCTAGACTTAATTAAGGAAGGAAACAAATCACCCAAAAGAGCGCATCCACCTGCTATCCTACCCGGCCGGTCGCCATGGCTGATCAATCTCCGGTGCTCCCTGACCATGTTCTGGAGGACATTTTCGCGCGGTTACCGGCCAAGTCAGTGCTCCGGTGCCGCTGCCTCTCTCACGCCTGGGCGGCCACGCTTTCCTCGGAAGACTTCGTCGATCGCCACCGCCAACTCGCCAACCGCCACGGCGGTCCTACGATTCTCTTCCTGCAGGACTCATTCTCACACGAGACACTTCCCAAGGTGCACGGCTGGTCGCCGGACCACCCGGGCGGCACCACGCTCATGGAAGTCCCGCGCGCCCTCAGACGGAGCCACCGGTGCCCGCTGTCTCTTGATGCATACTTCTTTAGTCGCCATTGGCGCAGCACCGACCAGGACAGCCTCGTCCCGCGCCTCGTCACCCAGCACTGCCGTGGCCTGGTCATCCTCGAAGCCGCCGGCGCCGGGATGCACTTCGTGTTCAACCCATCCACCGGCCAGATGGCGGCCCTTCCGGAGGGCCGCTCCACCGGCTGCCGCCGTGCCACCGATGCGCAACGTCAATACGCGAGCTTAGGGATCGGCTATGACGAATCCATCAACAAACACAAAGTTGTTCGCATCTGGTATCGCGGATGTAATTCCGACAACCTTCCAGCATCTGTTGGATGCGAGGTGTATGTGGTTAACTCCACGGGAAACTGGAGGCCGGCGAGTGGAGGTGCTCCGGCAGGCTGGGTAAACCAAAACGAGGCGAGCGTATTTGCGCAAGGGCACGTGCACTGGTTGGGCAAGCGCAGGCTCGACTCCCCGTCCGAGGAGAAGCTCATCATCTCCTTCTCTCTTGGAGAGGAGACCTTTGGAACTCTGCAGTTGCCGCCCGACCCCGACATAGAGACAAACTGCAGTCACTACCTGACGGAGCTAGGTGGGCGGCTGTGCTTCTTCAGCACCGAATTCGACAAGGTTAACACCCTAAAACCGCATCGGCATCACGTCTGGCTACTACGTGAGCACGAAACTAGCACCTGGGATCTGCACTGTCAGATCGACGTCGACACTCTACCGCCCAAGAAGATCGTCAGGCCCATGCGCGTCGGGGAGGTGATGAGCCCACTCTGCTTCATGGACGAGGGCCGTCGCATCGTCCTCGTGCAACCACGCAACCGCTCGGCGTCTGCGGCGAGCTTCGGGCTGCATGCGTACGACCCTGCCACGGGTGACACCGAGAACCTTCTCGACCGCAGCGGCCTGGTATCTAGCGAGCTCAATATCTTTAAGCATGCTGCATTATACCAGGAAAGCCTCTCCTATCCTGGGCACCCGCATGTGGACATCATCTTCGCCATCTCGCTGGTTCTACGCGACTTGCCCATGAAGACTCTTACAAGACTTAAATGTGTCTGTCGAAGTTGGCGCGCCATGATTGAGAGCGAGGATTTCCGTAAAACACGACTAACCATCTCCCCATTTGATTACAAATGAGGAAGGAAAAGTGGCACCATTAATTGCTAGAAGAAGATGATACTATGATCGATGCTTGTAATGTCGCATATTCCAGTCCAAATGCGACGTTGTGCTTGTTGTTGCCTTGTTGGTCTGAACTCAATATATTTCTGAAATGTTCAGTTCCAAGTTATTTCTCTACTTATTTCTCAAAATTGCTTCATAGGAGGACTTCAGTCAGTTTAGCGGTGGTAAATAATTTAAACAATATAATCAAGCTTTCTTGTGTTCTTCGGAATCAAAACTGGCGAATGTTACGGCTAGTCTGAGCTTCAGTGCTACTGAATGTTGTTCTGCCATTTCAATAATTTCTAACAATTGAATAATATTTTTGTTGATCTGCTAAGTCATCTAGACTTGCTTCCCTGAAGTAAACCTAATCAGGGGCGAAGAAATGGGTCATTTAATTGAATGCTTAATCTTTGATCTGATGGTTTACATCACTGAAGTTCATGCGAGCAGACTGACATTTTTGCTAGCTGTATGGCATTTTGTGTTACAAGACCCTTCACTCTGAAAAGATTTGCAATTCACTGTATATATGTAGTATATCCCAAACTTCTGTTTCCTCTCAACTGTTATCGTCATCTTCCTGAACATGAGTGATTTCTGTAATATTGTTATATAGTACTTCGGATCCCGTTATTCGTGCTATCTTAGACAGACAGGAAAAGAAAGATAAAACTATCAATAGTTTCATGGTGAAAAAAGAGGCATGCTACCAAACATGCTGCTACATTATTACTACTATTTTACGGTTTCAACTAGGGTGTTTGTGCTTTTGGCATATTGTGGGCATAAGTGGCTTGGTGGGCAGCGGCGCAGCCACAAAAAAATGGCCGCATGTGTCAAAACTCAAGACGATTCAGTAGCACCACATGTTGCTTGCACTTAGTAATTTGAATTACTATGTATAACTTGTTGTCACAGATTATCGCGTGGCGTGTAAAACACCTGCTGATAGAAAATTTCCTTACGATATTAGAAAAAAAACTGCCACATGAAAGATGCTAACACCAAAAATCACGACTCTGAGATTTGATGGTTTGGATGGGGCGGGTCAGAACCGTACCATTGGCCGATCATAATTTTTCAAACATTAAAATCCCATTTGTTTTGGCCTTTGTATGCAGTGTCAGCTTAAAACAAAATTCTTCTACTCTATTCTTTTTCAGAAAAATATGTAAATTAACAATATGCCATACATATCTCCTTTTGCATCTTACATCATGTAGTTTACTAACAGTTTGCATATACCTAAATAAATTATGAAATGCGTAGGGTATGATATAAATAATGTCTCTATTCCATTTAAATTTGTGCAGCTCACCCATGCCATGATATCTCATGGTAATGAATATTTATTTTTTATACTAGGAAAAATAACTTGAACCGCTAATTGTTTGCTAAGATTCTGCTTCCACTTAGTTTGATTAAGTTGCATCACATCATCCTTAATTACCATGGCATGCATGATTATCATGATCACGCTCGATCTTTTGCTGTAGTACTTAGTGTTGCATCAGCTGTTTCTTTTACTGCTTCGCTTCTTCATATGTTTTTTTGCCATTTTTTCCTATCTTTTATTCTAGCGTTGTCTTATTATACACTATATAAAGTTTAGATGGATTCAGGCTCCTAGATTGTCTTGGACACTGTTTATGGGCTAATTTTTTCCAGTCATCTGTAGACACGTAAACATCCTCTACTCTTTCTCACCGGGTTAATCACATGGTAGTTTTTCGTTTGCTTTTTTTTTTGGTAGATAGACTACCGGTTACCGGTTTCAAAAGCTACTTCATTCTCATTGTCTCTTATCTCTTCCGGTTAAGATTTGTCCGCTTCCTCTAAAATTATCTAGTGGGCGGTCTCCACCATCCACCGCTTGGTTCCCCTTTGTCTAATCCAACCGCTTTGACCAAAGCTAGCGCGGTGGCTAGGCTTGGCAGTGGCCAGCCTGCCCGCCCGAGATCGATTCCCTTTGGGGACGATTTTCTGGTGTCTCACCGGGGCTTTTGGCTCCCAAATAAAATCCCCTCCCACATATATGTGCCACAACTACTAGCTCCTAGGGACACCCAAATTATGTGTGCTGTGTGTATAGTTCTAGAGTCTAACTTGTGCACTAGTGGTGTGCGTGTGTGTGGTGTGAGTGTGGTGTTGAGTTAGTGCATAAGTTTAACACAGATCGAGGGGTCTCAAAAAAAAAAAAAAAAAAAAAAAACCGCTTTGACCAAAGCCGTGAGGAAGACCAAATCCCCAACGCCTCTCCCTACTTCGCCTTGGTGCACGACCTCTGCTCCTACCTTCCCTCGCCCGCCCCATCTCCATTGCCGACCGTGAGGTCTCCATGGACGGCGCTGCGGAGAGCTCCCAGATGGGTCGGACACCGGCCATGGTCTCCACCGCATCGCTGGGTGGCGTGGCTCCCGCCGGGACGGCAGCCTCAGGGCGGCATGCAGCGGCTTCGGGGCGGATCAGGCTTGGGCCGGGGACGGCGACCCCCGGCCGGGACAGGCGTGTGCCGGCGGCTGCGCCCTTGGGACGGAGAAGGCACGGGCCTGGGAAGACGACCTTGGGACGGCGGCAGCTACCTTGGGGCGGAGCACACGCGGGCTGGCGGCCCCAAAGCCGCGGCATGCCGGGGACGGTGACCCCCGGCTGGGGCAGGCATGTGCCGGCGGTGGCGCCCTTGGGACGGAGAAGGCGCGGGCCTGGGGCTACGAGTCGACGACCTTGGGGCGGCGGCAACAACCTTGGGGCGAAGAACATGCGGGCTGGCGGCGGCCACGGTGGGGCGGAGCAGGCAGGGGCCGCCGCTGGCCCCGTCGGAGTGGACAAGGCAATCAAACGGGCGCCCGATGCAGATTGAGGGAGCCGGCCGGTACCTTGGGGCGGAGCACACGCGGGCTGGCGGCCCCAAAGCCGCGGCATGCCGGGGACGGTGACCCCCGGCTGGGGCAGGCATGTGCCGGCGGTGGCGCCCTTGGGACGGAGAAGGCGCGGGCCTGGGGCTATGAGTCGACGACCTTGGGGCGGCGGCAACAACCTTGGGGCGAAGAACATGCGGGCTGGCGGCGGCCACGGTGGGGCGGAGCAGGCAGGGGCCGCCGCTGGCCCCGTCGGAGTGGACAAGGCAATCAAACGGGCGCCCGATGCAGATTGAGGGAGCCGGCCGTGATCGTCGCCCCTGGTGCTTTGCTCGCTGCCGTTCCACGCCATGGAGGTTTCCACAAGTGTAGAAGCGGCGGTGCCCTCTACATGTTAGGTGTAGGTTGCCTCTTCTTTTCTTCTCAGATGGATAGCATCTCCTTTTTCTAATTTTTCTCTTCTACCATGATTCAGATGCGTGCAGCAGGCAACCTAGATGTTGTTGTGTTCTAACACGGCGGGGGTGGCACACAAGAGCTATACGGCGACTCAGTGACAGCGACGACGAGCTTGCTGAGCGACGACGACGTCAATACGCGAGCTTAGGGATCGGCTATGACGAATCCATCAAGAAACACAAAGTTGTCCGCATCTGGTATCGCGGATGTAATTCCGACAACCTTCCAGCATCTGTTGGATGCGAGGTGTATGTGGTTAACTCCACGGGAAACTGGAGGCCGGCGAGTGGAGTGTTGAACTGTAAGCCTGACGAACAGTTGTTTCTTCAGTTAACTGTATTAGACAGTTTCAGTTATAGGTTAGCTGAAAATAAACGTCTAGCTCTGAGAGCCTGTTCTCGAGTTGGATTAGGATTAGCTGTGATCGTGATGCCGTGGGATGGCGCGGGAGAAACGCACGCATCATAGCGTAGTGTAGGACTTGGTCAGGAGTTCGTGGGATGGCACGAACGGCATGCCTGGTCATGGCCTGGTTTTTAGGATCAGTAGTTTGTTCCGTTTGTAACAGCTACAAATAAGAGGAAGAAAAACGAAAAGCAGCAGAAGTTGTGCGCTGCGCAAAACCATCGTGTTAATCCTCTACCTATCTCTCTCTGCGTGTGTGAGCTGAGCGATCTCAGCGCTAACAAGTGGCATCAGAGCGGTTATCGTTCCCGGTGACCATGTCAAGCGCTTCTCCGGCGACGAAGGAGAGGCTGCGCAAGGAGAAGGAGGAGGCGGATGCGGCGGCAGCAGGAGCTGCAAAGGGCAGGACGTCACGGACGCCGTCACGATCGGCGCGGCGCCGTGGACGGAGCGCTGTCCGCAGGAGCGACGGCAACGAGATCATCGTACACGAACGGACGATGCAAGAGCGCGCCGCCCCGAGCAGCTCCATTGTCTGGCCCATGCTCACCCAGACAAATTACATGGAGTGGGCGCTGGTCATGCAGATCAACCTGGAGGCGAGCCTTCTCTGGGAGGCTATTGAAGGCTTCCCGGTGAGCGTGCCGAACGACAAGGCGGCGCTCGGGGCCCTGCTGCGATCGGTACCGCCAGAAATGGTGGGCACGCTCGCGGCGAAGAAGACCTCGAAGGAGGCGTGGGAGACTGTCAAGACCATGCGTCTTGGCGTCGCTCGCGTGAAGAAGGCCACCGCACAGCGTTTGCGGAGGGAATTCGCTCAGATCCAGTTCAAGCACGGCGAAGGGCTCGAAGCCTTCGGGATGCGCATCAACATGCTCGCAAACAGTTTGCGCATCCTCGGCGACGACGTGGAAGAGGTAACTGTTGTTGAGAGATTCTTGCAAGTGGTTCCCTCCAAGTACACGCAGGTCGCCATCTCGATCGAGACCCTGCTCGACACCAGTCTCCTCACGGTGGAGGAGCTGATCGGGCGCCTTCGTGCGGCCGAGGATCGCTACGACCTCGGCCAGAACAACGGCAACGATGGCCAACTACTGCTCACGGAGGACCAGTGGAAGGCACGCAGCAAGGAGCAAGGCCAGAACTCTGGCGGCTCCGGCAGCGACGGCAAGAATCGCAAGGGGAAGAAGAAGGACAAGCCTCGCGGCGACGGTGGCGGACGCACGCCGGCCGGCGACCGCGACATGTCCGCCATCAAGTGCTACAACTGCAACAAGTTCGCCGGACACTACTCACGCGACTGCCCCGAGCCGCGCAGGCAACGCAAGGAGAAGGCGAACCTGGCACGTGAGAACGACGAGGGACAGGAGCAGTCCCTCCTCCTCGCGACGGTGTCCGCGGGCACCACGGTCAGGGAGAGCTCTGCCGAGCACGTTCTTCTGAACGAGGAGCGCTCCCAGGCCCGCGCCGCCATGAAGGACGACCGTTGCGACACGTCGTGGTACCTGGACACTGGTGCTTCGAACCACATGTCCGGGCGCCGCGAGATCTTCTCCGAGCTCGACATCGGCACGACGGGCGCGGTGAAGCTCGGCGACGGCACGGAGGTGAACATCGAGGGGAAGGGCATGATCGTGTTCGAGTGTCGCAACGGTGAGCATCTGACACTGTCTCAGGTGTATTACATCCCTCGCCTCCGCAGCAATATCATCAGCCTAGGGCAGATGGACGAGCTGGGCTGCGACACGCACATACGGCACGGCAGGCTCCGACTGCGAGACGCCGACGATTGCCTCCTTGCCTGCGTGAAGAGGAACCATGGACGCCTCTACGTACTGCATCTCACGTCGGCACGCCCCGTGTGCCTGATCGCCAGCGGCGCCGATCCGGCATGGCAGTGGCATGCACGCTACGGTCACCTCAACTTTCGTTCGCTGCGCGAGCTGGGAAGGCGAGACATGGTGACCGGTATGCCACTGCTCGATCGCCTGGATCAGGTGTGTGACGGCTGTGCACTGGGGAAGCAACATCGACAACCTTTCCCTCAGGCCACATCGTACCGCGCAGACAAGAACCTGGAGCTGGTCCACACCGACCTGTGCGGCCCGATCACGCCGGCGACAGAGGGAGGCAACAGCTACTTCCTGCTCATCGTCGACGATCGCTCCAGGTACATGTGGCTGGACGTGCTCAAGACGAAGGATGAAGCCTTTGATCGCTTCAAAAGGATCAAGGCGAGAGCAGAAGCTGAAACCGGGCTGCGGCTGCTCGGGTTTCGGTCGGACCGCGGCGGCGAGTTCAACTCAACCGCGTTCCGCCAGTTCTGCGACGACGGCGGCATCAAGCACTTCACCACCGCTCCTTACACGCCACAGCAAAACGGCGTGGTGGAGAGGAGGAACCAGACCACCGTGGAAATGGCACGCTGCCTGCTGAAAAGCATGGGCGTTCCCGCCACGTTCTGGGGGGAGGCGGTGAAGACGGCGGTGTACCTGCTCAACCGTGCTCCCACTCGTAGCGTCGACGGCATGACGCCATACGAGGCTTGGCACGGGAGGAAGCCAGCGGTGCACCACCTGCGCACGTTTGGATGCGTCGCCCACGTCAAGCGCCTTGGGCCGGGGATCGACAAGCTCGCCGACAGATCGACGCCGATGATCCTCGTCGGCTACGAGGAGGGCTCCAAGGCATACAGGGTCTATGATCCTGTGACGAAGAAGGTACGAGTCACGCGCGACGCGAAGTTTGAGGAGCAGCGCAGGTGGGACTGGACGGCGACGACGAACACCTCCGCACCACCGCTCGACGAGCCGCTGGTGGTTGTCTACTCCGACGAGCCCGACGACGCGCCAACACCATCGCCCTCACCCAGCTTCGAGGCTGGCTCGTCCTCAAACGGAGCAGCACCACACAGGGACGTGTCCACGTCAAGCTGGGGCACATCCGCGTCGTCAGGCAAGATCATCGACTCGCCGCATGCGAGGGGAGTGGACAGAAACTGCGTCACGCCACGAACCCCTTCGCCTGCATCCACGGAGGGTGGATGGGCCACGCCGCCGAGCGACGACCACGAACGCCATGACCTCGACGACATACCGCCCCACTACCGCAAGTTCCGGCACATACTTGAGGAGCTGGACGAGGAGAAGTCGCAGCACGTTGGGCTCTGCCTCATGGCAGCAGAGGAGCCAGCAAGCGTCGTCGAGGCGCTGACTGAAGCATGCTGGAAGGAGGCCATGGACGCGGAACTTGCAGCCATCCGCGACAACGGCACCTGGGAGCTCACCACACTCCCGCGAGGGCACAGAGCCATTGGGCTCAAATGGGTCTATAAGGTAAAAAAGGATCCTGCAGGTCGTGTGGTGAAATACAAGGCGCGCCTCGTGGCGAAAGGCTACGCGCAGCGGCAGGGCGTCGACTATGATGAAGTCTTCGCACCGGTGGCACGCATGGAAACGGTGCGCTTGCTTCTGGCTCTCGCCGCGCACCGTGGGTGGCCAGTCCATCACATGGACGTCAAGAGCGCGTTCTTGAATGGCGATCTTGAGGAGGAGGTATACGTCCATCAACCTCCAGGCTTCGTCGACGACAAGAACACGAACGGCGTGCTGCGGCTGCGCAAGGCGCTGTACGGAGCGCCTGGAACGCCAAGCTGGACGCTGTGCTCAACTCGCTGGGCTTTGAGCGCAGCCCACTCGAGCACGCGGTGTATAGGAGAAACACCAGTGCCTCGACGCTCATCGTAGGCGTGTACGTGGACGACCTGGTGATCACCGGGTCCGACGAGGAGGACATGAACGAGTTCAAGGAGGAGATGAAGCGCATGTTCGCCATGAGTGATCTTGGCCTTCTATCCTACTATCTCGGTATCGAGGTGGTACAGAGAGGTGATGCGATCACTCTCTGTCAAAGTGCATACGTCGCCAAGATCCTCGCGGCGGCCGGCATGGCTGGCTGCAACGCCACACACACGCCCATGGAGTGCAAGCTGAAGCTGGAAAAGGCAAGTCCCGGGGGAGTAACGGACGCAACCCTCTACCGCAGCATCGTGGGTAGCCTCCGTTACCTCTGCAACACGCGCCCGGATATCACTTTTGCTGTTGGCATGGTGAGCAGGTTCCTGGAGGCGCCGGCGGCACCGCACTGGGCTGCGGTGAAGCAAATACTGCGGTACATCGCGGGAACGGCAAACTACGGCTGCTGCTACAAGCGCGGCACAGGAGCTCCAACACTGGTCGGCTTCACCGACAGTGACTACGCCGGTGACAGGGACGACCGTAAGAGCACCACGGGCATGGTGTTCTTCCTGGGCAGCAGCGCAGTCACCTGGGCGTCGAAGAAGCAAAAATCTGTTGCTCTTTCGTCCTGTGAAGCAGAATATGTGGCAGCTGCGATAGGAGCATGCCAAGGAGTTTGGCTGCGTGGGCTCCTGGGTGAGCTGCTAGGCGATGCACCCCTGAAGACGAAGCTGCTCGTCGATAACATATCGGCGATTGCTCTAAGCAAGAACCCAGTGCATCATGACCGGACTAAGCATATCGACGTCAGATATCACTTCCTCCGCGAGTGCATTGAAGACGGCAGGGTGGAAATCGATCACGTCAGTACCGATGGCCAACTTGCTGACATTCTCACCAAGGCGCTGGGCCGCGTCAAGTTCATCGAGATGAGGCTTAGGCTTGGCGTCATGGAGGTTTAAATCTGATCGCCAGGCTTAGGGGGAGAAATGTTGAACTGTAAGCCTGACGAACAGTTGTTTCTTCAGTTAACTGTATTAGACAGTTTCAGTTATAGGTTAGCTGAAAATAAACGTCTAGCTCTGAGAGCCTGTTCTCGAGTTGGATTAGGATTAGCTGTGATCGTGATGCCGTGGGATGGCGCGGGAGAAACGCACGCATCATAGCGTAGTGTAGGACTTGGTCAGGAGTTCGTGGGATGGCACGAACGGCATGCCTGGTCATGGCCTGGTTTTTAGGATCAGTAGTTTGTTCCGTTTGTAACAGCTACAAATAAGAGGAAGAAAAACGAAAAGCAGCAGAAGTTGTGCGCTGCGCAAAACCATCGTGTTAATCCTCTACCTATCTCTCTCTGCGTGTGTGAGCTGAGCGATCTCAGCGCTAACATGGAGGTGCTCCGGCAGGCTGGGTAAACCAAAACGAGGCAAGCGTATTTGCGCAAGGGCATGTGCACTGGTTTGGCAAGCGCTGGCTCGACTCCCCGTCCGAGGAGAAGCTCATCATCTCCTTCTCTCTTGGAGAGGAGACCTTTGGGACTCTGCAGTTGCCGCCCGACCCCGACATAGAGACAAACTGCAGTCACTACCTGACGGAGCTAGGTGGGCGGCTGTGCCTCTTCAGCACCGAATTCGACACGGTTAACACCCTAAAACCGCATCGGCACCACGTCTGGCTACTGCGTGAGCACGAAACTAGCACCTGGGATCTGCACTGTCAGATCGACGTCGACGCTCTGCCGCCCAAGAAGATCGTCAGGCCCATGCGCGTCGGGGAGGTGATGAGCCCACTCTGCTTCATGGACGAGGGCCGTCGCATCGTCCTCGTGCAACCACGCAACCGCTCGGCGTCTGCGGCGAGCTTCGGGCTGCATGCGTACGACCCTGCCACGGGTGACACCGAGAACCTTCTCGACCGCAGCGGCCTGGTATCTAGCGAGCTCAATATCTTTAAGCATGCTGCATTATACCAGGAAAGCCTCTCCTATCCTGGGCACCCGCATGTGGACATCATCTTCGCCATCTCGCTGGTTCTACGCGACTTGCCCATGAAGACTCTTACAAGGCTTAAATGTGTCTGTCGAAGTTGGCGCGCCATGATTGAGAGCGAGGATTTCCGTAAAACCCGACTAACCATCTCCCCATTTGATTACAAATGAGGAAGGAAAAGTGGCACCATTAATTGCTAGAAGAAGATGATACTATGATCGATGCTTGTAATGTCGCACATTCCAGTCCAAATGCGACGTTGTGCTTGTTGTTGCCTTGTTGGTCTGAACTCAATATATTTCTGAAATGTTCAGTTCCAAGTTATTTCTCTACTTATTTCTCAAAATTGCTTCAAAGGAGGACTTCAGTCAGTTTAGCGGTGGTAGGTAATTTAAACAATATAATCAAGCTTTCTTGTGTTCTTCAAAAACTGGCGAATGTTACGGCTAGTCTGGGCTTCAGTGCTACTGAATGTTGTTCTGCCATTTTAATAATTTCTAACAATTGAATAATATTTTTGTTGATCTGCTAAGTCATCTAGACTTGCTTCCCTGAAGTGAACCTAATCAGGGGCGAAGAAATGGGCCATTTAATTGAATGCTTAATCTTTGATCTTTTTTTCGAGAATACTCTTAATCTTTGATCTGATGGTTTACATCACTGATGTTCATGCGAGCAGACCGACATTTTTGCTAGCTGTATGGCATTTTGTGTTACCAGATCCTTCACTCTGAAAAGATTTGCAATTCACTGTATATATGTAGTATATCCCAAACATCTGTTTCCTCTCAAATGTTATCGGCGTCTTCCTGAACATGAGTGATTTCTGTAATATTGAAATATTTGTTATATAGTACTTCGGATCCCGTTATTCGTGCTATCTTAGACAGACAGGAAAACAAAGATAAAACTATCAATAGTTTCATGGTGAAAAAAGAGGCATGCTACCAAACATGCTGCTACATTATTACTACTAGTTGAATTCCCATGCGTTGCTACGGTTACTATATGTTTCCTCGCAGCATGTCAATACAATACCTGCAAAAATTACGTGTATGAAAACCGCCACAATATATTCAAAGAACCTACTTTCTCTGTTCTAAAACTAAGCTACTTAATTTTTTCTAGATACGGATGTAGCTACACACAGAAAATATGTCTAGCGTATTTAGAAAAACTTGACTTGAGCATCTTCTTTTATAACAAAATAAGAGACTATAAGATCTACATCCTTTAAAATATATTTTGATAACAATATAATTGGCATCTTTGAATATGCAATAAACACTCGTTACATATATTTTTTCTACTTCATTGTCATAGTACTTAAGCAAACGTACCAAAAGTTCTTCCTCGGCTCGTAAAAGGGAAAAGTGTGGTGGAGCAGGTGCGCTCCACACACCTTCTCCTTTTTTGTCTTTTTATTTTTTCTCTCTCTCAAATTATACAATATTTCGATTAGATTTTTTTGCAAATCAGTCAAAAACAACAAATAGAATGGAGGAAAAATAGTTCAGAATTTTTTTGTGCAAATTTAAATTTTAAATTATTTAAAATTCAAAATAAATTCTTGAGATACATATATAGATAATGACATAAAAAATCCAAAATATTTTTCCCACATTCCAATTGTTATGTTTAAGTGATCTGCAAGTTTTTGTCTTCAAAGAATATGTGGTGTGAGAGATACAAAAATAAGAAATTGTTTGAGAGGGGAACAAAAAGAATTAGCACGGATCTTGATGCAGTATACATGGTGTGGATACGGGTGCTCACCAAGCACCTGCTCTAAAAGTCCACTCTCCTCGTAAAAATCCAGTAAAAAAATACTCTCTACGTCCTGAAATAACATGTCCAACATGTATAGTAATTCATTTTTACAAAAAAACCTTTCTTAATTCTGAATGTTTTGAAAACATATCCGATTCAAATATTCATCTTTCTTCGCATCGGTGACGACGCGTGCCACTCCTCCTCTAAGAGGGTGTCTGACACTGCAGCTCAACCGTCATTCGCAGCTTCCTCCGCCGCCCGCCATAGTCAGGTTGTCCAACTCATACACGAACATGTCCCGCATCGATGCTGGTATATGTTTCGTATATTTTCGCCGGCTTTATTTTAATGGTAGATAAGTAAGCGTACCAAAGAAATAATTCCTCAGGTCGTAAACATATGTAAAAAATACTCCCTACATCCCAAAACAACTTAGGTCAGGGTGAAATACCTGCGCGGCAATTACATGTGTTGTCAACGGCGACGCTCGAGGACGTCGTTACCTCCTTGGAGGCGCTATCATGACACTGACTGGACTCCCTCCTCGAGCACAAGGGAAAACCCTAGGTCCGCATTGTCGGACTGGTCAGCTGAGGCATCTTAGCGTCGTTCCCTTATTGAGAGCGCGACTTGGTGTGTGTGTGTGTATGTGTGTGTGCGCGTGCGTGTGCGCGCGGATGTGTGCATGTGTGTTTTGTGTGTCCTCCCGTGGAGGTTGTACCCCTAATGTCTTGTTTCCACTCAATGAAACATAAATTATTTTGCGTTATCTCGAAAATAATTCATAACAAGTAACCGTGCTAACACTAAAAACGCCATCAATCGGCAAAATTTGCATCTTGTAATAAGTAAGAAATGCATAAGCATTTTTATCTAAGAAGTATTAATAGCAACATATCTTTCGAGAAAATATTATGGACTAACAAATGCACTAAATTCAATGCCTTAGTTTTTTCAGATGGTTAATTTAATTAGGACTATTACGCGACCTTACAAGTATAATCATTCATGAATCATAATTTACCTACATAGTGGGACATTTGGGCTTCACAACGAATTTACCTTACTCCCTTTATTTATTCCTACCTTGGTGTACCAATATATGAATGCAGTAAACACCTGATGCATCAAGAGGTATAGAATATACCTCAAAAATATAAACACAAGCCTCTGGAATTTCTTGTCCATATCATGCAAGAAAGATGAAAAGAAATAATTAGCTAACATGAACGGCAAAAGAGAAATAAAAATGCATCGATCACTAAAGGATTGTCTTCTCGCAAGGATCATGTCACTGGTGGCTAAGCTCCTCTACTGGTCGTGCTATTTACCAAAATCGCGAGATTCCTATCTATTTGGTCTAGTCTTTCTTTGTCCCTTGTCACCTCTGACGGGGAATAGCTCCTCTCCTATCATGTTTGCCCCTCCTACAAAAATCATTGGCCACGGGATCTGCAAATATGAGAGGCATTTCGGTAAGAGATAGGAGAGAGAGAGGGATGAAGAGACAAAGAGCGGGAGTATAAAGGAGGCTAGTGCCCGTGTGCTGCACATCCGGCTCCCAGCCAACTTGTACCAGTCCAAGCCGTAGGCGCAGGTTAGATCGTCTTTCCCCACCACGCGGAGACAGAGATGAGGGATGAACCTTGCGCTGTGCATCGAGGTAAAGCGAGGAGGGAGGCCTGCACATGGAGAGAAAGATGAAGGGGGAGGGTACCATTGCAGCCACCAGTCGCTAGCAGCGTCGAGCCGTCGTGGGAGACTGAAGAGATGAACGTGTTGGTGGCAGATGCAATGGAAATCAGATGGATTTTTCTAATGAATTTGGAAGCTAAATTACAGCTAACGAGAAAAGAAATGAAATATATTTTTGTGCTACCCTAGGAAAGAGAGCGGCGATTTGGTAGGGATATTAGTGTTTGGGACGAGAATAGTGCGAGCGATTTCTTGATTGCTTCCTTCCTAAACTGGCACAGTCCAATCGAACAGTGTCAATTCCTTCAATGTTTAGTTAGCGTTTTTAGAGCAATTGTACCGTGCAGATGTGTTGAATATTTGACATCAAACATTTTTCATAATATACGGTGCAGATTGGGGAAGCATTAAAAGATTTTTTGGCAAGTATTTTAATACTTGTGTCGACAGATTGATATCACGCTGAGATTGTTTCCTAATTAGATCGGACGAAATGGAGACCGTGAGAATGATTGGATGGCCAGGATTTTTTCAATGACGACCACCAAAATGCGTTGAGTGTCAAACGACCAACTCCAATTAATAGTAAAGACTATTTTACGGTTTCAACTACGGTGTTTGAGCTTTTGGCATATTGTGGGCATAAGTGGCTTGGTGGGCAGCGGCGCAGCCACACAAAAATTAATGGCCGCATGTGTCAAAACTCAAGACGATTCAGTAGCACCACGTGTTGCTTGCACTTAGTAATTTGAATTACTATGTATAACTTGTTGTAACAGATTATCGTGTAAAACACCTGCTGATAGAAAATTTCCTTACGATATTAGAAAGAAAAAAACTGCCACATGAAAGATTTTTTTTTTTTTTTTTGAGAAACTGCCACATGAAAGATGCTAACACCAAAAAATCACGACTCTGAGATTTGATGGTTTGGATGGGGCGGGTCAGAACCGTACCATTGGCCGATCATAATTTTTCAAACATTAAAATCCCATTTGTTTTGGCCTTTGTTTGCAGTGTCAGCTTAAGACAAAATTCTTCTACTCTATTCTTTTTCAGAAAAATGAGTAAATTAATAAGATGACATACATGTCTCCTTTTGCATCTTACATCATGTAGTTTACTAACAGTTTGCATATACCTAAATAAATTATGAAGTGCGTGGGGTATGATATAAATAATGTCTCTGTTCCATTTAAATTTGTGCAGCTCACCCATGCCATGATATCTCATGGTAATGAATATTTATTTTTTATGCTAGGAAAAATAACTTGAACCGCTAATTGTTTGCTAGGATTCTGCTTCCACTTAGATTAAGTTGCATCACATCATCCTTAATTACCATGGCATGCATGATTACCATGATCACGCTCGATCTTTTGCTGTAGTACTTAGTGTTGCATCAGTTGTTTCTTTTACTGCTTCGCTTCTTCATATGTTATTTTGCCATTTTTGCCTATCTTTTATTCAAGTGGTGTCTTATGATGCTTTAATCGAGTCTTATTTCCTATTCACAGGTTTACCCTATGCAACCGTTACATCATCCACCTTCCATATCCTATTATACCTGCCATTTTTGTTTTTCTTGTTGGCCTTGCAAGTCGTAGTTACATTCTTAGGATTGTTGTTCGAGTTGTGTTATCTTGATCTACGATGTTATGGGAAGATGCCACGTGCACTACTTGATGGTTACGAGATGGATATGAAATGTTGGAGATGATCATGGTTTACTTTCATGTTTAACAACTTAAATTGCTATGAGAATAATAATTAATAAGAGACATTGACTGGCAAGCTGCTAGCAAAAGCATTTTGTAGCGTCCACTTGTATCCCCTAGGACTCTGAGTTCTTATTATATGTTCTAAACTGAACGTACTAACCACACATGGCTATGTTTACAGGCATCCCCTCAACTACTACCAGAATCTACATTTTTTTGGGGGAACATAACTAGATCGGGTTCATTCATTTGCTTACATTGTGTACTTATGTTATTTTTTACATTATGTTGTCTTTGGGTGCTTACGATCACTTTCGGGTCTCTGACATTCATGGTAGAGATATATTCTATGTGCATGTATTTGGTAGTTTAGGATTTGCAATCCGTTTCCTACCTTATCTCTAGGAGAGCCTTCTTGACCTCCAAGTCTTGTACCACTATATATACTTTCCCGTGAGGCTTAATACATCAACCATCATATTCCACCAATCTATCTCCCTCTCTATCGTTCTACATGGTATCAACCGCAAGATTCTAGACCTAGCCGCCGCAAACACTTCCGCACCGCCCCTCCCCCGGGGAGGTCGATCTCCATGATCTCCGCCGGGGGCCGTGCAACCCGTATGAGGGTTTGTATGCCGATCGGTTGATCGGCTGCCCTCGCGTATTTGAAGTTCGTTCGTGTCGCCTCGTAGTCCCTAGTGTTGGCTAGAGTGGGTGTGGCCACGTTGTTTAGATCTTTCACTAGTGGAAAACAGGCCTTTTGATCCGGGTGGTTAGGGCCTTTTGTCGCGGGCGGCCAGCCGCGACAAGCAAGGCGCGATAAAAGGTAGGCCTTTTGTCCCGGGTCGCTTACGACCCGCGACATAAGGTCCACCACGTGGCAGCCGCGGGGCGCGCAGGGCACAGGCCCTTTTGTCGCGGGCGGTATTACCACCCGCGACAAAAGGCCCTCTACGTGGCGCGCGCACAACGCTGCTGCTTTAGGGTTTGAGGGGTGCAGCACCCCTCCCCCCCCCCCCCCCCCCCGCCACCGACCGCCTGTTATTTCATTTTTTTCGTTCGAAAATAAAAGTTGCATATATTTGTACGCTACTAGAAGTTGTACACGTTCATTCATTTTATATATATATATATAGATCGATCAAACAAATATTGGAAGCAAAAGTCGATTCCCCTTACACATATTCGTAGATTCCCTACATATATACATGGAGCTCACGATCGACAAGCGGTACTAATGACCGTCTATTTGGAGGTAGAGCATCTATTTGGACTAAACAAGCCTTTGTTATTTATTACTTCTCTAACCAAAAGTCCCGCCAGTTCCTCCGCGATTCCTAGTGCGTGTTCCTTTGGTTGGAGTCTGTCCCGCATGAAGTCGACCTATATACGAAAATGAGATGAGTATGACTATATCAGTCTTGATAACGAAATATTGATGATAATAAATAAAGTTGTGAATGTTATTGCTTACGTCGAATTTATTTTTGTTCTGCTTCTCAGTGGTTAACATGCGAATGGACTCGCAAACGTAGTATCCACATAGATTCGTCCCTTGTGGCTGCTGGGGGCACGGTACAGGAGTAAATGTTAGCTTCTTTGCAAAGGTAATCTCCTTATGAACATTCTTCAAAGCTTGCCAAGCCCTGCCAGGCAAAAGAATGATTGAATGAGTGGATAATTAATTGATATCTCACGAAAGATAAAGCGCGGCGATGAAGGAAATTACACTTGGAGCAACTTCTGCAAGTCCTGGAACCCGTCCAGGCCTCTACTCAGTGGGTCTTTTACTTCAACTATTCCCTTATCAGGTTGAATGTCTAGTAGAATCCAGTGGAAGCTGCACATGTTATGCATATACGTCAGGAATTATACTTAACATCGAGTAAGAAAAATTGAATGTGCATAAAAGATCATTAAGACTCTCACTCGTAGTTGTAAGGAAACAATATTGAATCACAGAAATATTGCTCCCCCAAAAACCTTAGTAGGTTTCCCCCTGTTTCTTCGCGTTTATGCTTCACCGTTTCAGCATGTATTTTATCTGGGTCAACAAACCCAACATTGATAATATTATTACTTTTGCATTCACTGATCTTCAGTCTGCATAAGAGAACCCATAAGATATAATGAGTATATATATGCAATAAAAACGAACATGAACTGAATGAAAATGAACTTATATGTAGTTAACAACTTACAAGCAATAGCAACTCATGAGAGATTTGTCGAGGGCTTCTAGATTGAATAACTGCCAGAGTTCATTCATCTCAATATGGATCTCCTCCTTTCGGTAGTAATATTCCCATGGTATACTCGCCACGATGTACATTATGTTCTCCTTGCATGCATCAAGGTACCACTGATGCAAATTCCGCATATGTGTTGGCAGTTTATGCAGCTGTTCTCTGCTGACCAAGTCGGCCCCGTAGACAAATTTAGGAGCTATATCAGCAGTGGGTATTGCAGCATCTGCTGCAGACAGCAATTCCTCCACGGTAACTGAACAAGCAGCCGCTAGCCTTGCAGCTTCTTCCATATCGATACCACCATGATGTTCCTGGTACAGCTTGGGAACATTAAGCACTTTGAGTGCTGGGATCGATTGTTTGGGCTGAGCACCGAGGAGGGGAACTTCCTTTCTCTTTTTGCCTTTTGTCGTTTGCTTGGCCTTGAGGGGTGCACTTGTTGAACTTGACTTTTTCTCAGCTGCACTTCTAGCTGATGATTTGCTCGTGCCAGCAATGTCCTTCTCCTTAGCCTTTTCATCCTTCTTTTGGTCAATTACCTTCGCAAGAGTGCGTGTATAGTCATCCTTCTTCTCGTGTAACTCATACTGCGATGGTGTGTTCAGAAAACTAGTAGCATATTCTATTTGCTTCTCTGTGTATGGCTCTGGCGCTGGAGGTTTTGGCTTATGAAAAAAATCATAATTGTATTTCTTAACAATGGCATCATTTTCCTCCGGGGTACGATCGTAAGGACGGGGGGGAGGAACCTTTGGTACTTTTGGGAGGGGCGACTTCTTGCGGACAGGACTCTTGAAACGCTTCCGGCTGGGTGCATTCCGAGTCTTAGTGGGCGGAGGCGGCGGCGCTGGAGATGGAGATGGACTACCGATGTCGTGGTCGACGTCGTACCCACGGGGTGATGGTGGCGACATGTGATCAGTAGGAGGAGGTGATGGTGGCCTGCGATCACCTGGAGGAGGTGATGGTGACCTGCTGGGACGACTGGTACTAGGTGCTACCCAGCCTGGCAGCCTGATGTTCTTCTTTTTCCAGAGAATGATTTCTCCCAGCACCTCTCTGAGTGTAAGCCCCCCATCACCTCCAGGGATATCGAGCTCCAATGTCTCCCACGACGGGACAACTGAATCCACCCCGACACGAGCATAGCCAGCTGGAATCGGATTGCCATGCCATGTTGCCGGCTCACCTTCAGGTCCAAATGCCGGTAAGACATAGCCGACCGCCACCTTAACAGAAACCTTCCTGAACACCTCATGGAGATCACAAGGTGTTTGCTCCTTGATTCCATCCAAGGGGTCGCCAGGACCGGCATCTATCATCATCCGTGTAGGAGGGGCCTCCGAGTCGGCCACGCTGCTGTCTCGTCGCTGAGATATGTCAGCGGTATTATCTGGCGGGCGCTGTCCTTTTAGTTCATTTATCTCCCGCTGCTGCTGCTGAAGCTCCCGCTGCTGCTGGTCAAGTCGGCGTTGGAACTCGGCCATCCGGTCATTCTGCACCTCCAGCTGGCATTGTTTAGCTCTCGCTCGGCTTCTATAAGTCTCCGCGTCGGCCGGAAACCCAAGCGACCACGGAACACTAGGGCCGAAGCCTCTTGTTCGTCCTCCCTTCTCAGGATTACCGAGGACAAGCGTCAGCAAGTCTTTCTCTCTATCGGGAGCAAACTTTAGTTTTCCCGCCTTTATATCTGTCGTCACTTCAATCCATTTTTGCCTGGGTACCCTAACCCTGGTGTCACTTTCAACAATGTTCCCTGTCTTCATGTCATACTCACAGCCATGCGCGAGGAACCAATTTCGAGCCCTAGTGTCCCATCCTTCTCGTGTGGGTTCTGGAGTGATCCCGTTCAGCTCCATCTCAGCCTCTTGTGCATCCCACTTAGGCATGGCTCTTCCGTAGCCCCCTCGCCCCGTATGATGGTGATATTTCTTCTCGCTTGCATTCTTCTTGTTTTTCGTTGACAGGTTCACAGTCTCCTCTGATTCTTTGTACCTCACAAATTCTTCCCAGTTATGCTCCTGCTTCGCTAGGTAGTTCTCGAATAATGGAGGCTTCTTGTCTTTCTTATAATTTTTCCATAACCGGTTCTTATACGCCCGGAAAAGTTCCCCCATCTTCTTAAGAGCCCATTTCTTCACTAGCGCCCGCTGCTTAGCATTCTCAGACTCCGATCCCAAATCTGGCAAAGTGAAATGTGCCATGAGGTCTCTGAAAAGTGTGTCTTTGTACCTATCGGCAACCTGATTTTCGGACACATTCTTGGTCTTGTTCCATTCTCTGACAGTGATCGGGATACGATCTCTAACCACAACTCCGCACTGATTTTTGAACTTCACTCCGACATTCTCGGGTACCACCGGTTGGCCTTCCGGTGATATAGCTTCAATTGTGAAGTGGTCTTTTTTGGTCAACTTCTTTGCCGGGCCTCGTTTCTCTATCTTATCTTCGGAGGCCTAAGAGAATACATATAGAATTGCATTAATGCCTCTATACTAATGCCTCAATACATATGTACATATAGAATTCCATTAATACCTCGTCATGACCGGAGCCGTCGGCTTCTCCGTCACCGGAGCCATCGTCGGCTTCTCCGTCACCGGAGCCATCGTCGGCTTCTCCGTCACCGGAGCCGTCGGCTTCTCCATGACCGGAGCCGCGGGCTTCTCCATCACCGGAGCCGCGGTCTTCTCGGTCGGCTTCTGTACCATCGCGGATTATGTCCGCGAACATGTCTTCCTGTTCCAAGTCCCGTTCGAATGGATCCATTGTTTCTGCAAAAGAATTAAATCGATAAGTACATGTTCTAACCCTAACCCTAATCAAATACAAACCAAACCCTAACCCTAATCAAACACAAACCAAACCCTAACCCTAATCGGCGACACGTGTTTGCGAGAGGGAGAGGGCTTCCTCGGCAACGCGTGTTTGCGAGAGGGAGAGGGTGTTGGCGACGCGTGTTTGCGAGAGGGAGAGGGTGTCGGCGACGCGTGTTTGCGAGAGGGAGATGGTGTCGGCGACGCTAGTTTGCGAGAGGGAGAGCAGGTGTGGCGACGCGTGTTTGCGAGAGAGGAGAGGAGTGTCGGCGACGCGTGTTTGCGAGAGGGAGATGGTGTCGGCGACGCGTGTTTGCGAGAGGGAGAGTGTGTCGGCGACGCGTGTTTGCGAGAGAGAGAGAGAGGGTGTCGGCGACGCTAGTTTGCGAGAGAGAGAGGGTGTCGGTTTGCGAGAGAGAGAGGGTGTCGGTTTGCGAGAGAGAGAGGGCGTCGGCGACGCTAGTTTGCGAGAGAGAGAGGGTGTCGGTTTGCGAGAGAGGGTGTCGGTGTCGGTGGAGAGAGGGTGTCGGCACAAACTAAACCCATAAAGCAAATACATATACTAAAAAACCGTAAATACATATACTAAACATTTTTCTAAACTAAACATTTTTCAACCTAAAACTAATCAATTACATACTAACTAATTACATACTAACTAAACTAACTAATTACATTACATACTAAACTAACTAAACTAACTAATTACATACTAACTAAACTAACTAATTACATACTAACTAATTACATACTAACTAATTACATACTAACTAAACTAATTACATACTAACTAAACTAAAACTATACTAACTAACTAACTAACTAACTACAAACTAACTACTAACTACTAAAATTAACTAAAATTACATAAAACAAATTAACTAAAAACTAAAAAATTAAAAAAAATGGCGAAGAACGTGCAAGGCGGCGGCGGCGTGTGCGCGGCAGCGCGGGAGGACTACCTGAGAGGTCGACGCGAGAGCGGGGCGCCAGAGGAGGAGGAGTCGAGCGGCGCGGCGGCGCCGGAGGAGGTCGACGCAGGCCGGCGGCGCGGCAGAGGAGGAGGTCGAGCGGCGCGGCGGCGTCGGAGGTCGAGGCGGCGCACAACAGAGGAGGAGCGCGGCGGCGCGGCAGAGGAGGTCGAGGCGGCGCGTCGGAGGACGAGGAACGGGACGGCGGCGGCGGCGAATTTGGGCAGCCTGGCGGCGCAAATTCGTCTAAGTGTTGGCCTCCAGGAGTCGCGGGTGGCGGCTCCGCCCGCGACGGCCCCTCTTATACCTACCCCCCTTTTGTCGCGGGTGGGGGCTTGACCCGCGACAAAAGACCTCTTTTGTCGCGGGTCAAGCCCCCACCCGCGACACAAGGGGGGTCTTTTGTCGCGGGGCAAGCCCCCCCCCGCGACAAACGGCCTTGGGGGCTGATCCGCGGCCCAGCCCATCCAACGGCTCTGGCCGTTTGAATCCAACGGCCTAGAGCCGTTGGATGGGCTGTGCCACGGATCAGCCCAACTAGAGGCCTCTTCACCCTTTATTTTTTGTATTTTAAATTAAAAAAAACTATTATTTCAATAACTTTTGAATGGTAACTCAAATACAAATGTTTTATATATGAATATTGATCAGAAAAAGGTAATGAACATGAATATGACATCCATATACCTTTTTGCATCTCGCGTCATATGAAACGTTGATAGTCGGGTATGTTTCACCCCTGTGCACCGCCGCCGTGCCACACGTGTCGCGTCCCCGTGCCACGTGTCGCGTCCCGTCGACGCCGTCGTGCGACGTGTGGCCACCGCTTCCACGTGCCTCACCCGCCGACGCCGTCGTGCGACGTGTGGCCACCGCTTCCACGTGCCTCACCCGTCGACGCCGGCGTGCGACGTGTGTAGCCGTGGCTTACACGTGCCATGCCCCGCGTGCGCTATATATAGCGACGACTGCGGGTGCAACCACACGTCGCCACCGCCTCCTCAGCTCATTCATCTCCGGGATGCCTCCACGTCGTCGAGGGGCGTCCGGTTTCCGTGGCGTTCGAGTGCGTCCGAGCGGTAGGTTCAACGCCGAGATACGCGCCGGTGGCTTCCGCCTCACCCTCGGCACGTACAACACGCCGGAGCTGGCGGCGCGCGCTTACGACGCGGCGGCGTGGCGTTTTCGGCGGCCACGGCGCGACATGAACTTCCCGGATGTTGAATCGCTAGAGGAGGCAGAGTTCCTCGCGCCACCGCCGTGCCTCGTTGACGACGAGGACCGTCGACGGCACCGCCAGGTGCAGCGCAGGATCGCCATCGCCGAGCACGACGAGCCGTTGATGCGCCAGTGGAGGGCGCAGTTCCCCAACGACATCGAGAACACCGACGCGTTCTTCGCTATCCTTAGGGCACAACACAGGTCCAACAGGCGCCACCGTCGGGCAGTCGCCAACTTCGAGCTCGAGAACCCGAATACAACTTGGACCGAAGACGACCCTCGGTGGGATGACATTTGGACGGAGACAACCTCCGACGACGACTGAGACTAGACTAGTAATTTATCTATTTTATTGTAATTTCAATAAAGTCGTTGTCGGTTCTATTAGTTTAAATTTAGTTTATAAAGTCGTTGACGGTTGTTTGTTCAATAAAGTGGTTGACACGAAATTTATTACGACTGAACTGAAATTAAAGTACAGAGCTCAACTGAAAATTAAGATACATGGCCAGATTCGAATGTTGGAGCCATTCAATCATAGTCGTGCCTAGCCCTATAATACTCGCCACTGTAGTCATCATAGTCGCCGACGTCATCGTCGCTAGCATCGGGGTCGCGGTTGTCCAACCTCGGCGGGTGAGCACGCGTGGGCTGGGATTGAGGGTAGCGCAGGCGGGGGCCACGATAGGCCAGGACGCTCTGGAGAGTCCGGCCGCGCCACCACATCCGACGGCCGGCCTCGTTGAAGTTCGAAGGAGGCGGGCCGTCCTCCTCGTACCTGGCAACCGCCCTCTCACGCCGATTGATGAAGAAGCTGTCCCAAGTCGGGCTGTAGTCGGGATGCCACTGGGGATTCCTCCGCTGCTCAGGCGTGAGCTCGAAATAGTAGTGGTTCGTGATGGCCATCTCGCGTGGCACACCAAGAGGGATAGGAGGGACCGGTACGCCTCCGACGCTCAGCAACCAGCCGGTCGGGACGCGGTAGCCGGGCGGGCAGGGGTAGTTCGAGGCGCAAAGCGCCTCCGCCTCCCGGGGTGTTAGACATACGATGGAAGCCATGGGAGAGAGTGATGAGGTTTGCAGATATGAGTCCAAGCCTACATATATATAGTGGAAAAATGGCGGGAATGCGGGAAGAAAATAGGCGGGAACGAAGTGGCGCGCGAAACTTTCATCCCGGGTGGAGGCTCAAACCGCGACAAAAGACTGGGGGAGGCTTATCTAGGAGGGCCTTTTGTCACGGTTGGTGGCTGCAACCGCGACTAAAGCTGTCGGCAGGATAATAAGTATGTGTCGGTAACCTTTTGTCACGGTTGGTGGCTGCAACCGCGACAAAAGACTGGGGGAGGCTTATCTAGGAGGGCCTTTTGTCACGGTTGGTGGCTGCAACCGCGACTAAAGCTGTCGGCAGGATAATAAGGATGTGTCGGTAACCTTTTGTCACGGTTGGTGGCTGCAACCGCGACTAAAGCTGTCGGCAGGATAAGGATGTGTCGGTAACCTTTTGTCACGGTTGGTGGCTGCAACCGCGACTAAAGGTGTCGGTAGGATAAGGACGCGTGGGTGGACGCACTGCTCGATGAGATAAAGCATGTAGCGCACGACGGCCTGTCGAAGGAATAAGACAAAGTAGAAGCGGTGCCGTGCCTATAAAAGGAGCATCGATACGCCTTGCCAAGCAGATCAACAAGCCAAGCACAGTTTCATTCCCATGGATGAAGGAAAGGGTTGGGAAATCTCCCGTGGCGCAGCTTCTCGAAGATGTCGTTGGTGCACACGCCCTACGGCATCTTCGGAAGCTGCTCCTCGGAAAAATTTCCATGCAAGCCCGTGAAAGACTCCGTCTCCTCTAACAGTGTTGGGGAAAGGGTTCTCATTATTACATAAATGTAGAGATTGTCTTGGGAACTATATATGAAGAATACATTATTACATCGCCATCTAGTGTTGTGATCTTCTACGCCGTAGCCATGGAGAATCTTCATCATTTAGCAAGATGCTTGGGTCAATTTTCACCGTGAAGGGCGGAATTTCTTTAAACTTATTATAATGTTCTGACATGTCTGTCTTGTCATCCACTCCCACGATGTTTCTTTTCCCCGAAAGAACTATGTGGCGCTTTGGCTCCTCGGTTGATGTATTCTTTTGTTGATTTCTTTTTCTTGATTTGCTAGACATGTCCTTCACGTAGAAAACTTGAGCCACCTCGCTGGCTAGGACAAAAGGCTCATCCAGGTACGCAAGATTGTTGGGATCCACTGTTATCATACCGTACTTATCGTCAATATGTATAGCGCTGAGCTTCACCCATTTGCACCGAAACAAAGGGACCTTAAAAGTGGGACCATAGTCAAGTTCCCATATCTCCTCTATGTATCCATAATATGTGGTGGTCTGCCCATTCTCGTCTGTTGCATCGAAGCGGACACCGCTATTTTGGTTGGTGCTCTTTTTATCTTGGTCGATCGTGTAAAATGTATTCCCATTTATCTCGTACCCTTGGAATGTACATATGTTTGAAGATGGTAACCTGGCCAACAAGTACAGCTGCTCCACCGCAGATGGGTCATTAATGAGATGTCTTTGCAACCAACTGCCGAAGGTATTCATGTGTTGACGTGTAATCAAGGACTCGGGCTGGCCCGGGTTTATTTCTCGTAAAACATTCTTATGTTTCTCGATGTACGGAGCCACCAAGCTGGAATTGTATAGAACTGTGTAGTGTGCTTGATTGAAAGAAATCTTGTCCCTCCACACCGTTGCTTTCCTTCCTAGTGTGCCTTTTCCAGTCAGCCTCCCCTCATACCGAGATTCAGGAACACCAATCGGCTTAAGGTCAGGAAGAAAGTCAACACAAAACTCAATGACCTCCTCAATTCCGTAGCCCTTTGAGATACTTCCTTCCGGCCTAGCTCGGTTATGAACATATTTCTTTAAGACTCCCATGAACCTCTCGAAGGGGAACATATTGTGTAGAAATACAGGACCGAGAATTCTAATCTCTTCAACTAGGTGAACGAGGAGGTGCGTCATAATATTGAAGAAGGATGGTGGGAACAACAACTCGAAGCTGACAAGACATTGGACCACATCTTCCTGTAATCCTGACAAAGTTTCTGGATCCATTACCTTCTGAGAAATTGCGTTCAGGAATGCACATATCTTCACAATGGCTAGTCGAACATTTTCTGGTAGAAGTCCCCTCAATGCAATCGGAAGCAATTGTGTCATAAGCACGTGACAGTCATGGGACTTCAGGTTCTGGAATTTTTTCTCCTTCATATTTACTATCCCCTTTATATTCGACGAGAAACCAGACGGAACCTTGATACTGAATAGGGCTTCAAAAAAGATCTCCTTCTCTTGTTTGGTAAGAGCATAGCTGGCAGGCCCTACAAACTGCCTGGATGATTGCCGTTTCGTCCTTTATGAAGTTCCTGGTCCTCCCGTGCTTCTGTTGTATCTTTTGTCTTTCCATACACGCCGTAAAACCTAGAATATTCACACAAAGATTCTTGGTCAGGTGCATCACGTCGATTGCAGAGCGGACTTCCAGGACTTTCCAATATTCTAGCTCCCAGAAAATAGATTTCTTCTTCCACATGGGCGCGTGTCCGTCATCGTCTTTCGGAACAGGTCGACTGCCTGGACCCTTTCCAAAGATAACATTTAAATCCTTGACCATGTCAAATATATCAGCACCACTACGGGGGACAGGCTTCGGACGGCGGTCTGCCTCGCCATCGAAATGCTTGCCTTTTTTCCTTAAGGGATGCTTGCGCGGAAGGAAACGACGATTGAACGGGTACACAACTTTTCTGCTTTTTCCCAAATATTTACTTTCAGTCTCATCTAAACAGTGTGTGCATGCATTGTATCCTTTGTTCGTCTGTCCTGAAATGTTACTGAGAGCAGGCCAATCATTGATGGTTACGAATAGCAACGCTCGTAGGTCAAATTCTTGCTCCGTGTGCTCATCCCACACACGTACACCTGGTTTGGCCCACAACTCCAAAAGTTCATCGACTAATGGCCTTAGGTACACATCAATGTCGTTGCCCGGTTGCTTTGGGCCTTGGATAAGCACTGGCATCATAATGAACTTCCGCTTCATGCACAACCAAGGAGGAAGGTTGTAGATACATAGAGTCACGGGCCAGGTGCTGTGACTGCAGCTCTGCTCCCCAAAAGGATTCATGCCATCTGTACTTAGACCAAAGTATAAGTTCCTTGCCTCACCTGCAAAATCCGGAAACTCTCTCCCGATGTTTCTCCACTGCCGACCATCAGCGGGGTGCCTCAACATCGCGTCTTTCTTACGTTCTTCCATGTGCCATCGCAACAACTTGGCATGCTCTTTTGTTTCTGAACAAACGTTTCAACCGTGGTATTATTGGAGCATACCACATCACCTTCGCAGGAACCCTCTTCCTGGGTGGCTCGCCCTCAACATCACCAGGGTCATCTTTTCTGATCTTATATCGCAATGCACCACATATCGGGCATTTATTCAAATTCTCGTACTTCTCACCGCGGTAGAGGATACAGTCATTAATGCATGCATGTATCTTCTGCACATCTAATCCTAGAGGGTAGACAAGCTTCTTTGCTTCATATGTACTGACGGGCAATTCATTATTTCTTGGAAACAGCTTCTTTAATATTATCATCAATTTCTCAAATCCCGAGTCACCCCCACCCACCTCTGCCTTCCCTTTCAGCCATTCCCCTCTGCTACCCAGCTTTCTATGCCCCACTTCACAACCGGGGGACAACAATTTGTGGTGGTCCTCTAACATCTTGTCGAACCGCAACCTCTCCTTATCCGTGTCACGCCTCTTCTTGCATCAGTAAATGGCCCGACGAAGATCATCATCAACAGGATCATCTGATGCCTGTTCTTCACCTCCTTCTTCTTCATTGTCGTCCATTGCGGTATCAAAGCATTCAGAGAACATAGATCGGTACTTCTCATCATTATCTTCTTCCTCATCGCCGTCTTCCATCATAACCCCTTCTTCTCCGTGCTTGGTCCAAACATTATAGCTGGACATGAACCCAAACCGAAGCAGGTGGCTCTTAATATCTCTTGAGCAAGAGTAATCCTTCTCGTTCTTACATTTTAGACATGGACAGCTCATAAAACCTTGCTTCGACTTGTTGGCCTCGGCCACAAGCAGGAAAGAATTCACGCCCTCTCTGAAAGCGGGATCACATCGGTTACCGTACATCCATGGATGACTCATCTGCATCATAAGTACAATTATATATGTATCAGATGCAATCACCTTGCTAAAATTAGTATTGTACGGACTATGCATATATATATAGTCGAGAAAATAGTTGCTAACCTTTTAGGATCAAAAAGAGGAGAAATCTTATCAAATAAAACCAAGTGGCATCCCTCTCACAAGCATTCCATCAAACACCTCTTGTGCATATGTAGAAAAAATGAGCTAGCATACACCTCCACCTTCACCACCAAGGAAAAAATAAGGTGGGGGGTGGCTGGCTGCTTCTATATATATAGGGGGGACATTTTGTCGCGGGCCGTATTACGACCCGCGACAAAAGGGGTGGCCACGTCGCTCCTACCCCTTTTGTCGCGGGTCGTAATACGGCCCGCGACAAAAGGCCGCGACAAAAGCCTCTGCGCGCTCCACATGGTTTCGGGGCGACGTGGCCAGGCCATTTGTCGCGGGTGCAGGCGCGCCCGCGACAAAAGGCTCCCACGGAAGCCCTGTTTTCCACTAGTGTTTGTTGGGCTTGGGTTAGTGTAGGCTTGACCATGTTGTTGTATGTTTCCTACAAACTGAACACGCTCTCTTCTTAATTAATTGATGAGCCAAAGTTTTTTTTACTCCATTAGAAAAACACAGTCACACACAATTAATGAATCAAACTAATTAGCAAAAACAGTTTTAGTCGGAAAAAAAAGTCCCTTGAATCCCATACCGAGCACAACCCGGTAATCCGTCACGGAACGGAAGGCAAACATGTTTTCTTTTTCACGGAAGGCAAACATGTTTACAATACGGATTGATCAGGAGTCAAACTTTTTTTTTTATAGAAACGACAGGAGTCAAACTCCGAGCTGTATATACATATCGCGTGAGAGCATGTCTAGTAGAACCCTTAAAACTGTAAAAGTTTTCTAGGATTTACAGGCCGAGATTTGCAAGTTTTGGACACATTTACAGGTTGAAAAACAGGGGCAAAGAATAGAACCCCTAAACCCAACCCGTGTAACAGAATATTCCGTTTTAGGGGTTTGAGGGTTTAGGGGTTCTATTCTTTGCCTCAACCCCAACCTCTAAACCTGTCACATATTCATCACAATATGACACAAAAACACAATGAATCATCAAACATACTACAAAAGTAATAATCATGGATGCATGGTTTAGTAGTTTTTACATCACATAATCATCATCTTGCCCATCTCATTGGCACCATCACCAAAAAATTACACGTCGGTGCCATATGCTAGGCCACTCCACCACCATCAAACCCCACCATCATGCGAGTTGTCGACACCGCCATCGCTCATGGTAGTGTCAACTACAAAGGTAGAGGAGGACCCTCGGAACATCCTCTTCCTCTCGGCGATGTCCTCCTTGTACTCCTTCCACCATTGCAATTGCTCTTCATCCATGTCTTTTTTGCGGGCTGCCTCCTCACGCTTTGCTTCAATGTGTGCAAGCTTGACCACCTTCTTTTGCTCGGTGATGAGAAGCTTTGTCTCCAACGTCTTGGTTGCCAAAGCCTCTCTTGCCTTCATCATATGATCCATCTTCTCCCTTAGGCTAGCCGCCTCTCCTTCCATCTTCACCCTAAGCTTGGCCTTCTTGGTTCCCTCGGGCTTGTTCAAGTTCCTCTCCTCAACATCCGGATCATCCATGTCAAGCATTGCGGACTTCTTCGGTGCGGTTTCATCATCTCTCAACTTCCACTTGTCATATGTTTGAAGAATTGACCAAACATGCTTGAATGGGAATTCTTTGCCCTTGGAGCCGGCCATCTCCTTGTACCTCAAGCCGGCAATCTTCTCCTACAAACCAAGCAACACACACAACACACATGAGAGAAACCATACAACACACATGAGAGAAACCATACAACACACATGAGAGAAACCATACGATGTGAGGTTTGCAAACTTACATAGTCACTCTCCACGGTGCCACTCGGCGGCGCATCCATCACTTGGTCCATGGCGGCACTCCAACGCGCACATGCCGGCTTCATCAAGTCCCACCGGCCTTGAAGCGACCGGAATGAGCGAGAGGCGAACCCACTCCTCTTCGGCTTCATCTTAAGGTAGGCGTCCTCGATGCGCTGCCAATACCGTTTACCGGTTTGGTCGGTACCGGTGCCCGCATCCAACCCCACCGACGCCCAAGCTCGAACCAAGAGTATATCTTCCGCGTCGGTGTAGTTCGACGAGCGGACGGGGGGGCGAGCAACGGCGGTGAACGCCTCCTCTTGTATCTCTGTGATGTCTTCATCATCATCATCCTCCTCCTCCTCATCTCCTCCCTCCGCATCCTCTCCTCCCTCCAAATCATCATCCCTATAGGGATCAAGCGGTGGAGCGTTGATGTCCACCTCCACCTCATTGAGCATGTCCATGAAGGACACGGCGGCCGGGGCGGGCGGCACGGCGGCCGGGGCGGGCGGCACGACGGCGGCCGGGGCGGGCGGCACGGCGGCGGCCGGGGTGGCCATTTCATCGAACACCTCCGGGCGGCCGGGGCGGGCGGCACGGCGGCGGCCACCGGCAGCTTCGCCGGGGCCCTCCTCTTGGCCACGGCCTTCCTCGGCGCCGGGGAGGAAGCCGCCTTGGCCTTGGCAGCACGAGGACCACCGGAGGACACCTTCGCCCGTGCCCGGGGAGGTGCGGGTGGTGCGGCCGGTGCGGGGGCGGGGCGGGAGCGACGGCCGGTGCGGGGGCGACGGCCGGCACGAGGTGATGCCCCGCACGCCGCCGCTTCGCGCCGACGTGGGTCGCAGCGACCACGGCGGCGACGTGCGGGTGGGCGGCCGGTGCGGGGGTGGGGACGGGAGCGACGGGCGGCGGGGCGGGCGGCGGGCCGAGGGGCCGTCGGCGGCGCTGCCACGGCGGCACGGGCGGGGCGGGAGGCGGGGCGCGGGGCGGGGCGGGGAGGCGTCCATGGCGGCGGCGGCCGGTGCGCGGGGGCGGGGGCGGGGCGACGGGCGGCGGTGGCGGGTGGGTGGGATTGGGAAATTTCCCTCCCGCCCGAAACGAAATGGATATGCAGTTTAGAGGGTCAACCCCTCTCCAACCCGGTTTTGTACAGGCCAAGAATAGATTCCCAGGTCGGACCTGGGAAATTTTTTACAGTTTTACAGTTTTAGGGGCTCTAGTCTTTGCGATTTTTTCGTCAAAAACTGTAAAAAAGCGGTTATTTTTACAGATTTAGGGGTTTAGGGGCTCTACTAGACATGCTCTCGGTCTTTCAACAAGATCAACTTATCAACACAAAATAAGATCGCCTTCTAAGCGCATCGTTTAGCCTGATTGATCGCGCGCCTGATCGATTTATATTCGTTGTGACGTGCGTGCGTTGGTTCTAGCAGCTGACGCCATGGCAGAGCGATGCCCGGTGCTCCCCGACGATGTCATCGAGGACATCTTGGCACGACTGCCGGCCAAGACGGTGCTCAGGTGCCAATGCCTCTCCCACGCCTGGGCCGCCACGCTCTCCTCGGATGACTTCGTCGACCGCCACCACCGTCTCGCCAATCTCCACGGCGCCGGCGGGCCCAGGATCCTCGTCCTGCAGGACTCGCGACCTGGCTACGGCGCACGACAGGAGATGCACGGGTGGTCGCCGGACCACCCGGCCGGCGCCATGCTCATGGAGGTCCCCCGCCCTCTCTCGCTTGGCCACCGCTGTCCGCCGCGCGACTGTGAGCTCAGGAACGACATGGACAAGCTAGTGCCGCGCCTCGCCACGCAGCAGTGCCGTGGCCTCGTCGTCCTCGAAGCCACGCGCGCAGGGACGTACTACGTGTTCAACCCATCCACGCGCCAAATGGCTGCCCTCCCCGAAGGCCGAGCCACGGGCTGCCGACATGTCAAAGAGGCTTACCATAAGTATGCGAGCTTAGGGATCGGATACGATGCGCTCACCAGGAAACACAAGGTTGTACGCATCTACTACCGCGGTTCTGCCAAGAAGCTTCCCGAATCTGCTGGATGTGAGGTCTATGTGGTCAACTCCGAGGGCGGTCTCTGGAGGCCATCAAACAGCGGTGTAAAGGAGAAACCTGGAGGTTGGGTGATCCAAAACAAAACGAGTGTATTTACGCAAGGGCACGTGCACTGGTTGGCCAAGCGCAGGCTCGACTCCCCGTCGGAAGAGATGTTCATCCTCTCCTTCTCTCTCAGAAGCGAGTCGTTTGGGACCGTGCCGCTCCCCCTCGGCCCACAGAGAAGTAGTCCTATCAAGCACCATTTGACGGAGCTCGGTGGACGCGGCCTATGCCTCTTCACGAATGAACTAGACAACAACTGGTCAACTCGAAACATGCATGTCTGGCTATTTCGCGGACATGAAGCATGCACGTGGGATCTACATAGTCGAATTGACCTGACGACGTTGCCGCCCGAGGCTGCTAAGTTCATGCGCAACGGGGAAGGAATCATCCCACTCGCCTTGGTTGACAACGGTCATCGCATTCTCCTCATACAACCACACGTCAGATGGACGAGAAGCCGTAGACCTAGCTTTCAGATGTGCAAGTACACACACATGACGGGCGATGTGGAGAACGTCCTAGACCACCCTGGCTTATTCTCTAACAACAGAAGAATGGTCTTAGAGCACGCCACAGTGTACGAGGAAAGCATTGCCAACCCCGGACAGCCGCATGAGGACATCATCTTTGCCATGTCGTTAGTGCTACGAGAACTGTCGAGATACACCCTTGCCAGGCTCAAACTTGTTTGCCGGAGCTGGCGCGCCATGATCGAGAGCCAGGACTTCGATGAAACACGTAACAAGACCCCTTTTGGTTACATGTTCTAACGGTGCAAATAAGTTCAGTACTAGCTGATGATGAAGAGTTTTTTACTCGTCAGTACTATGTCGAAACTGAAGACCAATCAGCATATTTATGTTTATGCCATTAGATTTTTATTTTTATGAATGAACTTTGGGGGTACATGCCTAGATCTGAGTTCGCAACGGATCATTTAATGTTACACAAGAGATGCTAGATGACTGGTCTTTTTATAGCTATGGCGCTCGTGGAGCTCATTGTGCTCAAGATCGGCACATATATATGCTTAGATCGTGCTCAAGATTGTCACTTGTATCAATCATGCATTACTTCACATGTGCACACCCAGACAGAGATGTGTGTGCAGGTTGCTAGACAAAGGTGCTCTACAACCAGCTGCCAACGGCACCGGAGCGGAGAGCGTTGGTTTCTGCTCAAACTCGGCGGCGCTTGCCCTGCCTACCTGAGAGGGATTACGCGTACTTGATCGCCTGGGAAATCTACATCTATGATGTTTGAATCAATTAGCTAAGGACTTCACTTTGTATACTTTGCTGTTCCATGGGTCCGCTCATTGATCATCTCGATATTTAGAAAGAAATATAGATATAAGTTAAACTGAAGGCTCGAAGACCAACTTTGAATTAACAAATCCATCAGTTTAGAATCTGCGGCGACCTTTCCTTGCTAGGCGTGCATGGCCCTTCGTGTGCTTCTGGACGGCCGCACCAACATTCCCATGCTGCTGGGCGCGCAGCGGCGTTGGCATGCATGCTTCCGGACGACCGCGGCGGCCTGACTGGCGTGGGCGCCGGCCTTCCCAGGCTTGCCGATGGTGGAGGCCTCAGGCCTCCCGGTGGTGCTAGACGAGCACGTGGGCCTGCATGGTTCTGCCGGCGGCAGCGACAACAATGATGTGCAGGGCGAGCGTGGAGGTCTTCTTGTGGCGCCGGACAAAAAGGTCCAGATTACCATATGCAGGAACTGTTAGGATGATCTCCTCGCGTCCGAGCCCAACGGCTCGAACTCGGACCCTTGACCTCGTCCGCGCCCTGATCGGGGGCGCCCAACCACATCTGGTTGGTGGGCCCCTGTCGCCTGTGCTATAAATACAGTGGTGGGGGCGGTGGCACAGATCACGAGGTTGACCGGAGTGCCACTCGCCCCACCAACACACCTACCGATCTAGGTTCAGCACAGTGCCGACGGGAAGCTCCGCCGCCACCACTCCCTCACCGATCCGCCGCCGTCACCACGTCAAGGTCGACGGGTTCGTTCTTCTCGCAGCAATAAGGTAAACATCACAGCAGTCTTGGTATCTCTCCCTCCCTCTCACAGTACATGAATACAATTCGTTACAGAGATATGGTTACTACCGATTAAGATCTAGGCTAGCCGATCTAGCAATATCAACATTGGTATCATAGCTTCCTAGTTCTAGATGTTTTTCGGGTAGATCGAAACAGCAAACCTTAGATCAGCCAACCGGCCGACGCCCTCGGGCTCGCCGGCAAAGTATGCGCCGCCGCAGGGCCGCGCCGTTCCTCTCGATCCAGGTGCGCATCGGCAAGCCGAGGCACCTCGAAGAAGAACCACCTCACCTCCACGTGCTGCTGCGGCGGCTGTGCGAGATGGGGCAAAGAACATCTTACCAAAAGGGGCAGTGGGGCTGCGCGCCGCCACCGCCGAAAGACACCGGCTGCTGCCGGCAAAGAAAAGCGCCGCCTCTGCGCCGCTTGACGGCAACGCGCCCACCCTCGGGTGCACGCGCCGCCGCCAAGAGGTACAGGGGGGAGCCGCCGTGCCTTCTCTCCGCCGTTGGCCGTTTGAGGTTATGGTGGTGGAAGTAGAGAGAAAAGAAAGGGCAGGGGACTTGTCCCCGGCCAGCTGCTGCTGGCGCGGGCGAACGGCCAACCCCAGCCGCCACGGGCGAGAGAACCATGACGGGATCTGGTGAGGAAGGAAGGAGAGTCGGAGGCCGCCGTGGTGCTGCTCGGCAGGCCGCCGGCGGCGCGCCGCCACGGCCATCTCGGCCTCACAGAGCAGCCGCCACGGGCAGTGAAAGAAAGTGGAGAGGGGGCAAATGGTTAGGGTTTTTCAGAGGGGGCCGGTCCGGTGGGAGTTTTGTTCTCCCGAAACGAGAGGACGGCCGTCGGATCGAGATGGGCGGCTGGGATTGAAACCCTAACCGCGTCTCCTGGCAGGCCGCGTCGGCGCCGCGTCCAGGCAGCGGGCGGGCGCTGGCAGGCCGCCGCGTGGGCTCCGTGGCCGGGCCACGTCGGCGCCGTGGGCGCGCCGCGTGGGCTGCGGCGCCAGGCCGCGGGCGGGCCGTTCGCAGGCCGCGTTGACAGGCCCAGCGTGGGCGCGCCGTTGCTGGGCGCTGCTCAGCGCGTGGGCGATGCTAGCCGCACAGCGTGGGCACCGCGTGATGGGCCGCATGGGCCGCGGGCCGCGCTGTGCAGTATAGCAGTTTTATACAGTTTTCTTAATTACAGAGGCGTTTTTAGGCAGTTTTGGGTCTTTTTTGGCCAAAATTTTGTCTAGTTTTTTCTGAATAAATAGGACCAACGAAATATTTTTTCAGAAATTTAAAAGTAAAGGAAATGCCTCTGAAAGTTTAAAAGTTAAAAGTTTAATCCACAGTTTCCGCTGCATATAGTAAAAGAAGCATTTTTGTCAAGTTTTTTTTCCTGAGCAAATTGAACCAACGAGATATTTGTTTTTTGGAAATTAAAAGGTAACATAGATGCTTCTGAAAAGTTTAAAGTTTAAAGTTTGACTTCAAAGTTTCCGCTGCAAATAGTTAAGGTGCATTTTCAATTTAAAAAATGCAAAAGTGATGATTAAAATTTAAAAAGTTGCTTAAAAGTGATTGTTGAAACAATTATGATATGTCATTTTATGACCAACGTTATTGATGGCATGATCATGTTTTGTTGCAATAATATTTGCAAAAGTGACAGTTAAAATGTTAAAGAGATGATTAAAGAGATTATCGTGACAATTATGGTTCTGTTATTTTTTAACCAACGTTATTAATGACATGATCATGATCTGTTGCAATAAGAAGTGCATTTATCTCTATTTCTGCCCAACGGTGACATAGTTATAATTGCACAAACAGTTGTATGTTCTAATTTTGACCAACGTTGGATTATTGCATGCAATTGTTGTTATGATCTCATTTCATTGTGGTTTAAAGGAGGGTACTACATGATAAGTTGCATCAAGGATGTTCCAACCCTCAAAGGTGACAACTACACTGAATGGAGAAAAGAAGGTCGATTTGTGCTGAGGTGGACTGGGTTCCCACAGCCGGTCAGACCAAAAGATCCAGTCAGAAATGACAAGGATGATGATGCTGCATGGCAGTATAAAAGGTGGCTAAGTGCCATTTATAAAGAATACAATTGAGAACGCTATTGTGAGCTCAATTGCAGAGTATGCTTCCGTAAGGAAGTATATTGAAAGAATAAAGAGCTAGTTCACTGGTTCTTCAAAGATATGTGCAACCCAGCTGCTGAAGCAACTGGTGACAGAAAAGTACACATGGACATGAAGGACATGGCAAGTGTGTCATATGTTGTAATAATGCTTATGTGGGTGTTGTCTGTGTGTAATGTGAGTGAAAGAATGTTGTCCGCGTCGGATAAAGAACAAAAGAAAAGAAAAAGAACTGATGAATCATCGAAATTATGGCACTGTCGCTTAGGCCATATTTCGAGGGGGAGAATAGAAAGACTCGTTAAAATGATATTCTTCCTCCATTAGAATTCTCAGACATAGAACAGTGCATCGATTGCGTTAAAGAAAAATTTGTAAAGCAAATAGAAAAAGGGTGCAAATCGATGCACATCAACACTAGAAATAATTCACACCGAGATATGTGGATCATTTCATGTGAGAAGCGTTGGATAAATTCAAAATATTCAAAGCTGATAAAAGAATAAAGATAGTCAGGTCTGATCGTGGAGGGGAGTACCACGGTCGACATACTCCATATGGCCAAGTCCCTGGACCTTTTGCAAGGTTCCTACAGGAGACTGGAATAGTCGCCCAGTACTCGATGCCGGGCGAACCTCAGCAGAATGGGGTAGCTGAAAGGCGCAACCGTACCCTTATGGATATGGTGCGCAGTATGATGAGCTATTCCACCCTACCATTGGGATTGTGGATTGAGGCGTTAAAACCCGCTATTCACATTCTAAACAGAGTACCAAGCAAATCGGTGCCCAAAACGCCGTATGAGCTATGGACAGGGAGAGTGCCTTCTCTAAACCACGTGAAAGTGTGGGGGAGCCCTGCTGAGGCTAAAGTATTCAATCCAAATATCGCAAAGTTAGATACCAAAACAGTCAGCTGCCATTTTATTGGCTATCCTGAAAAGTCAAAAGGTTATCGTTTCTACTGTCCAAAGAAATACACAAAGTTTGTGGAAACGAGACATGTTGTCTTCTTAGAGGACGAAATGATGAGGGGGAGCATGGTAGCTCGGAAAATTTATCTTGAGGAGAAGAGGGTGCATGCACCTAATCCGATGACTCAGGAGCCATTTTTTGCGCTACCATGTGCACCTGTATCGACGATCCCTGCGATTGTGGTGCAAGCGCATGTTGTAACTCCACCCATGACAACGATGAGTGAAAATTCGGAACCTGTCCGTCAGGAGCTGAATGAACCATATGTTGAGCATGAAAGGGAGCAACAACAACCACCTCTAGAGGCAAAAGGATTTACACAGAGAGAAGGGATAGATTAAAATGAGACATTTTCTCCGGTCTCATGTAAGGATTCCTTCAGAATCATCATGGCACTAGTTGCACATTTTGATTTAAAGTTGCATCAATTGGATGTAAAGACAACATTTCTAAACGGGGATTTAGAAGAAAATGTCTACATGAAACAACCCAAGGGTTTTATCATGGAAGGCAAGGAAGAAATGAGATGCCACCTAAAGAAATCCATTTATGGATTAAAGCAAGCCTCCAGACAGTGGTATCTAAAGTTCAATGAGACAATTAAGAGATTTGGATTTAAAGAAAATATTGAGGATAATTGCGTTTATGCAAAGTTTAAAAGTGGGAAATATATTTTCCTAATCTTGTATGTGGATGATATTCTGCTTGCCAGCAGTGATGTTAGTCTACTGCAAGAGACAAAGAAGTTCTTGTCCTCAAATTTTGATATGAAAGATCTTGGTGAAGTGTCATATGTTTTGGGCATATAAATTCACCGAGATAGAAACAATGGAGTATTAGGACTATCGCAAAAGGCTTATTTAGAAAAGATTCTAAGTAAGTATAATATGCATAAGTGCAGTGCCACACCTGCCCCTATAGTCAAGGGCGACAGTTTTGGGAAACATCAAAGTCCCCAAAATCAATACGAGCTCGATCAAATGAAAGCGGTTCCATATGCTTCGGCTATTGGAAGCCTACAGTATGCACAAGTGTGCACTCGCCCTGACTTAGCATTTATCACCGGAGTACTCGGTAGATATCAAGAAAATCCAGGTTTTGAACACTGGAAAATGGTAAAGAAGGCATTGCGTTATGTGAAAGGCACAAATAATTACATGCTAACATACAGAAGATCTGATTCCCTAGAAATAAAAGGGTATTCAGATGCAGATTTTGCGGGGGATAAAGATGATAGAAAATCCACATCTGGATAGGTATTCACCCTCGCAGGGGGAGCTATTTCGTGGAGAAGCTCCAAACAGACCATAGTTGCATATAAAGATGATAGAAAATCCACATCTGGATAGGTATTCACCCTCGCAGGGGGAGCTATTTCGTGGAGAAGCTCCAAACAGACCATAGTTGCATCATCCACGATGTATGCAGAATTTATAGCATGTTATGAAGCCACGGGGCAGGCATTATGGTTAAAGAAATTTATACCCGACTTGAAAGTGGTAGATTGTATTGACAAACCACTAAAGATGTACTGCGACAATGAGCCTGCAGTATTTTATGCTCACAACAACAAGTCGAGTACAGCTACGAAACCAATTGAGGTTAAGTATTATGTTGTGAAACACAAGGTCTAGGATCAAACTATAAGTCTCGAGCATATAAGGACAAAAGATATGCTTGCGGATCCACTAACGAAAGGCTTACCACCCAGCGTGTTCAAGGAGCACGTAGCCGGCATGGGTTTAAGGGAAAGTCTTACCTATCCTGGATCATAAGAGGCCCAAAAGTAAAAGAATTTGTTTCAGAACAGAGAAGTGCATTGTGGCTGTCCGATTCTATCGGCAATAGAGCTGTGACGAAGAAACATGCCCTATGTACTGATCCAAAATGAAACGAATAAAATGAAAGTATAAAGTTAAAAGAAAAGTTGAGATCAAGGGGGAGAATGTTAGGATGATCTCCTCGCGTCCGAGCCCAACGGCTCGAACTCGGACCCTTGACCTCGTCCGCGCCCTGATCGGGGGCGCCCAACCACATCTGGTTGGTGGGCCCCTGTCGCCTGTGCTATAAATACAGTGGTGGGGGCGGTGGCACAGATCACGAGGTTGACCGGAGTGCCACTCGCCCCACCAACACACCTACCGATCTAGGTTCAGCACAGTGCCGACGGGAAGCTCCGCCGCCACCACTCCCTCACCGATCCGCCGCCGTCACCACGTCAAGGTCGACGGGTTCGTTCTTCTCGCAGCAATAAGGTAAACATCACAGCAGTCTTGGTATCTCTCCCTCCCTCTCACAGTACATGAATACAATTCGTTACAGAGATATGGTTACTACCGATTAAGATCTAGGCTAGCCGATCTAGCAATATCAACAGGAACATGTACGAGAGAGAGAGGACACAATCGAGGAAGAGGGGGAGGAGGAGACAGCACGAGCGAGGTAGGGGGAGACCGGGCAAAGTACCACGGCCAGGTCTAGATAGCCCAAGGCAACCGCAGCCACTGGACTGGCTATCGAACACACCGCCGATGGAGGACGAGCCGCTCGATTCGCCCTGCAACACACCGTCAAAGCAGGGCACGTCGCTGGACTTTCCCCAGAACACGCCGTGTGCGCCCTGGCGCCACTCGTGTCAACATGTGATATGTCTAATCTTTTTTGTTGAACTGCTTGGTTCTGCATTTAGTTAGTTGCATGAAATTAATTAATTACCATTTATTATTAGCAATGACAATAAGAGATAATGCATTGTACCACTTACACGCACTGTCTTCTCTAGATTATGTGGACTGACAAGAGAAGTCGTGGCTTCCCTACCATTGTACATGCCCAACAGAGGCCACCGGTCAAATATTAAGGTGCATGGCTCTCCTTAATAAACATGCTGAAACTTTTACGCTCTAATCTAAGGAATGGAGGGAATATGTTGTTAAAACACAATCACGTAATACTATAAAAATAAAACACATTTAATTATAAGTAAAACCTAAAAACATACAAATAATGCCAACTCAATGGCAAATCTTTAAGTTTTTTTAAAAATCTAATGTAATTCAAACAATCAAGATGTTTGATTATTGCTTGATGCGCAACTCAGTCTTGATTATCTTTGTTGCTGGAAAATTCCTTTCGATTGTTGATGCCGCCACGGGTAAAATCAGTGTTATCTTAATGGGGGTGATAATATGGTCGGAGAAACTATGACGTGCCTTTTAAATATTTAGAAATCTGTAAAGTCTCCAATTCTACGAGTATGAAGGATAAGTAACTCGAGCTTATATTATGTGTACTAAGGTCCAGACAATGCCAAATCTCTCTGTAAAAGCTATGATATTTACATTGAATTTAGAATATGAGTCTATGTAAATAGTCTATGTTTCGGGTTTGTAATCGATTTTACACAGTGTTTATTGAAACAAGTATAACTTTCTCATACAAAGTCTCTCTTCGATGTATGACCACTCAATTTTTTCAGAAAAAACACACGCATCTAAGTGTATTAACCAAAAATAAATGTAGTGTATGACCACTCATACTAAGGTTGTGAACATCATTCAGAACCTTCTTCATGTGGCTCTCTTAAGCCGTGGATACAACTTTCCCCATTCTTCATGGGCTCAACCATCCGGTACGTTTAGAATGAACTCTGGCAGATAACCTTCCCAAACCATTACATGTTTGCGTGCATACATACCTGGATCATGCAAAATAGTGGGAGACTGCATCCATGACATGTCAATATTCTTGACCGATGGAGCAAGCAGATCTGGGAGCTAACAAGCATGATCTTCGGGGAGCTAACATGCATGATCTCCTATAGGCAACCAAGAACAATTCTAAGAATTGTACACTTACAAACAACCTCCACTAACGAGCTACACACATCTACCACAATCTTACATATCTAAGCTACAACATCAAGGACTAGAGGTTCCTTATAGTTAGAGGAATAACATTTAGCACCGAGGTCGGGGAAGAGGGAGAATCCGGCAGGACACACCAAACCCGTGATCAACGGAGGAGCCGACATGCCGTCACCAAGATGGAGGACCTAGTCGGTGAGGAAGCTCCCGCCATCTCCACTGATTTTGAACGATGGGGGAGCTCGAAGAGGGGGAAATGGTGGTCGCACATATAAGGGCGACATTTCGTGGGGAGGGGGTGGTGACCAAATTTGTCACGCCGCAATTTAATCGTTGCTGCCAAGCTCATGCCATCTCTCTCACTGGCTCAGCGAGGACACCACGTTGCCGATTTTCGTCGTGTCGAGGGTAGTTTCGCGAAAACGGATGATTTGGCCGTTCCTAGTGAGTCTGGCCTGCAACTACTTTAAAAATCATACAGGCCACAATGCGAAGCCAGGGATAGCATCTAATTAGACCGAAAACTGCTCGCCGAGGCCTAGCTGTGCTAATCATGCAAGCTACAAAATGTTGTGCTTCTTGAAGGTATTGCTTGGTACGCGACGTTTCAGAGTACTAGGAGTGTGGTGGGAATACTCCGGAGGACGCAGCGGCTACGAACACCTTCGTTTTCGTCGATCCGACCTTTTTAGCTTTCTTTATCTTATCTTTTTTTTTATTTTCTCTTGAACGCGATTGTATTGATGCTCTAGCAGTTGTACCATATCATTGCTATATTAAAATTACTGAATGAAAGGCTATTTCAAGAAGGATTCCTCTTTTCCAAAAAAAAAAGGGGCAGGATCGACGACAGCCTGGCCTCACCCAAAGGGACAACCGAGACCGTGTCGAGTTCTCCTTTTTCTTACCGAGTCGTTTTCGTAGAGGTTCAATTCTTTGACATGCCGCAGCTCTGTCTGAAAAAAAAAAACTGAACTCCAAACCGCAGCTGCTCTCGCCGCCGACGCCTGAGACCTCTGGCTCGCAACGTGTCCCTGTTTTCGTCTGCCACCTCTGGCTCGCGAGCTGCCGAAGACGCCGGGCCATCTCGCGGGCGTTGCCGCCACTGCCGCTCCCGCACCGTGTCCCTGTTTTCGCCAAAGGTACGAGCTTTTAGACATCCAGTGTGATTAGTAATAGTTGTACTTACCATCTAGATCCGCCCCAGGTTTAGGATCCATTCAGGCCCCCTTTGGAAACTTTTTTTTTTTTTTTTGAGGTAGGCCCCCTTTGGAAACTTTGTACTCCACAACTTCTTACTTGTAACAAGATCTCGTAAGGGTGTCTTCCTGACCTGATCTGAAATTTTCCCTTTGAACGTGCAGCCCCTCCGATGGATGTATGTCTCATCGTATTTACACACTTCTAGTTTGTTTAATCCTGCCATATTTTAGGAGCATGCAATTAATTGTTGGAGATAACCCATTTTACATCATTTTTTTGTCTTCTTTCTACGAGAGGCAGTGCAATAAGATAAGAGTGTCTAATAAAGCAGTGTAAATCCCCTAATTGGTGAAACGTTGGATTTGATGTAGGCCAAATCCGCCCATCCAAAGAGCCTTTTACAAGCAAAGCCTAATTTATGTACAGGTCTGTAACTTACACCTGTATCGGGCCAAATGCAGGTCTTTCAAACGAGCCCTTAGGGGTCTTCAACTCCAGGCATTGAGTCAAAATAAAGATGCACACTGTGTTGTTGGCAGGATTCCCAGGTTCATCCACTGAGCCAAATAATGTTCTCGCCCATGTAAGTCCTCCTGGCTTCTCTTTTTTATTTTTTTATTGTGATTTTCTATCCGCATAGCTCAATTATCTTTTTTTCTCGTTGCAGAAAGCAGAGGAGAAAGATAGGCTCACCATGCTCACTGATGATGTTTTACTGCACATCTTAGGGAGAGTCGACCTTGCTACGGCAGCAAGGACAAGCACTCTGTCAAAGCAGTGGAGAAACTTGCCTTGGTTGCTTCCTGAGCTCAACCTTCACGTTACGGATTTTCTCTGCCCAGATGACCAGGTTGAGCTTGCACAACAGATGGATCAAGCAATGGCGTCCCTCACAAAAGCCACTAAGAGTTTCTTGGCTCAACCCCACGTCACATACGACACCGCCGCGAGACTATCTCTTAAGTTATACGTGACCGGCAACTACAACTACAAGTATGGCATTGGCCTGCTAGTTAGTGACGCCATTGACAATGGGATGGTAAAGGAACTGGACCTTGCCATTCTTGACAAGAAGGAATACTGTAAAAACAAGGATAAGCTACAACAAGCGCAGGATGTGGAGGGGTTTTTCAGTGAATATCCTAGTATGATTGGTTGCCTTGCAAGGCTCCATCTACAAAATGTGCGCTTTGCCGAGTGGGATATAAGTCACCTTTTATTTGACTGCTGCAAGCAACTGCAGCATCTTAGTCTGGACAATTGTGATGCCGGGAAATGGTCGATATGGCAGATAAATGCGCCGAATTCGAATATCAGAATTCTCGAATTCCGTGTAACCTGGATGAAAAGACTTGAGGTGCTATGCCTTCCTAAACTTGAGAGGCTCCATTTCAAGAATTGGTTGTATCATGAGCCCCCCTTGCGTTTTGGTTCTGTCTCATCTCTTAAGGAATTGTTGCTCCTATGTCCTGCAACTATGGATCACAGAGACTTTAGTTTAAGCCAGGTTCTATGTGGTGCCACGAACTTGCATACCCTAACCTTAAACTTCCAAGGAGAAAAGGTAATTTGATACTTGTTTTTCCGTGCACCGAACTATGTTTCAGTTTGGAGCACATAGCTGTGGATATGATTATAGTTTCATTAGGAAAAATTTAAGGTACCACAAGATGATTTAGGATTAGGACCATGCCAGAAACTTCCCATTAGTTAGCAAATGTGCACTTCCTCTATATGTGCAAATCCTTATGCTTCTGGTATTTTCCTTATTTTATGTCTATGCATCAGCTTTGGATTCAACCAGAAGGAAAGCAACTCTGCACTGCATTTAACATGCTAAGGAAACTGTGTATCCATGGCATCTATGTTGAATTTGACCTGTTATGGACAATAAATCTCCTTGAAGCTGCTACATCTGTTGAGATATTCGATGTTGAGGTACCTTTACTCTTCCTCTTTTTGAATTTAGTTGGAACATACATAACCCTTTCATGGTGTAAATCCATTTTAACCCAAATGTAAGAGAAACAACCATGAAGTAGACGCATGGCTTCCTCTTTCAGCAATGTTGTTGATATTAACTCATGATAACATGTAGAATACTCACTTGGTAATAGTATAGTATAAGCAGCTACATAATTAGTTTATGTTGCTTGAATACAGATATACGAACATCAATGCCAAGAAGGGGAAAGGAGAGTAAGATATTATGGTGCTCAGAGGGAGAAACCTTCTTGGAAAGCGTCTGGGTTCACAGTCTGTAATAACCGGCGGTTGAAAGAACTCCGATTTGCTGGATTTAGGCCCCTACTGGAGTCACATATGTTATTTGTAAGAGCCATTATGGATCATGCCCCACACTTGGAAACTGTTCTACTGACAGATGGCGAAGCATCATGCGAGAACTGTGATGCAGTTGTCCCGCCGCCTCCCCGGACAGGAGGCTTGTTTCCAAGGGACAGAGATGAGCAAGAGACAGTGGCCAGGGAACTGAGAAGCAGGGCGTGCGCCTCGGCGAAGATTGTTTTCAGCACCAGATACTCTACTGTAGTATTGTAAACTTTGCAGGCTGTTTTTGTGTTAGAGTTCAAATTTACTGTCTGTTTAAATCATCCCTTTTAAAGATTTCCTTTATTTGCCAATAAAAGTGTGTCATTTGCATCGTTTATATGTTTTTCATTATTAATATATATGGTTTACCTGCAGCTATTTGCCGGTGTTGCGGGTCCTGTCTTTTCATCTTCCTTTATGTAGACTAGCTTCTTGGAACGAACTGCTTATGCGGTTAGATTCAATACATTTGGCTCCGGGGACAGATGAATTACGATGGAGTCTTATCAAGAATAGTGTATTTCGGTAGAATCTATGTACAAAGCTTTTTTGCATTCCTACTCAACCGGTTCTAAATTACAAATCCATCTAGAAGATAAAGATACCTCTGAAAACAAAGGTTATCTTCATAGAGGTGATTTTTACTATTGTAAGAAATGTGTGTTCTGTCACGAAGATGATACAATAAAACACTTTTTCTTCAATTGTCGGGTTGCTAGATCTATATGATCAACCATTCAGATAGGTTCTACCCTGTACCCTCCCCGTTTTTGGCAATTGGCTAAATGTGATGGATTCCAGGTATAAGACGATTATCCGGGTGGGAGTGGAGGAAACATGACTGTTACGTCGTCTGGCGACGGCCCAGGCGATCGATGGGCCGTCCCCGCGATCCGGCCACCGTGGCTTCTCCGACGTCGTCTGGAACGTTGGAGATGGCTCCTCGGGCCGCCGGCGGTTCTTCAACACCATCGGTGTCGTCGGAGCTTCATCACCTCGGTAAGTTCTAGGCTCTAGCTGATGATGATTCCGCATCAAGTTCGGAGGAGGAGGAAGAGAGCACCGTGTCTGCGAGCGCCTTCAAGTACCTCTGCCGCTCCCCTTCGCCGGTTGCTAACCGAGACCTCGTTGAGTCGACGTCAGTCTTGGCTAGGCGAGCTGAAAAACGGCGCTACTGGGCCCGTTGGTGAGTTGTGATCGATTTCGTGAGGGTGTTCCAGGCCGACCTAGTTCGCGCAATGTTGATCGACGTGAGGCAAGACGAGTCACGAACCAACGGTTTTTGCGTCTCCAAGAAAGGTACGTTCTATGGTCTCTTCTCCGTCGCCGGACGACGTCCTCTCTCCGTTTCAACACCATTTCCCAGTTCTAGAGCCTTCCACCTTCACCATTGCTGCTAATGATGCCGTCGGTTGGACGGTGGTTCAACGAAGGCGAAGGTAGTCGAGAACCAACCTGAGGTTGGGTGGTTAGGAGGATGGTTGTATCCCCAGCCCACCAGAGTTCAAACCCCAGGTTTGACATCTGTGTGTCTCATAAAAGGCGGAATATTCATTCAGTGGGAGGCGACGTTCCCGTCGACAGCGAGGCGCCTGTGGTGACTTCGTCAATTTCAAGATCCAATCCGCCAGCTCAGTCTTCCGGAGGTGCTCATAGGGGTAGGGTGTGCGTGTGTGCGTTCATAGGGGTGAGTGTATGCGCGTGTATGTAAGCGTCTGCGTTTGTACTGTGTTTCTAAAAAAAACGAAGGCGAAGGTAGTCAGATCTCCAGTCGGGATCTGATCCGAAACTTTCGGACAATTCAAAAAACGGCGCTACTGGGCCCGTTGGTGAGTTGTGATCGATTTCGTGAGGGTGTTCCAGGCCGACCTAGTTCGCGCAATGTTGATCGACGTGAGGCAAGACGAGTCACGAACCAACCAATCCGAGCGCAGCCTCAAAAAATTCCTAACAACACCAACATCGTTGCTGGGCGTGCGTGGCATGATAAGTTAAGGTTTTGGTGGGCTCGTGCTAACTTGGTGCGTCACGGCAGCGAACGTGCGGGCGGCGGACGCGACTCTGCTCACACGGAACAATGGTGGTGGCGGATATGGTCCTGCTCGTGGACTCGGGCCGGGAAGAGGGCGTGGTGACCGCGGTAATTGACGAGGGATTACCTTGTCAATGCCTACGTATTGTAGACTTGGGTTTCGGAAGAGAGCGACGATGGAGATTCCGGGAGCGAGATTAGGCACACGACGTACCCAGCTTCGGGTCCCTTGATGGAGGATCCCTACGTGCTGCTAGTAATCTAGTATATAATCATATGCATGTTTACAGGGGACGCCCATAGGCAGAGCTATGTTGTCTATCTGTCTCCCCCTCTCTCGGGTGCCCTGGCTGGCTTTATATATGCAACCAGCCCAGGTTTTACAAGAGTCCTAGTCGACTACTTCTTCGGTTGCCTTGTTGGGCCTTCTCCATATTGGGCCGAGCCAAGCCAGGTATACTAATAATGGGTAGCCGAATGGTATACCCATGTCAGTAGCTCCCAAGTGTCTAGGGAAGTCGAAGACTTGCGTAGAGACTCCAAACATAATCATCTCCAAAGTTGAAGAAATACAAGGCGAGGTCCATGTCGTAGATCATGTGTAGCGTAGTTGATGTCTCGAAATTATTTTCTATCGGGTGTGCGGCCAGTGCTCCTGATGGGAGTAGCCCCCGATTCTATGGGCAAGTGCTTGCACTTGGGCATAGACTCAAGTTGTACTACTCGATGAAGAACTTGACTATATTTCTGGGTGTAGCCCCTCTTTTTATCGACTCCTGTTGGAGGATTTAATGAAATCCATGTGCTCCCGATGGGAGTAGGCTCTACTCGAGCCGCAGAGTCGAGTTGAGTCTACAAACCTTTATATATTTACAGAATCGAATGAAATTTCCATACTTTTCTCTTTTTCAAATTCCTCGAGACCAAAGAAACACTATATTTTCTTCGTCAAATATATTGTACATGGATATTGGTAAATGTGGCTGGTTCATCTGACGGATCAGGTACCAGTTAATTGCTCTAGTGGCAAATCTGGATAAACCTACTTCAAACTCGCGTCCCTGGACACGAATTCGGGATACTGACGCAATTCAGAACGTGCCGCTTTAGGACTTACCGAAAGTGAATTCCAGCAAAATTATCGGGTCCACAGCGCGTCCGCCGGGATTTTTCTTCACATATGTTTATGTGGAAAAAGTGGCAGAGCACGTTCGGGTGGGATGCCACGCCACGCAGGATGGATCCTGGGGTCTTACCTTCGTGACCTTTTTACGAGTCATGGCATTCGGAGTTTTTACCGCGGCGGACGCGCTCCGAGAATATATTGTCTAGTGCCTTTTTCGGCTGATGTAACGACCCATTTTTCGAGCTCTTATATATTTTTCGCGGCGTGATGGGTGATGGCGTGTAACTCACACGTTCGTTGGGAACCCCAAGAGGAAGGTATGATGCGCACAGCAGCAAGTTTTCCCTCAGAAAGAAACCAAGGTTTATCGAACCAGGAGGAGCCAAGAAGCACGTTGAAGGTTGATGGCGGCGGGATGTAGTGCGGCGCAACACCAGAGATTCCGGCGCCAACGTGGAACCTGCACAACACAACCAAAGTACTTTGCCCCAACGAAACAGTGAGGTTGTCAATCTCACCGGCTTGCTGTAAACAAGGTTTAAACGTATTTTGTGGAAGATTATTGTTAGCAGAAAACAAGAGAACGATTGCAAGAGATTGTATTTCAGTAAAGAGAATTGGACCGGGGTCCACAGTTCACTAGAGGTGTCTCTCCCATAAGACGAACAGCATGTTGGGTGAACAAATTACAGTTGGGCAATTGACAAATAAAGAGAGCATGACCATGCACATACATATCATGATGAGTATAGTGAGATTTAATTGGGCATTACGACAAAGTACATAGACCGCCATCCAACTGCATCTATGCCTAAAAAGTCCACCTTCAGGTTATCATCCGAACCCCCTCCAGTATTAAGTTGCAAAGCAACAGACAATTGCATTAAGTATGGTGCGTAATGTAATCAACAACTACATCCTTAGACATAGCATCAATGTTTTATCCCTAGTGGCAAAAGCACAACACAACCTTAGAACTTTCGTCACGTCCTGTGTCAATGCAGGAATGAACCCACTATCGAGCATAAGTACTCCCTCTTGGAGTTACAAGCATCTACTTGGCCAGAGCATCTACTAGTAACGGAGAGCATGCAAGATCATAAACAACACATAGATATAACTTTGATAATCAACATAACAAGTATTCTCTATTCATCGGATCCCAACAAACGCAACATATAGAATTACGGATAGATGATCTTGATCATGTTAGGCAGCTCACAAGATCCGACAATGATAGCACAGGGGGGAGAAGACAACCATCTAGCTACTGCTATGGACCCATAGTCCAGGGGTAGACTACTCACACATCACACCGGAGGCGACCATGGCGGCGTAGAGTCCTCCGGGAGATGATTCCCCTCTCCGGCAGGGTGCCGGAGGCGATCTCCTGGATCCACCGAGATGGGATCGGCGGCGGCGGCGTCTCTGGAAGGTTTTCCGTATCGTGGTTCTCGGTACTGGGGTTTTCGTCACGGAGACGTTTTATAGGCGAAAAGGGCAGGTCAAGAGGCGGCACGGGGCCCACACCACAGGGCCGCGCGGCCAAGGGGGGCCGCGCCGCCTAGGGTGTGGCCCCTCCGTGGCCCCTCTTCGTCTCTCCTTCGGACTTCTGGAAGCTTCGTGAGAAAATAGGCCCCTGGGCTTTGATTTCGTCCAATTCCGAGAATATTTCCTTACTAGGATTTCTGAAACCAAAAACAGAAAACAGAATCGCACTTCGGCATCTTGTTAATAGGTTAGTTCCAGAAAATGCACGAATATGACATAAAGTGTGCATAAAACATGTAGATAACATCAATAATGTGGCATGGAACATAAGAAATTATCGATACGTCGGAGACGTATCAGCATCCCCAAGCTTAGTTCTGCTCGTCCCGAGCAGGTAAAACGATAACACGTATAATTTCTGAGTGACATGCCATCATAATCTTGATCATACTATTTGTAAAGCATATGTAGTGAATGCAGCGATCAAAACAATGTATATGACATGAGTAAACAAGTGAATCATATAGCAAAGACTTTTCATGAATAGCACTTCAAGACAAGCATCAATAAGTCTTGCATAAGAGTTAACTCATAAAGCAATAATTCAAAGTAAAAGCATTGAAGCAACACAAAAGAAGATTAAGTTTCAGCGGTTGCTTTCAACTTGTAACATGTATATCTCATGGATATTGTCAACATAGAGTAATATAATAAGTGCAATAAGCAAGTATGTAGGAATCAATGCATAGTTCACACAAGTGTTTGCTTCTTGAGGTGGAGAGAAATAGGTGAACTGACTCAACATTGAAAGTAAAAGAATGGTCCTCCATAGAGGAAAAGCATCGATTGCTATATTTGTGCTAGAGCTTTGATTTTGAAAACATAAAGAGAGCATAAAAATAAAGTTTCGAGAGGTGTATGTTGTTGTCAACGAATGGTAGCGGGTACTCTAACCCCCTTGCCAGACAAACCTTCAAAGAGCGGCTCCCATTTTATTTTATTTTGGGTGGCACTCCTTCCAACCTTTCTTTCACAAACCATGGCTAACCGAATCCTCGGGTGCCTGCCAACAATCTCATACCATGAAGGAGTGCCTTTTTATTTTAGTTTTATTATGATGACACTCCTCCCAACCTTTGCTTACACAAGCCATGGCTAACCGAATCCTTCGGGTGCCGTCCAACAATCACATACCATGGAGAAGTGTCTATTTTTGTTAATTAATTTGGGACTGGGAATCCCATTGCCAGCTCTTTTTGCAAAATTATTGGATAAGCGGATGAAGCCACTAGTCCATTGGTGAAAGTTGCCCAACAAGATTGAAAGATAAACACCACATACTTCCTCATGAGCTATAAAACATTGACACAAATCAGAGGTGATAAATTTTGAATTGTTTAAAGGTAGCACTCAAGCAATTTACTTTGGAATGGCGGAAAATACCATGTAGTAGGTAGGTATGGTGGACACAAATGGCATAGTGGTTGGCTCAAGTATTTTGGATGCATGAGAAGTATTCCCTCTCGATACAAGGTTTAGGCTAGCAAGGCTTATTTGAAACAAACACAAGGATGAACCGGTGCAGCAAAACTCACATAAAAGACATATTGAAAACATTATAAGACTCTACACCGTCTTCCTTGTTGTTCAAACTCAATACTAGAAATTATCTAGACCTTAGAGAAACCAAATATGCAAACCAAATTTTAGCATGCTCTATGTATTTCTTCATTAATGGGTGCAAAGCATATGATGCAAGAGCTTAATCATGAGCACAACAATTGCCAAGTATCACATTACCCAAGACATTTATAGCAATTACTACATGTATCATTTTCCAATTCCAACCATATAACAATTTAACGAAGGAGAAACTTCGCCATGAATACTATGAGTAGAAACCAAGGACATACTTGTCCATATGCTACAGCGGAGCGTGTCTCTCTCCCATAAAGTGAATGCTAGGATCCATTTTATTCAAACAAAATAAAAAACAAAAACAAACCGACGCTCCAAGAAAAAGCACATAAGATGTGATGGAATAAAAATATAGTTTCAGGGGAGGAACCTGATAATGTTGTCGATGAAGAAGGGGATGCCTTGGGCATCCCCAAGCTTAGACGCTTGAGTCTTCTTGATATATGCAGGGGTGAACCACCGGGTGCATCCCCAAGCTTAGAGCTTTCACTCTCCTTGATCATGTTGCATCATACTCCTCTCTTGATCCTTGAAAACTTCCTCCACACCAAACTCGAAACAACTCATTAGAGGGTTAGTGCACATTATAAATTGACATATTCAGAGGTGACACAATCATTCTTAACACTTCTGGACATTGCATAATGCTACTGGACATTAATGGATCAAAGAAATTCATCCAACTTAGCGAAAGAGGCAATGCGAAATAAAAGGCAGAATCTGTCAAAACAGAACAGTTCGTATTGACGAATTTTAAAATGGCACCAGACTTGCTCAAATGAAAATGCTCAAATTGAATGAAAGTTGCGTACATATCTGAGGATCATGCACGTAAATTGGCTTAATTTTCTGAGTTACCTACAGGGAGGTGGACCCAGATTCGTGACAGGAAAGAAATCTGGAACTGTGCAGTAATCCAAATCTAGTACTTACTTTTCTATCAACGGCTTAACTTGGCACAACAAAACACAAAACTAAGATAAGGAGAGGTTGCTACAGTAGTAAACAACTTCCAAGACACAAAATAAAAACAAAGTACTGTAGGTAAAAAAAACATGGGTTGTCTCCCATAAGCGCTTTTCTTTAACGCCTTTCAGCTAGGCGCAGAAAGTGTGTATCAAGTATTATCGAAGGGTGGTACATTCTCAGCGGGATGCGGAGTTTTCTCAACCAGGCATAATATATTAGATACATAAGTTTTAGCATCTCCCTTTTCATTAGTCTTAGGCGTACTACTCTCATCAAACAAATTTTCAGGGTTGGCCATTTTAGCAACAGTAAATAAAGCAAACTAGATAAAGTAAATGCAAGTAAACTAATTTTTTTTTGTGTTTTCGATATAGCAAACAAGATAGCAAGTAAAGTAAAACTAGCAACTAATTTTTTTGTATTTTGATTTAGTGCAGCAAACAAAGTAGTAAATAAAACTAAGCAAGACAAAAACAAAGTAAAGAGATTGAGAAGTGGAGACTCCCCTTGCAGCGTGTCTTGATCTCCCCGGCAACGGCGCCAGAAAATATGCTTGATGGCGTGTAACTCACACATTCGTTGGGAACCCCAAGAGGAAGGTATGATGCGCACAGCAGCAAGTTTTCCCTCAGAAAGAAACCAAGGTTTATCGAACCAGGAGGAGCCAAGAAGCACGTTGAAGGTTGATGGCGGCGGGATGTAGTGCGGCGCAACACCAGAGATTCCGGCGCCAACGTGGAACCTGCACAACACAACCAAAGTACTTTGCCCCAACGAAACAGTGAGGTTGTCAATCTCACCGGCTTGCTGTAACAAAGGATTAACCGTATTGTGTGGAAGATGATTGTTTGCAGAAAACAGTAGAACAGTATTGCAGTAGATTGTATTTCAGTAAAGAGAATTGGACCGGGGTCCACAGTTCACTAGAGGTGTCTCTCCCATAAGACGAACAGCATGTTGGGTGAACAAATTACAGTTGGGCAATTGACAAATAAAGAGAGCATGACCATGCACATACATATCATGATGAGTATAGTGAGATTTAATTGGGCATTACGACAAAGTACATAGACCGCCATCCAACTGCATCTATGCCTAAAAAGTCCACCTTCAGGTTATCATCCGAACCCCCTCCAGTATTAAGTTGCAAAGCAACAGACAATTGCATTAAGTATGGTGCGTAATGTAATCAACAACTACATCCTTAGACATAGCATCAATGTTTTATCCCTAGTGGCAACATGTAACATCTTAAGTTTCAACCATCATAAACAAGAAATAGAAATTCCCCAAACTCAAATTTTGCAATTAACAAAAACTTTTTCTATACATATAGGGCCACATATAGATAAATGCATTTGAGTGATTTCTTTTGTGCAATTGCCATGATGAGTGTTAGTATGTGTAAACCTTACCATGTGAACCCTAACAAAGTTCACCAAACCCTAAATTGGGGAGAAATAAAGAAAATGGGAAAAACCCCTCTCTCACTCACATACCCTCTATGTAAAATAACCAACTCTCAACCAAGGCCAAGTTAGCTGGCCCCATTGCTTCTAAAATACTTCAATGTGATAAACTAACCCTTTTGCACCCTTGGATCAAGAATCAAACCAAAAGAAATCAAATTTTCTTCACACATGTGATAATGGTCACATCTCACAAAAATATTTTCTTCACCTCTTTACCCCTCTGTATTTCTCAAATCTTGAACTAAGCAAGGTCAACTAAAGCCAGGTCATCCAAGACCATGTCAAGGTGAGTAACTTTGGTGTTGACCACCCTCCCTAAAGTTGACTAGGTTGACCAGAACAAGAGGGCAAAGAGGGAACCCGGGAGAGAAAAGAAGATCACCCCAAATTTTGAAAACTTGCAAATCAATTCCAAATTGAGTGCCACCACCACCAATACATCACAATGTTTATATAAATGAGAATCACCAAAAAGATTTGCAAAATTCGAAAGAAAGTTTCTTGCGGGCATTTTATCGAACAGGTGGCAGGCAGCTTCTAGAATAAGTGAGACATGCTATTATCCAGTGGTTTTGACCCTAAACCACTTTGGCAAAGTGATCATCAGCCTCCCCTACACCCCCTGCCTCTAGCCCAGTGCTTGCATGGCTGAATAAAGTGGAGGAGAAACCCTAAAACATGCTACACAATGCCATGCCGGCCACCTTTGGCACTCCTCTCCCTAGCCCTTCCCTTGTCGTTTCTCCATGTCCTCGAGCATCCCTGGTGCATAAGGATCACGCCCGTACCACTGAATCGATCGGCATTGCACGGCCCTGCCCAGAACGCCCGTGTCCAAAACGCTCCAGGACGCGCCAGCCGGCGTGGTGATCACGCTCTGGACGCGCAAGGACGTCGTCCACTTACACGCCCTCGTCCTCGCCCTGCATCCCTAGCGCCGCATCAAGCACCGCCTCTGCACCCTCTACGAGCTAGACGAACGCCCGTGCCTGCCCCCGCACCGTCGCCGGCGCCCGAGACGAAATGATGCCGCGCGCCCAGTGATGGACATTGCACGCGCCCGAGCGATCCCATCCCCCTTTTGCCGCGCCAGCTACTCCTTGAGCATCTCCAGGACAAGGCCTACACGCTCCCGTCCTTCGCTTGCCCTTTCGCTTGCTGGAACCGCCACGCCATGGCCGCGCCCTTGCAGCACCCCCACGGCACCCTCGCCGCTATAAATAGAGGCCATCCCAGCAAGCTCCTCTCACACCACTCGACTCCCCTCTCACCACTGATCATCCTCACCACCTCAATTCGTTCGATTGCCGCCGGAGGAGGAAGAATTTCAAGATCGGAGCCGCCGGGGGACGCAGCTCACCGTCGACGATTGGCGCCGCCCAAGCGCCGCCGCTGCTCCCAACCTCTTCCTCATCGACTACACCTTCACCGCGCATATTGCCTGAGTCCTGCATCGGCCTGGTAGGCTCCCCGACCCCCTACCGCCGCCGTGCCCTCGTCGGAATCCCGCCGGGGACGACGACGCTCCCCAGCCCTTGATCTCAGTTCTAATCCAACGGCCGTTCTCTCGCGTGCCAGGTTCGGCGTATAAATAGGCGCCGACAGGTGGCCCCCACCCTGTCAGCGCGGCCCGAGCGCGCCAGCCGCGTGTTGGGCTGCGAAGTGCTGCCGAATCTCGTTTCGGCCCAATTACTTTTCCCGCCCAGCCCAAAAATTTAAATCTGGTTTATTCTTTAATTCAAATTTGCTCTGCTGAATGTTTAGTAAAAATTGAATAGTTTAAATTCTACCAAACCAAATCTAGCAAACTTTATACCGTTGGAAAGCTCATGAAATTTCCCATCCAATGCCACTGGCCCCCTCTCCATTTTCGTTGTAGAATTAATTTGACAAAAAAGACAAGACAGGGACTTTTACACATTCAAACTTTATTTAAAATTCAACCAAAATAGATTTTTGAGTAATTCCAATTCTAATAAATCCTAAATGATGTCCTCTAATTGATTATGCAATAACATAGCCCTGTTGTTTGTATGATCATGGACTAGAGCAAATAAAATGGCTATGTAGTCATTTCTAGAGCATTTTTAAGTGGAATTCAAACTCAACCCCAATATGAGAATTACCTCTCATTTAAATTTTGATCCTAAGTACTAATAACCAGGGGGAAAGACTTAGGCTAATGAACCCTTGAGAATTATTACTTAGAGATTTTAATTCATTTAAATGCTAAGTTCTTAAAACTTTGTGAAGTGTAACACTTCTATTAAATTGAACTCACATATAATAGATATGAAATGTTGACTTTGGGGTCAACCTATATTTCATACCCTATTATTATATGGAGAGATTAAATCTTAATATTAAGTAATGCAAAGAAATGGAATCCTTTAAAAACCTACATATCAAATTTAAGAAATAGGAATAATGAGAGGAAAGTATTTTCTTTCTAATAAAGACCAATCCTATAATCCACCATGCCATGTTTGATTGATGATAGGACTAGTGTGTGAACTATTTTTGAGTGACTCTAGTTAGCATGTGAGCTTGGTTTAGTATTTATACCTCGTATTCGTATATAGACGCTAGTAACGAGGAATACCAAGAAGAGGAGGGCTACTCTCAGGAAGAAGAAGAGAACTTCGATAACTACCCAGCTCAAGGCAAGCTAACCCTTGCTAAACACAAGTGCTTAGCTCTACAAGAGCAAAGGCACCATCACACCTTTTTTTTCTTGTATTTACCTATCCCATGTTTTTTTACTTACAATTGCTTTTGCTTATGTATTTCAAAGTACCCTTTTTATTTATGATTTCCTTGTCTAGAGTAGAACAAGAGTATCAAAGTTAGCCTAAGCAAATAAAGCTAGATAGCACCCCTCTCACATAGTTGCTAGTGCTAATCAATTAAAATTGACTACTCTAGATGGGAACATTTGTGAAGTGAACATAAGTGAAAGATTTTTGAAGGTGAATATGACCAAGAGAAGATGGTGATTTTTGATAAAACTGATAGTGGGGTTTGAATGCGATACCCTTCCAATGATACAAGTACCCCCACAATACCTGATTATGGGTAGGGCTTAACTAGAAACTTGTGTATTTTAGTATGGGTTCCCTCTGAACAAACATCATAGGGGTTACGCTGCGGCTGCCTCCGTTACTTGTGGATTGATGTTGAAATGAGGTGAATATACGGCCCAAGCCCTGTGCAGTTCCCGGGTTGACTGCGGTTTCCACCGGGAGGCCAAGCTCATGGGGAGAGGTGCTCATACTAACATATATAAGTGAAAGGTTTCGATTGATGATCCGCGTACTGTGTTACGATGATTCGAGGTTACCCTCGACGGATGTAATCAAAAGTTGTGGCACAAGAGTACAACCTCTGCAGAGTGTTAAACCTATTCGAATAGCCGTGTCCACGGTTACGGACGATTGGAAAGGCCATACTATCTCCGTTATCATTAAAATGTTTTGGGTTCTAGAAATGAATGGTGGTTTGAAAGGTGACATTATGGTGATCCATAATGTGGTGTGGGAACGACACTAATGTTCCCACTTGAGTTAGTCTAGCACATGAATTAGGCTTTTACCAAAGATTTATGAAACTAAAACTTGGCTTTATGCAAATCAACCTAGAGCTTAGCACCCCTTTTCACTTAATGAGTATTTCTCTTAGAGTTAGTTTGCGAGTACTTTAAAAGTACTCATGGCTTTGCCCTGGCTATTCAAATGCCAGACTATGAAGGAGAGCACCAGTATCAGGATGACGGACAACAGGACGTCTACGATAACTAGGATCATCTTCTAACGTCAAGCGTTGCCTGTGGAATATATCGTCCACTACTACTTCGCTTCCGCTACTATGTGTGATGTTGAACAATATATTTGTGTAATATTGGATCATGTGATCTATGGTTGTGAGACAATATGTGTTGTAATAAAGGATGACTCTATGCTACTTACTATTATGTCTCGCAAAAACATTATTCCTGGGATTGCGATGTACGGCATAATAGGCATCTGGACTTAAAAATCCGGGTGTTGACAAGTTGGTATCAGAGCCATTGTTTGACCTTAGGAGACCCTAGTTAGAATGGACGCTCAAAAACTTAGTTTCAAATTTCATGAGTTGACTAGTTATGAAAATCTTATTCACCTCCTTACCTTGAAGAGTCTTTTACAAACTTCAAATTCATGCCCTTCTTCTAAGAGAATTAAAATTTGGAACACTGGCACTTATCTAACTTAATCATCTCATCTCTCTACAGATGGATCACGTTGTGGACGCGCAGCCCTTTCTCCAGACTGAGTTCTATCAGTTGGGGAACGGTGGAGAGATCATCTTCGAGAGGGACCTCTTCTCCCTCTCCGAGTTCCTCGGGCGCCCACCACCGGAAGTCTTTGGCGGAATGCTGAATGACCAACCCGGTGGTCAACTTCATGGGTGATCATGGTGGACCTTCGTGGGAGGTTCACACTCCCAATGAGCGCAAGGATCCGGTTCTCATTCAGGGAGAACAAGCCGGGCGGATGGTCTCGCAAGGGGACTTCGGGAAGGACTCGCACGTACGTGCGGGCAAAACTTCATGGACTTCACCGACAGTCGCTTTGTGCACTATGCAAGGCACAACTCACTCGGAGTGCCAATGAACCTGCCGTCACACCCGCAGCTTCGCCACCATGTTGACCATCTGGACTTCATGCTGAGCGAGACCCGCATCGACCTCGACAACTCCCGCGAATACGCCAACCACACTCACATCCAGTTGGCGCAGCAGGCGGAGACCATCAAGGTCATCGCCGGAGAACGCAGGGCACTCCGCCGTGCCAACCCGAAGAAGGATTACACCATCAACCGCCTGAAGGCCAGGATCGCCACTCTGAAGGCGACCATCGCTGCACAAGCTGAGCAGATCCAGGAGCTGGAGGGTGAAGAAGAAGGGGAGAACATCCAGGGAGACGGCTACTCCTACGTCAGCAACGACGATGACTACGAAGAGGAGGAAGACGAAGACCTGGAGTTCCACCCTTACGAGGATGGCCACGAGCACCTCGATGCCGGGATGGACAATGTCTACCCTATCAACGTCGATGGCGAGTAGTCCCGTCTGAGCACATGCGCCCCGTGTTACGTATTGGTCCTTTGTACCCACCCCATGTATCGTAGTTTGTTGAAAGGGTTCTTAAAACCCTCCGGAACATTTGGCTTGTAATATGTGCTACCTCCATGACTATGTTTGTGTGTGTGTAATATTATTATTATGAAACAAGTTAAGTTGTATTATCCCAAAATGAGCCATAGACATTTCCCTCTTATCTCATGATCCCTATCACTGCTCGTATGGCACCCCCAACTCGCAACATGACTCAGGAGGCAATGCTGCAGATGCTGCAACAGATGTTGGCTGATAGAGAAGTTGAGAGAGCTGAACGGCAAGCCAACCTAGCTGCACTTCAACAACTTGCTCAGGGCAATCAAGGCCACGGAAACCACGACCACCCAGGGTCAAAGCTGAAAAACTTCCAGAACACTAACCCACCTGTGTTCAACAAGACAGAGGAACCCCTCGATGCTGATGATTGGCTCCAGACTATGGAGAACAATCTCGAGGTTGCCGGAGTGGAGGACAACGAGAAGGTGTTGTTCGCCACCCACTATCTGGCTGGACCTGCACGTGCCTGGTGGACGAGTACCCGCGCCTTACATGCGGGGAACCTGATGACTTGGGAAGACTTCAAACTCAAGTTTAGCAAGTATCATGTGCCCCGGGTTTGATTAAGAAGATGAGGGATGAGTTCAGGGAACCGAAGCAAGGCAGAATGACCGTGGTAGAATACCGCGACAAGTTCCTCACCTTGTCAAGGTACGCCCCGGACGAGACGGACACCGTCGAGAAGAGAAAGGAGAGGTTTCTGAATGGACTGCATGATGAGATGCAGACGGTGCTGATCAACATTCCCTTTGCTGATCTAGAAGCCCTTGTTGACTCCGCCATTCAGATGGAGGGGAAGATACACCAAGCCAATGAGAACCGCAAGCGACGTATGATGAACCGAGTGGGCCCAAGAACCACCAAAAGTATCGTCCCAACTCAGGTGGAGGTTTCGCCCCAAGAAACAACAAGCCCCGATGCGAATCCACGTCCGAGTTATCGTAACAGGAGTGGAGGAAACCCCAGGTCCGGAGGACACAACAACTACAACAACAACCACAAAGAACTTCAACCGCGCCCCACCTCGCGCCCCCAACAATAACTCCAACACTCAAGCTCCGAGGACTGGGAGCAACGCTGTTCCCATCACCCCCAAGGACAAGTCCACCTACAACTCGCTACGAGTGCGGAGTAGCCGGGCACTTTTCCTATGAGTGCCCCAAGAAGCTCGCCAAGACCGCCGCCAACACCTCGGGCCTGCGCAGCAGCAGCGTCGTGTCACCACCAACAAGAAGTTCGCCCCCAACAACCCGAACAACCGCAACGGCCGCCTCTACCACATGAATGCAGTAAGAAGCTCAGAAGCCCCAGACGTTGTGCTGGGTATGTTCTCTGTTAACTCAATACCCGCAAGAGTGCTGTTTGATTCTGGAGCATCGCATTCATTCATTACCGAAGATTTTGCATGCACTAGTAAGATTCAACCCATCAGTTTGAAGCATGTCATGATAGTTCAAATACCTGGATCAACAACTAAAGCTAGAAAAATTTGCAAAGATGTGCCCATCGTAATACATGAAATAGATTTCTATGCAAATTTGATTGTTCTGGGAGCCAAAGGAATGGAAGTAGTCCTGGGAATGGACTGGATGGCGAAACATCATGGACTGATTGATTGTGCCAAGAAGGCCATCACCATGACTAGTAGCACCGGAATAATAGTCGAACACATATCTGAAAAGATGCCCCGAAATTTTACCTCGTAACCAAAGCCTAGCCAAACCCACCTTGGACCAGATCGGGGTCGTTTGTCGATATCCCGATGTGTTCCCGGATGATCTACCCGGTATGCCCCAGATCGGGATATCGAGTTTATCATCGAGTTAATCCCCGGAACCGGACCCATAGCCTGAGAGCCTACAGACATGAACCCGGCAGAGTTAGTGGAACCGAAGAAACAATTGGATGATATGCTATTCAAAGGTCTGATTCAACCAAGTGCGTCACCCTGGAGATCACCAGCTTTGTTTGTGGATAAAAAGGACGGTGCCACTCGTTTGGTTACGGACTATCGTAAGCTTAACGATGTCACCATTAAGAATAAGTATCCGTTGCCCAAGATAGAAGATCTGTTTGACCAGCCGACCTGAGCCCGAGTATTCTCAAAGATTGATCTCGCGGACAGGATACCATCGATTGAAGATTCGTGCCACCGATATCCCCAAAACTGCCTTTACCACCCGATATGGATTGTATGAGTACAATGTCATGTCATTTGGATTGACCAATGCCCCCGCTTACTTCATGAATCTCATGAATAAGATCTTTATGAACTTCCTGGACAAGTTTGTGGTTGTCTTCATCGACGACATCCTCATATACTCCAAGTCCGAGGAAGAACATGAGCAACATTTGGAAGTAGTCCTAGATACCCTTCGGGAACATCAGTTGTATGCCAAGTTCAGCAAGTGTGAGTTCGTTGAAGGAAGTAGGATTTTTGGGTCACATCTTGTCGTGGGAGGAATTGCCGTTGACCCCGCAAAAATCAAGACCGTTGAAGAATGGAAAGCCCCAACCACTCGCATCGAAGTCCGTGCTTTTCTCGGATTGGCGGGATATTACCGCCGATTCGTTGAAGGATTCTCGAGTATAGCAAGACCGATGACTCAATTGTTGAAGAAGGACCGGAAGTTCGAATGGACCGACAAGTGTGAAGAGAGCTTTCAACAGCTCAAATTAAGATTGACAACAGCCCCAATATTGGTTATGCCGGATATTACCAAGCCCTTTGATGTGTACTGTGACGCCTCCAAGATTGGTCTTGGATGTGTGCTGATGCAAGAACGCAAAGTGATATCTTACCTATCAAGACAGCTTGAAGCAGCATGAAATGCAGAACTACCCAACCCATGACCTAGAGCTAGCAGCGGTGGTGTTAGCCCTGAAAGTATGGCGTCATTACCTCATGGGTAATCGATGCGAGGTTTATTCGGATCACAAGAGCCTGAAGTATATCTTCACGCAGAAGGAGCTGAATATGAGACAAATGCAGATGGATAGAGTTAATCAAGGATTACGACATGGAAATCCACTATCACCCCGGCAAGGCCAATGTGGTAGCAGATGCTCTGAGTAGACTGCCGTGTCAGTTAAACTCCATGTTAGCAATTGAGCAACCTAGCCTGTTTGAAGAGTTTGAACAGTTTAGACTTGAACTGGTTAGCGAAGGATACCTTGCCAGCATTGAACTCCAACCCACCCTGATTAGTCAGATCAAAGAAGCCCAGAAAGGAAATGCTAGCATTGACGGAATCAAGAACCAAATAGCCGCCGGAAAGGCACCAGGATTCACCATAGATAAAGAAGGAGTGCTATGGTATAACAAGCGCCTTTGCGTACCGTCAGACTCAGAATTAAAGCAAGTTATCCTGAAGGAAGCTCACGACACCCTATACTCCATTCACCCCGGAGGAACCAAGATGTACCAGGATTTGAAGGAACAATTCGTGGCATGGAATGAAGAGAGAAATTGGAAGCTACATCGCCAAGTGTGACATCTGTCAAAGAGTCAAAGCAGAACACCAACGCCCGCAGATCGTTGCAACCCCTACAGATTCCCGAATGGAAGTGGGATTCCGTAGGAATGGACTTCATCACCGGACTGCCCAAGTCTAGTAAAGGAAATGATTCCATCCGGGTAGTGGTCGACAGACCACCAAAGTCGCCCACTTCATCCCCGTCAAGACCACCTATCAAGGACCGAGACTCGCAGAGCTATATATCTCAAGGATAGTCAGCCTGCACGGAACACCGAAGTCGATAGTATCCGACAGAGGATCCCAATTCACCTCCAGATTCTGGCAGAAAGTCCATGAAGGACTCGGAACTCGCCTGAATTTCAGCACAGCCTATCACCCGCAGACGGATGGACAGACCGAAAGAGTCAACCAGATATTAGAAGATATGTTGAGAGCATGTGTGCTAGAGTATGGATCTAAGTGGGAAGACCGCTTGCCGTACGCAGAATTCTCGTACAACAACAGCTACTGTGCCAGCTTGGCAGATGGCCCCTTCGAAGCACCGTACGGAAGGAAGTGCCGTACCCTCTCCGAATTGGTCGAAGTAGGAGAGAGTCAAATCTTTGGACCCGATATTCTCCGAGAAGCTGAAGAGAAGGTTCACAAGATCCGCGAGTACCTCAAGACAGCCCAATCAAGACAGAAAAGCTACGCCGACAAGAGACGCCGAGAAATGACCTTTCGAGATCGGAGACGTCGTCTATCTCAAAGTGTCCCCTCTCAAGGGAATGCAGAGATTCCAGCTTAAGGGAAAGCTCGCACCCCGATATGTCGGACCTTTCAAGGTCCTGAGTCGCCGAGGAGAGGTATCCTATCAGCTGGAGTTACCGGAAGAAATGTCAGTGGTGCATAATGTGTTTCACATCTCGCTACTCCGGAAGTGTTTAGAAGTGCCTGAGAAGACCGAGGTTTTCAAGAACATCGACCATCGAGCTGTGGATATCAACTCAGATCTGACATACCGCGAAGTACCTATTCGCATCTTGGAAGAAGCTTTCAGAACCACCCGTACTCGAAGTATCAAGTTTCTGAAGATCCAATGGAGTAACCACACCGAAGAAGAAGCCACTTGGGAGAGAGAAGACTTTATGAGGACTGAGTACCCAGATCTCTTTAGTACCTAGTTTTCTCAGATCTCGGGACGAGATCTTTTGTAAGGGGGAAGGGTTTGTAACATCTTAAGTTTCAACCATCATAAACAAGAAATAGAAATTCCCCAAACTCAAATTTTGCAATTAACAAAAACTTTTTCTATACATATAGGGCCACATATAGATAAATGCATTTGAGTGATTTCTTTTGTGCAATTGCCATGATGAGTGTTAGTATGTGTAAACCTTACCATGTGAACCCTAACAAAGTTCACCAAACCCTAAATTGGGGAGAAATAAAGAAAATGGGAAAAACCCCTCTCTCACTCACATACCCTCTATGTAAAATAACCAACTCTCAACCAAAGCCAAGTTAGCTGGCCCCATTGCTTCTAAAATACTTCAATGTGATAAACTAACCCTTTTGCACCCTTGGATCAAGAATCAAACCAAAAGAAATCAAATTTTCTTCACACATGTGATAATGGTCACATCTCACAAAAATATTTTCTTCACCTCTTTACCCCTCTGTATTTCTCAAATCTTGAACTAAGCAAGGTCAACTAAAGCCAGGTCATCCAAGACCATGTCAAGGTGAGTAACTTTGGTGTTGACCACCCTCCCTAAAGTTGACTAGGTTGACCAGAACAAGAGGGCAAAGAGGGAACCCGGAGAGAAAAGAAGATCACCCCAAATTTTGAAAACTTGCAAATCAATTCCAAATTGAGTGCCACCACCACCAATACATCACAATGTTTATATAAATGAGAATCACCAAAAAGATTTGCAAAATTCGAAAGAAAGTTTCTTGCGGGCATTTTATCGAACAGGTGTGCAGCTTCTAGAATAAGTGAGACATGCTATTATCCAGTGGTTTTGACCCTAAACCACTTTGGCAAAGTGATCATCAGCCTCCCCTACACCCCCTGCCTCTAGCCCAGTGCTTGCATGGCTGAATAAAGTGGAGGAGAAACCCTAAAACATGCTACACAATGCCATGCCGGCCACCTTTGGCACTCCTCTCCCTAGCCCTTCCCTTGTCGTTTCTCCATGTCCTCGAGCATCCCTGGTGCATAAGGATCACGCCCGTACCACTGAATCGATCGGCATTGCACGGCCCTGCCCAGAACGCCGTGTCCAAAACGCTCCAGACGCGCCAGCCGGCGTGGTGATCACGCCACGGACGCGCAAGGACGTCGTCCACTTACACGCCCTCGTCCTCGCCCTGCATCCCTAGCGCCGCATCAAGCACCGCCTCTGCACCCTCTACGAGCTAGACGAACGCCCGTGCCTGCCCTGCACCGTCGCCGGCGCCCGAGACGAAATGATGCCGCGCGCCCAGTGATGGACATTGCACGCGCCCGAGCGATCCCATCCCCCTTTTGCCGCGCCAGCTACTCCTTGAGCATCTCCAGGACAAGGCCTACACGCTCCCGTCCTTCGCTTGCCCTTTCGCTTGCTGGAACCGCCACGCCATGGCCGCGCCCTTGCAGCACCCCCACGGCACCCTCGCCGCTATAAATAGAGGCCATCCCAGCAAGCTCCTCTCACACCACTCGACTCCCCTCTCACCACTGATCATCCTCACCACCTCAATTCGTTCGATTGCCGCCGGAGGAGGAAGAATTTCAAGATCGGAGCCGCCGGGGGACGCAGCTCACCGTCGACGATTGGCGCCGCCCCAAGCGCCGCCGCTGCTCCCAACCTCTTCCTCATCGACTACACCTTCACCGCGCATATTGCCTGAGTCCTGCATCGGCCTGGTAGGCTCCCCGACCCCCTACCGCCGCCGTGCCCTCGTCGGAATCCCGCCGGGGACGACGACGCTCCCCAGCCCTTGATCTCAGTTCTAATCCAACGGCCGTTCTCTCGCGTACCGGTTCGGCGTATAAATAGGCGCCGACAGGTGGCCCCCACCCTGTCAGCGCGGCCCGAGCGCGCCAGCCGCGTGTTGGGCTGCAGTGCTGCCGAATCTCGTTTCGGCCCAATTACTTTTCCCGCCCAGCCCAAAAATTTAAATCTGGTTTATTCTTTAATTCAAATTTGCTCTGCTGAATGTTTAGTAAAAATTGAATAGTTTAAATTCTACCAAACCAAATCTAGCAAACTTTATACCGTTGGAAAGCTCATGAAATTTCCCATCCAATGCCACTGGCCCCCTCTCCATTTTCGTTGTAGAATTAATTTGACAAAAAAGACAAGACAGGGACTTTTACACATTCAAACTTTATTTAAAATTCAACCAAAATAGATTTTTGAGTAATTCCAATTCTAATAAATCCTAAATGATGTCCTCTAATTGATTATGCAATAACATAGCCCTGTTGTTTGTATGATCATGGACTAGAGCAAATAAAATGGCTATGTAGTCATTTCTAGAGCATTTTTAAGTGGAATTCAAACTCAACCCCAATATGAGAATTACCTCTCATTTAAATTTTGATCCTAAGTACTAATAACCAGGGGGAAAGACTTAGGCTAATGAACCCTTGAGAATTATTACTTAGAGATTTTAATTCATTTAAATGCTAAGTTCTTAAAACTTTGTGAAGTGTAACACTTCTATTAAATTGAACTCACATATAATAGATATGAAATGTTGACTTTGGGGTCAACCTATATTTCATACCCTATTATTATATGGAGAGATTAAATCTTAATATTAAGTAATGCAAAGAAATGGAATCCTTTAAAGACCTACATATCAAATTTAAGAAATAGGAATAATGAGAGGAAAGTATTTTCTTTTCTAATAAAGACCAATCCTATAATCCACCATGCCATGTTTGATTGATGATAGGACTAGTGTGTGAACTATTTTTGAGTGACTCTAGTTAGCATGTGAGCTTGGTTTAGTATTTATACCTCGTATTCGTATATAGACGCTAGTAACGAGGAATACCAAGAAGAGGAGGGCTACTCTCAGGAAGAAGAAGAGAACTTCGATAACTACCCAGCTCAAGGCAAGCTAACCCTTGCTAAACACAAGTGCTTAGCTCTACAAGAGCAAAGGCACCATCACACCTTTTTTTCTTGTATTTACCTATCCCATGTTTTTTTACTTACAATTGCTTTTGCTTATGTATTTCAAAGTACCCTTTTTATTTATGATTTCCTTGTCTAGAGTAGAACAAGAGTATCAAAGTTAGCCTAAGCAAATAAAGCTAGATAGCACCCCTCTCACATAGTTGCTAGTGCTAATCAATTAAAATTGACTACTCTAGATGGGAACATTTGTGAAGTGAACATAAGTGAAAGATTTTTGAAGGTGAATATGACCAAGAGAAGATGGTGATTTTTGATAAAACTGATAGTGGGGTTTGAATGCGATACCCTTCCAATGATACAAGTACCCCCACAATACCTGATTATGGGTAGGGCTTAACTAGAAACTTGTGTATTTTAGTATGGGTTCCCTCTGAACAAACATCATAGGGGTTACGCTGCGGCTGCCTCCGTTACTTGTGGATTGATGTTGAAATGAGGTGAATATACGGCCCAAGCCCTGTGCGCTTCCCGGGTTGGATCATGCGGTTTCCACCGGGAGGCCAAGCTCATGGGGAGAGGTGCTCATACTAACATATATAAGTGAAAGGTTTCGATTGATGATCCGCGTACTGTGTTACGATGATTCGAGGTTACCCTCGACGGATGTAATCAAAAGTTGTGGCACAAGAGTACAACCTCTGCAGAGTGTTAAACCTATTCGAATAGCCGTGTCCACGGTTACGGACGATTGGAAAGGCCATACTATCTCCGTTATCATTAAAATGTTTTGGGTTCTAGAAATGAATGGTGGTTTGAAAGGTGACATTATGGTGATCCATAATGTGGTGTGGGAACGACACTAATGTTCCCACTTGAGTTAGTCTAGCACATGAATTAGGCTTTTACCAAAGATTTATGAAACTAAAACTTGGCTTTATGCAAATCAACCTAGAGCTTAGCACCCCTTTTCACTTAATGAGTATTTCTCTTAGAGTTAGTTTGCGAGTACTTTAAAAGTACTCATGGCTTTGCCCTGGCTATTCAAATGCCAGACTATGAAGGAGAGCACCAAAGATCGGGATGACGGACAACGGGACGTCTACGATAACTAGGATCATCTTCTAACGTCAAGCGTTGCCTCGTGGAATATATCGTCCACTACTACTTCGTCTCGCTACTATGTGTGATGTTGAACAATATATTTGTGTAATATTGGATCATGTGATCTATGGTTGTGAGACAATATGTGTTGTAATAAAGGATGACTCTATGCTACTTACTATTATGTCTCGCAAAAACATTATTCCTGGGATTGCGATGTACGGCATAATAGGCATCTGGACTTAAAAATCCGGGTGTTGACACAACAGCACAACACAACCTTAGAACTTTCTGTCACTGTCCCAGGTGTCAATGCAGGCATGAACCCACTATCGAGCATAAGTACTCCCTCTTGGAGTTACAAGCATCTACTTGGCCAGAGCATCTACTAGTAACGGAGAGCATGCAAGATCATAAACAACACATAGATATAACTTTGATAATCAACATAACAAGTATTCTCTATTCATCGGATCCCAACAAACGCAACATATAGAATTACAGATAGATGATCTTGATCATGTTAGGCAGCTCACAAGATCCGACAATGATAGCACAATGGGGAGAAGACAACCATCTAGCTACTGCTATGGACCCATAGTCCAGGGGTAGACTACTCACACATCACACCGGAGGCGACCATGGCGGCGTAGAGTCCTCCGGGAGATGATTCCCCTCTCCGGCAGGGTGCCGGAGGCGATCTCCTGGATCCCCCGAGATGGGATCGGCGGCGGCGGCGTCTCTGGAAGGTTTTCCGTATCGTGGTTCTCGGTACTGGGGTTTTCGTCACGGAGACTTTTTATAGGCGAAAGGGCAGGTCAAGAGGCGGCACGGGGGCCCCACACCACAGGGCCGCGCGGCCAAGGGGGGGGGCCGCGCCGCCCTAGGGTGTGGCCCCTCCGTGGCCCCTCTTCGTCTCTCCTTCGGACTTCTGGAAGCTTCGTGAGAAAATAGGCCCCTGGGCTTTGATTTCGTCCAATTCCGAGAATATTTCCTTACTAGGATTTCTGAAACCAAAAACAGCAGAAAACAGCAACTGGCACTTCGGCATCTTGTTAATAGGTTAGTTCCAGAAAATGCACGAATATGACATAAAGTGTGCATAAAACATGTAGATAACATCAATAATGTGGCATGGAACATAAGAAATTATCGATACGTCGGAGACGTATCAATGGGATAGCCGAATATATTGGGTTCTTCTATATTGTCATCAGGTACCTCGCCGATGCTCTTGTTCGGAATAAATGACAAGCTAATGAACCTGAAGATTTTTCCAACCTCTTTTTTTTTGTGGTTTCTCTTTGATGAAAATTTCGTCGAGTTCCTCCTTGAAGAAAATTTCTTTGGGTCCTCCCTGAGGACAATTCTTCGGGTCCTCATTGAGGATAATTCTTCAGATCCTCCTTGAGGAAAATTTCTTCGGGTCCTCCATGAGGACAATTCTTCGGGTCCTCCCTGAGGACAATTCTTCGGGTCCTCCCTGAGGACAATTTTTTGGGTCCTCATTGAGGACAATTCTTCGGGTCCTCCTTGGGGAAAATTCTTCGGGAGCTCCTTGAGGAAAATTCTTCGTCGGTCCTGTCCTCTCTTGAAGACAATTTCATCGGGTTCTCCCTGAAGACAATTTCATCGGGTTCTCTCAAGATTTCGTCGGGTTCCTCCCTGAAGAAGATCTCATCGAGTTCTCTTTTGAAGACAATTTCGTCGGGTTCTCTCTTAAAGACAATTTCTACGGATTCCTCCTTGGAGAAGATTTCATCGGGTTCTCTCTTAAGGAAAATTTCTTCGGGTTCCTCCTTGGAGAAGATTTCGTCGGGTTCTCTCTTGAGGAAAATTTCTTCGGATTCCTCCTTGGAGAAAATTCCGTCGGGTGCGCGGCCAGCGCGCTCCCGATGGGAGTAGCCCCCGAGGCTATGGTCGGGTGCGCGCATCCAGACATAGACTCAAGAACTTGCATACTTTGAAATTTGCTTTCTCCTGCACAAATAAACAAACTTTTTCTATCTTTTCTTTGACTCTCTTTTTCGCATGCGGTGTTAGATGCTCGGATTCGATGATATGTAAAGTGAATTTATGCCGCACAGCCCCCGAGTGTCGTGTGCGGCAAAAGTAAATGATAATTAACTTTATGTAAATTAAAAAGAAACACTTAGCTTATTACATGCGATGGAGTCGACGCGCAATAAAGTCTTCGAGTGCAGAGAAGAAATCGAGCCGAAATAGAAACCACCAAATAACAAAAGTAGATGCCGCCAAATTGTTTATAAAGAAATAGCCGAGCCCCCGAGCACTGATGTGGTGATATCATGATTGTTGCTTAGACGCGATTCCGCAGTTGTGACCCGCAAAAAAGTCATTGTCGAGCCCCCGAGTGTTGGCCCCATGGATATGTAATGCCATGAGAGATAAAGTCATTGAAGATGAATCCGAAGAAAATAAATCCAGTAATAATCATAGATGATAAATCCACTAGCTTGGGATCCGGAAATGCTTTGGGTAGTATTATATTAGAGGAAACCAATGATAACTCGAAGAAAACCAATCCAGTAAGACGAAGAAAATAAATCTACTGAGTCGAAGAAGATAAATCCACTAAGTCGAAGAAAACAAATCCACTAAGCCGAAGAAAATAATTCCACTGAGACAAAGAAAATAATTCCACTGAGCCAAAGAAGATATATCCATAGCCGAAGAAAAGAAATTCACCAAGTAACCGAATATATTTGTGGTAACAAAGTAATGGCACAGCCCCCAATGTTGGGTGAATTTGCTCTAATGATGTAATGGTGCAACCCCCGAGTATTCGGGTGTAAGGGAAGTAAATAATAATTGAATCTTCAAAGAGGGACACTTAGCTTTTTTATCGGCTGTAGCGGAGCCAACATGAAAGGAGGTCGTGCGGCGGACACAGTCGATGTAGTCGTGTGGCGCCTGGCCGGAAGTAGTCGATAAAGAGGACGTAGTCGATGTGGCGGATCCGCGACGGGTGAGCCCCCGAGAGTGTTGAGTTCGCGAGAGGCAAATCCCCGAGTATGGCAACTATGTGCGGCGAAACAGTCGAATCTTGTTTCAATCTGCAGTTATATTACGGCGCAAAAATTCTCCAAGCAAGTAATAGTACGAGCCAAAATATATTTGACGAAGTAAATTTATAAGTAATAATAAATTGGAAATATAGCAACTGATTATTTTTGTCGGATGCCGGTGAATTTTTTACGGGCGTGCATAACACTAGAGAGTGTTAGCAGATGTCATGGCTGCGAAGGACCGAAGTCGCTGTAGGTACCGATCCGCGTGATGGCGTAGATGAGATCCGTTTCTTAATTACGTAATAAAGAAGCTCGATCAGTTCTTCGATTTGTGAAGAGTATGAATTTTTTCTTTTTCTTGGGACCTGAACCCGTATGTAGTAATTGGCACTTTAGATTGGTTTTTTCCTTCAAGCTTGCAATCCGTCGTCTGTCAGACCAAGCAAACCCCGTCTTCGATTATTTTTCTTGAAATCTTGGGCAGCCAAAGCCTTGAACCTGTGGTTGCCAGAGTCGTAGCGCCATGTGGTCTAATTACCCGCTCAGCCTTGTAGTTCACGTCTTCTCATGGCGTGGTTGCCGATGGATTTCTACTATGTGCTTGACCAATCACGCGCTCAATGCGTCGGGTCTGCGCGCTGAACGGCCGAAGCCATTATAGCTAGATTGGATCTAGGTCGAGGATGAACTCCAAGTTGTTGCATGAAGTTGAAGTATATGATCTGTCGAGATGAGATCTGGCCGTGCTATTGACGATGAAGAACTCGACGGATCTCGCCCGGATAACGAAATTCAATCGCCGTGATTCCCACAGACGGCACCAATTGACGAGGGATTACCTTGTCAATGCCTACGTATTGTAGACTTGGGTTTCGGGAGAGAGCGATGATGGAGATTTCGGGAGTGAGATTAGGCACACGACGTACCCAGCTTCAGGTCCCCTCGATGGAGGATCCCTACGTGCTGCTAGCAATCTAGTATATGATCATATGTATGTTTACAGGGGCGCCCATAGGCGGAGCTATGTTGTCTATCTCTCTCCCCCTCTCTCGGGTGCCCTGACTGGCTTTATATATGCAACCAGCCTAAGGTTTTACAAGAGTCCTAGTCGACTACTTCTTCGGGTTGCTTGTTGGACCTTCTCCATATTGAGCCGAGCCAAGCCAGGTATACTAATAATGGGTACCCGAAGGGTATACCCATGTCAGAGATCGCGGTGACCGCGGCGACCGCAGCGGACACCACGGTCCTGGTCGTGGCGCAGGCTACCCTGGCCATGGCAATGGCTTTGGCAGGCAACCAGGTTTCCAATCTGGTCCTAGACGCGGCGTTGGATTTTTTGGCCCGGGCAATGGCTCTGGACACCAATCTTCCTTCGTCCAGGGTGAGTCCAGCGGCACCGCGGAGGCTCGCGATCATGGGCAGGGGCAGCAATTCACGAATGACTTTGGTGCAGACTTCGGATAGTTCAATAGAGGTTCAAACAACAACAACGTTCAGCGTAATGGAGGTAATTTGCAGTACCGTCCTAGGAATTATGGCAACAATTTCAATGGGAATTATCGTTATGGGTACAATGGCAATAGATCAAACTATAATCAATGTCGCAATAGTGGAGGAGGAAATAATGATGCAGGGGTACAAAATGGTGCAGCTTTGGCTGGTATTAATCCCGAGTTGCTGAAAGAAGTTATGCAGGGGGTTGTTGCGGCACTGGCGGCAGCAGCTCAGAGGGGAGGGGCTGAAGGAGTAGCATTGTCGGCTTTGGGTACTGTGGCATCGGCATGAGCTCAGTTGGAGGTCCCTGCGCGGCAACAACCTCAAACAGTTGCAGCCAGTGTTCAACTCAGCCCATGCAGGTGGATGCAATGAGTAAAGCTGATGTTCCAAATCATGCTAAGAAGGCTAAAAAGGTTGACAAGAATCCTTGTTTTCGATGCAAGCAACCGGGGCACCAAATTGATACATGTACTGCAACTGTTTGTGATATGTGCGAGTCTACTAATCATATTTCGAGTGCATGTCCACTTCTTCACGCGCCTAAACCATCTGTCACCATGTATGGGTATGCGATCGAACAACTCATGTTCTCTGAGGTGCCTACAGGGGGGTCATATAAACCAAAGGTTGACAATGTAAAGTTGGTAAAGGTGACTGTTGAAGGTGACCCTATGTCTATTCCAGAGATTTCAGAATGTTTCAGGAGGATTGTACCAGTGGAGAATTTTTAGTGGGAGATATATAATTTTCAGAATAATGTGTTCAGAGTCAAATTCCCTAATAAGTCTGAAGCTCAGAGGATGAAGACTTTCCGCACTTACCCAGTTCCTGACAGAGCATCTGATCTTGTTTTTGAGGAATGGTCGGCTTTAGAGGATCCTCTATATATGCTGCCCGAGGTTTGGCTGCGAGTGAGAGGGATTCCAGCGGATGTGAGGACTGACTTCTTATCCTTGTGGGCGGTGGGCACTCTTTTTGGCAAGACCAAAGAAGTGGATATGGTACATACTAGAAAGAATAAGGAGTTGAGGCTGAGAATAGGATGTTTAGATCATACTCTTATTCCAGAGACTACTGATGTATTCATCCAAAGAGGTTTTTTAAGCTCAGCTTTGAGGTGGAACCAGTTGTAGTCACCCAACTTGATGGCAATGGTATGGCAGATAATGGAGATAACAATGGTAGAGGAGGCAATGATGGGGCTCATGGAGATAATATGGATACTGCAAACGACATGGATATTGAGAGGGAAAAGAACATTGAATTGCAAGGCAATGGGTATAGTCTGAAGAGTAATGGGAAGAAGACTAACAATACTACAGGGGTTGTTGGTCACTGACGAGGGATCACCTCGGCAATGCCTACGTATTGTAGACTTGGGTTTCGGGAGAGAGCGACGATGGAGATTCCAGGAGCGAGATTAGGCACACGACGTACCCAGCTTCGGGTCCCCTCGGTGGAGGATCCTACGTGTTGCTAGCAATCCAGTATATGATCATAGATGTGTTTACAGGGTGCCGCTGTAGGCGGAGTTATGTTGTCTATCTGTTGGCCTCCATCTTTCGGGTACCCTAGCTAGCTTTATATATGCAATCAGCCTAGGGTTTTACAAGAGTCCTAGTCGACTACTTCTTCGGGTTGCCTTGTTGGGCCTTCTCCATATTGGGTCTTCTCCATATTGGGCCGAGCCAGGTATACTAATAATGGGTACCCGAAGGGTATACCCATGTCAGTAGCCCCCGAGTATCTAGGAAAGTCGAAGACTTGCGTAGAGACTCCAAGCATTATCATCTCCGACGTCGAAGAAATACAAGGCGAGGTCCATGTCGTAGATCATGTGTAGCGTAGACGATGTTGACAATTCTTGAAATTTTCTATCGGGTGCGTGGCAGCGCTCCCGATGGGAGTAGCCCCCGAGTCTATGGGCAAGTGCTTGCACTTGGGCATAGACTCAAGTTGTACTACTCGATGAAGAACTTAACTATATTTCTGGAGGACTTGATGAAATCCATGGGCTCCACTCGAATCGTAGAATCGAGTTGAGCCTACAAAGCTTGATTTGTTTTAGATGCTGTCAAAGTTATTTTTCTATCGGGTGTGCGACCAGCGCTCCTGATGGGAGTAGCCCCCGAGGCTACAGCCAAGTGTTTGCACTTGGGTGTAGGCGCAACTTGCTTTTAATCGACTCCACAATTTTTCCTCTTTCTTATATCTTATTGAGAGGGTGAACAATTCTCTTGATAAGAGTAGCCCCCGAGCCTATGGGCAGGTGGTTGCACCTGGACATAGACTCAAGTTGTACTACTCGATAAAGAACTTGACTATATTTCTGGGCGCAGCCCCTCGTATTATTGACTCCAGGCCGTTGCTATCTATGTTGTTCAGGGATAATGGTAAATGGGGCTGGTTCATCTGACGGATCAGGTACCAGATAACTGCTCTTGTGGCAATCCCGCAAGAACCTACTTCAAGATCACGTCCCTGGACATGATCTCGGGACCTGGCGTAATTCGTCACGTGCCGCTTAAGGACTTACCATGATCCGAATTCCAGTAATGTTATCGGGTCCACAGCGCGTCCGCCGGGATATTTCTTCACATCCGTTGATGTGGAAAAAGTAGCAGAGCGCAGTCTTTGGCGATGCCACGCCACACAGGACGGATCCCGGGGTCTTACCTTCGCAGAGTTTTGCGGCATTCAGAGATTATTCGCGTCTTTGGCGCTGTGAGAATATTTTGTCAAGTGCCTTGTTCGGCTGATGCAATGACCCATTTTGCGGGTTCTTCTATTTTTCTCTCGGGCTTGATGAGACAGCCGAATATATTGGTTATTCTATATTGTCGGGTACATCACCGATGCTCTTGCTCGGAACAATATGACGAGTCAATGGACCCGAAGATTTGTCCACCTCTCTCTTTTTTTTTGGGTTCCTCCTTGATGAAAATTTCGTCGAGTTCCTCCTTCAGGAAAATTTCTTCGGGTCCTCTTTGAAGATAATTCTTCGGGACCTCCTTGAAGATAATACTTCGGGACCTCCTTGAAGATAATTCTTAGGCACCTCCTTGAGGATAATTCTTCGGGACCTCCCTGAAGATAATTCTTCGGGTCCTGTTCTTTTTTGAAGACAATTTCGTCGGGTTCTCTCTTATATACTTTGAATTTTGCTTTCTCCTACACAAATAAACAAACTTTTTCTATCTTTCCCTTGACTCTCTTTTTCGCATGCAGTGTCAGATGCTCAGATTCGATTGATATGTAAAGTGAATATATGTCGCGCAACCCCCAAGTGTCGGGTGCGACGAAAGTAAACGATAATCAACTTTGTGCAAAATAAAAGAACACTTAGCTTTTTGGACACGACGAAGTCGATGCATGATGAAGTCTTCGAGTGTAGATAAGAAATCTAGCCAAAGTAGAAACCACCAAATAGCAAAAGTGGATGCCGCGAAATTGTTGATGAAGAAATAGCCGAGCCCCCGAGCGTTGCTGAGGTGATGTCATGATTGTTGTGTCGCACTCGTGACCCGAGGCGAAATTGTTGTCGAGTCCCCGAGCGTTAGGCATGACGTCGAAATAAGTTGATGGAGTCACGGCATCATATTTGGTGAAGCCATTTAGGATGAAGCCATAGACAATAATATACGAAGATGAATCCCAGATGAAGTATTTGAGATGAATCCATATTGAAGATTACACCATTAAATATAGAGCATGTATTAAAGATGAATCCACCGATATCGTAGAGGAAATTGTCTCGAAGAAAATATATCCAATAATAGCCGTAGAAGATGAATCCATTGATATCATAGAGGATGAATCCATTGACCCGAAGAAAAGAATCCCAGTAATAACCACAGAAGATGTATCCACTTATAAGATGAATCCGATGAAGACAAAATCCAGTAAGCCGAAGAAGATGAATCCATTGAGCCGAAGAAGATAATTTCACTAAGCCGAACAAAATAAGTCCACTGAGCCGAAGAAAATAATTCGACTATGCCGGAGAAGATAATTCCACTGAGTCGGAGAAGATGTATTCCGGAGAAGATAATTCCACTAAGCCGAAGAAAAGAAATTCACCAAGTAACCGAGTATATTTGTAGTAACGAAATAATGGCACAGCCTCCGAGTGTTGGGTGAATTTGCTGTAATGATGCAATGTTGCAGCCCCCGAGTATTCGGGTGTGGCAAAACTAAATAAATAATTGAATCTTGGAGGAAGAGGAAAACTTAGCTTTTTATCGGGTGCGGCGAAGCCGATGTGGATGCAAGTCGCGCATCGGATGCAGTTTGTAGTTACGCGGCGTCTAGCCGGAAGTAATAGATGTGGCTGACATAGTCGATAAATAAAACGCAACCGATGAAATAGAGACATGTCGGGTTTTAGCCGAAAGTTGTTGACCCGGCGGAACACAGTCGATGAAGTGGATCCGCGACGGGTGAGCCCCGAATATATTGAGTTCGGGATGCTACAAGCGAGCCCCCGAGTGTGGCGACTATATGCGGCGAAGCAGTCAAAGCTTGTTCTGATCTGCAGTTATATTATGACGCAAAAAACTGTACGCCAATAACACGAACCGAAAAAAAATTGGCCAAATAAATTTTGTGAACAATAATAAATTGGAAAAGTAAAACCTAATGGTATTTGTGTCGGATGTCAAGTTTCCAACAGCGAGTCCGCAATGAATAGTTATCTACATGCATGAGAGTAACGCACAAGGCAAACAAAATATATCTTTGTAAAATTACGAAACGTAGTAGTATAGAATAATAGCACTCTCCTTGGAACGTGAGTTTTTCTCTTTTCCTTGGATGTAGTACTCCTTGCTTCCTCCCGCGGTCGTGCAGGATATTAATTCTCACATAAAATTCTTTTTTGTTGGGACTTGATCCTTCGCTTCTTTTTCACCAATGATATCGTCGTCCCCTTTTTTTTTCATCGGCTGCCTGGAGCCGTACGCATCATGGGTATTCGAAACTCATGAAGCCTGTACATACAAACTTTTTTTTCTTTTTTTGGAATCTTTCACTTCTGTGGATGCAGCCGAATCCATAATTTTTTATTCATCGCACTCATCAAACCTTCAGCCTTTGACCGGTATGGTGGAGTTGTTTGGACTTGATTGAGCTAGGAGACAGAGGACCGATCCATCAAATCAGCCGAAAAAATAGAATATGTAGTTTTGATCTATCTCCAGCCAAGCTTTCTTTTTGTCGTTACGGACGCATGTGTATAGCTCGAAAGATGATTGCATCTTCATCAAACGCGTGAGAGCCTAGTAGCTTTCCGATCGTGCTATCGGAAAAGTTTCTCATCGAAGCACGCGCTGCAACCGCCGCCATTGATTTCTGTCTAGACGTGAAGAGAAAAAATCCCGCCGGCTGGCCGTTGACGTAGCTGACGAACCCGACAATTTTCTTCCCGGATGAGATCTGAGCTTTATTGATGATGAACTCGGTAGATCCCGCCCGGATGACAAAATCCAGTCGTCGCAGATTCCCACAGACGGCGCCAATTGACGAGGGATCACCTCGGCAATGCCTACGTATTGTAGACTTGGGTTTCGGGAGAGAGCGACGATGGAGATTCCAGGAGCGAGATTAGGCACACGACGTACCCAGCTTCGGGTCCCCTCGGTGGAGGATCCCTACGTGCTGCTAGCAATCCAGTATATGATCATAGATGTGTTTACAGGGTGCCGCTGTAGGCGGAGTTATGTTGTCTATCTATTGGCCTCCATCTTTCGGGTACCCTGGCTAGCTTTATATATGCAATCAGCCTAGGGTTTTACAAGAGTCCTAGTCGACTACTTTTTCGGGTTGCCTTGTTGGGCCTTCTCCATATTGGGCCGAGCCAGGTATACTAATAATGGGTACCCGAAGGGTATACCCATCTCAGTCACCAACTTCAACATCATGTTGATGATCCAATTTCGGTTTGTTCTCTTAATATGGGTATGTTGAGCAATGGTATTCATTCTAATAATTTTATATCTGATACAATACAACAGGGTTCATTTACATATCTAAATGCTACTGAAAATTGCAATTTTATTGATGCACAATTGTTATTTCATGATCCTGCAGTAAAAGACAGAGAAAACGCTTCTTTTAATGTTGATTCAGCCTTGGGATTGGAGAAGACCAGGCTTCCAGAGGCCTCGGGATTGGAGCTGGTCGGGCTGCCAGGCTCTGTGCTGCCACTGGGCAGGCAGAGCACAAGTGGCACCACATCATTGCCTGATGCACCCCCGCCTGCCGCGCTGTCGCCACAGTCCGTGTGCGTGCGGGCTTGATACGTCCATTTTGCATCACTATTTTATATCATAATTTACTGTTATTCATTGATATATTTCATATTTAGAGATGATACTTATGTTATTTCATCTATTTTGCATGTTTCATGATTATTGGAGAATCATCCACCGGAGTCAGGATTCTGCTGCAAAAAGCACCGTCAGAATGCAATATTTCTGGAGATCAACAATTGACGGAAATTACACCGAAGATGTTATTTTTCCAGAAGATTGAGCTAGCCAAAAGGAGGAGCCGAGGAGGGCCGCCATGGGCCCCCCATAGGCCAGCGCGGGCCCTGGCCTGGCCGCGCCGCCTTGTGGGGAGGGGCCCACAGCCCCCTTCGGCCGCCTCTCCTTCGCGTACTTCTTCTCCCCGAAAACCTAAGCTCCGGAGAATAATCGCGAGGAGACACAGCCGCCTCTGCGGGGCAGAAAACACTAGAGAGAAAAGAGCTCTCCGGCAGGCTGAAATCCACCGGGGAAATTCCCTCCCGGAGGGGGAAATCGACGCCATCATCACCGCCATCGAGCTGGACTTCATTGGGATCATCATCATCATCTCCACCACCGTCACCGTCATCTCCACCGCTGCACCTCGTCACCGATGTAACATCTAGGGTTGAATCTTGATTGTTTGATAGGGGAAACTCTCCTGGTATTGATTACTCCTTGTTATTGATGCTATTGAGTGAAACCATTGAACCAAGGTTTATGTTCAGATTGTTATTCATCATCATATCACCTCTGATCATGTTCCATATGATGTCTCGTGAGTAGTTCGTTTAGTTCTTGAGGACATGGGTGAAGTCTAAATGTTAGTAGTGAACTATGTTGAGTAATATTCAATGGTTTGATATTTAAGTTGTGGTGTTATTCTTCTAGTGGTGTCATGTGAACGTCGACTACATGATAATTCACCTTTATGGGCTAGGGGAATACATCTTGTATTCGTTTGCTAATTGTGGGGTTGCCGGAGTGACAGCAACCTAAACCCCCGTTGGTATATCGATGCAGGAGGGATAGCAGGATCTCAGAGTTTAAGGTTGTGGTTAGATTTATCTTAATTACTTTCTTGTATTTGCGGATGCTTGCAAGGGGTATAATCACAAGTATGTATTAGTCCTAGGAAGGGCGGTGCATTAGCATAGGTTCACCCACACAACACTTATCATAACAATGAAGATTAATCAACTATATGAAGCGAAAGCACTAGACTAAATTCCCGTGTGTCCTCAAGAACGTTTGATCATTATAAGTAAACAAACCGGCTTGTACTTTGTGCTAAAAAGGATTGGGCCACTCGCTGCAATTTTTACTCTCGCATTTTACTTACTTGTACTTTATTTATCTGCTATATCAAAACCCCCTGAATACTTGTCTGTGAGCATTTACAGTGAATCCTTCATCGAAACTGCTTGTCAACACCTTCTGCTCCTCGTTGGGTTCGACACTCTTATTTATCGAAAGTACTACGATACACCCCCTATACTTGTGGGTCATCAAGACTATTTTCTGGCGCCGTTGCCGGGGAGTGAAGCGCTATTGGTAAGTGGAATTGGTAAGGGAAACCTTTACTGTACGTGCTGATTTTATTTCTGCCTGCTGCTATAATTCATTATGGAGAGATCTTCTCTTGAATTTCTATTTGGAAAATCTAGTACTACTGCAAAGGTAGTGGATGAGGCGCCAGGTGAGAAAGAGGTTCCATACAAAATACCTATGAAAATTATTGAACGTGTTGTGGATAACCGCTATGAAGGGGATGGAACTGTCCATCCTGGAGATCATTTACTGTTTTTACATGAATTATGCGGGTTATTCAAATGTGCAGGTATTGCCATGGATGAAGTTAGGAAGAAACTATTCTCTATATCGCTGTCTGGTAAAGCGGCGCGTTGGTATAAATTACTGAGGAATGGGGATTCTCTTGATTGGAATGATATTGTGCCTCTATTTTATTCTAAATTCTATCCTCCAAGTGAAATTCACAAAGACCGGAACCGCATATATAATTTTTGGCCTCATGATGGAGAGAGTATTGCCCAAGCATGGGGGAGATTGAAGTCTTTAATGCTCAAATGCCCCATTCATAAGCTTCCTGGTAATATTATCATTGATAACTTCTATGCAAGACTTTCTTTTCAAGATAAAACCTTGCTGGATACTACTTGTTCTGGATCATTTACACGCAACAAAGAAGAGTTTAAAAGGGACCTTCTTGATCGGATTCAGGAGAATACTGAAGGATGGGAGAACGACAAAGATAGAGAGTCAGGTATAAATTATGATTATAAATGCATTGACATTTTTATGGATACTGATAAATTTCGTAATATGAGTGCTACTTATGGTCTTGATCCTCAAGTTGTTGCAAATTTTATAAAGCTTTTGCCTCTTATTTTGAATTGCCTAGGAAGAATTTTGATAAGTATCATGAACCGTACAAAGATAAAACTGATTCATCTATAAATAAATGTGTTATAATTGAAACTGTTGATCATATTCTTCCTGAAGCTTATATTGAAAAAACTCCTTTCCCTGCTAAAATCAAGGAGTATTCTGTTATAACTAGTGCGGTTAATAAAAGTGCAAAGAAACCTATAGAACCTGAAGAGCAAATAAAGGTTGAACCTGCTACTGCAATAGTTAAAGATTTTGTGACTGAAAATGTAGAAGATGGTCATATTATTTTTTGTGAAGATGCTTCTAATATTGTTTCGCATCCTAATAAGTCAAGGAAAGCCAATATTCCTATGCTCTATGTTAGAATTGGTGATCATTGTTATTATGGTTTATGCGACATTGGTGCAAGCATTAGTGCCATTCCTTATGAGCTTTACACGGAAATCATGCATGAAATTGGTTCTTGTGAACTTGAAGATATTGATGTGGTTATTCGGCTAGCTAATAGAGAAACTATCTCTCCTATTGGTATTGTTCGAGATGTGGAAGTTCTATGTGGTAAGATTAAATATCCTGCTGACTTTTTGGTACTTGGTTCTGCTGCTAGTAAGTCTTGTCCTATTATTTTTGGTAGACCTTTTCTAAATACTTGTGGAGCTATTATAGATTGCAAGAAGGAGAAAATTGTGACTAAATTTGCTGGTGAATCTTATGAGTTTAATTTCTCCAAATTTGCCAAAACTCCTTATAAAGCTAATTTGCCTAATAATGATTTTAGAGTTGAACAGTGTGCGTCTATTGCTCTTGCTCCTAACAATCCTTTGCAGCAACATTTGGAGGATAGTGAGAGTGAAGTCTTTAGGAAAGAAAGGAATGAGCTTGATGAAATTTTCCTTCGTCAACCTATTCTTAAACATGACTTGCCGGTTGAAGATCTAGGTACAACACCACCACCAAAGGAAGATCCTGTTTTTGATTTAAAACCGTTGCCTGATAATCTTAAGTATGCTCATATTGATGATAAGAAAATATATCCTGTTATTATTAGTTCTAAGCTTTCAGATTTTGAGGAAGAAAGGTTATTGGAAATATTGAAGAAACACTGAGGAGCTATTGGCTACACTCTTGATGACTTGAAGGGGATTTCTCCCTCTACTTGCCAACATGCCATCAACATGGAAGATGATGCCAAGCCTGTTGTTGAACATCAGCGTCGTCTAATTCCTAAGATGAAGGATGTGGTAAGGAATAAGGTATTAAAACTTCCTGAAGCTGGTATTATATATCCTATTGCTGATAATAGATGGGTTAGTCATGTGCATTGTGTTCCTAAGAAAGGAGGAATAATTGTTGTGCCTAATGATAATGATGAGCTCATCCCTCAAAGAGTAGTTGTAGGGTATAGAATGTGCATTGATTATCGAAAAGTTAATAAAGTTACTAAGAAAGATCATTACCCTTTACCTTTTATTGATCAAATGTTAGAAAGGTTGTCTAAAAATACTCATTTTTGCTTTCTTGATCGTTATTCTGGGTTTTCACAAATTGCTGTTAAAACTAAAGATCAAGAGAAAACCACTTTCACTTGTCCCTATGGAACTTATGCTTATAGACGTATGCCTTTTGGTTTATGTGTAATGCTCCTGCTACTTTTCAAAGATGCATGTCTGCTATTTTTCATGGCTTTTGTGAGAATATTGTAGAGGTATTCATGGATTATTTTTCTGTCCATGGGAATTCTTTTGATAATTGCTTGCGAAACCTTGATAAAGTTTTGCAGAGATGTGAAGAAACTAACCTTGTTCTTAATTGGGAGAAATGCCACTTTATGGTTAATGAAGGAATTTTATTGGGACATAAAATTTCTGAGAGAGGTATTGAAGTTGATAGAGCTAAAGTTGAAGCAATTGAGAAGATGCCCTATCCTAGGGATGTTAAAGGTATTCGTAGTGTTCTTGGTCATGCTGGGTTTTATAGGAGATTTATTAAAGATTTCTCCAAAATTTCAAAGCCTCTTACTAATCTTCTTCAAAAAGATGTACCTTTTGTTTTTGATGATGATTGTAAGGAAGCTTTTGAAACTCTAAAGAAAGCCTTAACAACTGCTCATGTAGTTGAACCTCCTGATTGGAACTTACCTTTTGAAATTATGTGTGATGCTAGTGATTTTGGTGTAGGTGCTGTCCTTGGATAGCGAGTAGATAAAAAATTGAATGTTATTCATTATGCTAGTAAAAATCTTGATGCTGCTCAAAGAAATTATGCTACAACTGAAAAAGAGTTATTAGCTGTAGTCTTTGCTTGTGACAAGTTTAGATCTTATATTGTTGACTCAAAAGTTACAATTCATACTGATCATGCTGCAATTAGGTACCTTATGGAAAAGAAAGATGCTAAGCCAAGGCTTATTAGATGGGTGCTTCTTTTGCAAGAATTTGATTTACATATTATAGATAGGAAAGGTGCTGATAATCCTGTTGCTGATAATTTGTCTAGATTGGAAAATATTGCTTATGATCATGTTCCTGTTAATGATAGTTTTCCAAATGAAGAATTGGCTGTAATAAAGGTGAGCTCGTGAGATAGTCCTTGGTATGATGATTATGCTAACTTTATTGTTTCCAAGTACTTGCCTCCAACCTTTTCAGCTCAGCAAAAGAGGAAATTCTTTTATGACTTGAGGCATTATTTTTGGGATGACCCACACTTATATAAAGAAGGAGTGGATGGTATTCTGCGAAGATGTGTTCCCGAATATGAACAACAAGAGATATTGAGTAAGTGTCATGGTAGTGTTTATGGAGGACATCACGCCGGAGATAGAACCGTGCAAAAGGTTCTACAATCAGCTTTCTATTGGCCAACTCTCTTCAAAGATGCAAGAAAGTTTATTTTATCTTGTGATGAATGTCAAAGGGTTGGTAATATCTCCAGACGCAATGAAATGCCTATGAATTATACTCTTGTTATTAAACCATTTGATTGTTGGGGATTTGACTTCATGGGTCCTTTCCCTTCTTCAGAAGGTAACACTCATATACTTGTCGCTGTTGATTATGTTACTAAATGGGTGGAAGCCATACCCACAAAAAGTGCTGATGGTGAGTGATGTCTACGCCCCCTCCTTTTCCTGTAGACAGTGTTGGGCCTCCAAGAGCAGAGGTTTGTAGAACAGCAGCAAGTTTTCCCTTAAGTGGATCACCCAAGGTTTATCGAACTCAGGGAGGAAGAGGTCAAAGATATCCCTCTCATGCAACCCTGCAACCACAAAGCAATAAGTCTCTTGTGTCCCCAACACACCTAATAGGTGCACTAGTTCGGCGAAGAGATAGTGAAATACAGGTGGTATGAATATATATGAGCAGTGGCAACGGCACCAGAAAAGTGCTTTGCCCAAGACAGTAAACAAGCAGTAGTAACGCAGCAGTAGTAACGCAGTGAGACAGTAAACAAGCAGCGATAGCAGTATTTAGGAACAAGGCCTAGGGATCATACTTTCACTAGTGGACACTCTCAACATTGATCGCATAATAAATAACTCTTTCTCATATGTGCTACATACACTCTTTTGTTGGATGATGAACACATTGCGTAGGATTACACGAACCCTCAATGCCGGAGTTAACAAGCTCCACAATTCAATGTTCATATTTAAATAACCTTAGAGCATAATAGATCATTGCAAAATAAACCAAGAACTAACATAGTGCACACACTGCCCACATTACACTATGAAGGAGGAATAGATCACATCAATACTATCATAATGATAATTAACTCCACAATCTACAAGAGATCATGATCATAGCCTACGACAAGAACCACATGGTGCACACACTAGTCACCTTTACACCATGCAGGAGGAATAGACTACTTTAATAACATCACATGAGTAGCACACAACTAGTAGCGATACAAAGCTCATCATATGGATCTCAATCATGTAAAATAGCTCATGAGATCATTGTATTGAAGTACATAGGAGAGAGATTAACCACATAGCTACCGGTACAGCCCCGAGCCTCGATGGAGAACTACTCCCTCCTCATGGGAGCAGCAGCGGTGATGAAGATGGCGGTGGAGACGGTGGTGGAGATGGCTCCGGGGGCAATTCCCCGTCCCGGCAGGGTGCCGGAACAGCGACTTCTGTCCCCCGAATTGGACTTTCGCGATGGCGGCGGCTCTGGATGGTTTTCTCTGTTTCCGTCGAACTTGCCGAGGTTTTTAGGTCAGGGACGATTATATAGGCGGAGAGGCGGCGCAAGGAGGCGGCTAGGGCCCCCACACCATAGGCTGGCGCGCCCAGGGGCCCCCCCGCGCCACCTTATGGTGTGGGCCCCCTGCTGCCCGCCTCCGACTCCCCTTCGGTGTTCCGGAAGCTTCCGGGAATTTTAAGACTTTCGGTGTTGATTTCGTCCGATTCCGAAAATATTTCCTTACTAGGATTTCTGAAACCAAAAACAGCAGAAAACAGCAACTGGCCTTTCGGCATCTCGTCAATAGGTTAGTTCCGGAAAACGCATAAAAATGATATAAAGTGTGAACGAAACATGTTGGTATTGTCATAAAACAAGCATGGAACATCAGAAATTATAGATACGTTGGAGACGTATCAGCATCCCCAAGCTTAGTTCCTACTCGTCCTCGAGTAGGTAAACGATAAAAGATAATTTCTGAGGTGACATGCTACCAACATAATCATAATCATACCATTGTAAAGCTTATGAGATGAATGCAGCGATTCGAAACAATGTAAATGCAATGAGTAAACAAGTGAATCATACAGCAAAGACTTTTCATGAATAGTACTTTCAAGACAAGCATCAATGAGTCTTGCATAAGAGTTACTCATAAAGCAATAAATTCTTAGTAAAGACATTGAAGCAACACAATGGAAGATTAAGTTTCAGCGGTTGCTTTCAACTTGTAACATGTATATCTCATGGATATTGTCAATGCAAAGCGATATAACAAGTGCAATAAGCAAGTATGTAAGAATCAATGCACAGTTCACACAAGTGTTTGCTTCTTGAGGTGGAGAGAAATAAGTGAACTGACTCAACATTTAAAAGTAAAAGAATGGTCCTCCAAGGAGGAAAGCATCGATTGCTATATTTGTGCTAGAGCTTTGATTTTGAAAGCAAGAAACAATTTTGTCAACGGTAGTAATAAAGCATATGTATCATGTAAATTATATCTTACAAGTTGCAAGACTCATGCATAGTATACTAATAGTGCCCGCACCTTGTCCTAATTAGCTTGGACTACCGGATCATCGCAATACACATGTTTTAACCAAGTGTCACAATGGGGTACCTCTATGCCGCCTGTACAAAGGTCTAAGGAGAAAGCTCGCATCGGATTTCTCGCTATTGATTATTCTCAACTTAGACATCCATACCGGGACAACATAGACAACAGATAATGGACTCCTCTTTTATGCATAAGCATGTAGCAACAATTAATTTTCTCATTTGAGATTGAGGATATATGTCCAAAACTGAAACTTCCACCATGGATCATGGCTTTAGTTAGCGGCCCAATGTTTTTCTCTAACAATATGCACGCTCTAATCATAAGGTGGTAGATCGCTCTTACTTCAGACAAGACGAACATGCATAGCAACTCACATGAAATTCAACAAAAGGTAGTTGATGGCGTCCCCAGGAACATGGTTATCGCACAACAAGCAACTTAATAAGAGATAAAGTGCATAAGTACATATTCAATACCACAATAGTTTTTAGGCTATTTGTCCCATGAGTTATATATTGTAAAGGTGAAGAATGGAAATTTAAAGGTAGCACTCAAGCAATTTACTTTGGAATGGCGGAGAAATACCATGTAGTAGGTAGGTATGGTGGACTCGAATGGCATAGTGGTTGGCTCAAGGGTTTCGGATGCATGAGAAGTAATCCTTCTCGATACAAGGCTTAGGCTAGCAAGGTTGTTTGAAGCAAACACAAGCATAAACTAGTACATCAAAACTTACATAAAAGACATATTACAAACATTATAAGACTATACATCGTCTTCCTTGTTGTTCAAACACCTCACTAGAAAATATCTAGACTCTAGAGAAACCACTCATGCAATCCAAATTTTAACAAGCTCTATGTATTTCTTCACTAATAGGTGCAAAGTATATGATGCAAGAGCTTAAACAAGAGCACAACACTTGCCAAGTATCAAGTTATTCAAGACATCATACCAATTACTATATGTAGCATTTTCCGTTTCCAACCATATAACAATTAACGAAGCAGTTTCAACCTTCGCCATGAAAATTAAAAGCTAAGAACACATGTGTTCATATGAACCAGCGGAGCGTGTCTCTCTCCCACACAATCATTTATTCAAATAAAAACAAAAACAAGAAACATACAGACGCTCCAAGTAAAGTACATAAGATGTGACCGAATAAAAATATAGTTTCAAGAGAAGGAACCTGATAATTTATCGATGAGGAAGGGGATGCCTTGGGCATCCCCAAGCTTAGACGCTTGAGTCTTCTTGATATATGCAGGGGTGAACCACCGGGGCATCCCCAAGCTTAGAGCTTTCACTCTTCTTGATCATAGTACATCATCCTCCTCTCTTGACCCTTGAAAACTTCCTTCACACCAAACTTCTCATAAACTTCATTAGAGGGGTTAGTACATAATCAAAAACTCACATGTTCAGAGGTGACACAATCATTCTTAACACTTCTGGACATTGCTCAAAGCTACTGGAAGGTAATGGAACAAAGAAATCCACCCAACACAGCGAAAGAAGCAATGCGAAATAAAAGGCAGAATCTGTCAAAACAGAACAGTCCGTAAAGACGAATTTTTAATAAATACTTCCGTTGCTCAGATCAGAAAACTCAAAACTAATGAAAGTTGCGTACATATCTGAGGAACACGCACGTAAATTGGCATATTTTTCTGATTTTTCTACAGAGAAAACAGCCCAGATTCGTGACAGATAGAAATCTGTTTCTGCGCAGAAATCCAAATCTAGTATCAACCTTCGATTAGAGGCTTCACTTGGCACAACAAAACACAAAACTAAGATAAGGAGAGGTTGCTACAGTAGTAAACAACTTCCAAGACACAAATATAAAACAAAGTACTGTAGCAAAATAACACATGGGTTATCTCCCAAGAAGTTCTTTCTTTATAGCCATTAAGATGGGCTCAGCAGTTTTAATGATGCACTCGCAAGAAATAATATTTGAAGCAAAAGAGAGCATCAAGAGGCAAATTCAAAACACATTTAAGTCTAACATGCTTCCTATGCATAGGAATCTTGTAAATAAACAAGTTCATGAAGAGCAAAGTAACAAGCATAGGAAGATAAAACAAGTGTAGCTTCAAAAATTTCAGCACATAGAGAGGTATTTTAGTAACATGAAAATTTCTACAACCATATTTTCCTCTCTCATAATAACTTTCAGTAGCAACATGAGCAAACTCAACAATATAACTATCACATAAAGCATTCTTATCATGAGTCTCATGCATAAAATTATTACTCTCCACATAAGCATAATCAATTTTATTAGTTGTAGTGGGAGCAAATTCAACAAAGTAGCTATCATATATAGGAGGTGTATTGCAATCATAATCAAATTTATCCTCAATAACAAGTGGTAACAAAAGACTACTATCATTATAATCATCATAAATATGAGGCAAAGTATCATCAAAGAAAATTTTCTCCTCAATGCTTGGGGGACTAAAAAGATCATGCTCATCAAAGCCAGCTTCCCCAAGCTTAGAACTTTCTATATCATTATCAACAATGGTGTTCAAAGCGTTCATACTAATATTACTACCAGCATGCAAATAAGATTCCATAGGTTTTTTAATTTTCGCATCAAACAATCCATGTTTTAAATCAGGAAATAGCATAAGAAGCTCAGTCTTGTCCATTATGCAAAACTAGTGTAAACAAGAAATAAAAAGATGCAATTGCAGGATCTAAAGGAAATAGCTTTGAGTACTTACAACGGCGAAAATAACTTAGTAGCTGAGATCCGGAGTGCGAGTACCTTTTACCTTTCCTCCCCGGCAACGGCGCCAGAAAATAGCTTGATGTCTACGCCCCCTCCTTTTCCTGTAGACAGTGTTGGGCCTCCAAGAGCAGAGGTTTGTAGAACAGCAGCAAGTTTTCCCTTAAGTGGATCACCCAAGGTTTATCGAACTCAGGGAGGAAGAGGTCAAAGATATCCCTCTCATGCAACCCTGCAACCACAAAGCAAGAAGTCTCTTGTGTCCCCAACACACCTAATAGGTGCACTAGTTCGGCGAAGAGATAGTGAAATACAGGTGGTATGAATATATATGAGCAGTGTCAATGGCACCAGAAAAGTGCTTTGCCCAAGACAGTAAACAAGCAGTAGTAACGCAGCAGTAGTAACGCAGTGAGACAGTAAACAAGCAGCGATAGCAGTATTTAGGAACAAGGCCTAGGGATCATACTTTCACTAGTGGACACTCTCAACATTGATCGCATAATAAATAACTCTTTCTCATATGTGCTACATACACTCTTTTGTTGGATGATGAACACATTGCGTAGGATTACACGATCCCTCAATGCCGGAGTTAACAAGCTCCACAATTCAATGTTCATATTTAAATAACCTTAGAGCATAATAGATCATTGCAAAATAAACCAAGAACTAACATAGTGCACACACTGCCCACATTACACTATGAAGGAGGAATAGATCACATCAATACTATCATAATGATAATTAACTCCACAATCTACAAGAGATCATGATCATAGCCTACGACAAGAACCACATGGTGCACACACTAGTCACCTTTACACCATGCAGGAGGAATAGACTACTTTAATAACATCACATGAGTAGCACACAACTAGTAGCGATACAAAGCTCATCATATGGATCTCAATCATGTAAAACAGCTCATGAGATCATTGTATTGAAGTACATAGGAGAGAGATTAACCACATAGCTACCGGTACAGCCCCGAGCCTCGATGGAGAACTACTCCCTCCTCATGGGAGCAGCAGCGGTGATGAAGATGGCGGTGGAGACGGCGGTGGAGATGGCTCCGGGGGCAATTCCCCGTCCCGGCAGGGTGCCGGAACAGCGACTTCTGTCCCCCCGAATTGGACTTTCGCGATGGCGGTGGCTCTGGATGGTTTTCTCTGTTTCTGTCGAACTTGCCGAGGTTTTTAGGTCAGGGACGATTATATAGGCGGAGAGGCGGCGCAAGGAGGCGGCTGGGGCCCCCACACCATAGGCTGGCGCACCCAGGGGGCCCCCCGCGCCGCCTTATGGTGTGGGCCCCCTGCTGCCCGCCTCCGACTCCCCTTCGGTGTTCCGGAAGCTTCCGGGAATTTTAAGACTTTCGGTGTTGATTTCGTCCGATTCCGAAAATATTTCCTTACTAGGATTTCTGAAACCAAAAACAGCAGAAAACAGCAACTGGCCTTTCGGCATCTCGTCAATAGGTTAGTTCCGGAAAACGCATAAAAATGATATAAAGTGTGAACGAAACATGTTGGTATTGTCATAAAACAAGCATGGAACATCAGAAATTATAGATACGTTGGAGACGTATCAGTGAGACCTCTTTAAGAATGCTTTTAGATATTATTTTTCCTAGATTTGGAGTTCCTAGATACCTCATGACTGATGGAGGTTCTCATTTTATTCATGGTGGTTTTAGGAAAACTCTTGCTAAATATGGTATTAATCATAGGATTGCTTCCGCTTATCATCCTCAAACTAGTGGGCAAGTAGAATTATCAAATAGAGAGATTAAATCTATCTTGCAAAAGACTGTTAATAAATCTAGAAAGAATTAGGCTAGTAAATTGAAGGAAGCATTATGGGCTTATAGAACTACTTATAAAAATCCCATGGGTATGTCACCTTATAAAATGGTATATGGAAAAGCTTGTCATTTACCTTTAGAACTTGAGCACAAAGCTTATTGGGCTGTAAGAGAAATAAATAAAGATCCTAAACTTGCCGGTAAGAAGAGATTGTTACAATTGAGTTCTCTAGATGAATGGAGAAGTGAAGCTTATGAAAATGCTAAACTCTTTAAAGAAAAAGTTAAGAAATGGCATGATAGAAGAATTATCAAAAGAGAATTTAATGTTGGGGATAAATTCCTATTGTATCGGTCTCGTCTCAGATTTTTTGCAGGAAAATTACTCTCAAAATGGGAAGGACCATATGTCATTGCGGAGGTGTATCGTTCAGGGGCACTTAAAATTAGTTCTCTGCAAGGCGATGATGACCCACAAGTATAGGGGATCGCAACAGTCTTCGAGGAAAGTAAAACCCAAATTTATTGATTCGACACAAGGGGAGGTAAAGAATACTTATAAGCCTTAACAACTGAATTGTCAATTCAGCTGCACCTGGAAAAGCACTAGTAACAGGGGTGATGTAAAAGCAGCAGTAATATGAAAGCAATAGTAATAGTAACACAACAGCAGTAGCAGTAACACAGAGGCAATGGCACTAGAAAATAGTTGATACTACTTCCAATGACATATAGAACGAGTATATGATGATGAGAGATGGACCGGGGTTCCCAGCGATCTACACTAGTGGTAACTCTCCAATAACAAGTGACAAGTGTTGAGTGAACAAATTACAGTTGGGAAATTGATAGGATTGAAATAGCATTAAGACAAAACATCAAGATTATTAATCATGTAGGCATGTTTTCCATATATAGTCATACGTGCTCGCAATGAGAAACTTGTACAACATCTTTTGTCCTACCAGCCAGTGGCAGCCGGGCCTCAAGGGAATCTACTGGCTATTAAGGTACTCCTTTTAATAGAGCACCGGAGCAAAGCATTAACACTTGGTGAAAACATGTGATCCTCATATCACAGCCTTCCCCTCCGGTTGTCCCAATTTCTGTCACTTTGGGGCCTCGGGTTCCGGACAGCAATATGTGCAAACAACTTGTAGATACAATCTAAGCAATAATTATAGAGCTTAAATCTAAGATCATGCCACTCGGGCCCTAGTGACAAGCATTAGGCATAACAAGATTGCAGCAACAATAACTTCACAAACTTTATAGATAGACTAATCATAATGTATCATCCATCGGATCCCAACAAACACAACACCGATTACATCAGATGAATCTCAATCATGTAAGGCAGCTCATGAGATCATTGTATTGAAGTACATGGGATAGAGAGTACCAACTAGCTACTGCTAGAACCCGTAGTCCATGGGGGAACTACTCATGGAGCATGATGGAGGCGGTGGCGTCGATGGAGATGGCTTCCGGGGGCACTTCCCCGTCCCAGCAGGGTGCCGGAACAGAGATTCTGTCCCCCGAATTGGAGTTTCGCGATGGCGGCGGCGCCCCTGGAGTCTTTCTGGAGTTTCGTCAATTCGTATCACGTTTTTAGGTCGAAAGGGCTTATATAGGCGAAGAGGCGGCGCAGGAGGGGCACCAGGGCGCCCTCCCCATAGGCCGGCGCGGCCAGGGGCCTGCCCGCGCGGCCCTATGGTGTGGGGGCCCCAGGCCTCCCCTCTGACTCCCCTTCGGTGTCCTGGTCCGTCTCGGTGAATTATGATGTTTGGTCTTCGTTTCATCGAATTCCGAGAATATTGCCAGAACAGCCTTTCTGGAACCAAAAACAGCAGAAAACAGGAACTGGCACTTCGGCATCTTGTTAATAGGTTAGTTCCGGAAAATGCATGAAATCATTATAAAGTGCGAGCAAAACATGTAGGTATTGTCATAAAACAAGCATGGAACATCAGAAATTATAGATACATTGGAGACGTATCAGCATCCCCAAGCTTAGTTCCTACTCGTCCTCGAGTAGGTAAACGATAAAAAGAATAATTTCTGTAGTGACATGCTACTTACATAACCTTGATCATACTATTGTAAAGCATATGAGATGAATGAAGTGACTCAAGGCAATGATATATAGTTGCTAACAAATAGATAACATATAGCAAAACTTTTCATGAATAGTACTTTCAAGACAAGCATCAAAAGTCTTGCATAAGAGTTAACTCATAAAGCAATAAATTCAAAGTAAAGGCATCGAAGCAACACAAAGGAAGATATAAGTTTCAGCAATTGCTTTCAACTTTCAACATACATATCTCATGGATAATTGTCAACGCAAAGTAATATAATAAGTGCAAATAAGCAAGTATGTAAGAATCAATGCACAGTTGACACAAGTGTTTGCTTCTAAGATGGAAGGAAGTAGGTAAACTGACTCAACATAAAGTAGAATAAAGGCCCTTCACAGAGGGAAGCAGGGATTAAATCATGTGCTAGAGCTTTTTATGTTTTGAAATCATGGAGAGAGCATAAAAGTAAAGTTTTGATAGGTGTTTGTTGTTGTCAACGAATGGTAGTGGGCACTCTAACCCCCTTGCCAGACAGACCTTCAAAGAGCGGCTCCCATGATGTAGTTTATTTTTATTTTTGGGTGACACTCCTTCCAACCTTTGCTTTCACAAGCCATGGCTAACCGAATCCTCGGGTGCCTTCCAACAATCACATACCATGAAGGAGTGTCTATTTATTTTAGTTTTATTTAGGTGACACTCCTCCCCACCTTTGCTTTCTCAAGCCATGGCTAACCGAATCCTCGGGTGCCTTCCAACATTTCACATACCATGGAGGAGTGTCTATTTGTGATTAATTGGGGCTGGGAACCCCATTGCCAGCTCTTTTTGCAAAATTATTGGATAAGCGGATGAAGCCACTAGTCCATTGGTGAAAGCTGCCCAACAAGATTGAAAGATAAAACACCACATACTTCCTCATGAGCTATAAAACATTGACACAAATTGAGAAGAATTTTGAATTGTTTAAAGGTAGCACACGAAGTATTTACTTGGAATGGCAGAAAATACCACATAGTAGGTAGGTATGGTGGACACACATGGCATAGGTTTTGGCTCAAGGTTTTGGATGCACGAGAAGTATTCCCTCTCAGTACAAGGCTTAGGCTAGCAAGGTTGTTTGAAGCAAACACAAGTATGAACCGGTACAGCAAAACTCACATAAGAACATATTGCAAGCATTATAAGACTCTACACTGTCTTCCTTGTTGCTCAAACACTTTTACCTGAAAATATCTAGACCTTAGAGAGACTAATCATGCAAACCAATTTCAACAAGCTCTACGGTAGTTCTCCACTAATAGGTTTAAACTACATGATGCAAGAACTTAATCATGATCTACTTGAGAGCTCAAAACAATTGCCAAGTATCAAATTATCCAAGACAATATGAGGCATTTTCTCTTTCCAACCAAATAACAATAAGTGCAATAGCTTCCAACTTTTATCATTGAACATTAAAAGTAAAACGAAGAACACCAGTGTTCATATGAAAAAGCGGAGCGTGTCTCTCTCCCACACATGGATTGCTAGGATCCGAATTTATTTAAACCCAAACAAAAATAAAAACACACAGACGCTCCAAGTAAAGCACATAAGATGTGACCGAATAAAAATATAGTTTCAATAGAAGAAACCTGATAAATTGTGGATGAAGAAGGGGATGCCTTGGGCATCCCCAAGCTTAGACGCTTGAGTCTTCTTGAAATATGCAGGGATGAACCACGGGGGCATCCTCAAGCTTAGACTTTTCACTCTTCTTGATCATATATCATCCTCCTCTCTTGACCCTTGAAAACTTCATTCACACCAAACTTCTCATAAACTTCATTAGAGGGGTTAGTACTCAAAAAACTTGAATTCACCTTAGTCCTGTAGTGACACATTGCAAGAACTCAATAAAACATTAGCTACAGCTCTCCACGTCTAGAAAGCCTCACTTAAAGTCCACAAGAGACAATGCAAAAAAACAGAGACAGAATCTGCCAAAATAGAACAGCCAGTAAAGACGAATTTTTAAGAGGTACTTCCGTTGCTCAAATCAGAAAACTCAAAACTAACGAAAGTTGCGTACATATCACGTAAATTGGCAGATTTTTCTGAGTTACCTACAGAGAACCCTGCCCAAATTCGTGACAGATAGAAATCTGTTTCTGCGCAGAAATCCAAATCTAGTATCAACCTTCTATTAGAGACTTCACTTGGCACAACATTGCAATAAAATAAAGATAAGGATAGGTTGCTACAGTAGTAACAACTTCCAAGACACAACAAAACAGTAGCAAAATAAACACATGGGTTATCTCCCAAGAAGTGCTTTCTTTATAGCCATTAAGATGGGCTCAGCAATTTTAATGATGCTCACATAAGAAATAAGAGTTGAAGCAAAAGGAGCATCAAGAAGCAAATTCAAAACACATTTAAGTCTAACACACTTCCTATGCATAGGAATCTTGTACACAAATAAATTCATGAAGGACAAAGTGACAAGCATAAGAAGATAAAACAAGAGTAACCTCAAAAAAATTAGCGTATAGAGAGGTGTTTTAGTACCATGGAAATTTCTACAACCATATTTTCCTCTCTCATAATAATTTTCAGTAGCTTCATGAATAAACTCAACAATATAACTATCACATAAAGTATGCTTTTCATGATCCATAAACACATAATTTTTATCAAACTCAAAAATAGTGGGATCAAAACTTTCGAACCCACTTTTATCAATAATATAACAAAATGATTGATCAATCTCAAGAGATATGAGACTCTTAGATAAAGTCAAGAACTCTCCAATCCCATTTTCAGTAGTAGTACAATTAATATTATCAAGTAACATAGGACTATCATCTAGAGCTTTATCATAAACATTTGCTACACAAAACTCTTTAGTACCATGCATTTCGACATCAGGCACAAACAAAGCATTATCATAAGATTTATCAAAATAGCATGGATTATCATAGATAACAGTAGCATAATTATTCTCACAAGTTTTACTCATAGGTAATATTTCAAGAGAATCCACAGGAACATAACATTCAACCTCCTTTGGTAAGCATGGAGGACAATCAAATAGTGTAAGAGATAAAGAGTTACTCTCATTAGAAGGTTGGTATGGGTAGCTAATCCATTCTTCCTCCTTTTGTTCATCACTCTCCTCTTCTTTTTCATCCAATGAGCTTTCAGGTTCATCAATTTCCTCCTCTTTTTCATCCAATGAGCTTTCAGGTTCATCAATTTCTTCTTCCACAGGTTCCTGCAAATTGTGAGTGCATTCTTGTGCATTAATGAGTCTCTCTTTATAATCAATGATATAAGGATTATCATTGTAACTTTCTATGCAAAAATTAAGGACATAAGAGACATAATCTTTAAGGTCCTTACAAACAACACAAGTTTCATAATTTTTAACCATGAAGGATTCGATCTCAGAGGCTCCCATAAATAAGACAAATTGTTCTACTTCTTAGAACCCAAGATGAATATAGTTATTCCAATTATAGTTCATAATTAAAACTTCTTCACTCAAGCCAAATTGGAATTTCAGATGTTTAGTATCTTGTTGAGAGCAACAGTTTATATCATGGAGTTTAAGCAAGATTTTAGCAATTGTATGCAATTTTTCTATCACAACACTCATGACTTTACCCGTTCTTGATTCTCTATAATTATTATATATTTCAATAAGCTCCAAGTAGGTTGTGGGTTCTCCCATAACAATAGTTTTTTAACTTTTTTGGTTTTTCAAATTTTTATGGATTTTTGGGTATATAAGAAAAGTAAAACAAAACAAAAACAAACTAAGCAAAGTAATACTAGACAGAAATAAACTAAGCACAAATAAACTAAACAAAAGTAAACAAGCAAAACAAAATAAAATAAAATAAAAACAGAGAGAGAGGTAGAGTGTACTCCCCAGGTGAACTTATGAGTAGAGCTATGCCTCCCCTGCAACGGCGCCAGAAAATAGTCTTGATGACCCACAAGTATAGGGGATCGCAACAGTCTTCGAGGGAAGTAAAACCCAAATTTATTGATTCGACACAAGGGGAGGTAAAGAATACTTATAAGCCTTAACAACTGAGTTGTCAATTCAGTTGCACCTGGAAAAGCACTAGTAACAGGGGTGATGTGAAAGCACCAGTAATATAAAAGCAATAGTAATAGTAACACAAAGAAAGCGATGGCAAACACGTAGGCAATGGCACCAGAAAATAGTTGATACTACTTCCAATGACATATAGAACGAGTATATGATGATGAGAGATGGACCGGAGTTCCCATCGATCTACACTAGTGGTAACTCTCCAATAACAAGTGACAAGTGTTGGGTGAACAAATTACAGTTGGGCAATTGATAGGATTGAAATAGCATTAAGACAGAACATCAAGATTATTAATCATGTAGGCATGTTTTCCATATATAGTCATACGTGCTCGCAATGAGAAACTTGTACAACATCTTTTGTCCTACCAGCCAGTGGCAGCCGGGCCTCAAGGGAATCTACTGGCTATTAAGGTACTCCTTTTAATAGAGCACCGGAGCAAAGCATTAACACTTGGTGAAAACATGTGATCCTCATATCACAGCCTTCCCCTCCGGTTGTCCCAATTTCTGTCACTTTGGGGCCTCGGGTTCCGTACAGCAATATGTGCAAACAACTTGTAGATACAATCTAAGCAATAATTATAGAGCTTAAATCTAAGATCATGCCACTCGGGCCCTAGTGACAAGCATTAGGCATAACAAGATTGCAGCAACAATACCTTCACAAACTTTATAGATAGACTAATCATAATGTATCATCCATCGGATCCCAACAAACACAACACCGATTACATCAGATGAATCTCAATCATGTAAGGCAGCTCATGAGATCATTGTATTGAAGTACATGGGATAGAGAGTACCAACTAGCTACTGCTAGAACCCGTAGTCCATGGGGGAACTACTCACGGAGCATGATGGAGGCGGTGGCGTCGATGGAGATGGCTTCCGGGGGCACTTCCCCGTCCCGGCAGGGTGTCGGAACAGAGATTCTGTCCCCCGAATTGGAGTTTCGCGATGCCGGCGGCGCCCCTGCAGTCTTTCTAGAGTTTCGTCAATTCGTATCGCGTTTTTAGGTCGAAAGGGCTTATATAGGCGAAGAGGCGGCGCAGGAGGGGCACCAGGGCGCCCTCTGATACATCTCCGACGTATCGATAATTTCTTATGTTCCATGCCACATTATTGATGATATCTACATGTTTTATGCATACTTTATGGCATATTTATGCATTTTCCGGCACTAACCTATTAACGAGATGCTGAAGAGCCAGTTGTTGTTTTCTGCTGTTTTTGGTTTCAGAAATCCTAGTAAGGAAATATTCTCGGAATTGGACGAAATCAACGCCCAGGGGCCTATTTTCACACGAAGCTTCCAGAAGACCGGAGAGATAACGAAGTGGGGCCACGAGGTGGCCAAACACTAGGCCGGCGCGGCCTAGCCCTTGGCCGCGCCGACCTACTGTGTGGGCCCCTCGTGTGGCCCCCTGACCTGCCCTTCCGCCTACAAATAGCCTTCGTCGCGAAACCCCCAGTACCGAGAGCCACGATACGGAAAACCTTCCAGAGACGCCGCCGCCAATCCCATCTCGGGGGATTCAGGAGATCGCCTCCGGCACCCTGCCAGAGAGGGGATTCATCTCCCGGAGGACTCTACGCCGCCATGGTCGCCTCCGGAGTGATGAGTGAGTAGTTCACCCCTGGACTATGGGTCCATAGCAGTAGCTAGATGGTTGTCTTCTCCTCATTATGCTTCATTGTCGGATCTTGTGAGCTGCCAAACATGATCAAGATCATCTATCTGTAATGCTATATGTTGTGTTTGTTGGGATCCGATGAATAGAGAATACTATGTTATGTTGATTATCAATTTATATCTATGTGTTGTTTATGATCTTGCATGCTCTCCGTTATTAGTAGAGGCTCTGGCCAAGTTTTTGCTAGTACCTCCAAGAGGGAGTATTTATGCTCGATAGTGGGTTCATGTCTCCGTGAATCTGGGGGAGTGAGAGAAACCTCTAAGGTTATGGATGTGCTGTTGCCACTAGGGATAAAACATTGATGCTATGTCCGAGGATGTAGTTATTGATTACATTACGCATCATACTTAATGCAATTGTGTGTTGTTTGCAACTTAATACTGGAAGGGGTTCGGATGATAACCTCAAGGTGGACTTTTTAGGCATAGATGCATGCTGGATAGCGGTCTATGTACTTTGTCGTAATGCCCAATTAAATCTCACAATACTCATCATGTCATGTATGTGCATGGTCATGCCCTCTCTATTTGTCAATTGCCCAACTGTAATTTGTTCACCCAACATGCTATTTATCTTATGGGAGAGACACCACTAGTGAACTGTGGACCCCGGTCCATTCTTTACATCTGAAATACAATCTACTGCAATTGTTCTACTGTTCTCTGCAAACAATCATCATCCAAACTATACATCTAATCCTTTGTTACAGCAAGCCGGTGAGATTGACAACCTCACTGTTACGTTGGGGCAAAGTACTTTGGTTGTGTTGTGCAGGTTCCACATTGGCGCCGGAATCCCTGGTGTTGCGCCGCACTACATCCCGCCGCCATCAACCTTCAACGTGCTTCTTGGCTCCTACTGGTTCGATAAACCTTGGTTTCGTACTGAGGGAAAATTTGCCGCTGTACGCATCACACCTTCCTCTTGGGGTTCCCAACGGTCGCGTGCTGTACGCGTATCAAGACTGTTTTCTGGCGCCGTTGCCGGGGAACTGAAGAAAAGTTACGCCACAGAGATCTCTAACTCCCACGTCAACTACACGCCATCAACTGTTTTCTGGCGCCGTTGCCGGGGAGATCAAGACACGCTGCAAGGGGAGTCTCCACAATCCAATCTCTTTACTTTGTTTTTGTCTTGCTTTATTTTATTTACTACTTTGTTTGCTGCATTATATCAAAACACAAAAAAATTAGTTGCTAGTTTTACTTTATTTACTGTCTTGCACTCTATATCAAAAACACAAAAAAATTAGTTACTTGCATTTACTTTATCTAGTTTGTTTTATTTACTATTGCTAAAATGGGTACTTGATGTCTACGTTCCCCCTCCTTTCCTGTAGACAGTGTTGGGCCTCCAAGAGCAGAGGTTTGTAGAACTCAGGGAGGAAGAGGTCAAAGATATCCCTCTCATGCAACCCTGCAACCACAAAGCAAGAAGTCTCTTGTGTCCCCAACACACCTAATAGGTGCACTAGTTCGGCGAAGAGATAGTGAAATACAGGTGGTATGAATATATATGAGCAGTAGCAACGGTGCCAGAAAATAGCTTGCTGGCGTGTAGTTGATGGTGGTAGTATTGCAGCAGTAGTAACACAGTGAAACAGTAAACAAGCAGTAGTAACGCAACAGTATTTAGGAACAAGGCCTAGGGATTACACTTTCACTAGTGGACACTCTCAACATTGATCACATAACAGAACAGATAAATGCATACTCTACACTCTTGTTGGATGATGAACGCATTGCGTAGGATTACACGAACCCTCAATGCCGGAGTTAACAAGCTCCACAATTTGTTCATATTTAAGTAACCTTACAGTGTAAGATAGATCAAAAGACTAAACCAAGTACTAACATAGCATGCACACTGTCACCTTCATGCATATGTAGGAGGAATAGATCACATCAATATTATCATAGCAATAGTTAACTTCGCAATCTACAAGAGATCATGATCATAGCATAAACCAAGTACTAACACGGTGCACACACTGTCACCTTTACACACGTGCAGGAGGAATAGAACTACTTTAATAACATTGCTAGAGTAGCACATAGATGAATAGTGATACAAAACTCATATGAATCTCAATCATGTAAAGCAGCTCATGAGATTATTGTATTGAGGTACATGGGAGAGAGATGAACCACATAGCTACCGGTACAGCCCCGAGCCTCGATGGAGAACTACTCCCTCCTCATGGGAGCAGCAGCGGTGATGAAGATGGCGGTGGAGATGGCAGCGGTGTCGATGGAGAAGCCTTCCGGGGGCACTTCCCCGTTCCGGCGGCGTCTTTGGAACAGAGACTCTGTCCCCGCATCTTGGCCTCGTGATGGCGGCGGCTCTGGAAGGTTTCTGTGGTTTTCGTCGAACGTATCAGGGTTTTCGCGACGGAGGCTTTAAATAGGCGAAGAGGCGGCGCAGGAGGGCTGAAGGGGTGCCCACACCATATGGCGGCGCGGCCAGGGCCTGGGCCGTGCCGGCCTATGGTCTGGGGGCCCAGTGCCCCCCCTCTGGTCCTTCTCGTGTGTTCTGGATGCTTCCGGTGAAAATAGGAACCTGGGCGTTGATTTCGTCCAATTCCGAGAATATTTCGTTACTAGGATTTCTGAAACCAAAAACAGCAGAAAACAGGAACTGGCACTTCGGCATCTTGTTAATAGGTTAGTTCCAGAAAATGCACGAATATGACATAAAGTGTGCATAAAACATGTAGATAACATCAATAATGTGGCATGGAACATAAGAAATTATCGATACGTCGGAGACGTATCAGTACTCCTGAAAATACTAAGTTGTGTGACTTCATAACCACAAATAATAATGATTTCTTATGCACACCTATTGCTCCACCTGCTACTACAGCAGAATTCTTTGAAATTAAGCCTGCTTTACTGAATCTTGTTATGCGAGAGCAATTTTCTGGTGTTAGTTCTGATGATGCTGCTGCCCATCTCAATAATTTTGTTGAACTATGTGAAATGCAAAAGTATAAAGGTGTAGATGGCGACATTATAAAATTAAATTGTTCCCTTTCTCATTAAGAGGAAGAGCTAAAGATTGGTTGCTATCTCTGCCTAAGAATAGTATTGATTCATGGACTAAATGCAAGGATGCTTTTATTGGTAGATATTATCCCCCTGCTAAAATTATATCTTTGAGGAGTAGCATAATGAATTTTAAACAATTGGATACTGAGCATGTTGCACAAGCATGGGAAAGAATGAAATCTTTGGTTAAAAATTGCCCAACCCATGGACTTACTACTTGGATGATCATCCAAACCTTTTATGCAGGACTGAATTTTTCTTCGCGGAACCTATTGGATTCAGCTGCTGGAGGTACCTTTATGTCCATCACTCTTGGTGAAGCAACAAAGCTTCTTGATAATATGATGATTAATTACTCTGAATGGCACACGGAAAGAGCTCCACAAGGTAAGAAGGTAAATTCTGTCGAAGAAACCTCTTCCTTGAGTGATAAGATTGATGCTATTATGTCTATGCTTGTGAATGATAGGACTAATGTTGATCCTAATAATGTTCCGTTAGCTTCATTGGTTGCTCAAGAAGAACATGTTGATGTCAATTTCATTAAAAATAATAATTTCAACAACAATGCTTACCGGAACAATTCTAGTAACAACTATAGGCCATATCCTTATAATAATGGCAACGGCTATGGTAATTCTTATGGGAATTCTTACAACAATAATAGGGACACACCCCCTGGACTTGAAGCCATGCTTAAAGAATTTATTAGTACACAAACTGCTTTTAACAAATCTGTTGAAGAAAAGCTTGGGAAAATTGATATACTTGCTTCTAAAGTCGATAGTCTTGCTGCTAATGTTGATCTTGTGAAATCGAAAGTTATGCCTAATGAAAATCATAATAATAAAATTGCTACTACAGCAAATGCCATCCAATTTAGAATTAATGAGAATATAAGATTGATGGCCGAACTGCGTGCTAGGTGGGAAAGAGAAGAAAATGAAAAAGAAGATAATATAGCTAAAGTTTGGACTATTACCACCACTAGCAATGCTAATGCTACACATGTTGCTGCACCTCCTACTACTAATGGTAAAAGAATTGGTGTTAGCAATGTTTCCACTTCAAATGCAAAGCGCGAAAAACTGCCTGAAACTGCTAAATCATTAAATCGCTGTGATAAAACTGCTGAAATTTTTTCCAACATTGGGGATGATGATCCCATTGCTTTAGATTATAATGGTTTGAATTTTGATGATTGCCACATCTCTGAAGTTATAAAGTTCTTACAAAAACTTGCTAAGAGTCCTAATGCTAGTGCTATAAATTTGGCTTTCACGAAACATATTACAAATGCTCTCATAAAAGCTAGAGAAGAGAAACTAGAACGCGAAGCTTCTATTCCTAGGAAGCTAGAGGATGGTTGGGAGCCCATCATTAAGATGAAGGTCAATGACTTTGATTGTAATGCTTTATGTGATCTTGGTGCAAGTATTTCCGTTATGCCTAAGAAAATCTATAATATGCTTGACTTGCCACCATTGAAAAATTGTTATTTGGATGTTAATCTTGCTGATCATTCTACAAAGAAATCTTTGGGGAAAGTTGATAATGTTCGCATTACCATTAACAATAACCTTGTCCCCGTTGATTTTGTTGTCTTGGATATTGAATGCAATGCATCTTGTCCCATTATATTGGGAAGACCTTTTCTTCGAACTGTTGGTGCTATCATTGATATGAAGGAAGGTAATATTAAATATCAATTTCCTCTCAAGAAAGGTATGGAACACTTCCCTAGAAAGAGAATGAAGTTACCTTTTGATTCTATTATTAGAACAAATTATGATGTTGACACTTCGTCTCTTGATAATACTTGATATACACTTTCTGCGCCTAGCTGAAAGGCGTTAAAGAAAAGCGCTTATGGGAGACAACCCATGTTTTTACTACAGTAATTTTATTTTATAATTGAGTCTTGGAAGTTGTTTGCTACTGTAGCAACCTCTCCTTATCTTAGTTTGTGCATAGTTGTGCCAAGTAAAGTCGTTGATAGTAAGGTTCATACTAGATTTGATTACTACGCAGAAACAGATTTCTTTGCTGTCATGAATCTGGGCCTAATTCTCTGTAGGTAACTCCGAAAATTATGCCAATTTACGTGAGTGATCCTCAGATATGTACGCAACTTTCATTGAATTTGAGCATTTTCATTTGAGCAAGTCTGGTGCCTCAATAAAATTCGTATTTACGAACTGTTCTGTTTTGACAGATTCTGCCTTTTATTTCGCATTGCCTGTTTTTCTATGCTTGATGGATTTTTCGATTCCATTAACTTTCAGTAGCTTTGTGCAATGTCCAGAAGTGTTAAGAATGATTATGTCACCTCTGAACATGTATATTTTTATTGTGCACTAACTCTCTAATGAGTTGTTTTGAGTTTGGTGTGGAGGAAGTTTTCAAGGATCAAGAGAGGGAGATGATACAACATGATCAAGGAGAGTGAAAGCTCTAAGCTTGGGGATGCCCCGGTGGTTTACCCCTGCATATATCAAGAAGACTCAAGCGTCTAAGCTTGGGGATGCCCAAGGCATCCCCTTCTTCATCTACAACATTATCAGGTTCCTCCCCTGAAACTATATTTTTATTTCGTCACATCTTATGTGCTTTACTTGGAGCGTCTGTTTGTTTTTGTTTTTGTGTTTGAATAAAATGGATCCTAGCATTCATTGTGTGGGAGAGAGACACGCTCCGCTGTTGCATATGGACAAATATGTCCTTAGGCTTTACTCATAGTATTCATGGCAAAGTTTCTTCTTCGTTAAATTGTTATATGGTTGGAATTGGAAAATGATACATGTAGTAATTGCTGTAATGTCTTGGATAATGTGATACTTGGCAATTGTTGTGCTCATGTTTAAGCTCTTGCATCATACACTTTGCACCTATTAATGAAGAAATACATAGAGCTTGCTAAAATTTGGTTTGCATATTTGGTCTCTCTAAAGTCTAGATAATTTCTAGTATTGAGTTTGAACAACAAGGAAGACGGTGTAGAGTCTTATAATGTTTACAATATGTCTTTTATGTGAGTTTTGCTGCACCGGTTCATCCTTGTGTTTGTTTCAAATAGCCTTGCTAGCCTAAACCTTGTATCGAGAGGGAATACTTCTCATGCATCCAAAATCCTTGAGCCAACCACTATGCCATTTGTGTCCACCATACCTACCTACTACATGGTATTTCTCCGCCATTCCAAAGTAAATTGCTTGAGTGCTACCTTTAAATTTCTATTCTTTATCTTTACAATATATAGCTCATGGGACAAATAGCTTAAAAACTATTGTGGTATTGAATATGTACTTATGCACTTTATCTCTTATTAAGTTGCTTGTTGTGCGATAACCATGTTCCTGGGGACGCCATCAACTACTCTTTGTTGAATATCATGTGAGTTGCTGTGCATGTCCGTCTTGTCTGAAGTAAGAGCGATTTACCACTTATTTAATGGTTAGAGCATGCATATTGTTAGAGAAGAACACTGGGCCGCTAACTAAAGCCATGAATCATGGTGGAAGTTTCAGTTTTGGACATATATCCTCAATCTCATATGAGAACATTAATTGTTGCTACATGCTTATGCATAAAAGAGGAGTCCATTATCTGTTGTCTATGTTGTCCCGGTATGGATGTCTAAGTTGAGAATAATCAAAAGCGAGAAATCCAATGCGAGCTTTCTCCTTAGACCTTTGTACAAAGTGACATAGAGGTACCCCTTTGTGACACTTGGTTAAAACATGTGCATTGCGATGATAATCCCAGTAATCCAAGCTAATTAGGACAAGGTGCGGGCACTATTAGTATACTATGCATGAGGCTTGCAACTTGTAAGATATAATTTACATAACACATATGCTTTATTACTACCGTTGACAAAATTGTTTCTTGTTTTCAAAACCAAAGCTCTAGCACAAATATAGCAATCAATGCTTCCCTCCGCGAAGGGCCTTTCTTTTACTGTTATTGTTGAGTCAGTTCACCTATCTCTCTCCACCTCAAGAAGCAAACACTTGTGTGAACTGTGCATTGATTCCTACATACTTGCATATTGCACTTGTTATATTACTTTGCATTGACAACTATCCATGAGATATACATGTAATAAGTTGAAAGCAACCGCTGAAACTTCATCTTCCTTTGTGTTGCTTCAATGCCTTTACTATGAATTATTGCTTTATGAGTTAACTCTTATGCAAGACTTATTGATGCTTGTCTTGAAAGTACTATTCATGAAAAGTCTTTGCTATATGATTCATTTGTTTACTCATGTCATTTACATTGTTTTGATCGCTGCATTCATTACATATGCTTACAATAGTATGATCAAGGTTATGATGGCATGTCACTCCAGAAATTATCTTTGTTATCGTTTACCTGCTCGGGACGAGCAGAAACTAAGCTTGGGGATGCTGATACGTCTCCGACGTATCGATAATTTCTTATGTTCCATGCCACATTATTGATGATATCTACATGTTTTATGCATACTTTATGTCATATTTATGCATTTTCTGGCACTAACCTATTAACGAGATGCCGAAGAGCCAGTTGTTGTTTTCTGCTGTTTTTGGTTTCAGAAATCCTAGTAAGGAAATATTATCGGAATTGGACGAAATCAACGCCCAGGGGCCTATTTTCACACGAAGCTTCCAGAAGACCGGAGAGATAACGAAGTGGGGCCACGAGGTGGCCAAACACTAGGCCGGCGCGGCCTAGCCCTTGGCCGCGCCGACCTACTGTGTGGGCCCCTCGTGTGGCCCCCTGACCTGCCCTTCCGCCTACAAATAGCCTTCGTCGCGAAACCCCCAGTACCGAGAGCCACGATACGGAAAACCTTCCAGAGACGCCGCCGCCGCCAATCCCATCTCGGGGGTTTCAGGAGATCGCCTCCGGCACCCTGCCGGAGAGGGGATTCATCTCCCGGAGGACTCTACGCCGCCATGGTCGCCTCCGGAGTGATGAGTGAGTAGTTCACCCCTGGACTATGGGTCCATAGCAGTAGCTAGATGGTTGTCTTCTCCTCATTATGCTTCATTGTCGGATCTTGTGAGCTGCCGAACATGATCAAGATCATCTATCTGTAATGCTATATGTTGTGTTTGTTGGGATCCGTTGAATAGAGAATACTATGTTATGTTGATTATCAATTTATATCTATGTGTTGTTTATGATCTTGCATGCTCTCCGTTATTAGTAGAGGCTCTGGCCAAGTTTTTGCTAGTAACTCCAAGAGGGAGCATTTATGCTCGATAGTGGGTTCATGTCTCCGTGAATCTGGGGGAGTGAGAGAAACCTCTAAGGTTATGGATGTGCTGTTGCCACTAGGGATAAAACATTGATGCTATGTCCGAGGATGTAGTTATTGATTACATTACGCACCATACTTAATGTAATTGTCTATTGTTTGCAACTTAATACTGGAAGGGGTTCGGATGATAACCTGAAGGTGGACTTTTTAGGCATAAATGCATGCTGGATAGCGGTCTATGTACTTTGTCGTAATGCCCAATTAAATCTCACAATACTCATCATGTCATGTATGTGCATGGTCATGCCCTCTCTATTTGTCAATTGCCCAACTGTAATTTGTTCACCCAACATGCTATTTATCTTATGGGAGAGACACCACTAGTGAACTGTGGACCCCGGTCCATTCTTTACATCTGAAATACAATCTACTACAATTGTTCTACTGTTCTCTGCAAACAATCATCATCCACACTATACATCTAATCCTTTGTTACAGCAAGCCGGTGAGATTGACAACCTCAACACATTACGTTGGGGCAAAGTACTTTGGTTGTGTTGTGCAGGTTCCACGTTGGCGCCGGAATCCCTGGTGTTGCGCCGCACTACATCCCGCTGCCATCAACCTTCAACGTGCTTCTTGGCTCCTACTGGTTCGATAAACCTTGGTTTCGTACTGAGGGAAAACTTGCCGCTGTACGCATCACACCTTCCTCTTGGGGTTCCCAACGGTCGCGTGCTGTACGCGTATCACCCTCCCCATAGGCCGGCGCGGCCAGGGGCCTACCCGCGCGGCCCTATGGTGTGGGGGCCCCAGGCCTCCACTCTGACTCCCCTTCGGTGTCCTGGTCCGTCTTGGTGAATTATGATGTTTGGTCTTCGTTTCGTCAAATTCCGAGAATATTGCCCGAACAGCCTTTCTGGAACCAAAAACAGTAGAAAATAGGAACTGGCACTTCGGCATCTTGTTAATAGGTTAGTTCCGAAAAATGCATGAAATCATTATAAAGTGCGAGCAAAACATGTACAGGTCTTGTCATAAAACAAGCATGGAACATCAGAAATTATAGATACGTCGGAGACGTATCAGGCGATGCCACACAACTGGTGAATGGACAAAGACTCAAGCATTATATTTCTGGAGATTCTTATAATGAAGATGTTGATGTTATTCGAGTGGTGACTCCGGAAGCTTTCATCAAATGTCAAATTGACAGTTCTGCAGAGTTCGACTTTGAATAGGTAACAGTACTGGTAATAAAAAGTCCGCGTTTAACTTTCCGAACAATGTTTTTGCTATTTTCGGAAAATATGAAAAATTACGAGATCGAAACGGAGAGGAGGAGACGCACGAGGGCGTGCCCCCATAGGCCGGCGCGGGCCCCAGCCTGGCCGCGCCGCCCTATGAGGACAGCCCCTCGATGTCCCTCTCCGACTCTGGTTTGACCTGGTATTTTCCTTCTGTCGTGAAAATTTCTGCTATATAATCCCCTGGACCTCTGGAGGTCCGTATATCGTTTTCTCGTCGCGTTTTGTTTCGAGCTATTTTCTGCCAGGATCTGCTTCGGATTTAGAGCCAGCATGTCTTCGTCGGGGACTCCGAAGGACAGCTTCTGTGAGGACGTCGTCAACCCGTACATGAACGAGCTGAAGATGCACCCGAAGGAATTGCTGCTCGTAGATGGAGAGTTGCAGATTGAAGATGTCTGGGGTCCTAAAGGAGAAGGAAGTTTGGAGGACAGGATGGAGAAATTAGAACAAGAGGTCTTCAACTACAAGAAGATGGCTGAGCGTGAAGTGGACATCTTCCACAAAATTGTGTCTGAACTTATCGATGGACACAAGAAGGAGACTGCAAAGCTGTGGGAAGATATCCTCTCGCTTCACGACACTACCAACAAACTCCAAGCTCAACTCTATGATGTTCAGAATCAAAACTGTGAGTATGAAAACAGGTTTAAACACATAAGCTATGCCGCTAGTTTCAGGATTCCCGAGACCAAGATGTCGTTTGTTGATGGAGAGCCTCTACCTTGGAAATCCGATGATGGGAAGAATTCATCACCACCACCACCGAAGGAGTAATTCATCATTGGTATTGGCACCCCCTTGGTTTGTTCCAAGCTTGGGGGAAGTGCCGCGGTATCACATCATCACTATCTTTTACCTTTTTACTATCAAGTAGTGTCATATCATGAGTAGGAAAGTTATCATATAAGATGGGTTGCAGTATGGAAGTATCTCTCTTTTAGTTGGTTATCTATATATCCCTTGGTGTGAGTTATCTTTATGGAATATTAATGAGAAGTTTTATCATTTACATATTGCACATCTTATTTTAGTTTGCAATCTCTATTATATGATTGATCTTGTTGTTAGTATTGGTATCACTTTGGGAGCACAGAGTAAATCTATTTGGTTTTGGCAAACTTAGCATTGGTCAATAGCAACAACACTTTGAGTTTAAGTAGAAAGAGGAAATACATGTAGATATGTTATTTCATTATCTTTCTTTCTTGTTAGCTCTTAGCTTATTATTCTGAAGTTAAAATTGTTTGTGCTTACAAGGAAGATGAATGATTGTTTCTATCACATGTATATTTGTTTGTTTCCCTCAACTCTTATGCTTGCTAATCAACCTTGCTAGCCAAAGACCTGTACTGAGAGGGAATGCTTCTCATGCATCCAAACCTTTAAACCAAACCTATGCCATCAGTGTCCACCATAACTACCTACCATGTGGTATTTCTCTGCCATTCCAAGTAAATACTTCATGTGCTACCTTTAAACAATTCAAAAGTTATTACCTCTTATTTGTGTCAATGTTTTATAGCTCATGAGGAAGTATGTGGTGTTTTATCTTTCAATCTTGTTGGGCAGATTTTCACCAATGGACTAGTGGCTTCATCCACTTATCCTATAATTTTGCAAACGGAGCTGGCAACGGGGTTCCCAGCCCCAATTAATTAACTTTCATTAATAATTCTCTTCACATGTTTTGCTTTGATTCATCAGTAAGCAACTTAATTTTGCAATAGACACTCCTAGATGGTATGTGAAATGTTGGAAGGCACCGGAGGATTCGGTTAGCCATGGCTTGAGAAAGCAAAGGTTGGGAGGAGTGTCACCCTTAAATAAACTAAAGTACATGTGTAAACAAAAGAGAAGAGGGATGATCTACCTTGCTGGTAGGGATAACATCCATCATGGGAGCCGCTCTTTGAAAGTATGTTTGGCAAGGGGGTTAGAGTACCCACTACCATTCGTTGACAACAACAAACACCTCTCAAACTTTACTTTTATGCTCTCTATATGATTTCAAAACTAAAAAAGCTCTAGCACATGATTTAATCCCCGCTTCCCTCTGCGAAGGGCCTATCTTTTACTTTATGTTGAGTCAGTAAACCTATTTCCCTCTATCTTACGCAAGCAATTGAGTTGTTGTGATCAAACCATTTATATTGTGATCTACTTAATCATGCCTACTATTTTTCCTTGTTTAGTACAAGCTTTATCTAAATGAATATAGTTTTGAAGGTTATCAATGATTATGAGGAGATTATTATGATTGAGTATGCAAGTTTTGCCATATAAGCTTTAATATAAGAGCGCTACTCGATAGATAAGTACAATCTATTAATTGTTCTCTGACCAAGAACGAAGTTTGCCATCACCAATTATGATTTCCTATGCACCTTTATTTGTGATTTCCTTCTACTTGTTTCAAGTTGAATTATATGAGAAAGTTGTTCACTAGAATGTCTTGTATGAATTAATATGATGCTTCTTGTCCGTATTTGGTTTATCGACTCTTCACTCCATAAACATGTGGTCTTGTTTACTGAGTTCAGTTTCGCTTGGGGACAAGCGAAGTCTAAGCTTGGGGGGAGTTGATACGTCCATTTTGCATCACTATTTTATATCATAATTTACTGTTATTCATTGATATATTTCATATTTAGAGATGATACTTATGTTATTTCATCTATTTTGCATGTTTCATGATTATTGGAGAATCATCCACCGGAGTCAGGATTCTGCTGGAACAAACACCGTCAGAATGCAATATTTCTGGAGATCAACAATTCACGGAAATTACACCGAAGATCTTATTTTTCCAGAAGATTGAGCTAGCCAAAAGGAGGAGTCGAGGAGGGCCGCCATGGGCCCCCCATAGGCCGGCGCGGGCCATGGCCTAGCCGCGCCGCCTTGTGGGGAGGGGGCCCACAGCCCCCTTCGGCAGCCTCTCCTTCGCGTACTTCTTCTCCCAAAAACCTAAGCTCCGGAAAATAATCGCGAGGAGACACAGCCGCCTCTGCAGGGCGGAAAACACCAGAGAGAAAAGAGCTCTCCGGCAGGCTGAAATCCGTCGGGGAAATTCCCTCCCGGAGGGGGAAATCGACGCCATCGTCACCACCATCGAGCTGGACTTCATTGGGATCATCATCACCATCATCTCCACCACCGTCACCGTCATCTCCACCGCTACACCTCGTCACCGCTGTAACATCTAGGGTTGAATCTTGATTGTTTGATAGGGGAAACTCTCCTGGTATTGATTACTCCTTGTTATTGACGCTATTGAGTGAAACCATTGAACCAAGGTTTATGTTCAGATTGTTATTCATCATCATATCACCTCTGATCATGTTCCATATGATGTCTCGTGAGTAGTTCGTTTAGTTCTTGAGGACATGGGTGAAGTCTAAATGTTAGTAGTGAACTATGTTGAGTAATATTCAATGGTTTGATATTTAAGTTGTGGTGTTATTCTTCTAGTGGTGTCATGTGAACGTCGACTACATGATACTTCACCTTTATGGGCCTAGGGGAATACATCTTGTATTCATTTGCTAATTGTGGGGTTGTCGGAGTGACAGCAACCTGAACCCCCGTTGGTATATCGATGCATGAGGGATAGCAGGATCTCAGAGTTTAAGGCTGTGGTTAGATTTATCTTAATTACTTTCTTGTATTTGCGGATGCTTGCAAGGGGTATAATCACAAGTATGTATTAGTCCTAGGAAGGGCGGTGCATTAGCATAGGTTCACCCACACAACACTTATCAAAACAATGAAGATTAATCAACTAGATGAAGCGAAAGCACTAGACTAAATTCCCGTGTGTCCTCAAGAAAGTTTGGTCATTATAAGTAAACAAACCGGCTTGTCCTTTGTGCTAAGAAGGATTGGGCCACTCGCTGAAATTATTACTCTCGCATTTTACTTACTTGTACTTTATTTATCTGCTATATCAAAACCCCCTGAATACTTGTCTGTGAGCATTTACAGTGAATCCTTCATCGAAACTGCTTGTCAACACCTTCTGCTCCTCGTTGGGTTCGACACTCTTATTTATCGAAAGTACTACAATACACCCCCTATACTTGTGGGTCATCAGGGCTCTCTCTCCATCTGGTGCGCTATCGCCTGTGTCGTCGAGCAGGCGGAGCACACGTGGCACCGCACCACTGGCTGATGCGCCCCCACCTGCCGCATTGTCGCCTCGGTCCTTGTGCGTGCGGGCTCCCTCTTCGTCTGGCGCCCTGTCCCCGCCCAGTCTATTGTGGTCGGCCACGGCGGAAGCTGAGGCTCCACCAGGGGACACGTCGCCAGCTGGCGCGCCTGGGTTCGGGGCTGCACACCCAGCAGCGAGCCCGAGACCACCTGGTCGGCCCAGCGCCTAGCAGTCCGCGCAGAGGACGCGGACGGGACCTGACAGTGGCAATGATCGGCTAAGGCTGCCGGTGCAGTTTTCTACTGTTGCTGGAGCTGGATCTTCTGCGTCAATGCATCATGTGACCTCTCTTGTTGCTTCCACGGAAAATAAAGATATTGGCATTGTTGTTGACTTGCAAAATTTTCCGACACCAACTGTGGTAACGAGACAATTTTCAGGTATTACACAAAATAATGTAATAGACCATCAAGGAAGAACAATGACGAGTTCTACGATGAATGATGTGGTGGCTTTTGGGGGGATTGCACCTCCACCCTTGTCTGTTAGGGCGAGTGACAGGATCCGTTCTCAGCCAAATGCGGATGCTATGCAGATGGAAAGGGCTATGCAGAACGTTAATTTCAGACACGACCTTTCTTCTCCAGGTAATGGGAAACCTAAACCTTCGCTTGCTTCTTTGTCTACTGATGATATCTTGGTTAAGGCGAGTCGTCTAGGTATTTCTTTGGGGAAAAATAAAAAGGAAGCTTTAAAAGTAGTAGATTCTATTAAAGAAGTTGATGTTAACCGGACTCTAGTTATGTTAAAGAAAAATGTTGAGGATCATCTAGATAAAGAAGAAGGAAAAAATAGCTTGCTAACCTCTAAATTCTCAAGTCTTACTGGATATTTGATAATAGAGGAGGCGCAAGAGTTTTTGGAGCAGGATGATCTGTTAATGCCAATAATTAATCTTAAGAAAACCAGAAACAAGAAAGATTTTGATTTGTCAGGGGTTAGAAGAAGTGCTAGATTCAAAAACAAAGGTTCAGCTTAAAATGAGTTCACTAGAAGGTTTATTTTGGAACTCGGATGGTTTTGGTGATGTTGCGAAACACTTGTTTGTCAAGGAACAACTAAGGGAGGAAAAGTTAGATTTTATCGCTTTACTGGAGACGGGAAGATCTAACTTTTCAATACCCTTTCTTAAAAACTTGGCGAATGGGCTACACTACTCTTGGTACTATCTTCCACCTTGATGCGTGTGGTCAACACGTCCGTTGGGAACCCCAAGAGGAAGGTGTGATGCGCACAGCGGCAAGTTTCCCTCAGTAAGAAACCAAGGTTTAATCGAACCAGTAGGAGTCAAGAAGCACGTTGAAGGTTGATGGCGGCGGGATGTAGTGCGGCGCAACACCAGAGATTCCGGCGCCAACGTGGAACCTGCACAACACAACCAAAGTACTTTGCCCCAACGAAACAGTGAGGTTGTCAATCTCACCGGCTTGCTGTAACAAAGGATTAACCGTATTGTGTGGAAGATGATTGTTTGCGAAACAAGAGAACAAGTATTGCGATGGGATTGTATTTCAGTATAGAGAATTGGACCGGGGTCCACAGTTCACTAGAGGTGTCTCTCCCATAAGATAAACAGCATGTTGGGTGAACAAATTACAGTTGGGCAATTGACAAATAAAGAGGGCATGACCATGCACATACATATCATGATGAGTATAGTGAGATTTAATTGGGCATTACGACAAAGTACATAGACCGCCATCCAGCATGCATCTATGCCTAAAAAGTCCACCTTCAGGATATCATCCGAACCCCCTCCAGTATTAAGTTGCTAACAACAGACAATTGCATTAAGTATTGCGCGTAATGTAACTAGTAACTACATCCTTGAACATAGCACTAATGTTTTATCCCTAGTGGCAACAACACATCCACAACCTTAGAACTTTCTCATCCTTGTCCCGGATATCAATGGAGGCATGAACCCACTATCGAGCATAAATACTCCCTCTTGGAGTTACAAGCATCTACTTGGCCAGAGCATCTACTAGTAACGGAGAGCATGCAAGATCATAAACAACACATAGATATAACTTTGATAATCAACATAACAAGTATTCTCTATTCATCGGATCCCAACAAACGCAACATATAGAATTACAGATAGATGATCTTGATCATGTTAGGCAGCTCACAAGATCCGACAATGAAGCACAATGGGGAGAAGACAACCATCTAGCTACTGCTATGGACCCATAGTCCAGGGGTAGACTACTCACACATCACTCCGGAGGCGACCATGGCGGCGTAGAGTCCTCCGGGAGATGATTCCCCTCTCCGGCAGGGTGCCGGAGGCGATCTCCTGGATCCCCCGAGATGGGATCGGCGGCGGCGGCGTCTCTGGAAGGTTTTCCGTATCGTGGCTCTCGTCATCGGGGTTTCGCAACGGAGGCTTTAAGTAGGCGGAAGGGCAGGTCGGAGGCGGCACGAGGGCCCCACACCACAGGGCCGCGCGGCCAAGGGGGCCGCGCCGCCTAGGGTGTGGCCCCCTCGTGGCCCCTCTTCGTCTCCTCTTCGGACTTCTGGAAGCTTCGTGGCAAAATAGGACCCTGGGCGTTGATTTCGTCCAATTCCGAGAATATTTCGTTACTAGGATTTCTGAAACCAAAAATAGCAGAAAATAGCAACTGGCACTTCGGCATCTTGTTAATAGGTTAGTTCCAGAAAATGCACGAATATGACATAAAGTGTGCATAAAACATGTAGATAACATCAATAATGTGGCATGGAACATAAGAAATTATCGATACGTCGGAGACGTATCAGCATCCCCAAGCTTAGTTCTGCTCGTCCCGAGCAGGTAAAACGATAACACAGATAATTTCTGGAGTGACATGCCATCATAACCTTGATCATACTATTTGTAAAGCATATGTAGTGAATGCAGCGATCAAAACAATGTATATGACATGAGTAAACAAGTGAATCATAAAGCAAAGACTTTTCATGAATAGCACTTCAAGACAAGCATCAATAAGTCTTGCATAAGAGTTAACTCATAAAGCAATAATTCATAGTAAAAGTATTGAAGCAACACAAAGGAAGATTAAGTTTCAGCGGTTGCTTTCAACTTGTAACATGTATATCTCATGGATATTGTCAACATAGAGTAATATAATAAGTGCAATAAGCAAATATGTAGGAATCAATGCACAGTTCACACAAGTGTTTGCTTCTTGAGGTGGAGAGAAATAGGTGAACTGACTCAACATTGAAAGTAAAAGAATTGTACTCCATAGAGGAAAAGCACCGATTGCTATATTTGTGCTAGAGCTTTGATTTTGAAAACATGAAACAATTTTGTCAACGGTAGTAATAAAGCATATGTATCATGTAAATTATATCTTACAAGTTGTAAGCCTCATGCATAGTGTACTAATAGTGCCCGCACCTTGTCCTAATTAGCTTGGACTACCGGATCATCGCAATGCACATGTTTTAACCAAGTGTCACAAAGGGGTACCTCTATGCCGCCTGTACAAAGGTCTAAGGAGAAAGCTCGCATTGGATTTCTCGCTATTGATTACTCTCAACTTAGACATCCATACCGGGACAACATAGACAACAGATAATGGACTCCTCTTTTATGCATAAGCATGTAACAACAATTAATAATTTTCTCATATGAGATTGAGGATATTTGTCCAAAACTGAAACTTCCACCATGGATCATGGCTTTAGTTAGCGGCCCAATGTTCTTCTCTAACAATATGCATGCTTAACCATAAGGTGGTAGATCGCTCTTACTTCAGACAAGACGAACATGCATAGCAACTCACATGAAATTCAACAAAGAGTAGTTGATTGCGTCCCTAGTGAACATGGTTATCACACAACAAGCAACTTAATAAGAGATAAAGTGCATAATTACATATTCAATACCACAATAGTTTTTAAGCTATTTGTCCCATGAGCTATATATTGCAAAGGTGAATGATGGAATTTTAAAGGTAGCACTCAAGAAATTTACTTTGGAATGGCGGAAAATACCATGTAGTAGGTAGGTATGGTGGACACAAATGGCATAGTGGTTGGCTCAAGTATTTTGGATGCATGAGAAGTATTCCCTCTCGATACAAGGTTTAGGCTAGCAAGGCTTATTTGAAACAAACACAAGGATGAACCGGTGCAGCAAAACTCACATAAAAGACATATTGAAAACATTATAAGACTCTACACCGTCTTCCTTGTTGTTCAAACTCAATACTAGAAATTATCTAGACCTTAGAGAAACCAAATATGCAAACCAAATTTTAGCATGCTCTATGTATTTCTTCATTAATGGGTGCAAAGCATATGATGCAAGAGCTTAAACATGAGCACAACAATTGCCAAGTATCACATTACCCAAAACATTAATAGCAATTACTACATGTATCATTTTCCAATTCCAACCATATAACAATTTAACGAAGAAGAAACTTCGCCATGAATACTATGAGTAGAAACCAAGGACATACTTGTCCATATGCTACAGCGGAGCGTGTCTCTCCCCCATAAAGTGAATGCTAGGATCCATTTTATTCAAACAAAACAAAAAAAAAACAAACCGACGCTCCAAGAAAAGCACATAAGATGTGATGGAATAAAAATATAGTTTCAGGGGAGGAACCTGATAATGTTGTCGATGAAGAAGGGGATGCCTTGGGCATCCCCAAGCTTAGACGCTTGAGTCTTCTTAATATATGCAGGGGTGAACCACCGGGGCATCCCCAAGCTTAGAGCTTTCACTCTCCTTGATCATGTTGCATCATACTCCTCTCTTGATCCTTGAAAACTTCCTCCACACCAAACTTAGAACAACTCGTTAGAGGGTTAGCGACAATAAAAATTAACATATTCAGAGGTGACACAATCATTCTTAACACTTCTGGATATTGCATAAAGCTACTAGACATTAATGGATCAAAGAAATTCATCCAACATAGCAAAAGAGGCAATGCGAAATAAAAGGCAGAATCTGTCAAAACAGAACAGTTCGTATTGACGAATTTTATCGAGGCACCAGACTTGCTCAAATGAAAATGCTCAAACTGAATGAAAGTTGCGTACATATCTGAGGATCACTCACGTAAATTGGCATAATTTTCTGAGTTACCTACAGGGAAAACAGCCCAGATTCGTGACAGCAAAGAAATCTGTTTCTGCGCAGTAATCCAAATCTAGTATGAACTTTTCTATCAACGACTTTACTTGGCACAATAAAACACTAAACTAAGATAAGGAGAGGTTGCTACAGTAGTAAACAACTTCCAAGACACAAAATAAAAACAAAGTACTGTAGGTAAAAACATGGGTTGTCTCCCACAAGCGCTTTTCTTTAACGCCTTTCAGCTAGGCGCAGAAAGTGTGTATCAAGTATTATCAAGAGACGAAGTGTCAACATCATAATTTGTTCTCATAATAGAATCAAAAGGTAACTTTATTCTCTTTCTAGGGAAGTGTTCCATACCTTTCTTGAGAGGAAATTGATATTTTATATTACCTTCCTTCATATCAATGATAGCACCAACAGTTCGAAGAAAAGGTCTTCCCAATATAATGGGACAAGATGCATTGCATTCAATATCCAAGACAACAAAATCAACGGGGACAAGGTTATTGTTAACGGTAATGCGAACATTATCAACTTTCCCCAAAGGTTTCTTTGTAGAATGATCAGCAAGATTAACATCCAAATAGCAATTTTTCAGCGGTGGCAAGTCAAGCATATTATAAATTTTCTTAGGCATAACAGAAATACTTGCACCAAGATCACATAAAGCATTACAATCAAAATCTTTAACCTTCATCTTAATGATGGGCTCCCAACCATCCTCTAGCTTTCCAGGAATAGAGGCTTCACGCTCTATTTTCTCTTCTCTAGCTTTTATGAGAGCATTTGTAATATGTTGCGTGAAAGCCAAATTTATAGCACTAGCATTAGGACTTTTAGCAAGTTTTTGCAAGAACTTTATAACTTCAGAGATGTGGCAATCATCAAAATTCAAACCATTATAATCTAAAGCAATGGGATCATCATCCCCAATGTTGGAAAAAATTTCAGCAGTTTTATCACGAGCGATTTAATGATTTTAAAGGATTTGAGCGGTTTCTCGCTTTGCATTAGAAGTGGAAACATTGCTAACACCAATTCTTTTATTATTATTAGTAGGAGGTGTAGCAACATGTGTAGCATTAGCATTACAAGTGGTGGTAATAGTCCAAACTTTAGCTACATTCTTCTCTTTAGCTAGTTTTTCATTTTCTTCTCTATCCCACCTAGCACGCAGCTCAGCCATTAATCTTATATTCTCATTAATTCTAACTTGGATGGCATTTGCTGTAGTAACAATTTTATTATGATGGTTTTCATTAGGCATAACTTTCGATTTCAAAAGATCAACATCAGCAGCAAGACTATCGACTTTAGAAGCAAGTATATCAATTTTCCCAAGCTTTTCTTCAACAGATTTGTTAAAAGCAGTTTGTGTACTAATAAATTCTTTAAGCATGGCTTCAAGTCCAGGGGGTGAACTCCTATTATTGTTGTAAGAATTCCCATAAGAATTACCATAGCCGTTGCCATTATTATAAGGATATGGCCTATAGTTGTTACTAGAGTTGTTCCGGTAAGCATTGTTGTTGAAATTATTACTTTTAATGAAGTTTACATCAACATGTTCTTCTTGTGCAACCAATGAAGCTAACGGAACATTATTAGGATCAATATTAGTCCTATCATACACAAGCATAGACATAATAGCATCAATCTTATCACTCAAGGAAGAGGTTTCTTCGACAGAATTTACCTTCTTACCTTGTGGAGCTCTTTCCGTGTGCCATTCAGGGTAATTGATCATCATATTATCAAGAAGCTTTGTTGCTTCACCAAGAGTGATGGACATAAAGCTACCTCCAGCAGCTGAATCCAATAAATTCCGCGAAGAAAAATTTAGTCCTGCATAGAAGGTTTGGATGATCATCCAAGTAGTCAGTCCATGAGTTGGGCAATTTTTAACCAGAGATTTCATTCTTTCCCAAGCTTGAGCAACATGTTCAGTATCTAATTGTTTAAAATTCATTATGCTACTCCTCAAAGATATAATTTTAGCAGGGGGATAATATCTACCAATAAAAGCATCCTTGCATTTAGTCCATGAATCAATACCATTCTTAGGCAGAGATAGCAACCAATCTTTAGCTCTTCCTCTTAATGAGAAAGGGAACAATTTTAATTTTATAATGTCACCATCTACATCTTTATATTTTTGCATTTCACATAGTTCAACAAAATTATTAAGATGGGCAGCAGCATCATCAGAACTAACACCAGAAAATTGCTCTCGCATAACAAGATTTAGTAAAGCAGGTTTAATTTCAAAGAATTCTGCTATAGTAGCAGGTGGAGCAATAGGTGTGCATAAGAAATCATTATTATTTGTGGTTGTGAAGTCACACAACTTAGTATTTTTAGGGTTGTCCATTTTAGCAACAGTAAATAAAGCAAACTAGATAAAGTAAATGCAAGTAACTAATTTTTTTTGTGTTTTTGATATAGCAAACAAGATAGCAAATAAAGTAAAACTAGCAACTAATTTTTTTGTATTTTGATTTAGTGCAGCAAACAAAGTAGTAAATAAAACTAAGCAAGACAAAAACAAAGTAAAGAGATTGAGAAGTGGAGACTCCCCTTGCAGCGTGTCTTGATCTCCCCGGCAACGGCGCCAGAAATTTGCTTGATGCGTGTGGTCAACACGTCCGTTGGGAACCCCAAGAGGAAGGTGTGATGCGCACAGCGGCAAGTTTCCCTCAGTAAGAAACCAAGGTTTAATCGAACCAGTAGGAGTCAAGAAGCACGTTGAAGGTTGATGGCGGCGGGATGTAGTGCGGCGCAACACCGTAGATTCGGCGCCAACGTGGAACCTGCACAACACAACCAAAGTACTTTGCCCCAACGAAACAGTGAGGTTGTCAATCTCACCGGCTTGCTGTAACAAAGGATTAACCGTATTGTGTGGAAGATGATTGTTTGCAGAAAACAGTAGAACAAGTATTGCAGTAGATTGTCTTTCAGTATAGAGAATTGGACCGGGGTCCACAGTTCACTAGAGGTGTCTCTCCCATAAGATAAACAGCATGTTGGGTGAACAAATTACAGTTGGGCAATTGACAAATAAAGAGGGCATGACCATCGAATCCCCTCCCTGGCAATCGCTCGCTCGAGCGAACGGTTTCTGCCGGCGCGGAGCGCTCGCGCGAAAGCGCGACTCAATTCCCTTTGTATCACGTAGTGTTTTAATTGCGTTCACACGTGTTCATACTAACAGCTTGTATTACTACTTTGCAAGTTGCATGCAGCCAAGAGTGTTCACACTGCATGCATGCATATGCACAGAGCATCTCAAAGATTTGCATTTAATGAGCCAACTTTTCAGCACTTTTTCATAAGTTGTTGCATGCATACACATAGCATCTCACTCTTTTTCTTCAGCACGAGGCAGACTCTCAATTCTCTTTTTGCAATTCCCTTTCTCTTTTTGCAATTCTCTTTTGGGTTTTTTTTCGTACGGTAATTCATATTTCAATGGGGTCCTTTTGCAATTCCCTTTTTCGGGCCAGTGGTTTTTAAGGGGGAAAATAACGGGTGGGAAGATCCACTTGCAACTCAAATGAACTACCACTTGCTACTCAAAATTAAGTACTATTTTAAGTTGTAAGCTAACAAAAGTTGCGAAAAAAATTCTTAATGAAAATTACTTTTTTAGGGTTGCTAGGTATTTATATTTACCGTTAATAAATAACGGGGCACCGGGTTGATAACTTGTAAACAAAAAAAGAGTCGCTCCATGTTTTAAATTAAATTAAATTTTTAGGGTTGATATTTATTTATATTTACCATTGATAAATAGCGGGTCACCGGGTTGATGGCTTCTAAACTAAAAGAGAGTCGCTAAAATATTTTAAGTGAAATACTTTTTAGGGTTATTATTTATTTATATTTATCATTGATAAATAACGAGGCACCGGTTGATAGCTTGTAAAATAAAAAAATGTTCGCTAAAATATTCTAAATGGAATACTTTTTAGGGTTGGTAGTTATTTATAATTACCATTGATAAATAACGGGGCACCGGGTTGATAACTTGTAAACTAAAAAGAGTCGCCAAAATATTCAAAATAAAATTAGATTTTTAGGGTTGGTAGTTATTTATATTTACTGTTGATAAATAACAGGACACTGGGTTGATAGCTTCTAAACTAAAAAAAATCGCTAAACTGTTTCAAATAAAATTAACTTTTGGGTTGATAATTTTTTACATTTACCGTTGATCACTCAAGTACGGAGGGGTTGATTATTCATATAGAGAGGGTTGATAAATTTTAGCCCGAAAAAAGTTTCTCGAAACATATCAACATGGGTGCTAGTTTTGAAGATCTCGTCGAGATGGATTTATTGGTGAAACCGAATCTTAATTTGGAATTGTCGTTTGAAAGTTAAAACGTTTTGAATTTACAAATTTGGAAAAGATTCCGCTGACATCAGCATATTCGTCTATTTGTGCATGCATGCAGAACTTTCTCTCAATAGCCTACACTAGGTTGATAATTTTATACATTTACCGTTGATCACTCAAGTACAGAGGGGTTGATTATTCGAATAGAGAGGGTTGATAACTTTTAGCCAGAAAAAAAGTTTCTCGAAACATATCAACATGGGTGCTAGTTTTGAAGATCTCGTCGAGACGGATTTATTGGTGAAAGCGGATCTTAATTTGGAGTTGTCGTTTGAAAGTTAAAACATTTTGAATTTTGAAATTTGGAAAAGATTCCGCTGACATCAGCAGATTCATCTATTTGTGCATGCATGCAGAACTTTCCCTCAATACCCTGCAGCAGGTTGATAATTTTATACATTTACCGTTGATCACTCAAGTACGGAGGGGTTGATTATTCGAATAGAGAGGGTTGATAACTTTTAGCCAGAATAAAAGTTTCTCGAAACATATCAACATGGGTGCTAGTTTTGAAGATCTCGTCGAGACGGATTTATTGGTGAAAGCGGATCTTAATTTGGAGTTGTCGTTTGAAAGTTAAAACGTTTTGAATTTTGAAATTTGGAAAAGATTCCGCTGACATCAGCAGATTCGTCTATTTGTGCATGCATGCAGAACTTTCCCTCAATACCCTACAGCAGGTTGATAATTTTATACATTTACCGTTGATCACTCAAGTACGGAGGGGTTGATTATTCGAATAGAGAGGGTTGATAACTTTTTGCCAGAAAAAAAGTTTCTCGAAACATATCAACATGGGTGCTAGTTTTGAAGATCTCGTCGAGACGGATTTATTGGTGAAAGCGGATCTTAATTCGGAGTTGTCGTTTGAAAGTTAAAACGTTTTGAATTTTCAAATTTGGAAAAGATTCCGCTTACATAAGCAAATTTGTCTTTTTGTGCATGCATGCAGAACTTTTCCTCAATAGCTTACACCAGGTTGATAATTTTATATATTCATCGTTGATCACTCAAGTATGGAGGGGTTGATTATTCAAATAGAAAGGGTTGATAACTTTTAGCCCGAAAAAAAGTTTGTCGAAACATATTAACATGGGTGCTAGTTTTGAAGATCTCGTCGAGACGGATTTATTGGTGAAAGCGAATCTTAATTTGGAGTTATCGTTTGAAAGTTATAACGTTTTGAATTTTTAAATTTGGAAAGTTTTAACGTGGACGGAGTCAAAGAAAGGAGAAGAAAGAGGTTTGCTCACGTACGGGTCATCCAGTAATTATTGTTTTGCTAGAAAGAGGAAGCGAACTCCCGCACGATTAAACCAAAAAGAGCTGTCGGAAAGTGATCGCTAGGCAGGTTTTGAGCGAACGATCGCCAGCTAGGGTGACCATGCACATACATATCATGATGAGTATAGTGAGATTTAATTGGGCATTACGACAAAGTACATAGACCGCCATCCAGCATGCATCTATGCCTAAAAAGTCCACCTTCAGGTTATCATCCGAACCCCCTCCAGTATTAAGTTGCTAACAACAGACAATTGCATTAAGTATTGCGCGTAATGTAACTAGTAACTACATCCTTGAACATAGCACTAATGTTTTATCCCTAGTGGCAACAGCACATCCACAACCTTAGAACTTTACATCCTTTGTCCCAGATATCAATGGAGGCATGAACCCACTATCGAGCATAAATACTCCCTCTTGGAGTTACAAGCATCTATTTGGCCAGAGCATCTACTAGTAACGGAGAGCATGCAAGATCATAAACAACACATAGATATAACTTTGATAATCAACATAACAAGTATTCTCTATTCATCGGATCCCAACAAACGCAACATATCGAATTACAGATAGATGATCTTGATCATGTTAGGCAGCTCACAAGATCCGACAATGAAGCACAATGGGGAGAAGACAACCATCTAGCTACTGCTATGGACCCATAGTCCAGGGGTAGACTACTCACACATCACTCCGGAGGCGACCATGGCGGCGTAGAGTCCTCCGGGAGATGATTCCCCTCTCCGGCGAGTGCGGAGGCGATCTCTGGATCCCGAGATGGGATCGGCGGCGGCGGCGTCTCTGGAAGGTTTTCCGTATCGTGGCTCTCGGTACTGGGGGTTTCGCAACGGAGGCTTTAAGTAGGCGGAAGGGCAGGTCAGGAGGCGGCACGAGGGCCCCACACCACAGGGCCGCGCGGCCAAGGGGGGGGCGCGCCGCCCTAGGGTGTGGCCCCCTCGTGGCCCCTCTTCGTCTCCTCTTCGGACTTTTGGAAGCTTCGTGGCAAAATAGGACCCTGGGCGTTGATTTCGTCCAATTCCGAGAATATTTCATTACTAGGATTTCTGAAACCAAAAACAGCAGAAAACAGCAACTGGCACTTCGGCATCTTGTTAATAGGTTAGTTCCAGAAAATGCACGAATATGACATAAAGTGTGCATAAAACATGTAGATAACATCAATAATGTGGCATGGAACATAAGAAATTATCGAAACGTCGGAGACGTATCACACCTCATTGGAGGTCTGGAGGGTTCCTTGTCGGAATAAATAATGTGTCGTTACAAGTTGGTACAGTTGAGACAGGAGATTTTTGCGTCAAACTACATGTTAGATGTAAACATGATGGATTTGAATGGGTATTAGTGCCAGTTTATGGTGCAGCTCAAGATACTCATAAAGCTGAATTTATTGCTGAACTTGCTAGGATGGGTGATTCAGGATCAATCCCCTCTCTAATTGGTGGGGATTTCAATATTTTACGAAGAAAAGAGGATAAAAATAATGATAATTTCAAGCCACATTGGCCTTTCGTTTTTAATGCCATTATTGAGAGTCTTAACTTGCGAGAGATTGCTCTCTCAGGTAGACAATTCACTTGGGCTAATCGGAAGGAAAACCCAAAGTATGAGAAGTTTGACCGTATCCTTTCGACAGTAGAGTGGGAACAAAAAAATTCCTCTAGTTACTGTGAGAGCTCTGACAAGGACTATATCAGACCATGCTCCTTTGTTAATTGATTCGAGTAATCATGCTCATATAGGTAATAAAGCGCACTTTTCTTTAGAAACTTCATGGTTGAAACATGAAAATTTCTATGAGATAGTGAAAGCTGAATGGGAGGCTGAGAATCGTTGAAATACTCCTATTTCCATATGGCAGAACAAAATAAGACACCTTAGACGTTTTCTTAAAGGTTGGGCAAAATGTTTAAGTGGTCAATACAAGGAAGAAAAAGAAAGTTACTTTCATTGATAGATGAATTAGACTTGAAAACTGGTCAATTCCCCTAAATGAAAATAAAAGAACTAAGTTACAAAAGGCAAATGATGATTTAACAAAACTTCGCAGGGATGAGGAGTCAAAATGGGCACAAAGGGCCAAGGTAAAACATATTCAAGAAGGGGGGATATTTCCACTTAATTGCAAATGGAAAACATCGAAGGAAAAAATATTTCAACTAGAACAAGAGGAAGGAACCATAGTGGGTGATGAAAACTTGCAAGTCTACATTACGGAATATTATAAGAAGTTGTTTGGAGAGCTAGCTACTTCTACTCTCACATTGAGTGAGGAATACACATAGGATATATCGCAATTGACCCAAGAGGAGAATAATATCCTTGTTGCTGAATTCACAAAGAAGGAAGTCAAGGATGCTATTTTTCAGATGGAGTTAAATAAATCTCCGGGACCTGATGGTTTTCCAGCCGAGTTTTACCAAACCTTTTGGGAAGTTATCAAGGGTGATTTAATGCCAATGTTCTATCAACTGCATTCAGGGGAATTACAGTTGTTCAAACTGAATTTTGGTGTTATTACCCTGTTGCCTAAAAAGGAGAATGTGGTACAAATCCAGCAATATAGACCAATATGTCTTCTTAATGTTAGTTTTAAAATTTTCATGAAAGTCGCTACTATTAGTGTTAATACTGTTGCCAAAATAGTGATTGGTCCTACACAGTTGGCATTCATGCCAGGACGACATATTCTAGAAGGAGTAGTGGTCTTACATGAAACCATTCACGAACTTCATCGGAAGAAAATGGATGGAGTGATATTTAAAATTGATTTTGAGAAGGCTTATGATAAGGTAAAATGGTATTTTCTTCAACAAGTGATGCGCATGAAAGGTTTTGATCCCAAATGGTGTCAACTCATCGAACAATTTGTTAGAGGAGGAAGTGTAGGGATCAGAGTCAATGATGACATTGGTCACTACTTTCAAACAAGAAAAGGTCTTAGACAGGGAGATCCACTGTCATCTTTATCATTCAAAATTATTGCAGATATGTTGGCCATCCTAATAGCAAGGGCGAAGGAGGATGGACAGATAGGAAGTCTTATTCCTCATCTAGTTGAGGGAGGAATTTCTATACTGCAATATGCTGATGATACGATACTTTTTATGGAAAATGACTTTGAAAAAGCCGTCACTATGAAACTTATATTGCGTTTCTTTGAAGAATTGTCAAGACTAAAAATTAATTTCCACAAAAGTGAGATTTTCTGCTTTGGCAAAGCTAAGGAAAAAAGAGGAATAATACAAACAACTTTTTGGTTGTGAGTCTGGTTCTTTGCCTTTCGGGTACTTGGGTATTCCAAATCATTATAGAAAGTTGAAAAATTCTGAATGGAACCTAGTTGAGAGTCGTTTTGAGAAAAAGTTGGGGTGTTGGGCTAGAAAGATGTTATCATATGGGAATCACCTTGTATTGATTAACTCGGTTCTTACTAGTTTACCGATGTTTATGCTATCTTTCTTTGATTTACCTAAAATGGTAAGAAAGAGATTAGATTTTTTCCGTTCATGCTTTTTTTGGCAATGCGAGGAAAATAAAAAGAAGTATCGGTTAACTAAGTGGAACTTAATTTGCAGACCCAAAGACCAAGGTGGTCTGGGAATTGAAGTACTGGAGATTAAAAGTTCTTGCCTGCTTAGCAAATGGCTTTATAAGCTCCTTTCTGAAGATGGGTTATGGCAAGAACTTTTGAAAAACAAGTACCTCTCTCAGAAAACTTTGGCTGAAGTTGAAAGTAAACCTACTGATTCACCTTTCTGGAAGGTCCTAATGAAAGTTAAAGGGGAGCTCTTTAGCAGAGGTAAATTTGAAGTTGGTTCAGGAGAAGGTGTGCGTTTTTTGGGGAGGACAGATGGTTAGGTGAGCAGACCCTGACATCTCAGTATCCCCAATTATATAATATTGTCCATCGTAAACATGATACGGTGGCGACTGTTATGAGTTCGACTTCGTTAAATATTGGTTTTCAGAGAAGACTGATTGGCAATAAATGAGATCAATGGGTTCACCTATGTCAGCAATTAATGGAGAAATCTAAATGATGACCAAGATAAGTTTGTTTGGGGTCTAACAGCTTCAGGGAAGTTTACTGTTAAATCTATGTATGGTGATATGATAAATGGTCATACAAGATATCTCCGTAAGTACCTTTGGAAGATAAAAATCCCACTAAAAATTAATATCTTTATGTGGTTCCTTAGTAAGAAAGTCCTTTCAACCCGTGATAATCGAGTAAAGCGAAATTGGAATGGAAATACGAAATACTCTTTCTGTGACGCCGAGGAATCAGTGGAACATTTGTTTATTTCTTGTCCTTTTGCTTGGCTGATTTGGCGGGTGGTTTTTGCTGCATATAACATTCCACCTCCATCCAATGTCACAAATTTGTTTGGGAATTGGCTAAATGGAACTGACAAAACTGATAAAGCTAGAATTCGCATTGGTGTTTCAGCTTTATGTTGGTCAATTTGGAATTGCAAAAATGATATTGTCTTTAACAAAAAGGATTCTACTATTTTTTTGCAGGTTATTCACACTATGGTTCACTGGATCTAGCTTTGGTGTTTCTTGCTCCCGGAGGATCAGCGGGAGTGCATGGTTTTTGGATGCAACCGCCTTCGAATGGTTGCCCATGATATTTTCTACCAGGCTACTTGGCGGCCTGTTATGAGATTACATGATGCGGAATCTGTTTAGCAGACTTTTTCTTTCTTTTGATGGCTGATTTTTGTATCGATCCTCGTTGATCTTTTGAATTGTAAATTGTGAATATTTAGTTATTTTAATAAAAGGCTGTGTGCATCAACCGATGCAGAGGACGGGGCACATCCCATTTCGAAAAAAAATCGGGTGGGAGTGATTGCAATTGTATGGTCGCATTGGATGTGTAGAACTGAAAAAGTTTTTAATGAAAAAAATTCTTCTATTATGCAGGTTATCTACAGGTGCACCACTATGCTCCGTTCATGGTCGCCGCTTCAACGCTTGAAGGACCAAGACCTATTTATGGAGATGTCTACATGGTTGGAGAATACGACCAAGAAGTTTATTTCCCAAAATGGATGGCTGCATAGCCGTAGGATAGAAGCCAATGGAGCTGGAGATTAGTTGGCTCTTTCCTTTTTTTGTTTTTCGACTTTTTTGTTTGGATATTAAATTCTTAAACAGATGTGTGCATTTTAGTTATGAAGAGACTGGGTGTAATGCTTGAAACATTGAGTAATAAAGCGCACTTTATCGAAAAACTATCACCAAAAATCTGGAGGAAAAGGTGAGGCATAATTTCTTGGCTTCTTGCACCAACATACTGAACTAACAGAAATCTCTAAGCTGCATGATGAAATAACCTCAGTCTTCCGCCAGTGTGAATGTCCCAGCTGCCCATGGACAGCAAGACCGCAATGATTGCTCTAGCTGGAACTTGTCACGACGCTGAGATGGGCCGATTGCCACCGAACGTCCCACATCTCTAGAATCACCACCGGATCTACCTCCCAAGGTGGATCTATGCAGTTGCGATGCCTATTGCCGTCTTGGTTCCACCGGCGGTAGCCCCCGCCTATCCTCTACTTCCTCCTAGAAAAAATCACAGTGGACGCTGGGCGAAGTAAAGACAGACACGCGAGCGGGCGGGAGGAGTAACCGTGATTGAGTAGCTAGATGCGGTACTGGAGGGAGAAATCGTGGTGGCCTCACTAGTAGTCGGAGAACGTGCGCACAACATACCACTCGAAGGAGAAACCGGAATGCCTCGAGGACCTGATTAACTCTGCGGAAGCCACGAAGAAGGTCGACCAGGGCAAAATCGGACGGGAAAAGTTCGCTGTAGGCGGTGGCTCGAGGGAGGGCGAGGGGGGCAGGTGAAGGTAGCGATACCTGAGGCGTGTAGCGGGGAGTGAGGTGCGAGGAATTATGTCGGCAGGGAGAAGCATTGGGAGTTTGTTGTCCTCCCCCGTTTGGTCAAAGCGGTGAGGATGAGGCCAAGCAGGTGGGTTCCACCCTCTACATTATTTTTGAACCCGATAGTTTGTGCAGATCATCAAGCGCCACCCCACGACCGTGTCCCAGTACGTCTGACCTACGGCCACACCACCGAAATGTCCATGCAACCCACCACGGAATCAAAATGACTGTAGACGTGTCGGTGACATATGAGTTCTAAGCTTCCTCCAAAAATCTTACAGAGCACCAAAATTACACACATAGAAAACCCATCGGAAATCAGAAAAGGTCTCAAAATTCTATCAAAAATCGAAGTTGTTACACTTTAATATAGTAGTTATTCATTGATATGCTTCCTGTTCTCCAGCTGCTTGTTTTTCAGTCGCCTTCTCTTTTGTGTTGTTCTTTGACGACTGACGAGTCACCTTAGAAACATTTATATGTTCTTCATTAACATCGTTTGCCATCATTTATTCGCCTGGTATTATTACCAGCATTAATAAGGAAATTTCAGTCGCCTGCATTTCCCATTACAACAGTGATAATAATAATTTTCCCAATCCGCATAGTGTGAGGAACTTTCATAAATGAAGAGAAAAAGGGTAGAAGTATCTAGCTCTTGTGTTGCTGCAGCTGTGTTTTTTTTTCTAACACTAGGAGTAAACACAAACACTCACTGGAATACCAAACATCAAATGGCTTATTACTAAGCCCAATGATCTTAAATTCCATGTTTGATTTCCTTATCTTATCCATTCATCAGCTTTGGATTCAACCAGAAGGAGAGCAACTCTGCACTGCATTTAACATGCTATGCAATCCATGGCATCTATGTTGAATTTAACTTGTTATGGACCATAAATCTCCTTGAAGCTGCCACATCTGTTGAGATATACACAACTTTCAATTGGCATTTCAAACATGGTTGTTAGGCTTGCGGACGCATGCGTGGGCGACTACGACAGCGATCCAAGTCTACCGGCCGATGAAGTGTCTTCGGCAGGGTCTGCCTCGTCGGAGAGGGCACAGTTATGGCGGTTATGGGCGTTGACCATCGAAGACACGCTATCGAGCTCAAAGGAAGAAGAGGAGGAAGGATGTTCGGTACAGGTGCTCGATTATCTCTGTCGATCACCTACGCCGGATGTCAACATGGATCTGGTTGAATCGTCATCTGGGCTGCTCCGGCGAGCTCAGAAGCGTCGTGATCGACAAAACCGTCAACGCCTCGATGCTCGGGAATTCGCATCTGCGGCGGACAAGGTACGCTCATCTCCTTCTCCCTCGTCGGCGGGTGGATCTTCTTCTTCCTCGTCGGCGATTGGATCTTCTCTGGCTCTTCGTAAACTGTCGGTGCTTGAGCCTACTATTTACCCCCTCGACGCCGGCGATGTCGCGGGGTGGATGGAGATTTGACGTCGGCTTCGATCGGCGCGTGATCCGGGGGTTTCCTTTTCTATACGCATAATTTGTGGATTTCAAAAACCAAGCTATTGGGCTCGGTTCCGTATCCAAAATTGGCTCGGGCCACAGGCCGACCCCCTGCACGTAATGCCGCCCATCGCGAATCACGCCGCGCCAAGGCCCAACAAGTCCATGTCATCGCTTCAATCCCTGTCAACACCGAAAACGCTGTTGGGCATGGTTGGCAAACGAATTTAGGGTTTGCACGGTCACGGACGCATTTGGATTTTTCTGGTGACTTCAAACCTGTGGGCGGCGCGGACGTTGCTCGCTCGAAGATGAACGGCGGCGGTGGAACTTTCGGCCCGGGCCGTGGAAGCGGACCGGGGAGAGGACGTGGTGATCGCGGTGACCGCGGTCACCACAGTCCTGGCAGGGCTTGTGGCGACCACATGGGCACTAGCCATGATCGAGGTGGTCATCATGGCACTGGCCGTGGTACTAGTTTCGATGGCCATGGCAGAGGCTTCAATGGTTCCTCGGGCTTCTTTGCTGGCCGATGTGGTGGTTTCAGCGCTGGACGGCAAGGAAATTTCGTGTCTGGCGAGGCTAGCGGCACGGCTAGCGATGCATGTGACCACGGGCATGGTCAGTACTCCAATGCGGAGTTCGGAGATGACTTCGGTGAAGGAGATATGCCCAAGAGGCAATAATAAAAGTTGTTATTATATATCTTTATGTTTATGATAAATGTTTATATATCATGCTATAATTGTATTAACCGAAACATTAGTACATGTGTGATATGTAGACAACAAAGAGTCCCTAGTATGCCTCTTAACTAGCTTGTTGATTAATGGATGATTAGTTTCATAATCATGAACATTGGATGTTATTAATAACAAGGTTATATCATTGTATGAATGATGTAATGGACACACCCAATTAAGCGTAGCTTTGATGTCTACGTTCCCCCTCCTTTCCTGTAGACAGTGTTGGGCCTCCAAGAGCAGAGGTTTGTAGAACAGCAGCAAGTTTTCCCTTAAGGGGATACCCAAGGTTTATCGAACTCAGGGAGGAAGAGGTCAAAGATATCCCTCTCATGCAACCCTGCAACCACAAAGCAAGAAGTCTCTTGTGTCCCCAACACACCTAATAGGTGCACTAGTTCGGCGAAGAGATAGTGAAATACAGGTGGTATGAATATATATGAGCAGTAGCAACGGTGCCAGAAAATAGCTTGCGGGCGTGTAGTTGATGGTGGTAGAATTGCAGCAGTAGTAACGCAGTAAAACAGTAAACAAGCAGTGGTGATAGCAGTATTTAGGAACAAGGCCTAGGGATTACACTTTCACTAGTGGACACTCTCAACATTGATCACATAACAGAATAGATAAATGCATACTCTACACTTTTGTTGGATGATGAACGCATTGCGTAGGATTACACGAACCCTCAATGCCGGAGTTAACAAGCTCCACAATTTGTTCATATTTAGTAACCTTATAGTGTAAGATAGATCAACAGACTAAACCAAGTACTAACATAGCATGCACACTGTCACCTTCATGCATATGTAGGAGGAATAGATCACATCAATATTATCATAGCAATAGTTAACTTCGCAATCTACAAGAGATCATGATCATAGCATAAACCAAGAACCACACGGTGCACACACTAGTCACCTTTACACACGTGCAGGAGGAATAGAACTACTTTAATAACATCACTAGAGTAGCACATAGATAAATTGTGATACAAAACTCATATGAATCTCAATCATGTAAAGCAGCTCATGAGATTATTGTATTGAGGTACATGGGAGAGAGATGAACCACATAGCTACAGCGAAGCCCTCAGCCTCAGGGGTGAATTACTCCCTCCTCATCATGGGAGCAGCAGCGGTGATGAAGATGGCGGTGGAGATGGCAGCGGTGTCGATGGAGAAGCCTTCCGGGGGCACTTCCCCGCTCCGGCAGGGTGCCGGAACAGAGATCCTGTCCCCCAGATCTTGGCTTCGCGATGGCGGCGGCTCTGGAAGGTTTTCGTGGGTTTCGTCAATCGTGATAGGGTTTTCTGATCCAGGGGCTTTTTATAGGCGGAGAGGCGGCGCAGGAAGGTCGAAGGGGGGCCCACACCCTAGGGGGGCGCCCCCCCCCCTAGGCCGCGCCGGGGTGTGGTGTGGTGGCCCTGCCACCCTTCTCTGGCGGTTCTCGTGTGTTCTGGATGCTTCCGGGTAAAATAGGAACCTGGGCGTTGATTTCGTCCGATTCCGAGAATATTTCGTTACTAGGATTTCTGAAACCAAAAACAGCAGAAAACAGGAACTGGCACTTCGGCATCTTGTTAATAGGTTAGTTCCAGAAAATGCACGAATATGACATAAAGTGTGCATAAGACATGTAGAAATCATCAATAATGTGGCATGGAACATAAGAAATTATCGATACGTCGGAGACGTATCAGCATCCCCAAGCTTAGTTCTGCTCGTCCCGAGCAGGTAAAACGATAACACAGATAATTTCTGGAGTGACATGCCATCATAACCTTGATCATACTATTTGTAAAGCATATGTAGTGAATGCAGCGATCAAAACAATGTATATGACATGAGTAAACAAGTGAATCATAAAGCAAAGACTTTTCATGAATAGCACTTCAAGACAAGCATCAATAAGTCTTGCATAAGAGTTAACTCATAAAGCAATAATTCAAAGTAAAGGCATTGAAGCAACACAAAAGAAGATTAAGTTTCAGCGGTTGCTTTCAACTTGTAACATGTATATCTCATGGATATTGTCAACATAGAGTAATATAATAAGTGCAATAAGCAAGTATGTAGGAATCAATGCACAGTTCACACAAGTGTTTGCTTCTTGAGGTGGAGAGAAATAGGTGAACTGACTCAACATTGAAAGTAAAAGAATGGTCCTTCATAGAGGAAAAGCATCGATTGCTATATTTGTGCTAGAGCTTTGATTTTGAAAACATAAAGAGAGCATAAAAATAAAGTTTTGAGAGGTGTATGTTGTTGTCAACGAATGGTAGCGGGTACTCTAACCCCCTTGCCAGACAAACCTTCAAAGAGCGGCTCCCATTCTATTTTATTTTTGGATGGCACTCCTTCCAACCTTTCTTTCACAAACCATGGCTAACCGAATCCTCGGGTGCCTGCCAACAATCTCATACCATGAAGGAGTGCCTTTTTATTTTAGTTTTATTATGATGACACTCCTCCCAACCTTTGCTTACACAAGCCATGGCTAACCGAATCCTTCGGGTGCCGTCCAACAATCACATACCATGGAGGAGTGTCTATTTTTGTTAATTTATTTGGGACTGGGAATCCCATTGCCAGCTCTTTTTGCAAAATTATTGGATAAGCGGATGAAGCCACTAGTCCATTGGTGAAAGTTGCCCAACAAGATTGAAAGATAAACACCACATACTTCCTCATGAGCTATAAAACATTGACACAAATCAGAGGTGATAAATTTTGAATTGTTTAAAGGTAGCACTCAAGCAATTTACTTTGGAATGGCGGGAAATACCATGTAGTAGGTAGGTATGGTGGACACAAATGGCATAGTGTTGTTTGGCTCAAGGATTTGGATGCATGAGAAGTATTCCCTCTCGATACAAGGTTTAGGCTAGCAAGGCTTATTTGAAACAAACACAAGGATGAACCGGTGCAGCAAAACTCACATAAAAGACATATTGAAAACATTATAAGACTCTACACCGTCTTCCTTGTTGTTCAAACTCAATACTAGAAATTATCTAGACCTTAGAGAGACCAAATATGCAAACCAAATTTTAGCATGCTCTATGTATTTCTTCATTAATGGGTGCAAAGTATATGATGCAAGAGCTTAAACATGAGCACAACAATTGCCAAGTATCACATTACCCAAGACATTTATAGCAATTACTACATGTATCATTTTCCAATTCCAACCATATAACAATTTAACGAAGAAGGAACTTCGCCATGAATATTATGAGCTAAGAACACATGTGTTCATACGAACCAGCGGAGCGTGTCTCTCTCCCACACAAGCATGATGTAATCCAATTTATTCAAACACAAACAAAAACAAAAGCACACAGACGCTCCAAGTAAAGCACATAATATGTGACGGAATAAAAATATAGTTTCAGGGGAGGAACCTGATAAGTTGTCGATGAAGAAGGGGATGCCTTGGGCATCCCCAAGCTTAGATGCTTGAGTCTTCTTGAAATATGCAGGGATGAACCACCGGGGCATCCCCAAGCTTAGAGCTTTCACTCTTCTTGATCATAGTATATCATCCTCCTCTCTTGACCCTTGAAAACTTCCTTCACACCAAACTTCTCATAAACTTCATTAGAGGGGTTAGTACATAATCAAAAACTCACATGTTCAGAGGTGACACAATCATTCTTAACACTTCTGGACATTGCTCAAAGCTACTGGAGTTTAATGGAACAAAGAAATCCATCCCACATAGCAAAAGAGGCAATGCGAAATAAAAGGCAGAATCTGTCAAAACAGAACAGTCCGTAAAGACGAATTTCTAATAAATACTTCCGTTGCTCAGATCAGAAAACTCAAAACTAATGAAAGTTGCGTACATATCTGAGGAACACGCACGTAAATTGGCATATTTTTCTGATTTCTCTACAGAGAGAAAATCCCAGATTCGTGACAGATAGAAATCTGTTTCTGTGCAGAAATCCAAATCTAGTATCAACCTTCGATTAGAGGCTTCACTTGGCACAACAAAACACAAAACTAAGATAAGGAGAGGTTGCTACAGTAGTAAACAACTTCCAAGACACAAATATAAAACAAAGTACTGTAGCAAAATAACACATGGGTTATCTCCCAAGAAGTTCTTTCTTTATAGCCATTAAGATGGGCTCAGCAGTTTTAATGATGCACTCATAAGAAATAGTATTTGAAGCAAAAGAGAGCATCAAGAGGCAAATTCAAAACACATTTGAGTCTAACATGCTTCCTATGCAAAGGAATCTTGTAAATAAACAAGTTCATGAAGAGCAAAGTAACAAGCATAGGAAGATAAAACAAGTGTAGCTTCAAAAATTTCAGCACATAGAGAGGTGTTTTAGTAACATGAAAATTTCTACAACCATATTTTCCTCTCTCATAATAACTTTCAGTAGCAACATTAGCAAACTCAACAATATAACTATCACATAAAGCATTCTTATCATGAGTCTCATGCATAAAATTATTACTCTCCACATAGGCATAATCAATTTTATTAGTTGTAGTGGGAGCAAATTCAACAAAGTAGCTATCATTATTATTCTCATCAAGTGTAGGAGGCATAGTATAATCACAACAAAATTTACTCTCCGTAGTAGGTGGCACCAAAAGACCACTATCATTATAATCATCATAAATAGGAGGCAAAGTATCATCAAAGAAAATTTTCTCCTCAATGCTTGGGGGACTAAAAAGATCATGAAAACCAGCTTCCCCAAGCTTAGAATTTTCCATATCATTAGCAACAATGGTATTCAAAGTATTCATGCTAACATGTTCCATGGGTTTTTTAATTTTCGCATTAAACCATTCATGTCTTGACTCAGGAAATAGTACAAAGAGCTCACAGATGTTTTCCATTATGCCTTACTAGTGTAAAACAAGAAACAAAAAGTTGCAATTGCAGGATCTAAAGGAAATAGCTTCGAGCACAAACACAATGGCGCCAGAAAAGTACTTTACCTGGAACCGGAGTATGAGTGCCTTTTACCTTTCCTCCCCGGCAACGGCGCCAGAAAAGTGCTTGATGTCTACGTTCCCCCTCCTTTCCTGTAGACAGTGTTGGGCCTCCAAGAGCAGAGGTTTGTAGAACAGCAGCAAGTTTTCCCTTAAGTGGATACCCAAGGTTTATCGAACTCAGGGAGGAAGAGGTCAAAGATATCCCTCTCATGCAACCCTGCAACCACAAAGCAAGAAGTCTCTTGTGTCCCCAACACACCTAATAGGTGCACTAGTTCGGCGAAGAGATAGTGAAATACAGGTGGTATGAATATATATGAGCAGTAGCAACGGTGCCAGAAAATAGCTTGCGGGCGTGTAGTTGATGGTGGTAGAATTGCAGCAGTAGTAACGCAGTAAAACAGTAAACAAGCAGCGGTGATAGCAGTATTTAGGAACAAGGCCTAGGGATTACACTTTCACTAGTGGACACTCTCAACATTGATCACATAACAGAATAGATAAATGCATACTCTACACTTTTGTTGGATGATGAACGCATTGCGTAGGATTACACGAACCCTCAATGCCGGAGTTAACAAGCTCCACAATTTGTTCATATTTAGTAACCTTATAGTGTAAGATAGATCAACAGACTAAACCAAGTACTAACATAGCATGCACACTGTCACCTTCATGCATATGTAGGAGGAATAGATCACATCAATATTATCATAGCAATAGTTAACTTCGCAATCTACAAGAGATCATGATCATAGCATAAACCAAGAACCACACGGTGCACACACTAGTCACCTTTACACACGTGCAGGAGGAATAGAACTACTTTAATAACATCACTAGAGTAGCACATAGATAAATTGTGATACAAAACTCATATGAATCTCAATCATGTAAAGCAGCTCATGAGATTATTGTATTGAGGTACATGGGAGAGAGATGAACCACATAGCTACAGCGAAGCCCTCAGCCTCAGGGGTGAATTACTCCCTCCTCATCATGGGAGCAGCAGCGGTGATGAAGATGGCGGTGGAGATGGCAGCGGTGTCGATGGAGAAGCCTTCCGGGGGCACTTCCCCGCTCCGGCAGGGTGCCGAAACAGAGATCCTGTCCCCCAGATCTTGGCTTCGCGATGGCGGCGGCTCTGGAAGGTTTTCGTGGGTTTCGTCAATCGTGATAGGGTTTTCTGATCCAGGGGCTTTTTATAGGCGGAGAGGCGGCGCAGGAAGGTCGAAGGGGGGCCCACACCCTAGGGGGGCGCGCCCCCCCCCCTAGGCCGCGCCGGGGTGTGGTGTGGTGGCCCTGCCACCCTTCTCTGGCGGTTCTCGTGTGTTCTGGATGCTTCCGGGTAAAATAGGAACCTGGGCGTTGATTTCGTCCGATTCCGAGAATATTTCGTTACTAGGATTTCTGAAACCAAAAACAGCAGAAAACAGGAACTGGCACTTCGGCATCTTGTTAATAGGTTAGTTCCAGAAAATGCACGAATATGACATAAAGTGTGCATAAGACATGTAGAAATCATCAATAATGTGGCATGGAACATAAGAAATTATCGATACGTCGGAGACGTATCAAGCATAAGATCTCGTCATTAAGTTATTTTCTATAAGCTTTCGATACATAGTTACCTAGTCCTTATGACCATGAGATCATGTAAATCACTTATACCGGAAAGGTACTTTGATTACACCAAACGCCACTGCATAAATGGGTGGTTATAAAGGTGGGATTAAGTATCCGGAAAGTATGAGTTGAGGCATATGGATCAACGGTGGGATTTGTCCATCCCGATGACGGATAGATATACTCTGGGCCCTCTCGGTGGAATGTCGTCTAATGTTTTGCAAGCATATGAATAAGTTTATAAGAGACCACATACCACGGTACGAGTAATGAGCACTTGTCAGGAGACGAGGTTGAACAAGGTATGAAGTGATACCGATGATCAAACCTCAGACAAGTAAAATATCGTGTGCCAAAGGGAATTGGTATCGTATGTGAATGGTTCATTCGATCACTAAAGTCATCGTTGAATATGTGGGAGCCATTATGGATCTCCAAATCCCGCTATTGGTTATTGGTCGGAGTGCGTACTCAACCATGTCCGCATAGTTCGCGAACCGTAGGGTGACACACTTAAAGTTGGATGTTGAAATGGTAGAACTTGAATATGGAATGGAGTTCGAATATTTGTTCGGAGTCCCGGATGAGATCCTGGACATCACGAGGAGTCCCGGAATGGTCCGGAGAATAAGATTCATATATAGGAAGTCATTTTATAAGATTTAAAATGATCCGGAAGGTTCTATGGAAGGTTCTAGAAGGTTCTAGAAAAGTCCGGAAGAAACCACTAAGGAAGGCGGAGTCCCGGAGGGACCCCACCTCCATGGCCGGCCAACCCTAAAGGGGGAGGAGTCCCAAGTGGACTCCCCAAGGGGGGCCGGCCACCCCCTCCCAAGGAAGGGTGGGAATCCCACCTCTAGTGGGAGTCCTAGCTTGGGTAGGTTTCATGTGATATGGAAGGTTTTGGTTTGGGGTCTTATTCGAAGACTTGTAGACCAACTCCTGGGTGTTCCACCTATATAATGAGGGCCAAGGGGAGGGGGCCGGCCACCCCAACAACCACCCCAACAACCACCAAGGTGGCCGCACCCCTAGTGACCGGCGCCCCCCTCTCCCAAACCCTAGCGGCCCTCTCTCCTCCACCACATCCCGCACGCTTAGCGAAGCTCCGCCGGATTTCTCCACCACCACCGACACCACGCCGTCGTGTTGTCGGATTCAAGAGGAGCTACTACTTCCGCTGCCCGCTGGAACGGGAGGTGGACGTCGTCTTCATCAACAACCGAACGTGTGACCGAGTACGGAGGTGCTGCCCGTTCGTGGCGCCGTGATCAAGATCTTCTACGCGCTTTTGCAAGCGGCAAGTGAACGTCTACCGCAGCAACAAGAGCCTCATCTTGTAGGCTTTGGAATCTCTTCAAGGGTGAGACTCGATAATCCCCTCGTTGCTACCGTCTTCTAGATTGCATCTTGGCTTGGATTGCGTGTTCGCGGTAGGAAAATTTTTGTTTTCTATGCAACGTTATCCTACATTCGGATAGTTCAACAGAGGTACGAACTACAACAATTACCACCATAACAAAGTTAATCAGCAGTATCGACCTAGGCAGTATGCAAAGAATAATTTTAGTGTCAATAACCGATATGGATACAATGGGGGTCGATCAAATTTTAATCAGTATAGAAACAATGGAGGGACTAACAATGATGCAGGGGTTCAAAGTGGTGCAAATTTAGCCGGTATTACTCCTGATTTGTTCAAAGAAGCCATGCAAGGTGTAGTTGCGGCTTTGGCTGCGACGGCACGGAAAGGTGGGGCTGAAGGGTTGTCTGCTTCGGTTTTGGGGGATGCAGTAGCGGTGGCAACACAATCTTCCACCCCAGTATTACAGCAGTCTCAGCCTGTGGCTACTGGGCCGCAGCAGGTTCTACCAATGCAAGTGGATTCTGGAACATTGCCGAAGAATGATGTTCCAAACCCAGCCAAGAAAGCTAAGAAGGTGGACAAGAATCCGCGTTTTTGATGCAAGCAACATGGGCATCAAATTGACACTTGTATTGTGCCAGTTTGTGACATCTGTGAATCACCTAATCATATTTCTAGTGCATGTCCTCTTCTTCAGGCTCCTAAACCTTCTATTACTATGTATGGATATGCAATTGAATAGCTTATGTTGTTTGAGGTGCCCACTGGAGGTGCATACAAACCTAAAGTTGACAATGTAAAAGTTGTTAAAGTAACTATTGAAGGTGACCCCATGTCTATTCCAGAGATTGCAGAATGTTTGAGGAGAATTGTACATGTGGAGAATTTCCAATGGGAGATCTATAATTTTAAAAACAATGTGTTCAGGGTCAATTTTCCAAATAAGTCTGAGGCTCAGAGGATGAAAGCTTTCCGCACTTACTCTGTTCCAGACAGAGCTTCTGATCTTATTTTTGAGGATTGGTCAGCTGATGAGGACATCCCACCTATTGATACAACCGTTGTACCTACAGCCACACAAATACAAGAACCAATCACTCGAGCTCGTGCCAAACAACTTAACTATCAGATACTTTCGTTCTTATTCATGTGATCCCAAAGATTATCGCCAAAGCTATGGCTCGTCGCCTCAGCCCAAAGATGAATGAGATCATATCCCATAGCCAAAGTGCTTTCATTAAGAATCGAACTATCCATGATAACTTCATGTACGTCAGAAACACGGCCCGCAGGCTTTGGTGTCTACTTCCCCCGCCTTTTCCTGTAGACAGTGTTGGGCCTCCAAGAGCAGAGGTTTGTAGAACAGCAGCAAGTTTTCCCTTAAGTGGATCACCCAAGGTTTATCGAACTCAGGGAGGAAGAGGTCAAAGATATCCCTCTCATGCAACCCTGCAACCACAAAGCAAGAAGTATCTTGTGTCCCCAACACACCTAATAGGTGCACTAGTTCGGCGAAGAGATAGTGAAATACAGGTGGTATGAATATATATGAGCAGTAGCAACGGTGCCAGAAAATAGCTTGCTGGCGTGTAGTTGATGGTGGTAGTATTGCAGCAGTAGTAACACAGTGAAACAGTAAACAAGCAGTAGTAACGCAGCAGTATTTAGGAACAAGGCCTAGGGATTAGACTTTCACTAGTGGACACTCTCAACATTGATCACATAACAGAATAGATAAATGCATACTCTACACTCTTGATGGATGATGAACACATTGCGTAGGATTACACGAACCCTCAATGCCGGAGTTAACAAGCTCCACAATTCAATGTTCATATTTAAGTAACCTTAGAGTGTAAGATAGATCAAAAGACTAAACCAAGTACTAACATAGCATGCACACTATCACCTTCATGCATATGTAGGAGGAATAGATCACATCAATACTATCATAGCAATAGTTAACTTCGCAATCTACAAGAGATCATGATCATAGCATAAACCAAGTACTAACACGGATGCACACACTGTCACCATTACATCGTGCAGGAGGAATAGAACTACTTTAATAACATTGCTAGAGTAGCACATAGATAAATTGTGATACAAACACATTGCAATCATAAAGAGATATAAATAAGCACCTCACTATGCCATTCATCAGTGAATAAGTATTCTGTGAAATATAGCCTAAGAGACCCACACGGTGCACACACTGTCACCTTTACACACGTGGAACAAGGAGTCTCCGGAGATCACATAAGTAAAACTCACTTGACTAGCATAATGACATCTAGATTACAAGCATCATCATATGAATCTCAATCATGTAAGGCAGCTCATGAGATTATTGTATTGATGTACATAGGAGAGAGATGAACCACATAGCTACCGGTACAGCCCCGAGCCTCGATGGAGAACTACTCCCTCCTCATGGGAGCAGCAGCGGTGATGAAGATGGCGGTGGAGATGGCAGCGGTGTCGATGGAGAAGCCTTCCGGGGGCACTTCCCCATTCCGGCAGCGTGCCGGAACAGAGACTCCTGTCCCCCAGATCCTGGCCTCGCGATGGCGGCGGCTCTGGAAGGTTTCTGTGGGTTTCGTCGAACGTATCAGGGTTTTCGCGACGGAGGCTTTAAATAGGCGAAGAGGCAGCGCAGGAGGGCTGAAGGGGTGCCCACACCATATGGCGGCGCGGCCAGGGCCTGGGCCGCGCCGGCCTATGGTGCAGGGGCCCGGTGCCCCCTCTGGTCCTTCTCGTGTGTTCTGGATGCTTAGGGCAAAATAGGAACACAGGCGTTGATTTCGTCCGATTCCGAGAATATTTCGTTACTAGGATTTCTGAAACCAAAAACAGCAGTAAAAACAAAGAATCGGCACTTCAGCATCTTGTTAATAGGTTAGTTCCAGAAAATGCACGAATATGACATAAAGTGTGCATAAAACATGTAGATAACATCAATAATGTGGCACGGAACATAAGAAATTATAGATACGTCGGAGACGTATCAGCATCCCCAAGCTTAGTTCTGCTCGTCCCGAGCAGGTAAAACGATAACAAAGATAATTTCTGGAGTGACATGCCATCATAACCTTGATCATACTATTTGTAAAGCATATGTAGTGAATGCAGCGATCAAAACAATATATATGACATGAGTAAACAAGTGAATCATATAGCAAAGACTTTTCATGAATAGCACTTCAAGACAAGCATCAATAAGTCTTGCATAAGAGTTAACTCATAAAGCAATAATTCAAAGTAAAGACATTGAAGCAACACAAAGGAAGATTAAGTTTCAGCGGTTGCTTTCAACTTGTAACATGTATATCTCATGGATATTGTCAACATAGAGTAATATAATAAGTGCAATATGCAAGTATGTAGGAATCAATGCACAGTTCACACAAGTGTTTGCTTCTTGAGGTGGAGAGAAATAGGTGAACTGACTCAACAATAAAAGTAAAAGAATGGTCCTCCATAGAGGAAAAGCATCAATTGCTATATTTGTGCTAGAGCTTCTATTTTGAAAACATAAAGAGAGCATAAAAATAAAGTTTTGAGAGGTGTATGTTGTTGTCAACGAATGGTAGCGAGTACTCTAACCCCCTTGCCAGACAAACCTTCAAAGAGCGGCTCCCATTTTATTTTATTTTTGGATGGCACTCCTTCCAACCTTTCTTTCACAAACCATGGCTAACCGAATCCTCGGGTGCCTGCCAACAATCTCATACCATGAAGGAGTGCCTTTTTATTTTAGTTTTATTATGATGATGACACTCCCCCCCAACCTTTGCTTACACAAGCCATGGCTAACCGAATCCTTCGGGTGCCGTCCAACAATCACATACCATGGAGGAGTGTCTATTTTTGTTAATTAATTTGCGACTGGGAATCCCATTGCCAGCTCTTTTTGCAAAATTATTGGATAAGCGGATGAAGCCACTAGTCCATTGGTGAAAGTTGCCCAACAAGATTGAAAGATAAACACCACATACTTCCTCATGAGCTATAAAACATTGACACAAATCAGAGGTGATAAATTTTGAATTGTTTAAAGGTAGCACTCAAGCAATTTACTTTGGAATGGCAGAGAAATACCATGTAGTAGGTAGGTATGGTGGACACAAATGGCATAGTGGTTGGCTCAAGTATTTTGGATGCATGAGAAGTATTCCCTCTCGATACAAGGTTTAGGCTAGCAAGGCTTATTTGAAACAAACACAAGGATGAACCGGTGCAGCAAAACTCACATAAAAGACATATTGAAAACATTATAAGACTCTACACCGTCTTCCTTGTTGTTCAAACTCATTACTAGAAATTATCTAGACCTTAGAGAGACCAAATATGCAAACCAAATTTTAGCATGCTCTATGTATTTCTTCATTAATAGGTGCAAAGTATATGATGCAAGAGCTTAAACATGAGCACAACAATTGCCAAGTATCACATTACCCAAGACATTTATAGCAATTACTACATGTATCATTTTCCAATTCCAACCATATAACAATTTAACGAAGAAGAAACTTCGCCATGAATACTATGAGTAGAAACTAAGGACATACTTGTCCATATGCTACAGCGGAGCGTGTCTTTCTCCCATAAAGTGAATGCTAGGATCCATTTTATTCAAACAAAACAAAAACAAAAACAAACCGACGCTCCAAGCAAAGCACATAAGATGTGATGGAATAAAAATATAGTTTCAGGGGAGGAACCTGATAATGTTGTCGATGAAGAAGGGGATGCCTTGGGCATCCCCAAGCTTAGACGCTTGAGTCTTCTTAATATATGCAGGGGTGAACCACCGGGGCATCCCCAAGCTTAGAGCTTTCACTCTTCTTGATCATAGTATATCATCCTCCTCTCTTGACCCTTGAAAACTTCCTTCACACCAAACTTCTCATAAACTTCATTAGAGGGGTTAGTACATAATCAAAAACCCACATGTTCAGAGGTGACACAATCATTCTTAACACTTTTGGACATTGCTCAAAGCTACTGGAAGGTAATGGAACAAAGAAATCCACCCAACACAGCGAAAGAAGCAATGCGAAATAAAAGGCAGAATCTGTCAAAACAGAACAGTTCGTAAAGACGAATTTTTAATAAATACTTCCGTTGCTCAGATCAGAAAACTGAAAACTAATGAAAGTTGCGTACATATCTGAGGAACACGCACGTAAATTGGCATATTTTTCTGATTTTTCTACAGAGAAAACAGCCCAGATTCGTGACAGATAGAAATCTGTTTCTGCGCAGAAATCCAAATCTAGTATCAACCTTCGATTAGAGGCTTCACTTGGCACAACAAAACACAAAACTAAGATAAGGAGAGGTTGCTACAGTAGTAAACAACTTCCAAGACACAAATATAAAACAAAGTACTGTAGCAAAATAACACATGGGTTATCTCCCAAGAAGTTCTTTTCTTTATAGCCATTAAGATGGGCTCAGCAGTTTTAATGATGCACTCGCAAGAAATTGTATTTGAAGCAAAAGAGAGCATCAAGAGGCAAATTAGAAACACATTTAAGTCTAACATGCTTTCTATGCATAGGAATCTTGTAAATAAACAAGTTCATTAAGAGCAAAGTAACAAGCATAGGAAGATAAAACAAGTGTAGCTTCAAAAATTTCAGCACATAGAGAGGTGTTTTAGTAACATGAAAATTTCTACAACCATATTTTCCTCTCTCATAATAACTTTCAGTAGCAACATGAGCAAACTCAACAATATAACTATCACATAAAGCATTCTTATCATGAGTATCATGCATAAAATTATTACTCTCCACATAAGCATAATCAATTTTATTAGTTGTAGTGGGAGCAAATTCAACAAAGTAGCTATCATTATTATTCTCATCATCAAATATAGGAGGCATATTGTAATCATAATCAAATTTATCCTCCATAACAGGTGGTACCAAAAGACTACTATCATTATAATCATCATAAATAGGAGGCAAAGTATCATCAAAGTAAATTTTCTCCTCAATGCTTGGGGGACTAAAAAGATCATGAAAACCAGCTTCCCCAAGCTTAGAACTTTCCATATCATTAGCAACAATGGTATTCAAAGTGTTCATATTAATATGTTCCATGGGTTTTTTAATTTTCGGATCAAACCATCCATGTCTTAAATCAGGAAATAGAGTAAAAAGCTCATTGTTGTCCATTATGCCTTACTAGTGTAAACAAGAAACAAAAAGTTGCAATTGCAGGATCTAAAGGAAATAGCTTCGAGTACTTACGGCGCCGGGAAAATAGCTTAGTAGCCGAGATCCGGAGTGTGAGTACCTTTTACCTTTCCTCCCCGGCAACGGCGCCAGAAAATAGCTTGGTGTCTACTTCCCCCTCCTTTTCCTATAGACAGTGTTGGGCCTCCAAGAGCAGAGGTTTGTAGAACAGCAGCAAGTTTTCCCTTAAGTGGATCACCCAAGGTTTATCGAACTCAGGGAGGAAGAGGTCAAAGATATCCCTCTCATGCAACCCTGCAACCACAAAGCAAGAAGTCTCTTGTGTCCCCAACACACCTAACAGGTGCACTAGTTCGGCGAAGAGATAGTCAAATACAGGTGGTATGAATATATATGAGCAGTAGCAACGGTGCCAGAAAATAACTTGCTGGCGTATAGTTGATGGTGGTAGTATTCCAGCAGTAGTAACACAGTGAAACAGTAAACAAGCAGTAGTAATGCAGCAGTATTTAGGAACAAGGCCTAGGGATTAGACTTTCACTAGTGGACACTCTCAACATTGATCACATAACAGAATAGATAAATGCATACTCTACACTCTTGTTGGATGATGAACACATTGCGTAGGATTACACGAACCCTCAATGCCGGAGTTAACAAGCTCCACAATTCAATGTTCATATCTAAGTAACCTTAGAGTGTAAGATAGATCAAAAGACTAAACCAAGTACTAACATAGCATGCACACTGTCACCTTCATGCATATGTAGGAGGAATAGATCACATCAATACTATCATAGCAATAGTTAACTTCGCAATCTACAAGAGATCATGATCATAGCATAAACCAAGTACTAACACGGATGCACACACTGTCACCATTACATCGTGCAGGAGGAATAGAACTACTTTAATAACATTGCTAGAGTAGCACATAGATAAATTGTGATACAAACACATTGCAATCATAAAGAGATATAAATAAGCATCTCACTATGCCATTCATCAGTGAATAAGTATTCTGTGAAATATAGCCTAAGAGACCCACACGGTGCACACACTGTCACCTTTACACACGTGGAACAAGGAGTCTCCGGAGATCACATAAGTAAAACTCACTTGACTAGCATAATGACATCTAGATTACAAGCATCATCATATGAATCTCAATCATGTAAGGCAGCTCATGAGATTATTGTATTGAAGTACATAGGAGAGAGATGAACCACATAGCTACCGGTACAGCCCCGAGCCTCGATGGAGAACTACTCCCTCCTCATGGGAGCAGCAGCGGTGATGAAGATGGCGGTGGAGATGGCAGCGGTGTCGATGGAGAAGCCTTCCGGGGGCACTTCCCCGTTCAGCGGCGTGCCGGAACAGAGACTCCTGTCCCCCAGATCTTGGCCTCGCGATGGCGGCGGCTCTGGAAGGTTTCTGTGGGTTTCGTCGAACGTATCAGGGTTTTCGCGACGGAGGCTTTAAATAGGCGAAGAGGCGGCGCAGGAGGGCTGAAGGGGTGCCCACACCATATGGCGGCGCGGCCAGGGCCTAGGCCGCGCCGGCCTATGGTCTGGGGGCCCAGTGCCCCCCCCTCTGGTCCTTCTCGTGTGTTCTGGATGCTTCCGGGCAAAATAGGAACCTAGGCGTTGATTTCGTCCGATTCCGAGAATATTTCGTTACTAGGATTTCTGAAACCAAAAACAGCAGAAAAACAAAGAATCGGCACTTCAAAGATCTTGTTAATAGGTTAGTTCCAGAAAATGCACGAATATGACATAAAGTGTGCATAAAACATGTAGATAACATCAATAATGTGGCATGGAACATAAGAAATTATAGATACGTCGGAGACGTATCAGGCTTCACCGCACCAAAACGCCATCAGTTCTCATCAAGCTGGACATCGCCAAGGCTTTTGATTCTATTCGATGGGATTATATGCTTGATCTCCTACAACGCCTTGGGTTCCCCCAGAGATGGCGTGCTCTGATGTCGATTTTGTTCTCCACGGCCTCCTCCAGGGTGCTCCTCAATGGGATTCCGGGAAAGAACATCTCTCATGGACGTGGCCTCAGACAAGGAGACCCCCTCTCGCCTCTTCTGTTTGATATTGCCATTGACCCGCTTCAGAAAATCTTGGAAGAGGCTACGAACTCCGGGATTCTTCATCCTATGCCAGGCGGGTTGGCAGGTCCCCGGGTCTCTCTTTACGCGGATGACGTGGCCATCTTCTTCACTCCTACAGAACATGACTTATCAGGGCTTGCTAATATCCTTCGCCAGTTTGGAGAGGTCACGGGAATGGTGACTAATGTGATGAAGAGTTCCATTGCCCCTATCCAGTGTGCAAATGTTGATCTGCCGGCTATCCTGACAAACTTCCCAGCGGCAATGGCTTCTTTCCCCATAAAATATTTGGGTTTGCCTCTTTCCCTTGGACGGCTCAAGAAGGCTGATCTTCAGCCATACATTGACAAAGCAGTGGCGCGTCTGAATCCTTGGAAAGGCAGGTTCCTCAACCGTGTTGGCTGCACCGCTCTGGTTAAATCAGTGTTTTCCTCTATGCCTATCTTCCTGTTGACGGCCCTTAAGGCAGACAAGGGCATTTTAAAGGCTTTCGCAAAAATTAGCCATGGCATGCTATGGGCCTGCAAGGAGGCGGTTAGCGGGGGGAAATGCAAGGTCAATTGGCATAAAGTTTGTCGCCCCAAGGAGCTAGGTGGTCTTGGAGTCCTAGACCTGGAAAAATTCGCTCGTGCCCTCAGGCTTCGATGGCTTTGGTATGAATGGACGGCACCGGAGAAACCATGGGTCGGCACGGAAACGCCTAATGATGCCTCTGATCTGGATCTCTTCAACGCCGCAACCAGGGTCACCATAGGCAATGGAGAAAAAACCTCCTTTTGGTCTTCTTCGTGGCTGAACGGCGCCCCACCTAAGGACCTTGCTCCTCTAATTTTTTCGGCATCCAAAAGGAAGAATCGGACCGTGCGTGACGCCCTCGATAACCAGAATTGGGTGGCTGACATTGCAGTTGAGGCCTTCACCATAGATCATATGGAGCAATATATCCGCCTCTGGGAGCTTGTCTCGAACATCAACCTAACCCCAGACACCGTTGACTCCATCGTATGGACGTTGACTCCCAATGGTCGCTACTCGACCAAATCCGCCTACAAGGCTCAGTTCATGGCGGCTTTACCTTGCTCGTTTGGAAACATCGTCTGGAAGACTTGGGCTCCCCCGAAATGTCGCTTCTTCGCATGGCTTGCTATCCAAAACCGCCTCTGGACCGCTGACCGTCTTGCCAAAAGAGGATGGCCGCACCCTCCTACTTGCCAGCTCTGTAGATGCTCCCCGGAGACGGCCCGGCACCTCCTCTTCGAATGTCGTTTCTCCAAGAGAATATGGAATGCAGCGGCTTCGTGGCTTTCTTGCCCAGACCTTATCCACTGTCTCGGAACTGGGAGACCCAAGGTTCTGGAGTATTGGCAAGCCATTGCCAGAACCCCAACCTCCTCTCCCAAAGGTCTGCGAACTGTAATCGTGCTGATTGCCTGAGAGATTTGGAAGGAGCAAAACGAGCGTGTTTTCAACAATAAATCCTCCTTACCCTCGGAGATCATGCTCAGAATTAGAGACGAGGGCAAGGACTGGATCTGGGCCGGTGCAAAAGGTCTAGCAGAACTCGTGGGCTGACCGTGATGTAATGTTTTTTCTCCTTTGGGAGGGAGGGTGTCCCCCCCCCCCCCCCCTCACTCCCATCTCTTTTTATTTTTTATGGCTCCTGCCATCCCCTTGTTTACTTCTCCTATATTAATATAAGGCAAAAGCTTTTTTGCCCGTTTCAAACAAAATATCAGATACTTTCGTTTCTTAGAACTATTCCTCATATACATGAGAATATGATGCTGCCTAAATCAGATATGTTTGTTACTCTTAGGAATGATAGACCTAGCATGGATGAGGGGGACAAGAATTGGAGCATGATCACACATGGAGGAGATGGCAGCAAGCATTTGAGGATTGAAGAGGACGCCGCTAGTGGAGATTTCAGAAATTTGAAGCCACCATAAGAAGAGATGAAGACATGGACGAAATATAGAGTTCTCCACTTCATAATTTCGTCCATACCATATTATGGTGCCGCGTCACCTTTAGTTTTGGGCCAGGCCCATGTCATTTTCGCAGGAATTAAGTCAGCCACTTTTTAGAGTCCGTATTGAAGGGGGAAAGGCCTTCTAGGGTTTGGTTCAGCCACCATATGTATGGCTGGCCGAAACCCCACCTTTTCCTCCTTTAAATACCCCCATAGCCGTCACGTTTAGACTCGGATTGTGATTAGAATAAAAGTTAGCCATTGCTGCAACTCTCGTGTACTTCTTTTGAGGCCAACGCCCAGAACAAGACCGACTATTCGGAATCCCACCTTATTCAATAAAGCTTTCATCTATATCCGCAATATTCTGATAGCAATATTAGTTCTTACTTGTTCTCGTTTTCAGGTAGGAATTAAGACCCTCGCTGGTCAGGCTGATCACACACCCGCAAGATCAGTACCTCTCGGAGATTGTCCTAACGATTGCATTGGCGCACGAGCTTTGCACGTGTAGTCGGATCGTCAAGCACGAACTCCACCAACAAATCGATGTTATCATACTCTCATCGAAAGATCGGACACCTTTTGAGATTGTGTATGGTTTTGTTCCACGTGCACCTATTGATTTATTGCCTTTACCATCTTCGGTGCAAAATGATTTGGATGCTACACAACGTGCTGAATTGATATTAAAATTGCATGAGACTACTAAAGACAACATAGAATGCATGAATGCTAAGTATAAAATTGCTGGGGATAGAGGAAGAAAGTATGTTGTGTTTGATGTTGGTGATTTTGTTTGGTTGCATTTGCGCAAAGATCGTTTTCCTGCATTGCGCAAGTCTAAGCTAATGCCACGTGCCGCTGGTCCTTTTAAGGTGTTAGAGAAAATAAATGATAATGCATATAAACTTGAGCTTCCTGCAGAATTGGGTCCGGTTAATCATACATTTAACATTGCAGATTTGAAGCCTTACTTTGGTGAAGAAGATGAGGTTTCGTCGAGGATGACTTCAGTTCAAGAAGGGGGGGCATGATGAGGACATCCCATCTATTGATACAACCGCTGTACCTACAGCCACACAAATACAAGGACCAATCACTCGAGCTCGTGCCAAACAACTTAACTATCAGGTACTTTCGTTTCTTGGAACTATTCCTCATATACATGAGAATATGATGTTGCCTAAATCAGATATGTTTGTTACTCTTAGGAATGATGGACCTAGCATGGATGAGGAGGACAAGCATTGAAGCATGATCACACATGGAGGAGATGGCAGCAAGCATTTGAGGATTGAAGAGGACGCCGCAAGTGGAGATTTCAGAACTTTGAAGCCACCATAAGAAGAGATGAAGACATGGACGAAATATAGAGTTCTCCACTTCATAATTTCGTCCATAGCATATTATGGTGTTGTGTCACCTTTAGTTTTGGGCCAGGCCCATGTCATTTTCGCAGGAATTAACTCAGCCACTTTTTAGAGTCCGTATTAAAGGGGGAAAGGCCTTCTAGGGTTTGGTTCGGCCACCATATGTATGGCTGGCCGAAATCCCACCTTTTCCTCCTTTAAATACCCCCATAGCTGTCACGTTTAGACTCGGATTTTGATTAGACTAAAAGTTAGCCATTGCTGCAACTCTCATGTACTTCTTTTGAAGCCAACGCCTAGAACAAGACCGAGTATTTGGAATCCCACCTTATTCAATAAAGCTTTCATCTATATCCGCAATATTCTTATTGTAATATTAGTTCTTACTTGTTCTCGATTTCAGGTAGGAATTAAGCCCCTCGCTGGTCAGGCTGATCACGCACCCGCAAGCTCAGTAACTCCCGGAGATTGTCCTAGCGATTGCATTGGCGCACGAGCTTTGCACGTGTAGTCGGATCGTCAAGCACGAACTCCACCAACAAATCGACGTTATCATACTCTCATCGAAAGATCGGACACCTTTGCCCTATCATCAGCTCTAGAGGATCCTCTGTATATGCTACCTGAGGTATGGCTGAGAGTGAGAGGGATACCAGCTGAAGTCAGAACGGATTTCTTGTCATTGTGGGCGGTGGGTACTCTCTTTGGCAAGACAAAGGAAGTGGACATGGTACAGACTAGAAAGAACAAGGAGTTAAGGTTGCAGATTGGTTGTTTAGACCATACTCTCATTTCACATGATACTGATGTTTTTATCCAGAGGGGTTTTTTCAAACTCAATTTTGAGGTAGAACAAGTAACTGTCACTCAAGTTGGTACTGATGACATGGGCAATAATGATGACAACAATGGTGGAGGGGGGAATAGTGGAGCAAATGGTGATAACATAGATGGTGCCAAAGACATGGACATTGAGAGGACAATGAACAATGACCAGCAAGGCAATGCTAATAGTCAGCAAGGGATGGTGAAGAAGGTCAATAACACAAAGAGTGTTGTTGCCAACCAAGTTCAACATCTAGTTGAGGTTCCAATGGTGTTTGGTTCTCTTAATAAGGCTTTATTGAACAAATGTATTTCTAAATTTTCCGCAACTCCTCATAAAATACAACATTGTTCGTCATCTTCTTTTTATTTGGTTGAAAATTGCAATTTTTTATACCTTTTCTATACCGCATGTGGAAACAGGACAAAACTATGTTGGCACACCTTTCCAGGAAGATAATGCACCGGGATCAGTGCTGATCCAGTCGGTGGCAGCACCAGGATCCGTGCTGCCCGGAGCTGCAGGTCCCAACCTGCCAATGGGCAGTTCTACGCCACCACGGGATCCTGCGTTGTTGCCCCGGCAGAAGCGGTCGCTGTCCCCTGCGCTGGCAGCTGGTGAGCCGCTGTTGGCTGCTGCAGCAGTTGTAGCTGCTACGGCTAACGAGGCAACTGCTGCAGCGTCCCCATTGGTGGTTGACCACCTAGCCGCGGCCCCATAACGCTAACGTCTGCTGCTGGGCAGATTGCCACCTATGGCGCGTCGCTATTGGGTGCGGCAACCACGCTAGGCGAGCTGTCGCCTCATGTTCAGCGCCCGCGGGCCACCGTCCACTTGCCGCTGTCGGCAGCTGCTGTAGATGCAGCTGGTGCGGGAGACAAGCGGACAGGTGGCGAGGGCGGCTTGGCTGCTGCGTCGCACTGCATGAACCACGAGCTGGCATCGTCAGCTGCCGACCAGGCTGCTGCATGCAGACCGCCATGTGGTGCGTTCGGAGTGGATGCGGCGCAAGCTGGCGCCGATCCTAGGGCTTCTCCTTTCTCGCCTGTCAGGCCACATGTGCTGGCATCAGGGGAGCCCGGCAAGGTGGCTGCTGCTCAGCAAGTGGGGCTACAGCCCGGATTAAACACGGATTAAACGTGGCCACTATCCCAGGATTGTTTGTGAATTGTGCCAATGTGGACTACTTTGTTGCTTCGAGGAAAAAAACAAGTATTAGTATTATTGTTGGTATAGAAAATTCTCGTCGCCAAGTGTGGTAACGCGACGTACTCCAATGGTTACTACAGTACACCTTGAAGGTACAACAAAGAAGAATACACTGGTGAATGAGGTGGTGACTTTTGGACGTAATGCAGCTCCTTCGTCGTCTGTTCGGGCGAGTGATAGGATTCGCGCACAACCAAATGCAGATGCTACACAGTTGGAAAGGGCTACGCAAAATGTCAACCTCAGACACGACTTTACTTCTCCGGGTAATTGTAAATCTAAACATTCAATTGCTTCTTTGACTGCCGAAGATATTTTGAGTAAAGCAAGTTGCCTAGAGATATCTTTGGGGAAAAATAAAAAGGAAGCTTTATAAGCTGCAGTATCTATTAAAGAGGTAGATGTCAATATAACTCTAGTGATCTTAAAGAGAAATGATGAGACTAGTGTAGACAAGGAAGAAGGACAAAGTAGTTTGCTAACCTCCAAATTCTCAAATCTTACTGGAGATTTGATAATAGAGGAGGGGCAAGAGTCATTAGAACATGATGACCTGCTTATGCCTTTAATTAAACTTAAGAAATCTCGAAAGAAGAGAGATTTTGACTTGTCAGGGGTTCGTAGTCGTAGAAGCGTTAGATTCAAAAATAAATCTACAATAAAAGGCTTATTTTGGAACTCAGATGGTTTTGGTGATATTGCAAAACACGTGTCAAAGAATAATTAAGGGAGGAGAAATTAGATTTTATTGCCTTACTGGAGACGGGGAGATCTAATTTTTCTATACCTGCTTTTCTTAAAAATTTGGCAAATGGGCTAGACTTCTCTTGATTTTGTCTTCCACCTTATGGGAGGTCTGGAGGAATTCCAGTTGGTATTAATAATGCATCACTACAGGTTGGTACAGTTCAAATTGGGGATTTTTGTGTCAAACTACAAATTGAATTTCCTAGAGTACCACAGGAACCATTCCAGATACCAGAGGTCACTTCCGCACATATCAGATTCCCTCGAGAACCTTTTGTTCTCCCAGATTTTCAGCTAAACATAAGGCCTCCGCACACCCCTAATCTTGAAGAATAGATGGGTCTAGCAAGAATTTAAACCGCAATTGCGTGGCTGGTCGCAACGCCACAAGGATGATAGGCACAGCCACGCGATCATGATCAACATGCAACCTAGCACTCAGAATGGTTGCGCCGTACGTAGACCCAACATATATGGCAACAGATTCTATTATAACTAGATGATACCCCGCGCTTTGCCGCGGGAAAATTTAGCCAACATGAATCAATGAACTATGTTGAAAGCACAAAACTTCTTCAGCAATTTCTTGGGTATATTGACCTGCTAAATCATACTCCCTCTATTCCTAGATATAAGGGTGTATAATTTGAGACAAAATCTAGAATATAAGGTCCATTGCATTGCACAACTTCTGCGGACAACTTTTTTAAGCATTTGGATACGTTTTATTATCTTTTACAAACTCCTCTATTTTCTCACATCAATTGTCCAGGAAAAATCTCATGTAATTTTTCCTCAACATATGTTCTTTAATTTTTATGCCCAAAACTATGCACCTTATATCTAGGAACTGAGGGAGTACTCTGTATACACATACAGAAAGACGATTAAGTGTGTGAAATGCATGCTCAGGCCAAATAGGTGAGGCCTTCAATTTGGTATGGGTTAGCAGTGGAAGAGAGATATGCATTTAGCGTGTAGTAATATGAAATCAAAATCAGTAGAAAGCATGTATTTCCACTCCTTAACAGCACATGGTAAATTAGTACACGGAGGAAGTATCAATGGAAGAGTAAGTTTCTTTATTCGGCTATCATTACCATTAGCAAGTTGACATGTGGTTATACTTCTCATTAAAGGACTGCAGTAGAAACACTGAAATTAGCAAAGCTAGATTCCATGTTTCTCCGCTTTATCTCTCTCAGGAAGCTGCATCCGCATGGCATGTTTGTTCACACGGGAATTCCTCGGGCTGCACGAAGCACATGAAGGTAGCTTGAACTGAAGCAGACAATTTACCAGACTGAAGGTAATGTCTCACTTCAGATCCACTACACTGAATGGGAGCAAAGGATGGTGAGCAACATAGACTTTGAGATAATTGGTAGATAATCAGAGCGCACAATAGTGAGGGATGGTTGTATCTAGGGGCAGCTCTTGTGGCAACAGTTCGCGTCGCTTGGTCGATGGCAGCCTGAGCACTCCATCGCCTCCCTGCAGATAAACCAAGGTGCAAGCAATTCCTAAATAGAGTCTATTCTATTGATGACATTTAGAACTTTGTAATCCACACATGCACAACAATTGCAGGCTATGGAAAGGTTAGAATACAAATGCTGATGGTTGCAAGAGATGAAAAATAACAGTGAGGCTTCAGTATTGTTAAACACAATACGTATAACCAAAGTGATACCTTGTGATTTCGTAAAAAATCCATGGATGGAGTAACCTTCCAGGCACCAACAACTATTTGCCTACGTCATAAACTTCAGAGACGGTGAAACATCAATAGTTTGCAGAACATAGACATCTAAATGGAGAAGATACTGCATGCAAAAACTGTTCAGCGTTAACTTAAATTCATGATCAAAACATGAGAGAGAGAGAGAGAGAGAGAGAGAGATTGTTAACCGAACGCCTGCGCCTACAGACCAAGAAAACCTTGTAGACAAAAACACATGATTCCGTTCTGGCAGAAAATTGCCTCCTTTCTGGCGAACAATAGCGACCAAATTGCTGGCTGGTGTATTAGTTCATTCGGATGATGAACGAAACCTTTCATCGTGGCACAGACGGAGGACAGTGAGAACAGCCTTCCCCACACGGCGGACGTGGCTTCGATCGACAACGGCGCCAGACAGTGATGATGGTGTTGCGCAGTCCCGTCGATGCTAACTGGCAACAGAAGGCGAGACCAACGTCGGGGCAATAGCAAGCAGCGGAAACATGGAGGAATGAGATCAGTTGGAGGGGCCAGAAATAGGGGGAGGGGAGGGGAAGGGACCGGATGTGAGAAGACGTAGAGGTGGAGACTATCAATCGGGATAGCGATCATTTGGCTTCCAATGAACTACTGTAATTAATCTGAAGTGGCAGCCGCACGTACGTCTGCATGCGTGGGAATGGGATGAGGGTGCGGTTGGGATGGCTCGTACGTGTTGGGAGATTGCTGATGTGAAGGCATCACCGCGTGGACTGTTCAGCCTCACTTTGCATGCATGGTTGTTGGACCCGCTGAGGTGGCATAGCTGCATGTTGAGAGAAATAGGTTAGTGGGGATGAACTATTTAGTTATATAGGATGTTTGATATTACATGTTTATAAGGTTTGACTTAGCACAAAAACAACAAAGCTAATATGCATGCACGAGTATCACGAAAGAGTATGTGCGTTTATGGCTGAGATCACTATTTCTACGTGGGGATTTCTTTCAACATGCTCCCCTACTATACTACGGAGTACTATAATATAATAAAATCAGTGGGAGCAAATTTATTAAAAAAAGAAACCTCATTCAAAATATATCAAAATATTCGATGCATGCACCAACGGTCCACTGCAGATGCATGCAGTGCACTGTTAGTGAAAGGGAACGTAAATATAATGACAATTTGTTATTCTACATTGAGATCATGTTGATAGTTCAAAATTTCGCACAAATAAATACAAAATTATTCGACCTCACACATCATGTAGCTGGCTGCAAAGGCCCCCCAAAGAAGAACTGCCCATTGGAAATGGGGCTAACTTCGTAGATATTTGAGTCACTAATGATTATGGGTGAGTCCTGCATCACAATCCAGGCACGCCCGTTCTGGTCGATGAATTGGATATTGCTCATGGAAGCAGACACCCTGTCATCCGTGGGAAGGTAGCCACTGCCCATCGGAGCAAGATTCGTTGTGCGGGTCTCCACATAGCCACCAAACCGGATACCCGTCGCTCGATTTGCCATTCCTCCAGTAAACAATGACTTGGGGAAACGTCCAATCAATGCAGGGTTATCCTGGTTGAGTCCATAATACACCAGCCAGTCTCCCATTGAGCCGTCCTATAATATAGGACAGAATTAGTACCAAGGATGCGTTAAGATTTTTTTAAAACAAACAAGTATGCGTAATTGCAAAGAACATTATGTTACTACAATTTACACATGCAAAAGTACGATGTGCATATCATGTCTTCTTACATCACAAACTTGGGGAAGTGGAAATCATGTAATTGTGCACATTTTAACTATATGTCATTATATACCAGATCAAACATCATAAACATGAGAAAATCCTAAGCAGCTAAATCATTCGTGGTATACTTAAAACTTTCTTCAAAAAATTCCGATGACATGCATGCATGTATTGGGAGCATAGAATGTTATTTAGTGAAGACCAAGTGGAAAAATTATGAAAGCCCAAAATAATATAAATTTGCAACCAACTAAGAGGGATAATTAAATAGAAGCCAATATGAAAAATTAATTAGAAATCATATGAGATTTTGTTCTTCTCTACTCCCTCCGATCCATAATAAGTGTTGGAGTTTTAGTTCAAATTTGTACTAAATTAAACTAAAGCCCGACGAAATTATGAATCAGAGAGTGTATTAGATTGTTGATTTCTCGACATATCAGATCAGAAGTATCCCAGGACGCGTGTGGTTTTATACTGCTATATACCTAACTGGGCAGGATGGATGCATGAGGTAGACACATGCATGTTATATCATTGCAATCCATGATTAATATTTCCTTAATTGGGTTACTTATGAACAATGTGTTTTCTGATTTTTTAATATGACGTGGAAAAGTAAAAAGTTGTAATGTTAAAACTATCTAGATGACAATATCAAACATCTGTGTACCTTGATAATTTTAATCGTAATACTCTGTTTGGGTCCGTTGGGCTGGGAAACGGCCCCAATTACACCTCCGAGTGCTATGGGTGCACCCTCTTCTGGCTGAAAACCACAGCCGGCATTGGGGCAACCAGTTTGTTGGTACCCATCAGTCTAGTTCATAATTTAAACAGAAAAATTAAACAAGTTAGTAGCAACATATAATTTGGTAATCAAGTCATCTAGTCAATTAGAAAGCAGTCTACAAGGCTATATGTAAAGCCTTTAGTGTTCTTATAAAGGTGGTCGGTCCGTCGATTACTCACCGTCCAAAGACCGCCTAAACGAGTGCGTGAATCGCCATACGTCCTTGGCGAAACCTAGGATAATATAGGAAGCAAACATGAGCGACATATCATAGCGACTATACATGTGACGCTACACTCACCTCCCAGCCGATCTGGACTACGTTGAGGCTCGTAGCCTCGCCGTCTCCTTCGTCGAAGAGGGTAACCGAGCCCACCGTGTACTGCTCAGGGCTTAGGTTGAAGCCGTACACGTCCATTGTAGCGATAAACCCGTAGTAACCCTGATGGGATGCTCCTGCGGCTGTCTGGTGCTGTGCAAACTATGCGACGAACGTAGCACATGTTACGAATTATATATAGTGACACAATAGTAATATAAACCATGAGGGTGCGTACTTACGTAGTGTATCACGGAGCCGGATTCAGCATCGAGCGGTGAAAATTGACCCAGCAATCTTTGAGGCACCATGAGCGTTCCGTTCATGGACTTTAGGGCTTTCACCTGAATCAATGGACGTGAAAATTATCGAACTATTTTCAAAGTTTAGCTAGGCCAGAGGTACCGCCAGGGATCACGAAGTACTCCAAGCCTTGTTAAGAAATTTATGCATTGGCCGATGATGAGTATATAGCTAGATACCCGTCCATATCCGGTGGCTAAAAGCACCATCCACACGGCGAGAAGAAGAAACCTGCACATCGCTCGATCAGATTGCAACAGGATGGCTCTCAATGATACTTTGACAGAGAGAACGTCTGACGATTCGATCGGAAATACTGACGCCCCACGAGCTTATATAGACGCTGGTTTTCGTCGTGATAATTTTGGAAATTTTCCCCTCATGTTTGTTTTGTTTTTTTTGTGGACAATCCTTTCCTCGGATTTCCTGTTGGTTCTCGTAATCACCTTTGATTGCATTTTAATTTTTTTTTGGAATGGTAAAATTTGTCCAATTGCCGATACATGGACATAAGGTAAAAGCAATGACCGATACTTGGCAATAAAAGTTGTACAATGATCGATATGGAAATAATTTATGGCTGCTACCATAAAAATAATTATCGCTCTAATATTTTGAGTATAATTTAAGGCTGCTACCATAATAATAATAATCGCTCTAATATTTTGAGTATATACTGGCGTTTTCTTTTATAGAATATATATCGATCACAATCATCATGAAGATTCCACGGACGGCTCTCCATGTTCGGTCAAACATCGTTGCCTTTTCTTACTAGAATTACGGCACTTTATTCTTTAATCATAGGTAAATGTAAATCATCATTGCAAATTGTGTGATGCAATGCGCGCGGGAAAGAGATTCCAAAGCAAGGTTTCGCAAAAAAGAAAGAGATTCCAAAACAAACTGAAATACAATGCTCCCTGGAGTTAGTTAGAGTGTGTGCCGCAATATTACATTGACAAATAATATTACGAAACGGAGGCGAAAACAGGCACCAAGGATTTGATGTCTTGCACCAGAACGATAATAAGGCTTCGATCAACTTCAACCGATTGGAGTCGTTGAATGAAGGAAAAGAGGTTAGAGACCACTATCAATTTGTCGAAACCATGGTCGCCAGCAGGGGCAGCCTAACACTTTAGCTAATTCCGGTGTTATAACCTCCTCAGGGCTTGTTTGTTACTAGAGTTTTAGTGGGAATTAGCGGGGATAATCCGCTCCAAACTTCAAATCCTCACTTATCCCCAATACATGTTTGGTGCTAGAGTATGAGCGAGTTTAATTCCCATTTTTCCCCACTTTTCCCCAAATTTTAGTGTATTTTTTTCAATCCCCAATACTCTACCCTTACCTAGTGGATTGTGGATGAGGTTTTGTGGGTATTGAGTGCCAGCAGAGATTCATCCAATACTTTAGAGTATTATCCCCACTAATCCACACTAAAACACTAGTACCAAACAAGACCTTAATGTGATTTCTACAAGCTAACTAGAACTCACCAGTTTTGGCCACGTCTGCACGGCCTGACCCTGGGCGATGCGGAAGTGGTGCTTCCCTACCAATATAAAAAAGGGATGGCATAAGTTGTAGTCATCTGCAAAAATATTTTGGCCGGAAGATAGGCAATCTTGGCGTCCAGCAAGGCCGGCGCATAGAATTTTTCCATGCTCGATGCCATGCTGGGGGGAAAATGCGGCGATTGTTGGCTGGCAAGCCCGGTGCCACGTAATGTTACTGTAAATTAGGGGAATTTAGCATTGCATCATTCATTGTTAGCGCTCTCAATAGTTGGGCCAAAACTAAAGAATAGTTAAGGATGTTCCGCTGGCTTGTCAACACCATCTTGCTATATGGGTTTGTTGTGTTAACGGGCTAGAACTGGGGAGGCAGGGTTATGGTTTGTTTAGGGGCGTTGTGTGTAAAGACGTCCCAAATAGCTGCCACACTTGTTCTGGGGTCCATAAACAAACCCTACTTCCCACTTCCCAGTTCCGTTTCCTATATAAAAAAACTTCATATTGTATTTTAGTGTAGGATATAATCGGTTGCATATGCACAATAAATGACATGTACCTTATTAGTTTGTTGATCTATTAGTATTGCTGATCCGAACTTGGTTATTCCATTATCTGGCTTGTGTTGCTGGTACTCATGTGAGGAATATGTTTGTGTTTAAGTTGTTGTTTATATAAACTTGCCTCTAACTTTGGTACATCTGGTGCATCTTTTTTTTTAATCTTCTTAATTTGTAATATATAGATGTGATGCGCGTGGTTGACGTATTGTCTTTTCGTTCGACACGCGTCCGTTGGGAACCCCAAGAGGAAGGTGTGATGCGCACAGCGGCAAGTTCCCCTCAGTAGAAACCAAGGTTTATCGAACCAGTAGGAGTCAAGAAGCACGTTGAAGGTTGATGGCGGCGAGATGTAGTGCGGCGCAACACCAGGGATTCCGGCGCCAACGTGGAACCTGCACAACACAAACCAAGTACTTTGCCCCAACGAAACAGCGAGGTTGTCAATCTCACTGGCTTGCTGTAACAAAGGATTAGATGTATAGTGTGGATGATGATTGTTTGCAGAAAACAGTAGAACGAGTATTGCAGTAGATTATATTTCAGTATGGAGAATTGGACCGGGGTCCACAGTTCACTAGAGGTGTCTCTCCCATAAGATAAACAGCATGTTGGGTGAACAAATTACAGTTGGGCAATTGACAAATAAAGAGGGCATGACCATGCACATACATATTATGATGAGTATTGTGAGATTTAATTGGGCATTACGACAAAGTACATAGACCGCTATCCAGCATGCATCTATGCCTAAAAAGTCCACCTTCAGGTTATCATCCGAACCCCTTCCAGTATTAAGTTGCTAACAACAGACAATTGCATTAAGTATTGCGCGTAATGTAATCAGTAACTACATCCTCGAACATAGCACCAATGTTTATCCCTAGTGGCAACAGCACATCCATAATCTTAGAGATTTCTGTCACTTCCCCAGATTCACGGAGACATGAACCCACTATCGAGCATAAATACTCCCTCTTGGAGTTAATAGCAAAAACTTGGCCAGAGCCTCTACTAATAACGGAGAGCATGCAAGATCATAAACAACACATAGATATAACTTGATAATCAACATAACATGGTATTCTCTATTCATCGGATCCCAACAAACACAACATATAGAATTACAGATAGATGATCTTGATCATGTTCGGCAGCTCACAAGACCCGACAATTAAGCACAATGAGGAGAAGACAACCATCTAGCTACTGCTATGGACCCATAGTCCAGGGGTAGACTACTCACACATCACTCCGGAGGCGACCATGGCGGCGTAGAGTCCTCCGGGAGACGATTCCCCTCTCCGGCAGGGTGCCGGAGGCGATCTCCTGAATCCCCCGAGATGGGATTGGCGGCGGCGGCGTCTCTGGAAGGTTTTCCGTATCGTGGCTCTCGGTACTGGGGGTTTCGCGACGAAGGCTTTAAGTAGGCGGAAGGGTAGGTCAGGGGGCGACGCGAGGGCCCCAGGAGACAGGGCGGCGCGACCAAGGGTGGGGCCGCGCCGCCTGCCCTCCTGGCCACCTCGTGGCCCCACTTCGTTGACTCTTCGGTCTTCTGGAAGCTTCGTGGCAAAATAGGACCCTGGGCGTTGATTTCGTCCAATTCCAAGAATATTTCTTTACTAGGATTTCTGAAACCAAAAACAGCAGAAAACAAAGAATCGGCACTTCGGCATCTTGTTAATAGGTTAGTTCCAGAAAATGCATAAATATGATGTAAAGTATGCATAAAACATGTAGATATCATCAATAATGTGGCATGGAACATAAGAAATTATCGATACGTCGGAGACGTATCAGCATCCCCAAGCTTAGTTCCTGCTCGTCCCGAGCAGGTAAACGATAAACAAAGATAATTTCTGGAGTGACATGCCATCATAACCTTGATCATACTATTGTAAAGCATATGTAGTGAATGCAGCGATCAAAACAATGTATATGACATGAGTAAACAAATGAATCATATAGCAAAGACTTTTCATGAATAGTACTTCAAGACAAGCATCAATAAGTCTTGCATAAGAGTTAACTCATAAAGCAATAATTCAAAGTAGAGGTATTGAAGCAACACAAAGGAAGATGAAGTTTCAGCGGTTGCTTTCAACTTATAACATATATATCTCATGGATATTGTCAATGTAAAGTAATATAACAAGTGCAATATGCAAGTATGTAGGAATCAATGCACAGTTCACACAAGTGTTTGCTTCTTGAGGTGGAGAGAGATAGGTGAACTGACTCAACAATAAAAGTAAAAGAATGGTCCTTCAAAGAGGAAAGCATCGATTGCTATATTTGTGCTAGAGCTTTGATTTTGAAAACAAGAAACAATTTTGTCAACGGTAGTAATAAAGCATATGTGTTATGTAAATTATATCCTACAAGTTGCAAGCCTCGTGCATAGTATACTAATAGTGCCCGCACCTTGTCCTAATTAGCTCGGATTACCTGGATTATCATCGCAATGCATATGTTTTAACCAAGTGTCACAAAGGGGTACCACTATGCCGCCTGTACAAAGGTCTAAGGAGAAAGCTCGCATCGGATTTCTCGCTATTGATTATTCTCAACTTAGACATCCATACCGGGACAACATAGACAACAGATAATGGACTCCTCTTTAATGCTTAAGCATTCAACAACAATTAATTTTTCTCATATGAGATTGAGGATATTTGTCCAAAACTGAAACTTCCACCATGGATCATGGCTTTAGTTAGCGGCCCAATGTTCTTCTCTAACATTATGCATGCTCTAACCATTCTAGTGGTAAATCTCCCTTACTTCAGACAAGACGGACATGCATAGCAACTCACATGATATTCAACAAAGAGTAGTTGATGGCGTCCCCAGGAACATGGTTATCGCACAACAAGCAACTTAATAAGAGATAAAGTGCATAAGTACATATTCAATACCACAATAGTTTTTAGGCTATTTGTCCCATGAGCTATATTGTAAAGGTGAAGGATAGAAATTTAAAGGTGGCACTCAAGCAATTTACTTTGGAATGGCGGAGAAATACCATGTAGTAGGTAGGTATGGTGGACACAAATGGCATAGTAGTTGGCTCAAGGATTTTGGATGCATGAGAAGTATTCCCTCTCGATACAAGGTTTAGGCTAGCAAGGTTTATTTGAAACAAACACAAGGATGAAGCGGTGCAGCAAAACTCACATAAAAGACATATTGCAAACATTATAAGACTCTACACAGTCTTCCTTGTTGTTCAAACTCAATACTAGAAATTATCTAGACCTTAGAGAGACCAAATATGCAAACCAAATTTTAGCATGCTCTATGTATTTCTTCATTAATAGGTGCAAAGTATATCATGCATGAGCTTAAACATGAGCACAACAATTGCCAAGTATCACATTATCCAAGACATTTTAGCAATTACTACATGTATCATTTTCCAATTAAAACCATATAACAATTTAACGAAGAAGAAACTTCGCCATGAATATTATGAGTAGATCCTAAGGACATACTTGTCCATATGCTACAGCGGAGCGTGTCTCTCTCCCACACAAAGAATGCTAGGATCCATTTTATTCAAACAAAACAAAAACAAAAACAAACCGACGCTCCAAGCAAAGCACATAAGATGTGATGGAATAAAAATATAGTTTCAGGGGAGGAACCTGACAATGTTGTCGATGAAGAAGGGGATGCCTTGGGCATCCCCAAGCTTAGACGCTTGAGTCTTCTTGATATATGCAGGGGTGAACCACCGGGGCATCCCCAAGCTTAGAGCTTTCACTCTCCTTGATCATGTTGTATCATCTCCCTCTCTTGATCCTTGAAAACTTCCTCCACACCAAACTCAAAACAACTCATTAGAGAGTTAGTGCACAATCAAAATATACATGTTCAGAGGTGACATAATCATTCTTAACACTTCTGGACATTGCACAAAGCTACTTAAAGTCAATGGAATCGAAATATCCATCGAACATGACAAAACAGGCAATGCGAAATAAAAGGCAGAATCTGTCAAAAACAGAACAGTTCATATTGATGAATTTTATTGAGGCACCAGACTTGCTCAAATGAAAATGCTCAAATTGAATGAAAGTTGCGTACATATCTGAGGATCACTCACGTAAATTGGCATAATTTTCTGAGTTACCTACAGAGAATTTTTCCCAGATTCGTGACAGCAAAGAAATCTGTTTCTGCGCAGTAATCCAAATCTAGTATGAACCTTGCTATCAACGACTTTACTTGGCACAACAAAACACTAAACTAAGATAAGGAGAGGTTGCTACAGTAGTAAACAACTTCCAAGACACAAAATAAAAACAAAGTACTGTAGTAAAATATGGGTTGTCTCCCATAAGCGCTTTTCTTTAACGCCTTTCAGCTAGGCGCAGAAAGTGTATATCAAGTATTATCAAGAGACGAAGTGTCAACATCATAATTTGTTCTAATAATAGAATCAAAACGTAACTTCATTCTCTTTCTAGGGAAGTGTTCCATACATTTCTTGAGAGGAAATTGATATTTAATATTACCTTCCTTCATATCAATGATAGCACCAACAGTTCGAAGAAAATGTCTTCCCAATATAATGGGACAAGATGCATTGCATTCAATATCCAAGACAACAAAATCAATGGGGACAAGGTTATTGTTAACGGTAATGCGAACATTATCAACTTTCCCCAAAGGTTTCTTTGTAGAATGATCAGCAAGATTAACATCCAAATAACAATTTTTCAATGGTGGCAAGTTAAGCATATTATAAATTTTCTTAGGCATAACGGAAATACTTGCACCAAGATCACATAAAGCATTACAATCAAAGTCATTGACCTTCATCTTAATGATGGGCTCCCAACCATCCTCTAGCTTCCTAGGAATAGAAGCTTCGCGTTCTAGTTTCTCTTCTCTAGCTTTTATGAGAGCATTTGTAATATGTTTCGTGAAAGCCAAATTTATAGCACTAGCATTAGGACTCTTAGCAAGTTTTTGTAAGAACTTTATAACTTCAGAGATGTGGCAATCATCAAAATTCAAATCATTATAATCTAAAGCAATGGGATCATCATCCCCAATGTTGGAAAAAAATTCAGCAGTTTTATCACAGGCAGTTTCAGCAGTTTTAGCAGTTTCAGGCAGTTTATCGCGCTTTGCATTAGAAGTGGAAACATTGCTAACACCAATTATTTTACCATTAATAGTAGGAGGTGCAGAAACATGTGTAGCATTAGCATTACTAGTGGTGGTAATAGTCCAAACTTTAGCTATATTATCTTCTTTTTCATTTTCTTCTCTTTCCCACCTAGCACGCAATTCGGCCATCAATCTTATATTCTCATTAATTCTAACTTGGATGGCATTTGCTGTAGTAGTAATTTTATTATCTATATCCTCAGGTTTAGCAGCCATTTTATTAATTAAAGAAGATTGTGACGCAGACATGTATGAGATTCGGTTTTCAGCATTAGCAAGTTTAGTTTGCAACCCCGAAATCTCCATATTCAAATTTTCAAGTTGATTTCCTATATTCTTCAACAAGGTAGATTGCTCGTTCATAGTTTTAGTAAACAATTTATTTTGCTCATATTGTGATTGCATGAAGTTCTTGGTGGATCTTTCAATTTCTAACATCTTTTCCTCATTAGGTGAAGCGTATCTACCATAAGAGTTACCATTAGCAGGATATGGCCTAGAATTATTATAATTGTTGTTTTTAATGAAATTCACATCAACATATTCTTTTTGAGCACCCAATGACGCTAACGGAACATTATTAGGATCAACATTAGTCCTATCATTCACAAGCATAGACATAATAGCATCAATCTTATCACTCAAGGAAGAGGTTTCTTCGACAGAATTTACCTTCTTACCTTGTGGAGCTCTTTCCGTGTGCCATTCAGAGTAGTTGATCATCATATTATCAAGAAGCTTTGTTGCTTCACCAAGAGTGATGGACATAAAGGTACCTCCAGCAGCTGAATCCAATAGGTTCCGCGAAGAAAAATTCAGTCCTGCATAAAAGGTTTGGATGATCATCCAAGTAGTCAGTCCATGGGTTGGGCAATTTTTAACCAAAGATTTCATTCTTTCCCATGCTTGTGCAACATGCTCAGTATCCAATTGTTTAAAATTCATTATGCTACTCCTCAAAGATATAATTTTAGCAGGGGGATAATATCTACCAATAAAAGCATCCTTGCATTTAGTCCATGAATCAATACTATTCTTAGGCAGAGATAGCAACCAATCTTTAGCTCTTCCTCTTAATGAGAAAGGGAACAATTTTAATTTTATAATGTCACCATCTACATCTTTATACTTTTGCATTTCACACAATTCAACAAAATTATTGAGATGGGCAGCAGCATCATCAGAACTAACACCAGAAAATTGCTCTCGCATAACAAGATTCAGTAAAGCAGGTTTAATTTCAAAGAATTCTGCTGTAGTAGCAGGTGGAGCAATAGGTGTGCATAAGAAATCATTATTATTTGTGGTTGTGAAGTCACACAACTTAGTATTTTCAGGAGTACCCATTTTAGCAGTAGTAAATAAAACAAACTAGATAAAGTAAATGCAAGTAACTAATTTTTTTGTGTTTTTGATATAGAGTGCAAGACAGTAAATAAAGTAAAACTAGCAACTAATTTTTTTGTATTTTGATTTAGTGCAGCAAACAAAGTAGTAAATAAACTAAGCAAGACAAAAACAAAGTAAAAGAGATTGGGATGTGGAGACTCCCCTTGCAGCGTGTCTTGATCTCCCCGGCAATGGCGCCAGAAATTTGCTTGATGCGCGTGGTTGACGTATTGTCTTTTCGTTCGACACGCGTCCGTTGGGAACCCCAAGAGGAAGGTGTGATGCGCACAGCGGCAAGTTTCCCTCAGTAGAAACCAAGGTTTATCGAACCAGTAGGAGTCAAGAAGCACGTTGAAGGTTGATGGCGGCGAGATGTAGTGCGGCGCAACACCAGGGATTCCGGCGCCAACGTGGAACCTGCACAACACAAACCAAGTACTTTGCCCCAACGAAACAGCGAGGTTGTCAATCTCACTGGCTTGCTGTAACAAAGGATTAGATGTATAGTGTGGATGATGATTGTTTGCAGAAAACAGTAGAACGAGTATTGCAGTAGATTATATTTCAGTATGGAGAATTGGACCGGGGTCCACAGTTCACTAGAGGTGTCTCTCCCATAAGATAAACAGCATGTTGGGTGAACAAATTACAGTTGGGCAATTGACAAATAAAGAGGGCATGACCATGCACATACATATTATGATGAGTATTGTGAGATTTAATTGGGTATTACGACAAAGTACATAGACCGCTATCCAGCATGCATCTATGCCTAAAAAGTCCACCTTCAGGTTATCATCCGAACCCCTTCCAGTATTAAGTTGCTAACAACAGACAATTGCATTAAGTATTGCGCGTAATGTAATCAGTAACTACATCCTCGAACATAGCACCAATGTTTTATCCCTAGTGGCAACAGCACATCCATAATTTTAGAGATTTCTGTCACTTCCCCAGATTCACGGAGACATGAACCCACTATCGAGCATAAATACTCCCTCTTGGAGTTAATAGCAAAAACTTGGCCAGAGCCTCTACTAATAACGGAGAGCATGCAAGATCATAAACAACACATAGATATAACTTGATAATCAACATCACATGGTATTCTCTATTCATCGGATCCCAACAAACACAACATATAGAATTACAGATAGATGATCTTGATCATGTTCGGCAGCTTACAAGACCCGACAATTAAGCACAATGAGGAGAAGACAACCATCTAGCTACTGCTATGGACCCATAGTCCAGGGGTAGACTACTCACACATCACTCCGGAGGCGACCATGGCGGCGTAGAATCCTCCGGGAGATGATTCCCCTCTCCGGCAGGGTGCCGGAGGCGATCTCCTGAATCCCCCGAGATGGGATTGGCGGCGGCGGTGTCTCTGGAAGGTTTTCCGTATCGTGGCTCTCGGTACTGGGGGTTTCGCGACGAAGGCTTTAAGTAGGCGGAAGGGTAGGTCAGGGGGCGACGCGAGGGGCCTAGGAGACAGGGCGGCGCGGCCAAGGGTGGGGCCGCGCCGCCTGCCCTCCTGGCCACCTCGTGGCCCCACTTTGTTGACTCTTCGGTCTTCTGGAAGCTTCGTGGCAAAATAGGACCCTCGGCGTTGATTTCGTCCAATTCCGAGAATATTTCCTTACTAGGATTTCTGAAACCAAAAACAGCAGAAAACAGCAACTGGCACTTCGGCATCTTGTTAATAGGTTAGTTCCAGAAAATGCATAAATATGATGTAAAGTATGCATAAAACATGTAGATATCATCAATAATGTGGCATGGAACATAAGAAATTATCGATACGTCGGAGACGTATCAAGATGTTGAAATGTATAAGTGAATTGCCAATATTTTTTTTATCAGTTTGGACTTTTGATTGTGTGGGCTAGTACATTAAGCTTGGTAAGGAAAACCGTAGGAATAGAGGAAACGTAGGCTTGGAATGTCATGTCCACTCCAATCCTACAAAAAATTATACTGAACAAAATATGTTTGATTCCACCACCGAAAAAGCAAAGGATTCTGAATGAGAGGTATAAGCATCTCCATCTCAGTCGAAGAATCCCCAAGAGTCTTGTTCGCATTTATAAATGTTAGAGTTAATAGAGGTAACAAAAGACAGCATGGTTCAACGGTTATGATAGCTTTGATGTCTCTTTATGTGGGATATTGGTGCGTATCACTAGTACCGCAACGTTAGAGTACTGTTGGTACTCTCGAGTATAGAAACACCATCTAAAAAGATGCTAGAATATGCATTATTTATGATGTAGATCTAGCTTGTATTCACCATGTCACAAAATTTCAAACTCAGTTGTAGAAGCAAACATGACATATCTTCATGTAAATAAATAGCTTTTATATTGAAATTTTAGTTTGGCACAATACCATTATGACTCAGGAGCACTCGTTTTTGCCATCATCGTTTATTAAGCTACTGATTTTGTTTGGGTTTTAATATTTGTAACACGCTATATGTAGGGATTCGTTGCATAGAAAACAAAAAATTTCCTACCGCGAGAACGCAATCCAAGCCAAGATGCAATCTAGAAGATGGGAGCAACGAGGGATGAACGAGACTAACCCTTGAAGATTTCCAAAGCCTATAAGAGTAGGCTCTTATTGCTGCGGTAGACGATCACTTGCCGCTTGCAAAAACGCGTAGAAGATCTTGATCACGGTGCCACAATCGGGCAGCACCTCCGTACTCGGTCACACGTTCGGTGTTGATGAAGACGACGTCCTTCTCCCCATTCCAGCGGGCAGCGGAAGTAGTAGCTCCTCCTTGAATCCGGCAGCACGACGGCGTGGTGGCGGTGGCGATGGAGAACTCCAGTGGAGCTTCGCTAAGCGTGCGGGAGAGAGGTGGAGGAGAGAGGGGGCGGCTAGGGTTTGGGAGAGGGGGTGGCCGGCCTCAAGGGGTGCGGCCAAGCTATGGCTCTGTGGTGGCCGGCCCCCTCCCCTATGCCCCTCATTATATAGGTGGAAACCCCAAGAGTTGTGGTCCAAGTCTTCGAATAAGACCCCAACACCAAAACTTCCCAAAGGTGGGAAACCTACTCAAGGAGGGAGTCCTACCCAAGGTGGGACTCCCACCTTTTCCTTAGGTGGGGTGGCCGGCCACCATGGGTGGAATCCACCTGGGATTCCTTCCCCTTAGGGCTGGCCGGCCATGCTAGTGGAGTCCCTCTGGGACTCCACCTTCCATAGTGCTATTCTTCCGGACTTTTCTAGAACCTTCTAGAACCTGCCATAAATGCACCGGATCATTTCCAAACTTGGAATATGACTTCCTATATATGAATCTTATTCTCCGGACCATTCCGGAACTCCTCGTGATGTCCTGGATCCCATCCGAGACTTCGAACAAAACTTAGAACTCCATTCCATATTCAAGTTCTACCATTTCAACATCAAACCTTAAGTGTGTCACCCTACGGTTCGCGAACTATGCGGACATGGTTGAGTACTCTCTCCGACCAATAACCAATAGCGGGATCTGGAGATCCATAATGGCTCCCACATTTTCAACGATGACTTCAGTGATCAAATGAACCATTCACATACGATACCAATTCCCTTTGTCACGCGATATTTTACTTGTCCGAGGTTTGATCATCGGTATCACTCTATACCTTGTTCAACCTCGTCTCCTGACAAGTACTCTTTACTCGTACCGTGGTATGTGGTCTGTTTATGAACTTATTCATATGCTTGCAAGACATTAGACGACATTCCACCGAGAGGGCCCAGAGTATATCTATCCGTCATCGGGGTGGACAAATCCCACTGTTGATCCATATGCCTCAACTCATACTTTTTGGATACTTAATCCCACCTTTATAACCACCCATTTACGCAGTGGCGTTTGATGTAATCAAAGTACCTTTCCGGTATAAGTGATTTACATGATCTCATGGTCATAAGGACTAGGTAACTATGTATCGAAAGCTTATAGCAAATAACTTAATGACGTGATCTTATGCTATGCTTAATTGGGTGTGTCCATTACATCATTCATACAATGATATAACCTTGTTATTAATAACATTCAATGTTCATGATTATGAAACTAATCATCCATTAATCAACAAGCTAGTTAAGAGGCATACTAGGGACTCTTTGTTGTTTACATATCACACATGTATCAATGTTTCGGTTAATACAATTATAGCATGATATATAAACATTTATCATAAACATAAAGATATATAATAACCACTTTTATTATTGCCTCTTGGGCATATCTCCTTCAGTATCCCACTTGCACTAGAGTCAATAATCTAGATTACATTGTAAGGTACCTAACACCCATGGTATTCTGGTGTTGGTCATGCTTTGCCGTAGGGAGAGCTTTAGTTAACGGATCTGACACGCTTAGAAACGTATGTATTTTATAATTCATTTGCGTCTCAACGCATCACTCATTTTCAAATGAGTTGGCATTAAATATGTTTGATCTTCTGGTGGAACCTTAATTCCGCGGTCTGAAATAAGTCACTAATATTGTCACATACAATATAGCTTCAAAATTCTGACACTATCGGAACTACACCAAGTTCTCAAAGAACTTCTTGACTCAACATCCTCAGTCATTTGTCAAAACAATGACATACTCTGCCTTTGTTTGTAGAATCCGTCACAATATTTAGAACTCTTCTAAATCTAACATAGACAACTTCTAGCTCATTGTGCTACCTTTAAAACAACACTTAGTCTAATTTGAGATTGAAATTATATTTTTTTATATGTGACAAAACAAATATCGGTGTAATCACTTTACAGCGATTTGTTTGTCATTTCTCCATACAAAACTATATATATATCCTTGGTTCTTCTAGAGTACTCAAGGATACTCTTACTGTCGTCCAATGATCATCTCATGAATCATTCTGGTATATGCTCATAACATTTTAGAGCACATGACATCTGATTGTGTACATATTATTCGTGATCCATAATCACTCATGTGTTTTTACTCATTGAATATCAGATACACTCAAGTCTTGTTAAAACTTCACATGACAAGAACATTTTCTTAATATTTCTATATTGAACTATTTCAATATCCATTCTATGTACTTTGATTTAAACTTATTTTGTGTTTCAATCTATCTTCATAGATCTTGACACTAGATATGTTTCAGTCCAAATCCTTTCATTGAAGTTAATTTTCAATGAAACCTTTTAATAAAGTATATAATTACATCATTTATAACCAACTATATGTCATCTACATAAGTATTATAAATATGTCTCAGCGCTCCCACTTAATTTCTTGCAAATGCAAGCCTCTTCATCGTCTCTGATGAAATCAAAAACTCTTTGACTATTTCATCTGGTGAAGATTCAACTCCGCGATACTCACTTCATTCAATTGAAGTTTGTATACCTATCTAGTATTCCACGGACCAGCAAAACTCTTGGTTGTATCTTGTATACACTTTTAATACATACTTCTGATAAGTAATGTATTTTGCCATCCTACTAGCATATCTCATAAAAGAAATATGTAGCGATTACTAGAATAATCCACATAGACTATAAGCATTGCTACGGAAGATCTAATCTTATCGTAGTCAACTCTTTGAACTTTGTCGTAAACAACTTTTCGATAAGTCAATCTTCTTCAAGGATATTCCATCCAAGTCCATCAATTTTTATAGATCCATTTACTTTCAAAAAGTATTCATCTATCTTGGATTTCATGGCGTATAGCCATTTTAACGGAGTCAGGGCCCATCATAACTTCTTTGTTTGTAGTTGGTTTATCATTGTTAAAAATCAATCCTTTGTCCACAAATCATTTATTTGATCACAAAGTAAACCATACCTACAAGGTTCAATATGTAATTCGATCTCCATGGCTAAAACACTTTATAGTCATGGGAGCCATGATCGTCGTGGCTGCTTCCGAAACCAATTCCGATGCTGCGCTACTCTGATCATTATGCTCAGGTTCATAAACCTTATCAAATTATATTGTCCTCCCACTCAAATACTTCACTAGAAACAATTTCTCGGAAATAAGAAACATTGACAAACACTTTTGTCTTTGTCTCGTGGGAAGAATTCCCAATTAAATCTCCGGGATAACCAACAAAGACATTCATCCGATTTTGGTTGTAAACTCTTAGACCAAAATTTAAAGAAAAGACTATTAGGGTTTATACCCATACCATAACTTGTATGGTGTCATTTCAACGGATCATGATGATGCTCTATTCAGTGTAAAAGCGGTAGTCACTAAAGCATAATCCACAAAAATATAATGGCGTCATAATATTTTATCTCATCATTAATCCAACAAGGTTTGGATACATCTCTCGGATACTATATCATCATTATGATACTCCAAGAAATATGAATTGTAGAACAATTTCATGACTCTCTTAGATGTTCGCTAAAACTCGTAATTCAAATATTTTCACCATGATCCAATCATAGATATTTGACTTTTCTATTACGATGATTTCCACTTCATGCTGAAATTTATTTGAATCCATTCAAATGTTTCAAACTTCTTCTTTATTGAATATATCCACATATATACTCAATTCATTGTTGAAAGTTTTCGTGAAGTAGAAGAATTTCCCACACACAATTATGCCCAGTGAACCACATACATCATCATGTATTTTTCCACTAAGTTTGTTGCCCGTTCAACTCTTGGCCTATGGACGGTATTTTAATCATTCTCTTTAGAAAAGATTTGCAAGTGCCAAATGATTCAAAAATCAAATGACTCCCAAAAATCCGTTTGCATGGAGTTCCTTCATGCGTTCCTTTCTAACATGATCTAATTGGCGGTTCCACAAATAAGTGGAATTCAAATCATTTGCCTTATGGCATTTTAGCGTCAGTGTTATGTATGTGTGTTTCACCATTAAGATTTATAATAACTTATCCATCGTATATGGAGTAATGTCATAATTTGAACAACTCGTTGTTTTCATTTGACCAGAGCAAAATAACAATTATTAAGTTCTTTATTATAAATTCTAAGGGCTAGATAGAATGCTAACGACGAACATAATAACACTTTATTTTGTTCTAGTCGTGCATTCCTATCATATTCCTTGTCAGTCACTTAGGCAATTGTATTCTTGTATTGCGTTGTTTTGTATGACACTTCATACCAACCAATATAGTACTAATACCCAAGAATTTCATTGTGTGACCTAACTAGGAATACAACCATAACATGTATATCATTTATATACACCTGAGCTAGACATTCTAGTCTTTCTTTTCTTTCTGCCAATAATCTTTTGTAGTTTCTCTTTTAGCTTTCCTCATTATTCAGAAAAACACATCAACTTTAATAACTTCTCGGTTTGTTGGTCAAATACCAATAACCTTGAGGTTCTTACTTTGAAGTTGATCATCATATGACAAGTGTTCCGGATTTCACTATTAGTAACCTTGTAATATGATGAACAATTTCACTCATAATTTTATCCATTGTATCATGATGACTTTCTGAGACCATGTCTGTACATGCTAGGCTCATAAAGTTTTAACCTTGGTATTCGCATGTGCAAATCTGGCTTGCACCCGTTGTATGCACACGTAGAATCTATAACACCCGATCATCACGTGATGCTTCGATACGACGAGTCTTAGCAACGGTGCATACTAAGGATGATAACTTCATGGATATGCGAATATTGTTAGTGCCCCAATAGTTGGAGGATTGGACGCCTTGCGTCTTCAACCTTCGTACATTCCCATAAAACTTATGAGTTTATGTAGTCTCACCAAATTTATATTCTATCATCTTGCAATAAGGTCTTAGATATCACATATATCTCATACCTTGATTATTTCTGAAAACTAAATTTTCAGCTCCTTACTTTTCAAACAGATTTGAACTTCAAGTTTCACGGAGACAAGATAACTTTAGGTACTAATTGAAACCATAGCTCTTTGAATCAACAATGTGAGGTTTACTAAAAGTTTGCAATAGGACTTAATCAATTCTTGATTCTTTAACAATACAGTACCAATCCGTAAAGTTTCTTGTCAAATTTTAACAGTATTTCTATCTCAATTACAAGACTAGCGCATGGTAAAAAACGGATGCCAATACTACAAAATTAATTCAAAATACTACTCAGACTATGTTTATGATAATTAGTTCATGTTTTAATCTAATTACTAATGAACTCCCACTTAATACAACATCCCTCATAGTTGTTTAAGTGGTACACGATCCAAATCCACTACACCAAAACCGTTCATCACGTGAGATGATGTAGCTTCAATGGTGAACATCAACATGTTGATCATATCATCCATATGACTCGTGTTCAACCTTTCAGTTTCCGTTGTCCCGAGGCCATGTCTGTACATGCTAGGCTCGTCAAGCAAACCCAAGTATTCCGCGTGTGCAACATTGCTTACACCCGTTGTATGTGAACGTTGAGTCTATCACATCCGATCATCACGAGATGCTTCGAAACGACGAACTATACAACGGTGCATACGAGGGGAGAACACTTTATTATCTTGATATTAATGTGAGGGATCATCTTATAATGCTACCGTCGCGTTCTAAGCAAAATAAGATGCATAAAGGATTAACATCACATGCAATTCATATGTGATATGATATGGCCCTTTTGTCTTTGCGCCTTTGATCTTCATCTCCAAAGCACGGACATGATCTCCATCATCAACGGGCATGATCTCCATCATCGTCGGCGTAGCGTCAAGGTTTATGGCGCCGTCTTCATGGTTGTTCACCTCATGTAGCAACTATTACAACTACTTTGAAATACTATTCAACATGAAATTTAAAGACAGCCATAAGGCTCCGCCGGTTGCCACAATACAATAATGATCATCTCATACATATTCATCATCACATTATGGCCATATCACATCACCAAACCCTGCAAAAACAAGTTAGACGTCTCTAATTTGGTTTGCATATTTTACGTGGTTTAGGGTTTTCGAGTAAGATCTAATCTACCTACGAACATGAACCACAACGGTGATACTAGTGTTGTCAATAGAAGAGTAAATTGAATCTTCACTATAGTAGGAGAGACAGACACCCGCAAAGCCTCTTATGCAATACAAGTTGCATGTCGAACGAGGAACAAGTCTCATGAACGCGGTCATGTAAAGTTAGTCCGAGCCGCTTCATCCCACTATGCCACAAAGATGCAAAGTACTCAAACTAAAGACAACAAGAGCATCAACGCCCACAAAACCATTGTGTTCTACTCGTGCAACCATCTATGCATAGACCTGGCTCTGATACCACTGTAGGGATTCGTTGCATAGAAAACAAAAAAATTCCTACCGCGAGAACGCAATCCAAGCCAAGATGCAATCTAGAAGATGGGAGCAACGAGGGATGAACGAGACTAACCCTTGAAGATTTCCAAAGCCTATAAGAGTAGGCTCTTATTGCTGCGGTAGACGATCACTTGCCGCTTGCAAAAACGCGTAGAAGATCTTGATCACGGTGCCACAATCGGGCAGCACCTCCGTACTCGGTCACACGTTCGGTGTTGATGAAGACGACGTCCTTCTCCCCGTTCCAGCGGGCAGCGGAAGTAGTAGCTCCTCCTTGAATCCGGCAGCACGACGGCGTGGTGGCGGTGGCGATGGAGAACTCCAGCGGAGCTTCGCTAAGCGTGCGGGAGAGGTGGAGGAGAGAGGGGGCGGCTAGGGTTTGGGAGAGAGGGTGGCCGGCCTCAAGGGGTGCGGCCAAGCTATGGCTCTGTGGTGGCCGGCCCCCTCCCCTATGCCCCTCATTATATAGGTGGAAGCCCCAAGAGTTGTGGTCCAAGTCTTCGAATAAGACCCCAACACCAAAACTTCCCAAAGGTGGGAAACTGAAGGAGATATGCCCTAGTGGCAATAATAAAGTGGTTATTATTTATATCTTTATGTTTATGATAAATGTTTATATATCATGCTATAATTGTATTAACCGAAACATTAGTACATGTGTGATATGTAGACAACAAAGAAGTCCCTAATATGCCTCTTAACTAGCTTGTTGATTAATGGATGATTAGTTTCATAATCATGAACATTGGATGTTATTAATAACAAGGTTATATCATTGTATAAATGATGTAATGGCACACCCAATTAAGCGTAGCATAAGATCTCGTCATTAAGTTATTTGCTATAAGCTTTCGATACATAGTTACCTAGTCCTTATGACCATGAGATCATGTAAATCACTTATACCGGAAAGGTACTTTGATTACACCAAACGCCACTGCGTAAATGGGTGGTTATAAAGGTGGGATTAAGTATCCGGAAAGTATGAGTTGAGGCATATGGATCAACAGTGGGATTTGTCCATCCCGATGACGGATAGATATACTCTGGGCCCTCTCGGTGGAATGTCGTCTAATGTCTTGCAAGCATATGAATGATTTCATAAGAGACCACATACCACGGCATTTAGTAAAGAGTACTTGTCAGGAGACGAGGTTGAACAAGGTATAGAGTGATACCGAAGATCAAACCTCGGACAAGTAAAATATCGCGTGACAAAGGGAATTGGTATTGTATGTGAATGGTTCATTCGATCACTAAAGTCATCGTTGAATATGTGGGAGCCATTATGGATCTCCAGATCCCGCTATTGGTTATTGGTCGGAGTGAGTACTCAACCATGTCCGCATAGTTCACGAACCGTAGGGTGACACACTTAAAGTTGGATGTTGAAATGGTAGAACTTGAATATGGAATGGAGTTCGAATATTTGTTCGGAGTCCCGGATGAGATCCCGGACATCACGAGGAGTTCCGGAATGGTCCGGAGAATAAGATTCATATATAGGATGTAATTTTATGTGAATTAAAATGATGCGGAAGGTTCTATGGAAGGTTCTAGAAGGTTCTAGAAAAGTCCGGAAGAAACCACCAAGGAAGGTGGAGTCCCGGTGGGACTCCACCTCCATGGCCGGCCAACCCTAGTGGGGGAGTGATGACCCACAAGTATAGGGGGTGTATCGTAGTATCTTCGATAAGTAAGAATGTCGATCCCAACGAGGAGCAGAAGGTGTTGATAAGCAGTTTCGATGAAGGATTCACTGTAAATGCTCACAGACAAGTATTCAGGGGGGTTTGATGTAACAGTTGAATAAAGTACGAGTATGTAAAGTGCGAGAGTAATAATTGCAGCGAGTGGCCCAATCCTTTTTAGCACAAAGGACAAGCCGGTTTGTTTACTTATAATGACCAAACGTTCTCGAGGACACACGGGATTTTAGTCTAGTGCTTTCGCTACATACGGCTAAATAATCTTCATTGTTGTGATAAGTGTTGTGTGGGTGAACCTATGCTAATGTACCGCCCTTCCTAGGACTAATACATACTTGTGATTATACCCCTTGCAAGCATCCGCAACTACAAGAAAGTAATTAAGAAATAAATCTAACCACAGCCTTAAACTCTGAGATCCTGCGATCCCTCCTGCATCGATATACCAACGGGGGTTTAGGTTTCTGTCACTCCGGCAACCCCGCAATTGGCAAACGAATACAAGATGCATTCCCCTAGGCCCATAAATGGTGAAGTGTCATGTAGTCGACGTTCACATGACACCACTAGAAGAATAACACCACAACTTAAATATCACACCATTGAATATTACTCATCCATAGTTCACTACTAACATTTAGACTTCACCCATGTCCTCAAGAACTAAACGAACTACTCACGAGACATCATACGGAACATGATCAGAGGTGATATGATGATGAATAACAATCTGAACATAAACTTGGTTCAATGGTTTCACTCAATAGCATCAACAACAAGTAGAAATCGATACCGGGAGAGTTTCCCCTATCAAACAATCAAGATCAAACCCAAATTGCTATGGCGGTGATGGTGTCCAGCGGTGATGACGACGGTGATGATGGTGGAGATGATGATGATGGTGATGGCGATGATGTCCAGCTCGATGACGGTGACGATGGCGTCGATTTCCCCCTCCCGGAGGGAATTTCCCCGGCGGATTCCTGCCCGCCGGAGAGCTCTGTTCTCTCTGGTGTTCTCCGCCCCGCAGAGGCGGCTGTAACTCTTCGCGAGGTACCCTCTGTGGCTTAGGTCTTCGGGACGAAGGGTTTGGCGAAGAAAAGGAGGCGAAAGGGGTCGTGGGCCCTCCACACCACAGGCCGGCGCGGCCACGGCCTGGGCCGCCCCCCCCAAGTGTTTGGGCCCACCCCAGCTGCTCCAGGCTCCTCCTTCGGCTTCCTTCGTCATCTTGAAAAATAGGATTTTTGGTATAATTTCCTTCCAGAGTTGATCTTCCGAAATATTGCGTTACGACGGTGCTTTTTCCAGCGGAATCCCGGCTCCGGTGTTCGATCCTCCAATAACGATGAAACATGCAAAATAGATGAAATAACATAAGTAATGTGTCCCAATATGAAATATATCAATGAATAACAGCAAATTATGATATAAAATAGTGATGCAAATTGGACGTATCAACTCCCCCCAAACTTAGACTTCGCTTGTCCCCAAGCGAAACTGAGCTCGATAGACATGACCACATGTTTATGGAGTGAAGAGTCGATAAATAAAATAAGGACAAGAAGCATCATATTCATTCACACAGGACATTATAGTAGACAACCTCTTATAACTCATATTGAAACAAGTATAGGGTAATCACAAGTAAAGGTGCATGAGAAATCATGATTGGTGATGGCAAACTTCGTTCTTGGTCAGAGAACAACTAACAGATTATATTTATCTTATTGAGCAGCGCTCTCATGTTAGAGTTTATAAGGCACAACTTGCATACTCAATCATAATGGTCTTCTCATGATCATTGATAACTTGCAAAGCTATATTCATTCAGATAAAACTTGTACTAAACAAGGAAGAATAAAAGACATGATGTAGCAAATCACAATATAATGGTTTGATCACAACTACTCAAATGCTTGCTTGAGATGGAGGGAAATAGGTTTACTGACTCAACATAAAGTAAAAGACAGGCCCTTCGCAGAGGGAAGCAGGGATTAAATCATGTGCTAGAGCTTTTTTCAGTTTTTGCAATCATATAAAGAGAATAAAAGTAACATTTTGAGAGGTGTTTGTTGTTGTCAACGACTGGTAGCGGGTACTCTAACCCCCTTGCCAAACAACCTCCTAAGAGCGGCTCCCATATTATTTTCATTTTGTGTGGCACTCCTTCCAACCTTTCTTTCACAAACCATGGCTAACCGAATCCTCGGGTGCCTGCCAACAATCTCATACCATGAAGGAGTGCCTTTTTATTTTAGTTTTATTATGATGATGACACTCCCCCCAACCTTTGCTTACACAAGCCATGGCTAACCGAATCCTTCGGGTGCCGTCCATCAATCACATACCATGGAGGAGTGTCTATTTAGTTTAATTAATTTGGGACTGAGAATCCCATTGCCAGCTCTTTTTGCAGAATTATTGGATAAGCGGATGTAGCCACTAGTCCATTGGTGGAAGTTGCCCAACAAGATTGAAAGATAAAACACCACATACTTCCTCATGAGCTATGAAACATTAACACAAATAAGAGATACTAAGTTTTGAATTGTTTAAAGGTAGCACATGAAGTATTTACTTGGAATGGCAGAAAATACCATGTAGTAGGTAGGTATGGTGGACACAAATGGCATAGGTTTGGGTTAAGGTTTGGATGCACGAAGTATTCCCTCTCGATGCAGGTCTTTGGCTAGCAAGGTTAATTAGCAAGCATAAGAGTCGAGGGAAACAAACTAATATACATGTGATAGAAACAATCATGCATCTTCCTTGTAAGCACAAACAATTTTACTTCAGAATAGTAAGCTATGAGCTAACAAGAAAGACAATGAAACATCTACAGGTATTTCTCTTTTCTATTTAAACCTTAAAGTGTTGTTGCTATTGACCCATGCTAAGTTTGTCAAAACCAAATAGATTTATTCAATGCTCCCAAAGTGATACCAATACTAACAACAAGGTGAATCATATAGTAAAGATTGCAAACTAAAATAAGATGTGCAATATGTAAATGATAAGACTTCTCATTAATATTCCATAACGATAACTCACACCAAGGGATACATAGACAACCAACTAAAGGAGAGATACTTCCAAACGCAACCCATCTTATATGATAACTTCCCTACTCATGATATGACACTACATGACAATAAAAGTAAAAGGTAGTGATAATGTGATACCGCGGCACTCCCCCAAGCTTGGAACAAACCAAGGGGATGCCAATACCGATGATGAATTACTCCTGCGGCGATGGTGGTGATGAACTCCCGTCATCAAACTTCCAAGGAAGAGGCTCTCCATCAAGAAATGACGTCTTGGTCTCGGGGATCCTGAAACTAGCAGCACGGCTTATGTATTTAAACCTGTTTTCATACTCACAGTTCTGATTCTGAAAATCATAGAGTTGTGCTTGGAGCTTGTTGGTGGTGTCGTGAAGCGAGAGGATGTCGCTCCAAAGCTTTGCAGTTTCCTTCTCATGTTCAGCAATGAGTTCAGACACAATCCTGTGGAAGATATCCACCTCACGCTCAGCCATCTTCTTGTACTTGAAAACCTCTTGTTCTAACTTCTCCATCCTGTCTTCCAGGCTTCCTTCTCCTTCAGGACCCTGGACATCCTTGACCTGCAGTTCTCCTTCAACGAGCAGCAACTCCTTGGGGTGCATCTTCAGCTCCTCCATGTACAAGTTGCCAACATCCTTGCTGGAGCCGTCCTTCGGAGTTTCCGACGAAGACATGATGACTCTAGATCCGAAACAAATCCTGGCAGAAACAGCTCGAAACAAAACACGTCGAAAACACGATATACGGACCTCCAGGGGTCCGGGAGATTATATAGCAAATATTTTCGCGAAATAAGGAAAATACCAGATCGAACCAGAGTCGGAAAGGAGCGACGGGGCGGCCAAACCATAGGCCGGCGCGGGCCCAGGTCCGGCCGCGCCGCCCTATGGTGGCACCCCCTCGTGCGTCCTTTCCACTCCGTTTCGAACTCGTAATTTCGCATATTTTCCAAAAACAGCAAAAATATTATTCGGAAAGTAAATTGCGTACTTTTCATTACCGCATCGTTACCTATTCAAAGTCAAGTTACGCGGACTGTCAATTTGCCCTTTGATGAAATCCTCCGGTGTTTCCACTTGAATAATATCAACATCAACATTATAGGAATCACCTGAGATATAATGCTTGAGTCTTTGTCCATTCACCACTTGCGTAGCATTGCCTTGGAGAGAGCTAATTTTGATTGCTCCTGAACGATACACCTCCTCGACAACATATGGTCCTTCCCATTTCGAGAATAATTTCCCTGCAAAGAATCTGAGACGAGACCGATACAATAGGACTTTATCCCCAATATTAAATTCTCTTTTGATAATCCTCCTATCATGCCATTTTTTAACTTTCTCTTTAAAGAGTTTAGCATTTTCATAAGCTTCACTTCTCCATTCATCTAGGGAACTCAATTGCAACAACCTCTTATCACCGGCAAGTTTAGGATCTTTATTTAATTCTCTAACAGCCCAATAAGCTTTGTGCTCTAGTTCTAAAGGTAAATGACAAGCTTTCCCATAAACCATTTTATAAGGTGACATTCCCATGGGATTTTTATAAGCAGTTCTATAAGCCCAAAGTGCATCCTTCAATTTACTAGCCCAATTCTTTCTAGTTTTATTAACAGTCTTTTGCAAGATAGATTTAATCTCTCTATTTGATAATTCTACTTGACCACTAGTTTGAGGATGATAAGCAGAAGCAATTCTATGATTAATACCATACCTAGCAAGAGTTTTTCTAAAACCTCCATGAATAAAATGAGAACCTCCATCGGTCATAATATATCTAGGTACTCCAAATCTAGGAAAAATAATATCTAAGAGCATTCTTAAAGAGGTCTCACCATCAGCGCTTTTTGTAGGTATAGCTTCCACCCATTTAGTAACATAATCAACAGCAACAAGTATATGAGTGTTACCTTCCGAAGACGGAAAAGGTCCCATGAAGTCAAATCCCCAACAATCAAACGGTTCAATAACAAGAGTATAATTCATAGGCATTTCATTGCGTCTGGAGATATTACCAACCCATTGGCATTCATCACAAGATAAAATAAACTTTCTCGCATCTTTGAAGAGAGTTGGCCAATAAAAACCTGATTGTAGAACCTTTTGCGCGGTTCTTTCTCCGGCGTGATGTCCTCCATAAGCACTACCATGACATTTACTCAATATCTCCCGTTGTTCATATTCGGGGACACATCTTCGCATAATACCATCCACTCCTTCTTTATATAAGTGTGGGTCATCCCAGAAATAATGCCTCAAATCATAAAAGAATTTCCTCCTTTGCTGGAACCGAAAAGGTTGGAGGCAAGTACTTGGAAACAATAAAGTTAGCATAATCAGCATACCAAGGACTGTCTCGCGAGCTCACCTTTATTACAGCCAATTGTTCATTTGGAAAACTATCATTAACAGGAACAGGATCATAAGCAATATTTTCCAATCTAGACAAATTATCAGCCAACAGGATTATCGCACCTTTCCTATCTACAATATGTAAATCAAATTCTTGCAAAAGAAGTACCCATCTAATAAGCCTTGGCTTAGCATCTTTCTTTGTCATTAGGTATCTAATTGCAGCATGATCAGTATGAATAGTAACTTTTGAATCAACAATATAAGATCTAAATTTATCACAAGCAAAAACTACAGCTAATAATTCCTTTTCAGTTGTAGCATAATTTCTTTGAGCAGCATCAAGAGTTTTACTAGCATAATGAATAACATTCAGTTTTTTATCTACTCGCTGTCCAAGAACAGCGCCTACAAAGAAATCACTAGCATCACACATAATTTCAAAGGGTAAATTCCAATCAGGGGTTCAACTATAGGAGCAGCTTGTTAAGGCTTTCTTAAGAGTTTCAAACGCTTCCTTACAATCATCATCAAAAACAAATGGTACATCTTTTTGAAGAAGATTAGTAAGAGGCTTTGAAATCTTAGAGAAATCTTTAATAAATCTCCTATAAAACCCAAGATGACCAAGAACACTACGAATACCTTTAACATCCCTCGGATAAGGCATCTTCTCGATTGCTTCAACTTTAGCTCTATCAACTTCAATACCTCTCTCAGAAATTTTATGTCCCAATACAATTCCTTCATTAACCATAAAGTGGCATTTCTCCCAATTAAGAACAAGGTTAGTTTCTTCACATCTCTGCAAAACTTTATCAAGGTTTCGCAAGCAGCTATCAAAAGAATTCCCATAGACGGAAAAATCATCCATGAATACCTCTACAATACTTTCACAAAAACCATGAAAAATAGCAGACATGCATCTTTGAAAAGTAGCAGGAGCATTACATAAACCAAAAGGCATGCGTCTATAAGCATAAGTTCCATAGGGACAGTAAAAGTGGTTTTCTCTTGATCTTTAGCTTTAACGGCAATTTGTGAAAACCAGAATAACCATCAAGAAAGCAAAAATGAGTATTTTTAGATAATCTTTCTAGCATTTGATCAATAAAGGGTAAAGGGTAATGATCTTTTTTAGTAACTTTATTAACTTTTCGAAAATCAATGCACATTCTATACCCTACAACTACTCTTTGAGGAATGAGCTCATCATTATCATTAGGCACAACAGTCATACCTCCTTTCTTGGGAACACAGTGCACAGGACTAACCCATCTACTATCGGCAATAGGATATATAATACCAGCTTCAAGGAGTCGTAGTACCTCATTCCTTACCACTTCTTTCATCTTTGGAATTAGACGACGCTGAGGTTCAACAACAAAGCTTTGCATCATCTTCCATATTAATAGCATGTTGGCAAATAGAAGGAGAAATCCCCTTCAAATCATCAAGAGTGTAGCCAATAGCACCTCGATGCTTCTTCAATATTTCCAATAACCTTTCTTCCTCAATCTCGAAAGCTTAGAACTAATAATAACAGGATATATTTTCTTATCATCAATATGAGCATATTTAAGATTATCAGGTAAAGGCTTTAAATCAAAAACAGGATCTTCCTTTGGTGGCGGTGTTGTACCCAAATCTTCCACCGGTAAATCATGCTTGAGAATAGGTTGGCGAAGAAAAATTTCCTCAAGCTCATCTCTTTCTTTCCTAAAAATTTCGCTCTCGCTATCCTCCAAATGTTGCTGCAAAGGATTATTAGGAACAAGAACAATAGATGCACATTGCTCCATTTTAATATCATTACTAGGCAAATCAGCTTTATAAGGAGTTTTAGTAAATTTAGAGAAGTTAAACTCATAAGATTCACCAGCAAATTTAGTCAAAATTTTCTCTTTCTTGCAATCTATAATAGCTCCACAAGTATTTAGAAAAGGTCTACCAAAGATAATAGGACAATAATCACTAGCAGCAGAACCAAGTACCAAAAAGTCAGCAGGATATTTAATCTTACCGCATAAAACTTCCACATCTCGAACAATACCAATTGGAGAAATAGTTTCTCTATTAGCCAGCTGAATAACCACATCAATATCTTCAAGTTCACAAGAATCAATTTCGTGCATAATCTCCGTGTAAAGCTCATACGGAATAGCACTAACACTTGCACCAATATCACATAATCCATAATAGCAATGATCACCAATTCTAACGAGATAGCATAGGAACACTAGCTTGTTTGGGTTTATTAGGATGTGAAACAATATGAGAAGCATCTTCACGAGAAAATAATATGACCATCCTCCACATTTTCAATACAAGATCTTTAACTATTGCAACAAGAGGTTCAACTTTTATTTGTTCTTCAGGTTCTACGGTGTTTCTTTTCACTTTTATGAACCGCACTATTTATAACAGAGTACTCCTTCATTTTAGCAGGGAAAGGAGTTTTTTCAATATAAACCTCAGGAATAACATGATCAGCAGTTTCAACTACAGCACATTTATTAATAGATGAATCAATTTTATCTTTATATGGTTCATGATACTTATCAAAATTCTTCTTTGGCAATTCATAATGAGAGGCAAAAGCTTTATAAAGATTTACAGCAACTTGAGAATCAAGACCATATGTAGCACTCATATTACGAAATTTATCAGTATCCATAAAAGCTTCAATGCATTTATAATCATAAATTATACCTGATTCTCGATCTTTGTCGTTCTCCCATCCTTCAGTATTTTCTTTGATTCGATCAAGAAGGTCCCTTTTAAACTCTTCTTTGTTGCGTGTAAATGATCCAGAACAAGAAGTATCCAGCAAGGTCTTGTCTTGAAAAGAAAGTCTTGCATAGAAATTATCAATAATAACATTACCAGGAAGCTCATGAATGGGGCATTTGAGCATTAAAGACTTCAATCTCCCCCAAGCTTGGGCAATACTCTCTCCATCATGAGGCCAAAAATTATATATGCGATTCCGATCCTTATGAATTTCACTTGGAGGATAGAACTTAGAATAAAACCGGGGCACAATATCATTCCATTCAAGAGAATCCCCATTATCCAAGTAATTTATACCAATGCGCCGCTTTACCAGACAGCGATAAAGAGAATAGTTTCTTCCTCACTTCATCCATAGCAATACCTGCACATTTGAATAACCCGCATAATTCATGCAAAAACAGTAAATGATCACCGGGATGGACAGTTCCATCCCCTTCATAGCGGTTATCCATAACACGTTCAATAATTTTCATAGGTATTTTATATGGTATTACTTCCTCACCTGGCGCTTCATCCACTACCGTTGCAGTAGTAGTAGATTTCCCAAATAGAAATTGAAGAGAAGATCTCTCCATAATGACTTATAGCAGCGAGGCGAGAAATAAAATCAGCACAACAAGAAAGGTTTTCCTTACCAATTCCACTTACCAATAGCGCTTCACTCCCCGGCAACGGCGCCGAGGAAAATAGTCTTGATGACCCACAAGTATAGGGGGTGTATCGTAGTATCTTCGATAAGTAAGAATGTCGATCCCAACGAGGAGCGAACGTGTTGATAAGCAGTTTCGATGAAGGATTCACCGTAAATGCTCACGAGACAAGTATTCGGGGGGTTTGATGTAACAGTTGAATAAAGTACGAGTATGTAAAGTGCGAGAGTAATAATTGCAGCGAGTGGCCCAATCCTTTTTAGCACAAAGGACAAGCCGGTTTGTTTACTTATAATGACCAAACGTTCTCGAGGACACACGGGATTTTAGTCTAGTGCTTTCGCTACATACGGCTAAATAATCTTCATTGTTGTGATAAGTGTTGTGTGGGTGAACCTATGCTAATGTACCGCCCTTCCTAGGACTAATACATACTTGTGATTATACCCCTTGCAAGCATCCGCAACTACAAGAAAGTAATTAAGAAATAAATCTAACCACAGCCTTAAACTCTGAGATCCTGCGATCCCTCCTGCATCGATATACCAACGGGGGTTTAGGTTTCTGTCACTCCGGCAACCCCGCAATTGGCAAACGAATACAAGATGCATTCCCCTAGGCCCATAAATGGTGAAGTGTCATGTAGTCGACGTTCACATGACACCACTAGAAGAATAACACCACAACTTAAATATCACACCATTGAATATTACTCATCCATAGTTCACTACTAACATTTAGACTTCACCCATGTCCTCAAGAACTAAACGAACTACTCACGAGACATCATACGGAACATGATCAGAGGTGATATGATGATGAATAACAATCTGAACATAAACTTGGTTCAATGGTTTCACTCAATAGCATCAACAACAAGTAGAAATCGATACCGGGAGAGTTTCCCCTATCAAACAATCAAGATCAAACCCAAATTGCTATGGCGGTGACGGTGTCCAGCGGTGATGACGACGGTGATGATGGTGGAGATGATGATGATGGTGATGGCGATGATGTCCAGCTCGATGACGGTGACGATGGCGTCGATTTCCCCTCCCGAGGGAATTTCCCGGCGGATTCCTGCCCGCCGGAGAGCTCTTTTCTCTCTGGTGTTCTCCGCCCCGCAGAGGCGGCTGTAACTCTTCGCGAGGTACCCTCTGTGGCTTAGGTCTTCGGGACGAAGGGTTTGGCGAAGAAAAGGAGGCGAAAGGGGTCGTGGGCCCTCCACACCACAGGCCGGCGCGGCCAGGGCCTGGGCCGCGCCGCCCTAGTGTGTGGGCCCACCCTGGCTGCTCCTGGCTCCTCCTTCTGGCTTCCTTCGTCATCTTGAAAAATAGGATTTTTGGTATAATTTCCTTCCAGAGTTGATCTTCCGAAATATTGCGTTCTGACGGTGCTTTTTCCAGCAGAATCCTGGCTCCGGTGTTCGATCCTCCAATAACGATGAAACATGCAAAATAGATGAAATAACATAAGTAATGTGTCCCAATATGAAATATATCAATGAATAACAGCAAATTATGATATAAAATAGTGATGCAAATTGGACGTATCAGGGAGGAGTCCCAAGTGGACTCCCCCTTAGGGGGGCGGCCACCCCCCATATGGGAGGTGGAACTCCCACCTCTAGTGGGAGTCCTAGCTTGGGTAGGTTTCCCCACCATATGGAAGGTTTTTGGTTCGGGTCTTATTCGAAGACTTGGAGACCAACACTTGGGGTTCCACCTATATAATGAGGGGCCAATGGGAGGGGGCCGGCCACCCAAGAACCACAAGGTGGCCGCACCCCTATAGTGGCCGGCGCCCCCTCTCCCCAAACCCTAGCGGCCTCTCTCCTCCACCAAATCCCGCACGCTTAGCGAAGCTCCACCGGATTTCTCCACCACCACCGACACCACGCCGTCATGCTGTCGGATTCAAGAGGAGTTACTACTTCCGCTGCCCGCTGGAACGGGGAGGTGGACGTCGTCTTCATCAACAACCGAACGTGTGACCGAGTACGGAGGTGCTGCCCGTTCATGGCGCCGGAAGCGATCGTGATCAAGATCTTCTACGCGCTTTTACAAGCGGCAAGTGAACGTCTACCGCAGCAACAAGAGCCTCCTCTTGTAGGCTTTGGAATCTCTTCAAGGTTGAGACTCGATAAACCCCTCGTTGCTACCGTCTTCTAGATTGCATCTTGGCTTGGATTGCGTGTTCGCGGTAGGAAATTTTTTGTTTTCTATGCAACGTTATCCTACAGTGGTATCAGAGCCGTGTCTATGCATAGATGGTTGCACGAGTAGAACACAATGGTTTTGTGGGCGTTGATGCTCTTGTTATATTTAGTTTGAGTACTTTGCATCTTCGTGGCATAGTGGGATGAAGCGGCTCGGACTAACTTTACATGACCGCGTTCATGAGACTTGTTCCTCGTTCGACATGCAACTTGTATTGCATAAGAGGATTTGCGGGTGTCTGTCTCTCCTACTATAGTGAAGATTCAATTTACTCTTCTATTGAAAATATTAGTATCAACATTGTGGTTCATGTTCGTAGGTAGATTAGATCTCTCTCGAAAACCCTAAACCACGTAAAATATACAAACCAAATTAGAGACGTCTAACTTGTTTTTGCAGGGTTTGGTGATGTGATATGGCCATAATGTGATGATGAATATGTATGAGATGATCATTATTGTATTGTGGCAACCGGCAGGAGCCTTATGGTTGTCTTTAAATTTCATGTTGAGTAGTATTTCAAAGTAGTTGTAATAGTTGCTATATGGAGGACAATCATGGAGACGGCGCCATTGACCTTGACGCTACGCCGACGATGATGGAGATCATGCCCGAAGATGATGGAGATCATGTCCGTGCTTTGGAGATGAAGATCAAAGGCGCAAAGACAAAAGGGCCATATCATATCACATATGAACTGCATGTGATGTTAATCCTTTTATGCATCTTATTTTGCTTAGATCGCGACGGTAGCATTATAAGATGATCCCTCACTAAAATCTCAAGATAATAAAGTGTTCATCCTTAGTAGCACCGTTACCAAGTCTTGTCGGTTTGAAGCATCTCGTGATGATCGGGTGTGATAGAATCAACAAGTACATACAACGGGTGCAAGACAGTTTTGCACATGCGGATACTAAGGTGGCCTTGACGAGCCTAGCATGTACAGACATGGTCTCGGAACACGTGATACCGAAAGGTAGAGCATGAATCATATGGTTGATATGATGAACACTTTGAGTGTTCGCCATTGAAATCACACCTTGTCTCGTGATGATCGGACTTAGGTGCGGTGGATTTGGTTCGTGTGATCACTAAGACAATGCGGGGATATTGTTTTGAGTGGGAGTTCACCTAGATTTTTAATTATGTTGAATTAAAATTTGAACTCAATTTGTCATAAACTTAGTCTAAACTTTTGCAAATATATGTTGTAGAGATGGCGTCCCCAATCAATTTTAACCAGTTCCTAGAGAAAGAAAAACTTAAGAGCAACGGTAGCAACTTCACCGACTGGTTCCGTCATGTGAGGATCTTCCTCTCTGGCGGAAATCTGCAATATGTGCTTGATGCACCGCTAGGTGACCCTCCTGCAGAAACTGAAACCGATGAAGTAAAAGCTGTTTACGAGACTCGGAAAACTCGGTACTCTCAAGTTCAGTGTGCCATCCTGTGCAGTCTGGAATCCGATCTTCAAAAACGTTTTGAGCACCACGATCCTCATGAGTTGATGAATGAGCTGAAAGCTATATTCGAGACTCATGCGGCCGTGGAATGCTATGAAGCATCGAAACATTTCTTCAGCTGTATGATGGAAGAAGGTAGCTCCGTTAGTGAGCACATGCTCGCCATGACCGGGCATGCGAAGAAACTCAGGGACTTGGGAATAGTGATTCCTAACAGACTGGGGATTAATCGTGTCCTTCAATCACTGCCACCAAGTTACAAGAACTTTGTGATGAACTACAATATGCAGAACATGAACAAGGAGTTACCTGAACTCTTTGGCATGCTAAAAGCTGCTGAGATTGAGATCAAGAAAGAGCACCAAGTGTTGATGGTCAACAAGACCACCAGTTTCAAGAAACAGGCAAGTCTAAGGGAAAATTCAAGAAGGGTGGCAAGAAAGCTACCACGCCTCCTGTGAAACCTAAGAACGGCCCTAAGCCTGATGCTGAGTACTATTACTGCAAGGAGAAGGGACACTGGAAGCGTAATTGCTCCAAGTATCTGGCTGATCTGAAGAGCGGCCTTGTCAAGAAGAAGAAAGAAGGTATATCTGATATACATGTTATAGATGTTTATCTCACTGGTTCTCGTTCTAGTACCTGGGTATTTGATACTGGTTCGGTTGCTCATATTTGTAACTCGAAACAGGAACTAAAGAATAAACGACAACTGCTGAAAGATGAAGTGACGATGCGCGTTGGAAACGGATCCAAGGTCAATGTGATCGCAGTCGGCACACTTCCTCTACATCTACCTTCGGGATTAGTTTTAAGCCTAAATAATTGTTATTATGTACCTGCGTTGAGCATGAACATTATATCTGGATCTTGTTTAATGCAAGACGGTTATTCATTCAAGTCTGAGAATAATGGTTGTTCTATTTTTATGAATAATATCTTTTATGGTCGAGCACCACAAAAGAATGGCTTATTTCTGTTAGATCTGGATAGTAGTGATACGCATATACATAACGTTGATGCTAAGCGAATTAAATTGAATGATAATTCTACTTATATGTGGCACTGTCGTCTTGGTCATATTGGAGTGAAACGCATGAAGAAACTCCATACTGATGGATTACTTGAATCACTTGACTTTGAGTCACTTGATAGATGCGAAGCATGTCTAATGGGTAAAATGACTAAGACTCCATTTTCTGGTATGATGGAGCGAGCTACTGACTTATTGGAAATCATACATACCAATGTGTGCGGACCAATGAGTGTAGCATCGCGCGGTGGTTATCGTTATGTTCTAACCTTCACAGATGATCTGAGTAGATATGGGTATATCTATTTCATGAAACAAAAATCCGAAACTTTCGAGAAGTTTAAGGAGTTTCAAAGTGAAGTAGAAAATCAACATAACAAGAAGATTAAATTTCTACGATCTGATCGTGGAGGTGAATATCTGAGTTATGAGTTTGGCATGCATTTAAAGAAATGCGGAATACTTTCACAATTGACACCGCCGGGAACACCTCAACGAAACGGTGTATCCGAACGTCGTAATCGAACTCTCTTAGATATGGTTCGTTCTATGATGTCTCTTACTGATTTGCCGTTATCATTTTGGAGTTATGCATTAGAGACAGCCGCATTCACTTTAAATAGAGCACCATCAAAATCCGTAGAAACGACACCGTATGCATTATGGTTTAATAAGAAACCTAAGCTGTCGTTCCTGAAAGTTTGGGGTTGCGAAGCCTATGTAAAGAAGTTACAACCGGACAAGCTAGAACCCAAAGCGGAGAAATGCGTCTTCATAGGATACCCTAAGGAAACTATAGGGTATACTTTCTATCACAGATCCGAAGGCAAAATCTTTGTTGCTAAGAACGGAACCTTTCTTGAGAAAGAATTTCTCACTAAAGAAGTGACTGGAAGAAAAGTAGAACTCGATGAGATTGATGAATCTATACTCGTTGATCAGAGTAGCGTAGTACCGGAAATTGTACTTGTACCGCCTACACCGGCAACAGAGGAAGCTAATGATAATGATCATGAAACTTCGAACGAGGAAAGTACTGAACCTCGCAGATCGACAAGGGAACGTACCACTCCTGATTGGTATGATCCTTGTCTAAATGTCATGATTGTGGATAACAATGATGAGGACCCTGCGACGTATGAAGAAGCGATGATGAGTGATGCGTGTGGTTGACACGTCCGTTGGGAACCCCAAGAGGAAGGTGTGATGCGCACAGCGGCAAGTTTCCCTCAGTAAGAAACCAAGTTTTAATCGAACCAGTAGGAGTCAAGAAGCACGTTGAAGGTTGATGGCGGCGGGATGTAGTGCGGCGCAACACCAGAGATTCCAGCGCCAACGTGGAACCTGCACAACACAACCAAAGTACTTTGCCCCAACGAAACAGTGAGGTTGTCAATCTCACCGGCTTGCTGTAACAAAGGATTAACCGTATTGTGTGGAAGATGATTGTTTGCAGAAAACAGTAGAACAGTATTGCAGTAGATTGTATTTCAGTATAGAGAATTGGACCGGGGTCCACAGTTCACTAGAGGTGTCTCTCCCATAAGATAAACAGCATGTTGGATGAACAAATTACAGTTGGGCAATTGACAAATAAAGAGGGCATGACCATGCACATACATATCATGATGAGTATAGTGAGATTTAATTGGGCATTACGACAAAGTACATAGACCGCCATCCAGCATGCATCTATGCCTAAAAAGTCCACCTTCAGGTTATCATCCGAACCCCCTCCAGTATTAAGTTGCTAACAACAGACAATTGCATTAAGTATTGCGCGTAATGTAACTAGTAACTACATCCTTGAACATAGCACTAATGTTTTATCCCTAGTGGCAACAGCACATCCACAACCTTAGAACTTTCTCACATGTCCCGAGATATCAATGGAGGCATGAACCCACTATCGAGCATAAATACTCCCTCTTGGAGTTACAAGCATCTACTTGGCCAGAGCATCTACTAGTAACGGAGAGCATGCAAGATCATAAACAACACATAGACATAACTTTGATAATCAACATAACAAGTATTCTCTATTCATCGGATCCCAACAAACGCAACATATAGAATTACAGATAGATGATCTTGATCATGTTAGGCAGCTCACAAGATCCGACAATGAAGCACAATGGGGAGAAGACAACCATCTAGCTACTGCTATGGACCCATAGTCCAGGGGTAGACTACTCACACATCACTCCGGAGGCGACCATGGCGGCGTAGAGTCCTCCGGGAGATGATTCCCCTCTCCGGCAGGGTGCCGGAGGCGATCTCCCGGATCCCCGAGATGGGATCGGCGGCGGCGTCTCTGGAAGGTTTTCCGTATCGTGGCTCTCGGTACTGGGGTTTCGCAACGGAGGCTTTAAGTAGGCGAAAGGGCAGGTCAGGAGGCGGCACGAGGGCCCCACACCACAGGGCCGCGCGGCCAAGGGGGGGGCCGCGCCGCCCTAGGGTGTGGCCCCCTCGTGGCCCCTCTTCGTCTCCTCTTCGGACTTCGGAAGCTTCGTGGCAAAATAGGACCCCGGGCGTTGATTTCGTCCAATTCCGAGAATATTTCGTTACTAGGATTTCTGAAACCAAAAACAGCAGAAAACAAGAATCGGCACTTCGGCATCTTGTTAATAGGTTAGTTCCAGAAAATGCACGAATATGACATAAAGTGTGCATAAAACATGTAGATAACATCAATAATGTGGCATGGAACATAAGAAATTATCGATACGTTGGAGACGTATCAGCATCCCCAAGCTTAGTTCTGCTCGTCCCGAGCAGGTAAAACGATAACACAGATAATTTCTGGAGTGACATGCCATCATAACCTTGATCATACTATTTGTAAAGCATATGTAGTGAATGCAGCGATCAAAACAATGTATATGACATGAATAAACAAGTGAATCATAAAGCAAAGACTTTTCATGAATAGCACTTCAAGACAAGCATCAATAAGTCTTGCATAAGAGTTAACTCATAAAGCAATAATTCATAGTAAAAGTATTGAAGCAACACAAAGGAAGATTAAGTTTCAGCGGTTGCTTTCAACTTGTAACATGTATATCTCATGGATATTGTCAACATAGAGTAATATAATAAGTGCAATAAGCAAATATGTAGGAATCAATGCACAGTTCACACAAGTGTTTGCTTCTTGAGGTGGAGAGAAATAGGTGAACTGACTCAACATTGAAAGTAAAAGAATTGTCCTCCATAGAGGAAAAGCATCGATTGCTATATTTGTGCTAGAGCTTTGATTTTGAAAACATGAAACAATTTTGTCAACGGTACTAATAAAGCATATGTATCATGTAAATTATATCTTACAAGTTGCAAGCCTCATGCATAGTGTACTAATAGTGCCCGCACCTTGTCCTAATTAGCTTGGACTACCGGATCATCGCAATGCACATGTTTTAACCAAGTGTCACAAAGGGGTACCTCTATGCCGCCTGTACAAAGGTCTAAGGAGAAAGCTCGCATTGGATTTCTCGCTATTGATTATTCTCAACTTAGACATCCATACCGGGACAACATAGACAACAGATAATGGACTCCTCTTTTATGCATAAGCATGTAACAACAATTAATAATTCTTCTCATATGAGATTGAGGATATATGTCCAAAACTGAAACTTCCACCATGGTTCATGGCTTTAGTTAGCGGCCCAATGTTCTTCTCTAACAATATGCATGCTTAACCATAAGGTGGTAGATCTCTCTTACTTCAGACAAGACGAACATGCATAGCAACTCACATGAAATTCAACAAAGAGTAGTTGATGGCGTCCCTAGTAAACATGGTTATCGCACAACAAGCAACTTAATAAGAGATAAAGTGCATAATTACATATTCAATACCACAATAGTTTTTAAGCTATTTGTCCCATGAGCTATATATTGCAAAGGTGAATGATGGAATTTTAAAGGTAGCACTCAAGCAATTTACTTTGGAATGGCGGAAAATACCATGTAGTAGGTAGGTATGGTGGACACAAATGGCATAGTGGTTGGCTCAAGTATTTTGGATGCATGAGAAGTATTCCCTCTCGATACAAGGTTTAGGCTAGCAAGGCTTATTTGAAACAAACACAAGGATGAACCGGTGCAGCAAAACTCACATAAAAGACATATTGAAAACATTATAAGACTCTACACCGTCTTCCTTGTTGTTCAAACTCAATACTAGAAATTATCTAGACCTTAGAGAAACCAAATATGCAAACCAAATTTTAGCATGCTCTATGTATTTCTTCATTAGTGGGTGCAAAGCATATGATGCAAGAGCTTAAACATGAGCACAACAATTGCCAAATATCACATTACCCAAGACATTAATAGCAATTACTACATGTATCATTTTTCAATTCCAACCATATAACAATTTAACGAAGGAGAAACTTCGCCATGAATACTATGAGTAGAAACTAAGGACATATTTTTCCATATGCTACAGCGGAGCGTGTCTCTCTCCCATAAAGTGAATGCTAGGATCCATTTTATTCAAACAAAACAAAAAACAAAAACAAACCGACGCTCCAAGAAAAGCACATAAGATGTGATGGAATAAAAATATAGTTTCAGGGGAGGAACCTGATAATGTTGTCGATGAAGAAGGGGATGCCTTGGGCATCCCCAAGCTTAGACGCTTGAGTCTTCTTGATATATGCAGGGGTGAACCACCGGGGCATCCCCAAGCTTAGAGCTTTCACTCTCCTTAATCATGTTGCATCATACTCCTCTCTTGATCCTTGAAAACTTCCTCCACGCCAAACTTAGAACAACTCATTAGAGGGTTAGCGACAATAAAAATTAACATATTCAGAGGTGACACAATCATTCTTAACACTTCTGGACATTGCATAAAGCTACTGGACATTAATGGATCAAAGAAATTCATCCAACATAGCAAAAGAGGCAATGCGAAATAAAAGGCAGAATCTGTCAAAACAGAACAGTTCGTATTGACGAATTTTATCGAGGCACCAGACTTGCTCAAATGAAAATGCTCAAATTGAATGAAAGTTACGTACATATCTGAGGATCACTCACGTAAATTGGCATAATTTTCTGAGTTACCTACAGGGAAAACAGCCCAGATTCGTGACAGCAAAGAAATCTGTTTCTGTGCAGTAATCCAAATCTAGTATGAACTTTTCTATCAACGGCTTTACTTGGCACAACAAAACACTAAACTAAGATAAGGAGAGGCTACTACAGTAGTAAACAACTTCCAAGACACAAAATAAAAACAAAGTACTGTAGGTAAAAACATGGGTTGTCTCCCACAAGCGCTTTTCTTTAACGCCTTTCAGCTAGGCGCAGAAAGTGTGTATCAAGTATTATCAAAGGGTGGTGCATTCTCAGCGGGGTGTGGAGTTTTCTCAACCAGGCATAGTATATTAGATACATAAGTTTTAGCATCTCCCTTTTCATTAGTCTTAGGCGTGCTACTCTCATCAAACAAATTTTCAGGAACAAGCCAAGCATAGTTATTTTCTAGTGCATCATTCATAGCTAAGAGTTTACATGGTATTGGTGCTTTGATCTCCCCTCCATCATTAATATTATTAGTGTACTTTATTCTATCCATATCCATCTTTTCAAGGAGACTAACAAAATTGGTGTAAGAACCAAGCATATTAAATTTAGCAAAGACCTTTCTAGCCTCTCTCGCTATACCACCAAATTCTCTAAGAAGGGTTTCTAAAACAAAATCTTTCTTTTCCCCTTCTTCCATATCACCAAGTGTGAGAAACATGTGTTGGATTATAGGATTGAGATTAACAAATTTAGTTTCCAACATGCGAACTAAAGCAGCAGCAGCAATTTCATAGGTAGGGGCAAGGTCTACCAAGTGTCTATCCTCAAAATCGTCAACGGTACTGACATGGTTGAAAAATTCCTCTATATTATTTCTCCCAATTATAGACCCACGTCCTACCGGTATGTTTTTCGTGGTAAAATTAAAAGGAAACATGATGAATCAAGTAAATGCAAGTAACTAATTTTTTTGTGTTTTTGATATAGCAAACAAGATAGCAAATAAAGTAAAACTAGCAACTAATTTTTTTGTATTTTGATTTAGTGCAGCAAACAAAGTAGTAAATAAAACTAAGCAAGACAAAAACAAAGTAAAGAGATTGAGAAGTGGAGACTCCCCTTGCAGCATGTCTTGATCTCCCCGGCAACGGCGCCAGAAATTTGCTTGATGCGTGTGGTTGACACGTCCGTTGGGAACCCCAAGAGGAAGGTGTGATGCGCACAGTGGCAAGTTTCCCTCAGTAAGAAACCAAGGTTTAATCGAACCAGTAGGAGTCAAGAAGCACGTTGAAGGTTGATGGCGGCGGGATGTAGTGCGGCGCAACACCAGAGATTCCGGCGCCAACGTGGAACCTGCACAACACAACCAAAGTACTTTGCCCCAACGAAACAGTGAGGTTGTCAATCTCACCGGCTTACTGTAACAAAGGATTAACCGTATTGTGTGGAAGATGATTGTTTGCAGAAAACAGTAGAACAGTATTGCAGTAGATTGTATTTCAGTATAGAGAATTGGACCGGGGTCCACAGTTCACTAGAGGTGTCTCTCCCATAAGATAAACAGCATGTTGGGTGAACAAATTACAGTTGGGCAATTGACAAATAAAGAGGGCATGACCATGCACATACATATCATGATGAGTATAGTGAGATTTAATTGGGCATTACGACAAAGTACATAGACCGCCATCCAGCATGCATCTATGCCTAAAAAGTCCACCTTCAGGTTATCATCCGAACCCCCTCTAGTATTAAGTTGCTAACAACAGACAATTGCATTAAGTATTGCGCGTAATGTAACTAGTAACTACATCCTTGAACATAGCACTAATGTTTTATCCCTAGTGGCAACAAAGACATCCACAACCTTAGAACTTTCTGTCACCGTCCCAGATATCAATGGAGGCATGAACCCACTATCGAGCATAAATACTCCCTCTTGGAGTTACAAGCATCTACTTGGCCAGAGCATCTACTAGTAACGGAGAGCATGCAAGATCATAAACAACACATAGACATAACTTTGATAATCAACATAACAAGTATTCTCTATTCATCGGATCCCAACAAACGCAACATATAGAATTACAGATAGATGATCTTGATCATGTTAGGCAGCTCACAAGATCCGACAATGAAGCACAATGGGGAGAAGACAACCATCTAGCTACTGCTATGGACCCATAGTCCAGGGGTAGACTACTCACACATCACTCCGGAGGCGACCATGGCGGCGTAGAGTCCTCCGGGAGATGATTCCCCTCTCCGGCAGGGTGCCGGAGGCGATCTCCTGGATCCCCCGAGATGGGATCGGCGGCAGCGGCGTCTCTGGAAGGTTTTCCGTATCGTGGCTCTCGGTACTGGGGGTTTCGCAACGGAGGCTTTAAGTAGGCGGAAGGGCAGGTCAGGAGGCGGCACGAGGGCCCCACACCACAGGGCCGCGCGGCCAAGGGGAGGGCCGCGCCGCCCTAGGGTGTGGCCCCCTCGTGGCCCCTCTTCGTCTCCTCTTCGGACTTCTGGAAGCTTCGTGGCAAAATAGGACCCTGGGCGTTGATTTCGTCCAATTCCGAGAATATTTCGTTACAAGGATTTCTGAAACCAAAAACAGCAGAAAACAGCAACTGGCACTTCGGCATCTTGTTAATAGGTTAGTTCCAGAAAATGCACGAATATGACATAAAGTGTGCATAAAACATGTAGATAACATCAATAATGTGGCATGGAACATAAGAAATTATCGATACGTTGGAGACGTATCAATGAGCCCAGATTCCAACAAATGGCAAGAAGCCATGAAATCCGAAATGGGATCCATGTATGATAACAAAGTATGGACTTTGGTAGACTTACCTGATAGCCGAAAGGCTGTCGAGAATAAATGGATCTTCAAGAGAAAAACAGATGTTGATGGTAATATTACTGTCTATAAAGCTCGACTTGTCGCAAAGGGTTTCCGACAAATTCAAGGAGTTGACTACGATGAGACTTTCTCACCTGTAGCGAAGCTAAAATCTGTGAGGATTTTGTTAGCAATAGCTGCATTTTTCGATTATGAGATTTGGCAGATGGATGTCAAAACGGCGTTCCTTAAGGGAGACATTGAGGAAGAGTTGTATATGGTACAATCCAAAGGTTTTGTCGATCCTAAAAATGCTGACAAAGTGTGCAAACTTCAGCGTTCAATCTATGGACTGAAGCAAGCATCAAGAAGTTGGAACCGACGCTTTGATAAGGTGATCAAAGACTTCGGGTTTATACAGTGTCATGGAGAGGCCTGTATTTACAAGAAAGTGAGTGGGAGCTCTGTAGCATTCCTGATATTATATGTAGATGACATATTATTGATCGGGAATGATATAGAACTATTAAGCAGTGTTGTGGGTATACTTCATGGGTGTACCATCGACAGTGCCTAGATCCGGCAAGCCCGGGTGGCCCACAGACGGTGATGAGGCATGTGGCCCATCGGGCGGCCCAGTTGCTGTTGATCATGCAGGAAGAAGTCCAGCCCAGGATCAGCAGGCCGGATCCGTACCGACCTAGGAGTGACCCGGATCCAGGGAGGCCCATGAGGAACCCGGATCCAGTACGACGTGTATGGAAGGCGGATCCGTGACGTGCACGGCAAGATATTGTACCGTAGCTAGGCTATCTGAAATCCGGCTAGGACTCTCCATGTAAACCCTAGATCCGTGCGCCTTTATAAGCCGGATCCCGGGAGCCCTAGAGGCACAACCACAACTCATTGTAACAACGCGAAAGCGCCCAGATAATTCCAGACAAGCAGCAGTAGGCCCTGTCATCGTGCAGGTGTTCCGAAGCTGGGTAACTCGCGTACCACCGTCCCGTGTGCACTCCGCCCTATGGCCCCTACTTCTTCTCCCCCTCGCGAGGATCCCTCCTCCGAGGTACCGTCGATTAGGCAACGACAGTTGGCGCCCACCGTGGGGCCTGTGGCGTCTGGAGGCCGGAACCGGGAGGGTTCCGCCATGGGAAGCTACGACGACACCATCGCTGTGGGGCGCGTCCTTTACGCCGGAAATCTGCCGATCGTCCCTCCGGATGAGTGCTGGATTCCGGCTAGGACAAACCCCGTCAAGCTCTCCATCGTCCCAATTGGCGGCATTCACATCTTCATCGGGGAAACCGTCGATTCCGACGGAAACCCACTGGTAAGTAACGCAGACGCGACCACCGCTGAGCTGGACGCTGTCGCGAAGATCCGATCTGAGATGCAGGAGCTTCCCAAGGAAGATTCCGCCTTGGATCTGGAAATTTCAAAACCCACCCAATCCGCCCCTGAGCAGGAAACAAAGGTGGAAGACCAATGCAGATCCGCCTGGGTCTCCCATGTGTTAGAAAAGCAGAGGTGCCACTTCATACACTTCTTGGCCCACACCGCCGGAACCGCCCCTCAAGCAGTCGGAGCTGGTCCTGAGCAGGTAGAGGCACCGGAGCACAACGCGGATCCGGATCAGGCTGAGCTTGTCGGAGAAAGCGAAACTCCGGTTGAAGAATCGATTCTAGGCAATCTAAGCCCAATTTCGGGAGATGCCCCCTCCACGGAATCTGATGACTTTGTTCGCAAGATAAGAGAATACGGATACAGTGATCAGCCTGAAGTCGACTCCGCCCAGCCCAAGCAGGTTCTCGCAACGGTAGCAGCGCTGGGACAAACTGGATCCGGAGACCAAGTCAGCCAATCTGACCCCCAACCATCCCATCAAGGATCTCCAATGTCTCGGGTGCGACCCCAAAGGGATTCTCCCTCGGAGGAAATCTTGTCAGCAGAGGAGGTGGCCGCGCGAGCAGTTCTTAACACACCTATAACCCCGGGCGACGCCGCAGATCTGGAGGCCCTAGAGACCGCCAGAAAGGAAATGCTGGCCACAGCCAAGAGGCTCGCCGATACCGAAGCTGCGTTAAGGATAGGAAGGGCAGATCACGCAGCCTGGACGGAAAATTTCGAGAGACAGGACCGCGAGATTGCTGCCACACTCGAGCAGGTCAAGAACATGAGGGCTGAGTGGGAGGTAAAAATGACCTATGCGCAGGCGGAGGCCGATCGAATTGTTAGAGAAGCAATTCCGCCTCGCAGAATACCCTTCAACACGCCCGCAGATCACCAGCCGCTGGAAACTCCAAAGGACAACATGCAGAAAGCTGCGGAATTGCTGAAGAAGAAGGACGAAGAAGTTGACATCAACTATCTCCGCACACTTGTCGCTTCAGCAATGCAGCAGCAGAACAAGGCAGATACTTCGCGCAGGTTGGAATCCAATCCGGATAACTGTGTATCTACCGCGCAGAAGGACGATGAATCGCACACCGGATCCTCGGAGCGCAGAAGAAGGGCCAGGGAGCACCCAAATCCGATCCCCGTTCCGTCACAGACGCCTCCGTCGGATCCAAGGAAGGGAAAGGACGCGATGTACTCCGGAAGAGACAAATACCGCAACCCCTCACCTCCACCCAACGGTTACCCGCGACCCCCTCGCCGCCGTAGTCCAGCCGGAAACACCAGGCCCATGGGGCATGGTGCGCTTGTTATCCGCGACAACGTGCTGCCAAGAAACAGAAACAGGGAGCGCTCGCCGGAACCTCGCCGGAATCAGAACAATGTTCATGAGCCCGAGCCCAGGAGGAGTCGGAATGAAGACCGCGGTCCAGAGCCTCGCCGGAACCGCGATCCAGAGCCTCGTCGGAGCCGTGACCCGGAGCCTCGCCGGAACGACCAGGGCAGCCAGCGCCAAGGCGAAGGCAGCCACAGGAGCCGGAGTCAGCACCAGGAAGGCAGAGGAGATTCAGATGGCGGAAGCAAGAAGTCAGACCGCCCACCTCGCAGGTCTCCCTCACCACCACCTAGCGGTGGCGGCGGAGGTGGAGGCGGAGGCAATGGCCGGAGATCTCGCTCTCGCTCAAAGTCTCCTCGCCACGGCTCGCGCGACGCGCGGGACCGCCTTAACGAGTACAGAACCGACTACATTGGCCCGAAGTGCTTTGGCAGGATGATTCGAGAGGAACCAAAGCCAAGGATGAACCTCAAGCTACCCGGAAATCTGAAGCATTATGATGGCACCGAAAGGCCGGATACCTGGATTGAGGATTACTACAATGCTGTAACCTTCGCCGGAGGAACCCCTAACATCGCCTGCCGCATGCTCCAGTTGTACCTTGTAGGTCCAGCCCGGATCTGGCTCAGCGACCTCGAGAAGAACTCCATCTTTTGCTGGTTCGACCTGAAGAACGCTTTTGAGAAACACTTCAGGGGCACCTACAAGAGACCTGCCACAACAAGCGACCTACAGGCTTGCATCCAGAAGAAGGGTGAAACATCGAGGAATTTCCTCACCCGATGGTTGGCATGCAGAAACGAGTGCGAGAACGTTGACAACCGCACAGCAATGCACGCCTTCATTGGGGGCTTGCAGCGAGGAGGATTGCTGCGACACAAGCTAACCTGCATGGTCAATGCAAATCAACTGACGTTGGATGACATGATCACCATCGCTAGCGATCACACTGCCGCCGATGACGACGCAGGCGGTGATCTCGCAGCTACAGCAATCCCCCTGCACCAACAAAAGAAGAACCGTGACAACGGCGGCAGCAGCAGCCATAAGCGCAAGAACCCTGATGACCAGAAGAGTGGCGGATCCGAAATGGTCGCCATGGCGTTTCAACGCGGAGGTCCAGGAGGCGGAAGAGGACGCGGACGCGGAGGCGGAGCCGGCAGGGGTCGCAAAGATACCTCCGAGGTCACCGCCGCCGGATCCCGCGCACCGCAAACCTATGAGGAGTACAGAGACATGCCCTGCCTGGCCCATCTGGATCCGGTTACAGGGAAGTCCACTCATACCAACCGCAACTGCAAGTGGGTCAATGACCTAAAGAATGACCCGGAGGCCGGATACAAGCGCGCCCGGAAGCACCGCCCACGCGGAAAAGGTGGCAAGGGCAAGAACAAAGACAAGGAGGATGATAGTTCCGAGGCGATGGATGAGGATGATAACTCGCCGGATCCCAAGGCTGGAACCGCAGGTAAATCCAATCCATTCGACAAAAAGAGCGTGGGGGCTTACCACACTTTCCTCGGAACCCCAACAAGACGCGCTCCAAGTCAGCTACCCGGATCCTGAACGCCATAGTTCCGGCTGTGCCGCAGTACGTCAGGTGGTCGGAAATACCGTGCACATTTGATCGAAAGGACCATCCCGCAATTGTGCCAAAGGAATGCTACGCCTTGGTTGTAAGTCCCCGCATAGACGGGAATGACTTCTCCAAGTGCCTCATGGATGGCGGAGCCAGCTTGAACATCATGTACCTGGAGACTCTAGAGCGGATGAACCTCACCAAGGAACAGCTCAAACATAGCAACACTGAGTTTCATGGCGTGGTTCCGGGTAAGAAGGCAAACTCCCTCGGCAGCATCACACTTCCCGTGGCTTTTGGCGATGTTCATAATTTCCGCGAAGAGAAGATCACGTTTGAAGTTGTGCCCTTCAAGAGCTCCTACCACGTCATCTTCGGCAGGCCCACCTACCACAAGTTCCACGCAAGAGCGTGCTACATCTACAACAAGCTCAAGATTCCGGGTCCTAAAGGTATGATTACCGTATCCGGAGACTACAAAAAGGCTCATGAGTGCGAGTTAGGCGAAGCCGCCTTCGCAGAGTCTGTGATATCTGGAGAAGAGCTAAAAGGCTACAGAGCCGCGGTGGATCCGACTGAGATGCAGACCACCAAGAAGCAAATCTCCGAGCAGAAAACCTCCTTCAAGCCCGCGATAGAAACCAAGAAGCATGACCTCATCCCAGGTGACTCTTCCAAGCAGGTTTCAGTCGGAGCCAACATGGACCCCAAATAGGAAAGTGCGCTCGTCGAGTTCCTCCGCGCTAACATGGATATCTTCGCATGGCAACCTTCTGACATGTCCGGAGTACCTAGGGAACTCGCCGAGCACTACCTCAACATAAATCCGGGGGCCAAACCAGTGAAGCAAGCTATGCGACGCTTTGGAGATAAGAAGCGCCGCGCCATAGGGATGGAACTAGCAAAGTTATTAGAAGCAGGTTTTGTAATAGAAGTTATCCACACCGATTGGGTCGCGAATCCCGTCCTTGTACCCAAAAAGAACACTGAAATACTAAGAATGTGCATCGATTACTCTGGCTTGAACAAGCATTGCCCGAAGGATCCGTTCCCCTTGCCGCGCATTGACCAAGTCATTGATTCGACGGCGGGGGCGGAACTTCTGTGTTTTCTTGATGCGTATTCCGGGTATCATCAGATCCGGATGAAGGAATCCGACCAAAAGGCGACTTCATTCATTACTCCGTTCGGTACTTACTGCTATGTTACTATGCCCTTTGGTTTGAAAAATGCAGGTGCTACCTACCAACGTACGATGCAGCGGTGCCTGAAGGACCAAATTGGCCGGAACGTGCACGCTTACGTCGACGACATCGCGGTCATGACCCGGAAAGGATCCGACTTGATCAGCGACCTCACAGAAACCTTCGACAACCTCCGCAGGTACAAGATGATGTTGAATCCGCTGAAGTGCGTCTTTGGCGTGCCAGCCGGAAAACTCCTTGGCTTCATAGTCTCTCACAGAGGCATTGAGGTTAACCCGGAAAAGATCAAGGCAATCCTGTGTATCAAAAGGCCAACTTGTCTCAAAGATGTGCAACGACTAACTGGTTGTGTTGCAGCAATCAGTAGGTTTGTTAGCCGTCTTGGCGAGAAGGCACTACCTCTGTACAAGCTGCTGAAGAAAACAGACAAATTTGTCTGGGATGACGCAGCCGACGCAGCTCTTCGAGGGTTGAAGGAAATACTTACCTCCCCTCCTATCTTGGCAGCTCCAGTAGAGTCAGAGCCAATGCTCCTTTATCTGGCAGCTACCAACAAAGTCATCAGCCTCGTCATCGTGGTGGAGCGAAAGGAAGAAGGTCATGAATATGACGTCCAAAGACCTGTCTACTACATTAGCGAGGTGCTGACGGAGTCAAAACAGAGATATCCTCACTTTCAGAAGCTAGCTTATGGCGTGTTCCTAGGTAGCCGGAAGCTGAGGCATTATTTCCAAGAGCATCCACTAACAGTTGTGAGCAAGGCTCCGCTGTCAACAATTCTCAACAACGCTGACGCAACAGGACATACGGCTAAATGGGGCATCGAATTATCCGCCTTCGACATCGCTTACAAGCCAAGGACTGCGGTAAAATCCCGTGTTCGGCAGATTTCGTTGCAGATTGGACGAAGCTCCGGATGCAAGTCCTGAGCCGGAACCGTAAACATGGGTCATGCACTTCGACGGATCCAAGCAGCATCAAGGCTCAGGAGCCGGAGTCACCCTGAAATCCCCTACCGGAGAAGAACTGCAGTATGTTCTGCAGATCCACTTCGAAGCTACCAACAACATGGCGGAATATGAAGCTCTACTACACGGTCTGCGCATCGCTAAGGAAATTGGGATCAAGCACATCATATGTCGTGGAGATTCCGACCTGGTGGCACAACAAGTAGCCGGAACCCGGAACGCCGTAAATTCCGTCATGGCGGCCTACAGAGACGAAGTTGACGAGATCGCCAAGAGCTTCCTCGGATACGAAGTCAAGTACGTCGGAGAGACGATAACACAGCGGCAGACATGCTATCCAAGCTCGGATCCGGCAGAAACCAATTCCGCCCGGCATTTTCCTGGAGCATCTCCGGATACCCTCGATTAAGGGCGCTAACCCGGAAAACCCGCAGGTGGCGTATCTCCGGCTAAGGAAGTGATGGCCGTCACTCCGGCTTGGACACAGCCTTTCTGGACTACCTCATCGATCGAAGTTGCCAGAGGACGAGGTCCTCGCACGACGGATCGTCGACGAGCAAGAACCTACACAATAGTTGATGGACAGCTCTACAAACGAAGTGCAGCAGGGGTATTTCTTAAATGCGTCTCCAATCAAGATGGCATTGAAATCCTCAGAGAGATCCACGCAGGGGACTGCGGGCATCACGCCGCTCCCAGATCACTCGTTGCAAAAGCTTTTCGGTTAGGTTTCTATTGGCTTACAGCTAAAGAAGACGCTGACAAGATAGTCAAGACCTGCCGAGGTTGTCAGTACTACGCTACTCAACCAAACGCTCCAGCCCAAGAGCTGAAGACCATACCTATCACCTGGCCATTTGCGGTCTGGGGGCTCGATATGGTTGGTAAGTTAAAACGATCATCCCCTGGCGGTTTTGAATACCTCCTGGTCGCTGTTGACAAGTTCAGCAAATGGATCGAGGCTAAACCAGTGAGAAAAGCCGACGGTGCTACGGCACTAAAATTCGTCTGCAGCCTCGTGATGAGATTCGGCATCCCACACAGCATAATCACAGATAATGGCACGAACTTCGCTCAAGGAGAATTGAGGGATTATTGTGAAACAATGGGGATACGACTGGACCTCGCATCTGTGGCTCATCCACAGTCCAATGGTCAGGTTGAAAGGGCTAACGGCCTAATATTATCAGGAATTAAACCACGCCTTGAAGGACCGCTGCGACGAGCAGCTGGAGCTTGGGCTGATGAGTTGGAGGCTGTTCTGTGGAGTTTACGAACTACCCCTAACAGATCAACAGGGTTTACCCCTTTTTTCCTGGTATACGGATCCGAAGCCGTGCTTCCCTCCGACATCATCCACGATTCACCGCGAATTTCCGCCTACAATGAAGAAACAATGTGACGAGGCCGCATACTATCTGTGGACCTGATCGAGGAAGCTCGGAACCTAGCAGACCAGAGATCCGCCATCTACCAGCAAAAGCTCCGATGTTATCACAGTCGTCGAGTTCGGAAACGCTCCTTCATGGCAGGAGACCTGGTCCTCCGCCTTCGACAGGTGAAAGACCATAAGCTGCAATCTCCATGGGAAGGACCCTTCGTCGTTAGCAAAGTGCTTCATAACGGGTCGTACTACCTTGTTGATTTCCGCGAGCTAAGGGATAGACCTGCTAACTGGCACCGGAAACGCAAGCGTGAGGATCCGGATGACATCTACGATGAAACAGATCGCCCCTGGAATATCGCACAGCTACGTCCTTTCTACACTTAGCATATATTTTCCGAGTTATAAACTCTGTAATAGTTATACATGATCAATGAAATAAAGCTTTTGGTTCACTCTTTTGAGTCTTTTACCTCCTTTACTTGTTCATTTTAGATCGTGTATGTTTTTTCCGACTAAAACCGCAGAGCTGGATATTTCCGCCTAGGCGTGTATGAAAGTTGTGATTTCCAAAATCGTCCTTTAGGACGTAAGCTTAAGTTTTCTGATTAAGTTGTTATCTGTTGCAAACTCGTGGATTCCTAGTAGCGATTTCCGGCACCTATGCCTGGGGGCTTGTTTCCGCGGTTATGGACGGACTGCCATTGGGCTTCGTCGCCGCTGGCGAGTGATACGTCTCCGACGTATCGATAATTTCTTATGTTCCATGCCACATTATTGATGTTATCTACATGTTTTATGCACACTTTATGTCATATTCGTGCATTTTCTGGAACTAACCTATTAACAAGATGCCGAAGTGCCGATTCTTGTCTGCTGTTTTTGGTTTCAGAAATCCTAGTAAGGAAATATTCTCGGAATTGGCAGAAATCAAAGCCCACGGGCCTATTTTCTCCCGAAGCTTCCAGAAGTCCGAAGGAGAGACGAAGAGGGGCCACGGAGGGGCCACACTATAGGGCGGCGCGGCCCCCCCCCCCCTTGGCCGCGCGGCCCTGTGGTGTGGGGCCCCCGTGCCGCCTCTTGACCTGCCCTTCCGCCTACAAATAGCCTCCGTGACGAAACCCCCAGGACCGAGAACCACGATACGGAAAACCTTCCAGAGACGCCGCCGCCGATCCCATCTCGGGGGATCCAGGAGATCGCCTCCGGCACCCTGCCGGAGAGGGGAATCATCTCCCGGAGGACTCTACGCCGCCATGGTCGCCTCCGGTGTGATGTGTGAGTAGTCTACCCCTGGACTATGGGTCCATAGCAGTAGCTAGATGGTTGTCTTCTCCCCATTGTGCTATCATTGTCGGATCTTGTGAGCTGCCTATCATGATCAAGATCATCTATCTGTAATTCTATATGTTGCGTTTGTTGGGATCCGATGAATAGAGAATACTTGTTATGTTGATTATCAAAGTTATGCTTATGTGTTGTTTATGATCTTGCATGCTTTCCGTTACTAGTAGATGCTCTGGCCAAGTAGATGCTTGTAACTCCAAGAGGGAGTACTTATGCTCGATAGTGGGTTCATGCCTGCATTAACACCGGGACGATGTGATGAAAGTTCTAAGGTTGTGTTGTGCTGTTGCCACTAGGGATAAAACATTGATGCTATGTCTAAGGATGTAGTTGTTGATTACATTACGCACCATACTTAATGCAATTGTCTGTTGCTTTGCAACTTAATACTGGAGGGGGTTCGGATGATAACCTGAAGGTGGACTTTTTAGGCATAGATGCAGTTGGATGGCGGTCTATGTACTTTGTCGTAATGCCCAATTAAATCTCACTATACTCATCATGATATGTATGTGCATTGTCATGCTCTCTTTATTTGTCAATTGCCCAACTGTAATTTGTTCACCCAACATGTTGTTCGTCTTATGGGAGAGACACCTCTAGTGAACTGTGGACCCCGGTCCAATTCTCTTTACTGAAATACAATCTACTGCAATACTTGTTCTACTGTTTTCTGCAAACAATCATCTTCCACACAATACGGTTAATCCTTTGTTACAGCAAGCCGGTGAGATTGACAACCTCACTGTTTCGTTGGGGCAAAGTACTTTGGTTGTGTTGTGCAGGTTCCACGTTGGCGCCGGAATCCCTGGTGTTGCGCCGCACTACATCCCGCCGCCATCAACCTTCAACGTGCTTCTTGGCTCCTCCTAGTTCGATAAACCTTGGTTTCTTTCTGAGGGAAAACTTGCTGCTGTGCGCATCATACCTTCCTCTTGGGGTTGCCCAACGAACGTGTGAAATACACGCCATCAAGCATATTTTCTGGCGCCGTTGCCGGGGAGTTCAAGACACGCTGCAAGGGGAGTCTCCACTTCTCAATCTCTTTACTTTGTTTTTGTCTTGCTTAGTTTTATTTACTACTTTGTTTGCTGCACTAAATCAAAATACAAAAAAATTAGTTGCTAGTTTTACTTTATTTGCTATCTTGTTTGCTATATCAAAAACACAAAAAAATTAGTTACTTGCATTTACTTTACTTAATATCATGCATGTTTTTATTTCACTAGTTAAGCATAATGGAAAACAACAAAAATATGAGAGACCTTTATGAACTTTATCTTGAATTAGGACATGATGTGTTTGAAGAGAGAATTAAAAAACCCATGGAACTTTATATGCATGCTAATGGGAATGTTATTACTATGAATGCTTTGAACACCATTGTTGCTAATGCTATGGAAAATTCTAAGCTTGGGGAAGTTGGCTCTGATGAGCATGATCTTTTTAGTCCCCCAAGCATTGAGGAGAAAATTTTCTTTTATGATTATAATATGCCTCCTATATATGATGATAGCCACTTTGTTTTTGCTCCCACTACAACTAATAAAATTGATTATGCTTATGTGGAGAGTAATAATTTTATGCATGAGACTCATGATAAGAATGCTTTATGTGATAGTTATATTGTTGAGTTTGCTCATGATACTACTGAAAGTTATTATGAGAGAGGAAAATATGGTTGTAGAAATTTTCATGTTACTAAAATGCCTCTCTATATGCTGAAATTTTTGAAGCTACACTTGTTTTATCTTCCTATGCTTGTCACTTTGCTCTTCATGAACTTGTTTATTTACAAGATTCCTATGCATAGGAAGCATGTTAGACTTAAATGTGTTTTGAATTTGCCTCTTGATGCTCTCTTTTGCTTCAAATACTATTTGTTGCGAGTGCATCATTAAAACTGCTGAGCCCATCTTAATGGCTATAAAGAAAGAACTTCTTGGGAGATAACCCATGTGTTATTTTGCTACAGTACTTTGTTTTTATTTTGTGTCTTGGAAGTTGTTTACTACTGTAGCAACCTCTCCTTATCTTAGTTTTGTGTTTTGTTGTGCCAAGTTAAGCCGTTGATAGAAAAGTAAGTACTAGATTTGGATTACTGCACAGTTCCAGATTTCTTTGCTGTCACGAATCTGGGTCCACCTCCCTGTAGGTAGCTCAGAAAATTAAGCCAATTTACGTGCATGATCCTCAGATATGTATGCAACTTTCATTCAATTTGAGCATTTTCATCTGAGCAAGTCTGGTGCCATTTTAAAATTCGTCAATACGAACTGTTCTGTTTTGACAGATTCTGCCTTTTATTTCGCATTGCCTCTTTCGCTATGTTGGATGAATTTCTTTGATCCACTAATGTCCAGTAGCATTATGCAATATCCAGAAGTGTTAAGAATGATTGTGTCACCTCTGAATATGTCAATTTATATTGTGCACTAACCCTCTAATGAGTTGTTTCGAGTTTGGTGTGGAGGAAGTTTTCAAGGATCAAGAGAGGAGTATGATGCAACATGATCAAGGAGAGTGAAAGCTCTAAGCTTGGGGATGCACCCGGTGGTTCACCCCTGCATATATCAAGAAGACTCAAGCGTCTAAGCTTGGGGATGCCCAAGGCATCCCCTTCTTCATCGACAACATTATCAGGTTCCTCCCCTGAAACTATATTTTTATTCCATCACATCTTATGTGCTTTTTCTTGGAGCGTCGGTTTGTTTTTGTTTTTTGTTTTGTTTGAATAAAATGGATCCTAGCATTCACTTTATGGGAGAGAGACACGCTCCGCTGTAGCATATGGACAAGTATGTCCTTGGTTTCTACTCATAGTATTCATGGCGAAGTTTCTCCTTCGTTAAATTGTTATATGGTTGGAATTGGAAAATGATACATGTAGTAATTGCTATAAATGTCTTGGGTAATGTGATACTTGGCAATTGTTGTGCTCATGTTTAAGCTCTTGCATCATATGCTTTGCACCCATTAATGAAGAAATACATAGAGCATGCTTAAATTTGGTTTGCATATTTGGTTTCTCTAAGGTCTAGATAATTTCTAGTATTGAGTTTGAACAACAAGGAAGATGGTGTAGAGTCTTATAATGTTTTCAATATGTCTTTTATGTGAGTTTTGCTGCACCGGTTCATCCTTGTGTTTGTTTCAAATAAGCCTTGCTAGCCTAAACATTGTATCGAGAGGGAATACTTCTCATGCATCCAAAATACTTGAGCCAACCACTATGCCATTTGTGTCCACCATACCTACCTATGCTACATGGTATTTTCCAGCCATTCCAAAGTAAATTGCTTGAGTGCTACATTTAAAACTCCATCATTCACCTATGCAATATATAGCTCATGGGACAAATAGCTTAAAAACTATTGTGGTATTGAATATGTAATTATGCACTTTATCTCTTATTAAGTTGCTTGTTGTGCGATAACCATGTTTACTGGGGACGCCATCAACTGTTCATTGTTGAATTTCATGTGAGTTGCTATGCATGTTCGTCTTGTCTGAAGTAAGGGCGATCTACACTGAGTTGAATGGTTTGAGCATGCATATTGTGAGAGAAGAACATCGGGCCGCTAACCGAAGCCATGTTCCATGGTGGAAGTTTCAGTTTTGGACAACAATCCTCAAATCTCTAATGAGAAAAGAATTAATTGTTGTTGAATGCTTAAAGCATTAAAAGAGGAGTCCATTATCTGTTGTCTATGTTGTCCCGGTATGGATGTCTAAGTTGAGAATAATCAATAGCGAGAAATCCAATGCGAGCTTTCTCCTTAGACCTTTGTACAAAGTGGCATAGAGGTACCCCTTTGTGATACTTGGTTAAAGCATATGTATTGCGGTGATAATCCAGGTAGTCCAAGCTAATTAGGACAAGGTGCGGGCACTATTAGTACACTATGCATGAGGCTTGCAACTTATAAGATATAATTTACATGATGCATATGCTTTATTACTACCGTTGACAAAATTGTTTCATGTTTTCAAAATCAAAGCTCTAGCACAAATATAGCAATCGATGCTTTTTCCTCAATGAGGACCATTCTTTTACTTTCAATGTTGAGTCAGTTCACCTATCTCTCTCCACCTCAAGAAGCAAACATTTGTGTGAACCGTGCATTGATTCCTACATACTTGCTTATTGCACTTATTATATTACTCTATGTTGACAATATCCATGGGATATACATGTTACAAGTTGAAAGCAACCGCTGAAACTTAATCTTCTTTTGAGTTGCTTCAATACCTTTACTTTGAATTATTGCTTTATGAGTTAACTCTTATGCAAGACTTATTGATGCTTGTCTTGAAGTGCTATTCATGAAAAGTCTTTGCTATATGATTCACTTGTTTACTCATGTCATATACATTGTTTTGATCGCTGCATTCACTACATATGCTTTACAAATAGTATGATCAAGATTATGATGGCATGTCACTCCAGAAATTATCTGTGTTATCGTTTTACCTGCTCGGGACGAGCAGAACTAAGCTTGGGGATGCTGATACGTCTCCGACGTATCGATAATTTCTTATGTTCCATGCCACATTATTGATGTTATCTACATGTTTTATGCACACTTTATGTCATATTCGTGCATTTTCTGGAACTAACCTATTAACAAGATGCCGAAGTGCCAGTTGCTGTTTTCTGCTGTTTTTGGTTTCAGAAATCCTAGTAAGGAAATATTCTCGGAATTGGACGAAATCAAAGCCCAGGGGCCTATTTTCTCACGAAGCTTCCAGAAGTCCGAAGGAGAGACGAAGAGGGGCCACGGAGGGGCCACACTATAGGGCGGCGCGGCCCCCCCCCTTGGCCGCGCGGCCCTGTGGTGTGGGGCCCCCGTGCCGCCTCTTGACCTGCCCTTCCGCCTACAAATAGCCTCCGTGACGAAACCCCCAGTACCGAGAACCACGATACGGAAAACCTTCCAGAGACGCCGCCGCCGCCGATCCCATCTCGGGGATCCAGAGATCGCCTCCGGCACCCTGCCGGAGAGGGGAATCATCTCCCGGAGGACTCTACGCCGCCATGGTCGCCTCCGGTGTGATGTGTGAGTAGTCTACCCCTGGACTATGGGTCCATAGCAGTAGCTAGATGGTTGTCTTCTCCCCATTGTGCTATCATTGTCGGATCTTGTGAGCTGCCTAACATGATCAAGATCATCTATCTGTAATTCTATATGTTGCGTTTGTTGGGATCCGATGAATAGAGAATACTTGTTATGTTGATTATCAAAGTTATGCTTATGTGTTGTTTATGATCTTGCATGCTTTCCGTTACTAGTAGATGCTCTGGCCAAGTAGATGCTTGTAACTCCAAGAGGGAGTACTTATGCTCGATAGTGGGTTCATGCCTGCATTAACACCGGGACGATGTGAGAAAGTTCTAAGGTTGTGTTGTGCTGTTGCCACTAGGGATAAAACATTGATGCTATGTCTAAGGATGTAGTTGTTGATTACATTACGCACCATACTTAATGCAATTGTCTGTTGCTTTGCAACTTAATACTGGAGGGGGTTCGGATGATAACCTGAAGGTGGACTTTTTAGGCATAGATGCAGTTGGATGGCGGTCTATGTACTTTGTCGTAATGCCCAATTAAATCTCACTATACTCATCATGATATGTATGTGCATTGTCATTCTCTCTTTATTTGTCAATTGCCCAACTGTAATTTGTTCACCCAACATGCTGTTCGTCTTATGGGAGAGACACCTCTAGTGAACTGTGGACCCCGGTCCAATTCTCTTTACTGAAATACAATCTACTGCAATACTTGTTCTACTGTTTTCTGCAAACAATCATCTTCCACACAATACGGTTAATCCTTTGTTACAGCAAGCCGGTGAGATTGACAACCTCACTGTTTCGTTGGGGCAAAGTACTTTGGTTGTGTTGTGCAGGTTCCACGTTGGCGCCGGAATCCCTGGTGTTGCGCCGCACTACATCCCGCCGCCATCAACCTTCAACGTGCTTCTTGGCTCCTCCTGGTTCGATAAACCTTGGTTTCTTTCTGAGGGAAAACTTGCTGCTGTGCGCATCATACCTTCCTCTTGGGGTTGCCCAACGAACGTGTGAAATACACGCCATCAGCGAGCGTTTCCGGCTAAAGGTTTTCCGGCTCGTGGAAGGTCAAGCGAGCAAGCCGGAAAATAACGAAGTCAGCACTTGCTTTCCGACATAAAACGAAACATGCACATAATATTTAACGGATAGCAGGATAATTGTTTCCGCCCCATGCATTATCGTTTCGTTCCTAGCTACTTAAGAATTTAGTCTTATTACAAACCCACTCCGGGGCCAAAATGATGCAACTTGTTTCAATGTTTCAAACAGGAACTCTACTCGGAGTCCTCCTCTTTAGATTGCTGGTAGCTGGAGCCGTCGTCGCTGCCACCAGATCCGGCTTCAGAGTCTTCTCCAGAGTTTTCTCCGGAGTGCTCGCTGCTGGATCCGGATCCTTCCCCATAAAATTCTGGCTCGCCTACTTCCTCCTCTGCATCGGAAAAACCTTCGGGCAGATTGTGCTTGTTGTACCAGAACGAGTGATCCACTCGCCTGACAAACAGCTCTTCATAGCCTTCAGTTTCCGCGAGGAGGGCGCTCATGTCGGAACTCTCGGGGGCTCCGCGTGCAACTTGCGCCAGGTTGAGTGAGGGGAAGAAAGCCTTGCAGGTGGCCAGGACTAAGGAGGCGGCTCCGCGCGCTGAAGACTTCTGCCAGTCCTTCATGAACTCCGGCACCTGTCGCATAAGTTTGGTCATCGTGTCGACGACTGTGGTTTTGGCCTTCTTTAGCCGCAGAGCCGTGGCAATCCCGCGACAAGCTCCAAACAGCGCATCAATTGAGATCCGCGCTTCATCGTATGTCGGGGGGAAGACCCCGGATAGGGCAATGGACGCGGAGCAGCCGGCTGGCCGCTGGCCGGCTTGCGGCAAGGCCGGCTGAGGAGCAGCCGGCTGGCGCCGTGGCCGGCTGGTCCGGAAGCCGGCTGGCTCTAGGTCCTAGTCGGCCTGGCTACGGCCACCAATGCTGTAGCTGGGCCGGCTTCTACAAGCCATATCCGACTGGGGTTTGTACCTCAGACCGACTCGAGGCTGGCGAGTCTTGCACTGGAAGGAACCGGGTTGGTGATCCGGGTTCCTAAAGTCCACGCTGACTCCATCTTCCGTAAAGCGCGGGGCACTGTGGAGCAATAGTGCCGCGCGATGGACAGGCCGTCAGGGCTTACGACGATCCGTACTGGCTACAGTGGCTGACGGCGACAGGGACACCTCCTCCATACCGCTGACCGTGGCAGCCGGATGGGACAGGCCACGATGCCTCAACCACTCCTGACGTCACCGCCTCGGGAAGGAGCGGAAGCCGAAGCCGGCCCAGCCGGCCGAGAACTATAGGGTCTTATATGTAAAGTGCCGGTGCCTATATAAGCCGCACTACCCCCTCTCGTGCAGGGGATCGATCATTTATTGCTTTCACCTACCTACAGAGCTGCCCTGTGAGAGAGACCATCGTCTTCCTTAGCCTCTCAGGGCCAGCCGGACACAGCTCTAGGAGCACCACTGTACTGTGTGATCATCATATACACTCATAGCAGGAGTAGAGGTTTTACCTCCACCGGAGGGCCTCGAACCTGGGTACGTCGCCGTGTCGCTCGTGCCCATACCCGCTTCCGGATACCGCCGTGAGATCCCTCAGGAACCACTTCGATTAGCCACCCTATGGCATATGCCGTGACGATACCACGACATTTGGCGCCCACCGTGGGGCCTTCAGCATCCTCGGCCGGTGTCTTCATCCGGACGGGCCTCACCATCACCACCGGCGAGCGAGTCGCTTCAGGCTTGATCTGGAGATTCGGCTCCCTCAACTGCGTCAGCGACAACGCTGGCTGCTTCGCTGACCGGCCCTTCCCAGCCGGCGGCAGCGTCATCTCCTTCGGCGGCTTCGACGTTTACGTCGCCACCGTCGCACCGCCGCGCTACCCGCGGCAGGTGCTGCGCTGCGCTAGCCCTCCTCCGCGAGCCGGCAGCAGCGCTCCCGCCAGCCCCGCCGTCGTGCAAGTCATGATGGCTGGCGAGGAGCTCCCCGAGAAGAACCCGCGCACCCGCGGCCCCGGCTTGGAGCGCAACATCGACCCCAACGCCTCCGGCTCGGGCCCGAAAGCGCCACCACCACCGTCCCGGCTGGATGCAGTCCGGGCAAAACTGAGCACCCCGCTCACGCCTGGCGGAGATCCCACCGCCATCGAGGCGGACTTGGAGGCGCACCGCCAGCTCCTCCTCAAGCAAACCGAAGAACTGGCTGCTGCTAAGCGCCAGATGGAGATCACCCAGCGCGAGTACAACCGCGCCCACGGCCTCACTCCAGGCGGCGACGAGCCAAGCCGAGCCGGCCATATCCGCCGCAGGGGCCGCGACCTTGGCGCTGAGATCGCCCGCGACGGCGCTCCTTCGCCGGCTCCGTCCATGGAGCTCCCCGTCTACAACACGCCCGACAAGAACATGCGCGCGGCAGAAGCCGCCGCGGAAGAGCTGAACCGCCTTGAAGGCGAAGAGTTACGCCGTCAGACCAGGCGGGTGACTGAGCTGCTTAACGCAGCCAACAGGCAGATCGCCGACCCCAGGTATGTCAATGCCCCCAGAGCTTCTCACGCTCGTGGAGCTGCAGGCAACGACAGGGAAGGCGCCAGGGACACGGCCGAGTCCGCCTCCCCAGGACCAAGCCGGCGCCATGACTCTCGGGCCACGCACAGCTCGGGCCGGCCAAGCCAGCAGCCGAGCGGCAGCAGCCGCAGCCGGCCCCCTCCAAGCCGGAACCAGGAGCAAGACTCCGAGCCCCGCCGTCATCACCGAGCGGCTCCAGAAGCAAGCGGCGCGCGCCAGCCGGCACACTCCCGGCTGGGCCCGCGCATCGAGCCCGCCGACGCCCGAGATCGCCTCGACCGGCTGGTCGAATCCCGCATTGCGGAAGAAGAAGCTCCAGCCGGCCCAAAGTGCTTCGGGCCCCGCATCGCCAACGAGCCCACACTCGAAGGCTTCACGCTCCCCCGTGACACCCCCAAGTACGACGGCACCGCCAAGCCGGAGGACTGGCTGCAGGACTACTCCACCGCAGTCGGCATCGCCAAAGGCAACAAGCGCTGGGCCGTGCGCTACTCCCCCCTGATGCTGGTCGGCTCCGCCCGCACATGGCTCAACAACCTGCCAGCCGGCAGCATAAACGGCTGGCTCGACTTGAGCGGCCTTCATCAGCAACTTCACCGGCACCTATCGCCGGCCGGGTCGCCCCCAGCAGCTCGAGATGTGCAAGCAGGGCCCCGACGAGACGGATCGCGCGTACCTGACGCGTTGGTGCGAGATGCGCAACTCCTGTGAGGGCGTGCACGAGATCCAGGCCATCGGCTTCTTCATGGGAGGCTGTCGGCCCAACACCATGCTGTGGCACAAGTTGCGCCACAGTGACCCCAAGTCGATGGTCGCCTTGATGGCCATCGCCGACAAAGTACGCGCTGGCAGAGGAAGCCGGCAAGGCGCCGGCTGATATTTCACCGGCTCCAGCAAGGCGGGACAACAACAGGCCGGCTGAGCACAAGCCGGCCGAGGGCGGTTCGCATGGCAGCCGGCGGGACAACTACCGCGGCAAGCGTCACAGCGACCAGCCGGACCGCCGGTACGGCTCCGCCCACGTAGCCGCCGTGGCGCACAACGCGGCAGCGGCAGCCGCCGCCGAAGCAAGACCGGCGGTGGAAGCCGAAGTACACCTTTGAGCAAATGCTCGACTCGCCGTGCAAGTACCACAGCGGCAAGAACCCCTCCAACCACACCACCCGCGACTGCCACTTCATGAAGCGGCTGACAAGCGGTGAACCTCTACCGCCTCCACCCCCGCCTCCACCAGCCGGCGGGTCGGGTGGCCCAGCCGGCGCAGAGAACGCCAACCTCGAGCACCACGAGGCTAACCAAGTGCACCATGGCGGCCGATATCTGGCCGAAGACGCCACCTACATCATCTTCACCTCCGAGCCCGAGGACAGGACGAGCCAAGAGCGCCGTTCCCTCGAGGTCAACGCGGTCATACCGCCGGTCCCCCAGTACCTAAACTGGTCAGAGCAGGCCATCACTTTCGATCGCCGTGACACACCGGCTGTCCTGCCGAAGCCGGGCAGCTACGCCATGGTCCTCGACCCCACCATCGGCACAACCCGGCGCAGCGTGCGTTTTTCGCGCGTCCTCATCGACGGCGGCAGCAGCATCAACATCCTCTACCGCGACACCGCCCGCAAGCTGGGCATCCAGGAGGCCGAGTTGCGCCCCACCCCCACCGTCTTCCACGGCATCGTGCCAGGCCATTGCTGCCAGCCGATCGGCCGGATCACGCTGGAGGTGATGTTCGGGCAGCCGGATCACTTCCGCACCGAAAGAATCGAGTTCGAGGTGGTGGACCTCGTGAGTCCCTACCACGCGCTCCTGGGCAGGCCGGCCCTGACCAAGTTCATGGCGGTGCCCCACTATGGGTACCTGAAGATGAAGCTGCCTGGCCCCAAGGGGGTCATCACCGTAGCCGGCGACTATCGCCGCTCCATGGATTGCGCCACGCAGAGCTCCAAGATGGCCCCCACGCTGGTCATCGCCACCGAGAAGCAGCTCATCCACGACGCCGTTGCCCTCGCCAAAGCCGCGCAGACGGACATGCCGGCTGCAGTGCAACCCGGCTGGGACGACTCACTTCCAGCCGGCCGACCACACCAAGAAGATCCTCCTGGACCCGGCGCAGCCGGACAAGTTCGTCACCATCGGTGCCGGCTTGAACAAGAAATAGGAAAGCGAGCTCACCAGCTTCCTCCGTGAGAATCGGGACATCTTCGCATGGACTCCAAGAGACATGCCGGGTGTGCCGAGGAGTTGGCTGAGCACCACCTCCACGTCCGGCCTGAAGCCAAGCCGGTGAAGCAGCCTCTCAGGCGCTTCGCCGAAGAACGAAGGAAGGCCATCGGTGAAGAAATCGCCCGGCTCCTAGCTGCCGGCTTCATCATGGAAGTGCTGCACCCGGACTGGTTGGCGAACCCGGTCCTGGTTTTGAAGAAGAACGGCTCCTGGCGCATGTGTATCGACTACACCAGCCTGAACAAGGCGTGCCCGAAGGACCCCTTCCCCCTGCCGCGCATAGATCAAGTCATAGACTCGACTGCCGGCTGTGAACTGTTGTCTTTCTTAGACGCCTATTCAGGCTACCACCAGATTCCTTTGAATCCGGCTGATCAAATAAAGACTTCGTTCATTACCCCGTACGGGGCTTACTGCTACACGACTATGCCATTCGGCTTGAAAAATGCAGGCGCCACCTACCAAAGGTGCATGCAAAAGTGTTTGCAGGATCAAATCGGCAGAAATGTTCACGCATATGTGGATGATGTCGTTGTAAAAACCAAGGAGATGCCTACCCTCCTTGACGACCGAGAGAAACCTTCACCAATCTGAGAAGATTCCGGATGAAGCTCAACCCGGCCAAGTGCACATTCGGCGTACCGTCTGGCCAGCTCCTCGGCTACCTCGTCTCTCAGCGAGGGATTGAAGCCAACCCGGACAAGATCAGCGCCCTGGAGAAGATGGAACTGCCGCAGTGCCTCAAGGACGTCCAGAAGTTTGCTGGCTGCCTGGCCTCCTTGAGTCGCTTCGTCAGCCGGCTGGGAGAGAAGGCACTGCCCCTGTATCAACTAATGAAGAAGGCGGACAAGTTCATCTGGTCACCGCAGGCGGATGAAGCCTTCCGTGACTTAAAGCGCGTGCTCTCAACCGCGCCAATCCTTGCAACGCCGGCTTCAATGGAGCCGATGCTGTTGTACATCGCAGCCACCAACCGAGTGGTTAGCGTTGTCCTGGTGGTGGAGCGCAAAGAAGCCGAAACAGAGAGAAGCTGGTCCGGCGCCCGAGTCTATTACCTCAGCGAAGTGCTCTCCCGATCGAAGCAAAACTACCCCCACTACCAGAAGGTCACCTACGGGCGTCTACATGGCGGCCAAGAAGCTCAAGCATTACTTTCAAGAACATCCCATCAGGGTGGTTGCGACAGCGCCTTTGGCGGAAATCATCGGCAGCACGGATGCCAACGGCCGGGTTGCCAAGTGGGCCCTGGAGCTAGCCGCCCACACTATCCTCTACGAGCCACGCACAGCCATCAAGTCGCAGATCCTCGCGGACTTCTTCGTCGACTGGGCTGAGATGCAGTACCTGCCGCCTGTGCCGGATTCCACACATTGGAAGATGCACTTCGACGGCTCGAAGATGCGCAACGGCTTGGGAGCCGGCATCGTCATCACCTCTCCCAAGGGAGACCGGCTGGACTACGTCCTGCAGATCCACTTCGCCGCATCCAACAATGTGGCGGAATATGAAGCGCTCATTCATGGGCTGAAGCTGGCCAAGGAGATTGGCGTGCGTCGCATACTTTGCTTCGGCGACTCCGACTTGGTCATACAGCAAGCATCTGGCGACTGGGACGCGAAGGACGCCAATATGGCCTCGTACCGCTTCCATGTCCAGCAGCTATCCGGCTTCTTCGACGGCTGCGAATTCCACCACGTGCCACGAGCAAACAACGAGGCGGCTGATGCCTTATCCAAGATTGGCTCAACCCGGCAAGCCATCCCGCCGGGTGTCGCCTTGGCGGTTCTCAAGAAGCCGTCCATCATACCGTCACCGGACTCGGATTCAATATTCGTGCCGGCTGACCCGGGGGCTGCTCAGTCCAACCCGGGGGCTTCATCGCCCAAGTCGGGGGCTAACAAGCCAAACCCGCCGGCTAGCATGCCGAACCCGGGGACTTCTCAGTCCAACCCGGGGGCTTCATCGCCAAACTCGGGGGCTAGCAAGCCGAACCCGCCGGCTAGCAAGCCGGACCCGGCGACCATGCAGTCGAATCCGGAAGCTCCCACGCAGGAGGCCCTGTTGGTCAGCGTATTCGAGATAAGATGCGTACCTTCATGGGCACAAGAATTCCTCTCCTACCTCACCGACGGTGTCTTTGCTGATGATAGAGTCCGGGCCAGGCAGATTGAGAGAAGGGCCAAGGCCTACACCATCATCAACCACCAGCTGTACAAACGCAGCGTAAGTGGGGTGTTCCAGCGGTGCGTCGAGCCGGCTGAAGGGATTGAACTCCTACGGGAAATCCATCAAGGAGAGTGCGGACATCACGCCTCATCCAGAGCCATAGTGGCCAAAGCCTTCCGGCACGGCTTTTACTGGCCGACTGCGCTCAGAGACGCAGAAGATTTGGTGAAGAAGTGCAACGGCTGTCAGCGCTTCGCAAAGCAAAGACACCAGCCGGCTTCCGCCTTGAAAACCATCCCCATCACATGGCCATTTGCCGTATGGGGCTTGGATATGGTGGGCCCATTCAGAACAGCGCGAGGCGGCATGACACATCTCTTGGTGATGATTGATAAATTCACCAAGTGGATCGAAGCCAAGCCAATCAAGAAACTGGACGGGTCCACAGCCGTCACATTCCTCAAGGAAATCATTGTGAGATTCGGCTACCCCCACACCATCATCACCGACAACGGCACCAACTTCTCCCAAGGCATCTTCTCTCGCTATTGCGGGGAAATGGGAATCCGGATGGCCCTATCTTCTGTGGCACACCCAGAGTCCAACGGACAAGTGGAAAAGGCTAACGGCTTAGTCCTAGCCGGCATCCGGCCCCGGCTGGTGGAGCCGCTCGAGCGAGCAGCCGGCTGCTGGATTGAAGAATTGCCCAGTGTGCTGTGGAGCCTACGCACAACGACAAATCGCTCAGTCGGCTTCACACCATTTTTCCTCGTATACGGGGCCGAAGCCGTCCTGCCGACTGATATCGAGCACGACGCGCCAAGGATCAAGCTCTACACAGAAGCCGAAGCCAAAGAAGCTCGCGAAGATGGAGTCGACCTGGTCGAAGAGGCCCGGCTGCTGGCTGAGTCTAGATCTACCATCTACCAGCAAAGCCTCCGACGCTATCACAGCCGGAAGGTCCAGCCCTTAGCATTCCGAGAAGGAGACCTAGTGCTCCGGCTGATCCAGCGGACAGCCGGACGGCATAAACTGTCATCCCCATGGGAGGGTCCCTTCATCGTGAGCAAGGCAGTAGGCAATGATTCCTACTATCTCATAGATGCCCAAGAGGCTAAGAAAAACAAGCCGGACAAGGCTGACGAGGAGACTAAACGTCCCTGGAATGTCAGGTTACTCCGCCCATTTTACGCATGAGAGCAGGAATGTATGTATCCCTTGTATCCCCTTTGTGAGTTATGAAAAAGCTTGCGCCAAGAGCGCCGTTTCCGACAAGTTTTTCGCATACTTTACCTTGTTTCGCCAATTGGCTTGAACCCTCTCACGCGGTCGGCTCAGTAACGTGATCCGGTTTCCGACAGCCGGCTTCCGACCAGCTACAGACCGCAACCCGGCTGTCCGGCTGGCGGGAGTAAGGCCTAGGGAGCCGGCACGCGAAAAACGACTAAGGGAAAGAGTAAAAGCGAGTTGACTTGCAACTTTTCCTATAAGTGCCGGATTGCCAAATTCAGCTCGTTCGACTGAAATACTATCGGCCTCACCCAGCGGCCCGCTCTTGATCCGGCGACGGACCGCAAGTCGGACGTACGACCGGCAAGGGCACAGCCAAAGAGTGGGGCGGATGGGAAAAAGCGAACGAGTCGAAAGAAAGCAACTCAGCACATAATTGGTTAACAAACACATTAAAGTGTGGCATAATTAAAAGGCGATAATATTGTCTTACATCTGCACCCGGCATCCCGGGGATTTAATAAATTGTCTTGCAAAAGAACAACTGAAAAGCAGGAAATCTAAGCCGGAGGGGCATCAGTGGAGCCGGCGGCCGGGTCGTCCTCAGGCACACCTTCCGCCTCCTCATCATCCAGGTATTCTCCATCGGATGGAGGAGGGTTCGGGTCCGCGACGAAGAGCGTCTTGTCGACGAAGTCGGCGATGGTGCTGGCTCGAGCAAGGCGGGCGGCCTTGAAGTCGGCTGGGAGCTTGTCCTCCACGCCGGCTCGCCGGAACTCAAGCTGCCCCAGGTCCACCTCGTTGTACCAGGAGAGGACGAAGGACAGTGCCATATCGGCACCGGCGCGCGTGGCCGACTCTTTCCAGTCAAGGAAGCGGTCCGGCGCCTGCTCCATCGAGGAGATGAGGCCGGAGATGTCTTGCAGCGCCGCCTCCCCAGGCCACAGCATGGGCACCAGCTCTTCGGCCGCCTTCCGCAGCTCCCAGCCGAGCTTGGTGACGGGCTCGATGCGGGCAGCCATGGACGCCAGATGGTCCTCCATGGAGAAGTACTCCGAGCTGCCCTCGCCGGTTTCCCGCCTCCTGGAATCGCGCGCGACGCCAACGGCTGCCAAAGCCGCCTCCTGCGTCTCCGGGAAGGCCGCTGCAAGAAGAAGAAGCAAGTCAGAAACCATCAAAGCCGAAATAAGCTGAAAAATGCAAATTTTCGAAGTCCTAAACCAAAAGGAAAAGCCTGGCGGCAGCCGGCAAGAACCGACTGCCGCCAGCCCGAAGATGAGGGTAGCGAAGAAATAAGAAGTTTCTGCTGCCGGCTACCAACGAAAGTCGGCAGTCGACAGCTGAAAGCCGGCAAAGGGAAGGAACATAAAGATGCACTCACCCGCCAAGCCGCGATCAAGCGCGCTGAAATCGTCGGTCCAACGCTTGGCGGTAGCCGTCAGCTCCGTGGACTTGGCAGTGACCTCCTCCTGCAGCGCAAGCCGCTGCTTCTCCACCTCCGACAGCCGCCGGCTCAGATCATCCACCTTCTCCTTCTCCGCCGTCCTGAGGGAGTTGAGCTCGGTGATGTGGTTCTTCTCCAGCAGGCGCAGCCGTGTCAGCTCCTGCTCAGCCAGCTTGAGCTTGCCGGCGGCGGACCGGCCCGTCTCCTCGCTCTCGGCGCACTGCGCGCGAGCGGCTCGGAGATCCGACTCCAGCTGCGGGACTTTGGCGGCTTCAGCTGCGGGGCGGCCGGAAAGAAATGTCAGCCAACCAAGATTAAAAAAGAAACAAGACATCAAGTTGAAAGAAACATAGAGCTTACCCTTGACAGCCTCCAGCTCGCGAGCCAAGCCGGCTCGCTCGATCTTAGCCTTGTGGTAGCTGGTCACCACCTGGTTGTACAAGAAGGTGCGCCGCTCCTCAACCGTCTGAAAGAATCAGTTGCTTAGACGAAACCTGGACTGGCTTCAGGCAGCCGGCCCACGTCTCGGAGGGCTACCAGGACAAGAAAATTGCAAAAGAAAAGAAAACACACCTTCTCGGCATCCTCCAGCGTCGCCAGCTGGGCAAGGGTCTCGGCGGCCTTGGTCTTGAGGCTGGCGCGATAGCCGGAGAAAAGCATCTTCATGGGCGCCGTGCCAGGCTGCCCCTCCCGGCTGAGTACCTCGCAGGAGTTCGCCTGATGCCATGCCCTCTCCATGGTTCCTGCCGAGCCGAAGCTGGAGTCGGAGGCGGACGGCACAGCCACCAGCCGGGCACCCTTGGCCACATGAAGGCCCTCAGACGGGCCCGCTCCGCCCTCCGTCCTCACCAGCGCGCGCGAGTCGGCGCCCTCCGTGCGCGCCGGCTCGTCCCTCGCCGGCTCCTGCCTGGTCGGCTCGTCCCTCGTCGGCCGCGGCGGCGGCGTCGCTCCGGGCGCAGCGGATGGCCCAGCCGGCCCGATTGTCTCCGGCGCACAGGGCGCCCTCCGGACTCTCGTCCAACTCCACCATGGTGGGCCTGCTGCCGGCTCCGGCCGCAGGCGGCGCGGCCCTGCCGGCGCCAGTCCTAGGGAGCAGCCCCGCCGGCTCCGGCCCGCTGAAGGCGGCATGCCCCGCCCGGCCCCAGCGGGCCGGGTCCGGAAGAGGCGTCCGGCGCGGGAACATGTCGTCCAGCGTCGGCTGCCGCGTTGGTTCGACCCGCATGCCGCGATCGGGCGCGGAGGCCAGCGGCACGGCAAAGGAAGACGCCCACTGTCGCAGCGGCGGCGGCGGCGTAGGTGCGCGCGAGGAAGGCTGTGGCGTCTGCTCCCTCCTCTGGCGCGGAAGCGGCGACACCACGCGTGGAGCTTGCCGGGAGCCGCCGCCCTGGGCAAACTTGATAGGGGCCCTAGCCGGATAAACAGAAAGATAATAAGCACAAAAGTAAGGAAAGAAAAGGAATCAAACAAGAAAAAGAGAGAGAGAGCTCACCCGGCTTGCTCCGGGACCTTCTTCGGCTGATGCCGGCGCTGTTTCTTCGCCCTCGACTCCGCGGCGGCGGTGGAGCCGGCTCTCTTCGTGCCCTTGGGCGCCGAAGTCGCCGTGGCGCTTGGCGGCCTCGTGCGCGAGGCACGGCGGGGATTGGCCCCGTGCCGGACGTCGCCGGCTCCTCCTCCTCCTGGTGCTCTGGTGAAGGGGGCGGATTGTGCTCCCCCTGGCCGCCTAGATCAGGCGCCTGCGGCAGGTCGTCGTCGCCGGCATGGTCGCCGGCTTGGTCAGCCGGATCGACGAGATCCGGCGTCCACCTCTTCGTCGCCAGGTCGCCGTCCTCGGCGTTCTGGCGCTCAAAAACCTAGAAAGACAGAAAAACATGAGCATAGCCGGACGTCGGCAGAAGAAAAAGGAAGTCGGCCTCGCAGCCGCAAGCCGGAAAATGGCAAAGACACGAAGCTTACCCGCGCCGGTGGATGGTTCCTGTCGCAGGGCACCAGCCCGTAGCTCCAGTCCTCCGCCAGGTTCGCCTTGGTGATGTGGTTCACCCGGCTGGCCACCTGGGCCTTGGTGAGCGGCACCTTGGACGTCCGGTTCGGATCGAACCGGCCGGACATGTGCCCGATCTTGTGGGTGCGCATCTGGAGCGGCAGCACCCGGCGCTCGGCGATGGTGCAGAGAAGATCTTCGGCAGTCAGCCCGCCAGCGGTGGCTGTCGCCAGGAGATCCCGAGCAGGTTCACCTCGGCGTTACGGTCCGTCGAGCGGGCGTTGTGGCTCCAGTTGATCCGGCCGATCGGAGGAGCCGGATTGAACTCCGGCAGGTTGATCCGGTCGACGAGCTCCCTCGTTGCGCACGTAGAAGAATGACATTTGCCAGTTCTTCACCGAGTCGACGGTGGGGATCTTGGGGAAAGGCGTACCAGGCCGGGTGTAGATCGAGGCGGCGCCGCAGGCTCGCAGGCGGCCGTCGTTGGTCTGCGCCTTCAAGAAGAAGAGCCGGCTCCTGTCGTCGAGGTCGGGCCACACGCCGGCGTAAGCCTCCATGAACGCCACGAAGCAGCTCAGGAGGACGCACGCGTTGGCCGGCAGGTGGTGCGGCTGAAGGCCGAAGTGGTCGAGGAATTGCCGGAAGAACGGCGAAGCCGGCAGACCCAGCCCGCGGTCGAGGTGCGCGCCGAAGACGACGCGCTCGCCGTTCCTCGGCTCGGGCTCCGTCTCCTCGCCGGGCACCCGCGTGATGACCGACCGCGGAACTCGCCGGAGGCGTACGAGCGCTCGATGTCGTCCTCCCGCATGTAGGAGCCCTCCACGATCCACTGGGGACGCCATTGACGAGGTCGAGGAAGAAGATGACCAGGAGAGGCTGAACGGCGAGGAAGAACCTTGCGATCGCGGCGGCGACAGCGGCGGCTGAGGACGCTCCGTCGAGACGCGCGCCCCGTGGCGCCGGATTGGCGGGGTGGCGGCGGCGGATCGGTGGAGATTCGCCCGCCGGAGTTCGCCAGCGGAAGATGTTCGCCGGAGCAGCAGTGAGCTCGAGCGCGCAGAGGATAGCGATGGGAGCAAGAGTGCGAGGAAGAAGAAGTGGCAAGTGGCCGCCTCGAGGCGCCCCCGCGGCATTTATAGCCACCCGACGCGGGCGGTTGGCCTCCAAGTGGCGGTCGTGGGCCGTAACTCCTCCCACGTCGCCGGATTTACTGCGCCGTAACTGCGCCGTAACTCCTCCCACGTCCACGACGGTTACCGAAAACGGCCACACCACGCCGCCCACTACCGCACCGGATCCGGGGAACATTGATGTGACCAGACGAACCGACCACCGGGCCGGGCGTCGACCCGTCAAGTCGGGCGCAGACCCGAGGCGGCGGAGACTCCGGCGCGCCGCAAGCCGGAGCCGGACCAAAAGTTCCACTCAAGCCAAAATTCATCAGCAAGGCGGAGGCGCCGTCAGATCTTGCAAGAAAGCAAAAACTGTACAAGTGTAAGCGGCCGGCGGGGAACCCGCCCGCAGGAACGAGCCGGATGAGGGCGCAGCCGGCTGAATGGAAATTCTCGGTCGGCCCCTCCAAGTGCCGTCTAATATATTCAAGAAGCCAGGAAAACCTGCCTAGGTCCTTCGGGCGCGAGGACCTTGCCAGCTTCGGGGCTAATGTCGGGGAAGACCCGGATAGGGCAATGGACGCGGAGCAGCCGGCTGGCCGCCGGCCGGCTCGCGGCAAGGCCGGGCCGAGGAGCAGCCGGCCGGCGCCGTGGCCGGCTGGTCCGGAAGCCGGCTGGCTCTAGGTCCTAGTCGGCCTGGCTACGGCCACCAATGCCGTAGCTGGGCCGGCTTCTACAAGCCATATCCGATCGGGGTTTGTACCTCGGACCGACTCGAGGCTGGCGAGTCTTGCACTTTGGAAGGAACCGGGTTGGTGATCCGGGTTCCTAAAGTCCACGCTGACTCCATCTTCCGTAGCGCGGGGCACCTTTGTGGAGCAATAGTGCCGCGCGATGGACAGGCCGTCGTGGCTTACGACGATCCGTATCGCTACGGTGGCTGACGGCGACAGGACACCTCCTCCATACCGCTGACCGTGGCAGCCGGATGGGACAGGCCACGATGCCTCAACCACTCCCGACGTCACCGCCTCGGGAAGGAGCGGAAGCCGAAGCCGGCCCAGCCGGCCAAGAACTATAGGGTCTTATATGTAAAGTGCCGGTGCCTATATAAGCCGCACTACCCCCTCTCGTGCAGGGGATCGATCATTTATTGCTTTCACCTACCTACAGAGCTGCCCTGTGAGAGAGACCATCGTCTTCCTTAGCCTCTCAGGGCCAGCCGGACACAGCTCTAGGAGCACCACTGTACTGTGTGATCATCATATACACTCATAGCAGGAGTAGAGGTTTTACCTCCACCGGAGGGCCTCGAACCTGGGTACGTCGCCGTGTCGCTCGTGCCCATACCCGCTTCCGGATACCGCCGTGAGATCCCTCAGGAACCACTTCGATTAGCCACCCTATGGCATATGCCGTGACGATACCACGACATCGTACGCCTCCGTCCTCGTCAGGTTTGAGTCCTTTGTCCACTCAAAGCCAAGGCTTGCTGTGAAAGAAAGAGGTTCAGTTCCGTCAGAGAAAACATGCAAGGTGGTCGGAGCAACGACGCGGAAAAATGCTTACGGAAGATAAGCTTGTCAATGGTTTCCGCCTCCGCTTCCAGGGCTTTGTTCTTGGCAATCAGGGAGAGCGCGCGGCCTTGGCTTTTCTCCAGCTTGTCGATCAGTTCCGCCTTCTCACGGGCATGCTTCTCGGAGAGCTCCTTCCTCGCCTCAGTCTCTTTGCTTGAAGATTCTTTCATGAAGTTTTGGAGGGACTCGTTCTCCGCCTCAAGCACCTTGACCTTGGCGGATAGTTCATCAAGCGAGGAATGCTTGGCAGTTTCTTCTGAAAGCAGAATTGAACATGTTATGCACCCTGAACTGTCAGCGCAAAACAAAAAGTGAAGATCCGGATCTCGTACCTTGAAGTCGGGTCTCAAGCAGCTGGATAGCCTTTCGACTATTTTCCGCGTGTTCGCGCAGTCCCTCGATCTCCTTGATTTGCTCCAGCACGTGAATGCGCAAATCTTCGTGCAGTTTCCACGTGGACTGAGAAGCAGCAGAGAGAGTCGGATATTAAAATCTGGGGGGCTGGCAAAGATTTCGAAGACTTGGCGAAGATTTCAAATTTCCGCCTAACAGTACATTTTGAGAAAGCATCGGCTAATACATGTTACACGGAACTATATCACCCAATGCTTGGGGGCTAGTATTACCTGCCGCACTTCCTTGTGCTTGGCGAAAAATTCCTTCAGGCTGTCCTCCAGTTCCGCGAGATAACCCACCTCTTCCTCCGGCTTCCCCCATACCTTGTTCAGCATGGCGGAAACTTCCGCGTGACGCTCTGCGAGGGTAAGTTTTTGGAGGGATGGAGTTGGCTCGAGGCTGACGCGGGTCGCATTGGTAACTTGGAGGAGCTTGGCCTTTTGCTCTTGCTCCTCATCAGTAGGTCCCGCGAAAGCGGAACTTGGTTGATCTGGTGGAGGCATGGGTGAGGAGGTCCCCTGGGTGGAGTCGCCATGGTGGGCAGGGTCTTCCGGAAGGTCATCAAGGTCAATGATGTCCTTCGGATTTGGCTTGCTGGCAGATGAAGCCTTAGGCGGAACTTCCACCTCAGGAGTGATAGGGAAGGAAGCCGGAGATGGTTTGACTTTCTTCTTGATGACCCTTGGGGCCTTGGGAGGTTGGCTTCCGGAACTTCAGGAAAAGTATACAAATATAAGCAAGTGTTAAACCAGAACTTGGGTCTCGGAAGAAGACGCTTACCCGGAAGGCTTGAAAAAGTGCTGGATGGCAGGCTGCCCTTTGTTGCTGGTATTAATCAGCGCGAGGCGCTTCTTTTCCGCCTCAGCTTTCCGGGTAGCCGCGATGCTGAGCGTTTCGCGGGGGCGTTTCGCGTAAGGGCTGGAAGGGGCTGGTTTCTTCCTCTTCGCGGGACGTGGAGCTTCAGGAGCTTCCGCCTCTGACGTGGCCTCCGGATCCGCGTGGCCGGTGGATGGGACTCGGAGGAGAGTTCCGAGCTCATTTTCCTCAAGCGCCTCGAGCTAGTTCAAAGTTACACTTAGCAAAAGTTTGAAGAAAAACGATAAACCAAAGTCAAGACGACGTACCGCAGTTCCGGTTCCCTCCGTGTGGATGTCTTTGTTGCATACGTGAACGTGGAGTTCACGTGGGATTTTGATGAGGACCCGGATCCTCTTGTCGATGGCGTCGGCGGAGAGATTATCCTTGGTGGCGCGCATCGGATCGTCGCGCCCTGTGTATTCAAACATCAGGCGGTCCCTGTGCTGCAGCGGCTGGATCCGCTTCGTGAACCAGGAAAGGGTTAAATCCTTCCCTGTAAGCCCCTCCTCCGTGAGCTTGCAGATCCGCCGATGGGGCCGCGGGTCAGCTGTGGCGAGTCGGAGAAGTGGGGGCAGTGCGTCCAAGACGGAAGCTCGGTGGCGGGGCAGTTCTTGAAAGGTGGTAGCTTCTTGTCGCTCGCGGGGTCGGAGACGTCCTTTAGATAGAAGAAACCCCCAGACCAGTATCTCGCGGATTCATGGCGGTCGGTGGGGGGATAGACGCGACCCGGGCGGATGATGAAGGTGACAGATCCGCAAGTGGCCAACTCGGAAGTTTGGCGGATCTTCTCCTTTTTGACAGAGAAATAGTACTGGAAGAGGGGAAGCTCTGGAGTTACCCGGAGGTGGCCTTCGCAGAGAGCGATGTGGTTGCTGATGGCGAGCACGCTATTCGGAGATATGTTATGGGGTTGGAGCCCATACGTCTTCAGAATCTCCCGGAAGAAATCCGAAGGCGGAAATGAAAATCCGCGCTCCACCAGTGCCTTCGTCAGCACCATTTCGTCGTCCCTTGGAGCCGGAGCTGGTTCATCCGGAACTGACCTCCAGCTTCCGGGTTGCAGGAAGCCCTCCGACTCGAGATTCTTCAGCTCCATCTCAGTGGTGGTGCAAGGCCACCACTTCCCCTTAGCTTCGGAATCGCGCTTCCGAGCTTTTGACTTCTTGGCAGCTTCTTCTATTTGCTGCTCCGACTGGCCCGCCCCAGAGGTTTTCTCCGGGTGCGCGGAGGTCCCCTCAGTCTCCTTGCCGGAATCCTTTGAAGGGTCCAGCCTGATGGGGACAAAGGGAGGAGGGGCGGAGGAAATTGGCGTCACCATGATCGGTTCCGAGCTCGGAGGCGGAGTCGTTGAAGACATCTGAAGAAAAAGGTTGGCGGAAACTTTCCTTAGTCGGATCTCACTTCGTCTTCCCCAAGTCCATCCCTACCAACTACGGCGCGAAGTTTGAGCTCGAGGTTTTACCGTAATGGCGCGTGCGGTGGTCGGAGTTGCCGGCGGCGAGTTTTTCCGCGCGGTGGTTCGCCGGAGTTAAGAACACGAAGAACACTACGGCGGAGGGCTCGCTCCGGCGATGCTCCGGCGACTTTCTGGTGGTTTCCGGCGCGGCGGAGGAATGGCTCTCGGGCGGCGCTCGGAAGAGAGGTAAGAAGGGGGTGAATGAGGTGAGAAGGGGTCGACGGCTGATATTTATAGGCTGAGGGGATAAGATTCGTGTTCCGCATCCTGTGGTCGGAACGCAAGCGTCGTGCCGTTGGATGCGTGACGCGTGTCCCAAACCCTAGCGGTAAGAATGGCTAGAGATAAGTTACCGCGCAAATCGCGCGAAAATGGCGCCAGAATTGGCGGAACCGTTTGAGTCTTTTAAGATTCCGGGTAATTGCGTGAAGATAAGTTGGCTCTCGTTCGTGAGCAGGGAGTAACCCGGAAATGTTCTTTGGAACGTCGATGGATGAAGTCCCGCAGGATGAGAGCATTTTCCGGCTATAAGTTGGAAAAGGAAGAAAATGCAGTTTGAGCTCTTCAAGTTTCTCCGCGTTGCCGATGATGCCGGAAATCTAAGGAACAAGCATGGCGGAAACTGCAGGCGAAACTCGGAGAACTCTGGGGGCTACTGTTGTGGGTATACTTCATGGGTGTACCATCGACAGTGCCTAGATCCGGCAAGCCCGGGTGGCCCACAGACGGTGATGAGGCATGTGGCCCATCGGGCGGCCCAGTTGCTGTTGATCATGCAGGAAGAAGTCCAGCCAGGATCAGCAGGCCGGATCCGTACCGACCTAGGAGTGACCCGGATCCAGGGAGGCCCATGAGGAACCCGGATCCAGTACGACGTGTATGGAAGGCGGATCCGTGACGTGCACGGCAAGATATTGTACCGTAGCTAGGCTATCTGAAATCCGGCTAGGACTCTCCATGTAAACCCTAGATCCGTGCGCCTTTATAAGCCGGATCCCGGGAGCCCTAGAGGCACAACCACAACTCATTGTAACAACGCGAAAGCGCCCAGATAATTCCAGACAAGCAGCAGTAGGCTCTGTCATCGTGCAGGTGTTCCGAAGCTGGGTAACTCGCGTACCACCGTCCCATGTGCACTCCGCCCTATGGCCCCTACTTCTTCTCCCCCTCGCGAGGATCCCTCCTCCGAGGTACCGTCGATTAGGCAACGACAAGCAGTGTAAAAGGTTATTTGAATAATAGTTTTTCAATGAAAGACCTTGGTGAAGCATCGTATATATTAGGCATCAAGATTTATAGAGATAGATCAAGACGCCTAATAGGGCTATCACAGAGTACATATCTGGACAAGATTCTAAAGAAGTTTAGAATGGACGAAAGTAAGAAAGGGTTCTTACCTATGTTACCAGGCAAGGTCTTGAGTAAGACTCAAGGACCGGCTACGGCAGAAGAAAGAGAAAGGATGAGTAATATCCCCTATGCCTCGGCAGTAGGATCTATCATGTATGCCATGCTATGTACTAGACCGGATATAGCACATGCTGTTAGTTTGACTAGCAGATATCAAAGTGATCCAGGAATGGAACACTGGACAGCGGTCAAGAATATCCTGAAGTACTTGAAAAGAACTAAGGATATGTTTCTTTGTTATGGAGGTGACCAAGAGCTCGTTGTAAACGGTTACACCGATGCAAGTTGGAACACTGATCCTGATGACTCTAAGTCACGGTGCAGGTACGTGTTTATATTGAATGGTGCTGCAGTAAGCTGGGCAAGCTCGAAGCAGTGCACGGTGGTGAAGTCTTCAACAGAATCAGAGTACATAGCGGCTTCAGAGGCTTCATCAGAAGCGGTATGGATGAAGAGGTTCATTGTAGAGCTCGGTGTGGTTCCTAGTGCATTGGACCCATTAATCATATACTGTGATAACATGGGTGCCATCGCCAATGCACAAGAGCCAAGGTCACACAAGAGACTGAAGCATATCAAGCTGCGTTACCACTCGATTCGCGAGTACATCGAAGATGGAGAAGTAAAGATTTGCAAAGTACACACTGATCTGAATGTAGCAGATCCGTTGACTAAAGCTCTCCCTAGGGCAAAACATGATCAACACCAGAATGCCATGGGTGTTAGGTATATTACAATGTAATCTAGATTATTGACTCTAGTGCAAGTGGGAGACTGAAGGAGATATGCCCTAGAGGCAATAATAAAGTGGTTATTATTTATATCTTTATGTTTATGATAAATGTTTATATATCATGCTATAATTGTATTAACCGAAACATTAGTACATGTGTGATATGTAGACAACAAAGAAGTCCCTAGTATGCCTCTTAACTAGCTTGTTGATTAATGGATGATTAGTTTCATAATCATGAACATTGGATGTTATTAATAACAAGGTTATATCATTGTATAAATGATGTAATGGACACACCCAATTAAGCGTAGCATAAGATCTCACCATTAAGTTATTTGCTATAAGCTTTCGATACATAGTTACCTAGTCCTTATGACCATGAGATCATGTAAATTACTTATACCGGAAAGGTACTTTGATTACACCAAACGCCACTGCGTAAATGGGTGGTTATAAAGGTGGGATTAAGTATCCGGAAAGTATGAGTTGAGGCATATGGATCAATAGTGGGATTTGTCCATCCCGATGACGGATAGATATACTCTGGGCCCTCTCGGTGGAATGTCGTCTAATGTCTTGCAAACATATGAATGAGTTCATAAGAGACCACATACCACGGTACGAGTAAAGAGTACTTGTCAGGAGACGAGGTTGAACAAGGTATAGAGTGATATCGAAGATCAAACCTCGGACAAGTAAAATATCGCGTGACAAAGGGAATTGGTATTGTATGTGAATGGTTCATTCGATCACTAAAGTCATCGTTGAATATGTGGGAGCCATTATGGATCTCCAGATCCCGCTATTTGTTATTGGTCGGAGTGAGTACTCAACCATGTCCGCATAGTTCACGAACCGTAGGGTGACACACTTAAAGTTGGATGTTGAAATGGTAGAACTTGAATATGGAATGGAGTTCGAATATTTGTTCGGAGTCCCGGATGAGATCCCGGACATCACGAGGAGTTCCGGAATGGTCCAGAGGATAAGATTCATATATAGGATGTCATTTTATGTGAATTAAAATGATGCGGAAGGTTCTATGGAAGGTTCTAGAAGGTTCTAGAAAAGTCCGGAAGAAACCACCAAGGAAGGTGGAGTCCCGGTGGGACTCCACCTCCATGGCCGGCCAACCCTAGTGGGGGAGGAGTCCCAAGTGGACTCCCCCTTAGGGGGCCGGCCACCCCCCATATGGGAGGTGGAACTCCCACCTCTAGTGGGAGTCCTAGCTTGGGTAGGTTTCCCCACCATATGGAAGGTTTTTGGTTCGGGTCTTATTCGAAGACTTGGAGACCAACACTTGGGGTTCCACCTATATAATGAGGGGCCAAGGGGAGGGGGCCGGCCACCCAAGAACCACAAGGTGGCCGCACCCCTATAGTGGCCGGCGCCCCCTCTCCCCAAACCCTAGCAGCCTCTCTCCTCCACCAAATCCCGCACGCTTAGCGAAGCTCCGCCGGATTTCTCCACCACCACCGACACCATGCCGTCGTGCTGTCGGATTCAAGAGGAGTTACTACTTCCGCTGCCCGCTGGAACGGGGAGGTGGACGTCGTCTTCATCAACAACCAAACGTGTGACCGAGTACGGAGGTGCTTCCCGTTCATGGCGCCGGAAGCGATCGTGATCAAGATCTTCTACGCGCTTTTGCAAGCGGCAAGTGAACGTCTACCGCAGCAACAAGAGCCTCCTCTTGTAGGCTTTGGAATCTCTTCAAGGGTGAGACTCGATAAACCCCTCGTTGCTACCGTCTTCTAGATTGCATCTTGGCTTGGATTGCGTGTTCGCGGTAGGAAATTTTTTGTTTTCTATGCAACGTTATCCTACAGAAACCTACTCAAGGAGGGAGTCCTACCCAAGGTGGGACTCCCACCTTTTCCTTAGGTGGGGTGGCCGGCCACCATGGGTGGAATCCACCTGGGATTCCTTCCCCTTAGGGCTGGCCGGCCATGCTAGTGGAGTCCCTCCGGGACTCCACCTTCCATAGTGCTATTCTTCCGGACTTTTCTAGAACCTTCTAGAACCTGCCATAAATGCACCGGATCATTTCCAAACTTGGAATATGACTTCCTATATATGAATCTTATTCTCCGGACCATTCCGGAACTCCTCGTGATGTCCTGGATCCCATCCGAGACTTCGAACAAAACTTAGAACTCCATTCCATATTCAAGTTCTACCATTTCAACATCAAACCTTAAGTGTATCACCCTACGGTTCGCGAACTATGCGGACATGGTTGAGTACTCTCTCCGACCAATAACCAATAGCGGGATCTGGAGATCCATAATGGCTCCCACATTTTCAACGATGACTTCAGTGATCGAATGAACCATTCACATATGATACCAATTCCCTTTGTCACGCGATATTTTACTTGTCCGAGGTTTGATCATCGGTATCACTCTATACCTTGTTCAACCTCGTCTCCTGACAAGTACTCTTTACTCGTACCGTGGTATGTGGTCTGTTTATGAACTTATTCATATGCTTGCAAGACATTAGATGACATTCCACCGAGAGGGCCCAGAGTATATCTATCCGTCATCGGGATGGACAAATCCCACTGTTGATCCATATGCCTCAACTCATACTTTCCGGATACTTAATCCCACCTTTATAACCACCCATTTACGCAGTGGCGTTTGATGTAATCAAAGTACCTTTCCGGTATAAGTGATTTACATGATCTCATGGTCATAAGGACTAGGTAACTATGTATCGAAAGCTTATAGCAAATAACTTAATGACGTGATCTTATGCTATGCTTAATTGGGTGTGTCCATTACATCATTCATACAATGATATTGTTGCGGTCAGAAACCCACCGGCGAGTAGCGACGGGCAACACAGTAGAGCCGGGAACAACTTAGGGCTGCGGCTGGCCCTGGTCCCTCCGAGCGACGGCCCGCAAAGCCTCCGGCACGCACGTCCGATGCTGGTGCAAGGGCGTGCCACCTGACCTATACCTGGTCAGGAAGGTGATGGAGATGCCTCGCTTAGTTTCCTGCATGACATACACGTAAACATTAAATACGAGCCTCGATCGGCTCTCAGGTTATCCTGTGAATCGGCTCAAAGAGCCGATCCACCCATGATTCGTACGAGGTGTACGAATATATGGTGGTCCTGCTTGATCAAGATAAAGCTAAAACGATCTACGACGATTTAGGGTTTTCACCGCATAATCGGATCATCCTACTCACGGTTGGGCCTCGCGGTCACGTACGGTGATCGTAAGCCGATCCTAGACAAGGCCTAAAAACCAACACGAGGTTGATCCCCGGAACATCCTGTCTAGGGCTAGCAAACTACACCCTACGCGTCGCTGGATCCTCCAACCCTTTGTAAGGCCTAACTATTGCAGATATTAAACTAATCCTTGAAGAACAAGGAGCAACCGTAACGGATCGGATCTACTAAATAATGATCAAGCGGGGTGCCGCCCCTACACCTAAGATAGGTGTAAGGGCGGCTAGATGTATAAGGGTTGCACTACGACAACATATGATACGAAGAACAATGCTAACCCTAACACATCTAAGATAACTACATTGCTCGCCATCAAAAAGGCTTCAGTACGAGCAACGCATGAACAACGAAATAAGCTCGTGCTGCCTAGATCGCAAGATGCGATCTAGGCAGCATGATGCTTACCGGAAGAAACCCTCGAGACGAAGGAGTTGGCGATGCGCCGAGATTGATTTGTGGTGAACGTTGGTTGTTGTTTATTTCATAAACCCTAGATACATATTTATAGTCCAGGGGACTTTCTAATTTAGGCATGCACCTAACCGTGCACGGGTTAAACTCTATCCTTTTAATCTAAGATGCGATCTACTATGTTACAGATACACGGGCAAACTAGCCCAAACCTTGCATAACAGGCCGATTCACGTATATTCTTCCACGTATAATCTTCAAGTCCATCTTGATCGCAGCCCACCTCTGACTCGGTCAAATTCTGGTGATAACACATGCCCCCCTGGTTTTGGAATTGATAATTCCAAAATCACTCTGCTTTTTCTTCGTCGGGTCATGTCGTGGCAGAGCAGAACCGTCGCAGTATCCTTCATCATGATGCCTTGTCTTCTCAACTCCTCTGCAAAATTTGATAGCTTTAGCATCACTTCCTCGGAAACTGCAATGGCATTAAATCTCCACTAGGCTCCTCATTATTTAACCGTGCCGATTGATTAGCCCTCTTCATCCCCTTCCTCTGTTCTAGCTATCGGCACCAAAAAACCCTCTTTCCCTGTAGCAATGTCTTCTTCTTCCTCTGTCTCCTCCGGCCTCTCTTTCCAATCTTCTTCCTCGAGCGAGCCGATGTCGGAGCCCGAGTGGGACTTTGACTTCATGTCAGATGGCGACATGCCCCTGACTGATGGGGAGGGCAACCTCCAGTTCCCCATTGAAGGGGAACTGGAGAGCGAAAGCGAGGATGACCTCCACTCATGGAGGAACTCCACTTCCTCCGATAAGGAGGAGGAAGAGGAAGACGAGGAGGTAGAGGAAGAAGAGGAGGAAGACGATTCCTCCTCCTCCGCTGGGTACCCGCCGGCGAAGCGCCTCCGTGCTTGGGCGGACAGTGAAGATGACGATGATGACGAAGAGGAAGAAGCTCCGGTCGAAGGCTGGGGCAGCAGTGACGAAGAGTTCTCCGGAAGCAGCGCCGGCGGCAGCTACGACGCCGACGACGAGGGCAGCGAGGATTAGTAACATAGGATCAGTAGTATGCGAGCAATCGGCTCTTCTTTTGTTCCTCTTCCCTTGAGCAATCGGCTCTTCATTGTAAAAAACCCTCCTTTTATTAATGAAGAAGTACTCCCAATCAACTTTTTTGCCGATAGTCAAAGTCAAACGATCTCCCAAAAGAGCCGATGGCATCGCACCGGTCTCTACCATAAAAACACGAGTAAGGTCGACCTAGCCGCCCCTCCAAATGGTAACCTGCGACCTCCGTCTGAGAAAGCAAACTCAGATCCCCAAATCGCCGCCTGAGCAATTCCAACTCACGACCACCTGCATCCCAGATCTCGACCGCGCCGCCCCCAACTTCTACAACGCATCCAATGGCGGAATCATCCAATACCGACGCCATGGTCTCTGGTCTGAAGGTAATCCTTAACCTCCTCTCGCCATTCGAATCGACATAGGATTAATAGCGAACACCTGAATTAATGTTTTGTTCCGTTATTAATTTAGGTTTCAGACATCCTGCTGCCACATCCTTCTCTCGCAAATTCTATGTGCCTCGGTCCTCGTTCTTTCGAGAGTCCCGCCCTCTTAATTTCATGCGAAGCTAACAGAATCCCCTTCGTGAATCAGAACTTAGATCTGACTTCCTGGGCCGACTGCCTGCGAGCCTGGCCTAATCCTCCTGAGGGTTGGGTGGCATGGTACAACAGAGTATCCAAAACCCATTATGCCACCTGGGAAACCATAGGGATAGCCGATGCTTTGTCATTATCATTGTCTCCCCTTGAGAAGAATGAAAATATTCTGAAAACCATCGGCTACTTCTGGTCTGATGCACTGAACTGCTTCATGTTTGGCCATGGCCCTATGACACCGACCCTGCTGGATGTGGCCATGATCACAGGCCTAGACATTGCATCCCCAAGCCCTTCTGCATTCAAACTGCCGAAAGTCCCTTTCACTCTCTCCTCTAAAAAAGAGTGTACCAGCTGGGGTGCCTATCTCAATCGTTATATGAAGAACAAAGGCCCCGTGTCAGAGAGAGAACACACAGCCTTCCTGAACTTCTGGTTAGAGCACTTCATATTCTGTGGCCCATCACTCGCCCCTACCAAGAATTACCTTTCCCTGGCCTATGAACTTGCTAAAGGCACCCAACTTGGCCTAGGCAAACTGTTTCTTGGAGAGGTCTATCGATCTCTTCAACTGATGTCTGTCAAACTGTTCTCTCAAAAGACAGTTAAAACTGGCGGCCCCTGGTGGTTTATTCAGTTGTGGGCCCAGCTATACTTTCAGAACCAGATCCCAGACTTCCCACCTTTGACCACCTGCACCTTTCCAGATGTTAATGGAAAGGATATCCAATGCACCAGCTATGGCCAAGCTTTGTATGGTCTCCCAGGCAGCAGGCTGATCCCTAAGGAAGCAGCAGGGTGGTTCAAGATTTTCTTCCAAGGTTTGGACAACCCCCTGTTCTTTCCTTATACTGAATCGGCGAACTTTGAAAACCCAGTCTCCTTTCGATTGGATGACTTTGCCGATGACGCTAGCACCCAGCATCTGTATTCTATCATGATTCGTCCTTGCTTCCTCCCTGTTGGCATGAGTACCTCGAACCGGATCATCAAGCCCGGTTATGAGTGTTACCAACCGGTAGTGGTAGCCCGACAGCTTGGTCTCGGGCAGGTGCCTCCACACTTCTTCTTACACCACCTGACAGCAAGCAGAGCCGAACTGCCTGACATCCTTACTAGCCAAAGGTGTTATACCTTCTTTGATGCTTTGGCCATTCCAATTCCCCACGACCTCCGTTTCTCCTTCACTACCGATGGTTTCGAGACTTGGTGGTCCATGTGGAAGACCCATGTCTTCAGAAGGGCTCTAGGACCGCTGCTGAGACAACTTGATGCCGAGTATGACATCCCTGCAGACCAGGTACCACTACTTAAACATTTCTTTTAACAGCTTATGGTGATTGTCTGTGACCTGACTCCATCTCCTGGCAGCAACAAGATGGCCCGGCTCCCACGCAAGCCGATGGCTCCCCCTTCGTATTCCTCCCTCCGGCACCAGTGGTTCTCTTCTGCCAGAGCTCACCACCCCTGAAGAAAGTCATAATGCAGAGTCAGCCGATTTCACCGAGATCGGCTCCCAAGAGTAGAGCATCTTCGGGGCCAGTTGCCCCCCGAGCCTCGACTCAGGCGAGGACGGAAGTGAGGAAGGTGGCTGCCAGGAAGACCCTGAAGCGCAAAGCTCCTGCCCAAGAAAGCCTGCACGTAAGTTGGTTCGTGCCCTGTCCACATTTATCCGCTCTCCCAGTCTTTTACAACACGCTCGTATTCTTTTCCACAGACTTCCACCGAAGAAACCTCCAGCGGGCCCGCAGAAACCAGCCAGGGGGACTCGAGCTCGGGCAATTCCGAGAGGTCCACCACCCAGAGCCAGACGGCTTCACCAGCGCCGGCTTCTAAGAAAAGGTCGATCCCCGAGCCTCCTGCTCCCCAAGCCCTGACCAAATCGGGGTCACGCACGAAGCGTCGATGCGTCAAAAGGGCTCGTAAAAACCCACGAGCTTCTCCATCAAGCCAGGAGGTCTCAAATGTAATTATCTCCCCGGCCACACTTCATGCTAACCCATTGTCATTTGGATCGGCTAACCACTTCCTCCTGCAGACCGAAGAAACCTCTAGCGGAGACGTCGAGGAGGTACTGATGCCGTCCGCCACCCTAGACCTAGCCACCTCGACGATCGCGGCTGACCAAGTGGCTGACCTAGCCAAGTCCACAGAAAAGCCGATCATCACTACATCGGCTGCTCCTCCTACCTTGGGAGAGGTATACCCCCTTTCCTTGGCTCTATCACTTTCTTCGTTGTATGCTAAACTCACTTTGTTTGCCCTGTCAGGGTTGTGATCTCTCGAGCTTGCTGACGTTCGATCCAGAATCCATCGCACCAACTACTTCCAAAGCAAGTGGAGAGCCGAGTCCTAGCACGGTCCATGGTCCACTCCAGCGTCTCAAGGATTTGCTCTCTTCCTCAATTGAGACCCTGATTGAAAATTCCGAGGAAGTCAAAGGCATCCTCGAAGATATCCAGCCCCATCTCCCTATGACACTGCAAGTGAAGCTCTGGCCAGCTGTTACTCTGTCGGTCTTCAAGTCAAGGGTGCAATCGGCTCGACAAAGGATTACTCTTCGCCACACCCAGCTTCCATTGAGAGCCGATATTGCGGAAAAATGTCAACGGCTCAACGAGAAGAAGGCTGCTTTGGACGCCAAGACGGACACTTCTGCCAATCGCGCCGAACTCGAGACCCTGCGCAAGGAGCTGGAGAGCCTTGAAGAGAGGGTCAGGGTGACCAAGCAGCTTATCCACGACAAGGAAGCCCTTATTGCCCGTTCTCAAGATGAGGCAAAAGGCCTCACAGCCGATCTGAAGACCGATCTGGCTGAAATTCGTACCACTGACGATCGGTGGTGACGGGTAAAGACGAGGACGACGAGGCTGAGATCGCCGAGGTAGATCGCATCCGTGTTGACGCCCTTCACGCCCTCGGCGCGTTTCTTCGGTAGGGCCTTCAGAGACAAATGTTTCGCTGAACTTGATCTTCTGAAGTCGATGAATCTGCTTCGGCTGTACTTGCTACATTTTTTTTTACTGGCCGATTTTCCATCGGCTCCTAATATTTTATTGCTCATGCGTCCGATTTTCCATCGGCTCCTAATATTTTATTGCTCATGCGTCTGTCCACCTGATCATGTGCCCCCCCGAGCCGAATCTGTCAGGTTACTGCAGATATCGGCTCTGCGGTTATCGGTAGGATTATACCTGAACATCGGCTCTGCAGTCAGGACTAATGCCGATTTCCCTGAACTCGCAAGCCGATGTAAACCCATACCCCAGCCTTCCGTCACCTGTTAGATCGACGCTGAACGCAGGCGAAGCGTATGGCAACGATAATACGGGGCGATTGTTGGAATTGGCCCCTATTTTGATTGTATTGCTCAAAAGAGGCTTACATCTCGTTGTGCCAGCCGATGTCTCATCACCGGCTTTCCTTCGTTTGGGGCGCCATACTCCCCTTTTGTGGTCGACCCTCTCCATCCAGGGTTCGTCGAACTTTTGCGGCCAGATCAGGCCGCGCCTTCCTTAGCGCGTGCAGGTATTAACTTTCAGCTTCCTCTAAACCACGTCGTCGCTGAACCCTACGTCTTTGGGGACGGCTGAGCCCATCCGGGCACCACCTTGGCCGGTGGCATCTGTCCTCTTCTTTTTCACAGTTATCTTTTATCCCCTCGAGGTCTCCTTCCCGAGAGGAGTCAGCTTGCTTGTTCTTGGATGGGAGAGGCCCAAGCCGTTCAGTGAATACCATGTGAGCGGGTTCTGCGAAAAGAGCCGATGAGGTCGGCTTCGAGGATCGCTTTGACCTCGTCATACTTCTTCTTGAGCTCGTCGGTCAGATCCTCGTACGTGACTGGAGTGCCGTCCGCCATCTCGGATGTAGATGGCGATGTGGTTGATGTCGAAGATGGTCCCATCGGGCGTGCCAGAATGTGTTGCGGTCAGAAACCCACCGGCGAGTAGCGATGGGCAACACAGTAGAGCCGGGAACAACTTAGGGCTGCGGCTGGCCCTGGTCCCTCCGAGCGACGGCCCGCAAAGCCTCCGGCACGCACGTCCGATGCTGGTGCAAGGGCGTGCCACCTGACCTATACCTGGTCAGGAAGGTGATGGAGATGCCTCGCTTAGTTTCCTGCATGGCATACACGTAAACATTAAATACGAGCCTCGATCGGCTCTCAGGTTATCCTGTGAATTGGCTCAAAGAGCCGATCCACCCATGATTCGTACGAGGTGTACGAATATATGGTGGTCCTGCTTGATCAAGATAAAGCTAAAACGATCTACGACGATTTAGGGTTTTCACCGCATAATCGGATCATCCTACTCACGATTGGGCCTCGCGGTCACGTACGGTGATCGTAAGCCGATCCTAAACAAGGCCTAAAAACCAACACGAGGTTGATCCCCGGAACATCCTGTCTAGGGCTAGCAAACTACACCCTACGCGTCGCTGGATCCTCCAACCCTTTGTAAGGCCTAACTATTGCAGATATTAAACTAATCCTTGAAGAACAAGGAGCAACCGTAACGGATCGGATCTACTAAATAATGATCAAGCGGAGTGCCGCCCCTACACCTAAGATAGGTGTAAGGGCGGCTAGATGTATAAGGGTTGCACTACGACAGCATATGATACGAAGAACAATGCTAACCCTAACACATCTAAGATAACTACGTTGCTCGCCATCAAAAAGGCTTCAGTACGAGCAACGCATGAACAACGAAATAAGCTCGTGCTGCCTAGATCGCAAGATGCGATCTAGGCAGCATGATGCTTACCGGAAGAAACCCTCGAGACGAAGGAGTTGGCGATGCGCCGAGATTGATTTGTGGTGAACGTTGGTTGTTGTTTATTTCATAAACCCTAGATACATATTTATAGTCCAGGGGACTTTCTAATTTAGGCGTGCACCTAACCGTGCACGGGTTAAACTCTATCCTTTTAATCTAAGATGCGATCTACTATGTTACAGATACACGGGCAAACTAGCCCAAACCTTGCATAACAGGCCGATTCACGTATATTTTTCCACGTATAATCTTCAAGTCCATCTTGATCGCGGCCCACCTCTGACTCGGTCAAATTCTGGTGATAACAGATATAACCTTGTTATTAATAACATCCAATGTTCATGATTATGAAACTAATCATCCATTAATCAACAAGCTAGTTAAGAGGCATACTAGGGACTCTTTGTTGTTTACATATCACACATGTATCAATGTTTCGGTTAATACAATTATAGCATGATATATAAACATTTATCATAAACATAAAGATATATAATAACCACTTTTATTATTGCCTCTTGGGCATATCTCCTTCACTATATACATGTAACATCTTTGTTGCCATTTTACACATTTTTGTGTGGTTTCCGAATGATCTAAAACAATTTTCCCCCACCCCCACTCTCGCGAAACCTCTGCCTTGAGAGTCGCCTTCTACTCTACGGCTCCCCTCTCCCCCTCCTCCGGCGGCCTCGCCGGCAGGAGTGACTGGGAGAGGGGAGGCCGGGTCTTCGTTGTAGATAGTATTCTAGTTGTAGCTATGTTTCCCTTTGTGGAGTTTGGCGGTATGCCGTTTGGTTGTGTGTCTCCGGTGTCGGCGAGCGGCATCCGGTGTCCGGTGATGGAGATCTCGGTGACGGCGGCAACGTGGAGTTTGCGGCTGTTTCTCGACCTAGCCATGGTGCAGCTCTTCCATAAGCTCGGGGTCAGACCTCTAGATCTCGATCTGGAGGTTCTGGCTAGTTTCAATCTGCCGATCTGTTGCGGGAGCTCAAGGTATGAGGCATCTTCTTCCTTCTCGTCATGGGGACGAGATCAAGGAGTCCCTCGTGTGCTTGAGTGCCTAGCGGAGAGATTGGCGACAGGGGAGCAAAGAAGCTGCTCCCGGGAGTACATCCACGGTGGCTCTGTGTCAGCGGTCGTCCACGACGGTCGTAAGGCGACCACTCCCAACCTGTTCGTCGGAGTCGTTCACTTCGGCTGCTGACAGCAGGTTTTCATCAACCTCCAGGCCAAGATGCCAAGACGGAGGCCCTTCTACTCCTGCCCAGAAAGCTCCCGGCGCCCCACCCCAAGTGGTTCCGTCCCCGGCGGTGCGGTGCTTGTCTGTGCAGCGAGGCGTACCAGCGGTGGTGCTAGAGCTAGACTCGATTGCTTTTGTTCATTTCTATCTAGGGTCCTCCGCGCAAATAGTATGGACTTGTTAGTATTTTCAGTATTCTATGCGGTCCTCCTTGTAATTGTACCACCACTGTTTAATGAAAGCTTCTAGGTCCCTTTGGCCTTTTTTTTTTTTTTTTTTTTTTGCGAAACACAGTACAATCAAAGACGCTCATACATACGCGCACACACTCACCCCTATGAACGCACACACGCACACCCTACCCCTATGAGCACCTCCAAGAGACTGCGTTGAAGAACTGATCCGGCGGGTCTTGAGATTGACGAAGTCACCACAGGCGCCTCGCTGTCGACGGGAACGTCACCTCCCACTGAAGAATATTCCACCTTTATGAGACACCAAAGTGTCAAATCTGGGATTTGAACTCTGGTCCCTTTGGCCTTTGGGACCTACCCCTGTTAAAAAAAAAGGGTGCATAAGGAGTAATTCTCTTCTTCATTTTTTTTTTGAAATTTCTGAATGCTGGGCGCATCGGGTGCACCACAAACCCCGATGCACTGGGTACGTCCAATACGACCACTGCCATAACAGAAACACGAGCCTTCTTCCGTCGTGACATGCCACCGGCGCCATGGCCGACCCCTCGCTCCGTCCGGCAAGCCACCCAACTCCACGCCCTCCTCACAGCTTCCGGCCGTCTCCTCCACCAGCCCTCCGCCGCGCACCTCCTCAACTCGCTCGCCAACTGCATTCATCCTGCCGACCCGCTCCACCTCCGCTACGCGCTCAGCCTGTTCGACCGAATGCCCAGCTCCACCTTCCTCTTCGACACCGCCCTCCGCGCTTGCTTCCGCGCCTCCTCTGACCCCGAACACCCGATCCTCCTCTACCGCCGGATGCGCCGCACGGGCGTCCCTCCCGACGCCTTCACGTTCCACTTCCTTTTCAAGTGCTGCGCCCGCGGCCACGCGCACGTCCTCCTGTGCCAGATGCTGCATGCCGCGTGCTTCCGAACAATGCTTCCCTCGGCTCTGCCGCTCATTGCTAGCTCCGTCATCCACATGTACGCTGAGCTTGGGCTCCCTCGTGATGCCTGCCGGGCTTTCCACGAGATTCCTATCAAGGACTCGGTTGCCTGGACGATGGTCACCTGTGGGCTGGCAAAGATGGGGCTGCTCGATGATGCGCGGCGCCTTCTGGCGCAGGCTCCGGCGAGGAACGTGGTGTCGTGGACCGGTTTGATTTCCGGGTACTCACGTGCTGGCCGGGCAGCTGAGGCCGTGGACTGCTTCAACAGGATGCTTTCTGATGGCATTGCACCGGATGAGGTTACCGTGATTGGCGTACTCTCTGCATGTGCGCAGCTCAAGGATTTGGCTTTTGGACGCTCGTTGCACATGCTGGTTGGGGAGAAGAGGATGTTGATGGGGGACAAGCTTGTGGTTGCGCTCATCGACATGTACGCTAAGTGTGGTGACATTGGCCGTGCACGAGAGATTTTTGATACTTCAGGTAGGGGCCGAGGACCCCAGCCTTGGAATGCTATGATTGATGGGTACTGCAAACTAGGCCAGGTTGACGTTGCGCGATCTTTGTTTGATCAGATGGGGGACCGTGATCCCATCACATTTAACTCGTTGATCACTGGGTACATCCATTGTGGTCAGCTTAGGGAAGCGATGATTCTGTTCGGGCAGATGAGGAGACATGGTTTGCGTGGTGATAATTTTACCATGGTGAGCCTTCTAACTGCTTCAGCAAGCTTAGGTGCATTGCCACAGGGCAGGGCCCTGCACGCTTGCATCGAGCAGAGGCTGGTGGAAGCAGATGTTTACCTCGGTACGGCACTCTTGGACATGTACATGAAGTGTGGGAGGGTACAAGAGGCGTCTGCTGTTTTCCAACGGATGAGTATGAGAGATGGGCACACTTGGGGCGCCATGATTGGAGGTCTTGCATTCAATGGGATGGGTAAGGCTGCTCTGGAGCACTTCTTCTGGATGAAGTGTGATGGCTTCCATCCCAATTCAGTCACATACATTGCTGTTCTGACTGCATGTAGCCATTCATGTCTACTGGAAGAAGGTCGTCTCTACTTTGATGAGATGAGATTGTTGTACAATATGCATCCCCGAATTGAGCACTATGGCTGCATGATAGATTTGCTGGGCCGCAGTGGACATCTTGATGAAGCTATGGATCTTGTGCGGACCATGCCAATGCAGCCAAATGCTGTCATATGGGCCTCCATCCTGAGTGCTTGCAGGGTTCACAAGGACGTTGACCTAGCACAGAATGTTGCAGATCATCTTCTGAAGCTAGAGCCAGATGAGGATGCTGTCTATGTTCAGATGTACAACATTTACATCGATTCTAGAGAGTGGGAAAATGCATCAAAAATAAGGAGATTGATGGAAGACAGGGGTGTCAAGAAGACTGCAGGTTACAGCTCAATTGCTGTGGCTGGGCAGGTACATAAGTTTATAGTTGGTGACCGATCACATCCACAGATAATGGAGATCATTGCAATGATGGAGGAGATCACACATAGGTTAAAGTCAGTGGGATATTCACCTATCACGTCGCAGATAACAGTTGATGTTGATGAGGAAGAGAAAGAACAGGCACTGCTGGCACACAGTGAAAAATTGGCCATTGCTTTTGGCCTCATTAGTCTGGCACCAAACCTGCCGGTTCATATCATAAAGAACCTCCGGGTCTGCGAGGACTGCCATTCTGCAATCAAGCTGATTTCAAAGCTTTGGAACCGTGAAATCATTGTTAGAGACCGAAGTCGGTTCCATCACTTCAGGAACGGAGCATGTTCTTGCAATGATTTTTGGTGATTTTTGTATGGCGCTGATCCTGGGGTTAAGCTTGAAGGATGAGGAAACACTAAAAATAAACTATTTCATAAAGCTTTGGAATAGCTGTCTGGTCTTGATTTCCAGTGGTCAAAGGTAGCCTTTCTTTTCTTAGATGTGCCATTTAAAGTAGAGTCATTCCTCATATTCATCTTCTGATAGCAGTAGCTACTTTATCAGGAAAAAGGGTTGGTTGTTTCACAGTATGAATACCAATTGACCCACTGGATATGTGCTCCTCTTCACACGGTAATGCTCATTACACACCCATACTCCAGGTGGAGATCCAAGTGAGGGAAGTGAATGTTATTCATGGTTTTATAGTGACTTCTTGCAGGCCAGCCCAGTGACTTCGAACCTAAGTGTGTGTGCGGGGGAACAGGCCTTCCCATGGACTCCGGTGGCTTCTTTTCTGTGGCACTTCAGAGTTATAAAATGTAGACAAGTAGGTGGCGCATCCGTGGCCCTGCAGCCGCGATTTCATCGTCCTCACTTAGCGAGGCAAAGTCAAATTCCTTTTGCTGCCTCTACCGAGGTCAAGAATTCACTTTTATGGAGCTGCAAAGCACATGGTGAAAATGTGAAGGGAAAAGAGCTGCAGACATGCTGATATATATTGGAAAAGAAAGAGTGATATCTAGGAGGAACTAGGCATCGATTTAATTCAATGTAGAGCTGAGGTCAAACCGAGGCTTGGTAAGCCATCATCTGTGGTGCTGCTAATCAGAAGCCCCTGGGTGACTTCTCTAGATGTTGGGAGAATACATCGAGCCACCATTTTGCAGGTATCAGACTGCTTTTACAATTATGCAGGCAAGAAAAAAAATGCTGCGAGGATTAAAGAAATGACATGTGGGCAAGAAGCCAAGAAGCGAAGGTTGGTGTCTATAGGTTTATCTGTTTGAGCCGTCTAAGTTTAGTCGTGCTTGAGATGGAAAGCATATCAATGCGATAGTTGGTTACTCTCTTCATCCTAGTGATTTGGCAAGAATCTGATCCTTGCACCTCATTATTCTTCCTGCTGATCTTTATTTGTATGATGGAACATGCCCAATGCAAGTTGCCTTCCGTATTGGTTTGGGTCTCGAATCAGTGGTCTGATCTGAACACTGTCACCTGCCAGCCGTATCCTTGATTGTTCCCACGGGTCTGAACCTTGAGCAGTGCTTCCATGCTTGAGTATGGATGGGAACTTGACTTGCTTCTGTATGCTTATCTTCAGCCATCTGTGTCGATCTTGGCTTCACTGGCGTGTGGAGTTTCAGCTCTTAATCTGGGTTCTGTGTTGTTGATTCAGCTGCTTGCCTGAACGTTGCAGCGAACTGTTGTGTGCTGAACATATAGGGGTACTGAAGCAAATGAGAAAAGTCATTGCAGATCTGAGTACAGGCACAAGCTACATGAGCTTGGTATAATGTTACTGCAGTGCAGGGAATGGATGGAGCATTTCGGTGTGGTGGGATGGGGTGGTCTGGTACGGTACAGGAGAGCCGGTGCAGGAAGATGCTGGCATGAGCCTCTCCACTAGACCCCCTTTTGCAATTTCTTTTGGCATAAATTCTTGTCTCCAAAGCTTATAATGCGCCCTTTGTATTATACTATAATTTATCCTTCACCAGCAATCTGGTTTCTATTTTATGGTCTGATTGTGACTGAACTGAACTGATAGTCGCGAGCCGAATATTCCGCGCATTCGCTTGACTAGATACTACACCAGATACATTTGTGCTTGAAAATAAAGTTAAATTGCCCGGCATCTTATATATATAATTCTATTTTTTGTGCATATCTGGCCAATTAGTAGCCAGTAATTACATCCATTTATAAGAGGCTCTAGTGTCAGGCAAAAGCTTCTTTTTATATAAGTTTGCAGCATGATATAGGGCACTGTATTTGATAGCAGATTCTGTGCAAAAAAGGCTCATCACTAGCAGTGGATTAGGGGAATCCGGGCCAATTTCTTTGGCTCCTTTCTCCCTTCCCCACACCACTAGTTGCTCCTCTCCCTTTCGCCCACTTCCTTTTTGGTCCCTTTTCCCAGCTGCTCGCGTAGCCAACAAGACCGGATCAATCGATTTCATCACAGCTCCAGCCCTAACAGCTGCCGCCGCCGCCGCCGCCGCCGCCTCAATCCCGCCCACACAAACCCCAGCCTCGCACGCCGCCATCGCCGTTCCCCTTCCTCCTCGCCGGGACATCGCGTCCCTGCCATCTCCACGCCGTCCCAGCCTCTGGCCACTGGGTTCTGACTTCTGAGGTATCAGGTTGTTTCCAACCAGCGATGGGTTAAGCGCCGTCTAGATCCGCCCCCGGTCTCGCCTCAGCGTAGTTCTCGTTTCTTTCAGGGAGAGCGAAAGGGAGCCGAGGAGGGAACTTAGGGCTGGAGGAGGAACCTCGACGCTATGTCGGGGGAGCACGTCCGCAAGGTCTCTCGCCAGGACATACAGCTCGTCAGTAGCATTTCACACTGACAGTACCTCTGCTCTGCTGCACTTCTTGCTTCATGTGCTTTGTTTTTTTGCTTATTCCCCATCCATCCATCCAAGCTAGCTGGGGTCTAGGTTATTAGGTTCACATGTGGCTTCTGACATGCTCGTTGAAACGCATAGCAGCGAGCGATAATCGTTATATTCTACATGGAGCTGGGGAACTAGCTTTAGATATATTGTTAAAATTAGTGCATGTTTACTTGCACTGTCAATAACTTCTGCTGCTACTTCATGTCCCTGCTCCGTACGTTTGATCGTTTAATGGTTCCCATCTAAGCTAGCTAGGTTCTTAGGTTAATCTCGTATATGGCTTCTTTAGTGCTTGTCGAAAGCCAAAGTAGCAACCGATATTTGCGATTTTGTTTGTGAGATGAGACCGGTTCTACTTGTTTTTTGCATATTATATACTTAAAATCACGGCATGTTTACTTGTATTGTATCGATAACTCGTGTTGGTAACAACTGCTGTGCAGGTCCAGAATCTTATAGAGCGATGTCTCCAGCTCTATATGAGCCAGAAAGAAGTGGTTCATACCCTCTCCCATGAGGCCAAGATAGAACCAAGCTTTACTCAACTTGGTAATATTATACTCTCAAAAGTATTTTCCAGCTTACTAGCTATATATGAGGTCCCAGAATCGATAAACAATATCATAGTTCATACATAGTTGGCTGGATGGCTGAAAACCATGGCACATTCTCGTTTTGCACAAGCATAACGTAAATAAATGTGTAAGGTTGTAACTGTAATTCCGATGTTGCATCAAGAATTGTCATATGATGATCAAATCAACTGTTTTTAAATAACCCCCTTCGAAAATGTTCCTTTCCCCCTTTTACCTTAGAATTCATCAATGAGATTTTCTATTATAATGGAAACATCACTTGCAAACCAATTATGTGTCTTTATATGTGCATTCTTATATATTTATGCCAACGGAGAAAAAAAATATTTGTTCCGATTCATACCTTAAAATTGTATAACTTGACAACACAATACAAGCATGAGCAGAACGTGTGTGTGGGTGTATAAATTCAGTCCACAGGCCCATAATGTTGACATTGTTATCATAGAACACAAACAGGACATCATTTCCACCTAATTCCAGTTCCATATTCCGATTGTTTGAAGAGTGCTTCGTGATGAGGCCATGAAGGGTTACTAATGGACTGTGGGTCCATTAGCATGATAAAGTACCTATTAATTGCATGCAGATGAAAATATTTGAACCTGCAAACTAGCACTGGCATGGACAAACTTTGCTGACGTCACAAGCATTCTCTTTGACACTACAAAATATTAAAACTTGCTCCATTTTTTAGTTCTTTTAAAATGAGTAAATTGCGTGATGGGTCGTCAAATTTATTGAATCAGTTTACTTGGGTCTCCCAAAGTGCACTTCAATGCCCCTAATGTGGAAGAAGTTGCTCATTAGCCCTCCCAATCCCACTGCTGTGGCTTCTCTTGTTAATGTGGTTAACCCAGCTTGTGGAAGAGATAGAGCCAAAAGGTTTTTGCAAATTTGCTGAAACCCCTTCTGATCTACATAAAGCACAAACACATCAAAGACTTCTCTTTCACCCCCATTCTGTTGCGGACAGTGCTAGCAGGTGGCGCTGCATATCGGTCCTGTCCGTGCGGCGGCTAGTAATGGTTGGGCAAACGAGCGTGTGAAAGCAGTGAAACGTGCTGCCCTCCTAATCACGACGTGACGACCGGGTCAAAACTTTCTACTACCACAAATACGTGCAGTAGCAGTCACCCAAAGTTCGTCTGTTGGGTACACTAGAAATAGTATCGATGACATCCTTTACTTTTTACATGTCCATTGCCTGGCTACGAAAAAATCCAACGATCTGAATAACACGTTCTCTCCCCAATATAGTTGCCAGATTAAGTATTATTACCTGCTAGATTACTACTTGCAAATTTAAGTAGGGGTAGTTTTTGGTTGCCCGATTAATTAGTCCTAGTTGCCAGGTTAATTACATTTTATAATTGCCCGATTACTAGTTGCCCGATTAGTTAAGACTAATTGCCAGGCTCAAACCACCTAATTGCCTGATTAATTAACCTAATTGCAAGGTTTTTAATGCACCTAATTGCCGGATTGATAAGCAAGGTGGAGAACTCCTGGCAGCCGCCGCCGCTGAGCGCTTGTTTATCGCTCCGCTGAAACCACCGCGAAGGTCTGGGACTCCTGTCCGTGGCTCGATGTGTTTGTTGGAGCGAGTCTCCCCAGTCCGTGCTTGGCAGCTTGGCGACCTCTGGCTCCGAGCTCGCGGCGACATCTGCCTCACCCGCTGCTCGACGGCGGCAGACTCCCCGCTGCTACGTGCTGCTCGACAGCGGTGGCAGACTGCCCGCTGCTCCGTGCTGCTCGACGGCGGCGGCAGACTCGCCACTGCTCCGTGCTCGGCAGTCTCCCCCGCTGCTCCGAGCTAGGCAGCGGCGACAGCGGCCTCCTCCGCTGCACCGTGCGTGCTCGGTGGCGGCCTCCCCTGCTGTTCCGTGGTGGCGTCCTCCTCCTCTGTTCCCTCTCGCTCTCAGCGCTGCTTCTCGTCCTGGTTTTCAGAAAGGTAACGTGTGGTGGAGGGCTCACCTGATGGGATAAGAAGCAAGTGGGGCTGAGGCAGCCTGCGGGGCTAAGAAGTGATCAGTCATTAGGGGTAATCGATGCGTTTTTTCCTAATACAGACCGCCGCAAGGAAGCACCAGAGATGCGGCGCTTGCATATAGATTTTCCCTTCTGTTGCTGAAGAGCCATGCTGTTTTAGTTTGTCTCAGTGAGTGAATCGAACACTGTTTATTTAATCACCCAATAGTTACAATCACTAGTGAAGTTCAAAAGGAATTGCATCATCTAGGAAATTTTGCTATTTCAGTTTGATTGAAGATAAACCGCAAAGTAATTGTAATTGCCTGTTTGTGGATGTATAACTAGTACTCCCTCCGTTCCATATTAATTGCCGCTGATTTAGTTGTAGGATGGCACCAACTTACTATGATCTAACAGCCTGCCAGTGACTTCCTGAACTGGCAATAGGTTTTATTACTTACAAGTGCATGTGTAACTAGTAATCAATGGGATACTATGCTCCCTATAATACTTAAAAAGTATTTGCCAAGTCAATTTGGCGTGTATGTAGGTGTATATCACAGTTCTGCTGTACAAAAACCACAAAGAACTTCTGTAGTTTTTGAATGTGTTTGTGCAACATTTGGTTACATGTCTTTGGTGTGAAATCACCTGCTGGTGGGTTAAAGGACATATGATGACTTGTGGCACATCAGGGACCTAAATATGCACTTTGGGAGTACATCGACCTAGATGAACCACCCCTCCAACGTGTGTTTCTTTTTTTGTCATTTTGATTGTTAATATTTCTTCCCTACTCTCTTCGTTTCAGTTTGGCAAAAACTTGAGGAAGAGAACCCTGAATTTTTCAAGGCATACTATTTGAGGCTGATGCTTAAGAATCAAATAACGGCCTTCAACAAGCTTCTTGAGGATCAGTTCCAACTTATGAATAAAGACTATTCTTCAGCGGTCCCTTCTATGCCTCTTACTAATGGCTCCAACTCCACAGCATGTAAGGCATTATTTTTCAAGCATTAGAGCAACTGTTTGTCTTTATATGGTGTGATAATGCAATTTCTGTCATCATTTTTTGTGAATTTAGAAACAAGTACACAATAGTCTAAAAAACTCTCAAGTTTATGTATACAGCTGTGTTCTTGGTGCCTACACACTTTCCACGTTTTATTTACTTGCTAGTCAATGACATTTTATCATGGTCCACTGTTTTCCATCTTTCAGTGAAGCAAGATCCGTGCTTTTTACCAGAGTCTGGTCCCGGTGTAATGCACAATGGAGGTTCAGGTGGTTTATCAAATGGAGCACCATCTAGTGATCAGTTAATGTATGGTGGTAAAAACTTTCACGGTCCTCATAATGGTTTGAATGCTTCAACCAATGTTCTGCCAGCACAGAATGCATCCTCTTTGCTGTTTGGTACCGATAATGGTACAACGATAAAGACAGAGTCAGGCTATTCAACCAATGCTGATTTTGGTTTCTGTGGGAATGTTTTCCTCGAATCATGCCAATCAATTGGTGATGCATCTGGTGGTTCATTTAGCAGTTCAGAGTTGAACGGGCAACCACTGAATGATTCAATTATCGATATGGAGTCATCATCATTTGGCTTCTTGGGCCAGATTCCCCGGAATTTCAGTTTTTCAGACTTAACAGAGGGCTTCAACCAAAATACAGGTACAATCATGGGATAAAGTTTACTATTGCTTCTCTTTCATTTTTGGTTACCTTTTCCCCTGGCTGTCCATTGGTTATGTACATTATGTGTGTTACTTTTGTCACCTGCAGAAATATTAGAGAATTATGGTAGGTCACCCTTTCTCCCATCTGAGCAAAATAATTTCTCAGATTCTACAGGTGGAGAGCATACAGGTAATTCATTTTTGTCCTATTTTTCGTACTTTGCAGAGCTAACCCATGAATTTATTAGCACATACCACCAGCACCACTGCAATCTCTTCTCCCTGAAGGTTCTCTTGCACTAGTTTTGCGCCTGCCGCTTTGCATGCTCATTTGTCATTGCACGTTAGTGAGGTGCTATATGGAAATCCACACCGTGGGTGCATGTTAGAAGTGTGCTATTCAGTTACCGAACACTTCTTGAGAGAGAACTCACTTTATCATCCATAGTTCTTCTCTCTTCTTTTTCTTGTCTGGCTAGTATTCTCCTGTGCACAAAACATGGGGTTCTTATACTTTTGGTTTACTCACGTCTCATGGTATGTCTGCAGGCTGAGCAGCTGTCCATCATTTTGTACATATTCATGGAGAATGGAGCAACTTATGTGTTAGCTTTTCCCTTGTTAGTTCTGATGTCATGTAATGTGGTATTATGGGATGAATCGTAACTCCCATCAGATGGTACAATAGATCTGTCTCGGTATGCTTGCTTGATGGTACTGTAGTTGTGCCTTGTACATTGATGTGCTTATGTAATATATCAATAGTAGCTTGATGTTGAATTCACGAGTTCATGAGTACATGCTCTTGTCTAGCATGCTCAAGAGAAATTCATTAATGTCAAGTGAACAGAAATCAGAGTTTAATTTGTGATGGCCATAATGAGAGATGTTTTCTTTGGGGGGCTTTGTTTCCTATTACATGCAAATATTTCTTGACCCCGGCAGTGTTTTTTTTTTTTTTTACTTTTCAATCGGAATAAAAACAGATGTGTGGTTAGTGCAGATTTTCTTTGGAAGCCTAGGATACAATACCCTCCTAATTGGAAGAAAAAGAGATGTGTGGTTAGTGCAGATTTTCTTTGGAAGCCTGGGATACAATACCCTCTTATAAGATTCAGAAATGAAGGATCCACATTCCACACGTATCATGGACATGACATTAATGCAATTTTTTCTTATCGCCTATGCTCTTCTCCTTGGTGCTTGAGCTCAACTGTTGCAGATGCAGAGTGATAGAAATCAGATGAAGGTACAATCAGAAAAAGGAAAATAACTAATCATACACTGCATGCAATATTTGTTAAGAGCTTGCCTTGGAAAGCTGCATTGGCGTTCTGCACCCAGGGCGCGCCAGAGTCGGGGTCGAGAACGTTGGGCGGGGAGGTCGTCCTTTTCAATGGCCTGCCACACCTTGCTCAGCTTGCACAGGAGAGAGATCCTGCAAATACCTTGTGGTTAAGGATTATACTAATTATTACGAGCACTATAGAAGTGCCTTGCAATCGTCAGAGTTCAGTTCAATTAAGTACGGCTAGTTCTGCTAATACATCAGGCTGACCATTCAAGCTACCAGGGGTCTAGGTTAATTCATATGTTTAGTGCTGACTTCGTTCGAGATTCGATGTTCTTGTTTTGGCGTAAATAGTAAAAAATGATACTAGGTTCGTAAGCACATATTTTTGGCACCCAGGCGATACACAGGATGTGAGACTAGGTTCATAGGAACAAAGTGACACTACATCTATCACCACAGAAGTCATCAAATCCAAGAAGAGAAACAGCGAACGGCAAGAGAAAACATCCTATGCTCCAGAAAACTTCAGAATCAGCATCCGGCAGGTTTCAGCGTGACGTTCATGGAACTCCTTGGAGGAATTAAGTGTCCACATCGTTGATCCCGGGTATCTTAAATGTTATGCCCGGCCGATTCCTCTACCAATTTGATCTCGAATCCACTGGAAATGGTGATATGCAGAGGAAAGATTCAGAGAGAGGAGTGTTTCAGGGTTAAGGTTTAGAGAGAGAAGGGAAAGTTTCAGGGATTTGTTCGTCGTCCCGGTTGCCCTCGATATCTTGGGTATATAAAGGACTTGATGCACTAGGTCCAGCCTGATGGTATAGGCACGGTCGTGACATTATCCCCATCTTCAGTTCCGGCTTGTCCCCAAGCCGGTGCTCGAGACGGCTTGCAATTTGGAACTGTTTGTCGGAGCTGGAGGTCTGGATCCCATGGTGTAGTGAGTGGTGAACTGACAGTATACCACACCATGTCACATATCTGCAGATCCCATGGGTCGTTGGCAAATTTCTTCTGAGAAAGACCAGATCACCATGTTTCTGCTGCAAGGTGCGATGTATCCAGTTCTTCGTGAGGACAGGAGGAATGTGCCCAATAATGAGAAAGTATCTGGCAAGGAGACCTTATTGCAGACACATTAGTAGAGCTTTGGTTGTACTTGCAGACCCAGCCACGAATATCTGCAGTACCGTCCGACACATGCCTTGTATCTCGTTGAGTTTGTTTGCCAATGCCCACAAGTTCAGAACCCAATAGCTTAAATGGTGGGCAATTCCGAACACAATACTTGCATGGGAAATATAAACATGGCATTGATTTTCATCTCCATGATGCCTGCCAAGATGGTTACAGTATATTGCCTGGGCGAGCATGCAACAAGCAAAAGAATCACAAGGCGAAGCACAAGTCAGCAACTCACCCCTTTGTTGTTTAGCAGACCAGACTTCAACTCCTCTGTACTCGGCTCATTGCAAGCACCTGGATCCCATGGTACAATGATAGACAACATTACCAGACCTCTACTACTATCACCACTGGATGTCACCAGAGAATGGCTGTGGCAGTAAGCTCTCACAAGTGGCACCAGCTGCACTCAAGTCCAGAAGCTTATTCTCTGCATTATAATGTGGCTGCTGTCACATATCCATCAGTATCAGATATTGAGTAAATGTGGATAAATTTGGTGTGAATATGCACATGCCACTGTCTCTGTTGCCAACTGAAAGTGTTCTGCTGAGGAGAAAACCAACAAATGAACCATGTTGTTTCACATATTCTCCATGGAGAAATTTCCTCACCGGCAAGGGACACTCCAGTGGTATTGACCGAGTGAAAACAAGAATTTTCCTTACTGCCAATTGTTGTGTACCAAGAAAGCAAAATACACATTCTGGAGTGCTTGCGCTGGAGACATGAGTGTGCGCCATCTATTCCACCAAGCCTGGCAACACCGTTGGGCTACACAAGTGGTCTGCAAACATCCAGTCGATTTGATCATTGCAGCCGGTGGAGACAAGGGACGTGAGTGTTGTGGCATTGCCAATTGTTGATGTCATCCTGGCAACTGTGCATGCATGGGGACACGTCGAGGTGTGTTGCGGTGCAATAGATGGGGATGTGCATTCCCTCTTGACCTCTCCCAGTATTTCGGGTTGCCCACAAGTCGGCAGTGGCAGCAACCAGAGCGCTTGGCATTGTTCGTGCTCACTCTGAACGCTCTAGTTGTTTCCCAGTTATGATCCAGGGGTCGAGTTGGGACTGGCGGTAGACATGGCGTTCCATGTATCGTGTGCATAACATAGACGTCACCTTCCACGGAGGCCAAGGCGGCGGGCGGTCCATGGAGGGTACGATAGCGCATGAACAATCAAGGGAGACCATGCCCACACTGGCTGTCCTCACCCATATTCCCGAATCCCGACATGCCAAAAGCTTGGATGTTGCTGACGCATTGGTGCAGCTGGAGTGGTTCAAGCTTGGTAGTAGGTACTGTTGAGTCGCCCATGTTGCTGGGAACAATTACATCAGTGTCGGTTTGTCCAAGCATTTCGTCGAACACCTCCCCTTAAGGATTGAGCGGCGTCTTCTCTTGCACTCAAGGGATATCAGCTTCTTGTGTGCCACTTGTTATGGTTGCAGGTAATGCCGCAACTGACGTGGGTGTCGATGCCGTGGTCGCTTGGACTGTAAGGCGACTCAGCTAGTCAGCTTGGCACTCGTGGCGTTCATGTCGCCTGCCAGGAATTGTGTCGATAACTATACTAACACTATTTTTTCGAAAATGGGCATTTTATTATATACTAACACTATTACTCTGGAGTATCGATAACTATAGTGTTAGTAATAGCTGTGGTGGGCAGGGAGGCGTTGGCGAGGCGGGTCCAGCGGCCAGGATAACTAGGGACGGACATGGTAGCTGAACAGGGACTGGCCGGCGACGAGATCGCACCAGCGGCTCTCGGTGAAGCGCGCAATTAAGGAAAGCGCCAGGATAAAGCAGCCAAGAACCCCGCTGGCAGGACCGGGAAGTCTGTCACGAGGCCCTCTCCGAAGGCGTCAACCCGCAGGCGTGGAACATCGACACGGTTCAACGTCTCGTCCCACGCTGCCTCGTCCACACCATCACCGACGCCGGGGAGACGTAGCTGGACATGCCCTTGAACTTGAAGCATGGGTTGATGAAGTTTAGCGACGTGCCGGCAGAGGCTACGCTGTCTATCCATGAGACAAGGCCATGCCCCGCTCGCCCGCGTCGACAGGGAGAAGCAGGCCAGAATGCTGCACACGGAGGTGCTCGTCCACCTTGACTCTTCCATCCTGATCCGGAGGAAGAGGAACCCGGTGCCGCCTAGTCGCCGGGGCGGGAATGCAGTTGCACCAACCGGATTGATCCACCTCATCCCGTAAGACTTTCACGTACTGTAATAAAGTTCCTGTAAATCTAGCACATTGCTCAAAATAACACATCACTCAACTAAACTGATTTAAACAAAGCAATATGGTCTTATGGACGATGATTGTTTCTTTCATCTACAAATCCATTGGCAAATACGAGAAAGAACTACGATCGATGATAAATTCATATTTCACTCAGTACAAACAAGTCAATTATTAGACTAAAAGTTAGTAAATTAGCCTACTGGATTTTGCTTCACTCCCTTTACAAACTTTGGTCAATTTCCACCTAATATATGGATTCATCTAACCAAGTAAGAAATAAGAACCGACGTTGAAATTGGAGAGTCATTGTCTTTGTGTATGTGAGTGTTGGCCTTTTTTCTCATGTGTTTGCCTGCAGTTTGCCAATCGCCGTTTTTTTTCTAAGATGGAAACACATGATTCCATTACTTAACAGACTCAGCTCACACTGATCGGACCTACCTCGTACGCTCACCTACAGCTAGTTCATGCGCCAACTTATTGCACGCCCTTGGGCCTTGGGCAAGGATCCTGCGCCACCCGTACATGTGACAACTCTGCATGACAACGCCGCTCACTATTCATCCTGGGCAGTGCTACGACTGTACCATTTTTAACACAACATAAGGCCCGGTTGGGAAAGCACTACAGAGGGAGATGGTTCCCTTGCTACTTCTCTTTGTTCTCTCTTAGTCTATAAGGTGATCCCAAAGCAATTAAAAATTGATTAAAATCTATCTTTCCTCATATTATATCTCCCAACCAAACTTCATTCGTACCTGGCCGTATAATATCCGATTACTTTAACAAATTTTGGACCCAAGATGAGTAAAGTAAATATAATTTACTCTAAATTTTATACTTTAACTTATTTTATCATACTACAATCTGAATGAGTGTATCTTTCCCATTAAACAGTGAGAAAAATTAACTAAATGTGAAATGTTATTACTATTAATGTTAGCATTACATTACTGTAATTTATATTCAAAAAGATACTAAACATATATAAGAAATGTATTTTGGAAAAAATGCCACCTTTTTATTTTCAAATTTAAATAATTCTAAAAATTGAACGTTTTTTAAATGTGAACAATTTTCAAAGGTAAATGTTTTCAAATTTGATATATTTTCAAATTAATTTTTTTAATTTGAAACCTTTTCAAATTTGAACAAAAAGGAAAATAGAAACATAAATAAAAAATAATAATTTTTTAATTTTTTCCAAACAAAAAAGAAAGAAAAAACAGAAATAGAAAATGAATAAAACGAAAATAGGCTAGGTCTAATACCCGACTAGAGTGTGCGGTTCTTGGAAAGAATCGATCTAGTCGGGTCGGTGTATAGGATTGGCCCTGCTGCCGAGCTACTCGAGCACACTGCAGATTCAAGCTGATGGCCACTTGGGCCTCTTTGACTGATCCATGGGTTAGTTGGGCCTCTTTGACTGATCCAGTGCTGCTCCGGTTGAGCCGCTGGTGGGGCCCGCCTGGCCGCATCGTCGCCCTGCAGCTCCCCTCGCAACCCCACCCAGACCCAGCCGCCCATGCAGAGCCACATCACCGCCACTCGCCGGAGCCGCAGGGTGATGAACCGCAAGGAGGTGGGAACAAGACAATGAAGCTGGCACGGAAACTCATTGCTTCCAACCGCGGCCTGGCCCTTGCTCAGAAGGGGGAAGAATCAGATGACGAGCGAGCGATGTTCTGGATTAGTAAGAGCATCTCCACTCGTCCCCCCGAGGAGGCCCCCGGCGAGCGTTTTTTCCATCCGGACGGCGAAATTCGGCCCAGTCGCGCCCCCGGTTCCTCGTTTTCGTCCGGATTTGGACCTAAATTCATCCGGCGATCCCACGCCCCCCCCGGCCCCCCGGGGAGCTCTCGGGGACTCCGGACGAGTGAAAAGCGGGGAAGGGCCCGATCTGTCGGTGACTCGACGCACGAACCCCACCGCCACGTCGCTCAAATTCTCCCCCACCCCTCGTATCTCTCTCGCCGCCGGCACCACCCCGCCGGCTTGTTGCCCAGATTGCGCCGCCACTCCTTCCCCACCTGCCTATATTCCGCCGTGTTTGGACGACGGCCTATCTGGCTGCTCTTCCGCCGGCCTGTTTTCCGGCCTGCTTGCTCGTCGTCGCTCGCGGCTCGGGTTGCCTCGACCACGCCCGTCAGGTGTTCGTCCATTTGCCTCGCCGGCCATGGACTCGGACGAAGAGGAGGAGCAGATGTTCGTCGAGCTTATGCAAGAAGAGATGGCAGCAGCCGCCCAAGACGAGGAGCACATGATGATCCTTGGTTGCTTGGCAAGCATGTACGCGGATCGGCAACTCGTCGGCGTGGTGGGTCGGCACGAGGTCGCCGGAAGTGCAAGCCGAGACAGCGAATGGAGGGCTATCGCATGTTGTACGCCGACTACTTCGCCGACAATCCATTGCACGGTGAGACTGTTTTCCGGCGTCGTTTCGGGATGAGCAAAGCTATTTCTGCAAATTGTGTATGCCATCCGCCACTTTGATCCCTACTTCAGATGCAAGGCGGATTGCACTGGTTTGGTTGGATTTTCGTCACTGCAGAAGTGCACAGTGGCTATGAGGATGCTGGCGTATGGAGCAACATTTGTGAAGACGATCTCCAACCCTAGCACCCCCAAACTTTGCGAGTTTGTCAAGAAACAAGAAGCTTGCCGAAAAGACGTCGAGCGAGCATTTGGTGTCCTACAGCAGAGATTTGCTGTCGTCCGGTTCCCCGCTATGACTTGGTCCAAAGATCAGATGTGGGAGGTGATGAACTGCTGTGTGTGCCTACACAACATGATTATTGAAGATGAGCGAAAGCATCCGGTTCCTCTGGCTGAGCAAGAAGCACCATATGAGAGAGAGGGTCCTCTTGCACAGCCTAATCACCAAGTGCCTCCATCATGGGCCGCCTTCATTGCTATGCGCCAGGAGATTCGAGACTCTACAATGCACCAGCTGCTGCAAGATGATCTGGTGGAGCACATATGGAGGCTCCGAGGCAACGCCAACGCCGACGCCAACTAGTCTGTCTTAATTTGTTTGAAAAATTGTGAAATTTGTGTGCTTCATTTGTTTCAGCACTTGTTAAACATTGTACTGTTATCGCCGAATTTGTTTCAGCAATTTTCGTCCTCTTGTTTGCCGAACTTGTTAAATTTTATGTTGAATTTGTTTGAAATATGTCAAATGGTCGAGGTTGGGGGTTTCCTGCCGGGGGGACGGCTGGAACTTCGGCGCTCCCCACGCCAAAACTTCATCCAATCCGGACGAAAATTTCGCCGGATTTGGGCGTGGGGAGCGCCAACGAGTGGGGATGCTCTAAACAGTAGTTGGCCGGATGGCTGAAACCATGGGAAATTCTGTTTTGCACAAGTCATATTTCCGATGTTGCATCAAGAATTGTCATATTTCCGGTGTTGCATCAAGAACATGTTCTGCTCCCTGTTCTTACCTCAGACTCCATTAGTGCAATTCTCCATCATAATGGAAACATCACTTGCAAACAAAATATGTTCTTAATTAATTTGTGCATTCTTGTATATTTATGCCAATGGAAATATTTCTTTGTTCCCAGTTGTGCCTTAAAATTGCGCAGCTTGATAACAAACCACGAGCACAAGAGGAATGTGTGTGTATGTGCAGAACATTCAGTCCATATGCCCATAATGTTGCCATTGTTGGCAAGAACGCAAACAGGACAGTCCACTTAATTCCAGTTCAACCACCCAATTGCTTCTTTTGTTGGTATGGCTAACTCACGTGGTGGAAGAGATAGGGCCAGATTCCTTTTCCAAGTTTCTGTTGCCTTGGTCACGCTTCTCCATTTCAGAGCGTTATTATGCCTTCTGTTGAGCACTAGCCCAAGTAAGAATTTTCCTGCTTTATTTCCTCAGTGAGTGAATCGAGCACCGTTTCTTTAATATCAGCCAAATAGTTAAAAAGTCTAGTGAAGTTTGTGAGGATTTGTATCCACCAGGAAGTTTCAACATTTCAGTTTGAGTGAAAATATACGACAAAGTAATCGGTAATCCATTTCTTGTTTGTGGAACACAAAGCCACAAAGCATCAAGCGTGGCATGAACTTAGTAAGATATAACAGGCTGCCGGTAACTTTCTGGACTGGCGATAGGTTTTATTACTTACTCCAATCAATAACTTCCCACTACATATTTGGGCATCCCCTTGTCCATATGGTAGCTGTGGGAATAAGATCCACAGCCCATTTTTGATCGTATTGATAGCAACTTTGCAGGTTGGAGAACCAAGACCATGTACAAGGCCGGTTGCTGAATTTTCTTTCTGACCAATGCAACCACTGAGCGATTCAATTTTGGGTATGGAGTTAGTCATCAGTTGCTTCTTGAGTCAGATTCCCGGACTTTCAGTTTTTCACACTGGACCGAAGTTTCAACGAAAGTGCTGGTACCTTAATGGGGTTAAATTTTTATCGGCTTGGTTTCCTATTTCAGCACCGTGTCCCCTAACTGTCCATTGGTTTTTTGTCTTACTTTTGTTGGCTACTGCAGAAATGCTTGCGAGTTATGGTATGTCACCACTCACGCTTTCTCTTATTTGAGCCAAATAACGTGTCAGTTTCTACAGGTGGAGAACATACATGAACGCTTTCTCTTTCTCTTATTTTCGTCCTGCTTTCCTCATTTTCAGGGCCATCCCATGAACGAGTTGTAGACCAGGAGAGAGAACTATATTTTCATTTGCTTATTATTTGCCTAATACAGTGCAAACAGTTTCTTGACACGAATAATGTCTTTTACTTTTAAGGGGAATAAAAACTGCGAGGATGGTTATTAACTCTTAACAGATTATTGTGATCGAAGCCTCGGACAATACCCTCTCACAAGCCGACAACACCTTAGAGTTCCACTGAATTTCCTAGTTCAGTTGTTGCAAAGACCCGGTGCAACATCGTACCTTCCGATTATTTCCATTCAACAGCATAACATTGAAAATTGTAGCAGGCGAACTAGCGATTTTCAGGCGATCTCACGCCGCCGCCGTTTCCTCCCCGCCCCCGACCTCCCGCCGACGCTGGTACTCGCCGGTGCGTCCGGCGGAGGAGCATGTCCATCCCGAAGTGGATGGCGGGCTTCCCATCGTTCGCCGAGGAGGTGAGGATGGGGGAGTAGAGGGCGCGGAAGGAGAAGGAAGCGGTGATGGCGGAGGAGAGAAGGCAAGCGCTGCTGCGGCGGAAGTTACTGATTCTCCCAATCAGCCTCGCGTCCGAGTGGGTGATCGTGCAGATGGCAAAGGGATGGCGGCCGCAGATCTTAGGGCAGGGGCTCGAGGAGCAGGTGGCCGCGGCGTTGGCGATGATCAAGCTCAAGGATCCCGAAGCGGCTAATGGCGGAGCAGGGCCTGGAGGGTCTGGAAAATTGAACGACGTGAAGGCCTCGTCTCGGGGCACACCGCTGAGCCTTCTCCGTTGTTTCTGCCTGGCGGTGATGGGGTCTCTGAGGGCCCATCTAGTCCTCGAAGTGCTGCGGAGTTTCGGCGGCGGAGGGAGAGGCTTCGCCGGGGGAATCCATCCCAGACGAGGAGCTTTTCGCCGGAGAGGATGGGGAAAGCTAGGAGAAGTCCCCAGAGGCGGGCCCCACCGCGCAGCCGCTCTTCGTTGGCAGCCATGGGTGGCCGTCGATTGGACCCTCCTGATCGAAATCGGTCCGTTGGTGGCTTCTCTGGTTCGGCGGATTTCAGAAATACGCCTTCCGTTTTGGATATAATGTTGGATGCTCCGCCTGTCTCAGACAAAAATCGCCTGGTCGGATCTAGGGCTCCCCCTGGTTCTCAGACTCTCGTATGGGTCAGGAGAGAGTTGGTCCAGGCGAGATCCTTCACTCGTGCCGCGATTGCTACCCAGCTAGAGCTGGTTTCCTACCAAAGCCAACGGTGATCAAGTTCTCAGAACTGTGGGGAGCTGAAGAAGGGAGGAGATCGTTCGTGGAGGTCGTCAAGATGGCGGGAGGAGGTCGAGGTGCGGGAAGGTTTGGTGGAGCTGGGGGTGGCCGCGGCCCTGGTAGTGGCCGTGCTCCTCTAGCGGCAGCCGCGCCAGCACAATCGGATGCAACATCCCTTGGCGCCGCTCCTGATCCAGTTACTGTCAAGAACGAGTTCCCCCAACCCATGATGTAGCAGACGGGGACGGCTGGTCAAGGTATGTTCCCGATGATGCAACCCAATATGTGGAATATGCCGATGAGTCAGTGGTCGCAGTTCTTTCGCAACCAACAAATTCCCCCAACTGGTTTCAACCCCATGATGATGCTGCCTCAGGGGATCACTCCCAGCCTTCCCCAACCTAATAGCCAGGGTAGCAGTGCTAGTCTGAACCCTTCTCAGCAACAGCAAGTCTCTGGTGGTAATAAGAACAAGAAAAAGAATTAGAAAGGGACTGCCTCTGATGGATCAAAGACTAGTGGTGATAGGGCTGGGAATATTATGCAGTTGACAATGGCTAGTGGGCCTGGACCTATCCTGGACCCCAAATTCAAGAATGTGACTTGTTACAACTGTGGAGAGCTTGGCCATTATGTAGGCCTCTGCACCAGAATCAAAAGGTGTTTCATTTGCAGTAAGACTGGGCACCACATGGACAATTGCCTCATGTGGTACTCTCTTTTACCCACTACCCAATATTGGGGGAGTGCAAACCCTGGACTTGGATTCTTTCATGTGGAGGTGGAAGGGCCAGAAGCAGTTCAATGGTTGAATATGTATAATGTAGGAGTGGTGGTGGTCAAGGAGGGTGAAATATCTGCTGAAGAGCTTGAGAAATGTTTCAATGATATGTGGAAGGTGGATTGGTTCTGGCAGATCAGACAGCTTCGTCCTAAAAGGTTTTTGGTGAGGTTTCCTCCTAGCAAGAGAGTCAAGGAATTAGTGGAATACCCCTCCATTAATCTAAAGAAGGATGGAGTGGTGATATACTTTGTAAACTGGGAGGGTGAAGCAGAACCTTTTGAGGAGTTCCAGGAGGTTTGGGTCAAGATACTTGGCATCCCTGCTAAGTGGCTGACATGGAAGACAATTTGCCAAGTCTCCATTAACTGGCAAGGCATCTTCAGGAGTTTCTATAAGAAAGTCAGAGTCAAGGTGGCTGTAAGGGACAAATCCAAAATCCCATCCAACAAGCTTTTTGAGATGGAGCAATGTTTCTTCCTGATTGATTTCCTTGTGGAGAATGAAGGAGAAGCTATTGATGTAGATGAGGATGATGATGAAGACCCTGGTAAAAGCAATGAAGGGGACAAGCTTGAAGATGACACTGAAATTGGGGATGATTTCAAGGCCTTGGATAAGAGAAAATCTGGTGGGAGCAATAGCAAGATGGAGACAGATCCTTCCATCCCTCCTGGTGGAAGAAGTGTCTCTAGATCTGTTGCTCAACAGAGCCTGGAGACATGTGTGCAAGACAAGGTGTTTGGCAAGGAGCCACACATTCTTGCTGATAGTGCTTTGGTGTTAAGGAATGCTGAGGAGAACATTGGGAAGAATCTTCTTCAACACTTTGATGTTGAGAGTGATGAAGATGATGAGGGTGTCAAGGATATGAATGATGAAATGGTGTCCAACAACCCTAACCCTCCCATGCCTTCCATGGTATGGAAGGAGAATGAGCTCTAGGATTCCAAGCGATGGCAAGACTGTTATTGAAAAAGCTCAAGATCTTAAGAAGGCAAAAAATCTGGAGATTCATAAAGGTAATAAGATCTATGGCTTCTCCAATTCTTTTGCGGCCCTTGATAATCCAATTTTACTTGATAAAGCAAAAAATGCTGGCATTAGCCTGGGTCATAAAAATCTAAATGTTGATTCTGTTATTGATAAGATTAAAGAGGTTGAAGCAAAAAGACTTGATGATGTTCATAAATCTAACCCTGCTAGTTTTCTTCCTATTGACATTAGTCTATTTGTGAAAGAAATGAGAGTAGGGTTAGAGGATAGGGATGAGGTTTTGTCTGATCAGGAGGATCACATTAGTAATGTACCTGATGAAGATGAACCTTGGACACTAGTCCATAGTAGGAAAAGGGGGAGATGGAAGCTGATTTTTAAAAATGGTGGTAGCTCTAATTTGGAACTCTAGAGGCTTAAATAGGCCTGATAAGCTCACCAGAGTGCGTGATCTCATTAGAGAGACATGCCCTGATATTATTTGTTTATCTGAATCCAAAAAAGAGGATTTCTCTAGTCTACAGCTGCAACAACTAGATCCAGGCGGAGATTCTCTTGGAACTGGTTACCAGCTGTGAAGACTGCTGGAGGTATCCTTGTTGGTATTAGCATTGAGTTGTTTGATATAGTTAAGTGGGATATTTTTACTTATTGTGTCTCTGTGCAAATAAAAGCAAAGAGGGACAATGTTATTTGGAGAGTCATTGCTATGTATGCCTCTGCTTATGAAGAGCATAAATTAGATTTTATCAATGAGCTGCATAATGTCTTTGCTTGCTGGAATGGTCCTACCTTAATTGGTGGTGACTTCAATCTCATTAGAGAAAAAAGTGAAAAAAACACTGGTAACATCAACCAACATTCTCTTGGGCTAATAACCAAGATAATTTGGTCATGGCCTTGTTAGATAGAGTCTTTGTGTCTACTTGTTGGGATGCTTTATTCCCTGCTAGTAGTTTAGCTTCAAAGCCCAGAGTTGGTAGCGATCATACCCCTCTTATTGTGGACACTGGTGCCTTGAAAATTTCTCATGTTAAGCAATTTAGATTTTAAAAATGGTGGCTTAAGGTTGAGGGTTTTGAACAAGTGGTTGCCAAGTTCTGGCAAGCCCCCTGCCATCTTCAAAATTCTCTTGATAGGTGGCAATTTAAAATGAGGAATACTAGGAAATGTTTAAAAGGTTGGTCAGCCAACATTGAATCTACCCAAAGGAAACTCAAACAAGGGTTGGTTGCCGAATATGACCTGCTTGATATTATCTCTGATTCTCAAAGTTTATCACCTGCTTCTAAAGATAGAATGAAGAATATTTCTGTTGAACTTACTAAAATATGGAGTAATGAGGAAATAAAAGCTAGACAAAGGTCTAGAGAAAGATACATTTTAGAAGGGGACTGTAACACTGCTTACTTCTATTATGTAGCAAATCAGAGGAGGAGGAAGAAGTAAATCAATCAGTTGCAAGGTGATGCAGGGATGGTTGAAGACAACAAAGGTATGTTAGATATTGCTGTCAAATATTATAAGGACCTTTTTTGCAAAGAACCTTGCCTTGATATTGATTTGATGGATGATTTTTGGGACCCTGAGGATATGGTGTCCCAAAAACATAATGATATGCTTGATGCTGCCTTTTCTGAAAAAGAGGTCGTAAAAGATGCAATCTTTGGCTCTTATGCTGAGGGAGCTCCTGGACCTGATGGTTTTTCTTTTATTTTTTATCAACACTTTTGGGAGCTCATTAGAGCTGATTTCATGGCTATGGTGAAGGATTGGAATGAGGGAAAACTAGATCTTTTTAGATTGAATTTTTCTCTCTTGACTTTGATTCCAAAGGAACCTGATGTTGTAACTATACAGAAATTCAGACCCATTGCCTTAATCAATTGCAGTTTTAAGATTTTCTCTAAGTGTGCCACTAATAGGCTGGGTGTGGTTAGTGAAGAACTTATCTCTCCTAATCAAACAACCTTTATTAAAGGGAGATACATAGTTGAGAGTGTTGTCTCTTCTCATGAAGTGATTCATGATGCAGTCCATCAGGGGCAATCTGGGTTTATTTTTAAACTTGATTATGAAAAGGCCTATGGTGGGATGGACAGAGATTTCCTTTTGAGAGTTATGAGGATGAGGGGTTTTAACCCTAGATGGATGTCTATCATTGAGGGGCTCTTGCATAATGGATCTGTTGGTGTTAGGATTAATGACTGTAATAGTCAGTTCTTCCTCACCAGTACAGGTGTCAGACAGGGGATCCTATATCCCTCATTCTTTTTAATTTTATGGCTAATGTTTTCACTATGGTCTTGTCCAAAGCTGCTGGTGGTAGACAGATAGCTGGACTCATGCAAGAGCTAGGAGGGGGGTCATTAGTATGCAGTATGCTGATGATACTCTACTCTTCCTAGAAAATAGTTTGCACTCTGCCATAAATTTAAAATGGATCATGGCTTGTTTTGAGCATATGTCTGGTATGAGAATCAATTTCCATAAATGTGATATAGTCCCTATTAATGTGGATGAGTGTGATGCACAACTTATTGTTCAATCCTTGAGTTGTAAAATGGGGGATTTTCTTATGCAATATCTAGAAGTTACCCTACATCACAGCAAGCTTAAGAGATAGGGTATACAACATGTTGTTGACAAGATCCTCAAGAGAGCTACTGGTTGGAGAGGGAAGCTTCTTAACCATGCTGCTAAGTTAGAGCTGGTTAGAAGTGTCCTGCCCAGTATTCCTATTTACTTACTTAGTGTGATCAAATTTCCCAAGTGGGCTATTGCCCTTATGAACTCTTAGATGGCTCACTGCCTTTGGGACAACTATGAGGGACACCATAAGTACCACCTAGCTAATTGGGGTTTGGTCACTAGGAAAAAAAAGAATATGGAGGCTTAGGCATTCCTGATCTATCAGAAATGAATATGTGCCTTTTAGCTTCTTGGATTAAAAGGTATCACTTAAATGAGAACAAGTTGTGGAAACAGATAGTGGACAACAAGTATAATGTGGACAATCCTAACTTCTTCTCTTGCTCATCTAGTGGTGCATCTCCCTTTTGGAAAGGGGTTATGTGGGCTGCTAAAGCTGCTAAGATGGGTTATCAATGGAAAGTAGGGGATGGTAGGAATATTAAATTCTGGGAAGATCATTGGTTTGGCTCCTGCTCCCTGGCTATTCAATATTGGGAAGTTTATTTCCTAGTGAATGAACAAAATAAGACCATTGCTGATCTTTGGGATGGGTCTTCTCTGAAAGTGACCTTTAGGAGATGCTTTGACCATAGATTGATGATGCAATGGCTGGAAATTCAATAAATAGCTCAAACTATCACTTTGAATAATATGAAGGATGGTTTGATTTGGATGTGGGAAGCCAGTGGATTATATAGTGTGAAATCCATGTATGTTGTAGTTAATTTTGGAGGGATTAAACCTATTGATATTCACTGTGTTTGGAAAATCAAAGTACCCCCAAAAATTCATTTCTTCCTTTGGTTGCTTTTCCACAATAAGCTACTCTCTAGAGATAACTTGGTCAAGAGACAAAGTGTTGATGATTTAACTTGTGTTTTTTGCAATGAAGTGGAATCTTGTCAATACCTTTTCTTTGACTGTTTGGTTGCATCCAATATCTAGAAAGAAATTGTTGTAGCCTTGGGTCTTAATCTTAAGATTTCAAGCATGCATGACATTACATCTCTTTGGAATGAAAAGAAAAAGAATAATAAATATAATATGATGTTTGTTGCTATATTGAGAACTATCTGGATTACCAGAAACGATCAAGTTTTCAATCGGTCTCAATGGATTGGCATGCAGGGGTTGTAGAGACGCTTGGCTTGCAGTTGTGCTCAGTGGAGAATCCTGCTGAAGGAAGAAGGAAGAGAAGAGCTGACAATGTTGCTGAGCAGGGTGGAGATGTTGGCTCGGCTGCCACCACTGCTATCGTGGCCGGAGCCTGGCTGCCTCCTCAGAAGAAGGCAAGATCCACTCTGGAGGTCTGTGACATGAACAGCACGAGGAGGTTTAGCCTGATGCTGATCACAGCTGAAAACTTGGCGAGGACCTTGGAAGCTAATAACCTAATTCTGGTGGGTGATGGTGCATGCTTCAAAGTCATGGACTGTCCTTGAGCTAGCCTGGAGGGTGCTGTTGCTTTTGGGTCTCAAAACTGGTCTCCTTAAAAACTTGTGTTGTCGCCTGTTTTAACCTCTGTTTTGGGTGGTCTGTAGCCTAAAAAACCTTCGTGCTTTGATCTGTGTTTTGTACGAAGGGGAAAATAAAAAAACTGAATGATGTAAGTTGGTTGGATGGTTTCAATATATTTGGAACCGGGGTGTGGTGCCCTGTTTCTCTAAAAAAACAATACCCTCTCAGAAGATTCACAATTGCAGAACCCACAAATCCTTCACGAGCAAAACGTTTTTTGCATTTTTGTTGCGACTTTTGAGAGGAATTTGGATCCAGGGCTTGAAGAAAAACATCATCGTCCGGGTAGGCACTCGTCAGACAACTTTCTCATCTCAGAACATTCAGAATCCTTTGAGCTTGCCTGTCAGCCCCGCCAGGGACACCCATTTCTCCAGCGCCGTTGCCGATGACACAAACGCTGACTTGGAGGACCCGATGTCACTCTTGCTCACTGACAAACAAGAATGGAGATTACAATGCAACCGAGATGATGTTCACTAGCAACCCATCTCTGAAGTGCATGTGTACCTGATGCGAATAAGGAGGCCAACGAGGAGTTGAAGCTATCAACTGCACTCTTCTCCTCACTGCTTGAGCTGAACTGTTGCGCACATACATTGATTGAAATCAGATGACAATACACTTTGCAAAGAAACAGAACGCATCAAATCAACAGTAAGTATATATGCCTTTTGTAATCCAGAGCTTACCTTGGAGAAAGCTCCATTGACGTTTTGTACCCAGGGGGCGTCCGAATCTGAGCCGAGGATGTCGCCGGCGGCGCTTAGGTCGTCCTTGTCAATGGCCTGCCCAACCTTGCTCAGCTTATACACGAGGTCCTGCAAATATCCTGTGGTTAAGAATTAATTCCTAGTATTGTTTTACAGATTGTACCAAAAAATGGTAATGTAAAATATAGATCCGATAATTCACGACACGTTGCGTTGTAGATGCACATTTCTACATGGCCACATGATGTGTGGGCGCATCATGATTTTTGTTAGGGCATGTACGTAGAATGCTAGAGAAGGCTCCACATCATCCAGAGAAAATAATAAATATAAGTCGTACAATACATTGTTTTTTGTTATCATCTCTAGCAATTAATGCTAATTAATTAATTTATACGAACACCACCGGGAACTATTCATTCCTGAGGCACCTGTAGCTAATTGTTAGAGTATTGGCGTTTGGTTTTGTGTATGTTGAGCTACTGAATGGGATTTACGGACTCCTACCGTGATGCAGTACTTCTTTTGTGAGTTCATGGCTGTTTTTGTAGTTCAGTAAAAATTACTACTCAAGTTACCCTTACTGAAGAGCGTAAGTTGCCACCGTTGTTTAATTGTTGGGTCAGTAGCAGCAAATATTGATGTGAACTCAGCTATTCTGGAGTTTATCTAGCAATTAATAATTAATTAATTTATAGTACAAAATTAATTCACTAAAAAAGACATATGACAATGTATAAAATAGTCTCTTTTTATTTTTCAAGAGATCATCTCTTAGCTCTCAAGTAAAGACAATCTTCTTTTTTAATATCTATCTCTTCCAACTAGTGGTGTAATCTGATTGGATTTTGCCTTTACCGTATCCTATACCATATTTTCTCAACGAATTTGGAGCGGATCGTGTAATAACCGATAGCGGATTCAAATATGGATATACGAGAAACCACAGAACGGAAATGGAGCGGAAATAATTGAATATGTGTAAGGTTGGGGCGATAACACCGACACATGGTTAAATAGCCAAGCGTCCTAACAGATTTGGACTCCATATTAGATAGAGAGACTATGTGATTAAGGTATTGCTTAACGAATGAACTTGGCAACTCATTGTCTACTATAAACATGCTATATTAGTTTTGTTATTTCTGATGAAAATCAGATTATTCGGATAAAAACATCGGATAATTATAAATAATTGTCGGATAAAGATATCTAGATGTTATTTCACGTACTACCATATCCTATATCGTATCCAGTATCAAGTTCGGAATCAGATATCCTTATCCGTCTGATTACTTCAAATCGGATATGGATTCTCTAAAACAGATTCGGAAACGAATACGGTGTGGAAATTAGCCTATTCATTTACACCCTACCTCCAACTAAGTAAAAAATCGTGCGTGGCAACTCTAAGTGAAAACTGATGCCATCGTACCATTAAATAGTTTGCTGATTATTTCAACACGTGAGAGACAACTATTTAACCAAGCTATGCTGGCCAAACAAGGTTGGAGACTCCTAACTAAACCGGAATCATTATGTGCACGAGTGTTGAAGGGTAAATACTTCCCAAATTCTGACTTTATGGAGGCGAGGAAGAAGAGGAATGCATCTCACATTTGGAATGCGATCTTATTTGGTAGAGAGGCACTGACAGATGGCCTGATCAAACGGCCAGGCGATGGTTCAACAATTCGGGTGTGGGACGACCCTTGGATCCCTAGCAACTATAACAAAAAGCCGTTAGCCCGGGATCCAGCCGCTACGGTTACGATGGTTAGTGAGTTAATGGTCGATCAAGAGGCTAGCTGGAATACTGAAAAGCTTGAGGAGCTCTTTATCCCCTCAGACGTGTCTGCCATTCAAGCTATACCCATCGGACGTTTCAGTGAAGATTTCTGGTCCTGGACGTTGGAGAGCTCGGGCAATTTCAGTGTACGATCGTGTTACCGGTCTATTGCTATGAAGTCGAGAGTGTTTGCCAACACATCTTCATCAGATCAGGATGAGAATAGATATTGGAAAAAGTTGTGGAAACTCGAAGTTCCACCAAAGGTACGCAACTTCTGGTGGCGGGTCATTAATGGATATATCCCATGCCGACAACTTCTTAAGAGGAGGCATATGGAGGAAATTGCACATTGTATCACATTTGGAGCGGAGGAAGAATCGATATTTCATGCGTTTTTCCAATGCACCTGGGCGAAACTGTTCTGGAAAGAGCTTAAGGAGGCAGCTCGGATCAAGATCCCAGACTTACACCCTGATTCATGGGCTATTGATTTAATCAAAGGCTCGAGAATTTGCTCGGAGAGTGCCTCCGTCATTTTATGTGGGTGCTGGGCAATTTGGACGGAACGAAATTCATTATGGCATGGAGAAAGTTCCCGTTCGGTGGCAGCGTCAGTGAAATGGGCACTGGATATTACATATGATCTAGCCCAACTGGGCAAGACCAAACCACCGATAGCACCTAAGGATAAACCGGTCTGGAAGAAACCGAGAGAAGGAACAGTAAAAATCAATGTGGATGCAGGATTTATCGAGATGGATAGACAAGGTACTACAGGACTGGTTGTTCGAGATCACAGGGGCCAATTGTTACTAGGCCAGGCGTTGTGGTACGAACATGCCGCTAATTCGTTGATTATGGAGGCTCTGGCGGTACGTGATGGGGTGCAGCTCGCAATTGATCGAAATCTTTCATCGGTAGAGATTGAAACCGATGCCAAAGTGGTGTTGAACCAGTTGGAAGATCCTGGGGGAAGTAGATCAGAAATTACTTCTATTTGCCAGGAGATAAAGGAGCTTAGTGGGTTTATTTCTAGCATTAATTTTAAGTTCATTGGTAGACTAGCAAATGAGGCAGCTCATCTCTGCGCCAAGAGTGCTAGTAGTAATAGGAGAAGGTGTTTGTGGATTAATTATAAGCCACCCTTCTTAGAGAATGTCCTGTTGAAGGATTGTAATCCCATTACATAATCAATGAAGCTCCGTTTGATCGCAAAAAAAAAAAAAAATACAAGCATCAAGGAAATCAAATCTCAATCGTTCTCAACTGTTAGTTGTTTTTTTACGTACGTGAGCAAGACCCGTGCCAATACGATGCCCTGTTGGATAATTCGGTGTACACCAAATACTCTTTTTTTTTTTTGCGAAACACAGTACAATCAAAGACGCTCATACATACGCGCACACACTCACCCCTATGAACGTACACACGCACACCCTACCCCTATGAGCACCTCCAAGAGACTGCGTTGAAGAACTTATCCGGCGGGTCTTGAGATTGACGAAGTCACCACAGGCGCCTCGCTGTCGACGGGAACGTCGCCTCCCACTGAAGAATATTCCGCCTTTATGAGACACCAAAGTGTCAAATCTGGGATTTGAACTCTGGTGGGCTGGGGGTGCCACTGCCCTCCTAACCATCCAACCACAGGTTGGTTCTCTGGTGTACACCAAATACTCCTATGCGCACAAGGCCCATTTGGCACTGAGAGACGAGAAAAATGCAAAATAGTACTGGCAATGGTTTAAAAAATCCACCGTAATTTTTAAATATTATCAGAAAACTATTGCATGTGCATTTTATTGTTTTATAAAACGCTGATATATTATCGGATTTACCTCGTTTGACAGTCTTTCTGACAGAGGAGGGCCACATGCTGTGATGCTGGGATGATGTGGCATGACTGAAGCGGTTGAGGGAGATATCCGTGATACTATTTCTAATTTCTAGGCTCTTTTGTAAAGTTTTGAGGGCTCCACTTGTCAGATCCCTGTCTAAAAAATCTTATATTCTATTTCTGTTTATTTTTTCAATTCCTGAAATGAAAACATCTTTTGTACTACTTCGTTTTTCTCTCATTGGTGTGGCCTGTGGGCGTTGACCCATGCCCACAATGTGGCCGTGGAAGATCATATCCCTCAAAATTTAGGTGGCCGGTTTTGTTGTGCCGAGCCGGATAATAAGCAGGGCATGGGAGGTCCGTAAAGTTAAAGGAAGCGTCCGCCATGGAGTAAAAGTCGGGTGGAAAAAAATGGACCTACTAAAATAAGGTGAATCAAAGTGCCAGGTATGGAAACAAATACGATCAGGAAAATTCGCACCGTTTTGACTAAAATACTCTGAACCAAGCAGGGCCTAAATTAATGAGAGAGAAACTCAGGCACACGGCACCTTACCGGAATACCGGCCAGCGGATAGAGTTAGTTTGTTCCGGTTTAAATCACCATGTGCGATCGAGGATCATGGCCAGCGCCCGGAGTGGGGCACGCACGCGCATGTGATGGAAATCCCCAAGAGGTATAGACGGGGGGACTGAATGATCCTTACGGTCATTGCACTAGCTGCATATGTGATGCGCTCTTCTTGCCCGGTAATCTTGATCGTCCTTTCTGAGAGAATTGGCTATGACGTGTGTATCTATCTGTCCAACATACCGATATGATTACAGATTCCACCATCTACGATAGGCTAAAAATCATAGTTTCCCGAGGTGATGGAAATTGACTGCAAAATATACATGAGCGCGGAGCTAGCTAGCGCCTAAACCTGCGATGAGCGTTTCCTATGTGATGGAATTGGCTACAAAATATACACAATCGCGCGGGACGTCCACCCCTACGAAGCTAGTCGACCACGGTTGCATGTAAAACATTGATGTACCTTCTACGTGTCTATAAATCCCGCCATCAAATAGAGGCTAAGACCAGTGTACCCTCTAAGACCATGTACCAAGGAGTCAAACCATCAACATTGATCTTGCTCCTCACAAGGAGGCATGATCAATCATGCATCTAGAGGTGCTGCCGGCCGAAGGCCGGGGCGCTGAAGGGGGAGACGGGGATCTTGCCCTCGACTATGGCTCCCGGCTCCTAGCACGGCCGCATGGTAGGAAGGTTGCCATGTTGGGATTGCCGGGGTAGAGGCCGCTGCTCGGCGACGCTCTCTATCCCCGACGCGTCTCCCCCTTGGTCGGCGACTCCGGCAGTCGCTCCTCCGTCCGTGGCGGTGGGTGCCTCTCGGGATCTGGCGGCGGCGGCCTTCGGTGCTAGAGGTGATGCTGGTGGTGGTCTCGGCGGGGGCCCTGGACGCCGGAGCGGCGGCTCTGGATGGTGACAGCGCCGTCGTCTTCTTTGCGGCGAGCGGTGGCCGTGAGTGCTAGCCCGCAGCCCTGGCCATGTGGGCGGCAGGGTGGCGACGAGTGTCGGTGAGGCGTGTGAGGTTCTCCGTCGACCCTCGATGCCAGATCTAGGGAGATCTCCATCGCTGACTGGTGAAACTCTTGTCCTCCAGGTTGATCTGCGACCTCGTCGGCTGGATGGTGGTGGGGTTTCCAGGACCAGGGGAAACCCATGGCCGGCGGTGGCCACGACATCGTCGACGCCCTTGGCGCCTGTTCCCTTCTTGCAGGCTTCGTTGAGGTTCCCCTTCCCTCTACCCACCCCCTGCCATGGGTGAAAACCCTAACCCCTACGTGGGCGATGGCGGCGGCTCGACGTCGTTCCCCTTCTTAAAGGCATCGCCTGGGGCTGCAGGGATGGTTGTCGAGTCTCTGGCTATTGGTGGTGGTGCTTGGCAATGCTTCTTGTGTGGCGACGACCCTGGTTTCGGAGACTGCATGCTCCTGTCTAGTGGTAGTGGTTGTTCCTTGTCTGCCGGTCTTCCAGTTGAGCCTGCGTTCTGCAGCTTACGTGTTCTCGGTGTTGGTGAGGTATCTAGCGCGGCAGCAGGCCTTTATCTCTTCTATGAACTTTGGTTCGACTTTTCTCTGGAGTGTTCTTGGGGGAATCTCTCTGCCCGCCGACGGTGCGGCGCCCTTCGATCCGGGGTGAGAGGGAAGGGTCCTTCTTCGGAGTCAGAGACCGTGAGTGAGTCTTCATGTGTTCATCTGGAAGCGATGCAAGCAGTTCTTCCGTTGTTGATGCCTCCCTCTATCCCTGCTCCTCTTGGTGGCGGCATTCGAGAAGACGATGATCTTGGCGTCTGAAGCGAAGCTTTCTTTCTTATCATTTGTTTGCTTTTATCGTTGTGTGGCCTGTTAGCTATGTATGCGTTGTAAGCATTCGCTGGTTTCGTGGCTTTATTAATTCAAAGCTGGGCTTAAAACTTATGTTTAAAAAAATCATGCATTTACACCGCCCCTCTAGAGAAGGCGAGATCATATATATAATTGATTTTACTTCTACAAGAAAGCAAGATTAATATATTTAACAAGCATTGTCCAACATGCTGTCTCTGAATTTTCTACAACGACACATCTTAGCCGAGTGCCCATTAAGACAAAGGCTATAAACACATGATTAACATCATGTCTAGTGCTGACAAGGCTAGACAATACCAAGTGTATAGGAAACCATTTCACTACTCTATCTACATGTCCCAAACCCACGGGATCGGGCACAAGCGTTGCTGGTCATACCAACATGAAGATAGTATACATGCCCGGGTATCGGCGAAACAAAGCCACCACGACATATTTTCACAAATACCACAATGCATATGGATGAGGGCAACTTACCTCATTTGGCTTGTCCCTGTACATGTAATTAACCCGATGCTTGCAAACGCATCGTGAATCAATGAACTACGCAGTCTTCTATGTCAGATAGTCCATAAGGACGATACAGAAGGCAAGAAAAGATATAATCCTACTGAAACATGCAATGTGTATTTGTACAATGTAATGATATAAATAAAATGCAGTGTTACTTATATGGTGCTTTATGTTTCTTTATTTGCTTATTTAATTTTTTTTATTTTCATGCACTCCCATAATTTGTACTATAACGTACACATATAGTAAAACCCCGACATCCTAGAAGCAAGTTTCACTATTTTTAGCCGAAACACTTATTTGTGCTAGTCAATCCGGCTGACCTGTCTCGGCGGTGGAGGAGTTGATGAGTCCCTGCTTTTGCAGACGCTTCTTCTTGTCCTCCTTGACACGCTCCAGCAGCTCCAGGTCGTCGTCCGCCTCTAGGATGGCTGCCCGCGCGGCCCCGGCGCCGGCCCCGGCGGCGGCAAGCGCGGCCAGCAGGCACGACGTGATGCCCCGGCGCCTCCCGATGAGGACGATGGCGTCGCGGTCCTGGCATTTGCTGCTCGACACGGCCACCGCTCTGAACGACGACGTGTGTTTCTTGGGAGCAGGATATAACAGCTCCTGAGTGGCCACCGCCGACGATGACGACTTGGACGTCGCCACGCCGCACCCGGCGAGCGTCCATGCTTCGGTTACCATGGCCACCATCCGGTCGAGAGATTTCTTGTTCTCTCGAGAAACTATTAGTGCAAAACAATGGCGTTGGATGGGAATTGGAATGAGATTCTTGAGACGTGTGGCGTGGCAGCCGGTACGTCCAAATGCGTATGTTCCCCTTATCCTCACGATCTTGCCGCGATCGTCACAGCCACACACGGGTTAGCCTCACTCAGTCGACCCGGTACGTGCATACCCAAAGCGGCCTGACCTCACGTGTGCGCTCAGCACCGGTCGCGGTGAACACGCGAACGTTTCACCTAACAAGGACTCTGATAACTCTAGCTGCACACTGTGGCATTAGAGTATCACGTGGTAAAAAATAGTATTCCCCTTAAAAATTGTTCTTGGCTCTCTATGTGACCAGGCTACACAAGGGAGTCCGAGTTGTATTCTTCCTCTTTGCTGCCTTGTTCGGCAAACATGCTCCCTCATCGACGACCCCACCGTCCAAGGAACTTGAGTAAGTATCGACATGTCTGTCAATGATTTCTGGTGATCTCGGGTTAACATGCAAAGAGGCAGGGGCGGAGGGAGGGGGGGGGCGAGCAGGGGCTAGACCCCCCCCATGGAATCGCCCCCCCTAACGATTCAGTGTACGTATTAGTAGCAGTTAACTCCCTAATTGACGCTATAATCGCTCATTAGTACTTGTAAGGCCCACCCCTACTAGCTATTCTCGTGTATTCAGCCCAGCAATCAGCCCAGTCTAGGCTTGGAGCTCGATTTCCGCTTTGTTTGCCCAGGCCGAATGGCGAGTACTTACCATTGTCTAATCGTTTCCTTACTTAAAACAATAAATCTGATTCGTCTCCCCCGATCGATCCGCGATGGAGCCTGCCGCCGCTCGCCGCTGCTCGCAAAGCTACACCAAACAGTACACAGGGTTTAGCAATGATGTTCTCCTTGCCGCTTTGTAGAAGAGTTGATCAGGCCGAGAGTCGAGTGCTCTGGTGCCGGCGTGCCGCACCGTCGTCGACCTCCCCGCTTATACTTGCTCAACCACTTAAATCTGGAGGTATGTTGTATCAGTATGTCACTCTTATTTGTTCACGTGTGCGCACAACTATCACACCTAGTAGAAGTGCTAGCATAGCCGATCAGCAATGATTTACCTTTCAACGTTTCAAGCCTGATGAAGTGCTAGTATAGAAGTCCAATAATTTTATCTATAATCTGTCTATGCATGAATAGTTAGTCTTGTTACATGTTCTGAATTTGTTAAGTGTCCGATACTGATTCAACAAGGATAATCTTGAAAGATTATTTAAGCAAATAAAACTATGTGTAGTAGCTTGCTCGACCCCAAAAAATTTCTTGGCTTCGCCAGATCCTCGCCCCCCCTATACGTAAATCCTGGCTCCGCCCCTGCAAAGAGGTGGCGAGATCCTCATCAAGGCCATCAAGCCCGCCTAGTCCCTTGCAGGCACGGAATCATTGCCATATATTACCCGCCAACCAGTTTTGTATGCAGATGCGACCAGATACAAGTTTTTGTGCCTCTCCGTTGGACGAGGTTTGTCTCTTAAAACTATTTCCTTGTTCACAATTACCATATGTTCTAGGTTTAATTAAAGTTAAATTCTATGAAGTTTAACTAAAAATATAAGACAAATACTAATATCTAAAACATAAAATTAGTAATATTAAAATCAACTTGAAATGTATTTTTATATTATGTAAATTTGCAAATATGAATGTCGATATTTTTCATTACATCTTTAGTCAAATTTTAGAAAAAATGACTTCGACTAAAGCAAAGACGTAGGTTAAATAAAAACAGAAGGAGTATTAACAGCTAGCAAGTTTCTTTACGCGATGTAAGATTGAAAGAGCATGAAATAGTCAACAAGATTTACGCTCAAATCCTAATCACATGAACATGCAAATAATTCTGGTTTGCATATTTTGGCATTAGACATGTGGTAAAAATAGACGTCTCAACTTTATCTACATATGAATGTAACTCTAACTAAAATGCATCTAGATACATTCGCATCTAGACACAAGTGAGACACCTATATTTTTAGAAGGAGGGAGTACTAACTTTTTGCAGAGTTTGCTACGGTTCCTTTGAGAAAATCCTCACTTTGTTTTGTCTTCGGTCCTGTCATGTTACATTAATTCTATATTCGCACCTAGCTTCTTCTGCTTAAGTTACCACGTTAGGAAGACATACAGATGCCGAACTAGAAACGTGTCCACCACGGGCGTCAGTTACACTACGGTGATAGGTGTGGTCGAGAAAAAATATCTAGGGTTTCCTCGTAGGCACGAGCAGACACAGCGCCCCTTTTATCCGGCGTACGCCCAGGCTTCGGCTTCGCCCAAGTCTCTCCGCGACTGAGGAAATAAATTCGTGAGCATGAGTTAAAACTTGCACCTCTCGCGTTGGAAAAAGAAATACAGTACTACGTATTAAACACGGACGTTGTATTGTACGGCGACCAAAAACTGGACGGGTCACGTTGGCCCCCATTCAGGTAGATTCTGGGAACTGGGATGACGAGGAATTGAGGATCAGTCAATCGTCACCGTTTCTTCGACTCCTATCCTTTCCATATATGACAGCCTGCTAGCTTTGTGCGCAACACGCCTCTCTGCGCGTCTCTGGCAAGCTTTCTCTGTCTCCTAAAACTAGTAGCGGGTCCAAGAGTCTCTGGTGATTTCATGGAATGGTAGTTAATGGTTTGTGGAATCGTCAAGAAATGTCTCAAGCCAGAGATGACGATCGAGCTGGAGCTACAACACATTTGGATCCGTCCGAAAGGAACTAAAATGCTGAGAGCGGAGATGGATCAAGTTAAAGTATAGGCTCTTGTTTCTGCTTCATCACAACCGGCCCGGAACATCAAACTGAAACTACATGCAGTGTACACAAATGAGGAGATCATGAGACAGACTCGCCGCAAGACTAGCTAAAATCAGGTGACCGTAACAACAATTTTGTTTCTTCTAAAATCAAGCTTCTCACCGGAGGCAGGAAATACGGCCACGTTTCCGAAAAGAGCTGAATGTTAAACTATGCCTTGTAAACTTATATGTCATGTATAGAAGTGTGAACCTAGGGAGACACGGGGGTGACCAAGCCGATGCTTCCAACCCCATCCTCACCGTCCTCCGTCCCCCCTCGCCATTGCTGGTAGTCATCGCTGGGCAAAGCCTGGGCGGAGCCGGCGGCGGGGCTTCTCCCCTCGGGTGGTGACCCCTTCTCCCACATAGGCGGCGGCGGTGGTCCGGCGGATCTCGGCGGCGTGGTGCCACGGTGGTCAGGCGGCCTCAGCGTGACGACGATGGATGAGGGGCTCCCTTGCCCGAAGGCATGGCCCCTATCATGGTGTCGTCGCTGTCGGATCCAGGTCTGGCCAGGGCCTTGGGCATGGGAGGGCTCTCGGATCCAATGCCATTGCTGATCGAAGGGGCGTGGTGGCGCTTCGCGGCGCCTGCCTAGCAGCAAGGTGGTGTCGGCGGCTGCAGGCTCGGCGGTGATGACTGTGGTGGTGCCAGTGGTAGTCAACGCCTATCTCCTATGATGGTGTTCCTCTCTTGTCGGCGTTGGCCGGTGGCTCAAGTCGGTGGCTTTCTTCGTTGCTTTCCTTCTCCAATCAAGCTCGGGCATATTCGTGGTCATGGTGTATGGCCGAGGTGAAAGTCCTGCTCAGCGGTGGCTGGCCGAACACAGCGACGCATCGCCGTTTCCTTCTTGGAGGCTTTTTCATGGCCTTCACCGTGTCTTCCCTCCCCTCAGATGCTGAGGGAAACCCTAGGTGTGGTGACCAGACTAGGCGGTGGTGGTACCATGATACGTCTCCAACGTATCTATAATTTCTTATGTTCCATGCTAGTTTTATGACAATACCTACATGTTTTATTCATACTTTATATCGTTTTGATGCATTTTCCGGAACTAACCTATTAACAAGATGCCGAAGTGCCAGTTCCTGTTTTGTGCTGTTTTTGGTTTCAGAAATCCTACAAAGGAAATATTCTCGGAATTGGACGAAATCAACGCCCAGTATCTTATTTTTCCCGGAAGCTTCCAGAGCACCGAAGAGGGGCCAGAGGGGAGCCAGGGGGGCCCCACCCCACAAGGCGGCGCGGCCAAGGGGGGGGGCGCGCCCCCTATGGTCTGGCTCCACCAGGACTCCTCCGAGGCTGCCCTTCCGCCTACTTAAAGCCTCCGTCGTGAAAACCCTAAAGGAATAAGCCACGGGACGAGAAAAGTTACGCAGCCGCCGCCATCGCGAAGCCAAGTTCGGGGGACAGAATTCTCTGTTCCGGCACGCCACCGGGACGGGGAATTGCCCCCGGAAGGCATCTTGATGACCCACAAGTATAGGCGGTGTATCGTAGTATCTTCGATAAATAAGAGTGTCGAACCCAACGAGGAGCAGAAGGTGTTGACAAGCAGTTTCGATGAAGGATTCACTGTAAATGCTCACAGACAAGTATTCAGGGGGTTTTGATATAGCAGATGAAATAAGTACAAGTAAGTAAAGTGCGAGAGAAATAATTGCAGCGAGTGGCCCAATCCTTTTTAGCACAAAGGACAAGCCGGTTTGTTTACTTATAATGACCAAACGTTCTTGAGGACACACGGGAATTTAGTCTAGTGCTTTCGCTTCATATAGCTGATTAATCTTCATTGTTTTGATAAGTGTTGAGTGGGTGAACCTATGCTAATGTACCGCCCTTCCTAGGACTAATACATACTTGTGATTATACCCCTTGCAAGCATCCGCAACTACAAGAAAGTAATTAAGATAAATCTAACCACAGCCTTAAACTCTGAGATCCTGCTATCCCTCCTGCACCGATATACCAACGGGGGTTTAGGTTTATGTCACTCCGGCAACCCCGCAATTGGCAAACGAATACAAGATGCATTCTCCTAGGCCCATAAATGGTGAAGTGTCATGTAGTCGACGTTCACACGACACCACTAGAAGAATAACACCACAACTTAAATATCACAACATTGAATACTAACCAACATAATTCAATACTAACATTTAGACTTCACCCATGTCCTCAAGAACTAAACGAACTACTCACGAGACATCATATGGAACATGATCAGAGGTGATATGATGATGAATAACAATCTGAACATAAGCCTTGGTTCAATAGTTTCACTCAATAGCATCAATAACAAGTAGAAATCAACACCGGGAGAGTTTCCCCTATCAAACAATCAAGATCAAACCCAAATTGTTACAGCGGTGACGAGGTGCAGCGGTGGAGATGGCGGTGATGATGATGATGATGATGGTGATGATGATGGAGATGATGTCCAGCTCGATGACGGTGACGATGGCGTCAATTTCCCCCTCCGGGAGGGAATTTCCCCGGCGGATTTCAGCCTGCCGGAGAGCTCTTTTCTCTCTGGTGTTCTCCGCCCCGCAGAGGCGGCTGTGACTCTTCGTGACTATCCTCTGGGGCTTAGGTTTTCGGGACGAAGATGTACGCGAAGAAAAGGAGGCGAGAGGGGGCTGTGGGCCCCCTCCTCACAGGGCGGCGCGGCCAGGCCTTGGGCCGCGCCGGCCTATGAGGTGGGCCCACCTCGGGTCCCCTCGGCTCCCCCTTCTGGCTCCCTTCGTCTTCTGGAAAAATAGGATTTTTCATATAATTTCCGTCAACTGTTGATCTTCCGAAATATTGCATTCTGACGGTGCTTTTTCCAGCAGAATCCTGGCTCCGGTGCGCGATCCCCAAATAATCATGAAACATGCAAAATAGATGAAATAACATAAGTATCATCTCTAAATATGAAATATATCAATGAATAACAGTAAATTATGATATAAAATAGTGATGCAAAATGGACGTATCAACTCCCCTCCAAGCTTAGACTTCGCTTGTCCCCAAGCGAAACTGAACTCGGTAAACAAGACCACATGTTTATGGAGTGAAGAGTCGATAAATAAAATACGGACAAGAAGCATCATATTCACTCACACAAGGCATTCTAGTAGACAACTTTCTCATATAATTCAACTTGAAACAAGTAGAAGGTAATCACAAATAAAGGTGCATAAGGAATCATAATTGGTGATGGCAAACTTTGTTCTTGGTCAGAGAACAGTTAACAGATTATACTCATCTATTGAGCAGCGCTCTCATATTAAAGCTTATGGTAAACTTGCATACTCAATCATAGTAATCTCCTCATAATCATTGATAACTTTCAAAGCTATATTCATTCAGATAAAATTTGTACTAAACAAGGAAGAGTAAAAGGCATGATGAAATAGATCACCATATAAATCGTTTGATCACAACAACTCAAATGCTTGCTTGAGATGGAGGGAAACAGGTTTACTGACTCAACATAAAGTAAAAGACAGGCCCTTCGCAGAGGGAAGCAGTGATTAAATCATGTGCTAGAGCTTTTTAAGTTTTGAAATCATATAGAGAGCATGAAAGTAAAGTTTTGAGAGGTGTTTGTTGTTGTCAACGAATGGTAGCGGGTACTCTAACCCCCTTGCCAAACAGACTGTGGTGACCCTGCATACCACTGCATGTTGTAGTATGCCAGTCGTTGATATAACATTCACGAAGTACCATTCCGCAAATGTTACATCCCTCAGAGTAGTACAACAGAACATAGCAGGTCCATAACTCATTCACATATTATTACAATTAACATACACAAGTCGTCTCGGAGCTCCTCTTGGGTCCTAAGAGGATTACTCCTGGGTTCGAGGCGAACCCAACTTAACTTACAATACCAGAGTCTCATTAAACTAAACATTTATTTTATCGAGCAGCTAAATAGTAAGAGTTCGTGCTGCTCGGCTACTACTACCCATCAGATATTTCTAGGCTTGTTCTCCTCCGGAAGCCTCCCCGGATCCGTAGACTATGAGATAGTCTACGCCTTCAACTCCTCCTGAGAGGTCTGGTTCCTCGTAGCCGATGATCTCGGCTCCATCATTGCTGTCGTAGTCCTCCTCCAGACGATTCAGACAATCTAAGCATGGGATTTAAGAGTGGTATGAGTACGAGCGTACTCAACAAGTTCATTATAGATAAGAGGTGTTTAATGCACTAGTTACGATATTAGACCAGAAAGTCTAATACCAATGCAAGTTTTGATAAACATTTCTTCAAGAGATTGCTTTTATTTCAAAGAGCTATGTCCGTCAGCCTTCACCGGTTTACTAGAACTTCATGGAGCTCCTTTCCGGCCGCGTTCGCAGTTCCTCAATCCCGGAACAGGGAGTGACAGGTCACAGTTCTTTACACTCTGCAGAGGTGTGTTGCTTTACCCATAAGAGATCTTAACCTTGGTGCCAACCGGGCAGCTTTCCCGTCCACACTTCCTTCGGTGTGAGGCCCGGTATAAGGTCTAGCCAATCATGTTCCTCCGCTACCTCGAACACCCACCCTTTGTTGCATGCCCCGACCCTGGGTCCTCGCCGGTCCCATTATTCCCGTAATTTCAGGGTGGACCCCGACCACGACGACAGTCTGGGATTGAACCAAACTCCTTCGCCGGTAGCTGCAACCCATCATAGACCACATTACCGTGAGGAATTAGAAGGGGATCCCCACCCACCAATTGTTCCGCAAGCGACAGAACCGCTCTACGGTAAGCAACAGCCTATACCGTGGGGAATTAGAAGGGGCTCCCCACCCACCAATTGCTCCGCAAGATACAACCGTCTACGGTAAGCGCATCCGTTGATGAACGAGAGGTGGAAACACTTTTGACTACTCCGTCCCACTCCGGATCTTATGGTTAACACGGGTATTACGGCACAAGAATCACTGGCGACATTTGTTGTTTAATCCTAGATGGATATAAACCCTTGCAATGGAACCTCCACCATATCAACACAATCCATGGTTCCATTGCCCACCACATAGTCATATTCATAGTTATGAAAGTAGTGGTTTTTGATTTTTGTGCAATAGTGATAACCATAATACTTTGCAAGTAATTTGATAAAAATACTCAAATGACATGAGCAAGTGATGAACTTGCCTGAACACTGCAAAGTTTTGCAGTTGGAAGGTATGGACTGACCCTTGTCCTCTGTCTCTGAAAAATAGCATCATTGTCCGATAAGGGCAATGGTTAAAGAAGCAATTATGCATGATTCCATTTTTAGGGTTTGTTCCCCCCTTCCGATGTCGTTATTATTTCATGTAAGAGGTTAATACTAAGAATAATTTGAGGATACTCCATTCCAAGTAAAATACAACCTTGAAATGTTGTCAAGGTGTTTTTTTTTAAGTCCAAATACATTAATGGACTTAATTTCATTTATAGAAAATTAGGTGTGTGATTTAAATGATTATTTAAATCATTAAAATAGGACTTATTCATACTTGTCTTTCAAAATTCTCTTTGATATTTTATTTAAATAGAGAATTTTATGCTGATCATTTTTCATATTTTTAAGTTATTTTTAAGAGCTTTTAATAATTTTCTATTGAATTTCAAAGTTTCATATTTTTGTTAAATTGTAAAAGGTCCTTTTTGCCCCTGGGCCCACCTGTCAGGGTGGCCCAGTGGGTTAACCCTAACCCGAGCCGCTCGTCCGGCTCGGTCGGACGCACCCGTCCCCTTCCTCTCGCGCACGCGCTAACCCTAACTCCTCTCCTCGCTCTCGCGATGCCGTGGTCGCCGCTGCCTTCGCCGAGATTCTTCGGCCGTCTCCGGCTATCTCCGGCGATGAGATGCGGCGGATCTTGACCGCCTGGTGACGGCGCACCAGATCTACGGCATCGATCTGGTCTTCGCCGCCTCCGCTACTCGTCCCCATCTCGCCTGCTCGCAAGGCCGTGGAGTTCCGCGGCGATTCGTCACCGCCGACGCCCCTGGCGTCGCTGCGCCGCCGTGGCTTCGCCTCCGTGTGTGCGACTACCGTGGCACCGCCATGGCCCGGCTTGGCCTGGCGCCGCCGTGCTCCGGCGCGTGCCACCGTAGCCGCCATGGCTACACCAACCTGCTCTGTTCCAAGTAAGTTCCCCGCCTTTCTCTTTCTCCTGTGCCTTTCTTCCTCCTCCTCCAGTGACCCTGGCCATGGCTTCCCTCCTTGTGGAGGTGCTGGCCGTGCTCAGCTACTGTGCTGTTGCTTACTGCTGCGGTGTTGCCTGTGCTACTGCCATGAACTCTGGTTGCTGCTGCTCTTTTACTTTGCTCTATGCACTACTATTGCCTGCTATATTCCTACTGTGGCCTTTCTGGGATTGTTCATGAACATCCAGTGATGCTCATGGCCTGCTGGCTGGCTCCTGTGATCATTATTGCTACTAGGATATCCTGTGTGTGCATAATCTTGTCCCTGGCTTGATCATTATGCATGATCCTTGTAGTATGCAAGTACCAGTGTCTCTGTTCTTGATGCTATCTTCACCAATTACTCAAGTGTATACATTTATGGTGTTCTGGCTTGTTGCTGTGTGGAATTCTTGTAAATTTACAAGTGCCAGTACCCCAGTGTGCTCTTCTGTGTGCTATAATTACATGATTATGCTCAATTGAGCATTGTTGCTGACTTGGCAACTCCATCCCTTGATGGAATGCTTCTGGATACAATCATAAAATGGTTTATGACTTAGTCTGTGATTCAATTGTTGCTTGGATATGTGCCTTGCTTGTGTATTATGATCCAGTGGTTCATCAAGCCTTTGATGTGCTTCTGGATACAATTATAAAGTCATTAATTCAGTTATCTGATTATTCAGTTAGGACTTGGTTGGATTTCTTCAAGAGTGGCTAATTATCGAGAATATGCTTGGCTATGGCTATCTGTAACCAGTGCTAGCAAGCTCAGTTGATCATATGATCATGATTTGCTTGTGAGATATGTTGTTTCCTGTCTGTGCCTCACTGTTGCCCTCTGTGTGATGTGTGTTCATCACACAAGCTTGGCCTGATGTGTGATGGTGCTTGCTCAAGCATCATTTGATGCTTGCAATGATCCATTGGATCATCTGCAAGGCTCTGGTGTTTTGATTACTTGTGTAGTTCATTTATCTGTATTAGCTTGCTTTATTAAATGGATAAATGATGTGAACTGCCTTGCAGTGATGATCATATTAATTAAATTAGCTAGGGCTAGTTGGATGACAACCTCTGGTTGGTACCCTAGCCCTCTACTGAACCCTACTGGGTGATGATGTGGTGGCTTAAGATTTTGGTTATGGGTTGAGGTGGCCCTGGCAGCTCTTTGATGCTGTCATGGGTAGCTCCCCCTCACTGTGGCTTGTTGTGACTTGGTGGATACAACTCTGGCAATCCTCGTTGGATTTCCGGTGCTCTTTCTTTGTTGACAAACTAAAATAGGCACAAGTGCCTATCTGTCTGATGGTTAGCAGACCATGTAGTGCTAGGTAAGTTGGAATGGCTAATTAGGATCAAATCCATGATGGATTTCTCTGGTTGTGTCACTGTGTTGACACAACCAATGTTCCCTTGGTATTTTCCTTCTAGCCTTTGCTTTATTTACTGGCACCAAATGGTTTTGCAACCAAGTGATGATACATCCAGGGTTTCCTACCCTTATTTCATTCTGTGATGCATGTGTATGCTTATTGATGAGCAAAGCATGTGTTTGCTCAGGTTCTTTTGTGTATACCTCACTCCAGCTCCTAGAAAATGAGTGTTGGTGTAGAGGATTGCTTCTGTGTTGTTCTTGTGGTTGATTTACTTGCCCTGCTCCTCCTGGTGATCTTGTGGCTTGATTCAGTGCTGTGGTGAGTTAGCAGATTGAACAGCAGTGGCTGTTCATGTGTTCTTGAGTTCTTGTGTTCTTACCAGTGAAGCCTGTCGATGGTTATGGCTTAGGGTTTGCTTCTGAAAAGCTTATATGTGATGCTCCCTTGCTCTCCCTGGTCGACAGCTCTTGCTTGTCACTTTGGTGACTCACTGAGTGTGTGTGCTGCATGCACACAGCCCTGTGAGCAGGCTGTGTGTGTGTGTAGGCATGTGCTGTGCACCTGAACCTGGAACTTGGCTGTGGCATGGATCAGCTCGGCCACTTTGGTCTTATCTGCTCATTTCATATTTCCATTTGATTTCTAACCTGCCAAGTGGCTATGCCACTTGGCCTAACTTCTTTTTGTTGTGATTTTGTGCAGGAATCATCAATTGATCACATTGGACAGGGAGTTCATCCAATCCAAGATCAAGTGAAGATGCTCTTGTAGAATTTAGACTAGGGTCATTACTTGTACTTTTCTTTTTATTCTCTTTTATTTTTTTCAATTTCACCAATTCTTGTAATGTGTTGTAATCCATTTATTTTACTTGTAAATATTGTAATGACAATATTATTTGTGTGATGATCAATAAAGCTCAAAGTTTTCCCTAATGAGCTTCACTTTATTCTAATTGTTCATTTTGTTTATTATTGATTATTTACTTAATGAATTTCCTCACAATTGAATTATTTAAGGTAATTATTTAATGTTTGTATTTGAAATTCAAATTCATCATTTGTTTGAATTCAACCATGACACTTCATTTAAAATTCAGTAATGCAAACTCTCCCCTTTCTTCTCAAAACCCTAAAGTAGTGAAGTGAGATGCAAGTTTGTCGCACTCTCGAAACCCTAACCCTGTAAGGTGTCGAGAGAGAAACTTGTCCCCCTTCGATGCAGTTTTTGTTTAAAAGCGCGAAATTTCCCCAGAATTTACTATGCAATGCACATCCCTTTCTAAAATCTACCCCTCGATTGTCTCTAAACCTGGGACATTACAGCCTTTCCCCCTTAAAGAAAACTTCGTCCCGAAGTTGTGGTTGTAATACCTGAACAGTTCGGGGTATGTTTTCCTCAGGTCTTCCTCTTTTTCCCAGGTGGCTTCCCTCTCGGGGTGATGCTTCCATTGTATCTTGCAATACTTGATCGCCTTATTTCTGAGTTGTTTCCAGCTCTCCTCGAGAATCTTGGCTGGCTTCTCGATGTATGTCAAGTCTGGTTGTAACTCAAGCTCAGCATGTGCTATAGGTTCATCTGGGGTCTTCAAACATTTCCGCAGTTCTGACACATGGAAAACGTTGTGAACTTGAGCTAACTTTCCCGGTAGATCCAATTCAAAGGCTAAACCTCTGTTCTGACTTAGTATCTTGAAAGGTCCTATATATCTAGGACTGAGTTTCCCTTTTACTCCAAACCTCTGGAGTCCTTTCATCGGGCTTACCTTAAGATAAACCATGTCTCCAACTTGTGGCTCCCATGTCCTTCTCTTCTGATCGGCATAACTCTTTTGCCGACTTTGGGCTATCTTGAGCCTGTCTCTGATAATGTCAATGATTTGTTGTTTTTCCTTGACATAATCAGGGTTGAACTCTTTGCTTGCTCCGGCTTCATACCAACATATTGGTGATCTACACTTCCTTCCATACAGAGCTTCAAATGGTGCCATCTTGATGCTGCTTTGATAACTATTGTTATATGAAAACTCTGCTAGTGGTAGGTGTTCTTCCCATGATCCTCCGAAGTCTAGGGCACAAGCCCTAAGCATATCTTCTAGAATCTGGTTGGTTCTCTCGGTTTGTCCACCGGTCTGAGGATGATAAGCGGTACTATAATCCAATTTGGATCCTAAAGCTTCGTGAAGTTGCTTCCAGAATGCTGATGTGAACACGGATCCTCGATCCGACACAATCTTCTTAGGCACTCCATGCTTACTCACGATCTCTTTGATGTAAAGATCGATAAGTTTCTCTCCTTTATCCTGCTGGTTTACCGCTAAGAAGTGTGCACTTTTCGTCAACCGGTCCACGATTACCCATATCATGTCCTTCTTTTTATTGGTCATGGGTAGTCCGGTGATGAAATCCATCCCTATTTCCTCCCATTTCCACTCTGGAATAGGTAAAGGTTGTAACTTCCCTGCCGGACTCTGGTGTTCAGCCTTCACTCGTTGACATGTATGGCATTCTGCCACATATTGTGCTATCTCCCTTTTCATGTTATTCCACCAGAATAGTTCCTTTAGGTCCATGTACATCTTTGTACTTCCCGGATGTATGGAATATGGGGTTTGATGAGCTTCCCGGAGTATTACTTCCTTAATTTCAGCAATATCCGGAACGCAAATTCTTTTCTGAAACCATAAGGATCCAGATTCTCCGCGGTGAAATTCTGATGGTCTTCCCTCATCTATTCTTCTCATCTCTTCTACAATGAATGGATCGTCCAACTGACCCATCATTATCTCATTCTTCAAGTTAACATTAAGTTCATCGGCTACTTGCAATGCCAATAATCCTTCATGGGCTTCCTTCTCCCAAAGTTGTATTTGGGCTTGACTTATTTCCTTCCTCAACTCCGGTGATATTTCTTGTTCCACTCCTCCGGTGCTTTTCCTACTCAGGGCATCTGCTACAACATTAGCCTTCCCTGGTGTATAATTGATTGTTAAATCATAATCCTTGATCAATTCTAGCCATCTTTTCTGCCTCATGTTGAGTTCCTTCTGAGTGAAGAAATATTTGAGGCTTTTATGGTCTGTATAGAGCTCACACTTAGCTCCATAGAGAAAATGTCTCCATGTTTTGAGTGCAAATACGACAGCTGCTAATTCCAAGTCATGTGTTGGATAGTTTACTTCATGAGGTCTGAGTTGCCTCGATCCATAGGATATCACTTTCCGATCTTGCATGAGTACGCAACCCAATCCATGCTTGGATGCGTCACAGTACACGGTGTAATCCTTGCCAACTTCCGGAACTGCTAACACCGGTGCCGTGGTGAGTTTCTCCTTCAGAGTTTGAAAACTCTTCTCGCACTCCTCTGACCACACGAATGGTGTGTTCTTCCTTAGCAACTTTGTCATTGGTCCTGCTATCTTAGAGAATCCTTCAATGAATCTCCGATAATATCCTGCCATTCCTAGGAATCCTCGGATTTCCTTGACAGTCTTGGGTGCTTCCCATTCTAGAACTGCTGCTACCTTACTCGGGTTGACAGCGATTCCATCTTTGCTAATGACATGACCAAGAAATTCCACTTGATCTAGCCAAAATTCACACTTGCTGAATTTGGCATAAAGTTGGTGTTCCCTTAGTGTTTGCAACACTAACCTCAAATGTTCGGCATGTTCTGCCTTGTTCTTGGAGTATATCAGAATATCATCGATAAATACGATGACAAACTTGTCTAGATATGGCATGAAGATCTTATTCATGAGATTCATGAATATTGCTGGGGCATTGGTCAATCCAAAAGGTACTACAAGGTATTCATGGTGTCCATACCTTGAGACAAAGGCGATTTTCTAACGTCTTCCTTCTTGATCTTTATCTGGTGATAACCGGATCTTAGATCGATCTTGGAAAAGACTCCCGCGCCTCTCACTTGATCAAATAGATCTTGTATTCTTGGAAGTGGATACTTGTTCTTGATTGTGACGTTGTTCTAATTCCTGTAGTCTCCGCACATCCTTCTTCCTCCATCTCTTTTATCCACGAAGATCACAGGTGATCCCCATGGTGAAACACTCTCCTGAATGAATCCCTTTTGTTCCAAGTCATCCAGTTGCTCCTTAAGTTCTTTTAATTCCTTAGGCCCCATCTTATATGGTGCTTTAGCAATCGGAGCTGTTCCTGGAATTAGGTCGATAGTGAATTCTATCTCCCTATCTGGTGGCATACCAGGTAATTCCGCAGGAAACACATCCTGGAATTCATTTACTACAGGTATATCTTCTAATTTCACCTCCTTCATACGGTTCAGCTGTAGCTCCACTTCAATCTGTGTATGTTTGTCGCCTTGGTAGATCATTCTACTTCCATCGGGGCTTTTCAATGATACCGTCTTGTTTACACAGTCGATCAATGCTCCATTAGCTTCTAACCAGTTCATACCAAGAATGACATCAATGTCCTTCATCGGTAAATTGAACAGGTCCGCGTCAAACGCGCACTTATTGATCATAATGACTTGTTTTTGTTTGGCATGGGTTACTACTATCGTTCCCCCCACAGAAAGTATGGTTATGGGTGTATCTAACTTAGTGCAACTAATCCCATGTTTGATGATGAATTGTTGAGAAATGAATGATGTAGTTGCACCAGTATCAAAAAGTACTTTGCCAGGATGAGTGAGTATCTGGAGCGTACCTATCACCGCCTGGTCAGAGTTGACCACCTCCTCCAGACTGGTACAGTTCAGCTTGCCGAAGGGCTTCTTATTCTTCCAGTTGCCTCCGGTGTTTCCTCCTCGATTTCCTCCTCCTCCTGACTGACCTCCTCCACTATTCTTCTTGGGGCAATCCTTCAGCATGTGCCCCTCCTGACGACACCCAAAGCATATGATCTTGGGTTTCCGGCAATCTTGTGAAAGATGCCCTCTAAACCCACAAATGCGGCAAACAATCTGGTTTGCGGCTTGGTTTCCTTGGTTCCTCCTGTTATTGTAGCTGTTGTTGTTGTTGTTGTATCTGGGCTTGAAACTCAAGCTGGTATTAGGCTTGTTACTAACAAACCTCTTAGGCTCAAACTTGGCCTTTTTCCTCTTCTCTTCTTGCAGTTGTTTGAAATCATCTTCAAGAGTGATGGCTGCATCCACCAACTCTTGGAATTCCGTTGCTCTCATCATCCGTAGCTGTACCTTGAACTGGGGACTTAACCCCCTCAGAAATCTCTTTTTCTTCTTGTCCTCGGTGTTGACTTCCTCAACAGCGTACCGGGACAGCTTTGAGAACTCCCTGACATAGGTCAGGATTGCCTTGTCCTTCTGCTCGAGACTCTCGAACTCTCGACGCTTCAGTTCCACAATACTTTCAGGGACATTGGATTCCCTGAACTTCCTTGCGAACTCCTCCCAGGTAAATACCTTTCCAGCCGGGTAAACGGCTACAATATTGTCCCACCATGATGCGGCAGGTCCACATAGCAGATGGGTAGCATATCGAACCTTCTCTTGGTCGTTGCATCCAACAGTGTTGAGCTTGCGCTCAGTATCCATCAGCCAATCTTCCGCGTCCATTGGCTCGGGCGCGTATGCGAAAGATATTGGCTTGGTGTTTTGGAAGTCTGCTAATGTGACTCCCGGGTTCTCAGGTCTCTCCACCCTGTTCTGCTGCAGCAACTCTTGAAAGAATTTATTCTGCTGTTCCAGCGTTACACGCTGCCTCTCTTCCACCAGCTGCATGTACTGGATAAAGTTTTGCTGAGTCATGGGTGGTGGTGGTGGTGGAAACTGATCTCTGGCTGCACCCTCAGCCTCTTCCTTTTCTTTTGCTTCGCGCTCCATGCGCTGCGCTTCAGTCTCGTTTCCTAACGTTCCCGACATAATCCCCCTAGTTCTGCAACACAAGATGATACTCATAATTACTCCATGCGCAAGTTTTCTGAGCTCAACTTTGTGCACAGAACTAGTCACGCAATGGAAATCAAGAAGCAAATCCAAATCATACAAAACATATACCCTGTATATACATACATAAGTGGTCATATTACAATACTCAAGTCGAGGTGAGTATGCAAACTCACTTATTAAAGTATATGTACAAATTTATACAAATATTACAAACTATAATACACGTGGTACTTGTGTATTATAGCCACGCCTCCCTTGGTGGACTCTAGTCGGTCTTCACTCCCGGTACATCCCAGGCTTCCATCCGGTCGAACGTGTCGTCCTCCTGATAGACCCTGGAACATAAGGTCTCCCCGTTGGCTTGTAATCCGAATCAGATGATGATCCTAAGGAGAAATCAGTGTTCATAAACTGATCGTTGAGTGCATCATAGTCCACCCATCGGGTGTACTCTCCTGTAGCCCCACCATAAGGGTTACCAAAACTCATACCCGACTCAACTTGAGTCGGATATCCTCCATCCACTCCTTCATTACTAGGATAGCTCTGGTTCTGGGTTGTTGCGTCATCATTCATCTCTCCATCATAATACACAGAAGTACTATGAGTTCCAGTATCCGATCCCCAACGCCAACCCCTAGAATTCTCGATAGGAGTCTCGGAACGCTGGTTGTTTCCGGATTCCTCTCCGCCTTCGTATCCCCCATAGGAACTACCCAGGTAGTTCCCAGGTGTAGCAGGTGTAGGTTCACGTGCAAGTGGATCAAAACTGATGTAGTCACCAGCTGAATACACTGGTGTGTGAACTACATTCTCCATAGGTTCTTTCCCCCTACTCTCCTCCTTGGGTTCGGTAAATTCCTCTAGCATCGTATCAATAGCTCCTATCAGATGATGGTTCAACTGAAAGAGTAATGATATGAGGTTACGGCTATTATCCATATATTTTGCCGCTGCTATGGGTTTGCGTTTAGCATATTTGTAGTGGTTGAGCATGGGATCTTCTTCCTCCTGATTATGAGGAATATGGGAGAACTCGGAATCCATAAGCTCTTTTGTCTTATGTTCCCGTATGTCGGTTATGGCTCTCATAACAGCTATATGGTAGGCTGTGTTGGTTGTCCTAGCTTCTCCAGCTGGCATGACTACGCTCATTCCCAAAGATTCGGGAAGTCGCAGTCCTACCCTGCACTTGGCCAGTACAGGACCATCATAGAACATGTACTTCTTTACTGGAATCTGGGGATCGCACCCAAATTCCAGTAACATGGCTCGTAGGATATCAGCAAGTCCTCCTTGGTATTCGTTCAGTGTGGAATCCATAACTTTCACGTTTCTTCCCGGTCGTGAACTTGCCATGTTGGCTGTAGAAATAGAAAGATTATAAGATTAGTAAAAATGCATCATAGTAGAGATAATAAAGAATTATCGCACTAAAAGATATGATTGTTATATTCTCAATTGAATATACACCATATTTTTAGAGAATTCTTTACTAGTCCTATTTGACTCCTAACGTTTGGTCCCATTTACTAGGTTCCAACCTAAGGTCAAAGCTTTTGCTCTGATACCAACTGTGGTGACCCTGCATACCACTGCATGTTGTAGTATGCCAGTCGTTGATATAACATTCACGAAGTACCATTCCGCAAATGTTACATCCCTCAGAGTAGTACAACAGAACATAGCAGGTCCATAACTCATTCACATATTATTACAATTAACATACACAAGTCGTCTCGGAGCTCCTCTTGGGTCCTAAGAGGATTACTCCTGGTTTCGAGGCGAACCCAACTTAACTTACAATACCAGAGTCTCATTAAACTAAACATTTATTTTATCGAGCAGCTAAATAGTAAGAGTTCGTGCTGCTCGGCTACTACTACCCATCAGATATTTCTAGGCTTGTTCTCCTCCGGAAGCCTCCCCGGATCCGTAGACTATGAGATAGTCTACGCCTTCAACTCCTCCTGAGAGGTCTGGTTCCTCGTAGCCGATGATCTCGGCTCCATCATTGCTGTCGTAGTCCTCCTCCAGACGATTCAGACAATCTAAGCATGGGATTTAAGAGTGGTATGAGTACGAGCGTACTCAACAAGTTCATTATAGATAAGAGGTGTTTAATGCACTAGTTACGATATTAGACCAGAAAGTCTAATACCAATGCAAGTTTTGATAAACATTTCTTCAAGAGATTGCTTTTATTTCAAAGAGCTATGTCCGTCAGCCTTCACCGGTTTACTAGAACTTCATGGAGCTCCTTTCCGGCCGCGTTCGCAGTTCCTCAATCCCGGAACAGGGAGTGACAGGTCACAGTTCTTTACACTCTGCAGAGGTGTGTTGCTTTACCCATAAGAGATCTTAACCTTGGTGCCAACCGGGCAGCTTTCCCGTCCACACTTCCTTCGGTGTGAGGCCCGGTATAAGGTCTAGCCAATCATGTTCCTCCGCTACCTCGAACACCCACCCTTTGTTGCATGCCCCGACCACAGGTCCTCGCCGGTCCCATTATTCCCATAATTTCAGGGTGGACCCCGACCACGACGACTTGCAGGATTGAACCAAACTCCTTCGCCGGTAGCTGCAACCCATCATAGACCACATTACCGTGAGGAATTAGAAGGGGATCCCCACCCACCAATTGTTCCGCAAGCAGCAACCGTCTACGGTAAGCAACAGCTATACCGTGGGGAATTAGAAGGGGCTCCCCACCCACCAATTGCTCCGCAAGATACAACCGTCTACGGTAAGCGCATCCGTTGATGAACGAGAGGTGGAAACACTTTTGACTACTTCGTCCCACTCCGGATCTTATGGTTAACACGGGTATTACGGCACAAGAATCACTGGCGACATTTGTTGTTTAATCCTAGATGGATATAAACCCTTGCAATGGAACCTCCACCATATCAACACAATCCATGGTTCCATTGCCCACCACATAGTCATATTCATAGTTATGAAAGTAGTGGTTTTTGATTTTTGTGCAATAGTGATAACCATAATACTTTGCAAGTAATTTGATAAAAATACTCAAATGACATGAGCAAGTGATGAACTTGCCTGAACACTGCAAAGTTTTGCAGTTGGAAGGTATGGACTGACCCTTGTCCTCTGTCTCTGAAAAATAGCATCATTGTCCGATAAGGGCAATGGTTAAAGAAGCAATTATGCATGATTCCATTTTTAGGGTTTGTTCCCCCCTTCCGATGTCGTTATTATTTCATGTAAGAGGTTAATACTAAGAATAATTTGAGGATACTCCATTCCAAGTAAAATACAACCTTGAAATGTTGTCAAGGTGTTTTTTTTTAAAGTCCAAATACATTAATGGACTTAATTTCATTTATAGAAAATTAGGTGTGTGATTTAAATGATTATTTAAATCATTAAAATAGGACTTATTCATACTTGTCTTTCAAAATTCTCTTTGATATTTTATTTAAATAGAGAATTTTATGCTGATCATTTTTCATATTTTTAAGTTATTTTTAAGAGCTTTTAATAATTTTCTATTGAATTTCAAAGTTTCATATTTTTGTTAAATTGTAAAAGGTCCTTTTTGCCCCTGGGCCCACCTGTCAGGGTGGCCCAGTGGGTTAACCCTAACCCGAGCCGCTCGTCCGCCTCAGTCGGACGCACCCGTCCCCTTCCTCTCGCGCACGCGCTAACCCTAACTCCTCTCCTCGCTCTCGCGATGCCGTGGTCGCCGCTGCCTTCGCCGAGATTCTCCGGCCGTCTCCGGCTATCTCCGGCGATGAGATGCGGCGGATCTTGACCGCCTGGTGACGGCGCACCAGATCTACGGCGTCGATCTGGTCTTCGCCGCCTCCGCTACTCGTCCCCATCTCGCCTGCTCGCAAGGTTGTGGAGTTCCGCGGCGATTCGTCGCCGCCGACGCCCCTGGCGTCGCTGCGCCGCCGTGGCTTCGCCTCCGTGTGTGCGACTACCGTGGCACCGCCATGGCCCGGCTTGGCCTGGCGCCGCCGTGCTCCGGCGCGTGCCGCCGTAGCCGCCATGGCTACACCAACCTGCTCTGTTCCAAGTAAGTGCCCCGCCTTTCTCTTTCTCCTGTGCCTTTCTTCCTCCTCCTCCAGTGACCCTGGCCATGGCTTCCCTCCTTGTGGAGGTGCTGGCCGTGCTCAGCTCTTTGTCTTTGTTGCTTCTTTGCGGTGTTGCACGTGCTCTTGCCATGAACTCAGTTCTTTCTTTGCTCTTTTACTTTGCTCTATGCACTACTATTGCCTGCTATATTCCTACTGTGGCCTTTCTGGGATTGTTCATGAACATCCAGTGATGCTCATGGCCTGCTGGCTGGCTCCTGTGATCATTATTGCTACTAGGATATCCTGTGTGTGCATAATCTTGTCCCTGGCTTGATCATTATGCATGATCCTTGTAGTATGCAAGTACCAGTGTCTCTGTTCTTGATGCTATCTTCACCAATTACTCAAGTGTATACATTTATGGTGTTCTGGCTTGTTGCTGTGTGGAATTCTTGTAAATTTACAAGTGCCAGTACCCCAGTGTGCTCTTCTGTGTGCTATAATTACATGATTATGCGCAATTGAGCATTGTTGCTGACTTGGCAACTCCATCCCTTGATGGAATGCTTCTGGATACAATCATAAAATGGTTTATGACTTAGTCTGTGATTCAATTGTTGCTTGGATATGTGCCTTGCTTGTGTATTATGATCCAGTGGTTCATCAAGCCTTTGATGTGCTTCTGGATACAATTATAAAGTCATTAATTCAGTTATCTGATTATTCAGTTAGGACTTGGTTGGATTTCTTCAGTAGCTGGCTAATTACTGAGAATATGCTTGGCTATGGCTATCTGTAACCAGTGCTAGCAAGCTCAGTTGATCATATGATCATGAGTTGCTTGTGAGATATGTTGTTTCCTGTCTGTGCCTCACTGTTGCCCTCTGTGTGATGTGTGTTCATCACACAAGCTTGGCCTGATGTGTGATGGTGCTTGCTCAAGCATCATTTGATGCTTGCAATGATCCATTGGATCATCTGCAAGGCTCTGGTGTTTTGATTACTTGTGTAGTTCATTTATCTGTATTAGCTTGCTTTATTAAATGGATAAATGATGTGAACTGCCTTGCAGTGATGATCATATTAATTAAATTAGCTAGGGCTAGTTGGATGACAACCTCTGGTTGGTACCCTAGCCCTCTACTGAACCCTACTGGGTGATGATGTGGTGGCTTAAGATTTTGGTTATGGGTTGAGGTGGCCCTGGCAGCTCTTTGATGCTGTCATGGGTAGCTCCCCCTCACTGTGGCTTGTTGTGACTTGGTGGATACAACTCTGGCAATCCCTGTTGGATTTCCAGTGCTCTTTGCTGTTGACAAACTAAAATAGGCACAAGTGCCTATCTGTCTGATGGTTAGCAGACCATGTAGTGCTAGGTAAGTTGGAATGGCTAATTAGGATCAAATCCATGATGGATTTCTCTGGTTGTGTCACTGTGTTGACACAACCAATGTTCCCTTGGTATTTTCCTTCTAGCCTTTGCTTTATTTACTGGCACCAAATGGTTTTGCAACCAAGTGATGATACATCCAGGGTTTCCTACCCTTATTTCATTCTGTGATGCATGTGTATGCTTATTGATGAGCAAAGCATGTGTTTGCTCAGGTTCTTTTGTGTATACCTCACTCCAGCTCCTAGAAAATGAGTGTTGGTGTAGAGGATTGCTTCTGTGTTGTTCTTGTGGTTGATTTACTTGCCCTGCTCCTCCTGGTGATCTTGTGGCTTGATTCAGTGCTGTGGTGAGTTAGCAGATTGAACAGCAGTGGCTGTTCATGTGTTCTTGAGTTCTTGTGTTCTTACCAGTGAAGCCTGTCGATGGTTATGGCTTAGGGTTTGCTTCTGAAAAGCTTATATGTGATGCTCCCTTGCTCTCCCTGGTCGACAGCTCTTGCTTGTCACTTTGGTGACTCACTGAGTGTGTGTGCTGCATGCACACAGCCCTGTGAGCAGGCTGTGTGTGTGTGTAGGCATGTGCTGTGCACCTGAACCTGGAACTTGGCTGTGGCATGGATCAGCTCGGCCACTTTGGTCTTATCTGCTCATTTCATATTTCCATTTGATTTCTAACCTGCCAAGTGGCTATGCCACTTGGCCTAACTTCTTTTTGTTGTGATTTTGTGCAGGAATCATCAATTGATCACATTGGACAGGGAGTTCATCCAATCCAAGATCAAGTGAAGATGCTCTTGTAGAATTTAGACTAGGGTCATTACTTGTACTTTTCTTTTTATTCTCTTTTATTTTTTTCAATTTCACCAATTCTTGTAATGTGTTGTAATCCATTTATTTTACTTGTAAATATTGTAATGACAATGTAATTTGTGTGATGATCAATAAAGCTCAAAGTTTTCCCTAATGAGCTTCACTTTATTCTAATTGTTCATTTTGTTTATTATTGATTACTAGCAAAAGTGCATGTGCGTTGCACCGGGAAAGACCGAAGATTGCTACATTTGACTTTTACTAAATAATTTTTAGATATGAAGAATTTAATTAATGGAAATTCTAATTTTCTTGACATGACTGATATACCGAAAAAGATTTCTTTATCAAGTCAAAAAAATAAAATATTTCTTCATTTTCTCGTTTTGGATACTAAGGCAGAAAAGACTAAAAAAAGACAGATGTCGGTAATATTTTTTTCATGGTTTATTTATATTCGTATTTTTAAATAAAAGCATAGCATGTCGTGGCTTACTTAACATTTTCTAAGGATTCATCAATTGTCTAACCAACAAATCAACTACAACTGAACAATGTTGTGACTTTTGTTGAACAATTAACCAAACAATTCGTGTATCCGGTCCCAAGCTGAGCACAAGCTAAACCCAAACCTGCCTTGGATCTAGCGAGCATTTTGAACTGTTGCAAGGCAAAGTGTGAGCTCCCCATTGTTGGAACAAAAAAATTTGGGGGTGTCTAATTTGCCATCGTACCTAACGACGTCCCCCATTTATCCCTGGACATCTCTATTTGTTCGATTTTTCAAAACAAAATAGTACAACGAAATCCTCTATTAAATCCAAAATTAAATATTGCAGTGTTTCAAATACTCCCTCCGTCCATAAAAAATGTTGGATATTTGTCTAAATTTCGATGTATCTATACAATGAAGAGCGACATCCTTTTATAGACATATGTAGTACATATTTTAAATTTGAATTCAAGTTTGTATGTACTTATGCGTACACCAATGCAAAAGATACACAAATTTTCCTATTTATATGCACAACACATACATGTCCGTCTGCTATCCACTTAGTTTGGTCTAGCACGCCAACACTAACTAAATACACAGGTTTCTATGTTCCATTCACATTAGCTAGTTCTGCCCCATTTGAGTACTCCTCCCTCGCTCGTCGCCCTCGGGTCGCTCCCCCGCGGGCGACTTCAGGGCGTCCAACCCTAACCCTCCTCCACCCCCTTTCCTCCACCCTCCCCCGTCGCCGCCGCCGGCAGAAGCCGTCGGGCAAAGCCCGGACGGTGCCGGCGGCTGGGGCCCTTCTCTACCCGGCGCGTTCCTCTCCAGGCGGGGCTGGCGGGCAGGCGGCGGTGCTCCCTAGCCGGCGGGGTTCCGGCGGCAGCGCGTCCCCTGTGCGGCGCGGCGGAAGGGTGGCGACGAGGCGGTGGCGTGGCCCCTTGGCCACGGGACGGCGTGGCGGCTCGGGGCAGCGCTGCTCGGCCCAGATCTGGGCCCTGTGGGCTCCATCTGGGTCCGGGCGGGCCAGCTCCCTGCCCAGCGGTGGTCCTCGTGACGGACGGAGGGGCGGCCGGAGAGGGGGATGGCGCTGCCGGCGGCGCGTACGCTGCAGCATGGAGACCGGATCTTCACGAGCCCGCTCGGGCTCGGCTGGGCCAGGTGGGCCCGGTGTGATCTAGTCGACGCGTCCGGTCGGCGTCCGCAGGTGGCGGTGGAGGCGGTTCCCTCCGGCGTGGCTGCTGTCGTGTTGTCCCTCGCTCCCGGGTGGCTCGTCTTGTTCGTGATGACCCCAGTTCGTTGGTCATGGTGAGACGGCGGTGGTGCCTGCAAGGCCGTGGCGGCGTAAGGTGGTGGGCGGTGAGTGTGGTGGAGCATGATGGAGCGTCCAAGGCGGGACTACGAGGGTCGGGAGAAATCTCTGTCGGTCTCGCCGACACCGACGCAGCGACGCCCGCGGGCGCCACCCTTCCTTCTTGAAGGGCGTTGGGTGAAGCCCTGTCTTCCTGTCCTTGCGCGTACCGGGGGAAACCCTAGGATCACTCTGGGCAGCAACGGCATCATCGTCGCATCCCTTCTTGAAGGTGTTGCTTGGTATGCGGGGCTTCCAAGTGCTAGGAATGTGGTGGATATTCTCCGGCGGGCGCAGCGGTTGCGAGGCATTTCCGTTTTCGTCGATCCGACCTTTTCGGCATTACTTTCTCTTGTCTTTCTTTTGTGTTTTCTTTTGGGCGTGCTTGTGTTGTTTGCCCCGGCCATGGATCATGTTGTATTGGTCGTGTGCTATATTAATATAGCGGGGCGAAAGCCTATTTCAAGGAGTTCTGCCCCATTTTGATCTGAATCTGTTCGAGCATTAGCACTGAACTCAGATTGTGGCATAGGACTGAACTCGGCCTGCGCTAGCTGCCTAGCTAATCGAAGCAGAGCTCATCGCTGTTTGACACCTCAACGCTGAACCGGCGCGAGACCACGGTTCAGATAGATAGGAGCAGCCATGCGTGAGCAGCAGGAGCAGCAGCCTGGAGTGGCCAACGCAGCTCCACATGGCTGTATGAACTTGCACCGGCCGCTGCTGCCCAGAGACTGCTTTTACCAACATGTTCTGCCGCAACATTCATAAACTTGTTGGAAGTTACAAATTGGGAGGCACGGTAGTTGCCTCACACGCATCGCCGGACGACCGAGGAAGATAATCGCCTCTAGATGGGTCTGAGTCCAGAGATTAATTAGGCATTTCCTGTTGGTTTTGTCCACATGAACAGGCTCTCTGATTCTCTGGCGTATGTACATAGGTGATGCCTACTCGATTAGAAAAATCGCCAGAACAACAAGATGGGGCGGAATCGAGTCGGCTCCACCCCATTCTCCTCCGGCCGCCCCGCACAACACGCGCCACACAAAGTGCGTCGCCCTCGCGCCTCCCTCCAGCCGCGGACCATCTCCATGGGTGCCTCCTTCGTTTCCCTTGACGCGCGCGCCCGTCCAGTGAGCCAGCTGCGCCGCCATCACCGGCCTCCGCCCCTGCCTACGCGCGCCCTCGATGCGAGGGAGCTCGCCCTCCTTGTTGGAAACTGCTGCACCTCGTGCGCCCATCCGCCTCCAGGCCGGCCGCCGCCTGAAACTCATCCCCTTGATTCACTACTTGTTCGGTCGGCGGCGGGAGCCGCGCGGCTCGAGCAGTTCGGCGCGCCTGCAGATGAGGAGGCAGATAATTCTTTTTTTGTCGAAGTAGGTTGGGTGAGAGAAAGGTTCCAGGAGGGGAGGCAGGGCAGCGGGGGAGAACGATGACGGTGGCGCCGGCAGTGAGGGATCGAATAGAGATCTGGGCTCTGGACGGATCTGGATCGTCAGGGTGGGGAGGATCCAAAATAAACTGAAGTGGTACGGGGGTAATCTGTTGTATTATGCGATTTAGTGGGAGGGTAAAACGGAACTAAAAAAATATTGGACACGACCGAGGGAGAAACCCTTTTGCTTTTATTATTAGGTACTAGGAAAAGTGCCCGTGCTTTGCATCGGGTGAAAATAAATACTCTTTAATGGATGTGTGCGCGAAGGTGAAAATAATCTTATTCCTGTTTTCTAGGTGTGAATGTGGTTAAAAATATCTACTATGTAAAGGGATATTCGGCTCACGGGTGCATATGAATATAATGTGTAAAAACATAGTTTAACATATCAAAAAATTCTGACATAAATTGTGCATGTACATCTAGACATTTTATATTCGCGCACAAGTTTTCTGGAAAAATAATATTTCCTTTGTCTCGTTTAAAAAAGACAAATTTTAATGTACAAAACATGATTATTCATAGGACATTTTTTTGTATTTTTATATAGACCATATAAAATGTTCGTTCCCCCGAAAAACTGTGTGAAAATATAGAATGTCCATATGTATAATAAGCAAAAAAAAAATCTTAGATTTTTTTTACATTTTTAAATTTTATTTTTTTCTGCATTTTATATAATAGGTTCATTTGCACCTATGTGCCAAAACACCACCTCCCTATGTAAAGCCATACGTCACACAAAAACACCCATTAATCAAAATATGGATTGACTTATTTGATGGATGCTAATCTTCATGAATAAACCATTTCCGGATGATCCAGCGAGGAAGCTAGAAATATTTGGCATCAGGGTAATCTCTATTTCCTCTCTTTTTCAATGAGATCATGCTCTATTAATTCATACTACTCACTTCATCCTAAACCAAAGTCCCATATTTGTACTCATTCGATGCATGTATACACTAAATAGTATCTATCTAAATTTAAACAAACATGTGACATTTTTTATAAACAGAGGTGTATTTAACACTAATTTTAAATACTACATGAATAAATATATTTTGATTGTCGATCACTTTTATCTTTGTATTTCCCTTTATTTTGTATGCCCATGGCAGCGTCGGACGATGCCACCTCACACATGTATCCTGTTTCACGGCCTCACCTCTAAGGTCATGTCGACCAGTCCCAGCCTTAAATCGTTGAGATGGTTTATCCTGCCTCCTTGCTGTTACCAGGAAGCACGTTCATACTCTGAATCAGTTAGCAGGAGGCCAGGATTAGAGCTCACCGTTCGATATCAGATGTGGAACCCACAAGCCGAGCAGGAGTGAGAGAGAATAAAAGAGAGATACCAACCACGGGAAATACTTCTCCGTTACACTGGCAGGTGGGGCTCACTCATCTTCCCCCAATCTTCCTCCTCCCTCGCCTCAAATCTCAATCTCTCTCACGAATACTGTGAGCATGGCGAGAACCCAACGTCTGACACACACCAGAATACACCAGCAGCCAACGGAAACTTTCTATCACATCCGCTCGTAGTCTCTAGCCTCGGACGCAACAGCTTGGTGGAGGGCGCCCCGCCATGGCTGAACCTCGGAGGTCCATGGTGACGGCCCCGTGGCTTCCCGGCTCGAAAGACCCCCAACACCGAGCAGGGTGCGAGGCTGGCCAAAGATCTCGCCGGGGCCAGCGGTTGTGCCGCGCGACAGGCAACATCTCCACAAGGAGCAGACGAAGCGGATGGGGGCGTCCGCGCGCTAAGGGCTCGGCTGCGCTAGGAGAAAGATGACGAACCGGTTTTTCAACTTACCGGTGGTAGTGCCTGTAATTTCGGTTGAAATATAGGGGTAATAAAAAACGAACCAACAAGAAACCTTATTTTCTTTATTATTAGGTATAGATAGATTTACTTAATGAATTTCCTCACAATTGAATTATTTAAGGTAATTATTTAATGTTTGAATTTGAAATTCAAATTCATCATTTGTTTGAATTCAACCATGACACTTCATTTAAAATTCAGTAATGCAAACTCTCCCCTTTCTTCTCAAAACCCTAAAGTAGTGAAGTGAGATGCAAGTTTGTCGCACTCTCGAAACCCTAACCCTGTAAGGTGTCGAGAGAGAAACTTGTCCCCCTTCGATGCAGTTTTTGTTTAAAAGCGCGAAATTTCCCCAGAATTTACTATGCAATGCACTTCCCTTTCTAAAATCTACCCCTCGATTGTCTCTAAACCTGGGACATTACACAGACTTCCAAAGAGCGGCTCCCATGAAGGACGTTATCTCTACCAGCAAGGCAGATCATCCCTCTTCTCTTTTGTTTACACATGTACTTTAGTTTATTTAAGGATGACACTCCCCCCAACCTTTGCTTACACAAGCCATGGCTAACCGAATCCTCGGGTGCCTTCCAACAATCTCATACCATGGAGGAGTGTCTATTGCAAAATTAAGTTGCTTACTGATGAATCAGGGCAAACATGTGAAGAGAGTTATTAATGAAGGTTGATTAATTGGGGTTGGGAACCCCGTTGCTAGCTCTTTTTGCAAAATTAAAGGATAAGTGGATGAAGCCACTAGTCCATTAGTGGAAGCTGCCTAACAAGACTGAAAGATAAAACACCACATACTTCCTCATGAGCTATAAAACATTGACACAAATAAGAAGTAATAGCTTTTGAATTATTTAAAGGTAGCACATGAAGTATTTACTTGGAATGGCAGGGAAATACCACATAGTAGGTAGTTATGGTGGACACTGATGGCATAGGTTTGGTTTAAGGGTTTGGATGCACGAGAAGTATTCCCTCTCGGTACAGGTCTTTGGCTAGCAAGGTTAATTAGCAAGCATAAGAGTTGAGGGAAACAAACAAATCTACATGTGATAGAAACAATCATGCATCTTACTTGTAAGCACAAACAATTTTAACTTCAGAATACTAAGCTAAGAACTAACAAGAAAGATAATAACATATCTACATGTATTTCCTCTTCTCTACTTAAAACCAAAGTGTTGTTGCTATTGACCAATGTTAAGTTTGCCAAAACCAAATAGATTTACTCAATGCTCCCAAAGTGATACCCCTACTAACAACAAGATCAATCATATAATAGAGATTGCAAACTAAAATAAGATGTGCAATATGTAGATGATAAGACTTCTCATTAATATTCCATAATGATAACTCACACCAAGGGATACATAGATAACCAACTAAAGAGAGATACTTCCATACCGCAACACATCTTATATGATAACTTCCCTACTCATGATATGACACTACTTGAAAGTAAAAAGGTAAAAGATAGTGATAATGTGATACGGCGGCACTCCCCCAAGCTTGGAACAAACCAAGGGGATGCCAATACCGATGATGAATTACTCCTCCGGCGGTGGTGAATTCTTCCCATCATCAGACTTCCAAGGAAGAGGCTCTCCATCAACAAACGACATCTTGGTCTCAGGGATCCTGAAACTAGCAGCATAGCTTATGTGTTTAAACCTGTTTTCATACTCACAGTTTTGATTCTGAACATCATAGAGTTGAGCTTGGAGTTTGTTGGTGGTGTCGTGAAGTGAGAGGATGTCGCTCCACAGCTTTGCAGTCTCCTTCTCGTGTTCATCAATGAGTTCAGACACGATCTTGTGGAAAATGTCCACTTCACGCTCAGCCATCTTCTTGTAGTTAAAGACCTCTTGTTCTAGCTTCTCCATCATGTCTTCCAAGCTTCCTTCTCCCTTAGGACCCCGGACATCTTCAATCTGCAACTCCCCATTGACGAGCAACAATTCCTTGGGGTGCATCTTCAACTCGCTCATGTACGGGTTGATGACGTCTTCAAGGAAGCTGTCCTTCGGAGTTCCTGACGAAGACATGGTGGCTCTAGATCCGACGTAGATCCTGGCAGAAACAGTTCGAAACAAAACACGACGAGAAAACGATATACGGACCTCCAGGGGTCAGGGGGATTATATAGCAAAAATTTTCACGACAACCGGAAAGTACCAGGTCGAACCAGAGTCGGAGAGGGGCGACGAGGCGGCCTCCTCACAGGGCAGCGCGGCCAGGCTGGGGCCCGCGCCGGCCTGTGGGGGCACGCCCTCGTGCGTCCCCTCCACTCCGTTTCGATCTCGTAATTTTTCATATTTTCCAAAAGTTGCAAAAACATTGTTCGGAAAGTTAAACGCGGACTTTTTCTTACCAGAACTGTTACCTATTCAAAGTCGGACTCTGCAGGACTGTCAACTTGGCCTTTGATGAAAGCTTCCGGAGTCACCACTTGGATAACATCAACATCTTCATTATAAGAATCACCCGAGATATAATGCTTGAGTCTTTGTCCATTCACCACTTGTGTGGCATTACCTTGCAGAGAGCTAATTTTAATTGCTCCTGATCGATACACCTCATCAATGACATATGGTCCTTCCCACTTTGAGAGTAATTTCCCTGCAAAAAATCTGAGACGAGACCGATACAATAGGACTTTATCTCCAACATTAAATTCTCTTTTGATGATTCTTCTATCATGCCATTTCTTAACTTTCTCTTTAAAGAGTTTAGCATTTTCATATGCTTCACTTCTCCATTCATCTAGAGAACTCAATTGTAGCAATCTCTTCTTACCGGCAAGTTTGGGATCTTTATTTAGTTCTCTCACAACCCAGTAAGCTTTGTGCTCTAGTTCTAAGGGTAAATGGCAAGCTTTCCCTTTAACCATTTTATATGGTGACATACCCATGGGATTTTTATAAGCAGTTCTTTAAGCCCATAGTGCTTCTTTCAATTTTATAGCCCAGTTCTTTCTAGATTTATTAACAGTCTTTTGCAAGATAGATTTAATCTCTCTATTTGATAATTCTACCTGCCCACTAGTTTGAGGATGATAAGCAGAAGCAATTCTATGATTAATACCATATTTAGCAAGAGTTTTTCTAAAACCACCATGAATAAAATGAGAACCTCCATCAGTCATAATATATCTAGGAACTCCAAATCTAGGAAAAATAATATCTAGAAGCATTCTTAAAGAGGTCTCACCATCAGCACTTTTTGTAGGTATGGCTTCCACCCATTTAGTAACATAATCAACAGCGACAAGTATATGAGTGTTACCTTCTGAAGAAGGGAAAGGACCCATGAAGTCAAGTCCCCAACAATCGAATGGTTCAATAACAAGAGTATAATTCATAGGCATTTCATTGCGTCTGGAGATATTACCAACCCTTTGACATTCATCACAAGATAAAATAAACTTCCTTGCATCTTTGAAGAGAGTTGGCCAATAAAAACCTGATTGTAGAACCTTTTGCGCGGTCCTATCTCCGGCGTGATGTCCTCCATAAACACTACCATGACATTTACTCAATATCTCCTGTTGTTCATATTCAGGAACACATCTTCACAGAATACCATCCACTCCTTCTTTATATAAGTGTGGGTCATCCCAAAAATAATGCCTCAAGTCATAAAAGAATTTCCTCCTTTGCTGAGCTGAAAAGGTTGGAGGCAAGTACTTGGATACAATAAAGTTAGCATAATCAGCGTACCAAGGACTATCTCGCGAGCTCACCTTTATTACAGCCAATTGTTCATTTGGAAAACTATCATTAACAGGAACAGGATCATAAGCAATATTTTCCAATCTAGAAAAATTATCAGCAACAGGATTATCAGCACCTTTCCTATCTATAATATGCAGATCAAATTCTTGCAAAAGAAGTACCCATCTAATAAGCCTTGGCTTAGCATCTTTCTTTGTCATAAGGTATCTAATTGCAGCATGATCAGTATGAATTGTTACTTTTGGATCAACAATATAGGATCTAAACTTATCACAAGCAAAGACTACAGCTAATAATTCTTTTTCAGTTGTAGCATAATTTCTTTGAGCAGCATCAAGAGTTTTACTAGCATAATGAATAACATTCAATTTCTTATCTACTCGCTGTCCAAGAACAGCGCCTACAGCAAAATCACTAGCATCACACATAATTTCAAAAGGCAAATTCCAATCAGGAGGTTCAACTACAGGAGCAGTTGTTAAGGCTTTCTTTAGAGTTTCAAAAGCTTCCTTACAATCATCATCAAAAACAAAAGGTACATCTTTTTGAAGAAGATTAGTAAGAGGCTTCAAAATCTTAGAAAAGTCTTTAATAAATCTCCTATAAAACCCAGCATGACCAAGAACACTACGAATACCTTTAACATCCCTAGGATAGGGCATCTTCTCAATTGCTTCAACTTTAGCTCTATCAACTTCAATACCTCTCTCAGAAATTTTATGTCCCAATACAATTCCTTCATTAACCATAAAGTGGCATTTCTCCCAATTAAGAACAAGGTTAGTTTCTTCACATCTCTGCAACACTTTATCAAGGTTTCGCAAGCAATTATCAAAAGAATTCCCATAAACAGAAAAATCATCCATGAATACCTCTACAATACTCTCACAAAAGCCATGAAAAATAGCAGACATGCATCTTTGAAAAGTAGCAGGAGCATTACATAAACCAAAAGGCATACGCCTATAAGCATAAGTTCCATAGGGACAAGTGAAGGTGGTTTTCTCTTGATCTTTAGTTTTAACAGCAATTTGTGAAAACCCAGAATAACCATCAAGAAAGCAAAAATGAGTATTTTTAGACAACCTTTCTAACATTTGATCAATAAATGGTAAAGGGTAATGATCTTTCTTAGTAACCTTATTAACTTTTCGATAATCAATGCACATTCTATACCCTACAACTACTGTTTGAGGGATGAGCTCATCATTATCATTAGGCACAACAGTCATTCCTCCTTTCTTAGGAACACAATGCACAGGACTAACCCATCTACTATCAGCAATAGGATATATAATACCAGCTTCAAGAAGTTTTAATACCTCATTCCTTACCACATCCTTCATCTTTGGAATTAGATGACGTTGATGTTCAACAACAGGCTTTGCATCATCTTCCATATTGATAGCATGTTGGCAAATAGAGGGAGAAATCCCCTTCAAGTCATCAAGAGTATAGCCAATAGCTCCTCGGTGTTTCTTCAATATTTCCAATAACCTTTCTTCCTCAATATCTGAAAGCTTAGAACTAATAATAACAGGATATATTTTCTTATCATCAATATGAGCATACTTAAGTTATCAGGCAATGGTTTTAAATCAAAAACAGGATCTTCCTTTGGTGGTGGTGTTGTACCTAGATCTTCAACCGGTAAGTCATGTTTAAGAATAGGTTGACAAAGGAAAATTTCATCAAGCTCATTTCTTTCTTCCCTAAAGACTTCACTCTCACTATTCTCCAAATGTTGCTGCAAAGGATTATTAGGAGCAAGAGCAATAGACGCACACTGTTCAATTCTAAAATCATTATTAGGCAAATCAGCTTTATAAGGAGTTTTGGCAACTTTAGAGAAATTAAACTCATAAGATTCACCAGCAAATTTAGTCATAATCTTTTCCTTTTTGCAATTTATAACAGCTCCACAAGTATTTAGGAAAGGTCTACCAAAAATGATAGGACAATACTTACTAGCAGCAGAACCAAGTACCAAAAAGTCAGCAGGATATTTAATCTTACCACATAGGACTTCCACATCTCGAATAATACCAATAGGAGAGATAGTTTCTCTATTAGCTAGCCGAATAACCACATCAATATCTTCAAGTTCACAAGAACCAATTTCATGCATGATCTCCGTATAAAGCTCATAAGGAATAGCACTAATACTTGCACCAATATCACATAAACCATAATAACAATGATCACCAATTCTAACAGAGAGCATAGGAACACTAGCTTTCCTAGACTTATTAGGATGCGAAACAATATTAGACGCATCTTCACAGAAAATAATATGACCATCTTCTACATTTTTACTCACAAGATCTTTAACTATTGCAACAGCAGGTTCAACCTTTATTTGTTCTTCAGGTTCTATAGGTTTCTTTGCACTTTTATTAACCGCACTAGATATAACAGAGTACTCCTTCATTTTAGCAGGGAAAGGAGTTTTTTCAATATAAGCTTCAGGAAGAATATGATCAACAGTTTCAATTATAGCACATTTATTTATAGATGAATCAACTTTATCTTTATATGGTTCATGATACTTATCAAAATTCTTCCTAGGCAATTCAAAGTGAGATGCAAACGCTTTATAGAAATTTGCAACGACTTGAGAATCAAGACCATAAGTAGCACTCATATTACGAAATTTATCAGTATCCATAAAAACTTCAATGCATTTATAATCATAGTTTATACCTGACTCTCTATCTTTGTCGTTCTCCCATCCTTCAGTATTCTCCTGGATCCGATCAAGAAGGTCCCTTTTAAACTCTTCTTTGTTGCGTGTAAATGATCCAGAACAAGAAGTATCCAGCAAAGTCTTATCTTGAAAAGACAATCTTGTATAGAAATTATCAATAATAATATTACCAGGAAGCTCATGAATGGGGCATTTGAGCATTAAAGACTTCAATCTCCCCCAAGCTTGGGCAATACTAGAAAGAGATATGCCCTAGAGGCAATAATAAAGTGGTTATTATTTATATCTTTATGTTTATGATAAATGTTTATATATCATGCTATAATTGTATTAACCGAAATATTAGTACATGTGTGATATGTAGACAACAAGAAGTCCCTAGTATGCCTCTTAAACTAGCTTGTTGATTAATGGATGATTAGTTTCATAATCATGAACATTGGATGTTATTAATAACAAGGTTATATCATTATATGAATGATGTAATGGACACACCCAATTAAGCGTAGCATAAGATCTCGTCATTAAGTTATTTGCTATAAGCTTTCGATACATAGTTACCTAGTCCTTATGACCATGAGATCATGTAAATCACTTATACCGGAAAGGTACTTTAATTACATCAAACGCCACTGCGTAAATGGGTGGTTATAAAGGTGGGATTAAGTATCCGGAAAGTATGAGTTGAGGCATATGGATCAACAGTGGGATTTGTCCATCCCGATGACGGATAGATATACTCTGGGCCCTCTCGGTGGAATGTCGTCTAATGTCTTGCAAGCATATGAATAAGTTCATAAGAGACCACATACCACGGTACGAGTAAAGAGTACTTGTCAGGAGACGAGGTTGAACAAGGTATAGAGTGATACCGATGATCAAACCTCGGACAAGTAAAATATCGCGTGACAAAGGGAATTGGTATCGTATGTGAATGGTTCATTCGATCACTGAAGTCATCGTTGAATATGTGGGAGCCATTATAGATCTCCAGATCCCGCTATTGGTTATTGGTCGGAGTGAGTACTCAACCATGTCCGCATAGTTCACGAACCGTAGGGTGACACACTTAAAGTTGGATGTTGAAATGGTAGAACTTGAATATGGAATGGAGTTCGAATATTTGTTCGGAGTCCCGGATGAGATCCCGGACATCACGAGGAGTTCCGGAATGGTCCGGAGAATAAGATTCATATATAGGAAGTCATATTCCAAGTTTGGAAATGATCCGGTGCATTTATGGCAGGTTCTAGAAGGTTCTAGAAAAGTCCGGAAGAATGGCACTTTGGAAAGTGGAGTCCCGAAGAGACTCCACTTGCATGACCAGCCAACCCTAAAGGGGAGGAGTCCAAGGTGGACTCCCCTAGGGTGGTCGGCCAACCCACCTCAAGGAAAGGTGGGAGTCCCACCTTGGGTAGGACTCCCTCCTTGAGTAGGTTTCCCACATATGGGAGGTTTTAGTGTTGGGGTCTTATTCGAAGACTTGGACTAGAACTCTTGGGGCTTCCACCTATATAATGAGGGGCATAGAGAGGGGGCTGATCACTTCAAGCCTCAGCCTTGGCCGCACCCCTGAGAGGGCCGGCGCCCAACCCCCCTCTCTCCCCAAACCCTAGCGGTCTCTCTCCTCCACCACATCCCGCACGCTTAAGCGAAGCTCCGCCGGATTTCTCCACCACCACCGACACCAAGCCGTCGTGCTGCTGGATTCAAGAGGAGCTACTACTTCCGCTGCCCGCTGGAACGGGGAGGTGGGCGTCGTCTTCATCAACAACCGAACGTGTGACCGAGTACGGAGGTGCTGCCCGTTCGTGGCGCCGGAAGCGATCGTGATCAAGATCTTCTACGCGCTTTTGCAAGCGGCAAGTGATCGTCTACCGCAGCAATAAGAGCCTACTCTTATAGGCTTTGGAATCTCTTAAAGGGTTAGTCTTGATCATCCCCTCGTTGCTACCGTCTTCTAGATTGCATCTTGGCTTGGATTGCGTGTTCGCGATAGGAATTTTTTTGTTTTCTATGCAACGTTATCCTTCAGTGGTATCAGAGCCAGGTTTATGCATAGATGGTTGCACGAGTAGAACACAATGGTTTTGTGGGCGTTGATGCTCTTGTTATCTTTAGTTTGAGTACTTTGCATCTTTGTGGCATAGTGGGATGAAGCGGCTCGGACTAACTTTACATGACCACGTTCATGAGACTTGTTCCTCGTTCAACATGCAACTTGTATTGCATAAGAGGCTTTGCGGGTGTCTGTCTCTCCTACTATAGTGAAGATTCAACTTACTCTTCTATTGACAACACTAGTATCACCGTTGTGGTTCATGTTCGTAGGTAGATTAGATCTTACTCGAAAACCCTAAACCACGTAAAATATGCAAACCAAATTAGAGACGTCTAACTTGTTTTTGCAGGGTTTGGTGATGTGATATGGTCATAATGTGATGATGAATAGGTATGAGATGATCATTATTGTATTGTGGCAACCGGCAGGAGCCTTATGGTTGTCTTTAAATTTCATGTTGAGTAGTATTTCAAAGTAGTTGTAATAGTTGCTACATGAGGTGAACAACCATGAAGCCGGCGCCATGAACCTTGACGCTACACCGACGATGATGGAGATCATGCCCGTTGATGATGGAGATCATGTCCGTGCTTTGGAGATGAAGATCGAAGGCGCAAAGACTAAAGGGCCATATCATATCACATATGAATTGCATGTGATGTTAATCCTTTATGCATCTTATTTTGCTTAGATCGCGATGGTAGCATTATAAGATGATCCCTCACATTAATATCAAGATAATAAAGTGTTCTCCCCTCGTATGCACCGTTGCCAAAGTTCGTCGTTTCAAAGCATCTCGTGATGATCGGATGTGATAGATTCAACGTTCATATACAACGGGTGTAAGCCATGTTGCACACGCGGAATACTTGGGTTTGCTTGACGAGCCTAGCATGTACAGACATGGCCTTGGGACAACGGAAACCGAAAGGTTGAACACGAGTCATATGGATGATATGATCAACATGTTGATGTTCACCATTGAAGCTACATCATCTCACGTGATGATCGGTTTTGGTATAGTGGATTTGGATCGTGTACCACTTAACAACTATGAGGGATGTTGTATTAAGTGGGAGTTCATTAGTAATTAGATTAAAACATGAACTAATTATCATAAACATAGTCTAAGTAGTATTTTGAATTAATTTTGTAGTATTGGCATCCGTTTTCTACCATGCGCTAGTCTTGTTATTGAGATAGAAATACTGTTAAAATCTGACAAGAAATTTTACGGATTGGTACCGTATTGTTAAAGAATCAAGAATTAATTAAGTCCTATTGCAAACTTTTAGTAAACCTCACATTGTTGATTCAAAGAGCTATGGTTTCAATTAGTACCTAAAGTTATCTTGTCTCCGTGAAACTTGAAGTTCAAATCTGTTTGAAAAGTAAGGAGCTGAAAATTTAGTTTTCAGAAATAATCAAGGTATGAGATATATGTGATATCTAAGACCTTATTGCAAGATGATAGAATATAAATTTGGTGAGACTACATAAACTCATAAGTTTTATGGGAATGTATGAAGGTTGAAGACGCCAGGCGTCACAATCCTCCAACTATTGGGGCACTAATAATATTCGCATATCCATGAAGTTATCGTCCTTAGTATGCACCGTTGCTAAGACTCGTCGTTTCGAAGCATCACGTGATGATCGGGTATGATAGATTCTACGTGTGCATACAACGGGTGCAAGCCAGATTTGCACATGCGAATACCAAGGTTAAAACTTTACGAGCCTAACATGTACAGACATGGTCTCGGAAAGTCGTCATGATATAATGGATAAAATTATGAGTGAAATTGTTCATCATATTACAAAGTTACTAATAGTGAAATCTAGAAACACTTGTCATATGATGATCAACTTCAAAATAAGAACCTCATGGTTATTGGTATTAGACCAACAAACCTAGAAGTTTTTAATGTTGAAGTGTTTTTCTAAATAATGAGGAAAGCTAAAAGAGAAACTGCAAAAGATTTTTTGGCAGAAAGAAAGAAAAGACTAGAAAGTCTAGCTCAGGTGTATATAAATGATATACATGTTATGGTTGTATTCCTAGTTAGGTCACACTGTGAAATTCTTGGGTATTAGTACTATATTGGTTGGTATGAAGTGTCATACAAAACAACGCAATACAAGAATACAATGGCCTAAGTGACTGACAAGGAATATGATAGAAATGCACGTCTGGAACAAAATAAAGTGTTATTATGTTCGTCATTGGCATTCTATCTAGCCCTTAGAATTTATAATAAAGAACTTAATAATTGTTATTTTGCTCCGGTCAAATGAAAACAATGAGTTGTTCAAATTATGACATTACTCCATGTACGATGGATAAGTTATTATAAATCTTAATGGTGAAACACACATACATAAAACTGACGCTAAAATGCCATAAGGCAAATGATTTGAATTCCACTTATTTGTGGAACCGCCATTTAGGTCATGTTAGAAAGGAACGCATGAAGGAACTCCATGCAAATGGATTTTTTGGAGTCATTTGATTTTTGAATCATTTGGCGCTTGCAAATTTTTTCTAAAGAGAATGATTAAAATACCGTTCATAGGCCAAGAGTTGAACGGGCAACAAACTTAGTGGAAAAATACAAAATGATGTATATGGTTCACTGAGCATAGTTGTGTGTGGGAGATTCTTCTACTTCATGAAAACTTTCAACAATGAATTGAATATATATATATGGATATATTCGATAAGGAAGAAGTTTGAAACATTTGAATGGGTTCAAATAAATTTCAACATGAAGTGGAAATCAACGTAATAGAAAAGTCAAATATCTATGATTGGATCATGGTGGAAATATTTGAATTACGAGTTTTAGCGAACATCTAAGAGAGTTATGAAATTTTTCTATAAGTCACATTTCTTGGAGTATCATAATGATGATATAGTATCCGAGATATGTATCCAAACCTTGTTGGATCAATGATGAGATAAAATATTGATGCCATTATATTTTTGTGGATTATGCTTTAGTGACTACCGCTTTTACACTGAATAGAGCATCATCATGATCCGATGAAATGACATCATACAAGTTATGACATGGGTATAAACCCTAATAGTCTTTTCTTTAAATTTTGGTCTAAGAGTTTACAACCAAAATCGGATGAATGTCTTTGTTGGTTATCCCAGAGATTTAATTGGGAATTCTTCCCACAAGACAAAGACAAAAGTGTTTGTCAATGTTTCTTATTTCGAGAAATTGTTTCTAGTGAAGTATTTGAGTGGGAGGACAATATAATTTGATAAGGTTTATGAACCTAAGCATAATGATCAGAGTAGCGCAGCATCGGAATTGGTTTCGGAAGCGGCCACAACGATCATGGCTCCCATGACTACAAAGTGTTTTAGCCATGGAGATCGAAGTACATATTGAACCTTGTAGGTATGGTTTACTTTGTGATCAAATAAATGATTTGTGGACAAAGGATTGATTTTGAACAATGATAAACCAACTACAAACAAAGAAGTTATGATGGGCCCTGACTCCATTAAAATGGCCATGCGCCATGAAATCCATAATAGATGAATACTATTTGAAAGTAAATGGATCTATAGACTTGGATGAAATATCTTTGAAGAAGCTCGACTTGTCGAAAAATTGTTTACAACAAAGTTCAAAGAGTTGACTACGATAAGATTAGATCTTCCGTAGCAATGCTTATAATCTATGTGGATTATTCTAGTAATCACTACATATTTCTTTTATGAGATATGCTAGTAGGATGGCAAAATACATTACTTATCAGAAGTATGTATTAAAGGTGTATACAAGATACAACCAAGAGTTTTGCTGGTTCGTGGAATACTAGATAGGTATACGAACTTCAATTGGATGAAGTAAGTATCGCGGAGTTGGAATCTTCACCAGATGAAATAGTCAAAGAGTTTTTGATTTCATCAAGAGATGATGAAGAGGCTTGCTTTTGCAAGAAATTAAGTGGGAGCGCTAAGACATATTTATAATACTTTATGTAGGTGACATATAGTTGGTTATAAATGATGTAATTATATACTTGATTAAAAGGTTTCATTGAGAAATTAATTTCAATGAAAGGATATGGACTGAAACAAATTTAGTGTCAAAATCTATGAAGATAGATTGAAACACATAAATAAGTTTAAGTCAAAGTACATAGAATAGATATTGAAATAGTTCAATATAGAAATATTAAGAAAATATTCTTGTCATGTTAAAGTTTTAACAAGACTTAAGTGTATCTGACACTCAATGAGTAAAAACACATGAGTGATTATAGATCACGAATAATATGTACACAATCAGATATCATGTGCTATAAAGTGTTATGAGCATTTACCAGAATGATTCATATGATGATCATTGGGAGACAGTAAGAATATCCTTGAGTACTTTAGAAGAACTAAGGATATATATATTTTTTTGTATGAAGAAATGACAAACAAATCGCTGTAAGGTGTTACACCAATATTGTTTTTTGTCACATATAAAATATAATTTCAATCTCAAATTAGACTAAGTGTTGTTTAAAAGGTAGCACAATAAGCTAGAAGTTGTCTATGCTAGATTTAGAAGAGTTCTAAATATTGTGATGGATTCTACAAATGAAGGCAGAATATGTTATTGTTTTGACAATGACAAAGGATGTTAAGTCAGGAGGTTCTTTGAGAACTTGGTGTAGTTCCGACAGAGTCAGAACTTTGAAGCTATATTGTGTGTGACAATATTAGTGACATATTTTCAGACCGCGGAATTAAGGTTCCACCAGAAGACCAAACATATTTAAATGCCGACTCATTTGGAAATGAGTGATGCGTTGAGACGCAAATGAATTACAAAATACATACGTTTCTGAGCATGTCAGATCCGTTGACTAAAACCTCTCCCGTAAGCAATACATGATAAAGCACCAAAAGGCCAAGGTGTTATATCTTTACAAATGTAAACTAGATTATTGACTCTAGTGCAAGTGGGAGACTGAAAGAGATATGCCCTAGAGGCAATAATAAAGTGGTTATTATTTATATCTTTATGTTTATGATAAATGTTTATATATCATGCTATAATTGTATTAACCGAAATATTAGTACATGTGTGATATGTAGACAACAAGAAGTCCCTAGTATGCCTCTTAAACTAGCTTGTTGATTAATGGATGTTTAGTTTCATAATCATGAACATTGGATGTTATTAATAACAAGGTTATATCATTATATGAATGATGTAATGGACACACCCAATTAAGCGTAGCATAAGATCTCGTCATTAAGTTATTTGCTATAAGCTTTCGATACATAGTTACCTAGTCCTTATGACCATGAGATCATGTAAATCACTTATACCGGAAAGGTACTTTAATTACATCAAACGCCACTGCGTAAATGGGTGGTTATAAAGGTGGGATTAAGTATCCGGAAAGTATGAGTTGAGGCATATGGATCAACAGTGGGATTTGTCCATCCCGATGACGTATAGATATACTCTGGGCCCTCTCGGTGGAATGTCGTCTAATGTCTTGCAAGCATATGAATAAGTTCATAAGAGACCACATACCACGGTACGAGTAAAGAGTACTTGCCAGGAGACGAGGTTGAACAAGGTATAGAGTGATACCGATGATCAAACCTCAGACAAGTAAAATATCGCGTGACAAAGGGAATTGGTATCGTATGTGAATGGTTCATTCGATCACTGAAGTCATCGTTGAATATGTGGGAGCCATTATGGATCTCCAGATCCCGCTATTGGTTATTGGTCGGAGTGAGTACTCAACCATGTCCGCATAGTTCACGAACCGTAGGGTGACACACTTAAAGTTGGATGTTGAAATGGTAGAACTTGAATATGGAATGGAGTTCGAATATTTGTTCGGAGTCCCGGATGAGATCCCAGATATCACGAGGAGTTCCGGAATGGTCCGGAGAATAAGATTCATATATAGGAAGTCATATTCCAAGTTTGGAAATGATCCGGTGCATTTATGGCAGGTTCTAGAAGGTTCTAGAAAAGTCCGGAAGAATGGCACTTTGGAAAGTGGAGTCCCGAAGAGACTCCACTTGCATGACCAGCCAACCCTAAAGGGGAGGAGTCCAAGGTGGACTCCCCTAGGGTGGCCGGCCAACCCACCTCAAGGAAAGGTGGGAGTCCCACCTTGGGTAGGACTCCCTCCTTGAGTAGGTTTCCCACATATGGGAGGTTTTAGTGTTGGGGTCTTATTCGAAGACTTGGACTAGAACTCTTGGGGCTTCCACCTATATAATGAGGGGCATAGAGAGGGGGCTGATCACTTCAAGCCTCAGCCTTGGCCGCACCCCTTAGAGGGCCGGCGCCCAACCCCCCTCTCTCCCCAAACCCTAGCGGTCTCTCTCCTCCACCACATCCCGCACGCTTAAGCGAAGCTCCGCCGGATTTCTCCACCACTACCGACACCACGCCGTCGTGCTGTCGGATTCAAGAGGAGCTACTACTTCCGCTGCCCACTGGAACGGGGAGGTGGACGTCGTCTTCATCAACAACCGAACGTGTGACCGAGTACGGAGGTGCTGCCCGTTCGTGGCGCCGGAAGCGATCGTGATCAAGATCTTCTACGCGCTTTTGCAAGCGGCAAGTGATCGTCTACCGCAGCAATAAGAGCCTACTCTTATAGGCTTTGGAATCTCTTAAAGGGTTAGTCTTGATCATCCCCTCGTTGCTACCGTCTTCTAGATTGCATCTTGGCTTGGATTGCGTGTTCGCGATAGGAAATTTTTTGTTTTCTATGCAACGTTATCCTTCAATACTTTCTCCATCATGAGGCCAGAAATTATATATGCGGTTCCGATCTTTGTGAATTTCACTTGGAGGGTAGAATTTGGAATAAAATAAAGGCACAATGTCCTCCCAATTAAGAGAATCCCTATTCTTCAGCAATTTATACCAGTGCGCTGCCTTACCAGACAGCGATATAGAGAATAGTTTCTTCCTAACTTCATCCATGGCAATACCTGCACATTTGAATAACCCGCATAATTCATGTAAAAACAGTAAATGATCACCAGGATGGACAGTTCCATCCCCTTCATAGCGGTTATCCACAACACGTTCAATAATTTTCATAGGTATTTTGTATGGAACCTCGCTCTCACCTGGCGCCTCATCCACTACCCTTGCAGTAGTAGTAGATTTCCCAAAGAGGAATTCAAGAGAAGACCTCTCCATAATGATTTATAGCAGCAGACAGAAATAAAAACAGCACGTACAGTAAAAGTTTCCCTTACCAATTCCACTTACCAATAGCGCTTCACTCCCCGGCAACGGCGCCAGAAAATAGTCTTGATGACCCAAAAGTATAGGGGGTGTATCGTAGTATCTTCGATAAATAAGTGTGTCGAACCCAACGAGGAGCAGAAGGTGTTGACAAGCAGTTTCGATGAAGGATTCACTGTAAATGCTCACAGACAAGTATTCAGGGGGTTTTGATATAGCAGATGAAATAAGTACAAGTAAGTAAAGTGCGAGAGAAATAATTGCAGCGAGTGGCCCAATCCTTTTTAGCACAAAGGACAAGCCGGTTTGTTTACTTATAATGACCAAACGTTCTTGAGGACACACGGGAATTTAGTCTAGTGCTTTCGCTTCATATAGCTGATTAATCTTCATTGTTTTGATAAGTGTTGTGTGGGTGAACCTATGCTAATGTACCGCCCTTCCTAGAACTAATACATACTTGTGATTATACCTCTTGCAAGCATCCGCAACTACAAGAAAGTAATTAAGATAAATCTAACCACAGCCTTAAACTCTGAGATCCTGCTATCCCTCCTGCACCGATATACCAACGGGGGTTTAGGTTTCTGTCACTCCGGCAACCCCGCAATTGGCAAACGAATACAAGATGCATTCCCCTAGGCCCATAAATGGTGAAGTGTCATGTAGTCAACGTTCACACGACACCACTAGAAGAATAACACCACAACTTAAATATCACAACATTGAATACTAACCAACATAATTCACTACTAACATTTAGACTTCACCCATGTCCTCAAGAACTAAACGAACTACTCACGAGACATCATATGGAACATGATCAGAGGTGATATGATGATGAATAACAATCTGAACATAAACCTTGGTTCAATAGTTTCACTCAATAGAATCAATAACAAGTAGAAATCAACACCGGGAGAGTTTCCCCTATCAAACAATCAAGATCAAACCCAAATTGTTACAGCGGTGACGAGGTGCAGCGGTGGAGATGGCGGTGATGATGATGATGATGATGATGGTGATGATGATGGAGATGATGTCCAGCTCGATGACGGTGACGATGGCGACGATTTCCCCCTCCGGGAGGGAATTTCCCCGGTGGATTTCAGCCTGCCGGAGAGCTCTTTTCTCTCTGGTGTTCTCCGCCCCGCAGAGGCGGCTGTGACTCTTCGCGACTATCCTCTGGGGCTTAGGTTTTCGGGATGAAGATGTACGCGAAGAAAAGGAGGCGAGAGGGGGCTGTGGGCCCCCCTCCTCACAGGGCGGCGCGGCCAGGCCTTGGGCCGCGCCGGTCTATGAGGTGGGCCCACCTCGGGTCCCCTCGGCTCCCCCTTCTGGCTCCCTTCGTCTTCTGGAAAAATAGGATTATTCATATAATTTCCGTCAACTGTTGATCTTCCGAAATATTGCATTCTGACGGTGCTTTTTCCAGCAGAATCCTGGCTCTAGTGCGCGATCCCCAAATAATCATGAAACATGCAAAACAGATGAAATAACATAAGTATCATCTCTAAATATGAAATATATCAATGAATAACAGCAAATTATGATATAAAATAGTGATGCAAAATGGACGTATCACATCTCCATCGACATCACCGCCATCTTCATCGACGCTGCTGTCTCCTATGATGAGGAGGGAGTAGTTCTCCATCGAGGCTAAGGGCTCTACCGGTAGCTATGTGGTTAATCTCTCTCTCATGTACCCCAATACAATGATCTCATGAATTGCCTTGCATAATTGAGATCCATATGATGAGCTTTGTATCACTATTAATCTATGTGCTACTCTAGTGATGTTATTAAAGTAGTCTATTCCTCCTTCGTGATGTAAAGGTGACGGTGTGTGCATCATGTAGTTCTTGGCGTAGGTTATGATTGTGATCTCTTGTAGATTATGGAGTTAACTATTACTATGATAGTATTGATGTGATCTATTCCCCCTTTCATAGCTTAAAGGTGACGGTGTGTATGCTATGTTAGTACTCGGTCTAAATTGCAATGATCTATTATGCTCTAAAGGTTACTTAAATATGAACACCGAATGTTGTGGCGCTTGTTAACTCCGGCTTGAGGGAGCTCTTGTAGCCCTACACAATGAATGGTGTTTGTTATCAAACAAGAGAGTGTATGTAGCACAAGTGAGGAGAAGTTATTTATTTGTTATGTGATCAATGTTGAGAGTGTCACTAGTGAAAGTATGATCCCTAGGCCTTGTTTCCAATACTGCAAACACCGCTTACTTACTGTTCTACTGCATGTTTACTTGCTGTCATATTTATTTCAGATTGTTATTACCACTCATATTCATCTATACCACCTGTGTTTTAATATCTCTTCGCGGAACTAGTGCACCTATACATCTGACAAGTGTATTAGGTGTGTTGGGGACACAAGAGACTTCTTGTATCTTAATTGCAGGGTTGCTTGAGAGGGATATCTTTGTCCTCTACCTCCCTGAGTTCGATAAACCTTGGGTGATTCACTTAAGGGAAACTTGCTGCTGTTCTACAAACCTCTGCTCTTGGAGGCCCAACACTGTCTACATGAATAGAAGCATGAGTAGACATCAAGCTATTTTCTTGCGCCGTTGCCGGGGAGGTAAGGTAAAAGGTATTCACATCCTCCGACTACTAAGCTATTTCCTAGAACTGTTGCCGGTGTGTGAGTGCTCGAAGGTATTTCCTTTAGATCCTGCAATTATATCTTTTTGTTTCTTGTTTTCACTAGTTAGGCTTAATGGAAAACAACAACAAAATGAGAGATCTTTATGAACTTTATCTTGAATTAGGACATGATGTGTTTGAAGAGAGAATTAAAAAACCCATGGAACTTTATATGCATGCTAATGGGAATGTTATTAGTATGAATGCTTTGAACACCATTGTTGCTAATGCTATGGAAAATTCTAAGCTTGGGGAGGTCGGTTTTGATGAGCATGATATTTTTAGTCCCCCAAGTTTTGAGGAGAAAATTTTCTTTGATGATACTTTACCTCCTATTTATGATGATTATAATGATAGTGGTATTTTAGTGCCACCTACTATGGAGGATAAAGGTTATTATGATTATACCATGCCTGCAATTTATGATGATTACAATGATGGTTGTGATAGTTTTACTCCCACTATTACTAATAAAATTAATTATGTTTATGTGGAGAGTAATAATTTTATGCATGTAGCTCATGATAAGAATGTTTCATGTGATAGTTATATTGTTGAGTTTGTTCATGATGCTACTGAAAGTTATTATGAGAGAGGGAAACATGGTTATATGCATCTTAATAATATTAAGTTTCCCCTCTTTATGTTGAGAATTTTGAAGTTGCGCTTGTATTGCCTTCTTATGCTTGTCACTTTGTTCTTCATGAATTTATTTGTGTACAAGATTCGTTTTCATAGGAAGTGGGTTAGGCTTAAATGTGTTTTGAATTTGCTTCTTGATGCTCTCTTTTGCTTCAACTCTTATTTCTTGCGCGAGCATGATTAAAATTGCTGAGCCCATCTTAATGGCTATAAAGAAAGAACTTCTTGGGAGATAACCCATGTATGTTTTTATTACTGTTTTGTTGTATCTTGGAAGTTGTTACTACTGTAGCAACCTCTCCTTATCTTTATTTTATTGCATTGTTGTGCCAAGTAAAGTCTTTGATAGTAAGGTTGATACTAGATTTGGATTACTGCGCAGAAACAGATTTCTTACTGTCACGAAATTGAGCAGCCCCGTCTGTAGGTAACTCAGAAAAATCTGCCAATTTATGTGCGTGATCCTCAGATATGTACGCAACTTTCATTCAATTTTAGCTTTTTCATCTGAGCAAGTTAAGTGCCCCAGAAAAATTCGTCTTTACGGACTGTTCTGTTTTGACAGATTCTGCCTTTTATTTCGCATTGCCTCTTTTGCTATGTTGAATGGATTTCTTTGTTCCATTAACTTCCAGTAGCTTTGGGCAATGTTCAGAAGTGTTAAGAATGATTGTGTTACCTCTGAACATGTGAATTTTTGATTATGCACTAACCCTCTAATGAGTTTGTTTCGAGTTTGGTGTGGAGGAAGTTTTCAAGGGTCAAGAGAGGAGGATGATATACTATGATCAAGAAGAGTGAAAAGTCTAAGCTTGGGGATGCCCCCGTGGTTCATCCCTGCATATTTCAAGAAGACCCAAGCATCTAAGCTTGGGGATGCCCAAGGCATCCCCTTCTTCATCAACAACTTATCAGGTCACCTCTAGTGAAACTATATTTTTATTCCGTCACATCTTATGTACTTTACTTGGAGCGTCTGTTTGATTTTATTTTTACTTATGTTTGAATAAATTCATGCTTATGTGGGAGAGAGACACGCTCCGCTTTTTCATATGACCACTGGTGTTCTTAGTTCTATCTTTAATGTTCATGGCAAAGTTGAAAACTGCTTCGTTCATTGTTATATGGTTGGAAACGGAAAATGCTTCATGTGGTAATTGGTATAGTGTCTTGAATAATTTGATACTTGGAAATTGTTGTGCTCATATAGATCATGTTTAAGCTCTTGCATCATGTACTTTGCACCTATTAATGAAGAACTACATAGAGCTTGTTAAAATTTGGTTTGCATGATTGGTCTCTCTAAGTCTAGATATTTTCTGGTTAAGGTGTTTGAACAACAAGGAAGACAGTGTAGAGTCTTATAATGCTTGCAATATGTTCTTATGTAAGTTTTGTTGTAACGGTTTATACTTGAGTTTGCTTCAAACAACATTGCTAGCCAAAGCCTTGTATTGAGAGGGATTACTTCTCGTGCATCCAAATCCTTGAGCCAAAAACTATGCCATTTGTGTCCACCATACCTACCTACTACATGGTATTTCTCTGCCATTCCAAAGTACATTACTTGAGTGCTACCTTTAAAATTCTATTCCTTGTCTTTGCAATACATAGCTCATGGGAAAATAGCCTTAAAAACTATTGTGGTATTGAATATGTTGCTATGTATCTTATTTCTTATAAGTTGCTTGTTGAGCGATAACCACGTTTCTGGGGACGCCATCAACTTTTACACCTTTGTTGAATATCATGTGAGTTGCTATGCATGTTCGTCTTGTCTGAAGTAAGGGCGATTTTCATGATCAAATGGTTTGAGTATGCATATTGTTAGAGAAGAACATTGGGCCGCTAACTAATGCCATGAATCATGGTGGAAGTTTCAGTTTGGACACAAATCCTCAATCTCTTATGAGAATATTATCTGTTGTTGAATGCTTAAGCATTACAAGAAGAGTCCATTATCTGTTGTCTATGTTGTCCCGGTATGGATGTCTCAGTTGAGAATAATCAAAAGCGAGAAATCCAATGCGAACTTTCTCCTTAGACCTTTGTACAGGCGGCCTAGAGGTACCCCTTTGTGACACTTGGTTGAAACATATGTTATGCAATGATAATCCATGTTAATCCAAGCTAATTAGGACAAGGTGCGAGCACTATTGGTATTCTATGCATGAGGCTTGCAACTTATAGGATGTCTTATACATAACACATATGAATTATTACTACTGTTGACAAAATTGTTTCTATGTTTTCAAAATGAAAAGCTCTAGCACAAAAATAGTAATCCATGCTTCCCTCTGCGAAGGGCCACTCTTTTACTTTATGTTGAGTCAGTTTACCTACTTCCTTCTATCTTAGAAGCAAACACTTGTGTCAACTGTGTGCATTGATTCCTACATGTTTACTTATTGCACTTGTTATATTACTTTATGTTGACAACTATCCATGAGATATACATGTTACAAGTTGAAAGCAATTGCTGAAACTTAATCATCCTTTGTGTTGCTTCAATGCCTTTTACTTTGAATCTATTGCTTTATGAGTTAACTCTTATGCAAGACTTATTGATGCTTGTCTTGAAAGTACTATTCATGAAAAGTCTTTGCTATATGATTCAGTTGTTTAGTCATTATCTTTACCATTGCTTTGAATCACTTCATTCATCTCATATGCTTTACAATAGTATTGATCAAGATCATGTTGGTAGCATGTCACTTAAATTATCCTTGTTATCGTTTACCTACTCGAGGGCGAGCAGGAACTAAGCTTGGGGATGCTTGATACGTCTCCAACGTATCTATCATTTCTTATGTTCCATGCTAGTTTTATGACAATACCTACATGTTTTATTCATACTTTATATCGTTTTGATGCATTTTCCGGAACTAACCTATTAACAAGATGCCGAAGTGCCAGTTCCTGCTTTGTGCTGTTTTTGGTTTCAGAAATCTTACAAAGGAAATATTCTCGGAATTGGACGAAATCAACGCCCAGTATCTTATTTTTCCTGGAAGCTTCAGAGCACCGAAGAGGGGCCAGAGGGGAGCCAGGGGGCCCCACCCCACAAGGCGGCGCGGCCAAGGGGGGGGGCGCCCCCTATGGTCTGGCTCCACCAGGACTCCTCCGAGGCTGCCCTTCCGCCTACTTAAAGCCTCCGTCGCGAAAACTCTAAAGGAATAAGCCACGGGACGAGAAAAGTTACGCAGCCGCCGCCATCACGAAGCCAAGTTCGGGGGACAGAAGTCTCTGTTCCGGCACGCCGCCGGGACGGGGAATTGCCCCCGGAAGGCATCTCCATCGACATCACCGCCATCTTCATCGCCGCTGCTGTCTCCTATGATGAGGAGGAAGTAGTTCTCCATCGAGGCTAAGGGCTCTACCGGTAGCTATGTGGTTAATCTCTCTCTCATGTACCCCAATACAATGATCTCATGAATTGCCTTGCATAATTGAGATCCATATGATGAGCTTTGTATCACTATTAATCTATGTGCTACTCTAGTGATGTTATTAAAGTAGTCTATTCCTCCTTCATGATGTAAAGGTGACGGTGTGTGCATCATGTAGTTCTTGGTGTAGGTTATGATTGTAATCTCTTGTAGATTATGGAGTTAACTATTACTATGATAGTATTGATGTGATCTATTCCCCCTTTCATAGCTTAAAGGTGACGGTGTGTATGCTATGTTAGTACTCGATCTAAATTGCAATGATCTATTATGCTCTAAAGGTTACTTAAATATGAACACCGAATGTTGTGGCGCTTGTTAACTCCGGCTTGAGGGAGCTCTTGTAGCCCTACACAATGAATGGTGTTTGTTATCAAACAAGAGAGTGTATGTAGCACAAGTGAGGAGAAGTTATTTATTTGTTATGTGATCAATGTTGAGAGTGTCACTAGTGAAAGTATGATCCCTAGGCCTTGTTTCCAATGCTGCAAACACCGCTTACTTACTGTTCTACTGCATGTTTACTTGCTGTCATATTTATTTCAGATTGTTATTACCACTCATATTCATCTATACCACCTGTGTTTTAATATCTCTTCGCCAAACTAGTGCACCTATACATCTGATAAGTGTATTAGGTGTGTTGGGGACACAAGAGACTTCTTGTATCTTAATTGCAGGGTTGCTTGAGAGGGATATCTTTGTCCTCTACCTCCCTGAGTTCGATAAACCTTGGGTGATTCACTTAAGGGAAACTTGTTGCTGTTCTACAAACCTCTGCTCTTGGAGGCCCAACACTGTCTACAGGAATAGAAGCGTGCGTAGACATCATACCACGATGTCGCTATCTTCTTGAAGATGTCGTCTAGGCCATGAGGGGAGAGTCTGATCCGGCAATTGGAGTCAGAGGCGTTGATGCTCCTCCGGTGTTGGCCACAACCCTGGGTTTGTGCTTCTGATGCATGTAAAATGCATACATGAACTTTGTCCTTTATTAGAATGAATTACCACATATTTGCAACATATATGATGATAATAGCATGTTTAACATTGATTTATGGAGATTTAGCAATGATCCCCTTTATTTGGTTTATAACTCTACGGAACAGGAATTCTCTGTTTTGTGTACTTTTCACTTTCAGAGACCTATGCGGAGTCAAATTGAGCTAAGATTTTTGGAGCGTCATTTTTTCACCAGGAGAAGCACCCTGGCCCTGGAAGTACACCTAGAGAGGCACGAGGCCCAAAAGAGCCTAGGTGGCACGGGCGCGCCACCCCCTCTCTTTTTGTTGTCGATCATCGAAATCGCTTGATTCTTTCGCCCACCGACGTATTTTGACCTAAAAACCACTATATATATGACCCCGAAGAGTTCTCGGGAGGAGAGCGCCGTAGGAAGACAGAAACACGAAAATAGAGGCTGTAGCAGCGAAGATTGGAGGGGGAAACTCCGCCAGGATTGCCACCGGAGGGATCTCCACCTTCTCCAACGTCTTCCTCATCATCACCATGATCAAGGGGGAGTAGTCCACCTCTGGACTACGGGTTTGTTGCAGTAGCTTGATCTATTTCTCTCATGTTCTTCATAGTTCTTAGTACCATATGAGCTGCCCAACATGATTATTGTCATATTTGTAATACATATGTGGTGGATCTTTATTCTATGATATGATACTATGAGATTTTGCTGTACTTTGTGTAAGATGTATTGATAGATGCATATTATGTACCCCGTTCTTAAGTATTGGTTGTGATCCAACGTGTATGCAGGAACGTGTGTGGGGTGATGTGTGTGTTGGATGGAATAACATGGTTTTAGTGATTGAATAGTGACAACAAATTCATGATCTATTATGGCTTTGCCTTTTCTTTTTCTTACTCATTAGGGATAAGCTGAAGCATGAAATGAGTGACAATATGAGTAATAGTATACTTATAAACCTCAATAAAATAGTGCTAAATTTCGAGCTATCATGGCTACTTCTACTTTTCTGGCTTATGGCGGAAGATTGCAACTAATCAGATCATGCCTCACATGCCTCCGCTCCATGCCTATTTTTTTCTTATGCTCTTTGGATATTCCACCTCGAATAATTACTTAGTTGAACAGAATAAATAGGAACTGCCTCTGGAGTAACAGGAAACCTGATTCCAATGGAAATCTCTTGCTGCATGGGATATGATTTGTAATCCGAAGGAAAAGGGAGGTTTGGGGATTATGGACTTCACAATGAGGCACTTTTGATCAAGCATTTGCATAACTTCTTCTTTAAGAAAGATATTCCTTGGGTAAATCTATCCTAATGGAGTCCCTCAAGATACAACTCCTTGTGGATCTTTTTGGTGGCGTTACATCATGAAACTGGTGGATAACTACAGAAATATTTGCTCGGCTGTTCCTGGTAAAGGATATTCAGTTTTGTTCTGGTCTGATAAATGGAATGCTTTGGTGCCAGCTAAGGAATTTCCTCATCTACATTCGTTTGCTCTGGACATCCTTCTGTCAGTTCAAGAAGTACTATAATGTGAGGACAGAGCAACTTTATTTTACAGGCCGACGTCTCAACAAGCATTTGATGAATTTAACAGGTTTCAGAGGTTGATAGATTTAGTTGTGTTGGATCCTTCTGGCAAAGATATTTGGAGTACTATATGAAAGGATGGAGTATAAGATATTTGGAGTACTATATGAAAGGATGGAGAATACTCTGCAAAACTATATTATAACAGTTGTTTCAGTCATCTTATGACCAACAAGATTTGTCTAAAGGTTTGGAATAACAGAGTAATGCTCAGAATAATTTTTTTTGCTTGGCTTCTGATAAATGACAGGCTTAACACCAGAGATATGTTGAGGAGAAGGCATTGGAATGTTACGGATGATTACACATGTGTTCTTTGCCCAACTCACACAACATAGAACTGGACTCATTTATTCTTTGACTGTAATTTTAGCAGAAGGATCTGGGCATATCTACAGATCAGTTGGGGGCAAGGCGGTAGTCTAGACCATATGTTTATGGCGACAAGGATTTTCAAAAGCCCTTTTTCACAGAAGTGGTTATTATTTCATGTTGTCATATATGGAAGCAGAGGAATGCAACTGTCTTTGAGCACATCAGACCTTCTTTTAATTCTTGGCGATTTAACTTCATTCATGAGGCCACTATGCATGTGCATAGGGTGAAGAGTAAACATGCTGATGTGTTCCTGGCATGGATTAACAACCTTTTGTAACTTTTCTTTTGTGTATAGTTGTACACTTGTATATATCTTATGATATTATATGAAATAAAATGTTATGGGGGTTTCGTCCCATAGTTCTTGGTCGAAAAAAAGTCTCAGATGTCCAAGTACAATCTTTCATAAGACCCAACAAAGATGTTCTAGGGTTCCGGTCTACACAAACTATGAGGATCATAATTGTTTTTAGCACTATCTAATGTTTTTCCATCATAGTAAATATTTTGTGTCCAACACATTGACGAAGAAAAGCTCCTAGTGAATAATCACTAGTGAAAGAGCAAGGTCTATATCCCGGATTTTGTGTGTTTGATAACAACACTTGAACGAATTTGACCGTGTGCAAAGATTATCTTTGATAGATTTGCAGATACACGGTGCCCTCGCTGAACACGTCATGATCCGAAGACTGAAGCGTAGCTTAAAGGTTTTCTGGTTTTGTGTGTGTCGCGAGGTGATATGGTTGGAGACGAAAAGAGAAAATTAGCAATTTATGACTGACCGGTACTACCGGTACCAGGAGCGGTAGTACCGCTACCCTACTGGTACCGCCCTATAGTACCGCTCTGGAGATTTGCACTGAAAAGTCCCACAGAGTGCGTTACGGTACCTCTACGGTACCATTAGCGGTAGTACCGCCTCGGTACCACTTAGGTACCGTAACACAAGTTACGGCACCACCGCTTTGGTACCGCTTAGGTACCGCGAGGGTCCAGGGACTCACAGAGGCCATTGCGGTTCCTCAAGCGGTACCGCAAGTGGTACTACCATTGTGAGTCCACCGTGCCAAATCTGTGGGGGAATTTCAAATCCAGAGCGGTACTACCGCTTGCTGAAGCGGTAGTACCGGTTGTGCGGGAACTGCACATACGGTTGGATTTGGAGGGACCTATAAAAAGGCCCCTTCTTCCCCAGCTCGATTTTATCTCTTCTCTCTCTCTCCTCCATTGTTATTGAGCTCAAACCTTGAGGATCTCTCCACCTACCCAATCAATCTTGCCCAAATTTGGAGGAGTGGTGGAGGAGTCCCCGATCTATACATCTACCAAGAGAGAATCCACCAATACCATCTAGTCCTTAGTGGATCTTGAAGTTAGGGTTCCTATAGTGGGATCTTGGAGGAAGTGCTCCTATGGAGGATAGCTTGGAGTTGTGCTAGCCCCATAGGGTGTTGGGAACCTCCTAGTGTTGTGAAGGTCGCCCCAACCTTGTGAAGGAACCACCGCCTCGACCGATACCTTAGTGGAGAAGGGGGAGCCCCTTTGTGGAGCTCTCTCGAGGAAGAAGGTGAGGCCTTCCTTCGTGGTGTGGCTGTCTAGCCTTCATGGCTAGTACCTCCTCAACGCAGACGTACTCCCTTTTGTGGGAGGAACTGCGGGAAACAAACACCGCCTCGTCTCTGCGCCCCCCGGTTGTCCCGCTCCCTAATGTTACTATCATGCTTAGTTCCTTTGCTTGTTGCACTAGCTTAGCATCACACTAGGATCACCTCTATCATCAAAGCTATCACCTTTACTTCCGCACCGCACTAAAAATTGAAAAAGGATAAAAATTGCATAGCGAACATTCACCCCCCTCTTGTTCGCTAAGATCCATTCAATTGGTATCAGAGCAAGGTTTTCTTGCTCGGGCTTTACCGCCTAAGAAATGGCCGAACAAGAGACGGTTGTGAATGGTTCCCTCCCCCGTGAGCAACTGATGTCTACGTGTGCTTCTATTCTTGTAGACAGTGTTGGGCCTCCAAGAGCAGAGGTTTGTAGAATAGCAGCAAGTTTCCCTTAAGTGAATCACCCAAGGTTTATCGAACTCAGGGAGGTAGAGGTCAAAGATATTCCTCTCAAGCAATCCTGCAATTAAGATACAAGAAGTCTCTTGTGTCCCCAACACACCTAATACACGTGTTAGATGTATAGGTGCACTAGTTCAGCGAAGAGATATTAATACGCAGATGGTATAGATGGTGGTAAACGGTAATTGCGATCTGAAGTAAATATTGCAGGAAGTAAAGATGTAGTAAAACAGTAAATAAGCGATGTTTGCAGTATTTGGAAACAAGGCCTAGGGATCCTACTTTCACTAGTGGCCACTCTCAACATTGATCACATAATTGAATAAATAAATGCTACTTTCTCACACTCTCTTGTTGGATAACAAACACCATTTATTGTGTAGGGCTACAAAAGCACACCTCAAGCCGGAGTAAACAAGCTCCACAACATCCGGAGTTCATATTAAAGTAACCTCTAGAGTGCATAATAGACCATTGCAATTTAGACCGAGTACTAACATAGCATACACACTGTCACCAATAGCTATGAAAGGGGGAATAGATCACATCAATACTATCATAGTAATAGTTAACTTCATAATCTACAAGAGATTACAATCATAACCTACGCCAAGTACTACATGATGCACACACTGTCACCTTTACATCATGGAGGAGGAATAGGCTACTTTAATAACATCACTGGAGTAGCACATAGATTAATTGTGATACAAAGCTCATGATCACATAAAGATCACACCATGGGAGAGAGAGATGAACCACATAGCTACCGGTAGAGCCCTCAGCCTCGGGGGAGAACTACTCCCTCCTCATCATGGGAGACAGCAACGGCGATGAAGATGGCAGTGGTGTCGATGGAGATGGATTCCGGGGGCAATACCCCGTCCCGGCGGCGTGCCGGAACAGATATTCTGTCCCCCGAAACTTGTCTTCGCGATGGCGGCGGCTACGGAACTCTTCGTGGAATATGACTGGATGTTTTAGGGTTTTCGCAACTAGAAGAATATATAGGCGGAAGGGCGGCGTCGGAGGGGTCCCGAGGGGCGCACACCATAGTGGGGCGCGCCCCCCCTCTTGGGCGCGCCGCTAGGTGGGGTGGCCACCTCGTGGCTGATATGTCTCAAACGTATCTATAATTTCTTATGTTCCATGCTACTTTTATGATGATACTCACATGTTTTATACACATTATATGTCATTATTATGCATTTTCCGGCACTAACCTATTGATGAGATGCCGAAGAGCCAGTTGCTGTTTTCTGCTGTTTTTGGTTTCAGAAATCCTACAAAGGAAATATTCTCGGAATTGGACGAAATCAACGCCCAGTTATTTTTCCACGAAGCTTCCAGAAGACCGAGGGAGATAGGAAGTGGGGCCACGAGGTGGCGACACACTAGGGCGGAGCGGCCCAGGCCTTGGCCGCGCGGCCCTAGCGTGTGGGTCCCTCGTGACGCCCCTAAACCTACCCTTTCGCCTACTTAAAGCCTTCGTCGCGAATACCCCAGTACCGAGAGCCACGATACGGAAAACCTTACTGAGACGCCGCCGCCGCCAATCCCATCTCGGGGGATTCAGGAGATCGCCTCCGGCACCCTGCCGGAGAGGGGAATCATCTCCCGGAGGTCTCTTCATCGCCATGATCGCCTCCGGATCGATGTGTGAGTAGTCCACCCCTGGACTATGGGTCCATAGCAGTAGCTAGATGGTTGTCTTCTCCTCATTGTGCTATCATGTTAGATCTTGTGAGCTGCCTATCATGATCAAGATCATCTATTTGTAATGCTACATGTTGTGTTTGTTGGGATCCGATGAATATTGAATACTATGTCAAGTTGATTATCAATCTATCATATATGTTGTTTATGTTCTTGCATGCTCTCCGTTGTTAGTGGAGGCTCTGGCCAAGTTTATACTTGTGACTCCAAGAGGGGGTATTTATGCTCGATAGTGGGTTCATGCCTCCATTGAATCTGGGACAGTGACAGAAAGTTCTAAGGTTGTGGATGCGCTGTTGCCACTAGGGATAAAACATCGATGCTTTGTCTAAGGATATTTGTGTTGATTACATTAAGCACCATACTTAATGCAATTGTCTGTTGTTTACAACTTAATACTGGAAGGGGTTCGGATGATAACCTGAAAGTGGACTTTTTAGGCATAGATGCATGCTGGATAGCGGTCATGTACTTTGTCGTAATGCCCTGATTAAATCTCATAGTACTCATCATGATATATGTATGTGCATTGTTATGCCTTCTTTATTTGTCAATTGCCCAACTGTAATTTGTTCACCCAACATGCTATTTATCTTATGGGAGAGACACCACTAGTGAACTGTGGACCCCGGTCCATTCTTTACATCTGAAATACAATCTACTGCAATTGTTCTTTACTGTTCTTCGCAAACAAACATCATCATCCACAGTATACATCTAATCCTTTGTTTACAGCAAGCCGGTAAGATTGACAACCTCACTGTTACGTTGGGGCAAAGTACTTTGATTGTGTTGTGCAGGTTCCACGTTGGTGCCGGAATCCCTGGTGTTGCGCCGCACTACACTCCGCCACCAACAACCTTCACGTGCTCCTTGACTCCTACTGGTCCGATAACCTTGGTTTCTTACTGAGGGAAAACTTGCTGCTGTGCGCATCACACCTTCCTCTTGGGGTTCCCAACGGACGTGTGCATTACACGCCATCAAGCATATTTTCTGGCGCCGTTGCCGGGGAGATCAAGACACGCTGCAAGGGGAGTCTCCCACATCCAATCTCTTTACTTTGTTTTTGTCTTGCTTTACTTTATTTTATTTACTACTTTGTTTACTCTTATATCAAAAACACAAAAAAATTAGTTGCTAGCTTTACTTTATTTACTGTCTTGTTCTCCATATTGAAAACACAAAAAAATTAGTTACTTGCATTTACTTTATTTAGTTTCCTTTATTTACTGTTAGTAAAAATGAGTAATCCGGAAGTTGAAGTTCGTTCGTTTAAGCAAAAAGGGGAGGAAAGTTTTAAAGATGCTTGGTATAGAATTAGTGATGCTCATCATAGGTGCATTAAGAAACACTCCACTATTATACTACTTAGGAACTTTTATGTTGGTATCTCTAGTTGGAATAGGTATGTTCTTGATACTCTTGCGGGCGGTAATTTCCTAGGCACTCCTGCTTTAGAAGCTAGTTGCATCATTGAGAGTCTAGTTGGAATACCACCTGTTAATGAAGCTAAAATTGAAATCTCTCTTGAAGATGTCATGAAAAAGTTGGAGGCCATAGAGAAAGATCTTCCAAGTATTGAGACTAAATTGGGAATATTACTTAATAGCACTGATAAACTTGATAAATCTCTAGGTGGAATTAATGAGAGAATTGCTGTTTTAGAAAATTGTGCTACTCATGATAATCGAACCCATAGGATTAGTGAACTTGAAGAAGCTATGGGAACCTTGGGTTCAACTTTTTCTTCTCTTAAGTTTAAGGAGAAAGCTTATGTGGGTAAGGAGCAAAAGTTCATGTATGTCTCTAAAGTGCCTAAGCCAAAAAACTATTATAGGCCTAAAATTGACAAAGCCCTTAGCACCACTACGGATGGGGGAGCATCTAAGATACCTATTGATGTTGATGCTTCGTCTCTTGACAATACTTGATTCACACTTTCTGCGCCTAGCTGAAAGGCGTTAAAGAAAAGCGCTTATGGGAGACAACCCATTATTTTACTTCTGTACTTTTGTTTTAAATTTTAGTCTTGGAAGTTGTTACTACTGTAGCAACCTCTCCTTATCTTTATTTTATTGCATTTTTGTGCCAAGTAAAGTCTTTGCTAGTAAAGTCAATACTAGATTTGGATTACTGCGCAGCAACAGATTTCTTGCTGTCACGAATTTGGGTAGGATTCTCTGTAGGTAACTCAGAAAAATCTGCCAATTTACGTGTGTGATCCTCAGATATGTACGCAACTTCCATTCAATTTGGGAATTTTCATCTGAGCAAGTTAAGTGCCCCAGAAAAATTCATCTTTACGGACTATTCTGTTTTGACAGATTCTGCCTTTTATTTCGCATTGCCTGTTTTGCTATGTTTGATGGATTTCTTTGTTCCATTAACTTTCAGTAGCTTTGTGCAATGTCCAGAAGTTTTAAGAATGATTATGTCACCTCTGAATCTATGAATTTTCGATTATGCACTGATGGCGTGTAACTCACACGTTCGTTGGGAACCCCAAGAGGAAGGTATGATGCGCACAGCAGCAAGTTTTCCCTCAGAAAGAAACCAAGGTTTATCGAACCAGGAGGAGCCAAGAAGCACGTTGAAGGTTGATGGCGGCGGGATGTAGTGCGGCGCAACACCAGAGATTCCGGCGCCAACGTGGAACCTGCACAACACAACCAAAGTACTTTGCCCCAACGAAACAGCGAGGTTGTCAATCTCACCGGCTTGCTGTAACAAAGGATTAGATGTATAGTATGGATGATGATTGTTTGCAAGAACAGTAAAGAACAATAGCAGCAGATTGTATTTCAGATGTAAAGAATGGACCGGGGTCCACAGTTCACTAGAGGTGTCTCTCCCATAAGATAAATAGCATGTTGGGTGAACAAATTACAGTCGGGCAATTGACAAATAGAGAGGGCATAACAATGCACATACATGATATGATGAATATTGTGAGATTTAATTGGGCATTACGACAAAGTACATAGACCGCTATCCAGCATGCATCTATGCCTAAAAAGTCCACCTTCAGGTTATCATCCGAACCCCTTCCAGTATTAAGTTGCAAAGCAACAGACAATTGCATTAAGTATGGTGCGTAATGTAATCAATAACTACATCCTCGGACATAGCATCAATGTTTTATCCCTAATGGCAACAGCACATCCACAACCTTAGAACTTTCTGTCACTGTCCCAGATTTAATGGAGGCATGAACCCACTATCGAGCATAAATACTCCCTCTTGGAGTTAAGAGTAAAAACTTGGCCAGAGCCTCTACTAATAACGGAGAGCATGCAAGATCATAAACAACACATAGGTAATAGATTGATAATCAACATAACATAGTATTCTCTATCCATCGGATCCCGACAAACACAACATATAGAATTACAGATAGATGATCTTGATCATGTTAGGCAGCTCACAAGATCCGACAATGAAGCACATGAGGAGAAGACAACCATCTAGCTACTGCTATGGACCCATAGTCCAGGGGTGAACTACTCACTCATCACTCCGGAGGCGACCATGGCGGTGAAGAGTCCTCCGGGAGATGAATCCCCTCTCCGGCAGGGTGCCGGAGGTGATCTCCAGAATCCCCCGAGATGGGATTGGCGGCGGCGGCGTCTCAGTAAGGTTTTCCGTATCGTGGCTCTCGGTACTGGGGGTTTCGCGACGAAGGCTTTAAGTAGGCGGAAGGGCAACGCGGGGGGCCACACGAGGGCCCCACACGCCAGGCTGGCGCGGCCAGGGGCCAGGCCGCGCCGCCCTAGCGTGTCGGTGCCTCGTGGCCCCACTTCCTTTCCCCCTCGGTCTTCTGGAAGCTTCGTGCAAAAATAGGACCCTGGGCGTTGATTTCGTCCAATTCCGAGAATATTTCTTTACTAGGATTTCTGAAACCAAAAACAGCAGAAAACAGCAACTGGCTCTTCGGCATCTCGTTAATAGGTTAGTGCCGGAAAATGCATAAATACGACATATAAAGTGTATAAAACATGTAGATATCATCAATAATGTGGCATGGAACATAAGAAATTATCGATACGTCGGAGACGTATCAGCATCCCCAAGCTTAGTTCCTGCTCGTCCCGAGCAGGTAAACGATAACACAGATAATCACTACAAAGGAAAACATTTTTTTTGACAAATCACTTTCGTCATGTTAAGGCCAATTTTCGTCAAGGATTACTTCGCGGTGACAAAATTTGATCGTCATGGGGTTCGTCAAGGAAGCTCCGTCATAAAATATCGGGGGTGACGGTATGCATTTTTTCGTCAACGTCAAATGTTTGATGGTGACGACCTGCAAATTCGTCAACATCAAAGTTTCATTGTTGACAGACAGGTTTGTCACGAAAAATTGCAACTTTCGTCAATATCTAAATCTTGGGAAGCTTCTGATTGGTCCAAAAAAAGCATACGTGGCCTTACATGTGGGTCCATTTGGCTTCTGACAACATGGGTCCGACGGCGCTGACATGGATATCTGGTGGGACCCACAAAATATTATGACAAGCTGGACCCACAATATTCTGACCGGTGGGATCCACAAAATTCAGACAAGTGGGACCAGGTTGTTGCCGACATATGGGTCCCAATAATGCTGACTGGTGGGACCCACAAATTCTGACAAGTGGTACCAGAAATTGGTGCCACGTGGTTTCATTTAATAGTGACGTTGTGACATTTTCCGTCACCTTTTGAATTTGACAAAATTTGAGAGCATTTGAATTATTTGCGAAATTTGGGAAACAAAAAAACTGGCGAAATATCAAAAAGTAGACAATAAATATTATACTTAAATGGTGGCACAAGAAGTATATATGTCTCTCACAGACCGAAAGATTCATAAGAAAATTACAATTGGAACACAAAGAAATTAAAAGACCTATGATTAATAATGTTGTAGGACGGTGGTGCAATAGATTAGTTGCCCTGGGATTGAGACATGGATGGTGGCTGGGATGTCCTCAAGAGCAAATTAAGCACGGCATCCATTTCTGCCAGCCTCTTTTCATAAGCCAGAGTCTTTTCTTCTTGGGCTTTCTTCACAGCTTCAAGTTCTTCCTCCTGCTTCTTCCTGATCTCTTCAAATTTTTCATCTTGTCCTTGTAGTCTTGCCTGCATCTCACTGTGGTACGTTTCAGCTGCCTGTATGGAGTTCTGCTCTTGATCTGCCAGTCTTTGTTGTAGCTCTCGGATGCGTGTAGCTGAGACAGAAGACTTCCTGGAACTTGTTGCGACGCCCAATCTTGGTAGGAATGTGCTGTTGCAGGTGGTGGATGGGCTTTTCTCGCTCAGAACTAGCTGAACAATTTGCAAATCAGTCAAATCAGGTTCATCTTCATTGCGTGGCGCCGCTTTTTTTGCCACCATTTGATCCTGCATAAAGATTACAATCATTGCATGGACAACATACAAAACTGGATTATATTATATTGTGCTAATAAGAAATATTTCTTACATATGCACTTTTTGCTTCAGCACTCATAATGTTATCCTTGTTAGTGTGTGTGATTCTAAAAAATTCAATTGGAGAGGTTTCTTCTTCCTGCTTTGCTTAGCCTTCTCGCTTGAAAAAATGTAGAATGCACATTACCATTGTACACTCGTGTACGTGAAGTATGAACTGTATTGGGAAATTCACAACACTTACTAGATGTTCCCGATGAGCAACATAGCTTCGAGATCCAAAGTGGTATGGAACCTGTTTCACAACTTCTCTGTTCTTTCCATTTATTACACACAGTCCCTATGTTCAAGGTACATGCATTTTATTTATCCAGATCGTGAGAAATGTAAGAATTCAGTAGCTGTTATTGAAAGGAATAACGTTTATGTACCTGGTACTTCTCATCAAACCATCTTTTCACCAGTTCTTTCCAGCTTTTCTCTTCTACATGACCTGGCTTCTTGAGATATGCTTGCTCCAAAGGTGAGATTTTTAATTTTCGGCCAATACTCCTTTTTAAGCCTATATCGGAACTGCCGAATACTAACTTGCAGCATATCGGTGCACACATCTTGAGCCACCTCATCATTTTTGTCCATATTAAACTTTCCCTTCAAAATAGTGATGCATTAATCGGTAGAATCTTAGATAGTTGATCATGTAGCATACTAATTAGGTTAAACCAAGATTGTACAGACTCACCGCTTACTGTACTTATAGCATGAGGAATGACATGTTTGAGAGTGTCATCTTTCTTGTCTTGTGTCCAGTGTGTTGCAAGCGGCATTTTTCACGGATGTGAATACCAACCTCATTGCTCAGCTTTCTTGTTGGACATAATCCTTGGGTCTCCCGACACCAGGTGAATTCAATTGGCATCTTATTGCCACCATGTCTTCTTGTGTACTCATGTAGTCCATGGCCCATGGTATGTCTCAAGGCCCACCTCTCTTTCTCTTACTACCGCCAGATGTTGTCGGTGTCTCCGAAAGAAGATATATGAAATGATTCTCATTTATATGATATTATGGGGTACGGTGTTTAGTTTTTACAAATTTTCATACCTTGCCGCTCAAAGTTTACAATTTGATTGTCCTCGGGAGATGAGGTGCTGCCTCCGAGATGTCATGATCTGGTTAGGTGAGGGTGCTCCTTCGGTGTTCGGACCAGCGGTGGCCGTCGGCTCATCGGATGACCCAGCCTCGAGGTTCGGTTGTTGCCATTGATCTTGTTGCAATGTTGGATGGTGCAACTTCAGGTATGGATCGCTTCTTCTGTGCAACTATTGCAGAAGAAGCAACTATCTACAAGCAAAGTAGAGGCTACATTAGTAGGAAACATTTAGCATGTACGTATTTCCTATCATACTTGAGACATAGTTCCACGGACCGAGCTGAAGTTTTGCCGACCGTGCGCTGATCCTCATCTGAATGAAGATCATCATCAGCAGTAGCTATCTCTTCTGGATTCGGTTCATACGAAGGGTCCTCTTCGACCTCCATCTCTTCGCAGTCTGTGTCCTTTAGATTGTTACTAGTTCCTATTTGTACCCCACCATACACTAATGTACGTGCAAAACCGAGAGAAATCTTTCTGAAATTTGTGGGCAGGTCCATATCTTTCAGCGAAATTTTTTCCATGCGTACTACATTTTCTTGCATTTGTTTCTCCTTGGCAAGCTCATATGCCGGCTTGACGGGGTTTTGTGTCTCCGCTGAAATAATCGGAAGAGCGGAGCGTGAACAAAACATAAGAGGGGGCCAATTCCATAGAAAACAGCAAATAATTGTCTTTGCAAAATATTGTACAGCAGCAAATGATTGAAAACATAAGAGTCTACGTGCTGATTGAAAACATAAGATATGTGCTGATAGAAGTTCAGATATGTGCTGATAGAAGTTCAGATTTGTGCTGACAGAAGTTCAGATATGTGCTGAAATTTGATTTTTGACTTTTGAAAGACATAGATAAACAAAAATTGTGGAAATAAATAGACTGATGAAACAAAGTACATGATTAAAAAAACTTCATTACATTGTTAAGACGTGCATTGCAGGTGCAAACTAACTAGTTCCATAGAAAACAAAGAAACAATTGTTCTAGATCAAACTCGCTTCCCTCCGAAACCGAGGAATAAAAGTCTGAAGCAATGTCGTTGTTCACTGTAGCTCGTCGAGGCTGTTTTCGGCAACGGCTGGAATTAGTTCAGTTAAGTGTTTCGGCAAACAATTGTCTATGCAAAAGATTGTACAAAGGCGGGATGGCAAAGATTGTATAGCACGGCATGATTGTCTCTGCAATAAAAACGATAAACCCTATACGTATGATGTCGGGATTGGATCTATCAAATATGCAAGATCTAGATATAGGTCAAACGGGCGTGGTAGACATGTAAAACCGATCTCTCGATCTAACCATCCGAAAAACATGACAACAAGCCGATCACCGACAGATTTACCTTGGCGTTTCTTCGAGCCGGGCGCCTTCTTCGGCGTGTGTGTGCGATTTTCCTTCCCCGACGTTTCGGCATCGCCGGCCATGGCGACCACCGGCCGGGGAGATAGATGCGAGATGGATGAACGTCCGGCGAAGACACCGGATCGGGGTGAGCACGAGAGGATGAGGTCGGGCCGTCGGGGGGGTGGGTAGTTAAGATGCTCGTAAATCATGGGGTAGAGGCACGACGTATATAAGGGAGGGCGAAATATTTGATAGGTGGGGTGCGCGGGAGGAGTGGAGGGAACAAAAAATTTGGGCGTTTTGGCAGCCGGCGTACTACAATTTGGAGGGAACAAGTTTTTGCCGCGAAAGAAAAAATATTACTCTGAAAATGGAACTGTACATGTATATTTTAATTAAAAAATGACAGAAAAATAGTAAAACTCATAATAAATGCTAAATTCAATGTAAAATCATCAGTAACTAGTGGGACTGAGTAAATGTTGTGACATTCATGTGCAAAATTCAAATTTAAATTTTTCATGAGGTTTGGTGTAGTTTGATGTGAATTTACACAAGTGAGGGCATTTTCGGCATAACGGTCGAATCGTCGACCCCGGAAGTTGTAAAACCTTTTGCATGTGAGGTATATGTGAGAACACATCCCACATATACATGTGAGATTTTGTCTGAAAACACTTGTGGAACCTCATGTTGGTTGGGTCGATCCATGTGTGGACCCACATCGATCATGTCGGTGAAGGGCTCTTTTTCAAGCAAGCTGCACTTCAAATACTCAGATTGAGCTGCAAATTTTTGTGAGTGGTCATGAAGGGTAGGTATGTGTGCCTAAGGAGTTTCAGATTTTTCTGACAATTTTAGGTGTTTGTTGATTTTTTTATTAAAAAATGACAGAAAACGAGTAAAACTCATAGTAAATGCTAAATTCAATGTAAAATCATCAGTAACTAGTGGGATTGAGTAAATGTTGTGACATTCATGTGGAAAATTCAAATTTAAATTTTTCATGAGGTTTGGTGTAGTTTGATGTGTTGAAGTGATGCCTACTTTGGTATAATTGTGCACTTCGTCCACAAATGAGCATTTGTTTTTTATGTATGTTCAAAAAATGACTAACATGCCATAATTGTTCTGACCTAACCTATAGTCCGAACAAAGGCATGTAGTCAACATTTTGTTGTACATTTGAAGTTGTAAATCATATGGTTTTAAATAATTTTGAAGTGCAACGTTATGATTCAATGTATTTTTCAATGTGCTGATGTTTTGCCATTGTGAACTTATTGACAGAGTTTACATAATAGCAGTGGGCTCCATTTTTGCATGACATACTTTGTGTTTGACTTTTGAACTTACAGGATAGCAACCACCATCTACCCCACAGCCTCATTAAATAGCGGTTGTAGGCAGTTACTACTACTTATTGTATTTATAATGCCCCTGGTTGGTTTTGCCTTCTGCCCTCACTTGTTCATGCGGTGAAGCAAGTCTCCTTCATCTTCTTTCTCTCTCTTTTGTGCTGAAAATCTCTTTTCTCTGAAGATTTTCGTTTGTTTTGAGAGGTAGGAAAATATGTTTTTACATGTCACTACTTCACCTCACCTCCTTTTTCTCTGTTTGTTGAAAATCCTTTTTGTCCTCTCGAATAATCTTGTTTGTTCAGATCTATGGATATATGTGTGTATGGTTTCAGATCTATGGATAGATTTCTATGAATATGCCCTACCTACCTGTATTTTGTACTAGCTTTGGTAAAATTGCTAAATATACACGGGATGGCTTGTGTTGTTTGTGGTTCGATGGGCAATCATTGTCGGCGAGGCGGGAGACTCTCGGTTCATTTCGCTGTTATCTTGGAAGCAGATTTGATGACTTTATGGTATATATCCTTTTAGAATGTATCTTTTTTGTTGACAGATTCTAGACTATATCCTTATTTTACGCATTTTTGTTCTACTTGTTTTTCAGACTGTGCCTTGTTTTGTGAGGAGGCAGTTCAACAACCTTGTTGGTAATATCTTTTTTGTCGTTACATCGGATGAAGTGAAGTACAAATTTCATGTTAAGAAAGGCAGTTCGAAGACACGTGTTTTTGGTACTGGATACCAAAAATTTCTTCATGACTACGACCTGAAAGTTGGTGACTCAGATCATGTTTGGGTTTGATAGTGCTCCTGAACTGTTTGGGATTTTTGGCGGTAGGTCCCTGATGGCACCGAAAAGCATTGTGTCGATGGTAATTCTGTTTTACCTTTTACCATGTGTTGCCCATTTTTTAATATAACTGATGTTATATCTCCTCTTTTTTTATTCTTTTATTAATTTTAAATTTGTATGCAGAAATTCCAACTGCAGTTGTCCACACTAAAGGTGTTATGCTTAATACTGCTCAAACATTGAAGAAGGAACAACTTCTCCGTGAGCGTGGTCTTGGTCTTGGTGTTGTTTTTGTGCACACCTTGACGAATACTGATTTGAAGGGCAATGGACTGGTATAATTCTCCTTTTCTTTATGTAATCTTAGTTATCCTTTATATCCTTCCCATATATAATTTAATTTTTATTATTCAGCGTATACCGAAGGAAGTTGTTAGGTCCTTGAATATCTCTGAAAGCGGGAGGCATGTTTTTTTGTTGATGACTATGGCTACCACCCTCGTGGTGCATACTACACTACTGCGATGGAAGGATGAAGTTCGATTCCTGCTGGTCGGAGTTTACTAAGGAGTATAACTTTGAATCTGGGAATGTTGTTCTCATTCTTTTCAACCAGGGCGGCCGTGGTGGTATTGAAGTTTCAGTTGATATCCTATGATATAATCTTTATCATATGATATAATTGTTTTAGTCTACAATTTTTGTGTGCCCATTGTGTGTTTATGTCATATCGCTACCCTGGCCGCTCTTGTGTGAAGGGATTGTATAGTGGGATTATGTAGGGGGTACACTTTACGATTGACTATTTGGTCCTGCATTTTTTCTACTGCCAGTTCAATTTTCACTGATTTTAATTGTTCATTTTTTGCAAATTAATATGTACTTCCCTGGGCCTTGCGAAAAACAGAACAAGCCCACTAGGCTGGTAGTTAAACAACTGGGTATGATTGCCCAGGTTCCAAATAACAAAAGTAGAACATAGTCTTTGAAACATAGTTTAACCATGAACCTACAGGGGAACAACTAAACAGAAACTAAATTTAGTGGAGAACATGAGGGCCAACAGCTGGACCGACGAGCGGGATGAGGCCAGTCCTGACGTAGTCCCTGAGGAACTTGCCAAAGGCAGCGTGCTTCGCCTTGCTAGCAGATTGTGCTTCGCTTGCTACCTTTTCCAACTCCCGTCGCGTCTTTGGATCGGACACACGAGATCGTTCGGGAAAACCCTGCCGCAGAATGGGCAATGTGGCTTTCCGTTACGACGGAAAGGATCTGGCCGATCTTCGACTTCTTCGAGCAGAAGCGGCTCTTCCGGTCCCGGTCCTCCTTGTCACTGTCAACGTCCTCAGAGTCTTCCTGCGATTTTGAAAGTAAAGAAGAAGTGAGAGAAGGAAATTAACTGAAATACAATTGAAGCATTAAATATTTTTGTATGAACATTATTAAGAATTAATCATGTAGAATCAACATTTATGATCCAGATCCAACGATACATAATTACTTCACTAATATAAATAACCACCAATTTAAACTGTTGTCACAACTGGTTCATGGGTAGTCCAATCATTATTTCAGTATTATAAGTAAGCACCAATTTAAGAGAAAATGGTGATTATAAATTTCATGGATCAGGGATCAATCATTTGTTCCCTGAAGATGTACTGATTCATAAAACAATATGGATTCATGACGTCAATAAGCAGGAATTGAACAAAAATTATGTTCATAAATTACATGATACTGATAATTCACTTGTTCCCCAAATTAAAATGATGTACACACTATGGTTTCATCGTATAAATAAGCACCAGTTTAAAACAAATGGTGATTATAAAATCCATGTATCAGATCAATTAATACTACCTATAATATAATTCTTGTAATCATAATCACTCTGGTATGATTCATATTCGGATGAATTTAAGTTTGAAATGCATTGAGCGTTACACTAAGCAGGTATCATTCATCACACAAAAGGAATCATTACAGTTGAATCAAGATGTGCATCATATATTACAGATCTAGTAACTACAAACCATAAATCAGATGAGCAAAAACCCCAGAATCATCAATTTGTACAAGAAGTCGCAGACAGGGCAAATCAATCTACCCTATGAGCAAACCCTATGGTGAACAGTAAGATCAAGAAAAACAGGGGATCGATCGGAATAGTAGAGTACCTCGCTGCAGTTGTCGGAGGCCTCCTCTTCGAACTCGTCGCACTCTCTGGGGCCATATAGCTCGCGGTACTGCACAGAGTGGCGGTAGAACGGGTCATTCGGATCGAAGCCCTGGTCATCTGCTTGTGCCGCGGGAGCGAGGACGTCTCCCCTGGGCCTCATCAGCGACGGCGACCACGGCCGGTTGGGCGGAGCCCTCCACGGTCACGGCGCGGCGAAGAGCGGCTCCAGGTCCGGAAGAAGATCCCGCCTCCGCGACGTCGACTACTACCGGACCCTCGCCGTCGCCTCTGTCGACGTTGACGACCGCACTCGCCTCCGGCTCGTCTCCGCGAACACGCTTCATCTTCGGGATCTTCGGTGGAAGGGGAGGTCGGTGTTGCGCTGGTGGAGGTGCAAGCAGGGTTTCGCCGTAGATTGGGGAATAGAAGTTGCGGGTGGGAGAGACGATGGGGCCGATGGATATACGATAGGTGCTGCCGTTTGGGTTCCTCTCTGACGCGTGGGTGTGAAAACGTGGATTGCTGCATGTAGTCAGTCCACTTTCCCATTACTTTGACATGGGTCCCACGCATGACGGATGGGCTGGCACAGAATTTTCAGTATGGGTATTAAAAACTCTAAATTATTTGAAATACGAATTAGTGATCACACATAGCCTCTTCTTGAGTTTAGGGGATGATTTTTTGAAAATTTCCAAACCAAACTGCCAAGATAGCATGCTAGCGTCATTACCCACATGTTGATGCACCCTTATGCCAAATTTTTTTCTAGTTTGTTATTTTCCATGGAAAGTGTTAGCCACACATTGGCCAATACACAAGGTTTGGAAAGATTTCAACAAATTTTCAATTTTATATGAAAGTTTGAGTGTTTGGTGAAACCTAGGTTGACCTAATTGCACTAAGAGGTTGTCAAACCTTTTTCCAAGTGAAACTTCTGTTGTAGGGTAATGTGGTGACGTTAAATGCCCCAAATTCATGGTGGTTTGGTGAGTTTTTGGCGATTTCCCCTCTTTTCGTCCGAAAACCCCTCGTTCGACACATGTCCACCATGGGGACACCAAGCCACCAACTCCCAAATATCAAAACCCATAGCAACCAAGGTGTCATATCACAATGTGCACAAGGGTGCCAAATCATGCCCCAGATCCATGGTGGTTTGGTGAGTTTTTGGCGATTTCCCCTCTTTTCGTCCAAAAACCCTCGTTCGACACATGTCCACCATGGGGACACCATGCCACCAACTCCAAAAAATCAAAACCCATAGCAACCAAAGTGTCATATCACAATGTGCACAAGGGTGCCAAATCATGCCCCAGATCCATGGTGGTTTGGTGAGTTTTTGGCGATTTCCCCTCTTTTCGTCCGAAAACCCCTCGTTCGACACATGTCCACCATGGGGACACCATGCCACCAACTCCCAAATATCAAAACCCATAGCAACCAAGGTGTCATATCACAATGTGCACAAGGGTGCCAAATCATGCCCCAAATCCATGGTGGTTTGGTGAGTTTTTGGCGTTTTGGTATATTTTGTTCCTAAAACACGTTGTTCGACACATGTCCACCATGGGGACACCAAGCCACCAACTCCCAAATATCAAAACCCATAGCAACCAAGGTGTCATATCACAATGTGCACAAGGGTGCCAAATCATGCCCCAAATCCATGGTGGTTTGGTGAGTTTTTGGCGATTTCCCCTCTTTTCGTCCGAAAACCCCTCGTTCGACACATGTCCACCATGGGGACACCAAGACACCAACTCCCAAATATCAAAACCCATAGCAACCAAGGTGTCATATCACAATGTGCACAAGGGTGCCAAATCATGCCCCAGATCCATGGTGGTTTGGTGAGTTTTTGGCGATTTCCCCTCTTTTCGTCCGAAAACCCCTCGTTCGACACATGTCCACCATGGGGACACCATGCCACCAACTCCAAAAAATGAAAACCCATAGCAACAAAGGTGTCATATCACAATGTGCACAAGGGTGCCAAATCATGCCCCAAATCCATGGTGGTTTGGTCAGTTTTTGGCGATTTCCCCCTCTTTTCGTCCGAAAACCCCTCGTTCGACACATGTCCACCATGGGGACACCATGCCACCAACTCCAAAAAATGAAAACCCATAGCAACCAAGGTGTCATATCACAATGTGCACAAGGGTGCCAAATCATGCCCCAAATCCAAGGTGGTTTGGTCTGTTTTTGGCGATTTCCCTCTTTTCGTCCGAAAACCTCTCGTTCGACACATGTCCACCATGGGGACACCATATTATGTTATTGTTCACCACTTTGAGATTTTTTCGATGAAAAATTTCAGATAAATGAGTAAAAGTCATAAAGAAAATTTGAATCACAATTTTTGGTGATTTTTACGTCTGCAGTATGTTTTGATTTTGAAGAACTCTCTTTGCTCTAACATTTAGTTTACTAGCACTTTGAAGTACTAGGATGTAGACAACATAAAATTGAAACCTCCCAAGACAATTGTTAACATATCATGGCAAAATATTTACAGTTTCAAAAGAACGGACTACTAGCCAAAAGCACCTCACGCAGGAGGGAGACCAAACCAAAAGATCAGGGGGTCATGCAGCAGAAGAGATGATCAATCCACCATCGCCAGGACTTTGTCGACCACGATCTTGCGGTAGAGCTCGTACGAGACCCAAGCATCAATGGCTGCATACTCGATGTTCATAGTTGGAAGTGGGAAGTCCCCCCACGATGCTGTGCCGATGGTGGTGGAACTTCTTCTTCATATCACCGAACCATGAATCAATGAGTCTTGCTGCCATGGTAGCCATGCCAGCCCTCGCATGACCAGTGTACTTGAAGTACTCGTCCTGGAGATCGACATAGTACTCAGAAGGAATCTCCATGTGCCATGTCCTCCGCAGAACTCTCTTGTCACCACGGATGTCAACACTCGCAAACGTAGCGCCTTCTCGAAAGAAATCGCAGATTGCCGGAGACTCCCACCAGTTAGCACTGCAGTAAACAAAGTAATGTACTAGTCACAGATCAGTTACAAATATGCAAGAACCTAAAGAGGTGACGAAGATGAAACAAATTAATAAATCGGGAACAATGTGTAGCAGATTTAGATCGGGAATGTACTGCTTTTCTGGAACAATGTGTAGCAGATTTAGATCGGGAATGTACTGATTTTCGGGAACAATGTCTAACGAAAATCAAAGAGAGACAGAACGGCGGCAAGTAAAAAACCCCAATCGAAAGATTAAAAAAGGGGATTAGTTCTTACGCTGCGTAGTGGAACACCAGCACATGTCGACGCATGCAGAGTTGAACCACGGCGATCTTCTTCTCGTCCTCGGCTCGATGGTTGGTGTACTCGAAGTCGAGGCCGACGAACTTGTGCTCGTCCTCCATGAGCCACTCCGTGTACATGTCGAGGACGCGGCGCACTTCCCAGGGGTCGTTGGTGTAGACCACCTCCAGGTCCTCCTCGTCGTGCATGTGGATCCGCGCGTGCTAGTCCAGTTGTACATTTGCTGTTCATCCATGTCCATGGCGACGCAGCGGCGGGAGACGAAGATAATGAGGGAGAGGAGACGACGAGAAGTGTGGAAAGTGGAAACCAGGATGCGGTGCGAATATTGAGACGGTAGGGGAGGGGGAAGGGGATAAATATCATCCCCATTAATTACTCCGTCCGAATATTGACACGGCAGACGAAGAGAAAACTGACGCGGGTCTAGTCCAACTGACGCGCAGTCGACCGTGTTGTCACGTCTAAACCCAGCACCGCCCATTTGCACTCCTATTGACCTACCGAAATTTACTCCACGATATAACTTGCCATCATATCACGACCTCCTTCAGCCGCCGCCAGATCTCGCCACGTCTCTCGCCGCGATCTCGCCACGTCTCTCGCCGCCACAGCTCGCCACGTCTCTCGCCGCGAGACTTGTAAGACTCGCGCTCCGCGTCGAGACCAACGATGGCGCCTACTAGTGGAGTACGTAAATAACATGTACGTCTCGCGATCGATCGTTGTTTCTGATTTGTAATCTTTCTTCATATTTTTTGCGTTGTCCAGCTTTGCTTTGACAAGAAGGGGATGTGCGGCGGAGGGGAGTCGCGTTAGGTTTTTCGTCCAAACACTACAAGAGGGTTTTGAGGAGAAGACGGTACATGCACTTACAAGTTTAAAATTCATTCAGATGTTTTATTAATTCGCCGCCACATCAAAGTTTAACACGTGATCCTAGTAGTTATTGCTAGTTTAGTACTATTATTCAGATGTGTGTAATAATTGTTGGTCACCATATGTATTAACCGCTTATTTATGGTTGAGTTTTACGATAGTTGTGATAACTTTTACGTTCATACCAGTTTTACGATAGTTGTAGCTGTTAGAGATAGAGGTATCGGTAGTTCAGTCCTATACCGATAGAAGTTCAGATATGTGCTGATAGAAGTTCAGATATGTGCTGATAGAAGTTCAGATATGTCTTGATAGAAGTCCAAGATCTGAGACTCGGTGATTATCCGAGTAGACGCATATTTAACTTACTTTTGTATTAACTCTACTGAATTTAGGTCATCCCTTGCTACTATAGACCGTATTTCCTTAAGAAGTATGGTGTCCAGACCTCCCACAGGACAACTTTTGAAGCTGCACTCAAAACCAAAGATGGCCATGCATTTGTTGTTAATGTTACCAACAGAGTCGGCAGAACCTATATCAACGGAAGATTTTGGAACGAATTTGCTAGAGTGTACAATTTTAAGGTTGGCATGGAGTTAATTTTCGTAGTTAACTCATCTCGCTCAGGATACTATTGTAATAACTGGAACTGAACAACAAATCCAACCACGTAATTTTCCACCTTTGGACACAATGATTGATCATATTAATTATTCCATCTTATGTCAGTTATTTTAATTATGCAGCTTACTACCAGTTGTCCCGATTTAAGCGTGACATTGTTGACTCGCTCGCAGTACCGATGGAACAATGATAAATTGGAGGATGATGCATACCGTCATTCTTCGTGTGGACAACTTGGACTACCTTGTTGACTACCACAATGCTGGAGATTATGATCAAGGAGCACTAGTTGTCCCAATGCTGCATACTCTGAATTGGACAAACAGCGAAAATTACAACAAACACGTGGTAAGCAGTAGATCATATCATTTCATTAAGTTTGCGACCTACATTACGTACAAGTGTTAACTAAACTATGTCCCTACTGTTGGAACAGAAAATCCCTAGCCGTTTGGTTCCTAAAGATATGGAACAATATGGTGCAATCAGTATTGTGTGCCATCCCAGTACTTTGGTGCATGCGTCCTACGCAATTTCTTCAGACGATGGTCGTCTCTGCGTCAGTGGGTGGAAGGAGTTCATGGACAAGGAAAAGCACCTTCAGATGGGTGACAAGATGCTGTTCTTGCTTTACCTGGGAAATGCAGGGGTTTACTTGTTTGCTACCCATGTGCCTGAAATCGATCCGAGTAGCTAGTCCGTGATTCATGGTGCCCGTGTGTCCAACTATGCAGCCCCTTTAGGTTTAAATTAAGTTGTAAGACTCTTTATGCGATTGTCGATTTTGCTTGTGTTAAAACAATAGTTAGTCATATCGTGCTGCTGGTTGTAATCGTGTCAAGTGTCGATTAATTAAAACCATTGTCAAAGTTATGTTACCGACATGTTGGCTTTCTTATATTTGTCCATATTTTTGCTTATATTAATTTGCTCTTAAACCCTTCTGGATAATTCAATGACAAGTTCGAGATCGTAAACATCTAAATAAGAACATTTCAAATGTTTGGAACAAAACATATAGTTGTATGCATTACATGTTTCTATCAATCTAAATCACTATCTTCTTCTGAATTTTTTCCTCGTCATCATGTATGTTCTCTTCCAAAATGACACTATCTTCCTGATTCTCTAGTTCATCTTCGCTCATATCCATGTCAACATTGGGACTATCTTCCTCATTCTCTAGTTCACGGATTGTACGAGCATCATGAATACGTACAACTTCAGCAAAGACGATGATCATCCTCCTCTGCTTCCACCTCTCGCTTCCTCGTCTAGGTCGACAACATCATGAAATGTATGGTCGACCGAACCTTCATCCTCCTGGTATGCGTCTTCATTCCGTACAAATGCATCATCGTTACCATCTTCTAATTCTGGAACGTCGTACACATGTCTATGGCTGAACTTCTGCACCACTTTCCACGGATCACCAAACTTTGTATCCTCCAAATAGAAGCATGTTTCAGCTTGACTGGCCAATATGAATGGTGAATTCTTGAACCATAGGATAGAAGTGTTAACGCTTTTAAAAAAACCATCATCTTTAATCTTGGAACCCTTGCTCGCAAGGTCGAACCAGTCGCAACGAAACAAGTACACGGACCTGTCACCGTGTTTGTTAGTCCCGTACTGCAGTTCAAGAACTTCTTGCAGAACACCATAGTAGTCGGTCTCATCTGCATCACCAAAAGATCCCTTAGTCGCTACGCCCGAATTTTGAGTCTTCAGGTCTTTATCCCGAGTAAGCGTGCGAAACCTCGCACCCTTTACGTTGCAACCAGCGTATACTACTACACGCCGGTCTGGCCCAACAGCCGAGACTTCAAATCTTCTGATGCATTGTCCAACTGTCTCACATGGTTTGCAAACCAACCTGCAAACTCTCTGAACCGTCTCCTCGATGTCACGCACACCCCTACCTCCCAATTCTTGTCGGAATTCACTGAAACATAGAAAAAACACATATGAAATACAGGACAATTATGTCTGCAACATTGAGAAGTAGTTATTAAAGTGAAGCTAACTACTTACTTGATATAACGTTCTACATCGTCACAGTTGTTCAGCACATACCAAACCATGTTGTCAAATTCCTTGTCAAAATGTTTCAAAATGGATTTCCCAAGACCTTTAGCTCCAACTGAAAATACTTCCATCTCGTCAGGATCAGGTTTTCTCCGAATGTCTTGGTTCCTATCATCTTTGTTAAATCTTGTTTCTGTGCCATCCTTGAAAAATCTAGAGCAAAAAATCAAACACTCATCAACAATGTAGCTCTCTGCGATAGAACCTTCTGGCCTTGCTTTGTTACGGACCGTAGACTTTAGATAACCTAATCTTCTCTCAATTGGATACATCCAACCATAATGAACAGGACCCCTCGAAAGAGCCTCCTCAGAAGATGAATAGCTAAGTGCACCATTACATCAAAAAAGTCGGGGGGAAGAGCTTCTCAAGTTTGCATAGGATCACAACAATTTCAACCTTCAATCGATTCAGCACATCAACTTTCAGGGTTTTGGCACACAGCTCCCTAAAAATCTTCCTAGCTCTGCAATAGCCACATACATTTCCTTAGATGCAATTCCCTTGAGCCCAGCCGGCAACACTCGCTGCAGAAGTATGTGGCAATCATGCGTCTTCATACCGGTAACCTTACAACCATCAATATTCACACATCTTCCCCAGTTTGCGCAATAACCATCTCTGGGAACCTAGTGTTTGCCAAATACCTACACAAATGTCTCTTCTGTTCCTTCGAAAGCGTCCACGGTGCAGGGGGCTTCGCATAAGTTACTGCTGCATCATCATCATCCTTCACAATTTTCTTCAACCAATACTTCTTCCACATTTTGAATTTCCTCAAATCAATTCTAGCACTAACAGTGTCCTTATTCCTGCCCTCAAGTTCAAGTAGTGTACCAACAATATTGTCACATATGTTCTTCTCAATATGCATCACATCTAAGTTGTGAGCTATCTTAAGTTCTGCCAAGACGGTAGATGATGTAAGCTGACTTTCGGGTGCCATGTTGGTTCACCGGTACGATTGCACGCTTCCGCTTTCTACATATTGGATTTTTCCCATGTTCAAAATCCTTAACCATTTCTACCTTCGCAGCTACCTCTTTGGGTGTGTACTTCCTTGGTGGATCTCTAGTCTCACTTGTACCATTGAAAAGTCTGCTGTTCCTGTATGGGTGATTTTTATCAAGAAATCGCCGATGCCCAATATATCCAATTTTGTTTTTCAAAGTTTCAGCGCAAGGATTCTCATCGCAATGCACACACGCATGAAATCCTCTTGTGCTTCGGCCTGACATAGTGGCATATCCAGGATAATCATGAATAGACCAAAGAAACGCAGCATGCAATGGGAAATATTCCTCTGTGCATGCATCAAATGTCTCCACACCGCTCCATAGCTGCATCATATCTTTTATCAGTGGCTGCATAAATACATGAAAATCTTTCCCTGGGGAATACTTTCCAGGGATTAGCAATGCCATCATGTAATTCGATTGATCCATGCACATCCATGGTGGGAAGTTGTAAGGAATCACAAAAACAGGCCACATACTGTAAGGATTACTCATACTTCCAAAAGGACTGAAGCCGTCTGTGGCAAAACCTAGTCTTATGTTACGAGGATCTTTAGCAAACCAATCAAACTTGCCATCAAAGTGCTTCCATGCCTCACCATCAGCAGGGTGCCTCAGTACATTGGGCTCAACAACCCTCTTCTCTTTGTGCCATCTAGTATGTGTCGACATTTCCTTTTTAACAAATAGTCTCTGCAACCTTTTAATTATAGGAAAGTACCTTAACACCTTGTGAGGGATTTTCTTTTTTCCAGTAGGGTCTCTATATCTTGATAATCCACAAACATGGCAGTTCGTATCGTCCTTGTGATCTCCCCAAAATAAAGAACAATCAAACTTGCATGCATGAATTGTCTCATAACCAAGCCCAACATCAGAAAGAACACTCTTAGCATCAGCATATGATTTGGGAAAGTCCACATCGCAAAGCTGTACGTAAAAGCTGAAGTAAGAGATCAAATCCTCTGTTTGTTATCCGGCTGTATGATTTGACATGAAGGAGCTTAATGATGAACGACAACCTAGTGAAAGAGGTGCATCCCTCATAAAGTTCTTTTTTCGCTGACTCAATTAGATTAGCATACAGATTTGGCAGGTCAGGACCTTTATTTCCAGACTTCTGCAGTTCATCGATCATACTAGACGAATCATCAACATAACAAACACCATTGTCTTCCTCTTCATCGTTGTCACTATCATACGCACCATCATCGTTTCTATCCCGCCCTTCGTCATCACTAAAATCTTCCCCATGTCTAGTCCATCTTGTATACGTCATGGACATACCTGAACAATTGCAGTGATCCTCGATCGTTTTTATATCCTGACGTATCAGATTTAGGCAGTCCTTGCAAGGGCACAAGATTGGTTCATCTGTATTGTCCAAGTGTTCTCGCGCAAACTTGATGAAATCCCTAACACCTGCCATGTACTTTGTTGTGAACTTCTTGGTGCCATCAGTTATCCAACTTCGATCCATTGCCTACAATTCAGTTAAGAACATGCCAACGTTCTTCAGAACAGATCTTGACAACTGATTAAAAAATCTAGACCTAACGAACAATCAGGACAACTCACCGATGATGCGTCTCGCCGCCACCACAATGGAGCCTTCACGGAATTCTTCTCACCTCGACGAGAACCCTAGTCGATTCGACTGTTAGCAAGAGCACCTATATAGGCCGTGTCTGCTAGCGGCGCGACTTAAACGAGGCACCCTCGGCCAACATAAATATTAATAAGGGAATTATTATGTCGTAACATCTAGATCACACCATTGAAATAAATATGTAGAATAGACTACTTACGGATCCAGATCAAAATTCCATATCTACCTTAGCGGTAAGACTCCGCATCGGTCACGCCGAAGCCCTTGTTCGATTCTTCCAAACCACAATTTTTACTTAATTAAATATGTTCCTGACAAGTGGGTCACGCATGATATATAAAACTAATAACATTTAATAAAGTAACTTAGTAATATTTCGTCACCTCGATCTTTGATTTCGTCACCTATTAACAGACACGATGGAAGCCCTTCCCGCTTGGGTAATGGGTGACGATTTTTTCTTGACGAGAAATCATACCGTCAAGCATTACCTTAAATGCTTGACGAAAGATGAATTCGTCACCTATAAGGACACATCCATGACGGTATGCATTTTTGTCACCAGGGTTTTCGTCAACAAATCCTCCATCTCTTGTAGTGAATTTCTGGAGTGACATGCCATCATAACCTTGATCATACTATTGTAAACATATGTAATGAATGCAGCGATCAAAACAATGGTAATGACATGAGTAAACAACTGAATCATAAAGCAAAGACTTTTCATGAATAGTACTTTCAAGACAAGCATCAATAAGTCTTGCATAAGAGTTAACTCATAAAGCAATAAATCAAAGTAAAGGTATTGAAGCAACACAAAGGAAGATTAAGTTTCAGCGGTTGCTTTCAACTTATAACATGTATATCTCATGGATAGTTGTCAACATAGAGTAATATAACAAGTGCAATATGCAAGTATGTAGGAATCAATGCACAGTTCACCCAAGTGTTTGCTTCTTGAGGTGGAGAGAAATAGGTGAACTGACTCAACATAATAGTAAAAGAAAGGTCCTTCAAAGAGGAAAGCATCGATTGCTATATTTGTGCTAGAGCTTTTATTTTGAAAACATGAAACAATTTTGTCAACGGTAGTAATAAAGCATATGTATTATGTAAATTATATCTTACAAGTTGCAAGCCTCATGCATAGTATACTAATAGTGCCCGCACCTTGTCCTAATTAGCTTGGACTACCGGATCATCGCAATACACATGTTTTAACCAAGTGTCACAATGGGGTACCTCCATGCCGCCTGTACAAAGGTCTAAGGAGAAAGCTCGCATTTTGGATTTCTCGCTTTTGATTATTCTCAACTTAGACATCCATACCGGGACAACATGGACAACAGATAATGGACTCCTCTTTAATGCATAAGCATGTAGCAACAATTAGTGTTCTCGTATGAGATTGAGGATATATGTCCAAAACTGAAACTTCCACCATGATTCATGGCTTTAGTTAGCGGCCCAATGTTCTTCTCTAACAATATGCATGCTCCAACCATTAAGGTGGTAGATCTCTCTTACTTCAGACAAGACGAACATGCATAGCAACTCACATGATATTCAACAAAGAGTAGTTGATGGCGTCCCCAGAAGCATGGTTATCGCACAACAAGCAACTTAATAAGAGATAAAGTGCATAAGTACATATTCAATACCACAATAGTTTTTAAGCTATTTGTCCCATGAGCTATATATTGTAAAGGCGAATGATGGAAATTTTAAAGGTAGCACTCAAGCAATTTACTTTGGAATGGCGGAGAAATACCATGTAGTAGGTAGATATGGTGGACACAAATGGCATAGTGGTTGGCTCAAGGATTTCGGATGCATGAGAAGTATTCCCTCTCGATACAAGGCTTAGGCTAGCAAGGTTATTTGAAACAAACATAAGGATGAACCGGTGCAGCAAAACTCACATAAAAGACACATTGTAAACATTATAAGATTCTACACCGTCTTCCTTGTTGTTCAAAACTCAATACTAGAAATTATCTAGACTTTAGAGAGACCAAATATGCAAACCAAATTTAGCAAGCTCTAGGTGTTTCTTCATTAATGGGTGCAAAGTATATGATGCAAGAGCTTAAACATGAGCACAACAATTGCCATGTATCAAATTATTCAAGACATTTTACCAATTACTACATGTAGCATTTCCCGATTCCAACCATATAACAATTTAACGAAGAAGATTCAACCTTCGCCATGAATACTATGAGTAAAGCCTAAGGACATATTTGTCCATATGCAACAGCGGAGCGTGTCTCTCTCCCACACAATGAATGCTAGGATCCATTTTATTCAAACGAAAACAAAAACAAAAACAAACCGACGCTCCAAGCAAAGTACATAAGATGTGACGGAATAAAAATATAGTTTCAGGGGAGGAACCTGATAATGTTGTCGATGAAGAAGGGGATGCCTTGGGCATCCCCAAGCTTAGACGCTTGAGTCTTCTTAAAATATGCAGGGGTGAACCACCGGGGCATCCCCAAGCTTAGATCTTTCACTCTCCTTGATCATATTGCATCATTTCGCTCTCTTGATCCTTGAAAACTTCCTCCACACCAAACTCGAAACAACTCATTAGAGGGTTAGTGCACCATAAAAATTAACATGTTCAGAGGTGACACAATCATTCTTAACACTTCTGGACATTGCATAAAGCTACTGGACATTAATGGATCAAAGAAATTCATCCAACATAGCAAAAGAGGCAATGCGAAATAAAAGGCAGAATCTGTCAAAACAGAACAGTCCGTAAAGATGGATTTTATTGAGGCACCAGACTTGCTCAAATGAAAATTCCCAAATTGAATGAAAGTTGCGTACATATCTGAGGATCACGCACGTAGATTTGCATAATTTTCTGAGTTACCTACAGAGAATTAGACCCAGATTCGTGACAGCAAAGAAATCTGTTTCTGCGCAGTAATCCAAATCTAGTATTCACTTTACTATCAAAGACTTTACTTGGCACGACAAAACACAAAACTAAGATAAGGAGAGGTTTCTACAGTAGTAAACAACTTCCAAGACTCAAATTCAAAACAAAAATACTGTAGTAAAAACATGGGTTGTCTCCCATAAGCGCTTTTCTTTAACGCCTTTCAGCTAGGCGCAGAAAGTGTGTATCAAGTATTATGAAGATACGAAGTATCAACATCATAACTTGTTCTAATAATAGAATCAAAAGGTAACTTCATTCTCTTTCTAGGGAAGTGTTCCATACCTTTCTTGAGAGGAAATTGATATTTAATATTACCTTCCTTCATATCAATGATGGCTCCAACAGTTCGAAGAAAAGGTCTTCCCAATATGATGGGGCAAGATGCATTGCATTCAATATCCAAGACAACAAAATCAACGGGGACAAGGTTATTGTTAACGGTAATGCGAACATTGTCAACTCTCCCCAAAGGTTTCTTTATAGCATTATCAACAAGATTAACACCCAAATAACAGTTTTTCAATGGTGGCAAGTCAAGCATATTATAAATTTTCTTAGGCATAACGGAAATACTTGCACCAAGATCACATAAAGCATTACAATCAAAGTCATTGACCTTCATCTTAATGATGGGCTCCCAACCATCCTCTAGCTTTCTAGGAATAGAAGTTTCAAGTTTTAGTTTCTCTTCTCTAGCTTTTATGAGAGCATTTGTAATATGTTTCGTGAAAGCCAAGTTTATAGCACTAGCATTGGGACTCTTAGCAAGTTTTTGTAAGAACTTTCTAACTTCAGAGATGTGGCAATCATCAAAATCCAAACCATTATAATCTAAAGCAATGGGATCATCATCCCCAATGTTGGAAATTTTTTTAGCAGTTTTATCACAGGCAGTTTTAGCAGTTTCAGGCAATTTTGCACGCTTTGCACTAGGAGTAGTAACATTGCCAACACCAATTATTTTACCATTGATAGTAGGAGGTGCAGCAACATGTGAATCATTAACATTACTAGTGGTGGTAATAGTCCAAACTTTAGCTATATTATTCTCTTTAGCTAGTTTTTCATTTTCTTCTCTTTCCCACCTAGCATGCAATTCAGCCATCAATCTTATATTCTCATTAATTCTAACTTGGATGGCATTTGCTGTAGTAACAATTTTAGTTTCAATATCCTTATTAGGCATAACTTTCGATTTCAAAAGATCAACATCAGAGGCAAGACTATCAACCTTAGAAGCGAGAATATCAATTTTATTGAGCTTTTCCTCAACAGATTTGTTAAAAGCAGTTTGTGTACTAATAAATTCTTTAAGCATAGCTTCAAGTCCAGGGGGTGTGTTCCTATTATTGTTGTAAGAATTCCCATATGAATTACCATAACCGTTACCATTATTATAAGGATATGGCCTATAGTTATTACTAGAATTGTTTCGATAAGCATTATTGTTGAAATTATTATTTTTAATGAAATTTACATCAACATGTTCTTCTTGGGCAACCAATGAAGCTAACGGAACATTATTAGGATCAACATTAGTCCTATCATTCAAAAGCATAGACATAATAGCATCAATCTTATCACTCAAGGAAGAGGTTTCTTCGACAGAATTTACCTTCTTACCTTGTGGAGCTCTTTCCGTGTGCCATTCAGAGTAATTAATCATCATATTATCAAGGAGCTTTGTTGCTTCACCAAGAGTGATGGACATAAAGGTACCTCCAGCAGCTGAATCCAATAGGTTCCGCGAAGAAAAGTTCAGTCCTGCATAAAAGGTTTGGATGATCATCCAAGTAGTCAGTCCATGGGTTGGGCAATTTTTAACCAAAGATTTCATTCTTTCCCAAGCTTGAGCAACATGTTCATTATCTAATTGCTTGAAATTCATTATGCTACTTCTCAAAGATATAATTTTAGCAGGGGGATAATATCTACCAATAAAAGCATCCTTGCATTTAGTCCATGAATCAATACTATTCTTAGGCAGAGATAGCAACCAATCTTTAGCTCTTCCTCTTAATGAGAAAGGAAACAATTTTAATTTTATAATGTCACCATCTACATCTTTATACTTTTGCATTTCACACAATTCAACAAAATTATTGAGATGGGCAGCAGCATCATCAGAACTAACACCAGAAAATTGCTCTCGCATAACAAGATTCAGTAAAGCAGGTTTAATTTCAAAGAATTCTGCTGTAGTAGCAGGTGGAGCAATAGGTGTGCATAAGAAATCATTATTATTTGTGGTTGTGAAGTCACACAACTTAGTATTTTCAGGAGTGGCCATTTTAGCAGTAGCAAATAAAGCAAACTAGATAAAATAAATGCAAGTAACTATTTTTTTTGAGTTTTTGATATAGAGTGCAAGACAGTAAATAAAGTAAAACTAGCAACTAATTTTTTTTGTGTTTTGATATAATGCAGCAAACAAAGTAGTAAATAAAATAAAGCAAGACAAAAACAAAGTAAAGAGATTGGATTGTGGAGACTCCCCTTGCAGCGTGTCTTGATCTCCCCGGCAACGGCGCCAGAAAAAGAGCTTGATGGCGTGTAACTCACACGTTCATTGGGAACCCCAAGAGGAAGGTATGATGCGCACAGCAGCAAGTTTTCCTCGTAAAGAAACCAAGGTTTATCGAACCAGGAGGAGCCAAGAAGCACGTTGAAGGTTGATGGCGGCGGGATGTAGTGCGGCGCAACACCAGAGATTCCGGCGCCAACGTGGAACCTGCACAACACAACCAAAGTACTTTGCCCCAACGAAACAGCGAGGTTGTCAATCTCACCGGCTTGCTGTAACAAAGGATTAGATGTATAGTGTGGATGATGATTGTTTGCAAGAACAGTAAAGAACAATAGCAGCAGATTGTATTTTAGATGTAAAGAATGGACCGGGGTCCACAGTTCACTAGAGGTTTCTCTCCCATAAGATAAATAGCATGTTGGGTGAACAAATTACAGTCGGGCAATTGACAAATAGAGAGGGCATAACAATGCACATACATGATATGATGAATATTGTGAGATTTAATTGGGCATTACGACAAAGTACATAGACCGCTATCCAGCATGCATCTATGCCTAAAAAGTCCACCTTCAGGTTATCATCCGAACCCCTTCCAGTATTACGTTGCAAAGCAACAGACAATTGCATTAAGTATGGTGCGTAATGTAATCAATAACTACATCCTTGGACATAGCATCAATGTTTTATCCCTAATGGCAACAGCACATCCACAACCTTAGAACTTTCTGTCACTGTCCCAAATTTAATGGAGGCATGAACCCACTATCGAGCATAAATACTCCCTCTTGGAGTTAAGAGTAAAAACTTGGCCAGAGCCTCTACTAATAACGGAGAGCATGCAAGATCATAAACAACACATAGGTAATAGATTGATAATCAACATAACATAGTATTCTCTATCCATCGGATCCCGACAAACACAACATATAGAATTACAGATAGATGATCTTGATCATGTTAGGCAGCTCACAAGATCCGACAATGAAGCACATGAGGAGAAGACAACCATCTAGCTACTGCTATGGACCCATAGTCCAGGGGTGAACTACTCACTCATCACTCCGGAGGCGACCATGGCGGTGAAGAGTCCTCCGGGAGATGAATCCCCTCTCCGGCAGGGTGCCGGAGGTGATCTCCAGAATCCCCCGAGATGGGATTGGCGGCGGCGGCGTCTCAGTAAGGTTTTCCGTATCGTGGCTCTCGGTACTGGGGGTTTCGCGACGAAGGCTTTAAGTAGGCGGAAGGGCAACGCGGGGGGCCACACGAGGGCCCCACACGCCAGGCTAGCGCGGCCAGGGGCCAGGCCGCGCCGCCCTAGCGTGTCGGTGCCTCGTGGCCCCACTTCCTTTCCCCCTCGGTCTTCTGGAAGCTTCGTGCAAAAATAGGACCCTGGGCGTTGATTTCGTCCAATTCCGAGAATATTTCTTTACTAGGATTTCTGAAACCAAAAACAGCGTAAAAACAAAGAATCGGCTCTTCGGCATCTCGTTAATAGGTTAGTGCCGGAAAATGCATAAATACGACATATAAAGTGTATAAAACATCTAGATATCATCAATAATGTGGCATGGAACATAAGAAATTATCGATACGTCGGAGACGTATCATGCACTAACCCTCTAATGAGTTTGTTTTGAGTTTGGTGTGGAGGAAGTTTTCAAGGGTCAAGAGAGGAGGATGATACAATATGATCAAGAAGAGTGAAAAGTCTAAGCTTGGGGATGCCCCCGTGGTTCATCCCTGCATATTTTAAGAAGACCCAAGCGTCTAAGCTTGGGGATGCCCAAGGCATCCCTTCTTCATCGACAACTTATCAGGTCACCTCTAGTGAAACTATATTTTTATTCAATCACATCTTATGTGCTTTACTTGGAGCGTCTGTTTGTTTTTGTTTTTGTTTTTTTTTTGTTTGAATAAAATCGGATCCTAGCATTCTTTGTTTGGGAGAGAGACACGCTCCGCTGTTTCGTATGAACACATATGTTCTTAGCTTTATTCTTAATGTTTATTGCGAAGGTTGAACTACTTCATTCATTGTTATATGGTTGGAAACAGAAAATGCTGCATGTGGTAATTGGTATAATGTCTTGAATAATTTGATACTTGGCAATTGTTGTGCTCATATAGATCATGTTTAAGCTCTTGCATCATGTACTTTGCACCTATTAATGAAGAACTACATAGAGCTTGTTAAAATTTGGTTTGCATGATTGGTTTCTCTAGAGTCTAGATATTTTCTGGTTAAGGTGTTTGGACAACAAGGAAGACAATGTAAAGTCTTATAATGCTTACAATATGCTCATATGTGAGTCTTGCTGCACCGTTTTATACTTGAGTTTACTTCAAACAACCTTGCTAGCCTAGCCTTGTATTGAGATGAATTCTTCTCGTGCATCCAAATCCTTGAGCCAAATACTATGCCATTTGTGTCCACCATACCTACCTACTACATGGTATTTCTCTGCCATTCCAAAGTACATTACTTGAGTGCTACCTTTAAAATTCTATTCTTTGCCTTTGCAATATATAGCTCATGGGAAAATAGCCTTTGTAATAGTTAACTTCATAATCTACAAGAGATTACAATCATAACCTACGCCAAGTACTACATGATGCACACACTGTCACCTTTACATCATGGAGGAGGAATAGGCTACTTTAATAACATCACTAGAGTAGCACATAGATTAATTGTGATACAAAGCTCATGATCACATAAAGATCACACCATGGGAGAGAGAGATGAACCACATAGCTACCGGTAGAGCCCTCAGCCTCGGGGGAGAACTACTCCCTCCTCATCATGGGAGACAGCAACGGCGATGAAGATGGCAGTGGTGTCGATGGAGACGGATTCCGGGGCAATTCCCCATCCCGGCGGCGTGCCGGAACAGAGATTCTATCCCCCGAAACTTGTCTTCGCGATGGCGGCGGCTACGGAACTCTTCGTGGAATATGACTGGATGTTTTAGGGTTTTCGCAACTAGAAGAATATATAGGCGGAAGGGCGGCGTCGGAGGGGTCCCGAGGGGCCCACACCATAGTGGGGCGTGCCCCCGTCTTGGCCGCGCCGCCAGGTGGGGTGGCCACCTCGTGGCTGATACGTCTCAAACGTATCTATAATTTCTTATGTTCCATGCTACTTTTATGATGATACTCACATGTTTTATACACATTATATGTCATTATTATGCATTTTCCGGCACTAACCTATTGATGAGATGCCGAAGAGCCAGTTGCTGTTTTCTGCTGTTTTTGGTTTCAGAAATCCTACAAAGGAAATATTCTCGGAATTGGACGAAATCAACGCCCAGGGTCTTATTTTTCCACGAAGCTTCCAGAAGACCGAGGGAGATAGGAAGTGGGGCCACGAGGTGGCGACACACTAGGGCGGAGCGGCCCAGGCCTTGGCCGCGCGGCCCTAGCGTGTGGGTCCCTCGTGACGCCCCTAAACCTACCCTTTCGCCTACTTAAAGCCTTCGTCGCGAATACCCCAGTACCGAGAGCCACGATACGGAAAACTTTACTGAGACGCCGCCGCTGCCAATCCCATCTCGGGGGATTCAGGAGATCGCCTCCGGCACCCTGCCGGAGAGGGGAATCATCTCCCGGAGGTCTCTTCATCGCCATGATCGCCTCCGGATCGATGTGTGAGTAGTCCACCCCTGGACTATGGGTCCATAGCAGTAGCTAGATGGTTGTCTTCTCCTCATTGTGCTATCATGTTAGATCTTGTGAGCTGCCTATCATGATCAAGATCATCTATTTGTAATGCTACATGTTGTGTTTGTTGGGATCCGATGAATATTGAATACTATGTCAAGTTGATTATCAATCTATTACCTATGTGTTGTTTATGTTCTTGCATGCTCTCCGTTGTTAGTGGAGGCTCTGGCCAAGTTTATACTTGTGACTCCAAGAGGGGGTATTTATGCTCGATAGTGGGTTCATGCCTCCATTGAATCTGGGACAGTGACAGAAAGTTCTAAGGTTGTGGATGTGCTGTTGCCACTAGGGATAAAACATTGATGCTATGTCCAAGGATGTAGTTATTGATTACATTACGCACCATAATTAATGCAATTGTCTGTTGTTTGCAACTTAATACTGGAAGGGGTTCGGATGATAACCTGAAGGTGGACTTTTTAGGCATAGATGCATGCTGGATAGCGGTCTATGTACTTTGTCGTAATGCCCAATTAAATCTCACAATACTCATCATATCATGTATGTGCATGGTCATGCCCTCTCTATTTGTCAATTGCCCGACTGTAATTTGTTCACCCAACATGCTATTTATCTTATGGGAGAGACACCTCTAGTGAACTGTGGACCCCGGTCCATTCTTTTACATTGAATACAATCTACTGCAATACTTGTTCTACTGTTTTCTGCAAACAATCATCATCCACACTATACATCTAATCCTTTGTTACAACAAGCCGGTGAGATTGACAACCTCACTATTTCGTTGGGGCAAAGTACTTTGGTTGTGTTGTGCAGGTTCCACGTTGGCGCCGGAATCCCTGGTGTTGCGCCGCACTACATCCTGCCGCCATCAACCTTCAACGTGCTTCTTGGCTCCTCCTGGTTCGATAAACCTTGGTTTCTTTCTGAGGGAAAACTTGCTGCTGTACGCATCACACCTTCCTCTTGGGGTTCCCAACGGATGTGTGCTTTACACGCCATCAAGCATTTTTTCTGGCGCTGTTGCCGGGGAACTGAAGAAAAGCTACACCACAAAGATCTCTAACTCCCACGTCAACTACACGCCAGCAATTTTTTCTGGCGCCGTTGCCGGGGAGATCAAGACACGCTGCAAGGGGAGTCTCCACAATCCAATCTCTTTACTTTGTTTTTGTCTTGCTTTATTTTATTTACTTTCTTGTTTGCTGCATTATATCAAAACACAAAAAAATTAGTTGCTAGCTTTACTTTATTTACTGTCTTGTACTCTATATCAAAAACACAAAAAAATTAGTTACTTGCATTTATTTTATCTAGTTTGCTTTATTTACTACTACTAAAATGGGTACTCCTGAAAATACTAAGTTGTGTGACTTCACAACCACAAATAATAATGATTTCTTATGCACACCTATTGCTCCACCTGCTACTACAGCAGAATTCTTTGAAATTAAACCTGCTTTACTGAATCTTGTTATGCGAGAGCAATTTTCTGGTTTTTAGTTCTGATGATGCTGCTGCCCATCTCAATAATTTTGTTGAATTGTGTGAAATGCAAAAGTATAAAGATGTAGATGGTGACATTATAAAATTAAAATTGTTTCCTTTCTCATTAAGAGGAAGAGCTAAAGATTGGTTGCTATCTCTGCCTAAGAATAGTATTGATTCATGGACTAAATGCAAGGATGCTTTTATTGGTAGATATTATCCCCCTACTAAAATTATATCTTTGAGGAGTAGTATAATGAATTTTAAACAATTAGATAATGAGCATGTTGCACAAGCTGGGGAAAGAATGAAATCTTTGGCTAAAAATTGCCCAACCCATGGACTGACTACTTGGATGATCATCCAAACCTTTTATGCAGGACTGAACTTTTCTTCGCGGAACCTATTGGATTCAGCTGCTGGAGGTACCTTTATGTCCATCACTCTTGGTGAAGCAACAAAGCTTCTTGATAATATGATGATTAATTACTCTGAATGGCACACGGAAAGAGCTCCACAAGGTAAGAAGGTAAATTCTGTTGAAGAAACCTCTTCCTTGAGTGATAAGATTGATGCTATTATGTCTATGCTTGTGAATGATAGGACTAATGTTGATCCTAATAATGTTCCGTTAGCTTCATTGGTTGCCCAAAAAGAACATGTTGGTGTGAATTTCGTTAAAAATAACAATTACAATAATTCTAGGCCATATCCTGCTAATGGTAACTCTTATGGTAGATATGTTTCACCTAATGAGGAAAAGATGTTAGAAATTGAAAGATCCACCAAGAGCTTTATGCAATCACAATATGAGAAAAATAAATTATTTACTAAAACTATGAATAAACAATCTACCTTGTTGAAGAATATAGGAAATCAACTTGAAAATCTGAATATGGAGATTTCTGGGTTGCAAACTGAACTTGCAAATGCTGAAAACCGAATCTCATACATGTCTGCGTCACAATCTTCTTTAATTAATAAAATGGCTGCTAAACCTGAGGATATTGAAAATAAAATTGTTACTACAGCAAATGCCATCCAAGTTAGAATTAATGAGAATATAAGATTGATGGCCGAATTGCATGCTAGGTGGGAAAGAGAAGAAAATGAAAAACTAGCTAAAGAGAACAATGTAGCTAAAGTTTGGACTATTACCACCACTAGCAATGCTAATGCTCCACATGTTGCTGCACCTCCTAATGGTAAAATAATTGGTGTTGGCAATGTTTCCACTTCTAATGCAAAGCCTGCAAAATTGCCTGAAATTGCTAAAATTGCTGAAACTGCCTGTGATAAAACTGCTAAAAAAATTTCCAACATTGGGGATGATGATCCCATTGCTTTAGATTATAATGGTTTGGATTTTGATGATTGCCACATCTCTGAAGTTATAAAGTTCTTACAAAAACTTGCTAAGAGTCCTAATGCTAGTGCTATAAACTTGGCTTTCACAAAACATATTACAAATGCTCTCATAAAAGCTAGAGAAGAGAAACTAAAACTTGAAACCTCTATTCCTAGAAAGTTAGAGGATGGTTGGGAGCCCATCATTAAGATGAAGGTCAATGACTTTGATTGTAATGCTTTATGTGATCTTGGTGCAAGTATTTCCGTTATGCCTAAGAAAATTTATGATATGCTTGACTTGCCACCATTGAAAAATTGTTATTTGGATGTTAATCTTGTTGATAATGCTATAAAGAAACCTTTGGGGAGAGTTCATAATGTTCGTATTATGGTTAACAATAACCTTGTCCCCGTTGATTTTGTTGTCTTGGATATTGAATGCAATGCATCTTGTCCCATTATATTGGGAAGACCTTTTCTTCGAACTGTTGGAGCTATCATTGATATGAAGGAAGGTAATATTAAATATCAATTTCCTCTCAAGAAAGGTATGGAACACTTCCCTAGAAAGAGAATGAAGTTACCTTTTGATTCTATTATTAGAACAAGTTATGATGTTGATACTGCATCTCTTGATAACACTTGATACACACTTTCTGCGCCTAGCTGAAAGGCGTTAAAGAAAAAGCGCTTATGGGAGACAACCCATGTTTTTACTACAGTATTTTTATTTTATATTTGAGTCTTGGAAGTTGTTTACTACTGTAGCAACCTCTCCTTATCTTAGTTTTGTGCATTGTTGTGCCAAGTAAAGTCGTTGATAGTAAGGTTCATACTAGATTTGGATTACTGCGCAGAAACAGATTTCTTTGCTGTCACGAATTTCGACCTGCCTCCCTGTAGGTAGCTCAGAAAATTAAGCCAATTTACGTGCGTGATCCTCAGATATGTACGCAACTTTCATTAAATTTGGGAATTTTCATTTGAGCAAGTCTGGTGCCTCAATAAAATCCATCTTTATGGACCGTTCTGTTTTGACAGATTCTGCCTTTATTTCGCATTGCCTCTTTTGCTATGATGGATGAATTTCTTTGCTTCATTAATGTCCAGTAGCTTTATGCAATGTCCAGAAGTGTTAAGAATGATTGTGTCACCTCTGAACGTGTGAATTTTTATTATGCACTAACCCTCTAATGAGTTGTTTCGAGTTTGGTGTGGAGGAAGTTTTCAAGGATCAAGAGAGGAGGATGATACAATATGATCAAGGAGAGTGAAAGCTCTAAGCTTGGGGATGCCCCGGTGGTTCACCCCTGCATATTCTAAGAAGAATCAAGCGTCTAAGCTTGGGGATGCCCAAGGCATCCCCTTCTTCATCGACAACATTATCAGGTTCCTCCCCTGAAACTATATTTTTATTCCATCACATCTTATGTGCTTTGCTTGGAGCGTCGGTTTGTTTTTGTTTTTGTTTTGTTTGAATAAAATGGATCCTAGCATTCATTGTGTGGGAAAGCCGCTGTTGCATATGGACAAATATGTCCTTAGGCTTTACTCATAGTATTCATGGCGAAGGTTGAATCTTCTTCGTTAAATTGTTATATGGTTGGAATCGGGAAATGCTACATGTAGTAATTCTAAAATGTCTTGAATAATTTGATACTTTGCAATTGTTGTGCTCATGTTTAAGCTCTTGCATCATATACTTTGCACCTATTAATGAAGAAATACATAGAGCTTGCTAAAATTTGGTTTGCATATTTGGTCTCTCTAAAGTCTAGATAATTTCTAGTATTGAGTTTGAACAACAAGGAAGACGGTGTAGAGTCTTATAATGTTTACAATGTGTCTTTTATGTGAGTTTTGCTGCACCGGTTCATCCTTGTGTTTGTTTCAAATAACCTTGCTAGCCTAAAACTTGTATCGAGAGGGAATACTTCTCATGCATCCAAAATCCTTGAGCCAACCACTATGCCATTTGTGTCCACCATACCTACCTACTACATGGTATTTCTCCGCCATTCCAAAGTAAATTGCTTGAGTGCTACCTTTAAAATTTCTATTCTTTACCTTTGCAATATATAGCTCATGGGACAAATAGCTTAAAAACTATTGTGGTATTGAATATGTACTTATGCACTTTATCTCTTATTAAGTTGCTTGTTGTGCGATAACCATGTTCCTGGGGACGCCATCAACTAATCTTTGTTGAATATCATGTGAGTTGCTATGCATGTCCGTCTTGTCTGAAGTAAGGGAGATTTACCACTCATTTAATGGATAGAGCATGCATATTGTTAGAGAAGAACATTGGGCCGCTAACTAAAGCCATGAATCATGGTGGAAGTTTCAGTTTTGGACATATATCCTCAATCTCATATGAGAACATTAATTGTTGCTACATGCTTATGCATTAAAGAGGAGTCCATTATCTATTGTCTATGTTGTCCCGGTATGGATGTCTAAGTTGAGAATAATCAAAAGCGAGAAATCCAATGCGAACTTTCTCCTTAGACCTTTGTACAGGCGGCATAGAGGTACCCCTTTGTGACACTTGGTTAAAACATGTGTATGGCGATAATCCCGGTAATCCGAGCTAATTAGGACAAGGTGCGGGCACTATTAGTATACTATGCATGAGGCTTGCAACTTGTAGGATATAATTTACATGATACATATGCTTTATTACTACCGTTGAAAAAATTGTTTCTTGCTTTCAAAACCAAAGCTCTAGCACAAATATAGCAATCAATGCTTCCCTCTGCGAAGGGCCATTCTTCTGCTTTTATGTTGAGTCAGTTTACCCATTTCTCTCTATCTTGGAAGCAAACACTTGTGTTAACTGTGCATTAATTCTTACATACTTGCATATTGCACTTGTTATATTACTTTACATTGACAATATCCATGAGATATACATGTTATAAGTTGAAAGCGACCGCTGAAACTTAATCTTCCTTTGTGTTGCTTCAATACCTTTACTTTGATTTATTGCTTTATGAGTTAACTCTTATGCAAGACTTATTGATGCTTGTCTTGAAGTACTATTCATGAAAAGTCTTTGCTTTATGATTCAGTTGTTTACTCATGTCATTACCATTGTTTTGATCGCTGCATTCATTACATATGCTTACAATAGTATGATCAAGGTTATGATGGCATGTCACTCCAGAAATTATCTTTGTTATCGTTTACCTGCTCGGGACGAGCAGGAACTAAGCTTGGGGATGCTGATACGTCTCCGACGTATCGATAATTTCTTATGTTCCATGCCACATTATTGATGATATCTACATGTTTTATGCATACTTTATGTCATATTTATGCATTTTACGGCACTAACCTATTAACGAGATGCCGAAGAGCCGATTCTTTGTTTTCTGCTGTTTTTGGTTTCAGAAATCCTAGTAAGGAAATATTCTCGGAATTGGACGAAATCAACGCCCAGGGTCCTATTTTTGCACGAAGCTTCCAGAAGACCGAGGGGGAAAGGAAGTGGGGCCACGAGGCGCCGCCACAACAGGGCGGCGCGGCCCAGGCCTAGGCCGCGCGGCCCTGGTGTGTGGGGCCCTCGTGTGGCCCCCCGCGTTGCCCTTCCGCCTACATATAGTCTTCGTCGCGAAACCCCCAGTACCGAGAGCCACGATACGGAAAACCTTCCAGAGACGCCGCCGCCGCCAATCCCATCTCGGGGGATTCAGGAGATCGCCTCCGGCACCCTGCCGGAGAGGGGAATCATCTCCCGGAGGACTCTTCACCGCCATGGTCGCCTCCGGAGTGATGAGTGAGTAGTTCACCCCTGGACTATGGGTCCATAGCAGTAGCTAGATGGTCGTCTTCTCCTCATGTGCTTCATTGTCGGATCTTGTGAGCTGCCTAACATGATCAAGATCATCTATCTGTAATTCTATATGTTGTGTTTGTCGGGATCCAATGGATAGAGAATACTATGTTATGTTGATTATCAATCTATTACCTATGTGTTGTTTATGATCTTGCATGCTCTCCGTTATTAGTAGAGGCTCTGGCCAAGTTTTTGCTCTTAACTCCAAGAGGGAGTATTTATGCTCGATAGTGGGTTCATGCCTCCATTAAATCTGGGACAGTGACAGAAAGTTCTAAGGTTGTGGATGTGCTGTTGCCACTAGGGATAAAACATTGATGCTATGTCCAAGGATGTAGTTATTGATTACATTACGCACCATACTTAATGCAATTGTCTGTTGTTTGCAACTTAATACTGGAAGGGGTTCGGATGATAACCTGAAGGTGGACTTTTTAGGCATAGATGCATGCTGGATAGCGGTCTATGTACTTTGTCGTAATGCCCAATTAAATCTCACAATACTCATCATATCATGTATGTGCATGGTCATGCCCTCTCTATTTGTCAATTGCCCGACTGTAATTTGTTCACCCAACATGCTATTTATCTTATGGGAGAGACACCTCTAGTGAACTGTGGACCCCGGTCCATTCTTTTACATTGAATACAATCTACTGCAATACTTGTTCTACTGTTTTCTGCAAACAATCATCATCCACACTATACATCTAATCCTTTGTTACAGCAAGCCGGTGAGATTGACAACCTCACTGTTTCGTTGGGGCAAAGTACTTTGGTTGTGTTGTGCAGGTTCCACGTTGGCGCCGGAATCCCTGGTGTTGCGCCGCACTACATCCCGCCGCCATCAACCTTCAATGTGCTTCTTGGCTCCTCCTGGTTCGATAAACCTTGGTTTCTTTCTGAGGGAAAACTTGCTGCTGTACGCATCACACCTTCCTCTTGGGGTTCCCAACGGACGTGTGCTTTACACGCCATCAAGCATTTTTTCTGGCGCCGTTGCCGGGGAACTGAAGAAAAGCTACACCACAAAGATCTCTAACTCCCACGTCAACTACACGCCAGCAGGAGGTCAAGTTAACGGCCATCCGCCCAAATGCCTCCTTCCGCGCTATGACCTCCGATGAAGTCCTTAGTGAAGTCATCGCTTTGGACATCTCCAAGAAGAATGCGGAGGATCTTGTTGCACGTGCTCACAACACCCGCAATCCCAACCTCGCTTTGAAGATGAGGGAGCATGAAGCAAGTAAAAGTGATGAGGATCCCATTTAGTGGGGTCCGGATGACCTCAAGACCAACTATCATGAACACATGGCCCTCGCCGCCAAGAATTTTTGGGATGGAAACAAGACTAGAAGCTCAAGACCAAGAAGATACTCACCTCGTGACTCTCCAAGAAATTTCTCCAGGATCCCAAGGGAGGGGCAAAGGGGGATAAGATGCTACAATTGCGGTGACAAGAGCCATTTTGTCGCGGATTATGTCTATGAGAGAAGGGAAGACAATGGTGGAAGGCTCGTCCGCAAGGACAAGTTCAAGTACCTCTCCAAAGGATTCTCGAAGTTCTCCTCCAAGCCCGGTGACGCCAAGGTCTCCTTCACCAAGAAGCCTAGATCTTTCATTATCCGTGAGGAGTACTCCTCCGATGAAGGTGAAGAGCATGAAGACAAGAGTTCAAACAAGGAAGGTGAGGGAGTGGCCGCCATCGCCATTTCCACTCCCTTCGCCTCCCTCTTCGACTCTCCAAATGAGAACCGCGTCGCCAACAACTCACATTGCCTTATGGCAAAGGTATCGTCGGAGGTAGACCCCCTCCCAAACCTACACCTTCCTCAAATGCTATATCTATTGATGATGCCAATAGTCTCACCATAAAACATGAGATTGTGGGTTTGGATGCTTTTCTCACTAACATGCAAGGGAATACCAAGACCCATTTTGAGGCCCTCATGGCTCAACTTGGTGCGGCTCAAGACCTTATAGAGGAGAAGGAGAGGCTTGAGAGGGAGGCGGCAAATGAGATTGCCTTTATCACTCAAGCTCATGAGGAGGAGCAAAACTTGCACATGTCTCTTGAAGCAAGTGTCATTTCCCTTGAAGACTCCAACAATGCTATCATTTCCCAACTCACGAAAGACCGAGATCATGCTCTTGGTTTAGTGGGTGAGCTCAAGAAGAAGAAGCTCTCTCTTGAGGATGACCATGAAGTGTTACTCGAGGAAGTTGCAACTCTCACCAAGAACTTTAAGTCCTTGGAGAGTAAGTTTGTGACTCTCTCCGAGATGAGTGATCATCCTCAAGAGGAAGCTTGCAAGGAGAAAGAAGATGAAGGCACTAAATCTTTGTGTGACGAGCTTGTTGACCAAGTTGCTTCTTTGAAGAGGCATAATGCATTGCTCTTGGAGGTCAATTCCCTTCAAGAAGAATCTTTGGATGAGTATTACCGCTTGAGCAAGGAGAAGACATCGTTTTGCAACCATGAAGAAGAGATTGCCACTCTTGAGAAGACCAAGGCCAAGCTCTTGGAGTTAAATGGCAAGCAAGAAGAGTCCTTGATGGAATGCCTCCGCATGAGCAAAGAAAAGGCCACTTGTTGTGATAATGAAGATGAGATTGCCTCTTTGAAGAGGAGCAAGGCCAAGCTCATGGAGATCAATTCCATGCAAGAAGAAGCCTTGAAGGATTACTTTCCTTTGAGCAAGGACCGTGCATGTTGCAACCATGAAGGTGATGTTGCCACTTTGGAGAGCCACAAGCGCGTACTCATAAAGATGAACTCTCTCCAAGAAGAAGCTTTGATGGAACATTTCCGGGTGAACAAGGAGAAGGAGGTCCAAGTGTTTGATATCACTCACCCTCATCCGGAACATGAAGATGAAGTCACTCGCTTGAAGGCCAAAATTGATAGACTCCAAATCCAAGCCCGATACTTGGAAGGAGTCATTGAAGCTAAGGAAGGAGCCAATGAGGGCTCATGCAAAGAAGGAGGAGTGGCTACCAAGCCTAAGAGGAAGAGCAGAAGAAGGACCAAGAAGAAGAAGAACAACGAGGACATGAGCACCATCCGTGAGGGTGGTGACTCTAACCCAAGAAGGGGTGAAGCCCCCGATCCTACCACGAGGGGTTATGCCGGTCCTAACAACCCTTCTTATGTTCTCTTTGTTGATTACTATGGACATATTAGTGCTCGCTTTATTGGTCCTTATGAGGACAATGTTGATTGGACTATTTGGGTTCCCAAGCCCCTTGTTACTAACTTGATAGTACCCATTGAAAAATGGGTACCTAAATCCAAGACTTGATCTCTTGTAGGACTATGATTCCGGTGGCGCTAAATGGGTGATTGATAGTGGAGCCACAAGTCATATGACCGAAAGCAAGGAAATTGTTGTCGACCTCGAGCCATCTCATTCTACCGTTTCTTATGGCGACAACACAAGCTCAAAGGTATTGGGCCTTGGCAAGGTGGTGGTAACACCCGACATTTTGCTAGTGAATGTCCTCCTTGTCGAGACCCTTGGTTACAATTTACTTTCCGTTCATCAAATTGCACGCATGGGTCTTTGTACCTTTTTCGATGAACATATGGTGGTCCCCTTGTGGAGCAAGACACTCCGTGTAGCCTTTGTTGGATATGTGGAGAGAGGGTTGTATGTAGTTGATTTCTCCGGAAAGACAACATCACCCGCTCTTTGCCTATTCACTAAAGGTTACAAGGGTTGGTTATGGCATCGCCGACTAGCCCATGTCAACATGAGGACTTTGCAAAGTCTCCACAATGGAGGCCACATTCTCGGACTAAAAGAGGATGTTTCCTTTTGCAAAGATCGTGTTTGTAGGGATTGCGTTCAAGGAAAAATGCATGGAGCTCCTCACAAGGCCACGACAATCATATCTACCACAAGATGCTTGAATCTCCTCCATGTTGACCTCTTCGGCCCGCCGTCTCATGAAAGTCTTGGAGGAAAGAAGTATTGCCTCGTCATCGTTGATGACTATTCACGCTATTATTGGGTATTCTTCTTCAAGTTAAAGAGTGAGACTCAACGGACCATGATGGAGTTTGCCAACCAAGCTCAACGCAAGTACGACACCACGATCCTTGCAATAAGGAGCGACAATGGAACGTATTTCAAGAACTACACCTTGGATGTCTTCCTCGGCGAAGAAGGAATCCAAAATCAATACTCCTCGCCATACACTCCCCAACAAAATGGGGTCGCCGAAAGGAAGAATTGAACCTTGATTGAAGCCGCTCGAACAATGATGATGGAGTACAAGTCCAAATATAATTTTTGGGTGGAAGCTATCTCAACCGCTTGCCATGCTACTAACCGTCTCTACTTTCGCAAGGGTTTGGAGAAGACACCATATGAGATCCTTACCGGTAACAAGCCCAATGTCTCATACTTCAAGGTCTTTGGATGCAAATGCTATGTGCTTGTCAAGGACACTTGCCTATCCAAGTTTGATTCAAGAGCACAAGAAGGAATCTTTGTTGGCTATGAAATGGACTCTCACGCCTATAGAGTCTTCAACAAGTCCAATGGGCGAGTTGTGTAATCTTGTGATGTGACATTCGATGAAGATGATAGATCTTTGGAGGAGCGAAGTGCTTCTTGTGAGAAAGGAGATGCAATTCCCCCGGATGCCGTAGGAAGGATGGGTGTTGGAATTCGCCGACCTCAAGAGCTACCTTCTACGAGTACCGGGGAAGGACCAAGTTCCACCCATGTGGAGCCATCTACACCACAAGGTCAAGCTTCTTCCATTGAGCAACCAAGTGCAAGCCAACCACTAACTCAACCTCAAGTTCGACATCAACAATAACAACAACCAAGTGCAAGCCAACCACTACTACAACCTCAAGTTCAACATCATCATCATCAACAACAACAACCGCAAGCTCATCTGCCACAACAACCGACACCAAGTGATCAAGGACAAGCTTCAAGTTCTTCACCAAGTGATTCAGGGACAATCTTTCCGGATACTACCATGCCTTTGTCTCTATGGTGGAACCACTCAAGGTCAACGATGCACTTGAAGATCCCGATTGGTTGATAGCAATACAAGAGGAACTCAACAACTTCAAGAGGAATGATGTGTGGACTCCCATGAAGCGCCCCTATCATTGTCGCAATGTTATCAGCACCAAATGGGTCTTCAAGAACAAGCAACATGGAATCTTCATCCACAACAAAGCACGTTTGGTGGCACAAGTCTATTCTCAAGTCGAAGGCGTGGACTTTGGCAAGACATTCACACCCGTTTCGAGGCTCGAGTCCATCCGTATCCTTTTAGCCTTTGCCGCTCACTATGGCTTCAAACTCCAACAAATGGATGTAAAGAGTGATTTTCTTAATGTTCCTTTGCATGAGGAGGTGTATGTGAAGAACCCCCGGGGTTCGAGGACCCCAATTTCCCGGACCATGTCTTCAAGCTTAATAAGGCTCTATATGGTCTCAAACAAGCTCCTAGAGCTTGGTATGAGCTCCTAAGGGAATTGCTTGAAGACAGTGGTTTCGAAGTGGGGAAATCGATCCCACTCTTTTTATTAAGAAAGTCAATGGGGAGCTCTTCATATGCCAACTCTATGTAAATGACATTATATTTGGCTCAACTAACACAAAGTTTAATGATGAGTTTGCCAAGTTGATGACAAATAGGTTCGAGATGTCAATGATGGGGGAGCTCAAGTTCTTCCTTGGATTCGAGATCAAGCAATGCGTCAAGGCACCTTCATCAATCAAGCAAAGTACATTCAAGACATGCTCAAGCGCTTTGATATGAAGGTGGCCAACGGTATAGGAACCCCAATGCATCTAAATTGTCAACTCACCCTCGACGAGACCGGCAAGGCGGTGGACCCCAAGCTGTACCGTTCGATGATAGGTTCGCTTCTCTACCTTTGTGCTTCTCGTCCGGACATCATGTTAAGTGTGGGTATGTGCGCACGGTTTCAAGTGAATCCGAAGGAAAGTCATATCATGGCGGTGAAGAGGATCTTCCGATATTTAGTTGATACCCCAAACTTCGGTCTATGGTATCCAAGGGACACGGACTTCTCATTGATTGGCTTCACCGATTCGGATTGGGCGGGAGACAAGGTTGATAGAAAGTTTACATCCGGAGCTTGTCACTTCCTTAAGAGATCTTTGGTGTGTTGGTCCTCTAAGAAGCAAAATTGTGTCTCCGTCTCCACCGCGGAAGCCGAGTATGTTGCCGTGGCGAGTAGTTGTGCACAAATCTTATGGATGAGGAAAACCTTGTGGGACTATGGACTTGAGTATAGCAAGGTCCCTCTATTGTGTGATAATGAGAGCACCATCAAGATCGCCTACAATCCGGTACTCCATGGCAAGACGAAGCACATTGAGATTAGGAATCGCTTCATCCGGGATCACATTGCTCGAGGAGATATTGTCCTATCCTTCATTGGCACCAAGGAGCAATTGGCGGACATCTTCACAAAGCCCTTGGATGAGAAGCGTTTCATTGAGTTGAGGCATGAGCTAAATATCATAGATCCGTCGAACTTTGCATGACCGTCGTGCGCATACACCCATATCTAGCTAAATGTCTTGATGAAAAGCACGCATGAACATAGGGGGAGTGCGGTTTAAACTTATTGAGCTATCCCTCCCCCCATAATGCATAAATAAATCCAAAACATACTCTATTTGTCAAATAAGTGACTAATGAGCTTCATGTTAAGTCTTAGTAGTGAGTCCTAGATATATCTACGCGACTTCACGCTATTATACTCTTACACGGTGGCTTCGGCCACCAACCTCCTCCTTGAGAAGTTTTTGGTTCTCTTTGATTCTTTTTTACTTTCTTTTTTTTCTCTTCATTTGCCTTTGTTTTCTTTTTCTCCATGTTTTTTGTGAGAGTTTCACCCGAGCTTGACCTTTCATGTTGATTCTTGCAATCTTGGTTGAGTAGTACCTTACCGGTCTTTGGGACGCTAGCATGTTTCTTCTTCCTTTTTGGTGTTCCGATGCCAAAGGGGGATAAGTTGATCTACTAGGATGGGTATTTGCATGGGGACTTATCCGTGGTAGCCTATTTTGGTCTTCGTTGATTATCTATTGTTGGCTACACCAATTCTATGGAGGCCTCTTTTTGGGAGTTTGGGTTTTCTCAAGGCAAAGGTATGACAAATCCACCCAAAGCTCTTTGTGTTGCCATATGTTGCCTCCATAGTGTGCATATGCTATATGAACATGTCAAGTATCCTTGTTGCATGTGTGCATGGTTTGTAGAATCTAGGGGGAGCTATTCCTCTAGGATGTGTGTATGTGTATTCAAATGCATATTTCAAATATGCACACATCTAGGGGGAGCTCCGTCTACCTTTTGCAAATCTAGAACCTTATCATAATATCTTATGCTATATTGCAAATTATTGTGTTGTCATCAAACACCAAAAAGGGGGAGATTGAAAGAGCAAGGTCTATATCCCGGGTTTTGTGTGTTTGATAACAACACTTGAATGAATTTAACCGTGTGCAAAGATTGTCTTTGATAGATTTGCAGGTACACGGTGCCCTCGCTGAACATGTCATGATCGGAAGACTGAAGCGTAGCTTATAGGTTTTCTGGTTTTGTGTGTGTGTCGCGAGGTGACATGGTTGGAGAGGAAAAGAGAAAAACAACAGTTTTTGCCTGACCGGTAGTACCGGTACCAGGAGCGGTAGTACCGCTACCCTACTGGTACCGCCCTACAGTACCGCTCTAGAGATTTTCACTGAAAAGCCCCACAGAGTGCGTTACGGTACCTCTACGGCACCATGAGCGGTAGTACCGCCTCGGTACCGCTTAGGTACCGTAACACAAGTTACTGCACCACCGCTTTGGTACCGCTTAGGTACGGCGCGGGTCCAGGGACTCACAGAGGCCATTGCGGTACCTCAAGCGGTACTGCAAGCGGTACTACCGCTGTGAGTCCACGTGGCGAATCTGTGGGGGAATTTCGAATCCAGAGCGGTACTACCGCTTTCCCAAGCGGTAGTACCGGTTGTGCGGGAACTGCGCATAACGGTTGGATTTGGAGGGACCTATAAAAAGGCCCCTTCTTCCCCAGCTCAATTTTATCTCTTCTCTCTCTCTCCTCCATTGTTGCTGTGATCAAACCTTGAGGATCTCCCCACCTACCCAATCAATCTTGCCCAAATTTGGAGGAGTGGTGGAGGAGGCCCCGATCTATACATCTACCAAGAGAGAATCCACCAATACCATCTAGTCCTTAGTGGATCTTGAAGTTAGGGTTCCTATAGTGGGATCTTGGAGGAAGTGCTCCTATGGAGGCTAGCTTGGAGTTGTGCTAGCCCCATAGGGTATTGGGAGCCTCCTAGTGTTGTGGAGCTCGCCCCAACCTTGTGAAGAAGGAACCATCGCCTCGACCGGTGCCTTAGTGGAGAAGGGGGAGCCCCTTTGTGGAGCTCTCTCGAGGAAGAAGGTGAGGCCTTCCTTCGTGGTGTGGCCGTCTAGCCTTCGTGGCTAGCACCTCCTCAACGCAGACGTACTTCCTTTTGTGGGAGGAACCGCGGGAAACAAACCTCGCCTCGTCTCCGGGCCCCCCGGTTGTCCCGCTCCCTAACTTTACTATCATGCTTGGTTCCTTTGCTTGTCGCGCACTAGCTTAGGATCACACTAGGATCACCTCTATCACCAAAGCTATCACCTTTACTTCCGCACCGCACTAAAAATTGAAAAAGGATAAAAATTGCATAGCGACCATTCACCCCCCCTCTTGTTCGCTAAGATCCATTCAACTAGCATCACACACAATCTCAAAAGAAAAATTCCAATCAGGTGGTTGAATAACATGATCAAAATGAAAGCCTTCTTTAATATTTCGAAAGATTCAATGAAATATTCACCAAATAAAAAAGGTACATACTTTTGTAAAAGATTCGTTAGAGATTTATAAATTTTAGAGAAATCTTTAATAAACCTTTGAAAAAACCTGCATGACCAAGAATACTTCGTGTACCTTGATACGTCTCCAACGTATCTATAATTTCTTATGCTCCATGCTAGTTTTATGACAATACCTACATGTTTTGTTCACACTTTATGATGTTTTTATGCATTTTCTGGAACTAACCTATTAACAAGATGCCGCAGTGCCAGTTCCTGTTTTTTGCTGTTTTTGATTTCAGAAAAGTTAGTGTTGTGGGTATACTTTTGGGTATATCAACGAAAGTGCCTAGATCCGGCAAGCCCGGGTGGCCCATAGACGGTGATGTGGCATGTGGCCCATCGAGCAGCCCAGTTGCTGTAGATCCTGAAGGATGAAGTCCAGCCCAGGAACAGGAAGCCGGATCCCAACTGACCTAGGAAGGAGGTGCTGCGTGTAGTTGACACGTTCGTTGGGAACCCCAAGAGGAAGGTGTGATGCGCACAGCAGTAAGTTTTCCCTCAGTAAGAAACCAAGGTTATCGAACCAGTAGGAGTCAAGAAGCACGTTGAAGGTTGTTGGTGGCGGAGTGTAGTGCGGCGCAACACCAGGGATTCCGGCGCCAACGTGGAACCTGCACAACACAATCAAAGTACTTTGCCCCAACGTAACAGTGAGGTTGTCAATCTCACCGGCTTGCTGTAAACAAAGGATTAGATGTATAGTGTGGATGATGATGTTTGTTTGCGAAGAACAGTAAAGAACAATTGCAGTAGATTGTATTTCAGATGTAAAGAATAGGACCGGGGTCCACATTCACTAGTGGTGTCTCTCCCATAAGATAAACAGATGTTGGGTGAACAAATTACAGTTGGGCAATTGACAAATAAACAAGGCATAACAATGCACATACATATATCATGATGAGTACTATGAGATTTAATCAGGGCATTACGACAAAGTACATAGACCGCTATCCAGCATGCATCTATGCCTAAAAAGTCCACCTTCAGGTTATCATCCGAACCCCCTCCGGTATTAAGTTGCAAACAACAGACAATTGCATTAAGTATGGTGCGTAATGTAATCAACACAAATATCCTTAGACAAAGCATCGATGTTTTATCCCTAGTGGCAACAGCACATCCACAACCTTAGAACTTTCTGTCACTGTCCCAGATTTAATGGAGGCATGAACCCACTATCGAGCATAAATACTCCCTCTTGGAGTCACAAGTATCAACTTGGCCAGAGCCTCTACTAACAACGGAGAGCATGCAAGAACATAAATAACATATATGATAGATTGATAATCAACTTGACATAGTATTCAATATTCATCGGATCCCAACAAACACAACATGTAGCATTACAAATAGATGATCTTGATCATGATAGGCAGCTCACAAGATCTAACATGATAGCACAATGAGGAGAAGACAACCATCTAGCTACTGCTATGGACCCATAGTCCAGGGGTGGACTACTCACACATCGATCCGGAGGCGATCATGGCGATGAAGAGACCTCCGGGAGATGATTCCCCTCTCCGGCAGGGTGCCGGAGGCGATCTCCTGAATCCCCCGAGATGGGATTGGCGGCGGCGGCGTCTCTGGAAGGTTTTCCGTATCGTGGCTCTCGGTATAGGGGTATTCGCGATGAAGGATTTATGTAGGCGGAAGGGTAGGTCAGGGGGCGTCACGAGGGGCCCACACAATAGGCCGGCGCGGCCAGGGCTTGGGCCGCGCCGCCCTGGCGTGTCGCCGCCTCGTGGCCCCACTTCGTTTCCTCTTCGGACTTCTGGAAGCTTCGTGGAAAAATAGGCCCCTGGGCGTTGATTTCGTCCAATTCCGAGAATATTTCCTTACTAGGATTTCTGAAACCAAAAACAGCAAAAAATAGCAACTGGCTCTTCGGCATCTCGTCGATAGGTTAGTGCTGGAAAATGCATAATAATGACATATAATGTGTATAAAACATTTGAGTATCATCATAAAAGTAGAATGGAACATAAGAAATTATAGATACGTTTGAGACGTATCAAGCATCCCCAAGCTTAGTTCCTACTCGCCCTCGAGTAGGTAAACGATAACAAGGATAATTTCTGAAGTGACATGCTATCATAATCTTGATCAATACTATTGTAAAGCATATGAGATGAATGCAGCGATTCGAAGCAATGATGAAGATAATGAGTAAACAAATGAATCATATAGCAAAGACTTTTCATGAATAATACTTTCAAGACAAGCATCAATAAGACTTGCATAAGAGTTACTCATAAAGCAATAAATTCAAAGTAAAGGTATTGAAGCAACACAAAGGGAGATATAAGTTTCAGCGGTTGCTTTCAACTTCAACATATTTATCTCATGGATAATTGTCAACACAAAGTAATATAACAAGTGCAATAGGTATACATGTAAGAATCAATGCACACAGTTGACACAAGTGTTTGCTTCTGAGATAGAAAGAATAGCTAAACTGACTCAACAATAAAGTAGAAGATAGGCCCTTCGCAGAGGGAAGCATGGACTACTATATTTGTGCTAGAGCTTTTCATTTTGAAATCAAGAAACAATTTTGTCAACGGTAGTAATAAAGCATATGTGTTATGTATAAGATATCTTATAAGTTGCAAGCCTCATGCATAGTATACCAATAGTGCTCGCACCTTGTCCTAATTAGCTTGGATTAACATGGATTATCATTGCATAGCATATGTTTCAGCCAAGTGTCACAAAGGGGTACCTCTATGCCGCCTGTACAAAGGTCTAAGGAGAAAGCTCGCATTGGATTTCTCGCTTTTGATTATTCTCAACTTAGACATCCATACCGGGACAACATAGACAACAGATAATGGACTCCTCTTTAATGCATAAGCATTCAACAACAGTTAATTTTCTCATAAGAGATTGAGGATTAGTTGTCCAAACTGAAACTTCCACCATGAATCATGGCTTTAGTTAGCGGCCCAATGTTCTTCTCTAACAGTATGCATACTCAAACCATTTGATCATGAAAATCGCCCTTACTTCAGACAAGACGAACATGCATAGGAACTCACATGATATTCAACAAAGGTGTAAAAGTTGATGGCGTCCCCAGAAACATGGTTACCGCTCAACAAGCAACTTATTAAGAAATAAGACACATAAGTACATATTCTTCACCACAATAGTTTTTAATGATACTTTCCCATGAGCTATATATTGCAAAGACAAATAATAGAATTTTTAAAGGTAGCACTCAAGTAATGTACTTTGGAATGGCGGGGAAATACCATGTGGTAGGTAGGTATGGTGGACACAAATGGCATAGTATTTGGTTCAAGGATTTGGATGCACGAGAAGAATTCCTCTCAATACAAGGCTAGGCTAGCAAGGTTGTTTGAAGCAAACTCAAGTATAAAAGGTGCAGCAAAGCTCACATATGAACATATTGTAACTATTATAAGACTTTACATTGTCTCCTTGTTGTTCAAACACCTTAACCAGAAAATATCTAGACTCTAGAGATCAATCATGCAAACCAAATTTTAACAAGCTCTATGTAGTTATTCATTAATGGGTACAAGGTACATGATGCAAGAGCTTAAACATGATCTATATGAGCACAACAATTTCCAAGTATCACATTATTCAAGACATTATACAATTTACCACATGCGGCATTTTCCGTTTCCAACCATATAGCAATGAATGAAGTAGTTCAACCTTCGCAATGAACATTAAAGATAAAGCTAAGAACATATGTGTTCATACGAAACAGCGGAGCGTGTCTCTCTCCCAAACAAGGAATGCTAGGATCCGATTTTATTCAAACAAAAACAAAAACAAAAAACAAAAAACAAAAAACAAACAGACGCTCCAAGTAAAGCACATAAGATGTGACGGAATAAAAATATAGTTTCACTAGAGGTGACCTGATAAGTTGTCGATGAAGAAGGGATGCCTTGGGCATCACCAAGCTTAGACACTTGGGTCTTCTTAAAATATGCAGGGATGAACCACGGGGGCATCCCCAAGCTTTGAATTTTCACTCTTCTTGATCATATTGTATCATCCTCCTCTCTTGACCCTTGAAAACTTCCTCCACACCAAACTCAAAACAAACTCATTAGAGGGTCAGTGCATAATTCATATATTCAGAGGTGACATAATCATTCTTAACACTTCTGTACATTGCACAAAGTTACTGAAAGTTAATGGAACAAAGAAATCCATCAAACATAGCAAAACAGGAAATGTGAAATAAAAGGCAGAATCTGTCAAAACAGAACAGGCCGTAAAGACGAATTTTTTAGAGGCACCAGACTTGCTCAGATGAAAATGCCCAAATTGAATGAAAGTTGCGTACATATCTGAGGATCACGCACGTAAATTTGCAGATTTTTCTGAGTTACCTTTACCTACAGAGAGGCATATTGAAATTCGTGACCGCAAGAAATCTGTTTCTGCGCAGTAATCCAAATCTAGTATTGACTTTACTATCAAAGACTTTAGTTGGCACAACAATGCAATAAAATAAAGATAAGGAGAGGTTGCTACAGTATTAACAACTTCCAAGACTCAAATATAAAACAAAAGTGCAGAAGTAAAATAATGGGTTGTCTCCCATAAGCGCTTTTCTTTAACGCCTTTCAGCTAGGCGCAGAAAGTGTGTATCAAGTATTATCAAGAGATGAAGCATCAACATCAATAGGTATCTTAGATGTTCCATCATCCATAGTGGGGCTAAGGGCTTTGTCAATTTTAGGCCTATAATAGTTTTTTGGCTTAGGCACTTTAGATGCATACATGAATTTTTGCTCCTTACCCACATAAGCTTTCTCCTTAAACTTAAGAGAAGAAAAAGTTGAACCCAAGGTTCCCATAGCTTCTTCAAGTTCACTAATCCTATGGGTTCGATTATCATGAGTAGCACAAGTTTCTAAAACAGCAATTCTCTCATTAATTCCACTTAGATATTTATCAAGTTTATCAGTGCTATTAAGTAATATTCCCAATTTAGTCTCAATACTTGGAAGATCTTTCTCTATGGCTTCCAACTTTTTCATGACATCTTCAAGAGAGGTTTCAATTTTATCTTCATTAACAGGTGGTATTCCAACTAGACTCTCAATAATGCAACTAGCTTCTAAGGCAGGAGTGCCTAGGAAATTACCTCCCGCAAGAGTATCAAGAACATACCTATTCCAGCTAGAGATACCAACATAAAAGTTCCTAAGTAGTATAATAGTGGAGTGTTTCTTAATGCACCTATGATGAGCATCGCTAATTCTATACCAAGCATCTTTAAAACTTTCTCCCCCTTGTTGCTTAAACGAACGAACTTCAACTTCAGGATTACTCATTTTTAGTGATAGTAAATAATGCAAACTAAATAAAGTAAATGCAAGTAACTAATTTTTTTGTGTTTTCGATATAGAGAACAAGACAGTAAATAAAGTAAAACTAGCAACTATTTTTTTTGTGTTTTTGATATAAGAGCAAACAAAGCAGTAAATAAAGTAAAACAAAGCAAGACAAAAACAAAGTAAAGAGATTGGAAGTGGGAGACTCCCCTTGCAGCGTGTCTTGATCTCCCCGGCAACGGCGCCAGAAAATCTACTTGCTGCGTGTAGTTGACACGTCCGTTGGGAACCCCAAGAGGAAGGTGTGATGCGCACAGCAGTAAGTTTTCCCTCAGTAAGAAACCAAGGTTATCGAACCAGTAGGAGTCAAGAAGCACGTTGAAGGTTGTTGGTGGCGGAGTGTAGTGCGGCGCAACACCAGGGATTCAGGCGCCAACGTGGAACCTGCACAACACAATCAAAGTACTTTGCCCCAACGTAACAGTGAGGTTGTCAATCTCACCGGCTTGCTGTAAACAAAGGATTAGATGTATAGTGTGGATGATGATGTTTGTTTGCGAAGAACAGTAAAGAACAATTGCAGTAGATTGTATTTCAGATGTAAAGAATAGGACCGGGGTCCATAGTTCACTAGTGGTGTCTCTCCCATAAGATAAACAGATGTTGGGTGAACAAATTACAGTTGGGAAATTGACAAATAAAGAAGGCATAACAATGCACATACATATATCATGATGAGTACTATGAGATTTAATCAGGGCATTACAACAAAGTACATAGACCGCTATCCAGCATGCATCTATGCCTAAAAAGTCCACCTTCAGGTTATCATCCGAACCCCCTCCAGTATTAAGTTGCAAACAACAGACAATTGCATTAAGTATGGTGCGTAATGTAATCAACACAAATATCCTTAGACAAAGCATCGATGTTTTATCCCTAGTGGCAACAGCACATCCACAACCTTAGAACTTTCTGTCACTATCCTAGATTTAATGGAGGCATGAACCCACTATCGAGCATAAATACTCCCTCTTGGAGTCACAAGTATCAACTTGGCCAGAGCCTCTACTAGCAACGGAGAGCATGCAAGAACATAAATAACATATATGATAGATTGATAATCAACATGACATAGTATTCAATATTCATCGGATCCCAACAAACACAACATGTAGCATTACAAATAGATGATCTTGATCATGATAGGCAGCTCACAAGATCTAACATGATAGCACAATGAGGAGAAGACAACCATCTAGCTACTGCTATGGACCCATAGTCCAGGGGTGGACTACTCACACATCGATCCGGAGGCGATCATGGCGATGAAGAGACCTCCGGGAGATGATTCCCCTCTCCGGCAGGGTGCCGGAGGCGATCTCCTGAATCCCCCGAGATGGGATTGGCGGCGGCGTCTTTGGAAGGTTTTCCGTATCGTGGCTCTCGGTACTGGGGTATTCGCGACGAAGGCTTTATGTAGGCGGAAGGGTAGGTCAGGGGGCGTCACGAGGGGCCCACACAACAGGCCGGCGCGGCCAGGGCTTGGGCCGCGCCGCCCTGGCGTGTCGCCGCCTCGTGGCCCCACTTCGTTTCCTCTTCGGACTTCTGGAAGCTTCGTGGAAAAATGGGCCCCTGGGCGTTGATTTCATCCAATTCCGAGAATATTTCCTTACTAGGATTTCTGAAACCAAAAACAGCAGAAAACAGCAACTGGCTCTTCGGCATCTCGTCAATAGGTTAGTGCTAGAAAATGCATAATAATGACATATAATGTGTATAAAACATGTGAGTATCATCATAAAAGTAGCATGGAACATAAGAAATTATAGATACATTTGAGACGTATCAGGAGGCCGGATCCGTGAAGGCCCATGAAGTATCCGGATCCTGCACGGCCCTGATGGAAGGCGGATCCTTGACGTACACGGCAAGACATTGTACCGTAGTTAGGCAACTTGTATTCCGGCTAGGACTCTCCATGTAAACCCTAGATCTATGCGCCTATATAAGCCGGATCTCGGGAGCCCTAGAGGCACAACCACAACTCATTGTAACAACGCGAAAGCGCCCAGATAATTCCAGACAAGAAGCAGTAGGCCTTGCCATTGTGCAGGTGGTCCGAAGCTGGGTAAATCGTGTACCACCGTCCCAAGGACTCTCCGCCCAATGGCCCCTACTTCTTCTCCCATCCATGAGGATCCCTCCTCTGGAGTACCGTCGAATAGGCAACGACAGTTGGCACCCACCGTGGGGCCAGCGGCGTCTGGAGGCCGGAACCGGGAGGGTTCTACCTTCGGAGGCATCGGTGACACCATCGCCGTGGGGCGCGTCAAATACGCCAGAAACTTCCCGATCGTCCCTGAGGACGAGTGCTGGATTCCGGCTAAGACAAACCCCGTCAAGCTCTCCATCATCCCGATCGGCGGGATACACATCTTCTTCGGCGAGACCGTTGATTCCGACGGGAACGCATTGGTAAGTAACGCTGACGCGACCGCCGCTGAGCAGGACGCAGTCGTGAAGATCCGATCTGAGTCGCAGGAACTTCCTAAGGAAGACTCCGCCTTAGATCTGGAAAAATCAAAGCCCACCCAATCCGCCCCTGAGCAGGAAGCAAAGGTGCCGCCTGGGTCTCCCAGGTGTTAGAGAAGCAAAGGTGTCACTTCGTGCACTTCATAGCCCATACCGCAGGAGCCGCCCCTCAAGAAGCCGGAGCTGGCCCCATGCAGGTAGAGGCACCGGAAAACGGCGACGCTCCTGAATGGATCGTAGCGAACAAGAGGGGGGTGAATGGTTGCTACGTCAAGTTTTAGTCTTTTTCAATTTTAGTGCAACGGAAGATAAAGGTGATTGCTTTAGTGGTGTTGGTGTTCCTACAATGATCCTAGAACATGTTATGGTACTTGAGCGGTACCGTGGGCGGTACTAACGCTTGGAAGCGGTACTACCGCTCAAGGTACCGTAACTTGTTCTGTGGGACAAATCCAGCGCAGAACTCTGAGCGGTACCGTGAGGCGGTACCTATAGGGGTAGCGGTACTACCGCTACAGGTACCGGTAGTACCGGTCTGGCTAAAACTGGTTTTCTTCCCTTTTTACCTCTAGCCATGTCACCTCGCGAAACACACACAAAACCAGAAAACCTACAGCTACCCATAACTACGCTTCAGTCCTCCGATCTTGACGTGTCCAGTGAAGTCACCGTGCACTTGCAAATCTAGCAATGATACTCAAGGTACACGGTGAGATAATTCAAGTGTTGTCATCAAACACACAAAACACGGGGTTTAGACATTGCTCTTTCAGCTCCGGATCAGCAGGAGGTTGTCGGAGAAAGCGAAGCCCCGGGTGAAGAATCGATCCTGGGCAACCTAAGCCCAACTTCCGGCGATACCTCCTCCATGGACACCGAAGAGTACGATCGCAAGTTGAAGGAACTTGGAGGTGGTGAGCAAATCGAGGTAGATTCCGCCCAGCCTAAGCAGGTTCTCGCAACCTTAGCGGCGCTGGATCAGCAGGAATCGGCAGATGAGCACGCCACTTCCGACCCACAGCCATCCTATGCAGGATCTCCGCTATCGCGGGAAGGACCGCGTAAGGAAGTCCTGTCCCCAGAAGAACTGGTTTTGAGCAGGCAGGCATGGACGCAATCGCACACTCGGCGATCCTCAACAAACCCATAACACTGGAGGAAGCTGCAGATCCGGAGGCTCTAGAAGCCAAGAGGCGGGAGATGCTGGCAACAGCTCAGAAATTCGCCAGAACCGCAGCAGCAATGCTGGATGAAAGGAAAGAAGCCGCGCACTTCGTGGAAAATTTCCACCAGCGAGAGCGTGAGGTTGACGAACAACTGGTAAAAGTCAAAGAGCTCCAACAGCACTGGAAAGACAAGGTCACCGAGCTTCAGCAGGAGGCCGATCAAATCAGGCGGGAAGCTATACCTCCCCGCAAGATCACCTTCGCGACCCCCACTGAGCAACAGCCATTCACAACTCCGAAGGATAACATGAAAAAGGCTGCGGAGATCTCGAAAAAGAAAGACGAAGAGATTGACATCGACTACGTCCGTACGCTCGTTGCCTCAGCAATGAAGCAGCAGAGTAAGGCAGATACTTCATGCAGGTTGGAATCCAATCCGGATCACTTTGTATCTACCGCGCAGAAGGACGCTGATACGTCCAAAACGTATCCACTTTCCCGAACACTTTTGCTATTGTTTTGCCTCTAATTTGTGTGTTTTGGATGCAACTAACACGGACTAACGCTGTTTTCAGCAGAACTGTTCTGGTGTCTCGTTTTTGTGCAGAAATCCAACTTTCAGGAAAAACCTCGGGATTTTTACAGAAGGCCCTATTTTCCCAGAAAACTCACGGAGCCAGAAGGGCAAGTCAGGTGGAGGCCCGAGGGCCCCACACCCTAGGGCGGCGCGGCCCAGGAGGGGGCCGCGCGGCCCTAGCGTGTGGCCCCCTCGGCAGGCCTCCGACGCCCTCCTTCGGACTATTTATCGCCCTCGACCTAAAAACGCACGGGGAGAAGTCGAAGTCGCCAGAAACCCTCCAGAACACCGCCACATCGCGAAACTCCGTCTCGGGAGCCAGAAGTCTCCGTTCTGGCACTCCGCCGGGACGGGGAATTGGAGGAGATCATCACCGCCATCACCACCGACGCCTCTTCATCAACCAGCCATGTTTCCCCCATCCATGTGTGAGTAATTCCCCCGCTGTAGGCTGAAGGGGATGGTAGGGATTGGATGAGATTGGTCATGTAATAGTGTAAGATTGTTAGGGCATAGTGCCTAGTGTCCGTAATTGGTACTTAGATGATATTGTTGCAACTTGTTATGCTTAATGCTTGTCACTAGGGCCCGAGTGCCATGATCTCAGATCTGAACATGTTATTATTTCATCGCGATATTCATTGTTTATGGTCTTACCTGCAAGTTGTATACACATGTCGCTGTCCGGAACCAATGGCCCCGAAGTGACAGAAATCGGGACAACCGAAGGGGATGGTAGTGATGTGAGGATCACATGTGTTCACGGAGTGTTAATGCTTTGCTCCGGTACTCTATTAAAAGGAGTACCTTAATATCCAGTAGATTCCCTTGAGGCCCGGCTGCCACCGGCTGGTAGGACAAAAGATGTTGTGCAAGTTTCTCATTGCGAGCATGTACGACTATAATTGGAACACATGCCCATTGATTGCTTTGTACTTAGACACCATTTTATTATTATCTGCAAATGCCCTGCTTGATTGTTACATGAGTTTCTCTCATCCATGCAATGCCCGTTATCCGTCCCCGTGCCTACAGTATTTTAATCCTGCTGTTTACTATAATCACTACTACTGTTTACATTACTGCTTGCTGTTATTTCACTACTCGCTATTTCGCTATAAAATCGTTACACTATCGATAAACTCTTGCGAGCAAGTCTGTTTCCAGGTGCAGCTGAATTGACAACTCCGCTGTTAAGGCTTTCAAGTATTCTTTGTCTCCCCTTGTGTCGAATCAACAAATTGGGTTTTACTACCCGCGAAGACTGCTGCGATCCCCTATACTTGTGGGTCATCAAGACCATTTTCTGGCGCCGTTGCCGGGGAGCATAGCTTTATTTGGAAGTTCACTTGGATTTATATTGTTCGCTGCAAATTCTCCATCATGGGTAAATCTCGCGATCCTAGAGTCGCCATATTACCATCCACTACAAGAAAAGGTACAACTCTGAGTACCTCTGCTGCTCTTGATTCACCATCTATGATTGATAAACTTGTTTCACCGCCACAAGCTTCACTTGCTGGTACTTCTGCTGAATCTGAAAACTCTTATAATATTGATGATGCTTCTACTGTGCTTGATGATAGTGGTTCATTGGGAACTTTTCTAGATGCTACAATTGCTAGGTCTAGACAAATTGAAAATGCTGAAACTCCTGATGTTACTACACCTGTTAATTCACCTGAACTTGATTATTCTAGTGATGATCCTGATGAAGATTATGTGGAGCTTAATGATGATCTTATTAATAGATGCAATGCTAGTGCTGATGCAAGTAAAATTAAAAAGTTCCTCACACAATATACTGTTAGACATAAGTTATCTCCTGATCCTAAATTTGCCACATCTCCTATATGCATTAAGGATAAAGATTATGATTTTTCTCTTGATCTATCTCATATAGCTATTGTAGAGAAAGCACCCTTTTGCGGTACTGAAAAAGAAAGTGTTGTAGATCACATGATTGAACTTTCTTCTATGAGTAGTTTGTTTTCTGATGATATCAAGATGCGTACTTATTTTGTCGCTAAAAATTTTCCTTTCTCATTAAAGGATGATGCTAAAACTTGGTATAATAATTTGCCTCCTGGTTCTATTAAAAGTCCAACTGATTTGCGTGATGTTTTCTTTCGAAAATACTTTCCTGCTAGTGCTCAACATGTTGCTTTACAGAAAATTTATAGATTTGACCAGGGAGATGAAGAGAAATTGCCTGAGGCTTGGGCAAGATTTTGTTCTCTTATCAGAGCTCGACCTGGACATGATTTAGAAAAGAATGATCTACTTGATATATTTTATAGTGGACTAACCATTGAGTCTAGGGCATACCTGGATAGTTGTGCTGGTTGTGTTTTCAGGAAAAGAACTCCAGACGAAGCTGAAGAATTATTGGCTAAAATAGGCCGGAATCATGATGATTGGACTACGCCTGAACCAATTCCAACGCCAATATTGAAGAAGAGGGGTTTAATTAAATTGAATGATGAAGATATGAGGGAAGCCAAGAAGTCTCTCAAGGAGAAAGGTATTAAATCTGAAGATGTGAAGAATCTACCTCCCATAGAAGATATATGTGAGATAATTCCCCCTTCATCCATGATTGAGGTAAACTCCCTTCAGCGCTTTACTAGGGAAGATATTCCGTATTCAAAACCTCCTGCGCAATGCTTAGATGAGTTTGATAATTATATTGTTAAGCAAGAAAATTTTAATATGAGAGTAGAGAATCATCTAATGGAAAATTCTCAAGCTATTAGCAATTTGCATGATATTGTGGAGAGAACCTCCAATGATGTTAAGATGCTTGTTAAACATTTTCAAATGGTTCAAACTCAAATTGATCAACTCACTAAAGTGCAAAATGACTTATTACAAAATAATTCTAAAGAGAAACATGCTTATGAAGTAACAACCAGAGGTGGTGTTTCTACCCAGGATCCTCTATATCCTGAAGGGCACCCCAAAAGAATTGAACAAGATTCTCAACGCATTGAACCTAGAGCTCCTTCTAAGAAAAAGAAGAAGAAACATAAAAATGTTGTAGAATCCTCTGAACCTGTTAGTGATCCCAATAATATTTCTATTTCTGATGCTGAAACTGAAAGTGGTAATGAACATGATAATAATAATGATAATGATAAGAATGATGTTTCTGATAAAGAAGAGGTTGAAGATGAACCTGAAAAGCAAGATAAAAATAAAAAGTATACTAAAGAAGATTTTATTGCTAAGAAACATGGTAATGAAAGGGAACCTTGGGTGCAAAAGCAAATGCCTTTTCCTGCTAAGAAACTAAAATCAAAGGAAGAAGAACACAATAATAAATTTTGTGATTGGATGAAACCTTTATTCTTGCAAATCCCTTTGACTGATGCTATTAAATTGCCTCCTTATTCAAAGTATATGAAAGATATTGTTACTAACAAAAGGAAAATCCCCAATGAGGAATTTTCCACTATGCTTGCTAATTACTCTTTCAATGGCAAAGTTCCGAAGAAGCTTGGCGACCCAGGTATACCTACTATTCCTTGTTCTATAAAGAATAATTATGTTAAAACTGCTCTATGTGACTTGGGAGCCGGTGTTAGTGTTATGCCTTTTTCTCTTTATAAGAGACTTTACTTAGATAAGTTGATACCTACTGATATATCTTTGCAAATGGCTGATAAATCTACTGCTATTCATGTTGGTATATGTGAGGATGTTCCTGTTCAAGTTACTAATAACTGCTTGATATTAACTGATTTTGTTGTGTTGGAAATGCCTGAAGATGACAATATGTCTATTATTCTTGGGAGACCTTTTCTTAACACCGCAGGGGCTGTTATTGATTGCAATAAAGAAAGGTTACTTTTAATGTTGATGATAGGGAGCACACCATCTATTTCCCCAAGAGGATTGAAAAAGCATGCGGAGTTAATACTATTTCTAATGTGAGAACTATCAAAGTTGGAACTATCGATTGTCCTATATATGAGCCTAAAGAAGAATATCAAACTCTTGTGATTGGATCCATATCAATACAATTCAAGGTAACATGATTGATTTGAGGTTTATTTCTTCTTATGCTATGTAAAATTTATTTGCTAGCAAGACTTGATCAACCTTGTTAACAAATACTTTTTATATGCATAGAGGGGGTAAACAACATCTCTTTCTTCCTCCACTTGCTCTAGTTGCTGTAGCACTTTTATTTTTCAAAGTTCCTTAGTTAATTAGAGATTTCAAAAAATTTCCTGGCCAGTAATAATAAACTTAATACCCAGAAATGTGCATTTTTCAAAGTTTTCAAAAATTCGCAAAAATTACACCGTTGGTCCTATTTTTCGACGAGGCACCTGGGAGCACCTGGGGATGACCAGTGGGGCACCCCAGGGTGGCACCCCACAGGCCGGCGCGGCCAGCAAGGGGGGCGCGCCACCCTGGTGTGTGGGCCCCCCTTTACCCCACTTTGGCATCCTTTCCTCCCACACTCTTCTCTCTCCCGAAAAAATCGACACCAGCTTCCTCTCACTCGTGTTTTTGCTCAAGAACTCCAGATTTCTCGATCTCTTTGCTCAGCCCAGATTTCTGTCTGAAATTTGGCACATTTGCTCTTCGGTATGTGACTCCTTCGATTATCCAAGTAGAATTTTGTTTGGTGGAGTATATCTTGCATATTTTGCTGTTGTAGGTAACATGTTTAGTGAGCTTGCATGCTTGTTCTAAGTGGTAGAAATTAGTTTTGATGCATGATTAGTACTCTAGCAAGTTCCTATGGTAGTTTCCCTCGATTATATGTCACCAAATCAAGTTTTATATTGTTTGTTGAAAAATTTCAGAAAAGGGGGATGGACAACTTTAACTTTGGAGAAGTGTTCCAAGGGGAGACAACAAGCACGGGGAGGCCCTCTAGGTCATCCACCCGATGCAGGCCATCCTACAATGAGGATCTCATCGCACCAAGCTTCGCACCCGAGGAGGACAATGGAGTCCCCAACGCTGCATCCTTTCCATGCTATGACTTTTTGAGTAATGCAGGGTTGTTGGATGATTTCTTTACCCTCGTCGGTAGGGCAAGTTTGACCACCTATGTGGGAGATGAGAGTGAGCAATACTACACGCTCACTAAAATCTTTGTGGAGAGCTTCAAGTTCAACAATAGGCACTTTAACCCGACAGTTTCATTCAAGATCTATGGTAAACCTATTACTATGAAGTTGGAAATTTTTTGTGCTGCATTGGGTATTGTCCCTGTAGGTACAGCAAGGAAGATCGAGGACAACCCAAGGGAATTGTTGGAGCTCTATCGAGGGATCACCAATGATGATTGTCGCACCATTCAGCGTGGCAAGATAAGAAACATTCAACTCCCCGCCATTAAGTATTTTGCTTATTACATCGGTACTAGCATTCTTGGTAGGGAGAACACTAGCAACATATCTAGCTATCACCTTGGTTTCTTAATTGCTGCACTCACTGGGGAAACACCTTATCATCTTGGTGCTCTTGTTGCTCGCCGCTTGTCTAACAAGAGGCCCATATTTGGAGGAATTATTGCTTCGCGCGTTCTAGCATATTTAGAGCTTCCTCTTGACCCTAATGATGTAAAAATAGCTCCTATGAGGCTCGACATTGCTGCTATGAAGAGTCATCAATTTGTTACAGCTGACTCTAGGTTAGATAATATTGTCTATAGAGTGTTGTTTGCTGACGGGGAAGAGAGGGAAGTCCCTTTGCCCCAACCAGATTTGTTCAGTATCAACAGGAAACCATGGTCGCGCTCTAAGGAGGAGGTGGATGAGAAGCTGAAGATACACAACTTCCACCAGCAGCATAACTCCGAGGACGCCGAGCCCTCCTACGACTACACCGTCACATATCCGGGTGCTTCTTCGAGCACATACCCGGAATATGATCCATCTTCGTACTACGATGGTGCTTCTTCATGGGCACCATGGGGTTGATCTCCACTTAGGCCAAAAGCCTAAGCTTGGGGGAGGTATACCGGTATCACTCATTCTTTGCATATTATGGTTGCTGGATACTTGTACATACTTGTTTAATTTCTTTGAGTGGTTTTCTAATGAGAGGGATATGATATTTGGGGAAGTGCTGCCTGAAAACAGATTCTGGACTGTTACTAGAAAAATTCGTGCGCACAGCCAGAACATTATTTTGAGCTGCCAATTTTTGTGCATGTTCCCCAGGTTGTTATCTAACTTTCATTAGTTGAACACTTTTCGAGCTGAGCAACGGAAGATTTTTGTAAAAATCGATTTCTATACTGCTGTCAGGTTTTGGCAGATTTCTGTCATCTCGCTTTTCTGTGTTCCTTTTAGTTTGCTATTTCTTGTTTTTGCTTTGTTTCTTTCCCAAAACACAAAAAGACCAAAAATATTTCTGTTGTTTCTCTTCACCATTTGTTTACTTTGGTTTCTTGCATTTGTTTCGCTTTATTTGCTATTGCTAGTTTGCTATAAGAAAACCCAAAAAGATTTTGCTTTGTTTGCTTGTTTCCGTTTATTCTTGTTCTCAAATTCAAAAACACCAAAATTATTTGCTGTTCTTCTTTGGTTTTGTAAAGTTCTTTATGAGTTCAATGGTCTTCGGTGGCTGGAGCGTGGTTTTCATTTCATATTATCCAAGCTACAAAAGTGAAAAGGCAATAATGACGATATTCGACAATCTGATTGTGGTGAGAGGCTGGTATGAACTCTATTTGTTTTCATTTTTGTACATATACTCATCCATGTGAGCATGCTTAGTTGGTTCATGTGAGGTATATGTCATTTAAGAAAGTCTAGTAGTTCATGATCTCTCATGTTTAGCTCCAATTTATTAATATGAGTATCATGTCATGGATGTTTGCTTGCATTGTTTTATTCATAGATAGGTATGATATTGTGGTATCCTCCTCTGAATAATTCGTTTGAATTAACTTGGCACATGCTCACGCATGCATATGACTGAACAAAAGTCAATTAAGCCTCAATGATTTACATTGCTTCAGAGCTCTTGTATCACTTTTATGCCTCAGTTAATTTATTTTGCCGCAAGCATGATTATGACGATTCTTTGCTCTCTTGATTTGTCGCTCCCTAGTCTTTTGCTAGCCTTCACTTGTACTGAGCGGGAACGCTGCTCGTGCTTCCAAACACATGAAAACCAAGTTATTCCAGAGTGTCCACCATAAATACCTATGCATGGCATTTCAAACCATTCCAAGTAAATTTTCATGCGCTACCTTTAAAACCTTCAAAATGCTTCTTAATTTGTGTTGATGTTTCATAGCTCATGAGGAAGTATGTGGTGTTTAACTTTCAACCTTGTCATTTACTCTTGATGGATTTTCATATGGACTAGTGGCACATCCGCTTATCCAATAATTTTGCAAAAAGAGCTGGCAATGGGGTTCCCAGCCCCGATTAATCAAACTTCACTAATAATTCTCTTCACATGTTTTGCTCTGATTCATCAGTAAGCAACTTAATTTTGCAAATAGACACTCCTCCATGGTATGAGATTGTTGGAAGGCACCCGAGGATTCGGTTAGCCATGGCATGTCTAAGCAAAGGTTGGGGGGAGTGTCACCCATAATAAAACTAAAATACGTGTGTAAACAAAAGAGAAGAGGGATGATCTACCTTGCTGGTAGAGATGACGTCCTTCATGGGAGCCGCTCTTGAAAGTCCGGTTGGCGAGGTAGTTGGTGTACCCATTACCATTCGTTGACAACAACAAACACCTCTCAAAATGATTTTACTCCTGCTTTACAAATGAAAAGCTCTAGCGCATGTTAATCCCTGCTTCCCTCTGCGAAGGGTCAATCTTTTACTTTTATGTTGAGTCTCCATCCTTTCTTTGAGCACTTTCTTGAGAGCACAACTGTCATTCTTAGTGTAATATGCTTGTCTCAAAATATGATTGATTGTGGTATAACTTTGATGCTTTTATCTTTGACAATCACTATTTCTAGTCTTTCTATGAACTTCAGAGGTGCCTGAGCATTTATGTTTTGCTGATCAAATATGGGCAAGCGAGATACCACTCTATCATACTCTTTTATGAACATTACAATCCTGATTATATACATGATTCATGATGCTTGTTATTAATTGTTGGTACCTTTCCATGATTGACATAGCTATTTGATGATCTTATTTGCATGTATCTTATTATGAACTGCCTAAGTGTTAGCCATAGCGTGAGAATATTTACATCATATGAACAAATGTGTTTGTGAAAGTTCTTTTATCGCTCAGTTGTTAACTGAATTGCTTGAGGACAAGCAATAAGCTAAGCTTGGGGGGAGTTGATACGTCCAAAACGTATCCACTTTCCCGAACACTTTTGCTATTGTTTTGCCTCTAATTTGTGTGTTTTGGATGCAACTAACACGGACTAACGCTGTTTTCAGCAGAACTGTTCTGGTGTCTCGTTTTTGTGCAGAAATCCAACTTTCAGGAAAAACCTCGGGATTTTTACAGAAGGCCCTATTTTCCCAGAAAACTCACGGAGCCAGAAGGGCAAGTCAGGTGGAGGCCTGAGGGCCCCACACCCTAGGGCGGCGCAGCCCAGGAGGGGGGCGCGCGGCCCTAGCGTGTGGCCCCCTCGGCAGGCCTCCGACGCCCTCCTTCGGACTATTTATTGCCCTCGACCTAAAAACGCACGGGGAGAAGTCGAAGTCGCCAGAAACCCTCCAGAACACCGCCACATCGCGAAACTCCGTCTCGGGAGCCAGAAGTCTCTGTTCTGGCACTCCGCCGGGATGGGGAATTGGAGGAGATCATCACCGCCATCACCACCGATGCCTCTTCATCAACCAGCCATGTTTCCCCCATCCATGTGTGAGTAATTCCCCCGCTGTAGGCTGAAGGGGATGGTAGGGATTGGATGAGATTGGTCATGTAATAGTGTAAGATTGTTAGGGCATAGTGCCTAGTGTCCGTAATTGGTACTTAGATGATATTGTTGCAACTTGTTATGCTTAATGCTTGTCACTAGGGCCCGAGTGCCATGATCTCAGATCTGAACATGTTATTATTTCATCGCGATATTCATTGTTTATGGTCTTACCTACAAGTTGTATACACATGTCGCTGTTCGGAACCAATGGCCCCGAAGTGACAGAAATCGGGACAACCGGAGGGGATGGTAGTGATGTGAGGATCACATGTGTTCACGGAGTGTTAATGCTTTGCTCCGGTACTCTATTAAAAGGAGTACCTTAATATCCAGTAGATTCCCTTGAGGCCCGGCTGCCACCGGCTGGTAGGACAAAAGATGTTGTGCAACTTTCTCATTGCGAGCACGTACGACTATAATTGGAACACATGCCTATTGATTGCTTTGTACTTAGACACCGTTTTATTATTATCTGCAAATGCCCTGCTTGATTGTTACATGAGTTTCTCTCATCCATGCAACGCCCGTTATCCATCCCCGTGCCTACAGTATTTTAATCCTGCTGTTTACTATAATCACTACTACTGTTTCCGTTACTCTGCTGCTGTTATTTCACTACTGCTACTGCTATAAAACTGTTACTACTAATAAACTCTTGCGAGCAAGTCTGTTTCCAGGTGCAGCTGAATTGACAACTCCGCTGTTAAGGCTTTCAAGTATTCTTTGTCTCCCCTTGTGTCGAATCAATAAATTGGGTTTTACTACCCGCGAAGACTGCTGCGATCCCCTATACTTGTGGGTCATCAGACGCCCACGTCAATCGCCATCCCAATGATGAATCGTGCACCGGATCCTCGGAGCGCAGAAGAAAAACAAGGGAGCACCCAAATCCGATCCCCGTACCATCAAAGACGCCTCCATCAGATCCGAAGAAGGGAAAGGATGCAATGTACACTGGTAGGAACAAGTACCGGAACCCGTCACCTCCGCCTAGCGGTACCCGCGTCCCCCACCCCCTCGTCGCCACAGTCCAGCCGGAAACACCAGGCCCCATGGGGCCGGTGGAATCAACATCCGCGACAACATGCCGCCGCCGAGAACCAGGGAGCGTACGCCGGAACCACGTCGGAACCAGAACAACGATCGTGAGCCCGAGCCCAGAAGGAGCCGGAACAATGATCGCGAACCTGAGCCCAAGAGGAGTCGGAACGCAGAACGCGAGCCGGAGCCCCGCCGAAGCCGGAACGACAGAGGAGACTATCACCAAGGTGAAGGTAGCCACCGGAGCCGGAGCGAGCCACGGGAAGACCGCAGGGAATCAGAAGGCGGAAGCAAAAAATCTTACAGGCCCCCTCGCAGGTCTCCCTCACCACCACCAAGTGGAGGAGGGGGAGGCGGAGGCGGTGGCCGAAGATCCCGCTCCTGCTCAAAAACCCCGGACGGCAGCCCACGCGATGCCCGGGAACGCCTCAACGAGTACAAAACTGATTACATCGGCCCAAAGTGCTTCGGCAGGATGATTCGAGAGGAACCAAAGCCAAGGATAAACCTCAAGCTACCTGGAAACCTGAAACATTATGACGGCACCGAAAGGCCGGATACCTGGATAGAGGATTACTACAATGCAGTAACCTTCGCCGGTGGAAACCCTAACATCGCCTACCGCATGCTCCAGTTGTACCTTGTAGGTCCAGCCCGGATCTGGCTCAGCGACCTCGAGAAGAATTCCATCTTTTGCTGGTTTGACCTGAAGAACGCCTTCGAGAAGCACTTCAGGGGCACCTACAAAAGACCTGCCACGACAAGCGACCTACAGGCATGTATCCAGAAGAAGGGTGAAACATCAAGGAGCTTCCTCACCCGATGGTTGCAAACCAGGAACGAGTGCGAGAACGTTGATAACCGCACAGCAATGCACGCCTTTATTGGTGGATTGCAGAGAGGAGGACTGCTGCGGCACAAGCTAACCTGCTTGGTCAATGCAAACAAACTGACTTTGGATGACATGATCACCATCGCCAGCGATCATACTGCCGCCGATGACGACGCAGGCAGAGATCTAGCAGCTACAGCAATTCCCCTGCATCAGCAAAAGAAGAACCGTGATAATGGTAGCAGCAGCGGCACCAAGCGGAAAAATTCTCCTGATGACCAAAGAGGTGGCGGATCCGACTTGATCGCCATGGCTTTCCAGCGCGGAGGCCAAGGAGGCGGAAGAGGCCGCGGCCGCGGAGGCGGACTGGAAGGGGCCAGCAGCGTGGTGACGAGGTCACCGCTGCCGGAACCCGCGCTCCCCAAACTTACGAAGAGTACAGAGACATGCCCTGCCTGGCCCATCTGGATCCAGCTACAGGGAAGTCAACTCACACCAACCGCAACTGCAAGTGGGTCAATGATCTCAAATCTGACCCGGAAGCAGGATACAAGCGAGCCCGGAAGCACCGCCCACGTGGCAAAGGAGGCAAGGGCAAGAACAAGGACAAGGAGGAAGACAGTTTCGAGGCGAGGATGAGGATGACGCTTCGCCGGATCCCAAAGCCGGATCCGCAGCCAAATCCAACCCCTTCGACAAAAAGAGTGTGGGCGCGTACCACACCTTCCTTGGAACCCCAACAGTCCGTGCAAGCAAATCGGCTCTCCGGATCCTGAACGCCACAGTTCCCGCTGTGCCGCAGTATGTCAGGTGGTCGGAAACTCCGTGTACGTTTGATAGGAAGGATCATCCTACTGTCATTCCGAAAGAGTGCTATGCCTTGGTTGTAAGTCCCCGCATCGACGGGTATGACTTCTCCAAGTGCCTCATGGACGGCGGAGCCAGCCTGAACATCATGTACCTGGAGACTCTGGAGCGGATGAACCTTACCAAGGAACAGCTCAAACACAGCACCACTGAATTTCATGGTGTAGTTCCGGGTAAAAAGGCAAATTTCTTGGGCAGCATCAGACTTCCCGTGGCCTTCGGCGATGCCAATAACTTTCGCGAAGAGATGATCACGTTTGAGGTCGTGCCCTTCAAGAGCTCCTACCACGTCATCTTCGGCAGGCCCACCTACCACAAGTTCCACGCAAGAGCGTGCTACGTCTACAACAAGCTCAAGATTCCGGGTCCCAAGGGTATGATTACCGTATCCGGAGACTATGATACGTCTCAAACGTATCCATAATTTCTTATGTTCCATGCTACTTTTATGATGATACTCACATGTTTTATACACATTATATGTCATTATTATGCATTTTCCGGCACTAACCTATTGACGAGATGCCGAAGAGCCAGTTGCTGTTTTCTGCTGTTTTTGGTTTCAGAAATCCTACAAAGGAAATATTCTCGGAATTGGACGAAATCAACGCCTAGGGTCTTATTTTTCCATGAAGCTTCCAGAAGACCGAAAGGATTACGAAGTGGGGCGACGAGGCGCCGCCACACCAGGGCCGCGCGGCCAAGGGTGGGCCCGCGTCACCCTAGCGTGTGGGCCCCTCGTGTCGCCCCTAAACCTACCGTTCCGCCTAATTAAAGCCTTCGTCGCGAAACCCCCAGTACCGAGAGCCACGATACGGAAACCCTTCAAGAGACGCAGCTGCCGCCAATCCCATCTCGGGGGATTCAGGAGATCGCCTCCGGCACCCTGCCGGAGAGGGGAATCATCTCCCGGAGGTCTCTTCATCGCCATGATCGCCTCCGGATCGATGTGTGAGTAGTTCACCCCTGGACTATGGGTCCATAGCAGCAGCTAGATGGTTGTCTTCTCCTCATTGTTCTATCATGTTAGATCTTGTGAGCTGCCTATCATGATCAAGATCATCTATTTGTAATGCTACATGTTGTGTTTGTTGGGATCCGATGAATATTGAATACTATGTCAAGTTGATTATCAATCTATCATATATATGTTGTTTATGTTCTTGCATGCTCTCTGTTGCTAGTAGAGGCTCTGGCCAAGTTGATACTTGTAACTCCAAGAGGGAGTATTTATGCTCGATAGTGGGTTCATGCCTCCATTGAATCTGGGACAGTGATAGAAAGTTCTAAGGTTGTGGATGTGCTGTTGCCACTAGGGATAAAACATCAATGCTTTGTCTAAGGATATTTGTGTTGATTACATTACGCACCATACTTAATGCAATTGTGTGTTGTTTGCAACTTAATACTGGAAGGGGTTCGGATGATAACCTGAAAGTGGACTTTTTAGGCATAGATGCATGCTGGATAGCGGTCTATGTACTTTGTCGTAATGCCCTGATTAAATCTCATAGTACTCATCATGATATATGTATGTGCATTGTTATGCCTTCTTTATTTGTCAATTGCCCAACTGTAATTCGTTCACCCAACATGCTATTTATCTTATGGGAGAGACACCACTAGTGAACTGTGGACCCCGGTCCATTCTTTACATCTGAAATACAATCTACTGCAATTATTCTTTACTGTTCTTCGCAAACAAACATCATCTTCCACACTATACGGTTAATCCTTTGTTTTCAGCAAGCCGGTGAGATTGACAACCTCGCTGTTACGTTGGGGCAAAGTACTTTGATTGTGTTGTGCAGGTTCCACGTTGGCGCCGGAATCCCTGGTGTTGCGCCGCACTACACTCCATCACCAACGACCTTCACGTGATCCTTGACTCCTACTGGTTCGATAAATCTTGGTTTCTTACTGAGGGAAACTTGCTACTGTACGCATCACACCTTCCTCTTGGGGTTCCCAACGGACGTGTGTTAACTGCACGCATCAAGCTCTTTTTCTGGCGCCGTTGCCGGGGAGATCAAGACACGCTGCAAGGGGAGTCTCCCACATCCAATCTCTTTACTTTGTTTTTGTCTTGCTTTACTTTACTTTATTTGCTGCTTTGTTTGCTCTTTATATCAAAAACACAAAAAAATTAGTTGCTAGTTTTACTTTATTTACTTTCTTGTTCTCCATATTAAATACACAAAAAAAATTAGTTACTTGCATTTACTTTATTTAGTTTGCTTTATTTACTACTGCTAAAAATGAGTAATCCTGAAGTTAAAGTTCGTTTGTTTAAGCAACAAGGTGGAGAAAGCTTTAAAGATGCTTGGTATAGAATTAGTGATGCTCATCATAGGTGCACTAAGAAACACTCCACTATTATCCTACTTAGGAACTTTTATGTTGGTATATGTAGCTAGAATAGGTATGTTCTTGATACTCTTTTGGGGGGTAATTTCCTAGGTACTCCTGCTTTAGAATCTAGTTGCATCATTGAGAGCCTAGTTGGAATACCACCTATTAATGAAACTAAAATTGAAATCTCTCTTGAGGATGTTATGAAAAAGATGGAAGCCATAGAGAAAAATCTTCCAAGTGTTGATACTAAACTGGGAATATTACTTGATAATACTGATAAACTTGATAAATCCCTAGGAGGAACTAATGAAAGAATTGCTATTTTAGAAACTTGTGCTATCCATGATAATCAAACCCATAGGATTGGTAAACTTGAAGAAGCTATGGGAACATTGGGTTCAACTTTTTCTTCTCTTAAATTTAAGGAGAAAGCTTATGTGGGCAAGGAGCAAAAATTCATGTATGTCTCTAAGGTGCCTAAGCCAAAGAATTATTATAAGCCTAAAGCTGATAAAACCCTTAGTACCACTATGGGAAATTTAGATAATGGAGCATCTAAGGTACCCTCTGCAACAAGTTGTGTTTGTAAGGAAAATTATGATGTTGATGCTTCATCTCTTGATGTTACTTGATTCACACTTTCTGCGCCTAGCTGAAAGGCGTTAAAGAAAAGCGCTTATGGGAGACAACCCATTATTTTAGTTCTGCACTTTTGTTTTATATTTGAGTCTTGGAAGTTGTTACTACTGTAGCAACCTCTCCTTATCTTTATTTTATTGCATTGTTGTGCCAAGTAAAGTCTTTGATAGTAATGTTGATACTATATTTGGATTACTGCACAGAAACAGATTTCTTACTGTCACGAATTTGAGTAGAATTCTCTCTAGGTAACTCAGAAAAATCTGCCAATTTACGTGCGTGATCCTCAGATATGTATGCAACTTTCATTCAATTTTAGCATTTTCATCTGAGCAAGTTAAGTGCCCCAAAAAAATTTGTCTTTACGGACTGTTCTGTTTTGACAGATTCTGCCTTTTATTTCGCATTGCCTGTTTTGCTATGCTTGATGGATTTCTTTGCTCCATTAACTTTCAGTAGCTTTGTGCAATGTCCAGAAGTGTTAAGAATGATTATGTCACCTCTGAATATATGAATTTTCAATTATGCACTAACCCTCTAATGAGTTTGTTTCGAGTTTGGTGTGGAGGAAGTTTTCAAGGGTCAAGAGAGGAGGATGATACAATATGATCAAGAAGAGTGAAAAGTCTAAGCTTGGGGATGCCCCCGTGGTTCATCCCTGCATATTTCAAGAAGACTCAAGCATCTAAGCTTGGGGATGCCCAAGGCATCCCCTTCTTCATCGACAACTTATCAGGTCACCTCTAGTGAAACTATATTTTTATTCAGTCACATCTTATGTGCTTTACTTGGAGCGTCTGTTTGCTTTTGTTTTTGTTTTTGTTTGAATAAAATAGGATCCTAGCATTATTTGTTTGGGAGAGAGACATGCTCCGCTGTTTCGATGAACACATATGTTCTTAGCTTTATTTTTAATGTTCATTGCGAAGGTTGAACTACTTCGTTCATTGATATATGGTTGGAAACGGAAAATGCTTCATGTGGTAATTGGTATAATGTCTTGAATAAATCGATACTTGGCAATTGTTGTGCTCATATAGATCATGTTTAAGCTCTTGCATCATGTACTTTGCACCTATTAATGAAGAACTACATAGAGCTTGTTAAAATTTGGTTTGCATGATTGGTCTCTAGAGTCTAGATATTTTCTGGTTAAGGTGTTTGAACAACAAGGAGACGATGTAAAGTCTTATAATGCTTACAATATGTTCATATGTGAGTCTTGCTGCACCGTTTTATACTTGAGTTTGCTTCAAACAACCTTGCTAGCCTAGCCTTGTATTGAGAGGGAATTCTTCTCATGCATCCAAATCCTTGAGCCAAAAACTATGCCATTTGTGTCCACCATACCTACCTACTACATGGTATTTCTCTGCCATTCCAAAGTACATTACTTGAGTGCTACCTTTAAAATCCTATTCTTTGTCTTCGCAATATATAGCTCATGGGAAAATAGCCTTAACAACTATTGTGGTATTGAATATGTTGCTATGTATCTTATTTCTTAATAAGTTGCTTGTTGAGCGGTAACCATGTTTCTGGGGACGCCATCAACTATTACACCTTTGTTGAATATCATGTGAGTTGCTATGCATGTTCGTCTTGTCTGAAGTAAGGGTGATTTTCATGATCAAATGGTTTGAGTATGCATATTGTTAGAGAAGAACATTGGGCCGCTAACTAAAGCCATGAATCATGGTGGAAGTTTCAGTTTGGACACAAATCCTCAATCTCTTATGAGAATATTATCTGTTGTTGAATGCTTAAGCATTAAAAGAGGAGTCCATTATCTGTTGTCTATGTTGTCCTGGTATGGATGTCTAAGTTGAGAATAATCAAAAGCGAGAAATCCAATGCGAACTTTCTCCTTAGACCTCTGTACAGGCTGCATAGAGGTACCCCTTTGTGACACTTGGTTGAAACATATGTTATGCAATGATAATCCATGTTAATCCAAGCTAATTAGGACAAGGTGCGAGCACTATTGGTATACTATGCATGATGCTTGCAACTTATAGGATATCTTATACATAACACATATGATTTATTACTATCGTTGATAAAATTGTTTCTATGTTTTCAAAATGGAAAGCTCTAGCACAAAAATAGTAATCCATGCTTCCCTCTGCGAAGGGCCATTCTTTTACTTTATGTTGAGTCTGTTTACCTACTTCTTTCTATCTTAGAAGCAAACACTTGTGTCAACTGTGTGCATTGATTCTTACATGTTTACCTATTGCACTTGTTATATTGCTTTGTGTTGACAATTATCCATGAGATATACATGTTGAAGTTGAAAGCAACCGCTGAAACTTATATCTTCCTTTGTGTTGTTTCAAAGCTTTCTACTAAGAATTTATTGCTTATGAGTAACTCTTATGCAAGTCTTATTGATGCTTGTCTTGAAAGTACTATTCATGAAAAGTCTTTGCTATATGATTCAGTTGTTTACTCATTGTCTTCATCATTGCTTCGAATCGCTGCATTCATCTCATATGCTTTACAATAGTATTGATCAAGATTATGGTAGCATGTCTCTTCAGATATTATCCTTGTTATTGTTTACCTACTCGAGGGCGAGTAGGAACTAAGCTTGGGGATGCTTGATACGTCTCAAACGTATCCATAATTTCTTATGTTCCATGCTACTTTTATGATGATACTCACATGTTTTATACACATTATATGTCATTATTATGCATTTTCCGGCACTAACCTATTGACGAGATGCCGAAGAGCTAGTTGATGTTTTCTGCTGTTTTTGGTTTCAGAAATCCTACAAAGGAAATATTCTCGGAATTGGACGAAATCAACGCCCAGGGTCTTATTTTTCCACGAAGCTTCCAGAAGACCGAAAGGATTACGAAGTGGGGCGACGAGGCGCCACCACACTAGGGCCGCGCGGCCAAGGGTGGGCCCGCGTCGCCCAAGCGTGTGGGCCCCTCGTGTCGCCCCTAAACCTACCCTTCCGCCTACTTAAAGCCTTCGTCGCGAAACCCCCAGTACCGAGAGCCACGATACGGAAAACCTTCCAGAGACGCAGCCACCGCCAATCCCATCTCGGGGGATTCAGGAGATCGCCTTCGGCACCCTGCCGGAGAGGGGAATCATCTCCCGGAGGTCTCTTCATCGCCATGATCGCCTCCGGATCGATGTGTGAGTAGTTCACCCCTGGACTATGGGTCCATAGAAGTCGCTAGATGGTTGTCTTCTCCTCATTGTGCTATCATGTTAGATCTTGTGAGCTGCCTATCATGATCAAGATCATCTATTTGTAATGCTACATGTTGTGTTTGTTGGGATCCGATGAATATTGAATACTATGTCAAGTTGATTATCAATCTATCATATATATGTTGTTTATGTTCTTGCATGCTCTCCGTTGCTAGTAGAGGCTCTAGCCAAGTTGATACTTGTAACTCCAAGAGGGAGTATTTATGCTCGATAGTGGGTTCATGCCTCCATTGAATCTGGGATAGTGATAGAAAGTTCTAAGGTTGTGGATGTGCTGTTGCCACTAGGGATAAAACATCAATGCTTTGTCTAAGGATATTTCTGTTGATTACATTACGCACCATACTTAATGCAATTGTCTGTTGTTTGCAAATTAATACTAGAAGGGGTTCGGATGATAACCTGAAAGTGGACTTTTTAGGCATAGATGCATGCTGGATAGCGGTCTATGTACTTTGTCGTAATGCCCTGATTAAATCTCATAGTACTCATCATGATATATGTATGTGCATTGTTATGCCTTCTTTATTTGTCAATTGCCCAACTGTAATTCGTTCACCCAACATGCTATTTATCTTATGGGAGAGACACCACTAGTGAACTGTGGACCCCGGTCCATTCTTTACATCTGAAATACAATCTACTGCAATTATTCTTTACTGTTCTTCGCAAACAAACATCATCTTCCACACTATACGGTTAATCCTTTGTTTTCAGCAAGCCGATGAGATTGACAACCTCACTGTTACGTTGGGGCAAAGTACTTTGATTGTGTTGTGCAGGTTCCACGTTGGCGCCGGAATCCCTGGTGTTGCGCCGCACTACACTCCGTCACCAACGACCTTCACGTGATCCTTGACTCCTACTGGTTCGATAAACCTTGGTTTCTTACTGAGGGAAAACTTGCTACTGTACGCATCACACCTTCCTCTTGGGGTTTCCAACGGACGTGTGTTAACTGCACGCATCAGACTACAAGAAGGCTCACGAGCTGCAAGGCTACAGAGCCGCGGTGGATCCGCAAGAGATGCACACCACCAACAGAAGCAGATCTCTGCACAGAAGACCTTGTTCAAGGCCGCGATAGAAACCAATAAGCACGACCTCATCGTAGGCGACGGCTCCAAGCAGGTTTCAGTCGGAGCCAACATGGACCCCAAATAGGAAGACGCGCTCGTCGAGTTCCTCCACGCTAACATGGATATCTTCGCATGGCAACCTTCTGACATGTCTGGAGTACCTAGGGAACTCGCCGAGCACTACCTCAACATAAATCCGGGGGCTAACCCGGTGAAGCAAGCTATGCGACGCTTTGGAGATAAGAAGCGCCGCGCCATAGGAATGGAACTAGCAAAGTTACTAGAGGCAGGTTTTGTAGTAGAAGTTATCCATACTGATTGGGTCGCAAACCTCGTCCTTGTACCCAAAAAGAACACTGAAATACTAAGAATGTGCATCGATTACTCCGGCTTGAATAAGCATTGTCCGAATGATCCGTTCCCTTTGCCGCGCATTGACCAAGTCATTGATTCGACGGCAGGGCGGAACTTCTGTGTTTTCTTGACGCATATTCCGGGTATCATCAGATCCGGATGAAGAAGTCCGACCAAAAGGCGACCTCGTTCATCACCCCGTTTGGCACTTACTGCTATGTCACCATGCCTTTTGGTTTGAAAAATGCAGGTGCCACCTACCAACGTACGATGCAGCGGTGCCTGAAGGACCAAATTGGCCAGAACGTGCACGCTTACGTCGACGACATCGCGGTCATGACCCGGAAAGGATCCGACTTGATCAGCGACCTCACAGAAACCTTTGAGAATCTCCGTCGGTACAAGATGATGTTGAATCCGCTGAAGTGCGTCTTTGGCGTTCCAGCCGGAAAACTCCTTGGCTTCATCGTCTCTCACAGAGGCATTGAGGTTAACCCGGAAAAAATCAAGGCAATCCTGTGTATCAAAAGGCCAACTTGTCTCAAAGATGTGCAACGACTAACTGGCTGTTTTTACCACCTTTACTTGTTCATTTTTGGATCGTGTATGTTTTCCGACTAAAACCGCAGAGCTGGATGTTTCCGCCTAGGCGTGTATGAAAGTTGTGATTTTTTCAAAATCGTCCTTTAGGACGTAAGCTTAAGTTTTCTGGCGGAAATGCTTTTCGTTGCAAACTCATGGATTCCTGGTAGCGACTTCCGGCACCTACGCAGGGGGCTTGTTTCCGCGGTTATTGACGGATCGCCATTGGGCTTCGTCGCCGCTGGCGAGCATCTCCGGCTAAAGGTCCTCCGGCTCGTGGAAGGTCAAATGAGCAAGCCGGAAAGCATAAAACCAGCACTTGCTTTCAACAAACGAAAGATGCAAATATAAAACGGATAGAAGGATAAGTTTTTTCCGCCCATGCATACGTGTTTCGTCCCTAGCTACTTAAGAATTTAAGTTATATTACAAACCCTCTAGGGGCCAAAATGATGCATTGGCTTTCTTCCCGCAGGAATAAGTTTTTCACTTCTCCTTAGCCGGAGAAGCCTCGCCCTTGTCTTCACCCTTGGGATCTTCTTCTTCTTTGCCCTTGGCCGGAGAGGAAACATCATCATATTTCTTTTCATCATCTTCAGCCGGAGATGTAGCACCACCTTTTTCCTTGGAACCTGTCCAGGTGTATTGGCTTCCGGATTGAGCAGGTCGGGCGTCCGCCTCGCATTCCTTATGGAGCTCTGCTTCAAGAGGTTTGTCGGCAGGTAGAACCACCTAGTCATAAAATTCATCGTGACAGATTCTCCGGGCAATACGGGTGTCGTAGCCACTAACTGCGTCCAGCAGCGCGTTTACATCCGCATTCAAAGGAACGCCGGTGGTCACCCTGTCAATATCAAGATCTGGGTTGTGTGCAAGGCACATAGCCAAGGACATGGCGGCGGCACCTCGAGCTGACGATGCCTGCAGATCCACCACCAGCTCCGGAAGAACGCCCATCCTCTTGATAAGCTTTCGAACTTCGCAGGTTCGGCTCTTCTTGATGGATAAGTTATGACAAATCTTCCGACATGCGGAGATGAGATCCTTGCAGTCATCCCCGGCCAGTTGAAGCAGATCATCCCGAGGGAATAGATTCCGATGTTTCTCGTGGTATCTGAGAGGCTCTGCACAAGATAAAAAGATATCAACGTACAGATTCAGCACAATGCATAGGTATCAAAACAACATCCGGATTCGTACCCAGGATATCCTCGTTGAGCAGGTCCCAGTGCTGCTCCGCGGTTTCCATGTACCTCCGGAGTCCATTGAGAACTTTCTGCTGCCTTTGGATAGTCTCGCTATCAGCTTTTCTCTTCATTTCAAACTCACCAGTTTTCTGGATGAGTTCGGAGCTCTTATCCGCCAGCTTTTTCTCCGCCTCTGCAAGCTTCATCTCTAGATCTTTTCGGGAGGAGCGCAGGGTCTCTAGCTCGGAGGACGCGGCGGCAAGGGAGGAACATGCACCTGTACAAGATACATCAAGATTACTTCGGAACTTGGATCATGAATTATCGACAATTAAGGCGGAACCCGACCTTGGGCATCTGCCAGTTGCTTCTCAGATCCGTGTTTTCCTGCTTGACACTTTTAATTTGCTCCACCTGGCCCAAGGTAACGCGGCGCTGCAGGGCAATATTCTTATGAAGCTCATAATGCAGAGCCTGCTATTCCTGAAAGTACAACAGAGCAGGAGTAAATTCCGGATTTAATACAAGTAAGTCCTTCGGAAGCATTGTGCCGGAAGCTTTTTCCGCCATAATGCTTGGGGGCTACTACGGCTTTTTAATTTTTTCTCTTCAGTTAAAGTTCCTTCTAAGTATTTATGTGCTAACTATTAACTAGTTTCCGCCTACATACTTGGGGGCTACTGGGGAGTACCTTTTGCTTGCAGAGGAGCTTGTCGAGAAACTGGCCAACTCCCTTCTTGAAGTCCTGAATTTCCGAAGATTCGGTATCAGGCTTCCCCCAGGCATTGCTCATCATGGCGTTGAGCAGGTCTTGTTCAAGATCCCACTTCTCCGCCTCGGTGAGCTTGTTAAAGAACTTTGTCGTATAGGCCTTGGGAGTGGAGGTGAGGTCAGCCGGATCTCCGAAGTTCTTCAGAAAAACGACGATATCGCTGGCCGCAACTTCAGCTTTTCCCGTAGAGTTGACTTCCGCCTCCTCTCGGATCTCAACTTCAGCCTCTTCGGGGGTAGGGCCTTTGGCTCCGAAGTTCTCCCCGCCCACCTTTTCGCTGCTAACCGGGATTATCTCCAGTGGAGTTTCGGTGGCTGGAGGGGGAGACTGCTCTGTTTGAGGAGGAGATGGCTGGGGAGCAGCATGGGAGGTGCTTTGCGGAACTGGCGTCGTGGGACCAATAGCCGGAGACTTTTTCATATACTTCGTGATGGGCTCTTGGACATTGGTCCGCGCGGTGGTAGTGCTCGGATTTCTACAAACAGGTAAAAGGAAATATATAAGCAACAAGTTTATCAAAAAACAAAAAGACGCACCATGCTCGGAAACTTACGTGGTGGTGGCGCCAGGAATGTTGGGGCGCGATCGCTTTCCTGATGTTGCCAGCAGCTTGATACGTTCGCGCTCCGCCTTCTTGGAGTTAAGCGGAGGCGGCTTCGTGACCTTGGGCTTCTTGGCGGAGGCCTCGCCGCTAGCTCCGGCTTCGGAGCCGGAAGCTTTGGCGCGGGGACGCTTTGAAGGTCGAGGAGCAGCCTTGCGGGGCACGTGCTCTTCTTCCTCGTCGTAGTCCGCCGGATCCTCCTCCGCCGCATCGCCGCTGATGGGGACTCGAAGTATGTTGCGCAAATCTTCCTCCGCCAAAGTATCGAGCTGAGAGGAGGATTTAAGAGTAAGTTAGGACGCTTCAAAAGATATAAGTTGAAGGATAGCAAAGGAACAAGAGTTTACCGGAGGACACTGGTCATTCGTGTTGATGTCCTTAATCAGTTCCGGGACCGGTTGGCCCCGGCCTATCTTCACAAGTGTCTTGATTCTCCTCTTGAGAGAATCAGCAAGGAGATCATGGCGTGTAACCCGGAGAGGATCGTCCGCCCCGGTGTACGCGTACATTAAGCGTGCGTTGAACCGCAGAGGCTGAATCCTCCGGGAAAACCAGCTAAGGGTGAGCTGGGCTCCGGTTAGCCCATCGTGGACCAACCAGGAGATCCTCCGAGCAGTCTTCTCCAGTGTCGGAATTAGAGCAAGTGAGGGGATGAAGCTATAGCTCGCCAGTTCTTCCGGAGGCATGTTGTTGAACTTGGGCAGTCCTTCATGGACGGCCGGAACTGGGATGTTCTTCTCATAAAACCATCCGGCATTCCAGTACCGGACGGATTCGTGGGAGTCATGGGGCGGATACATACGGCCAGGTCGGAGCATAAAAGTCATACTCTCACAGTTCACCATGGCCTTGTCTTTTGTTTCCTTCTTCACCCGGAAGAAAAACTGCCATAACCGGATGTCTGGCCGGATTCCAAGATGCCCTTCGCAGAGGGTTGCGAAGTTGGAAAGAAGGAGATATGAGTTTGGGCAGATGTTGTGGGGCTGAAGCCCATATGTGTTGAGGATAGGGAGAAAGAATTCCGAAGGGGGAAGCGATAAGCCGCGTTCGACCCAAGCTTTGGTCATGGCCCTTTCGTCCGCATCAGGCTTGGGGACGTCGGAATCACGCATGAAACTCCAATGAGAGGAGATCATGCCCTCGTTCTGGAGCTCCCTCAGCTCCGCATCGGTGGTTTCACAAGGCCACCATTGACCCCTCTCGCCTTCGCGGTTCCGGGCCTTGGAAGCCCTCTTGTTTTCCGCCTCCTGCACCTTGGTCGCCATCCTTGCTTGACCCTCGAGTTCTTCTTCAAGTTCTTTGAGGGTGGGGATCCGGTTTAGCGTAGTGCTGGAAGAGGCGGAGAATGGTTGAGCTAGCCTGATATCGGAAACATATGGTGGCAAGTACGCAATGGGATCCGGGCAGATTGGTCCTAATGTACTGGGTTCCGGGCTATTCGGAGAACTACCAGTACAGTTGGGTGAACCATGTGACATGCTTCCGGCTGCACCCATGCGGAACTAAATTAAGTAACCGGATCTACACTAGGTCTTTCTTCTACGAGGCTGGCGCACGTACCGTTAATGGCGCGGTGGTCCGACGAAGTTCCGGCGAAGAAAATGTCGCCGGACTTGAAGCAAATCTTGCCGCGCGACCACGAATCGGTGGCGGGAAGAGATTCCCGATCAACCGAGCTGATCTTGGTGCGAGGGGAGCTTTGGAACGGCGGCGCGTGAAGCTTTCCGAGGAGGTGCTCGCCGGAGTCGAGATCTGTCGGGCGGCGCGGCGCGAGGAAGAATATGAAGTAGGTGAGAAGGTGAAAGAATGAGAAGTTACCGCGCGCGGGGATATTTATAGACCTCGCGCGGAGATTCGTGTTTTGGATCTGACGGTGGAAACTGAACGGTCACACCGTTGGATGATTGACACGTGTCTTAGGTCAAAAGCGGTAAACTACGTGGAGGTAACTTAACTGGCACTCCCAAAATTTCCGGCAGAAGATTCGCATCTCCGAAAATTTAGCGCGGGAAATTAGGAAGTTGTGCGCGGGAAAAGTGGGAATTCCATGATACAGTCGTTACTGAAGAACAGAAGATTTCCGAGAAGATAATGTCGGAAACGAGAGAAAGTTTGGAAGCTCTTCAAGATTCTCTTCGGATCCGAGCTGAATGAAGTCGGAGGAATGATGAATCTCGGAGAACTTCGGGGGCTACTGTTGTGGGTATACTTTATGGGTATATCAACGGCAGTGCCTAGATCCGGCAAGCCCAGGTGGCCCATAGACGGTGATGTGGCATGTGGCCCATCGGGTGGCCCAGTTGCTGTAGATCCTGAAGGATGAAGTCCAGCCCAGGAACAGGAAGCCGGATCCCAACCGACCTACAAAGGAGGCCGGATCCGTGAAGGCCCATGAAGTATCCGGATCCTGCACGGCCCTGATGGAAGGCGGATCCTTGACGTACACGGCAAGACATTGTACCGTAGTTAGGCAACTTGTATTCCGGCTAGGACTCTCCATGTAAACCCTAGATCCGTGCACCTATATAAGCCGGATCCCGGGAGCCCTAGAGCCATGATACGTCTCCGACGTATCGATAATTTCTTATGTTCCATGCCACATTATTGATGTTATCTACATGTTTTATGCACACTTTATGTCATATTCGTGCATTTTCTGGAACTAACCTATTAACAAGATGCCGAAGTGCCAGTTCCTGTTTTCTGCTGTTTTTGGTTTCAGAAATCCTAGTAACGAAATATTCTCGGAATCGGACGAAATCAACGCCCAGGTTCCTATTTTGCCCGGAAGCATCCAGAACACACGAGAACCGCCAGAGAGGGGGCACAGGCCCACCAAACCCTAGGCCGGCGCGGCCAGGGGGGCCCGCGCCACCCTATGTTGTGCGCACCCCTTCGACCCTCTGGCGCCGCCTCTTCGCCTATTTAAAGCCTCCGTCGCGAAAACCCTGATACGTTCGACGAAACCCACAGAAACCTTCCAGAGCCGCCGCCATCGCGAGGCCAAGATCTGGGGGACAGGAGTCTCTGTTCCGGCACGCCGCCGGAGCGGGGAAGTGCCCCTGGAAGGCTTCTCCATCGACACCGCTGCCATCTCCACCGCCATCTTCATCACCGCTGCTGCTCCCATGAGGAGGGAGTAGTTCTCCATCGAGGCTCGGGGCTGTACCGGTAGCTATGTGGTTCATCTCTCTCCTATGTACTTCAATACAATAATCTCATGAGCTGCCTTACATGATTGAGATTCATATGATGATGCTTGTAATCTAGATGTCGTTATGCCAGTCAAGTGAATTTTACTTATGTGATCTCCGGAGACTCCTTGTCCCACGTGTGTAAAGGTGACAGTGTGTGCACCGTGTGGGTCTCTTAGGCTATATTTCACAGAATACTTATTCACTGATGAATGGCATAGTGAGGTGCTTATTTATATCTCTTTATGATTGCAATGTGTTTGTATCATAATTTATCATGTGCTACTCTAGCAATGTTATTAAAGTAGTTTTATTCCTCCTACACGGTGTAATGGTGACAGTGTGTGCATCCGTGTTAGTACTTGGTTTATGCTATGATCATGATCTCTTGTAGATTGCGAAGTTAACTATTGCTATGATAGTATTGATGTGATCTATTCCTCCTTTCTTAGCATGAAGGTGACAGTGTGCATGCTACGTTAGTACTTGGTTTAGTCGTATTGATCTATCTTACACTCTAAGGTTACTTAAATATGGACATTGAATTGTGGAGCTTGTTAACTCCGGCATTGAGGGTTCGTGTAATCCTACGCAATGTGTTCATCATCCAACAAGAGTGTAGAGTATGCATTTATCTATTCTGTTATGTGATCAATGTTGAGAGTGTCCACTAGTGAAAGTCTAATCCCTAGGCCTTGTTCCTAAATACTGCTATCGATACTTGTTTACTGTTTTACTGCGTTACTACTGCTGCAATACTACCACCATCAACTACACGCCAGCAAGCTATTTTCTGGCACCGTTGCTACTGCTCATATATATTCATACCACCTGTATTTCACTATCTCTTCGCCGAACTAGTGCACCTATTAGGTGTGTTGGGGACACAAGAGACTTCTTGCTTTGTGGTTGCAGGGTTGCATGAGAGGGATATCTTTGACCTCTTCCTCCCTGAGTTCGATAAACCTTGGGTGATCCACTTAAGGGAAAACTTGCTGCTGTCCTACAAACCTCTGCTCTTGGAGGCCCAACACTGTCTACAGGAAAAGGAGGGGGCGTAGACATCAAGCTATTTTCTGGCGCCGTTGCCGGGGAGGAAAGGTAAAAGGTACTCACACTCTGGACCTCGGCTACCAAGCTATTTTCCGGCGCATTGTAAGTACTCGAAGCTATTTTCTTTAGATCCTGCAATTGCAACTTTTTGTTTCTTGTTTACACTAGTTAGGCATAATGGAAAACAACAAAAATATGAGAGATCTTTATGAACTTTATCTTGAATTAGGACATGATGTGTTTGAAGAGAAAATTAAAAAACCCATGGAACTTTATGTGCATGCTAATGGGAATGTTATTGATATAAATGCTTTGAACACTATTGTTGCTAATGCTTGGGGAAGCTGGTTTTCATGATCTTTTTAGTCCCCCAAGCATTGAGGAGAAAATTTTCTTTGATGATACTTTGCCTCCTATTTATGATGATGATAGTAGTCTTTTAGTACCACCTGTTATGGAGGATAAATTTGATTATGATTACAATATGCCTCCTATATTTGATAGCTACTTTGTTGAATTTGCTCCCACTACAACTAATAAAATTGATTATGCTTATGTGGAGAGTAATAATTTTATGCATGAGACTCATGATAAGAATGCTTTATGTGATAGTTATATTGTTGAGTTTGCTCATGTTGCTACTGAGAGTTATTACGAGAGAGGAAAATATGGTTGTAGAAATTTTCATGTTACTAAAATGCCTCTCTATGTGCTGAAATTTTTGAAGCTACACTGGTTTTATCTTCCTATGCTTGTTACCTTGCTCTTCATGAACTTGTTTATTTACAAGATTCCTTTTCATAGGAAGCATGTTAGACTTAAATTTGTTTTGAATTTGCCTCTTGATGCTCTCTTTCGCTTCAACTACTATTTCTTATGAGTGCATCATTAAAACTGCTGAGCCCATCTTAATGGCTATAAAGAAAAGAACTTCTTGGGAGATAACCCATGTGTTATTTTGCTACAGTACCTTGTTTTTATTTTGTGTCTTGGAAGTTGTTTACTACTATAGCAACCTCTCCTTATCTTAGTTTTGTGTTTTGTTGTGCCAAGTGAAGCCTCTAATCGAAGGTTGATACTAGATTTGGATTTCTGCGCAGAAACAGATTTCTATCTGTCACGAATCTGGGCTGTTTTCTCTGTAGAAAAATCATAAAAATATGCCAATTTACGTGCGTGTTCCTCAGATATGTACGCAACTTTCATTAGTTTTGAGTTTTCTGATCTGAGCAACGGAAGTATTTATTAAAAATTCGTCTTTACGGACTGTTCTGTTTTGACAGATTCTGCCTTTTATTTCGCATTGCTTCTTTCGCTGTGTTGGGTGGATTTCTTTGTTCCATTACCTTCCAGTAGCTTTGGGCAATGTCCAGAAGTGTTAAGAATGATTGTGTCACCTCTGAACATGTGAGTTTTTGATTATGTACTAACCCTTCTAATGAAGTTTATGAGAAGTTTGGTGTGAAGGAAGTTTTCAAGGGTCAAGAGAGGAGGATGATATACTATGATCAAGAAGAGTGAAAGCTCTAAGCTTGGGGATGCCCCGGTGGTTCACCCCTGCATATATCAAGAAGACTCAAGCGTCTAAGCTTGGGGATGCCCAAGGCATCCCCTTCTTCATCGACAACATTATCAGGTTCCTCCCCTGAAACTATATTTTTATTCGGTCACATCTTATGTGCTTTTCTTGGAGCGTCGGTTTGTTTTTGTTTTTTGTTTTGTTTGAATAAAATGGATCCTAGCATTCACTTTGTGGGAGAGAGACACGCTCCGCTGTAGCATATGGACAAGTAAGTCCTTAGGCTCTACTCATAATATTCATGGCGAAGTTTCTTCTTCGTTAAATTGTTATATGGTTGGAATTGGAAAATGATACATGTAGTAATTGCTAAAATGTCTTGGATAATGTGATACTTGGCAATTGTTGTGCTCATGTTTAAACTCTTGCATCATATGCTTTGCACCCATTAATGAAGAAATACATAGAGCATGCTTAAATTTGGTTTGCATATTTGGTCTCTCTAAGGTCTAGATAATTTCTAGTATTGAGTTTGAACAACAAGGAAGACGGTGTAGAGTCTTATAATGTTTACAATGTGTCTTTTATGTGAGTTTTGCTGCACCGGTTCATCCTTGTGTTTGTTTCAAATAACCTTGCTAGCCTAAACCTTGTATCGAGAGGGAATACCTCTCATGCATCCAAAATACTTGAGCCAACCACTATGCCATTTGTGTCCACCATACCTACCTACTACATGGTATTTCTCCGCCATTCCAAAGTAAATTGCTTGAGTGCTACCTTTAAAATTCCATCATTCACCTTTGCAATATATAGCTCATGGGACAAAATAGCCTTAAAAACTATTGTGGTATTGAATATGTACTTATGCACTTTATCTCTTATTAAGTTGCTGGTTGTGCGATAACCATGTTCACTGGGGACGCCATCAACTATTCTTTGTTGAATTTCATGTGAGTTGCTATGCATGTTCGTCTTGTCTGAAGTAAGAGAGATCTACCACCTTATGGTTAAGCATGCATATTGTTAGAGAAGAACATTGGGCCGCTAACTAAAGCCATGATCCATGGTGGAAGTTTCAGTTTTGGACATATATCCTCAATCTCATATGAGAAAATTATTAATTGTTGTTACATGCTTATGCATAAAAGAGGAGTCCATTATCTGTTGTCTATGTTGTCCCGGTATGGATGTCTAAGTTGAGAATAATCAATAGCGAGAAATCCAATGCGAGCTTTCTCCTTAGACCTTTGTACAAAGTGACATAGAGGTACCCCTTTGTGACACTTGGTTAAAACATGTGCATTGTGATGATCCGGTAGTCCAAGCTAATTAGGACAAGGTGCGGGCACTATTAGTATACTATGCATGAGGCTTGCAACTTGTAAGATATAATTTACATGATACATATGCTTTATTACTACCGTTGACAAAATTGTTTCATGTTTTCAAAATCAAAGCTCTAGCACAAATATAGCAATCGATGCTTTTCCTCTATGGAGGACCATTCTTTTACTTTCATTGTTGAGTCAGTTCACCTATTTCTCTCCACCTCAAGAAGCAAACACTTGTGTGAACTGTGCATTGATTCCTACATACTTGCATATTGCATTTGTTATATTACTCTATGTTGACAACTATCCATGAGATATACATGTTACAAGTTGAAAGCAACCGCTGAAACTTAATCTTCCATTGTGTTGCTTCAATACCTTCACTATGAATTATTGCTTTATGAGTTAACTCTTATGCAAGACTTATTGATGCTTGTTTTGAAGTACTATTCATGAAAAGTCTTTGCTATATGATTCACTTGTTTACTCATGTCATATACATTGTTTTGATCGCTGCATTCACTACATATGCTTTACAAATAGTATGATCAAGGTTATGATGGCATGTCACTTCAGAAATTATCTGTGTTATCGTTTTACGTGCTCGGGACGAGCAGAACTAAGCTTGGGGATGCTGATACGTCTCCGACGTATCGATAATTTCTTATGTTCCATGCCACATTATTGATGTTATCTACATGTTTTATGCACACTTTATGTCATATTCGTGCATTTTCTGGAACTAACCTATTAACAAGATGCCGAAGTGCCAGTTCCTGTTTTCTGCTGTTTTTGGTTTCAGAAATCCTAGTAACGAAATATTCTCGGAATCGGACGAAATCAACGCCCAGGTTCCTATTTTGCCCGGAAGCATCCAGAACACACGAGAACCGCCAGAGAGGGGGCACAGGCCCACCAAACCCTAGGCCGGCGCGGCCGGGGGGGCCCGCGCCACCCTATGGTGTGGGCACCCCTTCGACCCTCTGGCGCCGCCTCTTCGCCTATTTAAAGCCTCCGTCGCGAAAACCCTGATACGTTCGACGAAACCCACAGAAACCTTCCAGAGCCGCCGCCATCGCGAGGCCAAGATCTGGGGGACAGGAGTCTCTGTTCCGGCACGCCGCCGGAGCCGGGAAGTGCCCCGGAAGGCTTCTCCATCGACACCGCTGCCATCTCCACAGCCATCTTCATCACCGCTGCTGCTCCCATGAGGAGGGAGTAGTTCTCCATCGAGGCTCGGGGCTGTACCGGTAGCTATGTGGTTCATCTCTCTCCTATGTACTTCAATACAATAATCTCATGAGCTGCCTTACATGATTGAGATTCATATGATGATGCTTGTAATCTAGATGTCGTTATGCTAGTCAAGTGAATTTTACTTATGTGATCTCCGGAGACTCCTTGTCCCACGTGTGTAAAGGTGACAGTGTGTGCACCGTGTGGGTCTCTTAGGCTATATTTCACAGAATACTTATTCACTGATGAATGGCAGAGTGAGGTGCTTATTTATATCTCTTTATGATTGCAATGTGTTTGTATCACAATTTATCTATGTGCTACTCTAGCAATGTTATTAAAGTAGTTTTATTCCTCCTACACGGTGTAATGGTGACAGTGTGTGCATCCGTGTTAGTACTTGGTTTATGCTATGATCATGATCTCTTGTAGATTGCGAAGTTAACTATTGCTATGATAGTATTGATGTGATCTATTCCTCCTTTCTTAGCATGAAGGTGACAGTGTGCATGCTACGTTAGTACTTGGTTTAGTCGTATTGATCTATCTTACACTCTATGGTTACTTAAATATGAACATTGAATTGTGGAGCTTGTTAACTCCGGCATTGAGGGTTCGTGTAATCCTACGCAATGTGTTCATCATCCAACAAGAGTGTAGAGTATACATTTATCTATTCTGTTATGTGATCAATGTTGAGAGTGTCCACTAGTGAAAGTCTAATCCCTAGGCCTTGTTCCTAAATACTGCTATCGCTACTTGTTTACTGTTTTACTGCGTTACTAATGCTGCAATACTACCACCATCAACTACACGCCAGCAAGCTATTTTCTGGCACCGTTGCTACTGCTCATATATATTCATACCACCTGTATTTCACTATCTCTTCGCCGAACTAGTGCACCTATTAGGTGTGTTGGGGACACAAGAGACTTCTTGCTTTGTGGTTGCAGGGTTGCATGAGAGGGATATCTTTGACCTCTTCCTCCCTGAGTTCGATAAACCTTGGGTGATCCACTTAAGGGAAAACTTGCTGCTGTCCTACAAACCTCTGCTCTTGGAGGCCCAACACTGTCTACAGGAAAAGGAGGGGGCGTAGACATCAAGCCACAACCACAACTCATTGTAACAACGCGAAAGCGCCCAGATACTTCCAGACAAGCAGCAGTAGGCCTTGCCATCGTGCAGGTGGTCCGAAGCTGGGTAAATCGCGTACCACCGTCCCGAGGACACTCCGCCCAATGGCCCCTACTTCTTCTCCCCTCCATGAGGATCCCTCCTCTGGAGTACCGTCGAATAGGAACCGACAGTTAGTTTACGAGTATTCTCGGAATTGGACGAAACAAGAGCCCACGGTCCTATTTTCCATGGAGTCTTCCAGAACACCGAAGAGGAGACAAAGAGGGGCCACGAGGCGGCCACACCATAGGGGGGCGCGGCCCCACCTCCTGGGGCGCCGCCCTATGGGGTGGGCCCCTCGGGCGCCCCCCGACGCTGCCCCTTCGCCTATTTATTCCTTCCGTCGCGAAAACCCTGGTACCGAGAGCCACGATACGAGAAAAGTTCCAGAGGCGCCGCCGCCATCAACCCTACCTCGGGGGGTTCAGAAGATCGCCTCCGGCATCCTGTCGGAGAGGGGAATCATCACCGGAGGGCTCTACATCACCATGCCCGCCTCCGGACTGATGCGTGAGTAGTTCATCCTTGGACTACGGGTCCATAGCAGTAGCTAGATGGTTGTCTTCTACTCTTGTGCTATCATGTTTAGATCTTGTGAGCTGCCTATCATGATCAAGATCATCTATTTGTAATTCTACATGTTGTGTTTGTTGGGATCCGATGAATATGGAATACTATGTGAAGTTGATTATTGATCTATCATATATGTTATTTATGTTCTTGCATGCTCTCCGTTGCTAGTAGAGGCTCTGGCCAAGTTGATACTTGTGACTCCAAGAGGGAGTATTTATGCTAGATAGTGGGTTCATGTCTCCATTGAATCTGGGGGAGTGACAGCAACCCCTAAGGTTGTGGATGTGCTGTTGCCACTAGGGATAAAATATCAATGCTTTATCTAAGGATATTTGTCTTATTTACATTACACACAATACTTAATGCAATTGTCTGTTGTTTGCAACTTAATACTGGAAGGGGTCCGGATTCTAACCTGAAGGTGGACTTTTTAGGCATAGATGCATGCTGGATGGCGGTCTATGTTCTTTGTCGTAATGCCCTAAGTAAATCTCATAGTAGTCATCATGATATGTATATGCTTCTCTATTTGTCAATTGCCCAACTGAAATTTGTTCACCCAACATGCTATTTATCTTATTGGAGAGACACCACTAGTGAACTGTGGACCCCAGTCCATTCTTTTACACCTGAAATACAACCTACTGTAATCATTGTTCTCTTTTATTTTCTGCAAGCAAGCATAATTCTCCACACCATACGTTTAATCCTTTGTTTTCAGCAAGCCGGTGAGATTGACAACCTCACTGTTAAGTTGGGGAAAAGTAGTTTGATTGTGTTGTGCAGGTTCCACGTTGGCGCCGGAATCACTGGTGTTGCGCCGCACTACACTCCTTCACCAACAACCTTCATGTGGCCTTCATCTCCTACTGGTTCGATAAACCTTGGTTTCTTACTGAGGGAAAACTCGCTGCTGTACTCATCATACCTTCCTCTTGGGGTTCCCAACGGACGTGTGCTTTACCGTCACAAGGAGCTACTTTTCTGGCGCGGTTACACCCCAGGGATTTCTAACTCCCACACGCCAGCAGCTACTTTTCTGGCGCCGTTGCCGGGGAGATCAAGACACGCTGCAAGGGAGTCTCTCACACCCAATCTCTTTACTTTGTTTATTGTCTTGCTTTATTTTTATTTTCTGTCTTGTTTGCTTTCTTTAGATCAAAAACACAAAAAAATTAGTTACTTGTTTTACTTTATTTAATTCGGTTTTGCTTTGTTTATTTTTATTATTGCTAAAAATGAGTAATCCTGAAGTTGAAGTTCGTTCGTTTAAGCAACAAGGGGGAGAAAGTTTTAAAGATGCTTGGTATAGAATTAGTGATGCTCATCATAGGTGCACTAAGAAACACTCCACTATTATCCTCCTTAGGAACTTTTATGTTGGTATCTCTAGCTGGAATAGGTATGTTCTTCATACTCTTACGGGGGGTAATTTCCTAGGTACTCCTGCTTTAGAAGCTAGTTGCATCATTGAGAGTCTAGTTGGAATACCAGCTATTAATGAAACTAAAATTGAAATCTCTCTTGAGGATGTTATGAAAAAGTTGGAAGCCATAGAGAAAAATCTTCCAAGTGTTGAGACTAAATTGGGAATATTACTTGATAATACTGATATATTTGATAAATCCCTAGTAGGAATTAATGAAAGAATCGCTGTCTTAGAAACTTGTTCTATCCATGATAATCAAACTCATAGGATTGGTGAGCTTGAAGAAGCTATGGGAACCTTGGGTTCAACTTTTTCTTCTCTTAAGTTTAAGGAGAAAGCTTATGTGGGTAAGGAGCAAAAATTCATGTATGTCCCTAAGATGCTAAAGCCAAAGAATCATTATGAGCTTAAAATTGATAAAACCCTTAGTACCACTATAGGAAATTTAGATAATGGAGCATCTAAGATACCTTTTGTAACAAGTTGTGTTCTTAAGAAAAAATATGATGTTGATGCTTCTTCTCTTGATGTTACTTGATTTTCACTTTCTGCGCCTAGCTGAAAGGCGTTAAAGAAAAAGCGCTTATGGGAGACAACCCATTGTTTTATTTCTGCAATTTTTGTTTTATGTTTGAGTCAAGGTGCTTGTTACTACTGTAGCAATACCTTTGTATCTTTATTTTCTTGTATTTTTGTGCCAAGTAAAGTCTCTAATAGAAAGTTGATGGTAGATTTGGATTTCTGCGCATAAACAGTTTTTTAGTTGTCACGAATTCGCGTTTTTCTCTCTGTAGGAACCTCGTAAAATCTTGAAAAAATTCATGCATGATCCTCAGATATGTACGCAACTTTCATTAGTTTTGAGTTTTCTGATCTGAGCAAGTTAATTGCCTCGAAAAAATTCGTCTTTACGGACTGTTCTGTTTTGACAGATTCTGCCTTTTATTTCGCATTGCCTCTTTTACTGTGTTTGAGTGGATTTCTTTGCTCCATTAAATTTCAGTAGCCTTGGGTAATGTCCAGAAGTTTTGGTAATGATTGTGTCCTTAATGAACATGTGAATTTTTAATTATGCACTAACCCTCTAATAAGATTGCTTTGAGTTTGGTGTGGAGGAAGTTTTCAAGGATCAAGAGAGGAGGATGATATAATATGATCAAGAAGAGTGAAAATTCTAAGCTTGGGGATGCCCCCATGGTTCATCCCTGCATATTTTAAGAAGACTCAAGCGTCTAAGCTTGGGGATGCCCAAGGCATCCCCTTCTTCATCAAAACTTATCAGGTCACGTCTAGTGAAACTATATTTTAATTCCGTCACATCTTATGCGCTTTTCTTGGAGCGTCTGTTTGCTTTTATTTTTGTTTGCGTTTGAATAAATTCGGATCCTAGCAATCCTTGTGTTGGAGAGAGACACGCTCCGCTTTTTCATTTGAACACTTGTGTTCTTCGTTTTATTTTTCATGTTCATGGCGAAAGCTGAAAGCCGCAACACTTATACTTATTGTTATTTGGTTGGAAACAGAAAATGCTTCATATTGTCTTGAATAATTTGATACTTGGCAATTGTTTTGAGCTCTCAAGTAGATCATGTTTAAGCTCTTGCATCATGTAGTTTAAATCTATTAGTGGAGAACTACCCTAGAGCTTGTTGAAATTTGGTTTGCATGATTGGTCTCTCTAAGGTCTAGATATGTTCTGGTAAAAGTGTTTGAACAACAAGGAAGACGGTGTAGAGTCTTATAATGCTTGTAATATGTTCTTGTGTAACTTTTGCTGTACCGGTTTATACTTGTGTTTGCTTCAAACAACCTTGCTAGCCCAAAGCCTTGTACTGAGAGGGAATGCTTCTCGTGCATCCAAAAACCTTGAGCCAAAACCTATGCCATTTGTGTCCACCATAACTACCTACTATGTGGTATTTTTCGTCCATTCCAAAGTAAATTTCTTGCTTGCTACCTTTAAAAAAATTCATACCTTGTCTTTGCAATACATAGCTCATGGGAAAGTAGCCTAAAAAACTATTGTGGTAATGAATATGTCGCTTATGTATCTTAGTTCTTATAAGTTGCTTGTTGAGCGGTAACCATGTTTCTGGGGATGCCATCAACCTCTCACACCTTTGTTGAATATCATGTGAGTTGCTTTGCATGTTCGTCTTGTCTGAAGTAAGGGAGATTTGCCATGAGTTGAAATGGTTTAAGTATGCATGCTGTTAGAGAAGAATATTGGGCCGCCAACCAAAGCCATGTATCATGGTGGAAGTTTCAGCTTGGACATTAATCCTCAGAATATCTTATGAGAATATTATTGTTGTTGAATGCTTAAAGCATAAAAGAGGAGTCCATTATCTATTTTCTATGTTGTCCCGGTATGGATGTCCTCAAGTTGAGATCTATCAAAATCGAGAAATCAAATGTGATTTATCTCCTTGGACCTTTGTACAGGTGGCATAGAGGTATCCCTTTGTGACACTTGGTTGAAACATATGTAATGCAATGATAATCGAGCTAATTAGGACAAGGTGCGGGCACTATTAGTATTCGATGCATGAGGCTTGCAACTTATAGGAAGTTTTATGCATAACCCATATGAATTATTACTACCGTTGACACAATTGTTTCCATGTTTTCAAAATAAAAAGCTCTAGCACATGAGTAATCCCTGCTTCCCACTGCGAAGGGCCTTTCTTTTACTTTATGTTGAGTCAGTTTACCTACTTCTTTCTATCTTAGAAGCAAACACTTGTGTCAACTGTGTGCATTGATTCTTACATGCTTACTTATTGCACTTATTATATTACTTTGTGTTGACAATTATCCATGAGATATGCATGTTGAAAGTTGAAAGCAATTGCTGAAACTTAAATCTTCCTTTGTGTTGCTTCAAAACCTCTTATTAAGAATCTATTGCTTTATGAGTTAACTCTTATGCAAGACTTTTTGATACTTGTCTTGAAAGTACTATTCAGGAAAAGTTTTTGCTACATGATTCAGTTGTTTAGTCATTATCTTTTTGTTAGCAAACTATATACCATTGCTTTGAATCACTTCATTCATCTCATATGCTTTACAATAGTATTGATCAAGATTATGTTGGTAGCATGTCACTTCAGAAATTATTGTTTTTATTGTTTACCTACTCGAGGGCGAGTAGAAACTAAGCTTGGGGATGCTTGATACGTCTCCAACGTATCTATAATTTCTTATGTTCCATGCTAGTTTTATGACAATACCTACATGTTTTGTTCACACTTTATGATGTTTTTATGCATTTTCTGGAACTAACCTATTAACAAGATGCCGCAGTGCCAGTTCCTGTTTTCTGCTGTTTTTGATTTCAGAAAAGTTAGTTTACGAATATTCTCGGAATTGGACGAAACAAAAGCCCACTGATGGCGCGTGATGCACACGTCCGTTGGGAACCCCAAGAGGAAGGTGTGATGCACACAACAGTAAGTTTTCCCTCAGAAAGAAACCAAGGTTATCGAACCAGTAGGAGATGAAGGCCACGTGAAGGTTGTTGGTGGAGGAGTGTAGTGCGGCGCAACACCAGGGATTCCGGCGCCAACGTGGAACCTGCACAACACAATCACAATACTTTGCACCAACTTAACAGTGAGGTTGTCAATCTCACCGGCTTGCTGTAAACAAAGGATTAAACGTATGGTGTGGAGAATGATGTTTGTTTGCGAAGAACAACAGAGAACAGAGATTGCAGTAGATTGTATTTCAGATGTAAAAGAATGGACCGGGGTCCACAGTTCACTCTAGTGGTGTCTCTCCAATAAGATAAATAGCATGTTGGGTGAACAAATTACAGTTGGGCAATTGACAAATAGAGAGAGCATAACAATGCACATACATATCATGATGACTACTATGAGATTTACTTAGGGCATTACGACAAAGAACATAGACCGCTATCCAGCATGCATCTATGCCTAAAAAGTCCACCTTCGGGTTAGCATCCGCACCCCTCCCAGTATTAAGTTGCAAACAACAGACAATTGCATTAAGTACTGTGCGTAATGTAATCAACACAAATATCCTTCGACAAAGCATCGATGTTTTATCCCTAGTGGCAACAGCACATCCACAACCTTAGAACTTTCTCACATCGTCCTGCATTCAATGGAGGCATGAACCCACTATCGAGCATAAATACTCCCTCTTGGAGTTACAAGTATCAACTTGGCCAGAGCCTCTACTAGCAACGGAGAGCATGCAAGAACATAAACAACACATATATGATAGATCAATTAATCAACTTGACATAGTATTCCATATTCATCGGATCCCAACAAACACAACATGTACCATTACAAATAGACGATCTTGATCATGATAGGCAGCTCACAAGATCTAAACATGATAGCACAAGAGGAGAAGACAACCATCTAGCTACTGCTATGGACCCATAGTCCAAGGATGAACTACTCACGCATCAATCCGGAGGCGGGCATGATGATGTAGAGTCCTCCGGTGATGATTCCCCTCTCCGGCGGGGTGCCGGAGGCGATCTCCTGAATCCCCCGAGATGGGATTGGCGGCGGCGGTGTCTTAGTAACTTTTCTCGTATCGTGGCTCTCGGTGATAGGGTTTTCGCGACGGAGAGAATATATAGGCGAAGGGGCAGAGTCGGGGGACGCTCGAGGGGCCCACCCCATAGGGCGGCACGCCCAGGGGTGGGGCCGCGCCCCCCTAGGGTGTGGCCGCCTCGTCGCCCCTCTTCGTCTCCTCTTCGGACTTCTGGAAGGCTCCGTGCAAAATAAGACCGTGGGCTTTTGTTTCGTCCAATTCTGAGAATATTTCCTGTGTAGGATTTCTGAAACCAAAAATAGCAGAAAACAGGAACTGGCGCTTCGGCATCTTCTTAATAGGTTAGTGCCGGAAAATGCATCAAAATGATGTAAAGTGTATATAAAACATGTGAGTATTGTCATATAACTAGCATGGAACATAAGAAATTATAGATACGTTTGAGACGTATCAAGCATCTCCAAGCTTAGTTTCTACTCGCCCTCGAGTAGGTAAACGATAACAAGGATAATTTCTGAAGTGACATGCTACTATCATAATCTTGATCAATACTATTGTAAAGCATATGAGATGAATGAAGTGATTCAAAGCAATGGTAAAGATAATGACTAAACAACTGAATCATATAGCAAAGACTTTTCATGAATAGTACTTTCAAGACAAGCATCAATAAGTCTTGCATAAGAGTTAACTCATAAAGCAATAGATTCTTAATAGAAGGTTTTGAAGCAACACAAAGGATGATTAAGTTTCAGCAATTGCTTTCAACTTGTAACATGTATATCTCATGGATAGTTGTCAACATAAAGCAATATAACAAGTGCAATAGGTAAACATGTAAGAATCAATGCACACAGTTGACACAAGTGTTTGCTTCTAAGATAGAAAGAAGTAGGTAAACTGACTCAACATAAAGTAAAAGAAAGGCCCTTCGCAGAGGGGAAGCATGGATTACTCATGTGCTAGAGCTTTTTATTTTGAAAACATGGAAACAATTTTGTCAACGGTAGTAATAATTCATATGTGTTATGCATAAAACCTCCTATAAGTTGCAAGCCTCATGCATCAAATACCAATAGTGCTCGCACCTTGTCCTAATTTGCTCGGATTTCCATGGATTATCATTGCATTACATATGTTTCAACCAAGTGTCACAAAGGGGTACCTCTATACCACCTGTACAAAGGTCCAAGGAGATAGATCGCATTTGATTTCTCAGTTTTGATAGATCTCAACTTGAGGACATCCATACCGGGACAACATAGAAAACAGATAATGGACTCCTCTTTAATGCTTAAGCATTCAACAACAGATAATATTCTCATAAGAGATTGAGGATTAATGTCCAAGCTGAAACTTCCACCATGATACATGGCTTTGGTTGGCGGCCCAATGTTCTTCTCTAACAATATGCATACTCAAACCATTTAATCTTGAGAAATCTCCCTTACTTCAGACAAGACGAACATGCATAACAACTCACATGATATTCAACAAAGGTGTAACAGTTGATGGCGTCCCCAGAAACATGGTTACCGCTCAACAAGCAACTTATAAGAAATAAGATACATAAGCGACATATTCAATACCACAATAGTTTTTAAGCTATTTTCCCATGAGCTATGTATTGCAAAGACAAGGAATGAAATTTTAAAGGTAGCACACAAGCAATTTACTTTGGAATGGCAGAAAAATACCACATAGTAGGTGTGGCACCCCCGGGATCAGGGTTAGACAAATACCAGATCTTCATCTAACATAAGCCTAACCTAGAGCTCGAGAGACTACAGTGAGAGAATCGGTAACACAATAGTGACTCTACGACTCAAAAAGGTAAAACAAGCTCATAACTGAGCGAAGAGCTAAAGCATTACAAGCAGAGGTCACTGACCTGACATACATCAATCAACGGAAGCAGAGTTATGCTATTAGACATAGCAAGATAGCAAAAGGCCTAAGAGGCCAGGAGCATAACGGCGACGTCCCAGCCCATAGATTCCAGGCTGCTACCTGGGAACCCCAAGCTACTCGTCGATGTCGACTAGAAACCACCATCTGTTGGAGCGACTTCGTCTGAAACAAAAGCATGCAAAGCTGAGTACAGGGACTCAGCAAGACTTAGTACAACCTTTTAGCAAAGCGGGTATGCGGGCTTTCTGTGGAGCTTCTTTTGCGTAAAGCCAGTTTTCCTTTGTAAGACAAGAGGGAGAAGAAGCTCGACTACTTAGAACCTTCGAAAGGGGATAAGAGAGCGACATCTCTAGCTCTACTGATCATCATATTGTATCCACCAAATCTTCAACAACTCGAACCACTATCCTCGGATCACCCCCTCAACACCCGGAGAAGGTATCCGTAAACACACATTGATTGCCAAGTTTTACGATCAGGTTAAAGTTCTCTATGATCTCCACGTCCGTTCCCAAGTCGTCTGTAACCGTAGACAAGGCTTTTCGAAAAGATTCATAACCACTGCAGGGGTGCACAACTTTACCCACACGTGCCAACCGACTCTTAATGCCAAGCTATTAGCTCTCTTCCTTGGAAAGCTGGCAGAGGGTGGTCGAGCACGACCTTTACCTTGCTGTCGCCGAGACCATGAGTCACACGCTAAGGATTGTTCCGCCGTAACGGGTCAAGTCCCGAAGTCGGTCCTTAACGATGTGAGGCGAGGTGGGTTTCCCCAGGGGCCGCAACCCCCAGCCACCACGACCACGCTTACCTGCCTGTTATGTACCTTTACCCCCAAGCAAAATGCAATGCATATGACCAGATAACGCGCAAACTATCTGACTCATGAAATCTACTAGGCAAGTTAGTGAGTCGAGAGGGTACCATAATAGGGCCTCGTGTGGTTGTACGCTCGGTCTTGGTTCAAGAGGCGAGAACTCGGTTCCTAGGGTCGGCAGAAACGAAACAACCCACCACATCCCAATGTGGCCTCTCGTCTGACACTTTAATCATGTTTAACAACATCTCTACAGTTACCACGTCAACCTGTCATGCTAGATTCATTTCATTGTACGACTCCAGTCCGAAGACCGGAGTAGCAGCGTAACAAACTAAGCATGGCTAAGCATAAAGATATACAGGCTCTAGCGATGCACACAGGCCAAACATAGTTATGCTAGGAGCAGTGGATCAGGGTATTTGAGGCTACAAGGGTGGAACATGCAATAGATATGGTAACTCTACCTATCGATAAAAGACAGTTGAATCGTATGCAATATGTAAGAACCAGAGTGGAAGCATTTCGAAATCATATATGAACCAGGCTAGGGCTTGCCTTTGTCCCTGATAAACCAATATGGATCTTCGAGGATCCCATGCTTGACTTGTTCGCCGATGGACAATTATTGATCTCCGGTGCTGTCGATCTTCATCGTCTCGGACTCGTGCTCTATCGATCGCGAAGAAGCAAATACTATAAAGAGAGAAATAACAATCAACACATAGCATCGATGCAATGCACATACAAGAATGATGACATGACATGTTATATTAACGGAATTGAGCAACCCTAGGTGCATCGTCAAATTAAAGGGGTGTCGGCATCGGACACCACCATATGAGAGGGGTGTATTAGGGTTTTCTACTAAGCTCCACATTTAATGGGTTCAATCATGTATGAAACATGTATAAACAGATAGGAAATGTTTTCCTGATCAAATTGATATATAATTTTATATTTTTCTGATTTAATATGAATTATTTACCAAAGACTGAAATAAACAGAAAATTGAAAAAGCTTTATTGCGTCATGCTGACATCATGCTGACGTCAGCACGACCTTGAGCTCGCAGATGCCGCGGCAATCGGCCGATTCGGGCCGCAATAGGGCGCGGGCGCGGGGGCAAAAGATGCAGCTCGACGTGGGGAGGCTTTTGGTGGCGGCGCCGCTCGTTTTGGGTCGCCGGAGCTTCGTCGGCGACGAAGTCCGACGGCGGTGGGCGCAGGCGCACGGTGAGGGGGCGAACCAGAGGGGGGGGAAGGGACGGAGGGCACCGGGAGGATGGCGAGCTCACCCTGGAGCTCACGAGCTTGTCGGGGAAGGCGGAGGAGGCCTGCAGACGCCGCTGCGGCCACGGCGAGCTTGGCCGGCCTCAGAGAAGAAGGAGGCGAGGGCGGAGATTTCGGCCCTCCCCCGTCAATTCCTTCGACTAGGAGGTTCAAGGAGGCGAGGCGGAGCCAATGGCGACCTCAATGGAGCTCGGGGAGGCGCAGAACGGCGGGGAATCGAAGATGGCCGGAGCTACTGTGAGCATTTAGGTTAGGGTTTCATGTACAGGGGGATTTCGGGGGAGAGAGAGATGGAGAGATAGGGACAAGGGAGGCGTCGGCGTGGTGGTCTTATCCTCCCAGGGGAGGGCGGCGCGGCGAGCATCTCCTCGCCGGGATCGACGGCGGGAGGGCTTCCAGGCAGCTCTCTGCCTGTGTGAAGGAAGAAGACAAGGGCATATTTGCCCAAAACCCCTGCCCTTTGCTGTTTTCCTAAAAACAAATAAAAACAGGGCTAAAACCATTTGTACTTATTGTTTTGGGCTATTTTTGAAAACCATAAATTTCCAAAATCGTGTACCAACATTATGTGGCATCATTGATCATTTCAAAAATATCACACCACAAGACTTTGAAGGTTTGAAACATTTCAAATAGAGGTAGAACTTTGAAATTTAGGGTTTCCACTTCACTTTTAAAATGCAAATTTTCCTAATGCATTTTAAATGATGCTCATGAATGCACAAACAATTCCTAATTAGGGTTTAGCAAAACAGGGATGTTACAGTAGGTAGTTATGGTGGACACAAATGGCATGAGTTTTGGCTCAAGGTTTTGGATGCACGAGAAGCATTCCCTCTCACTACAAGGCTTTGGCTAGCAAGGTTGTTTGAAGCTAACACAAGTATGAACCGGTACAGCAAAACTTACATAAGAACATATTGCAAGCATTATAAGACTCTACACTGTCTCCTTGTTGCTCAAACACTTTTACCAGAAAATATCTAGACTGTAGAGAGATCAATCATGCAATCCAAATTTCAACAAGCTCTACGGTAGTTCTCCACTAATAGGTTTAAACTACATGATGCAAAAGCTTAAACATGATCTATGAGAGCTCAAAACAATTGCCAAGTATCAAATTATTCAAGACCATATACCAATTACCACATGAAGCATTTTCTATTTCCAACCAAATAGCAATCAACGAAGCGGTTTTCAACCTTCGCCATGAACATTAAAGTAAAGCTAAGAACACCAGTGTTCATATGAAAAAGCGGAGCGTGTCTTTCTCCAACACAAGGAATGCTAGGATCCGATTTTATTCAAACAAAAACAAAAACAAACAAACGCTCCAGGTAAAGAACATAAGATGTGACGGAATAAAAATATAGTTTCACTAGAGGTGACCTGATAAATTGTCGATGAAGAAGGGGATGCCTTGGGCATCCCCAAGCTTAGATGCTTGAGTCTTCTTGAAATATGCAGGGATGAACCACGGGGGCATCCCCAAGCTTAGACTTTTCACTCTTCTTGATCATATTATATCATCCTCCTCTCTTGACCCTTGAAAACTTCCTCCACACCAAACTCAAAACAAACTCATTAGAGTGCTAGTGCATAATCAAAAATTCACATGTTCAGAGAGGACACAATCATTTCAAACACTTCTGGACATTACCCAAAGCTACTGAAAGTTAATGGAGCAAAGAAATCCATTCAAACACAGTAAAGGAGGCAATGTGAAATAAAAGGCAGAATCTGTCAAAACAGAACAGTCCGTAAAGACGAATTTTTTTGAGGCACTTAACAGGCTCAGATGTGAGGATCACGCATGAATTTTTTCAGCATTTTACGAGTTTCCTACAGAGAGATCTACTCAAATTCGTGACAGGTAAAAATCTGTTTCTGCGCAGGAATCCAAATCTAGTATCAACTTTACTATCAAAGATTTTACTTGGCACAACAATATGATAAGGAGAGGTTGCTACAGTAATAAAAACTTCCAAGACACAACAAAACAGTAGCAAAATAAAAACATCATGGGTTATCTCCCAAGAAGTGCTTTTCTTTAACACCTTTCAGCTAGGCGCAGAAAGTGCAAATCGAGTATTATCAAGAGAAGAAGCATCAACATTATAATTTTCCTTAAAAACACAACTTGTCGCAGAGGGTACCTTAGCTGCTCCATCATATAAATTTCCCATAGTGGTACTAAGGGTTTTATCAATTTTAGGCTTATAATAATTCTTTGGCTTAGGCACCTTAGAGACATACATGAATTTTTGCTCCTTACCCACATAAGCTTTCTCCTTAAACTTAAGAGAAGAAAAAGTTGAACCCAAGGTTCCCATAGCTTCTTCAAGTTCACCAATCCTATGGGTTTGATTATCATGGATAGCACAAGTTTCTAAGATAGCAATTCTTTCATTAATTCCTCCTAGGGATTTATCAAGTTCATCAGTATTATCAAGTAATATTCCCAATTTAGTCTCAACACTTGGAAGATTTTTCTCTACGGCTTCCAACTTTTTCATGACATCCTCAAGAGAGATTTCAATTTTAGCTTCATTAATAGGTGGTATTCCAACTAGACTCTCAATGATGCACCTAGCTTCTAAAGCAGGAGTACCTAGGAAATTACCCCCTGAAAGAGTATCAAGAACATACCTATTCCAGCTAGATATACCAACATAAAAGTTCCTAAGGAGGATAATAGTGGAGTGTTTCTTAGTGCACCTATGATGAGCATCACTAATTCTATACCAAGCATCTTTAAAACTTTCTCCCCCTTGTTGCTTAAAAGAACGAACTTCAACTTCAGGATTACTCATTTTAGCAATAGTAAAAATAAACAAAGCAAAACCGAATTAAATAAAGTAAAACAAGTAACTAATTTTTTGTGTGTTTTTGATATAAAGAAAGCAAACAAAACAGAAAATAAAATAAAGTAAAGCAAGACAATAAACAAAGTAAAGAGATTGGGTGTGAGAGACTCCCCTTGCAGCGTGTCTTGATCTCCCTGGCAACGGCGCCAGAAAACAATCTTGATGGCGCGTGATGCACACGTCTGTTGGGAACCCCAAGAGGAAGGTTGTATGCGCACAGCAGTAAGATTTCCCTCAGAAAGAAACCAAGGTTATCGAACCAGTAGGAGATGAAGGCCACGTGAAGGTTGTTGGTGGAGGAGTGTAGTGCGGCACAACACCAGGGATTCCGGCGCCAACGTGGAACCTGCACAACACAATCACAATACTTTGCCCCAACTTAACAGTGAGGTTGTTAATCTCACCGGCTTGCTGTAAACAAAGGATTGAACGTATGGTGTGGAGAATGATGTTTGTTTGTGAAGAACAACAGAGAACAGAGATTGCAGTAGATTGTATTTCAGATGTAAAAGAATGGACCGGGGTCCACAATTCACTAGTGGTGTCTCTCCAATAAGATAAATAGCATGTTGGGTGAACAAATTACAGTTGGGAAATTGACAAATAGAGAGGGCATAACAATGCACATACATATCATGATGACTACTATGAGATTTACTTAGGGCATTACGACAAAGAACATAGACCGCTATCCAGCATGCATCTATGCCTAAAAAGTCCACCTTCGGGTTAGCACCCGCACCCCTTCCAGTATTAAGTTGCAAACAACAGACAATTGCATTAAGTACTGTGCGTAATGTAATCAACACAAATATCCTTAGACAAAGCATCGATGTTTTATCCCTAGTGGCAACAGCACATCCACAACCTTAGAACTTTCTGTCACTGTCCCAGATTCAATGGAGGCATGAACCCACTATCGAGCATAAATACTCCCTCTTGGAGTTACAAGTATCAACTTGGCCAGAGCCTCTACTAGCAACGGAGAGCATGCAAGAACATAAACAACACATATATGATAGATAAATTAATCAACTTGACATAGTATTCCATATTCATCGGATCCCAACAAACACAACATGTAGCATTACAAATAGACGATCTTGATCATGATAGGCAGCTCACAAGATCTAAACATGATAGCACAAGAGGAGAAGACAACCATCTAGCTACTGCTATGGACCCATAGTCCAAGGATGAACTACTCACGCATGATGCGTGTGGTTGGCACGTCCGTTGGGAACCCCAAGAGGAAGGTGTGATGCGCACAGCGGCAAGTTTCCCTCAGTAAGAAACCAAGGTTTAATCGGACCAGTAGGAGTCAAGAATCACGTTGAAGGTTGATGGCGGCGGGATGTAGTGCGGCGCAACACCAGGGATTCCGGCGCCAACGTGGAACCTGCACAACACAACCAAAGTACTTTGCCCCAACGAAACAGTGAGGTTGTCAATCTCACCGGCTTGCTGTAACAAAGGATTAACCGTATTGTGTGGAAGATGATTGTTTGCAAAAAACAGTAAAACAAGTATTGCAGTAGATTGTATTTCAGTAAAGAGAATTGGACCGGGGTCCACAGTTCACTAGAGGTGTCTCTCCCATAAGACAAATAGCATGTTGGGTGAACAAATTACAGTTGGGCAATTGACAAATAGAGAGGGCATGACCATGCACATACATATCATGATGAGTATAGTGAGATTTAATTGGGCATTACGACAAAGTACATAGACCGCCATCCAACTGCATCTATGCCTAAAAAGTCCACCTTCAGGTTATCATCCGAACCCCTTCCAGTATTAAGTTGCAAAGCAACAGACAATTGCATTAAGTATGGTGCGTAATGTAATCAACAACTACATCCTTAGACATAGCATCAATGTTTTATCCCTAGTGGCAACAGCACAACACAACCTTAGAACTTTCTGTCACTGTCCCAGGTGTCAATGCAGGCTGATGTCTACGTTCCCCCTCCTTTCCTGTAGACAGTGTTGGGCCTCCAAGAGCAGAGGTTTGTAGAACAGCAGCAAGTTTTCCCTTAAGTGGATACCCAAGGTTTATCGAACTCAGGGAGGAAGAGGTCAAAGATATCCCTCTCATGCAACCCTGCAACCACAAAGCAAGAAGTCTCTTGTGTCCCCAACACACCTAATAGGTGCACTAGTTCGGCGAAGAGATAGTGAAATACAGGTGGTATGAATATATATAAGCAGTAGCAACGGTGCCAGAAAATAGCTTGCTGGCGTGTAGTTGATGGTGGTAGTATTGCAGCAGTAGTAACGCAGTAAAACAGTAAACAAGCAGCGGTGATAGCAGTATTTAGGAACAAGGCCTAGGGATTACACTTTCACTAGTGGACACTCTCAACATTGATCACATAACAGAATAGATAAATGCATACTCTACACTCTTGTTGGATGATGAACGCATTGCGTAGGATTACACGAACCCTCAATGCCGGAGTTAACAAGCTCCACAATTTGTTCATATTTAAGTAACCTTTAGTGTAAGATAGATCAACGCTACTAAACCAAGTACTAGCATAGCATGCATACTGTCACCTTCATGCATATGTAGGAGGAATAGATCACATCAATATTATCATAGCAATAGTTAACTCCATAATCTACAAGAGATCATGATCATAGCACAAACCAAGTACTAACACGGTGCACACACTGTCACCATTACACACGTGCAGGAGGAATAGAACTACTTTAATAACACATCACTAGAGTAGCACATAGATGAATTGTGATACAAAACTCAGATGAATCTCAATCATGTAAAGCAGCTCATGAGATCATTGTATTGAAGTACATAGTAGAGAGATTAACCACATAGCTACCGGTACAGCCCCGAGCCTCGATGGAGAACTACTCCCTCCTCATGGGAGCAGCAGCGGTGATGAAGATGGCGGTGGAGATGGCAGCGGTGTCGATGGAGAAGCCTTCCGGGGGCACTTCCCCGCTCCGGCAGGGTGCCGGAACAGAGATCCTGTCCCCCAGATCTTGGCTTCGCGATGGCGGCGGCTCTGGAAGGTTTTCGTGGGTTTCGTCAATTGATGTAGGGTTTTCTGATCCAGGGGCTTTTTATAGGCGGAGAGGCGGCGCAGGAAGGTCGAAGGGGGGCCCACACCCTAGGGGGGCGCGCCCCCCCCTAGGCCGCGCCGGGGTGTGGTGTGGTGGCCCTGCCTCTCTTCTCTGGCGGTTCTCGTGTGTTCTGGATGCTTCCGGGTAAAATAGGAACCTGGGCGTTGATTTCGTCCGATTCCGAGAATATTTCGTTACTAGGATTTCTGAAACCAAAAACAGCAGAAAACAGGAACTGGCACTTCGGCATCTTGTTAATAGGTTAGTTCCAGAAAATGCACGAATATGACATAAAGTGTGCATAAAACATGTAGATAACATCAATAATGTGGCATGGAACATAGGAAATTATCGATACGTCGGAGACGTATCAGCATCCCCAAGCTTAGTTCTGCTCGTCCCGAGCAGGTAAAACGATAACACAGATAATTTCTGGAGTGACATGCCATCATAATCTTGATCATACTATTTGTAAAGCATATGTAGTGAATGCAGCGATCAAAACAATATATATGACATGAGTAAACAAGTGAATCATAAAGCAAAGACTTTTCATGAATAGCACTTCAAGACAAGCATCAATAAGTCTTGCATAAGAGTTAACTCATAAAGCAATAAATTCATAGTAGAGACATTGAAGCAACACAATGGAAGATTAAGTTTCAGCGGTTGCTTTCAACTCATAACATGTATATCTCATGGATATTGTCAACATAGAGTAATATAATAAGTGCAATAAGCAAGTATGTAGGAATCAATGCACAGTTCACACAAGTGTTTGCTTCTTGAGGTGGAGAGAAATAGGTGAACTGACTCAACATTGAAAGTAAAAGAATGGTCCTCCATAGAGGAAAAGCATCGATTGCTATATTTGTGCTAGAGCTTTGATTTTGAAGACATGAAACAATTTTGTCAACGGTAGTAATAAAGCATATGCATCATGTAAATTATATCTTATAAGTTGCAAGCCTCATGCATAGTGTACCAATAGTGCCCGCACCTTGTCCTAATTAGCTTGGACTACCTGGATTATCACCGCAATACATATGCTTTAACCAAGTATCACAAAGGGGTACCTCTATGCCGCCTGTACAAAGGTCTAAGGAGAAAGCTCGCATTTGGATTTCTCGCTTTTGATTATTGTCAACTTAGACATCCATACCGGGACAACATAGACAACAGATAATGGACTCCTCTTTTAATGCTTTAAGCATTCAACAACAATTAATAATTTTCTCATTAGAGATTTGAGGATTGTTGTCCAAAACTGAAACTTCCACCATGGAACATGGCTTCGGTTAGCAGCCCAATGTTCTTCTCTCACAATATGCATGCTCAAACCATTCAACTCAGTGTAGATCGCCCTTACTTCAGACAAGACGAACATGCATAGCAACTCACATGAAATTCAACCAATGAATAGTTGATGGCGTCCCCAGTAAACATGGTTATCGCACAACAAGCAACTTAATAAGAGATAAAGTGCATAATTACATATTCAATACCACAATAGTTTTTAAGCTATTTGTCCCATGAGCTATATATTGCAAAGGTGAATGATGGAATTTTAAAGGTAGCACTCAAGCAATTTACTTTGGAATGGCGGAGAAATACCATGTAGTAGGTAGGTATGGTGGACACAAATGGCATGGTTGGCTCAAGTATTTTGGATGCATGAGAAGTATTCCCTCTCGATACAATGGTTTAGGCTAGCAAGGCTTATTTGAAACAAACACAAGGATGAACCGGTGCAGCAAAACTCACATAAAAGACATATTGAAAACATTATAAGACTCTACACCGTCTTCCTTGTTGTTCAAACTCAATACTAGAAATTATCTAGACCTTAGAGAAACCAAATATGCAAACCAAATTTAAGCATGCTCTATGTATTTCTTCATTAATGGGTGCAAAGCATATGGTGCAAGAGCTTAAACATGAGCACAACAATTGCCAAGTATCACATTACCCAAGACATTTATAGCAATTACTACATGTATCATTTTCCAATTCCAACCATATAACAATTTAACGAAGGAGAAACTTCGCCATGAATACTAAAAGCTAAGAACACATGTGTTCATACGAACCAGCGGAGCGTGTCTCTCTCCCACACAAGCATTTATTCAAACAAAAAACAAAAACAAGAAACATACAGACGCTCCAAGTAAAGCACATAAGATGTGACCGAATAAAAATATAGTTTCAAGAGAAGGAACCTGATAATTTGTCGATGAAGAAGGGGATGCCTTGGGCATCCCCAAGCTTAGACGCTTGAGTCTTCTTAATATATGCAGGGGTGAACCACCGGGGCATCCCCAAGCTTAGAGCTTTCACTCTCCTTGATCATGTTGTATCATACTCCTCTCTTGATCCTTGAAAACTTCTTCCACACCAAACTCGAAACAACTCATTAGAGGGTTAGTGCACAATAAAAATTAACATATTCAGAGGTGACACAATCATTCTTAACACTTCTGGACATTGCATAATGCTACTGGACATTAATGGATCAAAGAAATTCATCCAACATAGCAAAAGAGGCAATGCGAAATAAAAGGCAGAATCTGTCAAAACAGAACAGTTCGTATTGACGAATTTTAAAATGGCACCAGACTTGCTCAAATGAAAATGCTCAAATTGAATGAAAGTTGCGTACATATCTGAGGATCATGCACGTAAATTGGCTTAATTTTCTGAGTTACCTACAGGGAGGTGGACCCAGATTCGTGACAGCAAAGAAATCTGGAACTGTGCAGAAATCCAAATCTAGTACTTACTTTTCTATCAACGGCTTTACTTGGCACAACAAAACACAAAACTAAGATAAGGAGAGGTTGCTACAGTAGTAAACAACTTCCAAGACACAAATATAAAACAAAGTACTGTAGCAAAATAACACATGGGTTATCTCCCAAGAAGTTCTTTTCTTTATAGCCATTAAGATGGGCTCAGCAGTTTTAATGATGCACTCGCAAGAAATAGTATTTGAAGAAAAAGAGAGCATCAAGAGGCAAATTCGAAACACATTTAAGTCTAACATGCTTCCTATGCAAAGGAATCTTGTAAATAAACAAGTTCATGAAGAGCAAAGTAACAAGCATAGGAAGATAAAACAAGTGTAGCTTCAAAAATTTCAGCACATAGAGAGGTGTTTTAGTAACATGAAAATTTCTACAACCATATTTTCCTCTCTCATAATAATTTTCAGTAGCAACATGAGCAAACTCAACAATATAACTATCACATAAAGCATTCTTATCATGAGTCTCATGCATAAAATTATTACTCTCCACATAAGCATAATTAATTTTATTAGTTGTAGTGGGAGCAAATTCAACAAAGTAGCTATCATTATTATTCTTATCAAGTGTAGGAGGCATAGTATAATCACAACAAAATTTACTCTCCATAGTAGGCGGCACTAAAAGACCAGTATCATTATCATCATAAATAGGAGGCAAAGTATCATCAAAGAAAATTTTCTCCTCAATGCTTGGGGGACTAAAAATATCATGAAAACCAGCTTCCCCAAGCTTAGAACTTTCTATATTATTGTCAACAATGGTGTTCAAAGCGTTCATACTAATATTACTACCAGCATGCAAAGAAGATTTCATAGGTTTTTTAATTTTCGCATCAAACAATCCATGTTTTAAATCAGGAAATAGAACAAGAAGCTCATTGTTGTCCATTATGCCAAACTAGTGTAAACAAGAAACAAAAAGATGCAATTGCAGGATCTAAAGGAAATAGCTTCGAGCACACACACGATGGCGCCAGAAAAATACTTTACCTGGAACCGGAGTATGAGTGCCTTTTACCTTTCCTCCCCGGCAACGGCGCCAGAAAAGTGCTTGATGTCTACGTTCCCCCTCCTTTCCTGTAGACAGTGTTGGGCCTCCAAGAGCAGAGGTTTGTAGAACAGCAGCAAGTTTTCCCTTAAGTGGATACCCAAGGTTTATCGAACTCAGGGAGGAAGAGGTCAAAGATATCCCTCTCATGCAACCCTGCAACCACAAAGCAAGAAGTCTCTTGTGTCCCCAACACACCTAATAGGTGCACTAGTTCGGCGAAGAGATAGTGAAATACAGGTGGTATGAATATATATAAGCAGTAGCAACGGTGCCAGAAAATAGCTTGCTGGCGTGTAGTTGATGGTGGTAGTATTGCAGCAGTAGTAACGCAGTAAAACAGTAAACAAGCAGCGGTGATAGCAGTATTTAGGAACAAGGCCTAGGGATTACACTTTCACTAGTGGACACTCTCAACATTGATCACATAACAGAATAGATAAATGCATACTCTACACTCTTGTTGGATGATGAACGCATTGCGTAGGATTACACGAACCCTCAATGCCGGAGTTAACAAGCTCCACAATTTGTTCATATTTAAGTAACCTTTAGTGTAAGATAGATCAACGCTACTAAACCAAGTACTAGCATAGCATGCACACTGTCACCTTCATGCATATGTAGGAGGAATAGATCACATCAATATTATCATAGCAATAGTTAACTCCATAATCTACAAGAGATCATGATCATAGCACAAACCAAGTACTAACACGGTGCACACACTGTCACCATTACACACGTGCAGGAGGAATAGAACTACTTTAATAACACATCCCTAGAGTAGCACATAGATGAATTGTGATACAAAACTCAGATGAATCTCAATCATGTAAAGCAGCTCATGAGATCATTGTATTGAAGTACATAGTAGAGAGATTAACCACATAGCTACCGGTACAGCCCCGAGCCTCGATGGAGAACTACTCCCTCCTCATGGGAGCAGCAGCGGTGATGAAGATGGCGGTGGAGATGGCAGCGGTGTCGATGGAGAAGCCTTCCGGGGGCACTTCCCCGCTCCGGCAGGGTGCCGGAACAGAGATCCTGTCCCCCAGATCTTGGCTTCGCGATGGCGGCGGCTCTGGAAGGTTTTCGTGGGTTTCGTCAATTGATGTAGGGTTTTCTGATCCAGGGGCTTTTTATAGGCGGAGAGGCGGCGCAGGAAGGTCGAAGGGGGGCCCACACCCTAGGGGGCGCGCCCCCTAGGCCGCGCCGGGGTGTGGTGTGGTGGCCTGCCTCTCTTCTCTGGCGGTTCTCGTGTGTTCTGGATGCTTCCGGGTAAAATAGGAACCTGGGCGTTGATTTCGTCCGATTCCGAGAATATTTCGTTACTAGGATTTCTGAAACCAAAAACAGCAGAAAACAGGAACTGGCACTTCGGCATCTTGTTAATAGGTTAGTTCCAGAAAATGCACGAATATGACATAAAGTGTGCATAAAACATGTAGATAACATCAATAATGTGGCATGGAACATAAGAAATTATCGATACGTCGGAGACGTATCACAGGCATGAACCCACTATCGAGCATAAGTACTCCCTCTTGGAGTTACAAGCATCTACTTGGCCAGAGCATCTACTAGTAACGGAAAGCATGCAAGATCATAAACAACACGTAGATATAACTTTGATAATCAACATAACAAGTATTCTCTATTCATCGGATCCCAACAAATGCAACATATAGAATTACAGATAGATGATCTTGATCATGTTAGGCAGCTCACAAGATCCGACAATGATAGCACAATGGGGAGGAGACAACCATCTAGCTACTGCGATGGACCCATAGTCCAGGGGTAGACTACTCACACATCACACCGGAGGCGACCATGGCGGTGTAGAGTCCTCCGGGAGATGATTCCCCTCTCCGGCAGGGTGCCGGAGGCGATCTCCTGGATCCCCCGAGATGGGATCGGCGTTGGTGGCGTCTCTGGAAGGTTTTCCGTATCGTGGCTCTCGGTACTGGGGGTTTCTTCACGGAGGCTTTAAGTAGGCGGAAGGGCAAGTCAAGAGGCGGCACAGGGGCCCCAGATGACAGGGCGGCGCGGCAAAGGGGGGGCCGCGCCGCCCTAGGGTTTGGGCTCCCTGTGGCCCCACTTCGTTTCGTCTTCGGACTTCTGGAAGCTTCGTGGAAAAACAGGCCCCTGGGCGTTGATTTCGTCCAATTCCGAGAATATTTCCTTACTAGGATTTCTGAAACCAAAAATAGCAGAAAACAGCAACTGGCACTTCGGCATCTTGTTAATAGGTTAGTTCCAGAAAATGCACGAATATGACATAAAGTGTGCATAAAACATGTAGATAACATCAATAATGTGGCATGGAACATAAGAAATTATCGATACGTCGGAGACGTATCAGCATCCCCAAGCTTAGTTCTGCTCGTCCCGAGCAGGTAAAACGATAACACAGATAATTTCTGGAGTGACATGCCATCATAATCTTGATCATACTATTTGTAAAGCATATGTAGTGAATGCAGCGATCAAAACAATGTATATGACATGAGTAAACAAGTGAATCATAAAGCAAAGACTTTTCATGAATAGCACTTCAAGACAAGCATCAATAAGTCTTGCATAAGAGTTAACTCATAAAGCAATAATTCAAAGTAAAGGCATTGAAGCAACACAAAAGAAGATTAAGTTTCAGCGGTTGCTTTCAACTTGTAACATGTATATCTCATGGATATTGTCAACATAGAGTAATATAATAAGTGCAATAAGCAAGTATGTAGGAATCAATGCACAGTTCACACAAGTGTTTGCTTCTTGAGGTGGAGAGAAATAGGTGAACTGACTCAACATTGAAAGTAAAAGAAAGGTCCTCCATAGAGGAAAAGCATCGATTGCTATATTTGTGCTAGAGCTTTGATTTTGAAAACATGAAACAATTTTGTCAACGGTAGTAATAAAGCATATGCATCATGTAAATTATATCTTATAAGTTGCAAGCCTCATGCATAGTGTACTAATAGTGCCCGCACCTTGTCCTAATTAGCTTGGACTACCTGGATTATTGATGTCTACGTTCCCCCTCCTTTCCTGTAGACAGTGTTGGGCCTCCAAGAGCAGAGGTTTGTAGGACAGCAGCAAGTTTTCCCTTAAGTGGATCACCCAAGGTTTATCGAACTCAGGGAGGAAGAGGTCAAAGATATCCCTCTCATGCAACCCTGCAACCACAAAGCAAGAAGTCTCTTGTGTCCCCAACACACCTAATAGGTGCACTAGTTCGGCGAAGAGATAGTGAAATACAGGTGGTATGAATATATATATGAGCAGTAGCAACGATGCCAGAAAATAGCTTGCTGGCGTGTAGTTGATGGTGGTAGTATTGCAACAGTAGTAACGCAGTAAAACAGTAGACAAGCAGCAGTAACGCAGTATTTAGGAACAAGGCCTAGGGATTACACTTTCACTAGTGGACACTCTCAACATTGATCACATAACAGAATAGATAAATGCATACTCTACACTTTCGTTAGATGATGAACACATTGCGTAGGATTACACGAACCCTCAATGCCGGAGTTAACAAGCTCCACAATAATGCTCATGTTTAAGTAACCTTATAGTGTAAGATAGATCAACAGACTAAACCAAGTACTAACATAGCATGCACACTGTCACCTTCATGCATATGTAGGAGGAATAGATCACATCAATATTATCATAGCAATAGTTAACTTCGCAATCTACAAGAGATCATGATCATAGCATAAACCAAGTACTAACACGGTGCACTCACTGTCACCTTTACACATGTGCAGGAGGAATAGAACTACTTTAATAACTTTGCTAGAGTAGCACATAGATAAATTGTGATACAAACTCATATGAATCTCAATCATGTAAAGCAGCTCATGAGATTATTGTATTGAGGTACATGGGAGAGATGAACCACATAGCTACCGGTACAGCCCCGAGCCTCGATGGAGAACTACTCCCTCCTCATGGGAGCAGCAGCGGTGATGAAGATGGCGGTGGAGATGGCAGCGGTGTCGATGGAGAAGCCTTCCGGGGGCACTTCCCCGCTCCGGCAGCGTGCCGGAACAGAGACTCCTGTCCCCCAGATCTTGGCCTCGCGATGGCGGCGGCTCTGGAAGGTTTCTGTGGTTTCGTCAATCGTATCAGGGTTTTCGATCCAGGGGCTTTATATAGGCGAAGAGGCGGCGCAGGAGGGTCGAAGGGGTGCCCACACCATAGGGTGGCGCGGCCAGGGCCTGGGCCGCGCCGGCCTATGGTCTGGGGGCCCAGTGCCCCCCCTCTGGTCCTTCCCGGGTGTTCTGGATGCTTCCGGTGAAAATAGGAACTTGGGCGTTGATTTCGTCCGATTCCGAGAATATTTCGTTACTAGGATTTCTGAAACCAAAAACAGCAGAAAACAGGAACTGGCACTTCGGCATCTTGTTAATAGGTTAGTTCCAGAAAATGCACGAATATGACATAAAGTGTGCATAAAACATGTAGATAACATCAATAATGTGGCATGGAACATAAGAAATTATCGATACGTCGGAGACGTATCAGCATCCCCAAGCTTAGTTCTGCTCGTCCCGAGCAGGTAAAACGATAACACAGATAATTTCTGGAGTGACATGCCATCATAACCTTGATCAAACTATTTGTAAAGCATATGTAGTGAATGCAGCGATCAAAACAATGTATATGACATGAATAAACAAGTGAATCATAAAGCAAAGACTTTTCATGAATAGCACTTCAAGACAAGCATCAATAAGTCTTGCATAAGAGTTAACTCATAAAGCAATAATTCATAGTAAAGGCATTGAAGCAACACAAAGGAAGATGAAGTTTCAGCGGTTGCTTTCAACTTGTAACATGTATATCTCATGGATAGTTGTCAGTGCAAAGCAATATAACAAGTGCAATAAGCAAGTATGTAAGAATCAATGCACAGTTCACACAAATGTTTGCTTCTTGAGGTGGAGAGAGATAGGTGAACTGACTCAACAATAAAAGTAAAAGAAAGGTCCTTCAAAGAGGAAAAGCATCGATTGCTATATTTGTGCTAGAGCTTTGATTTTGAAAACATAAAGAGAGCATAAAAATAAAGTTTTGAGAGGTGTATGTTGTTGTCAACGAATGGTAGCGGGTACTCTAACCCCCTTGCCAGTCAAACCTTCAAAGAGCGGCTCCCATTTTATTTTATTTTTGGATGGCACTCCTTCCAACCTTTCTTTCACAAACCATGGCTAACCGAATCCTCGGGTGCCTGCCAACAATCTCATACCATGAAGGAGTGCCTTTTTATTTTAGTTTTATTATGATGACACTCCTCCCAACCTTTGCTTACACAAGCCATGGCTAACCGAATCCTTCGGGTGCCGTCCAACAATCACATACCATGGAGGAGTGTCTATTTTTGTTAATTAATTTGGGACTGGGAATCCCATTGCCAGCTCTTTTTGCAAGATTATTGGATAAGCGGATGAAGCCACTAGTCCATTGGTGAAAGTTGCCCAACAAGATTGAAAGATAAACACCACATACTTCCTCATGAGCTATAAAACATTGACACAAATCAGAGGTAATAAATTTTGAATTGTTTAAAGGTAGCACTCAAGCAATTTACTTTGGAATGGCGGAGAAATACCATGTAGTAGGTAGGTATGGTGGACACAAATGGCATAGTGTTGGCTCAAGTATTTTGGATGCATGAGAAGTATTCCCTCTCGATACAAGGTTTAGGCTAGCAAGGTTATTTGAAACAAACACAAGGATGAACCGGTGCAGCAAAACTCACATAAAAGACATATTGAAAACATTATAAGACTCTACACCGTCTTCCTTGTTGTTCAAACTCAATACTAGAAATTATCTAGACCTTAGAGAAACCAAATATGCAAACCAAATTTTAGCATGCTCTATGTATTTCTTCATTAATGGGTGCAAAGCATATGATGCAAGAGCTTAAACATGAGCACAACAATTGCCAAGTATCACATTACCCAAGACATTAATAGCAATTACTACATGTATCATTTTCCAATTCCAACCATATAACAATTTAACGAAGAAGAAACTTCGCCATGAATACTATGAGTAGAAACTAAGGACATACTTGTCCATATGCTACAGCGGAGCGTGTCTCTCTCCCACACAAGCATGATGTAATCCAATTTATTCAAACACAAACGAAAATAAAAGCATACAGACGCTCCAAGTAAAGCACATAAGATGTGACCGAATAAAAATATAGTTTCAAGAGAAGGAACCTGATAATTTGTCGATGAAGAAGGGGATGCCTTGGGCATCCCCAAGCTTAGATGCTTGAGTCTTCTTGAAATATGCAGGGATGAACCACCGGGGCATCCCCAAGCTTAGAGCTTTCACTCTTCTTGATCATAGTATATCATCCTCCTCTCTTGACCCTTGAAAACTTCCTTCACACCAAACTTCTCATAAACTTCATTAGAGGGGTTAGTACATAATCAAAAACTCACATGTTCAGAGGTGACACAATCATTCTTAACACTTCTGGACATTGCTCAAAGCTACTGGAAGGTAATGGAACAAAGAAATCCACCCAACACAGCGAAAGAAACAATGCGAAATAAAAGGCAGAATCTGTCAAAACAGAACAGTCCGTAAAGACGATTTTTTAATAAATACTTCCGTTGCTCAGATCAGAAAACTCAAAACTAATGAAAGTTGCGTACATATCTGAGGAACACGCACGTAAATTGGCATATTTTTATGATTTTTCTACAGAGAAAACAGCCCAGATTCGTGACAGATAGAAATCTGTTTCTGCGCAGAAATCCAAATCTAGTATCAACCTTCGATTAGAGGCTTCACTTGGCACAACAAAACACAAAACTAAGATAAGGAGAGGTTGCTACAGTAGTAAACAACTTCCAAGACACAAAATAAAAACAAAGTACTGTAGCAAAATAACACATGGGTTATCTCCCAAGAAGTTCTTTTCTTTATAGCCATTAAGATGGGCTCAGCAGTTTTAATGATGCACTCGCAAGAAATAATAGTTGAAGCGAAAGAGAGCATCAAGAGGCAAATTCAAAACACATTTAAGTCTAACATGCTTCCTATGCAAAGGAATCTTGTAAATAAACAAGTTCAAGAAGAGAAAGTAACAAGCATAGGAAGATAAAACAAGTGTAGCTTCAAAAATTTCAGCACATAGAGAGGTGTTTTAGTAACATGAAAATTTCTACCACCATATTTTCCTCTCTCATAATAACTTTCAGTAGCATCATGAGCAAACTCAACAATATAGCTATCACATAAAGCATTCTTATCATGAGTCTCATGCATAAAATTATTACTACGCACATAAGCATAGTCAATTTTATTAGTTGTAGTGGGAGCAAATTCAACAAAGTAGCTATCATTATTATTCTCATCATCAAATATAGGAGGCATATTGTATTCATAATCAAATTCATCCTCCATAACAGGTGGTAACAAAAGACTACTATCATTATAATCATCATAAATAGGAGGCAAGGTATCATCAAAGTAAATTTTCTCCTCAATTCTTGGGGGACTAAAAATATCATGCTCATCAAAGCCAGCTTCCCCAAGCTTAGAATTTTCCATATCATTAGCAACAATGGTGTTCAAAGCGTTCATACTAATATCATTGCTACTAGCATGCAAATAAGATTCCATGGGTTTTTTAATTTTCGCATTAAACCATTCATGTCTTGACTCAGGAAATAGAATAAAAAGCTCACAGATGTTTTCCATTATGCCTTACTAGTGTAAACAAGAAACAAAAAGTTGCAATTGCAGGGTCTAAAGGAAATAGCTTTGAGTACTTACAGCGCCGGGAAATAGCTTAGTAGCCGAGATCCGGAGTGTGAGTACCTTTTACCTTTCCTCCCCGGCAACGGCGCCAGAAAATAGCTTGATGTCTACGTTCCCCCTCCTTTCCTGTAGACAGTGTTGGGCCTCCAAGAGCAGAGGTTTGTAGGACAGCAGCAAGTTTTCCCTTAAGTGGATCACCCAAGGTTTATCGAACTCAGGGAGGAAGAGGTCAAAGATATCCCTCTCATGCAACCCTGCAACCACAAAGCAAGAAGTCTCTTGTGTCCCCAACACACCTAATAGGTGCACTAGTTCGGCGAAGAGATAGTGAAATACAGGTGGTATGAATATATATGAGCAGTAGCAACGATGCCAGAAAATAGCTTGCTGGCGTGTAGTTGATGGTGGTAGTATTGCAACAGTAGTAACGCAGTAAAACAGTAGACAAGCAGCAGTAACGCAGTATTTAGGAACAAGGCCTAGGGATTACACTTTCACTAGTGGACACTCTCAACATTGATCACATAACAGAATAGATAAATGCATACTCTACACTTTCGTTAGATGATGAACACATTGCGTAGGATTACACGAACCCTCAATGCCGGAGTTAACAAGCTCCACAATAATGCTCATGTTTAAGTAACCTTATAGTGTAAGATAGATCAACAGACTAAACCAAGTACTAACATAGCATGCACACTGTCACCTTCATGCATATGTAGGAGGAATAGATCACATCAATATTATCATAGCAATAGTTAACTTCGCAATCTACAAGAGATCATGATCATAGCATAAACCAAGTACTAACACGGTGCACACACTGTCACCTTTACACATGTGCAGGAGGAATAGAACTACTTTAATAACTTTGCTAGAGTAGCACATAGATAAATTGTGATACAAACTCATATGAATCTCAATCATGTAAAGCAGCTCATGAGATTATTGTATTGAGGTACATGGGAGAGATGAACCACATAGCTACCGGTACAGCCCCGAGCCTCGATGGAGAACTACTCCCTCCTCATGGGAGCAGCAGCGGTGATGAAGATGGCGGTGGAGATGGCAGCGGTGTCGATGGAGAAGCCTTCCGGGGGCACTTCCCCGCTCCGGCAGCGTGCCGGAACAGAGACTCCTGTCCCCCAGATCTTGGCCTCGCGATGGCGGCGGCTCTGGAAGGTTTCTGTGGTTTTCGTCAATCGTATCAGGGTTTTCGATCCAGGGGCTTTATATAGGCGAAGAGGCGGCGCAGGAGGGTCGAAGGGGTGCCCACACCATAGGGTGGCGCGGCCAGGGCCTGGGCCGCGCCGGCCTATGGTCTGGGGGCCCAGTGCCCCCCCTCTGGTCCTTCCCGGGTGTTCTGGATGCTTCCGGTGAAAATAGGAACTTGGGCGTTGATTTCGTCCGATTCCGAGAATATTTCGTTACTAGGATTTCTGAAACCAAAAACAGCAGAAAACAGGAGCGGCACTTCGGCATCTTGTTAATAGGTTAGTTCCAGAAAATGCACGAATATGACATAAAGTGTGCATAAAACATGTAGATAACATCAATAATGTGGCATGGAACATAAGAAATTATCGATACGTCGGAGACGTATCAATTATCACCGCAATACATATGCTTTAACCAAGTATCACAAAGGGGTACCTCTATGCCGCCTGTACAAAGGCCTAAGGAGAAAGCTCGCATTTGGATTTCTCGCTTTTGATTATTCTCAACTTAGACATCCATACCGGGACAACATAGACAACAGATAATGGACTCCTCTTTTAATGCTTTAAGCATTCAACAACAATTAATTCTTTTCTCATTAGAGATTTGAGGATGTTTGTCCAAAACTGAAACTTCCACCATGGATCATGGCTTTAGTTAGCGGCCCAATGTTCTTCTCTAACAATATGCATGCTCAAACCATTCAACTCAGTGTAGATCGCCCTTACTTCAGACAAGACGAACATGCATAGCAACTCACATGAAATTCAACAATGAAAAGTTGATGGCGTCCCCAGTAAACATGGTTATCGCACAACAAGCAACTTAATAAGAGATAGAGTGCATAATTACATATTCAATACCACAATAGTTTTTAAGCTATTTGTCCCATGAGCTATATATTGCAAAGGTGAATGATGGAATTTTAAAGGTAGCACTCAAGCAATTTACTTTAGAATGGCGGAAAATACCATGTAGTAGGTAGGTATGGTGGACACAAATGGCATAGTGGTTGGCTCAAGTATTTTGGATGCATGAGAAGTATTCCCTCTCGATACAAGGTTTAGGCTAGCAAGGTTATTTGAAACAAACACAAGGATGAACCGGTGCAGCAAAACTCACATAAAAGACATATTGAAAACATTATAAGACTCTACACCGTCTTCCTTGTTGTTCAAACTCAATACTAGAAATTATCTAGACCTTAGAGAAACCAAATATGCAAACCAAATTTTAGCATGCTCTATGTATTTCTTCATTAATGGGTGCAAAGCATATGATGCAAGAGCTTAAACATGAGCACAACAATTGCCAAGTATCACATTACCCAAGACATTAATAGCAATTACTACATGTATCATTTTCCAATTCCAACCATATAACAATTTAACGAAGGAGAAACTTCGCCATGAATACTATGAGTAGAAACCAAGGACATACTTGTCCATATGCTACAGCGGAGCGTGTCTCTCTCCCATAAAGTGAATGCTAGGATCCATTTTATTCAAACAAAACAAAAATAAAAACAAACCGACGCTCCAAGAAAAAGCACATAAGATGTGATGGAATAAAAATATAGTTTCAGGGGAGGAACCTGATAATGTTGTCGATGAAGAAGGGGATGCCTTGGGCATCCCCAAGCTTAGACGCTTGAGTATTCTTAATATATGCAGGGGTGAACCACCGGGGCATCCCCAAGCTTAGAGCTTTCACTCTCCTTGATCATGTTGCATCATACTCCTCTCTTGATCCTTGAAAACTTCCTCCACACCAAACTCGAAACAACTCATTAGAGGGTTAGTGCACAATATAAATTAACATATTCAGAGGTGACACAATCATTCTTAACACTTCTGGACATTGCATAATGCTACTGGACATTAGTGGATCAAAGAAATTCATCCAACATAGCAAAAGAGGCAATGCGAAATAAAAGGCAGAATCTGTCAAAACAGAACAGTTCGTATTGACGAATTTTAAAATGGCACCAGACTTGCTCAGATGAAAATGCTCAAATTGAATGAAAGTTGCGTACATATCTGAGGATCATGCACGTAAATTGGCTTAATTTTCGGAGCTACCTACAGGGAGGTGGACCCAGATTCGTGACAGCAAAGAAATCTGGAACTGCGCAGTAATCCAAATCTAGTACTTACTTTTCTATCAACGGCTTAACTTGGCACAACAAAACACAAAACTAAGATAAGGAGAGGTTGCTACAGTAGTAAACAACTTCCAAGACACAAAATAAAAACAAAGTACTGTAGGTAAAAACATGGGTTGTCTCCCATAAGCGCTTTTCTTTAACGCCTTTCAGCTAGGCGCAGAAAGTGTGTATCAAGTATTATCAAGAGACGAAGTGTCAACATCATAATTTGTTCTCATAATAGAATCAAAAGGGTACTTCATTCTCTTTCTAGGGAAGTGTTCCATACCTTTCTTGGGAGGAAATTTATATTTTATATTACCTTCCTTCATATCAATGATAGCACCAACAGTTCGAAGAAAAGGTCTTCCCAATATAATGGGACAAGATGCATTGCATTCAATATCCAAGACAACAAAATCAACGGGAACAAGGTTATTGTTAACGGTAATGCGAACATTATCAACTTTACCCAAAGGTTTCTTTGTAGAATGATCAGCAAGATTAACATCCAAATAACAATTTTGCAGCGGTGGCAAGTCAAGCATATTATAAGTTTTCTTAGGCATAACAGAAATACTTGCACCAAGATCACATAAAGCATTACAATCAAAATCTTTAACCTTCATCTTAATGATGGGCTCCCAACCATCCTCTAGCTTTTTAGGAATAGAGGCTTTGCGCTCTAGTTTCTCTTCTCTAGCTTTAATGAGAGCATTTGTAATATGATGCGTAAAGGCCAAATTTATAGCACTAGCATTAGGACTTTTAGCAAGTTTTTGCAAGAACTTTATAACTTCAGAGATGTGGCAATCATCAAAATTCAAACCATTATAATCTAAAGCAATGGGATCATCATCCCCAATGTTGGAAAAAATTTCAGCAGCTTTATCACGAGCGGTTTCAATAGTTTTAGCGATTTCGAGCGGTTTTTCGCGCTTTGCATTAGAAGTGGAAACATTGCTAACACCAATTCTTTTATTATTAGTAGTAGGAGGTGCAGCAACATGTGTAGCATTAGCATTACTAGTGGTGGTAATAGTCCAAACTTTAGCTACATTCTTCTCTTTAGCTAGTTTTTCATTTTCTTCTCTATCCCACCTAGCACGCAGTTCAGCCATTAATCTTATATTCTCATTAATTCTAACTTGAATGGCATTTGCTGTAGTAACAACTTTATTATGATGATTTTCATTAGGCAAAACTTTTGATTTCAAAAGATCAACATCAGCAGCAAGACTATCGACTTTAGAAGCAAGTATATCAATTTTCCCAAGCTTTTCTTCAACAGATTTGTTAAAAGCAGTTTGTGTACTAATAAATTCTTTGAGCATGGCTTCAAGTCCAGGGGGTGAACTCCTATTATTGTTGTAAGAATTCCCATAAGAATTACCATAGCCGTTGCCATTATTATAAGGATATGGCCTATAGTTGTTACTAGAATTGTTCCGGTAAGCATTGTTGTTGAAATTATTATTTTTAATGAAGTTTACATCAACATGTTCTTCTTGTGCAACCAATGAAGCTAATGGAACATTATTAGGATCAATATTAGTCCTATCATTCACAAGCATAGACATAATAGCATCAATCTTATCACTCAAGGAAGAGGTTTCTTCGACAGAATTTACCTTCTTACCTTGTGGAGCTCTTTCCGTGTGCCATTCAGAGTAGTTGATCATCATATTATCAAGAAGCTTTGTTGCTTCACCAAGAGTGATGGACATAAAGGTACCTCCAGCAGCTGAATCCAATAAATTCCGTGAAGAAAAATTTAGTCCTGCATAGAAGGTTTGGATGATCATCCAAGTAGTCAGTCCATGGGTTGGGCAATTTTTAACCAGAGATTTCATTCTTTCCCAAGCTCGAGCAACATGTTCAGTATCTAATTGTTTAAAATTCATTATGCTACTCCTCAAAGATATAATTTTAGCAGGGGGATAATATCTACCAATAAAAGCATCCTTGCATTTAGTCCATGAATCAATACTATTCTTAGGCAGAGATAGCAACCAATCTTTAGCTCTTCCTCTTAATGAGAAAGGGAACAATTTTAGTTTAATAATATCACCATCTACATCTTTATATTTTTGCATTTCACATAGTTCAACAAAATTATTAAGATGGGCAGCAGCATCATCAGAACTAACACCAGAAAATTGCTCTCGCATAACAAGATTCAGTAAAGCAGGTTTAATTTCAAAGAATTCTGCTGTAGTAGCAGGTGGAGCAATAGGTGTGCATAAGAAATCATTATTATTTGTGGTTGTGAAGTCACACAACTTAGTGTTTTCAGCGGTAGCCATTTTAGCAACAGTAAATAAAGCAAACTAGATAAAGTAAATGCAAGTAACTAATTTTTTTTGTGTTTTTGATATAGCAAACAAGATAGTAAATAAAGTAAAACTAGCAACTAATTTTTTTGTATTTTGATTTAGTGCAGCAAACAAAGTAGTAAATAAAACTAAGCAAGACAAAAACAAAGTAAAGAGATTGAGAAGTGGAGACTCCCCTTGCAGCGTGTCTTGATCTCCCCGGCAACGGCGCCAGAAATTTGCTTGATGCGTGTGGTTGGCACGTCCGTTGGGAACCCCAAGAGGAAGGTGTGATGCGCACAGCGGCAAGTTTCCCTCAGTAAGAAACCAAGGTTTAATCGGACCAGCAGGAGTCAAGAAGCACGTTGAAGGTTGATGGCGGCGGGATGTAGTGCGGCGCAACACCAGGGATTCCGGCGCCAACGTGGAACCTGCACAACACAACCAAAGTACTTTGCCCCAACGAAACAGTGAGGTTGTCAATCTCACCGGCTTGCTGTAACAAAGGATTAACCGTATTGTGTGGAAGATGATTGTTTGCAAAAAACAGTAAAACAAGTATTGCAGTAGATTGTATTTCAGTAAAGAGAATTGGACCGGGGTCCACAGTTCACTAGAGGTGTCTCTCCCATAAGACAAATAGCATGTTGGGTGAACAAATTACAGTTGGGCAATTGACAAATAGAGAGGGCATGACCATGCACATACATATCATGATGAGTATAGTGAGATTTAATTGGGCATTACGACAAAGTACATAGACCGCCATCCAACTGCATCTATGCCTAAAAAGTCCACCTTCAGGTTATCATCCGAACCCCTTCCAGTATTAAGTTGCAAAGCAACAGACAATTGCATTAAGTATGGTGCGTAATGTAATCAACAACTACATCCTTAGACATAGCACCAATGTTTTATCCCTAGTGGCAACAGCACAACACAACCTTAGAACTTTCATCCTTTGTCCCGGTGTCAATGCAGGCATGAACCCACTATCGAGCATAAGTACTCCCTCTTGGAGTTACAAGCATCTACTTGGCCAGAGCATCTACTAGTAACGGAAAGCATGCAAGATCATAAACAACACGTAGATATAACTTTGATAATCAACATAACAAGTATTCTCTATTCATCGGATCCCAACAAACACAACATATAGAATTACAGATAGATGATCTTGATCATGTTAGGCAGCTCACAAGATCCGACAATGATAGCACAATGGGGAGGAGACAACCATCTAGCTACTGCTATGGACCCATAGTCCAGGGGTAGACTACTCACATATCACACCGGAGGCGACCATGGCGGTGTAGAGTCCTCCGGGAGATGATTCCCCTCTCCGGCAGGGTGCCGGAGGCGATCTCCTGGATCCCCCGAGATGGGATCGGCGTTGGCGGCGTCTCTGGAAGGTTTTCCGTATCGTGGCTCTCGGTACTGGGGGTTTCGTCACGGAGGCTTTAAGTAGGCGGAAGGGCAAGTCAAGAGGCGGCACAGGGGCCCCAGATGACAGGGCGGCGCGGCCAAGGGGGGGGGGGGGCGCGCCGCCCTAGGGTTTGGGCTCCCTGTGGCCCCACTTCGTTTCGTCTTCGGACTTCTGGAAGCTTCGTGGAAAAATAGGCCCCTGGGCGTTGATTTCGTCCAATTCCGAGAATATTTCCTTACTAGGATTTCTGAAACCAAAAACAATAAAACAGAATCGGCACTTCGGCATCTTGTTAATAGGTTAGTTCCAGAAAATGCACGAATATGACATAAAGTGTGCATAAAACATGTAGATAACATCAATAATGTGGCATGGAACATAAGAAATTATCGATACGTCGGAGACGTATCAACGCATCAATCCGGAGGTGGGCATGATGATGTAGAGTCCTCCGGTGATGATTCCCCTCTCCGGCAGGGTGCCGGAGGCGATCTCCTGAATCCCCCGAGATGGGATTGGTGGCGGCGGCGTCTCAGTAACTTTTCTCGTATCGTGGCTCTCGGTGATAGGGTTTTCGCGATGGAGAGAATATATAGGCGAAGGAGCAGAGTCGGGGGACGCTCGAGGGGCCCACCCCATAGGGCAGCGAGCCCAGGGGTGGGGCTACGCCCCCCTAGGGTGTGGCCGCCTCGTCGCCCCTCTTCGTCTCCTCTTCGGACTTCTGGAAGGCTCCGTGCAAAATAAGACCGTGGGCTTTTGTTTCGTCCAATTCCGAGAATATTTCCTGTGTAGGATTTCTGAAACCAAAAACAGCAGAAAACAGGAACTGGCGCTTCGGCATCTAGTTAATAGGTTAGTGCCATAAAATGCATCAAAATGATGTAAAGTGTATATAAAACATGTGAGTATTATCATATAACTAGCATGGAACATAAGAAATTATAGATACGTTTGAGATGTATCACCCACGGTCCTATTTTCCACGGAGTCTTCCAGAACACCGAAGAGGAGACGAAGAGGGGCCACGAGGCGGCCACACCATAGGGGGGCGCGGCCCCACCTCCTGGCGCGCTGCCCTATGGGGTGGGCCCCTCGGGCGCCCCCGACGCTGCCCCTTCGCCTATTTATTCCTTCCGTCGCGAAAACCCTAGTACCGAGAGCCACGATACGAGAAAAGTTCCAGAGGCGCCGCCGCCGTCAACCCTACCTCGAGGGGTTCAGAAGATCGCCTCCGGCACCCTGCCGGAGAGGGGAATCATCACTGGAGGGCTCTACATCACCATGCCCGCCTCCGGACTGATGCGTGAGTAGTTCATCCTTGGACTACGGGTCCATAACAGTAGCTAGATGGTTGTCTTCTCCTCTTGTGCTATCATGTTTAGATCTTGTGAGCTGCCTATCATGATCAAGATCATCTTTTTGTAATTCTACATGTTGTGTTTGTTGGGATCCGATGAATATGGAATACTATGTCAAGTTGATTATTGATCTATCATATATATTATTTATGTTCTTGCATGCTCTCCGTTGCTAGTAGAGGCTCTGGCCAAGTTGATACTTGTGACTCCAAGAGGGAGTATCTATGCTAGATAGTGGGTTCATGTCTCCATTTAATCTGGGGGAGTGACAACAACCCCTAAGGTTGTGGATGTGCTGTTGCCACTAGGGATAAAACATCAATGCTTTATCTAAGGATATTTGTATTGTTTACATTACGCACAGTACTTAATGCAATTGTCTGTTGTTTGCAACTTAATACTGGAAGGGGTGCGGATGCTAAACTGAAGGTGGACTTTTTAGGCATAGATGCATGCTGGATGGCGGTCTATGTTCTTTGTCGTAATACCCTAAGTAAATCTCATAGTAGTCATCATGATATGTATATGCTTCTCTATTTGTCAATTGCCCAACTGTAATTTGTTCACCCAACATGCTATTTATCTTATTAGAGAGACACCACTAGTGAACTGTGGACCCCGGTTCATTCTTTTACACCTGAAATACAACCTACTGCAATCATTGTTCTCTTTTGTTTTCTGCAAGCAAGCATAATTATCCACACCATACGTTTAATCCTTTGTTTTCAGCAAGCCGGTGAGATTGACAACCTCACTGTTAAGTTGGGGCAAAGTAGTTTGATTGTGTTGTGCAGGTTCCACGTTGGCGCCGGAATCACTGGTGTTGCGCCGCACTACACTCCTTCACCAACAACCTTCACGTGGCCTTCATCTCCTACTGGTTCGATAAACCTTGGTTTCTTACTGAGGGAAAACTCGCTGCTGTACTCATCATACCTTCCTCTTGGGGTTCCCAACGGACGTGTGCTTTACCGTCACAAGGAGCTACTTTTCTGGCGCTGTTACACCCCAGGGATTTCTAACTCCCACACGCCAGCATACCTCTTATATCTCGTGGATAAGGTAGATTTTCAATTTCTCGCACTTTACATTTGTCAACTTCAACTCCTCTACCAGAGATTCTATGTCCAAGAAACACTCCTAATGTGACCATGAAGTGACATTTATCCCAATTCAAGACTAAGTACTGATCCTTACACCGCTGCAAAATTTTGCTAAGATTGAATAAATAGTGATCAAATGAAGTACCATACACACAAAAAACATCCACGAGCAACTTCATGATTTTCTCAATGCAATCAGCAAATATGGCATTCATGCATCTTCAAAAAGTAGTAAGGGCATTGTATAGGCCGATTATCATTCTCCTATAAGCAAACGTACATGTTAACGCCATATTTTGGTGATCATTATTAGGCATACACATATGAGAGATACTAGAATAATCATTTCAAGTAACAAATTGAGAATGTTTAGACAATCTTTCTAGAATTTGATCAATAAAAGGTAGAGGCTACTAATCATTATGTGCAGCTTTTCTAATTTCCCTCTAGTCAATGCCATCTTGTAACCAATGATAGTACTTTGAGGGATTAATTCATTTTTTCATTTGGAACAATAGTCATGCCTCCTTTTTTAGGGACACAGGGATCTTCTTGGTTTAGTTCCTTCACAAGGTTGGGGCGAGCTCCACAACACACGGAGGCTCCCAACACCCTATGGGGCTAGCACAACTCCAAGCTAGCCTCCATAGGAGCACTTCCTCCAAGATCCCACTATAGGAACCCTAACTTCAAGATCCACTAAGGACTAGATGGTATTGGTGGATTCTCTCTTGGTAGATCAATAGATCGGGGCCTCCTCCACCACTCCTCCGAATTTGGGCAAGATTGATTGGGTAGGTGGGGAGATCCTCAAGGTTTTAGCTCAGCAACAATGGAGGAGAGAGAGAGAAGAGATAAAATCGAGCTGGGGAAGAAGGGGCCCTTTTATAGGTCCCTCCATATCCAACCGTTATGTGCAGTTCCCGCACAACCGGTACTACCGCTTGGGCAGGCGGTAGTACCGCTCTGGGTTCGAAATTTCCCCACAGATTCGCCACGTGGACTCACAACGGTAGTACCGCTTGAGGTACCGCAATGGCCTCTGTGAGTCCATGGACCCTCGCGGTACCTAAGCGGTACCAACGCGGTAGTGTCGTAACTTGTGTTACGGTACCGAGGCGGTACTACCGCTCTCAAGCGGTACTACCGCTCATGGTATCGTAGAGGTACCGTAACGCACTCTGTGGGGCTTTTCAGTGCAAATACCCAGAGCGGTACTATAGGGCCGTACCAGTAGGGTAGCGGTACTACCGCTCCTGGTACCGGTAGTACCGGTTAGGCAGAAACTGCTATTTTTCTCTTTTCCTCTCCAACCACGTCACCTCCTGACACACACACAAAACCAGAAAACCTATAAGCTACGCTTCAGCCTTCCGATCATGACGTGTTCAGCGAGGGAACCGTGCACCTGCAAATCTACTCAAAGACAATCTATGCACACAGATATAGACCTTGATCTTTCACTTTCAAAGAAGAATGGTACTTCACATAAAATGATTTGTTAAGATATTATCAATCAAGTCCGTATGTATGCTTTAAAGAATGATATATACCAATTTCTAGATTCACCCTTGAGAGGTACATAAAACAATTTTTTGACTTTGTCATGAGAAATACCAGAGAGTTCATATAGTGTACACCTTGATTCAATCTTTAATAAATGATCTGAAGGTCCCTCACATTCATCACCTGGATATTGATCTTTCATAATATATAATATATTCCACAGCATGAGGAGGAATGGAAAAACCCAGCATCTAACTCAAGGGGGGTTTTAGGTTCCTTTAACATATGCATGTAACTTAAAAAGGAGGACCTAATGACTTGAGAAGAAGCCATAGAAACTTAAACAAATGAAACAAAACTGAAAATAGTAACAACATCTTTTATATAACCTTACCAAAAGCGTTGCGTTTCCCGACAATGACACTAGAAAAGTATCTTGTAACCGACAAGTGTAGGGATCAATTATAGTACCTTTGGATAAGGGATGAGTGTTGAACCCACAAGGAGATGAAGGAATTGGTTCACAAGTTTGACAAATGTAAACATTAAAAGATGCAAAGGTTTCTGCATTTTGGTATAAAAGTTCCCGAAAAGTAATATACGAGAAAGGTAGAATGTTTTTTTTCAGAGAAAGCCCAATCATTTATACAACAAGAGGGCAAGCAAAATGTGTAATTCTGCGAGTCGGACGTCCCCGAGGGCATCATGGATTTATTAATTAAGCACATATATTTGTAGATGAACATTGTGAATATTGTGTCAAGTTTTATTCCTAATGGATGGAGCCTAAGATAGGTGCAATCATACATATGAGCAAGTACACCCCTAGTTATATATTAATCTAAAGCCACATACATAAATAATCATAGAATTTATTAAGACAAAAGTTCAACCACCTCTTTATGATTTAGGGTCCACAAGTAAAAAGCCCCTATTGCAAGTCTAAGAATTGGAATGAGGTTTCTGTCATCTCCACCATTCCTCCTCTTTTACTTACTATAAGGTGCATCCCTATGAGCCCAAAAAGGTGTAGCAACATACAATTGACATTCACACATTACCATATATGTTTGCAACTTTGACTTCATGCTTACACTAACTTCACCTGGGCGAGCGATATAGTTGATCGTTGTTCAGTCACTGAATATTGTCTCTTTCTTGGAACTTCTCTCATTGCAGGGAAGTCCAAGAAACAAAAATATGGGTCTCGTTCTAGTGCTGGGAAGCCGAACTTCGTGCCATTGCCACTGTCACACCGGAGATTGTATGGCTTCGGTGGCTACTAGCTGATCTTGGAATCTCGTGTCATGATGCTCTCACAAATGTTCTTTGCGATTGTACATCTTCTACTTAGATTGCCAATGGCCCTATCAAGCATGAGCTAACCAAGCATATTGGTTTGGATGCCTCTTTTACATGCTCACATTGTCTACAATCAACTATTCATCTTCAATATGTTTCTTTGGAGCTTCAAGTGCGAGAGTTCTCCACCAAGTCCCAAATTAGAGAGCAACACTGTGTTTTTTTTCATATTCTCAAACTCAATATGTCGGTCCATGTAGACATTAGGTCCAAGGCCCGTATCTCACATGTACATGTACTGCTTTCTAGTGTGAGAGAAACTGATTTGACCAATCCAATTATTGTGACATGGAAATCTAACGCTAATGCAGGCCTCGTTCGGTTTGTGGGGATCCAGTCCACTACGGGGCTGAATCCAACGTGGATTTTGGTGATCTCCACATGTCACCTGCTCCCCCACTAATCCCTCCCCATCTTTGTTTTGAAACTATAAATATATTAGCAAGCAAGCCGCCTCATTAAAAACCTTCCAGTCCCCTTAGGTACCTTGGTAAGGAAAAGAGTGCGTAAAAAACTTGCTGCTCACGGATCAAATCATAGTTACATCATTTAGAAGCTTGTCTAAGAGGAAACTAGGGGGCTCATCGACCCAATTACAAGCAATTTTATGCTGAAAGCTATACTTGGCTATTTCATGTGCTACTTGATTTGCATCCCTGGGGCAGAATATGAATTTAACCTCCCAATATTGGTTACTATGTCAATGCAATCAGCAAAGATAGCATATGATTCACTCCACCACCTACTTTCACCTGTAAGCGCTTGAATTGTTTCAGCCGAGTCAGATTCAACAATGATGTGATGACAACCCATCTCTTCTACCATTTTCAGTCCTTCACGAAGCGCCATGGCTTCAGCCATCGCCGCCGTGTGGACATGCGGTAATAGCTCGCACTTTGCATGCATAAAGTTTCCCATAAAATCACGGAGGATAGCTCTCGTCACCCCTGTCTTTTCCTCCTCAACAAACGATGCATCAACGTTAAGTTTCAGTGTACGGGGTGGAGGTCTGGTCCACTTGTCCGTTATTGCAGGAGATTTCTTTTCAGCCTTCATAGCATTTGCTGTTATCGCCAGGATGGACATTTTGCACTTGAATAATGGTGGAACTTCCTCGTTGTGTGTTCGGCAGTGTCGAATCCACCAAAGATACCAAGCTGACACACAAATAGTTTCTTTTAGTTTAACTGAATCGAAACCAGGGAGAGTGTTACCATCCTATCGTAGTAAGTATTCAAGCACCGCCGATCCCGCTCTGTCCGTGGTGGTTGCTTCATCAATTGTGGTCTCCAAGCCTAAACTTTGCCACAGATCTTTGGCCGTGTGACACTTAAAAATAAGATGCATAATGTCCTTCGGCCCTTGGTGGCAAATTGGGCACTCTCCAGACGTGCCAATGTGTCTGTTAATTAAAATACTCTTAAGAGGAAGGATGCCATGAAGTGATCTCCAAATAAAAATCTTCACCTTCCCTGGGATCAAGAGTTTCCATAGGACTTTCCAAACAAGGTTTGTAATTGACCTTCCTGGGAGAGCTAATTGTACAGCATGCGGACCAAACTTGTGACGCCATTGCATATGGTAAGCTGAACGTTACTGAATAAAACCCATGTTTGGTTAAACCCCAAGCAATGAAATCAAAAAAACCTTGTGTGTTCAAAGGAATTTGCATAATCCGATTAGCATCTAAGGAGGTGAATAGTGATCGGATGAGAACCTTGTCCCACTGACCATTGGGATCTATTAACTGGCTTACTTTCGTTAGCAGAATAGAACCTCTACGAGTTTGAATTTTCCAATTAGGACTTGATGGAATCCAGGGATCTGTCCAGATATTAATACTATCCCCATCTCCAACTCTCCATATAAAACCTCTTTTGAAGGTGGTTAAACCCGAAAGGATACTTTGCCAAGTAAAACTTGAACCTGCTTTCGGTCCTGCTCTTAAGATATCTCCATTAGGATAGTATTTTGCACCCAACACCCTTGCACAAAGTGATTTGGGGTTATCAATAAGCCTCCAAACTTGTTTTGCTAGCATGGCCAAATTAAAGGAATGGAAGTCTCTAAAACCCATCCCACCATCATTCTTGGGTAACACATCTTCCACCATGCATACCAGTGCATTTTACTATTCTCATCATCTCCCCACCAAAACTTTGCAATTGCATCCATATCCTTACATACCCCCTTTGGGATAAGAAAAACAGACATAGCATAAACAGGAATAGCCTGTGCAATTGCCTTCAGTAAAATCTCTTTACCTTTAATTGATAATTGCTTCTCCTTCCACCCATTAATTCTCTGAATTATCCTCTCAATGAAATGCTTAAAGCAATCACTTCTATCCGCTCCAACCAAAGCAGGAAGTCCCAAATATTTATCTGAGAGGGCTTCGGTGTCAATATGTAGAGCCTCACAAATTTCTGCTCTCATCAAGGCATTAGTATTCGGAGAAAAGAAAATACTACTTGATTTAGCCAAACTCACAATCTGTCCAGAATTTGCACAGTAGGTATCAAGAACATGCTGCAAGGAAGTTGCATTAGTCATATCCGCTTTCATGAGGATCAGGGAGTCGTCAAAAAATAAGAGGTGTGAGACTGACGATGCATTCCTGCACACCCGTACCCCATCAATACCACCAACTTCTTCTTCGTACAGCAATATGTTGATAGTCCTTCCGCACACAACAGGAACAAATATGGTGAAAGAGGGTCCCCTTGGCGAAGCCCTCTAGTCGGTACAAACATGTTAGTTTCTTCAGAGTTAAATCTTACTTGATATCTAACTGACTTTACACATGCCATCATCAAAGAAATCCATCCATCATCAAAACCCATCTTTCTCATCATATTCTCCAGAAAAATCCACTCCACTCGGTCATAGGCTTTATGCATATCCAGCTTTACTGCACATGTGCCCACAGCACATGACCTCTTATTTTTAATTGCATGGATACTCTCATAAGCAACCAGAACATTATCAGTAATTAGTCGTCCAGGGACAAAGGCACTCTGCATTTGAGAAATTATGTCTGGAAGAATACCTTTTAACCGCATAGCCAGCATCTTCGATAGAATTTGATAGATCACATTACAGAGGCTTATAGGGAGAAATTGAGTTACCAGCTCCGGATCATCAATCTTGGGAGTGAGAACCATAGTGGTGTCGTTACAACCTTCGGGAATGATACAAGAATTAAGGGCATGTAGCACTTCTATGGTAATTTCTTCCCCACAGATGTCCCAAAATCTTTTATAGAACACAACATGTAATCCATCAGGCCCCGGGTCTTTGAAGTCCCCAATACTAAATAAAGCTTTCTTCACTTCTTCAGCCGAAAAAGGAGCTCAGAGTTTCTGATTCATCTCAGGTGTGACTCGCTGTTGGATTTTGTCCAGAAATGCCGGGTCCGTTGGACCAACCTCTGAGGAGAAAAGATTAGCAAAATATTCAAAAATCAAAGGTTTAAGCTGCTCAGTACCTTCAACCCAAGAGACATTATTACCTTTTAGTTTTTTGATTTAATTTTTCTTCCTACGGGTAGTGGCAAAATTGTGGAAAAAGGAAGTGTTTCGATCACCCAGTTTCAACCAGTTTGCTCTTGATCTCTGTATCCATTCAATTTCTTCATGTTCCAAAATTTGTTCAATTAGCTCAGCCATCTCTTTAGCTTTTATTTCACTTTCATCTGTCAATGCGCCAGAGACGGCCTGATAAAATTCTCGTTGGGAACGTCTTAGACGTTTCTTCGGTTTTTTCAAAACTTTCGCATCCCATTCGTGCATTGCCTCATGCACCCGGCCCAACCGCTCGAGTACGCCGCCAGAAGGACCATCACTCCCCGCAGCTAGCCACGCTTTCTGGACCACATCCCGGAACGTGCTTTCTTGAAGCCATTTAGCCTCGAATCTCTTCGGCCCATGGTTCGGTTGGGCTGGCATATTATCAAAGTCTGTATCAAGATGATGAGGAGCTGCATTAGGGAACATGGCTGACCAAGAAGGAGAAGCCACCGTCCTGTCCAGTCTTTCACGAATGCGACCACGCTGCCAAGTATAAGGGTCTCCGAAAACCCCCAGATCTTCCAGACTACAATCACTCAAGACATCCCGGAAGTCTTGCATGTACGAAGTTGGTCTTGGGTTCCCTCCACTTTTTTCATGAGAATATAAAATCTCATTTAAGTCTCCCATAATAAGCCACGGGAGGTCATGTTGAGCTTTGAGTTCCCTAATCTTATACCCAGTTTTGTACTTGTCCTGCCACCGCAGCTCTCCATACATACTAGTGAATCTCCACTCTCCTGATTTCCCATCTAACACCTTCACATCAATGTACTTGGGAGCCGAATATTTTTGCTGAATTGTAACCTCTCTTTTCCAAAGTAACATGATGCCACCACTCCTGCCATCACTAGGATTCACTATCTTGGAATCCATTTTTAAAGTCCTCCTTAAGCACTCAGCCGAAAAAAGTATCGAGATGTGTCTCTGACAAAAACAACACCTCGGGGTCCCATCGTTTCCTCGCATCAGAAAGCGCACAGACTGTCGGGGCGTTACCCAAACCCTGACAGTTCAGTTCCATTATTTTCATTGCGACCGGACGAGTTCCTCTTGGGAAATCACCGATCCTAGTGAGGAGGAGTTAGCTCCGTCCATCTTCGTTCGTTTTGGTCTGTTATTATTCACATCATCACCGTTCACATTGCCCAAATCCTCAACAGGCGAGGGAGCGCCTGTCAGAGATGCCCCCGATTCAGTACCATTGGCACCAACTTCCAGTAATTCACCCTCTTCAGAAAATTGTTCAACTATATTTCTTTTAGTTCCTGATATTGGGTTCCCTTCAGAGTCAATATCCATATCTTTTCCTTTTAAGGGGCTCGTCGCCGTGTCCTTCAGAGCTGGATCAATCACAGTTGTATTATCAACATATGCCAACGCATTATATCTCCAGCTGGTTAAGTTACCCCGGCTAGTATTGTTCTCACGACCACTCTGATTAGGGCCTCGGCCTCCACCTCGAGATTGAGGGAACCTTCCTCCTCTGCTACTGCTACCGCCACCTCTCCCGGCAGAACTGAACGGATGTAGCATGTATCCAAATCTGCCTTCATCCGATCGCCCCACTTGAGGTCCTTCTCTGCATATTCACCCGAGCCGCACTCAAGATGCGAGTGCCCAATGAAACCACAAGCCGCACAGAACCTCGGCATTTTTTCGTATTTAAGGATAAAGACTTCTCTCTTTCCGTCCCTAACCATGGACACAAGTCTCTCAAGAACTTTACGAACATAAAGTTTAACCTTTACATGAACGAAATTACCAGCTCCCTGAACGTTCGTCTGGACCACCTCGACTTTGCCCACCTTCTTCTCCATAAGGTTCGTGATTAAGGCTGCGGTACCCTATCTGGAGTTTCTGAATCTGCACCCAAGTTGTGAAAAATTCCAGATCAATACTGTCCGGATCTGTGAAGCCATCGTAAGGTTCGATGCACACCACCGATTGCCTGAATAACCAGGGTCCTCCCTTCTCAACCTTCTGCCAATCCCCAAGGCAGAAGCATTGAACTGTGAAAAGGTTGCCCTCTATATGCTTGAAACTTGATTTCTTGAGCCGGGCTCAATGCCACCCGCATGTGTTGTTCAAACATGGCTGTGCTAAAGTAATTTGTTGTGTGAACTCTAGCCAACGCCATCCACTTGATGCCCTCCTTTGGAACGTCCTCAACTTCCTCGAAAACCAGATCATCGAAGTCCTCTTCACCAATTCCCAATCTATGCAGCATGTCATCAATCCCCTCATCTTTCCTCTTGTTCGATCTATCCGGCCCGGTGCCTGAATTCGACGATGCCGCCACCATGGGAGCCAAACCTGGGGCGTCACCACGCCAAAGCCCTACCCGTGGGAGAGTCAAACTGTGAGAAGGAGATGCAGGATTAGCAGGCCACCCACCTAATCCCTCCCCATCTAATCCCTTCCCCCATGTGTCGTTCGGTTACTCCGGGGAGATTGGTACGAGAGATTAACATCTTTCGTGCGAGAGGAAAATTAATATACAACAGAGTAACAGATTACTAGTCAAACATGCATGCAATCCAATTCTTACATAGTACATAATCCACAAAAATTGAGTAAAATATTTCAACATATTACAAGGAGGGACAGAGAGCTACTTTTTCATCTACCACAGCGAGCGGGGATCCCAAGGAATAAATCGAAGAAACACCCACACCCATGCCTATGTGTACAAAATCCATTCATAGTCAAAGAAAATATAAGCTGCATCCGCGGCCACTGGCTTGCACAACTCAGCCTCCGCCGCAATGGCGCGTCAGCTCATTGACGAACTCGTCGAAGCTCTGTTGTGACGACCCACCGGCCACCGGACGCATATCTGAAGACAAGATTTCATAACTGAACTAAGAAAAAGAGTCTACTCTTCGAATCCGAGGACAAGATTTTCAGTACAAATATGCTACTTATATTTCATAATCTGCAAAGAGCTCAAAGTTCTGATGTAAAATTATTATGTTGACTGGATACTAGACAAGAAAAAAAAAGCATACATTTCAAATTTAAATGCAGGATAAGAACACATTATAAAAGTCTGGAGAAAAAAAGAACTCTGGAGAAAATCAAGAGTCTATACAAGATGCAGATACCAAATGCATAACAATAACCAAGATATATATTTTAAGCTTAATGCTAGGACAATTATGCTTGGAGAAAATGTCAACACCCGGATTTTTAAGTCCAGATGCCTATTATGCCATTCCTCGCAATCCCAGGAATGTTGTTTTTGCGAGACATAATAGATTGATATCACAACACATCATTCATTACAACACATAATCGTCTTACAAATAAAGGATCACATGATCCAGTCTTTATTACAATAATAGAAGTTCTATTGATCAATTACATAACACATAGCGGAAACGAAATAGCGTAGTAGTAGTCCATCTATTCCACAGGAAACTGTTGACGTCAGGAGGGATCCTAGTTGTCGTAGACGTCCTGCTGTCCTTCTTCCGGGTTCTGGTACTCCTCTTCATAGTCTGGCCATTTGAATAGCCAGGGACACAGCCATGAGTACTTTAAAGTACTCGCAAACTAAATACTAATGTAAATATTATCAACTATAGTAAGGGGGTTCTAAGCTCTAGTTTCATTTGCATAAAGCTAGTTTTATTTCATAAGCATTTTAATAACCAAAAACTCCTCATTTGCCTAACTTAACTCAAGTGGGAACATTAGTGTCATTTCCACAACTCAGTTGTGATTCAAAGTCAAAGTCACCTTTCAATTTCAAATCACAAGTCACCCTTCATATTTTTAGAAAAGTTCCGATGACGGAACAGTATGGCCTTTCCAACTGTCCATGACCGCGGACGCGGCTATTCGAATAGGTTAAACTCTGCAGAGGTTGTACACTTGTGCCACAACAATTGCAATAGTTCGTCAGGGGTAACTGGCCCTGATTTATCGTACGCAGTACGCGAACTACCAATCCTAACCTTTCATTTACATACCCTAGTATAGGCACCTCTCCCCATGAGCTTGACCTCCCAGTGAAGACAGACAGTCAGCATGGGAACTGCACAGGGCTTGGGCCGGACATTCACCTCATTTCACGTCATTTCACATCATTCCTTTTGTTGTAGAGGCAGCCTCCGGCATAACCCCGATGACGCTTGTTTTAGAGGGAACCCATACTAAGACACATAAGTTTCCAGCTAAGCCTTACCCAGATTCAGGTATTGTGGGGGTACTTGTAAAATTGGAATGGTATCGCATCCGAACCCAACCATCAGTTTTGTAAAATTCACCAAGTCATTCACAAGTCATATTCACCGTCAAAATCTTTCAATAGAATGACTCATCATTCCAAGGTTTTCAAAGTCATTGGTTTTCACAAGTTCCCATCTAGAATAGTCACTTTGAATATTGAGCACTAGCAACTAGTCATGAGGGGTGCTAAGCAACTTGGATTGCTCTAGGCTAAGTTTGATACTCTTGCACTACTCCATAACTAAACTAAGTGAATCATGAATCAAAAAGTACTTTGATAATCAAAACTTAGTAAAGCTGGTAAAGTGAAAACTTGGGATAGGAGCATTAAGCATAAAGTAAAAGTAATGGTGCCTTGCTCTTGTAGAGCTTTGCATTATTCTAGTTGCATTGGTAATAGCTTGCAAACAAAGTAGCTTGCATTAGTCTAGCTTTCCTTGATTGGTGATATGATCAAAGTTCTCTTGCTCTTCCTCTTGGTAGAAGACCTCTTCCTCTTGATAGTCTCCGGTACTAGCGTCTATAAACGAATACGAGGATACAATCACCAAACAACACTTAAGTATTAATGGCTCACACAATTGATCTAGCATCACTACTTAATATTTATCCAAAAATTATTCTAGGGTTTCCTTATTTTAATATTAGGAAAATAATTTCCTCTCATTAAAAATTGGAATTAGAGTTTCTCTTTGGTTTGGGAGAAATAATTTCCTCTCATTGAATTCTCCTTAAGACTTAATCTTCTCAAATAACCAGGGATGATCACATGTTGACCAAGGTCAACACTTCACATTTATTATTTGAGAAAAGTGATTTAATTGAGATTCATCATCTCATGTGATTTAAATAATCATTAAATACTATTTTGATTTAAATTCTACAAGTGAGCAAGTATGAACCTATGCAGTAGAGGTCATCATATTACTTCATCTTACTTGAGAAAATGATTTAAATGAGGTGCTACACCTCATAGATTTAAATTCCTAAAATTTGCTATAGTTTAAATGGACTAGTATTGACTACATAGCCAATATTTTGATCTAGTCCATGATCATACAAACAACCTTTCTATATTATTGCATAATCAATTAGAGGACAACAATTGTGATTTATTAGAGTTGGAATCAATTCAAAAACAATTATGGTTAAATTTTAAATAAAGTTTCAATTTGCAAAAGCCCCTGTCTTGTTATTTTTATCAGATTAATTCTACTTTGAAATTGGGGATGGGACCAGTGGCATTGGATAGATAAGTTCATGGGCTTTCCGAATATATAAAATTTGCTAAATTTGATGCAGTAGTTTGAAAGTTATTCAAATTTGAAGGGGGGCACCAGTATTTGAATTGAGCTGAAATAATTAAATCGAATTTGAATTCCTTGGGCCGCGCGGGAAAACGAAACGGGCTAAACAGACTAAACGGACTGGGCCAGCCCAGCAGTGTGACTAGCACACGCGGGCCGCCTGACGTTGCGGGCTCCACCCGTCAGTGACCCTTAAAGGGGCGAAACGGTATGGGCGTTGTGATCCGTTAGATTAGAGGGGAGATCAATGGCTCACAGAGGTCGTCGTCTCCAGCGGGATTCCGACGAGCTCGCGGCGTGCCTAGGGGGTCGGAGGGTGTACCAAGGTTCCCGCGGTGTTCTGCTGGGTGCTGGGCGTCGTTGTCGAGGACGAGGAAGCTCCGGGTACCGTCGGCGAGGCGTGGGGTGGCGCGGATCGATGGCGATGATCTGCGGACTCCGGCGGCTCTGAGCGTCAAATTGCGGCGGCTCCGGCGTTAATTGGAGGAGCTAGTGGTGCAGGGAGACTCAGTGGTGAGAGGGGAGCAAGATGGTGTGAGAGATGGGGTCGAGGGGGTGCTCCTTTTATAGGAGGGCGAGGGTGCCGTGGGTGCTGCGAAGGGGCGGCCAGGGCGCTGGCGGTCGGAGGCGTGAAGGGGCAAGCTATGATGCGCGTCGTGTAGGCGACGGCTAGGCGGAGCTAGCGCGCATGATGGCACGTCAAAAGATGGTCTGTGGCGTGCTAGCGATGGTGGCGTCCTCGCAGTACCGTGGCGGAAGGTTTTGATCATGGCGAGGGAGAGGGTTCCTCTGCGGGCTAGGGAGCTTGTCTACGGGGTAGAGGCGAGGGAGGTGGTGCTCGACGCAGGCGTAGGGATGCAGGAGGAGGACGAGGGCGACGGGTCGCGAGATGCTCTGGCGCGCTCCAGAGCACGCTCACCGCGTGCCTGGCACGTCCTGGCAGGGTGCTGGGCGTGCTTGGGCTGGCCAATGCCGTGGCTTGGCGAGTTTGGGCAGGGCATGGGCTTCATCCTCGTGCTCCAGGGATGCTTGTAGACATGGTGTAGGGGAGAGGAGGGGCTCAGGTCGCTCGAGTGCAAAGGTGGCCGGCATGGGTACGACATGGCCAAAGTTCTGGCATCTCTCCACTTTAATCGACCCTTGCAAGTACCTGGCTTGGTGTAGGAGAGATAGGGAAGCAATGATCATCCAGAAATAAAAGTAGTTTAGGCTAAAATCTGCTGGACAAAGAGGGGTATTACAATTCCAGAATCATGCCTGCAAGGTGCTCGACAAAATGGCCGCATGAAGAAAAATTTGGAATTTTGGAAATATTTTTGGTGGAGCTCAAACATATAATTAATGTGAAACATTGGTGGTGGTGGTGTTTAATTTGGAGCTGTTTTGTAAAGATTTCAAAATGTGGTCATCTTCACATAGTTTCAAAGTCTCCACTTGTCAAAACTATACTGGTCAACCTGGTCAAAGTTAGCATGTGTGGTCAACATGAAAGTTGTTGACATTGACATGGTCTTGGATGACATGGCAATAGTTGACCAAGTTTAGTTTAAGAAAAGATTAAACCAGAGGGGTAAAGTGAGGAAGATGTTAAAAAGTGCACATATGACCATTATCATATGTGTGAAGGTTTTGAGATTTGTATTGGTTTGATTCTTGTTTCTTTGATGCAATTGTGTTTGTTTATCATATATAAGTATTCTACAAGCAAGAGATCAAGCAATGGTGGCCTTGGTTGAAGATTTGCAAATTTGGCTAAGTGTATGTGAGTGAATTTTGGGGATTTTCTCCCTATTTGATTTCTCTCCATTTGATTTGACTTTTGTTGACTCTAATGTGATTCTTATTGGTTTAGAAACATGTTCAAACCATTGAAACCATTTCAAATGGTCTTGTTCAAAGATTTGCAAATTTGGCCTTAAAACATAAGAGGTGAGGTGTCAAATTTTACTAAACTTGTAAATTGTTGATCTTGCTTTACTTGGACATGGGTTAGGGTCAATTTAGCATTAGATTAGGTTTAGAAAAGGTTTCACATCATTTGGTCAAGGTTTAAAGTCATAGGGCAAAATTTTGTGGAATGGCTATGTGTCACATATGCCTCTATGCATATGTTGCATTTGAATTTTAATTTGACTTGGCTTGACCCAAATGGTGTTGTTGAGTGTTGAAATGGTATATAGGAGTGATCCAACCATTCACAATAAGTCCTAGGGTCAAGATCCTCAAATTCACAAATTTGCTAATTTACTCTCATATGCCTCTATGGCATTTTTAGTTTCTTTTTATTTTCTTTGGAAACAACTTGAATTAGGTTTGATAAGTGCTAGGTAAGGTGTATGAAGGCTTTCCAAACCTCTAAGCAAAGTAGAAAAGCTTAGGGTAAAGATTTATATAAATAGCCATAGGCACATATGCCTTTTTCTTATTTAATTTCCTTTTATTTTATTTTAACTTGGGTGATGAAAAGAGGGGTGAGGTTTTAGGGTTTAAGATCATTTCAACATACTTTAACAAGCAATCATGGCAAAAGCACAAGAATTAAGCAAGATCATTATGTATGAAACTTAATTTAATAAAAGTTTTTGTTGGTTCCAAAATTTGGAACTAGGGAAATTCATTTGTTTTGTTTTGAAATTTTTGGGATGTTACAAACCCTTCCCCCTTAAACAAATCTCATCCCGAGATTTTAAGAAAAGTTAGGTTCCTAAGAGAGATTGAGCATTTTATTAACAGGAAGACATACTTGGCATGGTCTGGGGTGCTTCCTGAGCTTCATTGGCAGTCATGTGGTAGAAACGGCCGTTGTTGTTGTTCTGGTTCCTTCTACCGGCGAAGCGGCGCTGTTGCTGGGCAGGTGCAGCGGTATTGGCGGCAATCTTGGCAAGCTTCTTGGGGCACTCATTGGAGTAGTGGCCCACAACTCCACATTCATAGCAGTTCACAGTTGACTTGTCCTTCGGGGTGACGGGGAAGGCATTGCTTCCAGTCCTCGGCCAGTGTTGGTGTTGTTGTTGTTCCATTGTTGCTGTTGCTGTTGTGGTTATTGTTGTTGTGGTTGCCGTTGTTGTTGTTACCTCCGGGCTTCAGGGGTCCTCCGTTGTTGTTGTTGTTGTTGGGGCGATAACTCTGAGCAGGGGGCTTGTTGTATCTTGGGGTAAATCCTCCAGAGGAGTTGTTGCGGTACTTCTGGGTATGGTGGGGTCCACTCTGGTTCATCATCCTGCGCTTGCGGTTCTCATTGGCCTGATGCAGCTTTCCTTCCATCTGTATGGCTGAGTCCACGAGGTCTTCCAAGTCAGCGAACGGAATGTTCACTAACACAGTTTGCATCTCATCATGTAGTCCGTTCAGAAATCTTTCCTTTCTCTTCTCATTGGTGTCGGTCTCATCCGGGGCGTACCTTGACAGAGTGAGAAACCTGTCGCGGTATTCCACCACGGACATCCTTCCTTGCTTGAGTTCACGGAACTCGTCTCTCATCTTCTTAATCAGTCCTTGGGGCACATGGTACTTGCTGAACTTCAACTTGAAGTCTTCCCATGTCATCATCTGTCCCGCATTCATTGCACGGGCACTTGTCCACCAGGCTCTGGCAGGTCCTGACAGGTAGTGGGTGGCGAACAGTACTTTTTCTGCTCCTTCAACTCCCGCAACTTCAAGGTTGTTCTCCATTGTCTGGAGCCAGTCATCAGCGTCAAGTGGCTCTTCAGTTTTGTTGAACATTGGAGGGTTGGTGTTCTGAAAATTCTTCAGCTTCGATCCGGGGTGATCGTGGTTTCCGTGGCCTTGATTGTTCTGAGCTATCTATTGCAGTGCGGCAAGGTTTGCTTGGCGTTCAGCTCTTTCGGCTTCTCGGTCCGCCATCATCGTCTGCAGCAGCTGCATCATGGCATCTTGGGTGGCGTTGCGGGTTGGTGGGGCCATCTGAACATTGAGGTAGATGATAAGATAAGAGGGAAATTCCTATGGTTTGTTTTGTTAAAGTTAAAAAGTTCATGAATTGAAAACTTGAGTAGTGTTGCGGGGGTAAAAACCAACAACACTTTTTCATTCATTCCAAACATCACATATTACAAAGCTAACACACCGTTAGTTTGAAGAACCATTCATCGCTCTACGATACAAGGGGATCCTGATACAACTCACACCTACTTAAGTGTTGGGGTGATACTACTCTTCAGGGTGGAATTCTTCGTCTTCACGGGTAATGTGCTTGGCGAGAGGCGAGGGCGTTGTCCAAATCCCTGCGGGTTTTGTACATTCTGAAGTCCTGGTGTGCTACATAAGGGTTCATCTCCGTGTGTGGTGGCATGATCATCGATCTTCCCATGGAGTCATGTCTTGGGTAGTAGATGAAGCGAGTGTTCTTGATCTTGTTCTCATTTTGTCCGCACAGACGGAAAATTGCTTCTTGCATAGCTCTGTCTAGTCCTTCCTTCCAAGTGGTTCCCGTTACAGAAAACCAGATGGTTTCCCATACCGGGGCTCCAAGCTTTCTTCGTAGATCAGTAGAAACTTCCCACCGAGGTGGTTCTCCGGAGTGGTTGTTGAGGGGTATTCCGAAGAACTCGGGATACGGGTGTCCTAGATATTCCACTAGTTGCTTCAAATCCTTTTCGAACCTTAGGTTGCCTCCGGGACCAAGCTGATAAAACTCAAATTGGTACTTCATCTGTGAGCAATGAGGATGAGTAAGTTAGAGAAGTGATCAAGTGTGCAAACTTTTAGGTAGAAATTTCAAGGAAAAGTAGAGCATGAATTTCTCACTTGAAAAAGATCTCAAGGGTAAGAGTGGAAAATAAGTTTTCAGAAATATTTACTTCCTTTGTTTTGAAACTAAGTTTTTCGGATGTCCATTCTAACTAGGGTCTCCTAAGGTCAAACAATGGCTCTGATACCAACTTGTCAACACCCGATTTTTAAGTCCAGATGCCTATTATGCCATTCCTCGCAATCCCAGGAATATTGTTTTTGCGAGACATAATAGATTGATATCACAACACATCATTCATTACAACACATAATCGTCTTACAAATAAAGGATCACATGATCCAGTCTTTATTACAATAATAGAAGTTCTATTGATCAATTACATAACACATAGCGGAAATGAAATAGCGTAGTAGTAGTCCATCTATTCCACAGGCAACTGTTGACGACAGGAGGGATCCTAGTTGTCGTAGACGTCCTGCTGTCCTTCTTCCGGGTTCTGGTACTCCTCTTCATAGTCTGGCCATTTGAATAGCCAGGGACACAGCCATGAGTACTTTAAAGTACTCGCAAACTAAATACTAATGTAAATACTATCAACTATAGTAAGGGGGTTCTAAGCTCTAGTTTCATTTGCATAAAGCTAGTTTTATTTCATAAGCATTTTAATAACCAAAAACTCCTCATTTGCCTAACTTAACTCAAGTGGGAACATTAGTGTCATTCCCACAACTCAGTTGTGATTCAAAGTCAAAGTCACCTTTCAATTTCAAATCACAAGTCACCCTTCATATTTTTAGAAAAGTTCTGATGACGGAACAGTATGGCCTTTCCAACTGTCCATGACTGCGGACGCGGCTATTCGAATAGGTTAAACTCTGCAGAGGTTGTACACTTGTGCCACAACAATTGCAATAGTTCGTCAGGGGTAACTGGCCCTGATTTATCGTACGCAGTACGCGAACTACCAATCCTAACCTTTCATTTACATACCCTAGTATAGGCACCTCTCCCCATGAGCTTGACCTCCCAGTGAAGACAGACAGTCAGCATGGGAACTGCACAGGGCTTGGGCCGGACATTCACCTCATTTCACGTCATTTCACATCATTCCTTTTGTTGTAGAGGCAGCCTCCGGCATAACCCCGATGACGCTTGTTTTAGAGGGAACCCATACTAAGACACATAAGTTTCCAGCTAAGCCTTACCCAGATTCAGGTATTGTGGGGGTACTTGTAAAATTGGAATGGTATCGCATCCGAACCCAACCATCAGTTTTGTAAAATTCACCAAGTCATTCACAAGGCATATTCACCGTCAAAATATTTCAATAGAATGACTCATCATTCCAAGGTTTTCAAAGTCATTGGTTTTCACAAGTTCCCATCTAGAATAGTCACTTTGAATATTGAGCACTAGCAACTAGTCATGAGGGGTGCTAAGCAACTTGGATTGCTCTAGGCTAAGTTTGATACTCTTGCACTACTCCATAACTAAACTAAGTGAATCATGAATCAAAAAGTACTTTGATAATCAAAATTTAGTAAAGCTGGTAAAGTGAAAACTTGGGATAGGAGCATTAAGCATAAAGTAAAAGTAATGGTGCCTTGCTCTTGTAGAGCTTTGCATTATTCTAGTTGCATTGGTAATATCTTGCAAACAAAGTAGCTTGCATTAGTCTAGCTTGCCTTGATTGGTGATATGATCAAAGTTCTCTTGCTCTTCCTCTTGGTAGAAGACCTCTTCCTCTTGATAGTCTCCGGTACTAGCGTCTATAAACGAATACGAGGATACAATCACCAAACAACACTTAAGTATTAATGGCTCACACAATTGATCTAGCATCACTACTTAACATTTATCCAAAAATTATTCTAGGGTTTCCTTATTTTAATATTAGGAAAATAATTTCCTCTCATTAAAAATTGGAATTAGGGTTTCTCTTTGGTTTGGGAGAAATAATTTCCTCTCATTGAATTCTCCTTAAGACTTAATCTTCTCAAATAACCAGGGATGATCACATGTTGACCAAGGTCAACACTTCACATTTATTATTTGAGAAAAGTGATTTAATTGAGATTCATCATCTCATGTGATTTAAATAACCATTAAATACTATTTTGATTTAAATTCTACAAGTGAGCAAGTATGAACCTATGCAGTAGAGGTCATCATATTACTTCATCTTACTTGAGAAAATGATTTAAATGAGGTGCTACACCTCATAGATTTAAATTCCTAAAATTTGCTATAGTTTAAATGGACTAGTATTGACTACATAGCCAATATTTTGATCTAGTCCATGATCATACAAACAACCTATCTATATTATTGCATAATCAATTAGAGGACAACAATTGTGATTTATTAGAGTTGGAATCAATTCAAAAACAATTATGGTTAAATTTTAAATAAAGTTTCAATTTGCAAAAGCCCCTGTCTTGTTATTTTTATCAGATTAATTCTACTTTGAAATTGGGGATGGGACCAGTGGCATTGGATAGATAAGTTCATGGGCTTTCCGAATATATAAAATTTGCTAAATTTGATGCAGTAGTTTGAAAGTTATTCAAATTTGAAGGGGGCACCAGTATTTGAATTGAGCTGAAATAATTAAATCGAATTTGAATTCCTTGGGCCGCGCGGGAAAACGAAACGGGCTAAACAGACTAAACGGACTGGGCCGGCCCAGCAGTGTGACTAGCACACGCGGGCCGCCTGACGTTGCGGGCTCCACCCGTCAGTGACCCTTAAAGGGGCGAAACGGTATGGGCGCTGTGATCCGTTAGATTAGAGGGGAGATCAACGGCTCACAGAGGTCGTCGTCTCCGGCGGGATTCCGACGAGCTCGCGGCGTGCCTAGGGGGTCGGAGGGTGTACCAAGGTTCCCGCGGTGTTCTGCTGGGTGCTGGGCGTCGTTGTCGAGGACGAGGAAGCTCCTGGTACCGTCGGCGAGGCGTGGGGTGGCGCGGATCGATGGCGATGATCTGCGGACTCCGGCGGCTCTAAGCGTCAAATTGCGGCGGCTCCGGCGTTAATTGGAGGAGCTAGTGGTGCAGGGAGACTCAGTGGTGAGAGGGGAGCAAGATGGTGTGAGAGATGGGGTCGAGGGGGTGCTCCTTTTATAGGAGGGCGAGGGTGCCGTGGGTGCTGCGAAGGGGCGGCCATGGCGCTGGCGGTCGGAGGCGTGAAGGGGCAAGCTATGATGCGCGTCGTGTAGGCGACGGCTAGGCGGAGCTAGCGCGCGTGATGGCACGTCAAAAGATGGTCTGTGGCGTGCTAGCGATGGTGGCGTCCTCGCAGTACCGTGGCGGAAGGTTTTGATCATGGCGAGGGAGAGGGTTCCTCTGCGGGCTAGGGAGCTTGTCTACGGGGTAGAGGCGAGGGAGGTGGTGCTCGACGCAGGCGTAGGGATGCAGGAGGAGGACGAGGGCGACGGGTCGCGAGATGCTCTGGCGCGCTCCAGAGCACGCTCACCGCGTGCCTGGCACGTCCTGGCAGGGTGCTGGGCGTGCTTGGGCTGGCCAATGCCGTGGCTTGGCGAGTTTGGGCAGGGCATGTGCTTCGTCCTCGTGCTCCAGGGATGCTTGTAGACATGGTGTAGGGGAGAGGAGGGGCTCAGGTCGCTCGAGTGCAAAGGTGGCCGGCATGGGTACGACATGGCCAAAGTTCTAGCATCTCTCCACTTTAATCGACCCTTGCAAGTACCTGGCTTGGTGTAGGAGAGATAGGGAAGCAATGATCATCCAGAAATAAAAGTAGTTTAGGCTAAAATCTGCTGGACAAAGAGGGGTATTACAATTCCAGAATCATGCCTGCAAGGTGCTCGACAAAATGGCCGCATGAAGAAAAATTTGGAATTTTGGAAATATTTTTGGTGGAGCTCAAACATATAATTAATGTGAAACATTGGTGGTGGTGGTGTTTAATTTGGAGCTGTTTTGTAAAGATTTCAAAATGTGGTCATCTTCACATAGTTTCAAAGTCTCCACTTGTCAAAACTATACTGGTCAACCTGGTCAAAGTTAGCATGTGTGGTCAACATGAAAGTTGTTGACATTGACATGGTCTTGGATGACATGGCAATAGTTGACCAAGTTTAGTTTAAGAAAAGATTAAACCAGAGGGGTAAAGTGAGGAAGATGTTAAAAAGTGCACATATGACCATTATCATATGTGTGAAGGTTTTGAGATTTGTATTGGTTTGATTCTTGTTTCTTTGATGCAATTGTGTTTGTTTATCATATATAAGTATTCTACAAGCAAGAGATCAAGCAATGGTGGCCTTGGTTGAAGATATGCAAATTTGGCTAAGTGTATGTGAGTGAATTTTGGGGATTTTCTCCCTATTTGATTTCTCTCCATTTGATTTGACTTTTGTTGACTCTAATGTGATTCTTATTGGTTTAGAAACATGTTCAAACCATTGAAACCATTTCAAATGGTCTTGTTCAAAGATTTGCAAATTTGGCCTTAAAACATAAGAGGTGAGGTGTCAAATTTTACTAAACTTGTAAATTGTTGATCTTGCTTTACTTGGACATGGGTTAGGGTCAATTTAGCATTAGATTAGGTTTAGAAAAGGTTTCACATCATTTGGTCAAGGTTTAAAGTCATAGGGCAAAATTTTGTGAAATGGCTATGTGTCACATATGCCTCTATGCATATGTTGCATTTGAATTTTAATTTGACTTGGCTTGACCCAAATGGTGTTGTTGAGTGTTGAAATGGTATATAGGAGTGATCCAACCATTCACAATAAGTCCTAGGGTCAAGATCCTCAAATTCACAAATTTGCTAATTTACTCTCATATGCCTCTATGGCATTTTTAGTTTCTTTTTATTTTCTTTGGAAACAACTTGAATTAGGTTTGATAAGTGCTAGGTAAGGTGTATGAAGGCTTTCCAAACCTCTAAGCAAAGTAGAAAAGCTTAGGGTAAAGATTTATATAAATAGCCATAGGCACATATGCCTTTTTCTTATTTAATTTCCTTTTATTTTATTTTAACTTGGGTGATGAAAAGAGGGTTGAGGTTTTAGGGTTTAAGATCATTTCAACATACTTTAACAAGCAATCATGGCAAAAGCACAAGAATTAAGCAAGATCATTATGTATGAAACTTAATTTAATAAAAGTTTTTGTTGGTTCCAAAATTTGAAACTAGGAAAATTCATTTGTTTTGTTTTGAAATTTTTGGGATATTACAGAAAACATATTATCGCTGCATAAGCACAACAATGGATGCGACACCACAGAAGAAGAAAGAGCTTAAGTACTACTCTTCCAAAAATACTGTAACTATTCACAATACTATCATGTGTACCGTGAACTGCAAAATACTAGTACTACTCAAAACATGGAGTGGTAGCAATTATTAACTGCAGATTGGATGATTCAGCTCTTATTGTTTACTAGTACTGCTACATCCACATGTTAGTACTGCTAAATAATATGCAGTCGCACCCACACAAGCAAGAATTGAAGGCACGAACCTTTAGACGATGCTCCACTCCTTTTTGTTAACCCAGCTGCAACAACACTTAAGCTAATTATACTAGCAGAACCCAGAGGCAGGGGAATCTTCAAAAACTGAAAAGAAATATCAGACTGTGTCTTACATGTACATAACTGTGTCTTCCATGTACATATTGTAGGAACATTATGGTTTACAATCAAACGAACAAGGAAGTACTAAACACAGCGAGTGAACAACAAATTAGCTGCAAAACGAACGAACGAGGTCGCAAGGGGAACAGAGGCTCCTCTGGCCGGCGGGTATAAAGGAGCCGGCAGGTGCTCACCCTCGCGACTCGCGAGCAACCCCAGAACCCCAAGATGCCAGTACCTGCGGCAGCGCTCGCTGGTTCGTACAATGTTACTCAGGTGTGCAACGCCGCCGGCGCCGGCGCCGCCACCGGTTGGCACGTAGCCGGCTGCTTCCTCGGCTCAGGGGCCACCATCATCCTCGCCCTGTCCTGGATCGGCACGCACCTGTGCGGCCGGCGCCGGCGCCGCCCCGCTCCAGCTCCAGTTCTTCCCACCTACGCGTCGACGTCCACTCCTTCGAGGGTGGAGCTCGCCGCGCTGCCGGCCCACGACTCCTACGCGCGTCCGGAGGCCACGTACGGCTTCCAGTTCCAGGCGCCGCCGGCGGACGCGTACCGCTTCCAGGCACCGGCGCCAGGCGCGTACGGCTTCCAGGCACCGGCGCCGGAAGCGTACTACTACGATCCTTCCTCCTTCGCCCCCCCGGCTTCCTACGACGCCATCGACGCCATCGACGACGCCATCGACGCGCCGGGGGCGTTCTGATGGTGGGGCGCCGGCAGCGAACCTTGGATTGGCCGTGTTTTTAGTACGATATGAGCTTGTGATTGTTGTGTAGTAACATGTGCTGTGTAGTACTCACTTGTGTTGGATTGGATATGCTGACCTTCGTGCTATAATGATGAATAGTATAACTTGTGATGTGGATGTGGTTTATTTTCTGTGTTGAATAATATATGGAAACTGCTCGTACAGTAGTACTACAATTTGTACTCCACGCGGTACCCTTATTTTTCTGTTCCACATCGCGGCCGCCGGCTACTCTTCTTCACCGAAGCCGGCAGCGTCGAGGAGGACGCGGAGGTGGAAGAGGAGATCGCGCTGGACTCCGACGGTAGCGGGGTCCCGGTCCGCCACGTCTCCGGAGGGTACTCATCGCCCTCGTCCTTCTTCCGCCAGGGCCCAGCTACGGTACCTCCTCCTCTTACCTCTAGTGCCGCCCGCAGTCTCATCTCCCCCATCGCCGGCGAGAACCTACTCCACCGCACCACCCCGCATCCCTCCACCTACAGCCGCAAATCCTCCATCCCTCAATGTTATGTTGGCAGATCTAGGCGTTTCTAAAATTCTGATATTTTCCTGATTAATAATCATACATGTATGTTCTGTCAATTTACTGATGACTAAATACAAACTGTCAAAATCCTAGCCCATGATCTTGCAGCGGGAAAGCATCAGCACTTGCCTCATTAAAAGCCAAAATAAATTGTACATTAGTGGTCCTCGGTAATTAGCATAGTTTCAGGTTAGTACTCTTCAGCACAGTAGTTTTTCCGCTTGTATCTCATATATTCCTCGTTTTTCCGCTTGTAGTTTCAGTAATAGGGACTGTTTTTGTGCTTCGAGTTGCTTTGCAACCGGGAGCATGACCTGTTGTTAACAGTTTGACCATCCTGTTCTGGTGGAAAAATTAGAAGAAGCCTACATTATTGACGCATACTAGCTAAATCTGGTGCTGCTTCAATTCATGTGGGTGAACCTTGAAGGCTTAATTAGCACACAAATTTCAGCTTAATTGTGATCATGGCATGCTCAGTAATTTACATGACTTCATAGTAGATTTGCTGAAGATATAAGCAAGGCAATTGAGCCGGAGGAGAGACCTGCTTATTTGGACTTGCGGGAGCATGTCGCGGCTGGCTTAACTGTGATCTTTGCGTTATAGGGATATCTGAATTTCCTCTTCATGTTATATTCGAAGTCTAGCTGAGCGAAGTCTGCAATTGTACTGGTGCATATGTGTTCGCCAATTCTGCATTAGGTAAATGAATTTTATTTGGCATACAAATTTCAGCTTATAGCATTAAATCTCATGTTTGTCAGTTTTAACGTGATGAGGTTGCTAGTTCAAATGTTGGCCTCACGGCAACTATAATACATGTCAGATGGTAGCAGAGTAACAATTATCTAGTTTAGTTAATATATTGTGTGTCATTTAGGCTGCCAACTTGAATGTTCTAGTGCTCCTTTCACTGTTTTTGCTGGTAGTTTATTTAGGTGGTCACTCATGATTTTCCTCTGGAAATTTCACATTATGTGTGTGTGTGATTTCCATAGCTTTTATAGCAAAAGAAAATTTTGCTGGTAGCTTTTGGTGGTAAATCAACATATGTAATTAAATGCAGCGTAGTTTCGGGCTTGATTTAGTGATGACCAGTTGTCAACATCTCAACATAGTAGCAGTTACCAACTTGTTCACGCCATACATTGCCCCTTGAACTATCTTAGTAATCACAAATTCTTTTTAGACATGGGGCGGTAATGTTAGACAATCATTTGGTGGCAACTCATGTTGAACAATGTGTGTTTTTCATTACATGTTACTAGTAAAGGTGCACGTACCACGCACGTATTATAACCTTTACATGTATAAATGTATATGTCCCATAAAATATTTTATGGAAATTTTACATTCATAGATCACATACTGACCTGAGTGATTGCAGACTTTTGATGACACATATTTGACTTCCAATGAAACTACTCCCTTCGTCTATAAAAGCATGTGGAGGGTTTGTCTAAATGTGGATGTATCTATAAACTAAAGATCGTTAAGATATATTCAATTCCAAATTTAGATAAACTTTCAACATTCTTTTATGGATAGAGATAATATTAAATTTATACTTTCACAATACCGCAGATTTACCTAAGAATATATCTAGGCAATAAAGCAAGCGTGTCTAGATGTATCTGTAATAAGCAAGGAAAAAAATAGCGCGCTATAACAAAATAGCGTCGACTAAAAAATTATCAAATAACAACCGATTATTTTTCTGAGGCTGACATGGACACGTCTCCCATGGAACAGGGACATGCCCACCGTCCTTGACACCTACTGGCTAGTGCAGGTCACAGCTATCTCTCATCCGCTTCTAGATAAAGCAAAACTCAGTCAGCCGGTCATCCTCATTTACTTCCTGTGACTCCACCACTGCCGGACACCGCAGGCCTGCTCCTCTGCCTTCACGCCGCTAGCCTCGACGGCCAGATCCTCCATTTGCTCCCTCCAGGCGAGAGTAAAGCAATGTGAATAACTGAGTCAGTCTTTCTGCTAGTTGTGAACTGTGTGCTTTCTTATCTGATATGCAGGAATCGATGGAAATTAGTGAGATGGAGACCAATTTTGATCATGCTTGCCCTACACCTCGCTGAGGTATGCCCTTCCATATAGTTGTTTACTCAGAGCTATACAGGATGCTCAAGCGCTTCCTCTGTTAAATTGAACTGCTACATTTTTTTTACAGCTGTGATGAACTGCTACATTGAGCTGGCGATGGATGTCTATATTCCTAGTTTAGTGGCAGCATTTGCAATGACATCAGAGGTATTTTCTGTGTTGTTCCCTTTCTTGCTTGGCACAAGGTAGCAGGTCCAATTTTTCTTTCTGGAAATTTGAATGTGCACCTGAGTGAGATTTTGGCGTACAAGCTGTCATTTGTATTTCTTCGTTAAAACTATTCCAATGAAGATCCTTTTCGTTGCAAAATGTGCTTTGTGATTGAAACATCTGGAAGAGTTAGCTTAATAACATATATTTTGCAGAGCCACAGCTTTTGATAATATTTCTGGAGGCTGAAAAGATTATAAATACTACATTTCCTTCAGTTATAAGTTTTAACCCCCTGCCTTGGTTGATTTGTGTTATTTTGTTAAAATGAATCTTTCTTAAGCCATAATCACAGTTATTTTTTTATTCAAAGGTGATGTGGTCTTTTGTTCAGAAAATGGAAGTTTTAATTACCCCCTGCATCTGCATCATTTATGCAGTCTACCACTCCACATATGAAACCATGAAATCTGACAGATGAACCATGCAAACAGAAAATGTGTTATGCCCGCTGCTCTTTTTCTCTAGACTTTTGTACCTCGAATGCTCCATATATCATTATTCCTAAATAGGATGATAGACCCATCTATACCAGCTTATGGCAATCGGTAAAAAACGTAGTATTGATAATGATTGAAGTTGTTACTAGGTGTATCCTGAGAAGTGCATGTTCTAGGTAATATACCACATAAACCAAGATAGATACTCTCCGGGGTTGCATATGCACATAGCCCTGCAGCCACACATGAAACAATTAAGCCATAGACCAGTTTTATAACATTGACTGAAATCAAGTTTATGTACCATTTGCATCTTTGTTGGTTACGTTGCTCAATTGGATACGCTGTGAAATCAGTGAGGGCGCCGCTCTTGTTTCAGACACTTCTTTATTAACACCACTCTGGGCTGCAGCCATCTTATTTTTCTGGCGGGATATACGTTGTCTCTGTATATACTCATCTTTTTGCTTGACAGATAATCGAGCATACCAATTTTGACCACTTAGCTGCTTTTTTCCTTTGTTGAATAAGTTCATCACGATTGTTAGTTAGGTCTGTAACTGGGCCACACTTATAAAACTTCAAAGTGGATGTGCCCGGTTGATATCGTTTAACATTACTGCAACCCACAATAGACTCGCCACCTGAATAATGCAAACATTGGTATAGATAAGATTATAGAGCAATATGTCTGTATAGTAGAGAAAACATGTGCTTGGTGTGCCTGCGTTTTGAAATCCCCTCTTTATTGTTTGCATACCACTCTCTCTTCCTCTGCCTCTCGGACTCTTTTGGATCTGCATATATGGCCCATATTTGTGGAGATCACTACATATTTCCACTATAAAAAGCTAGTTCAACGCAGCGACTGCCTTAATCCAATACATTTGTTTAGCCCGTCAATAGAGTGTGCTTGGAGGATGACATGTCCGGAAAAAGACACTACTGATAATATCAATTATGTGTTGGTAAATACATTTGTAGCACAGTGATGCTAATTGCATGATTACAATTCTAATACCAATATCGATATTCAACCATTGCTAAATTTGAGAGACATGCTAGAATTGCTAAACGATGCCAAATCACCCTAGTTCAAAATGCCCTGATTATACGCAACACAGCGGCTGTACAACTCAAACCCTATTTCAGTTGAAGTTCAGTCATTCTTTCAATTGATAAGACATTTGTTAGCACCCAAAGTTAAAGACAGAAATGCAGACTGTACCTGAAAACCTAAAGCCCGTTAGCTTTTCTGTTCAGGACAGTGAGGGAACCAGATTGCAAAACATGCCAGCCCAACCACCAGTAAAAGGACTTAAAAGGAATTGCATCTAAACATACCTGTGTTAGAACCTCTGAAATTTGATCCTGCTTATCCTAGTATGGAAGTGTTGCAAGTAATATGATCTGTGTCATATTGTCCACATGTTACAGGTATCAGTTGCCATACGTATGTCTCAACTGAATTCTGATGTAATGGTATTGTTCCTTGTATTATTTGTTTCAGGTTTTAAGCTACTGAAGTCTAAACTCTTAAGCACGGTGATCTTGGAATCACCTTGAAGAATTGGAGAAGCTAGAAGTGGTCGAGATGTCCTTGGAGGAGTTGGATGCTGTCAAGGTGGGTGAAGATGGAGGCGACGGCCTGGGGCCTACCCAAATCCCGTCGGGCAACGCGTGGTCGCCGGCGTGCAGGGTGGGGGCACCCCGCCGAAATCGCATCGGCCAGGGCAAGGTCGGAAAGGGCAGGGCGCCGGCGGCGTGCGGACGGTGAGCTCGGATGCGTCGGCGGCGTACAGTGTGCGGCGGCGTGCACGGGCGTTGTCGGGTAGCATGTAGCGTGGCTGCGTTTGATGGAGAAGTCGAAAAATCGTGCGTAGCGGTTATTCTTTTGTTATTCTTTTGCTCTGGTTTCGCTGTTATCGTGGGATGTGGGAGGTGGGGGTGTAACACTTGTTTTAAGGTAAATCTGAGCCGGTGGTTTCCGCGATTGTATGGTCAAGATCGTTTGGATCTGCCGCTCTCTCTCTTTTAATAGTAGTGGAGATGACAACTTTGTAATTTCATCACTTTGCAAGGATTGCATTTTTGGTTTAATTTTTTGGCAGGAATTTTTGTGGTTGTTTAGGTGGCAACTTATGCTTTTAGGTTCGTGTCTTATGTTGTTTTTTGGCGGTCATTTCTTGGTGTGTTAGCCGTAGGTGCTATTGTATGTTTCGCTTGTCGGGGTATGGTAGATATGCTTTTCTTTAGATGTCAGCTTATGTGAGATGCTTATTTGTTAAATTGTCAACAAACATGTGGTGTTTCCTTTTGATTTTTGCAGCCACATGTTTTGCGAGGTGACACCTTCAGTAAATGTGCCTTGGGACAAGGTACGTTATGCTAGTGCCAACATACTCTATTTTGCAACCCTTATACAAACATGCATGCAACATTTTGTTCAGTTAATTATCGCAGTGATATTGTTTTTGTGTGTAAGGACATACTCTCTATCACCTAGATAGGAAACTTCAATGCATCTACCATGTCAAATTTCTGTTTGTGTTAAATTGTTGTTTTCCTCATAATATTTGGTGGTATAACTGTTGTAATGACATGGTTTTGTGTTAAATTGTTGTTTTCCTCATAATATTTGGTGGTATAACTGTTGTAATGACATGGTTACATTTTCTAATACATGGGTTAGCAACTTTTGATATAACTAGCATGATATATTTTTTGTTTGTCTTAAATTGTTCTACTTTTGCACAGAAAATGTGGTGTGTGCATGCCAATTGCTGTAATGACCTGTTTTTGCTGAACTTGCAGATTTGTGAGTTCAGTCCAAATATCGTGTGTAACAATCTGCATAGACTTTTGGTTGATAACTATCCGGAGACTTGTTGATTTTGTATAAGCTTTTGTATCCAGCGAGATTTGTTCAGTGCAAATGCGAACGGAGGAAGTTCTAGCTTCCTACTCCCTCCGTCCGGATTTAATGGACGCGGGCAGATGTCGTTTCTGGCTAGCATCGTTCAGAAACATACTCCATATCGCGTCGATTAAAAACGTCCAGAGGTAGTATTACTTTAAGTTTCATGAGACGGAGGGAGTCCTAAATATGTACTGCACTTTCACTTCCCATGATCATTGAGAGAGACAAAGAGAGGGAGATGAGTGATCCACAACAACATGGGATACTTATCTAATTGTTCTGCAGTACCAATAAATTTGATTATAATCATTGAGAGAGACAAAGAGGAGCAGAGGAGGGAGATGCCCAACCGTGCGGATACTTAGCGAATAGTCCTACAGTACTAATAAATCTGCTTATGTTCATACGCGCAAAGTTTCTAACCTTTCCAAGATATAATAATATGCCCAATTATCGACAGAAATTGTGTTAAAAAGATAAGCAAAACAAGTTTCTCTAAATTATACAAAACAACACAAGTTTGCCTGGTTCCATCCAAATGAAAATGGAGTTTCTTTATCAAAATTACCTAGAACGAGAATTACTGTCTATGGTTAACTAGCATCTACCGATCAACTCATATATTTTTTTTGAACAAGGGCAGGGTGCAGAGCACCCTAAAAGCTGCATTAATAAGCTGGAGTACAAAGAGACCCAGAAAGATACCGAAAATTACACAGGGGTCTAAGATATGCAAAGAGGACCCTAAGAAAAAATAGAAAACGCGATCCAGTCCTCCGTCTTCCTCTCCAGATCAAGCTCGACCGACGGACTGCAACGTCATCTCCGGGGACGCACCACTTGGAGACGAAGCACAGGAGAGCTCCATCAGCCGGAGCAAAGCAGCGAGGGAGCGACGGCCCTACTGTCATTCGGTCCAACGCCAAGCAGCATCGGAGATGAGCTCCACAACAAAGTCGCCGCCGACGACAAGCTACTCCCGCAGGCAAGTCACCGCCATGGGGCTTGAGCAAGCAAGAGAGAGAGCCGGCCACGACTATTACAGCGCCATCAGCGAGAAGAAGAAGCAGAGCTGCACGGCATCTTCCGCCTCCTCGCCTCCATGGCCGGCCAGACCGAAAGAGACCAAGCAGCTCACCTCCTTGCCCACTCCCTCGCCACCATGGCCGGCCAAGGGGGCAAGGGGCCAACTTCTTACCAGCTGACGACTCCTAGGCACCTTATCAAAGGGCGTAGCCGTCGACGAGCTCCAGACGAAGATCCACCATGGACCTGGATGGAGGTCGTCGGCGACGGGCCACCTGGTGCCGCGCCAGAGCACCAGAGAGGCAGTCAGCCCCTGCCACCTCCAGATCAAGCCTCTGCCCACCACTCCGACCGCTCCCCCTCACCACCAAGGCCGGCCAGGAGCTGATGAAAAGGCGGCAAGAAGCTCGAAGGGGATGACGCGGGCCTTATTGTTGAGATCGGTCGAGGAGGAGCTCCCTTGGCTCCGGCCACCGGAGCCAGAGGGACGGCACCATCTCGGCCCACTCTGGATCCGGCCCCGAACCAGGGCTTCTACTCCAAATCTAACCGGCAAAACGCCGGGAAACTACTCCTAAACCTAGAAAACTAACTCTGGCACCTCACCTCCGCCATCTCCGGCCGGCAACGCCGCCGGAGAGGCTCGGGATCGGGCCAGATCTCGGGGGAGAGCCGCCGGTTACTGTAGAGGGTGGAGAGAGGGGAGGGGGGAAAGTCCCCTGCTGGATATAGGTCCCGATCAACTCATATTACCTTAGCATATCAAGCTCCTGTGTTTGGCTTGCCGCCTGACTAGCGTCAGCTTCCATGCTTGACCTACACCACGGGTACTAGTGCTCCATCTGATGGATATCTCCAAAACTGAATTATCCATGTGAGTTGTAGGCGGTTACCCACCAGTAGTAGGTGCATTCAAAGATGTGCAATTTTAGGCCTGCCGATATAGGGAGGTACCTTGAAATGATCCTCCGATTCTTTGTACTACTAGCCTTAGTCCTTAGAGAATCCCATTCGGTAATCTCCCTACTGCTCTAGGTTCACCTACCACTGCTAGACGTAAAGTCAGAGAGAAGCATAGCCCGAGTGTGGCGTGCACTTTGGGATGACAAATAATAGAAGTTTCTGTTTTTTTAACCAAAAACATTCTCTATGTTCGAAATCCAAAATGTGGTTGTTTCTGCAAAGAATACGTTGCAAAATGACATGACTCTAATTTTCACTCAAACTAGACCACATTAATTGAACTACTCTAAATGTTAGGAATTTCTATACTTTGCATTCCTCTGGTTCAAAACAATTGTCTAAAAATAGATTATCTAAACATATTTTAATTTATAGATACATCCATTTTAAGCAATTATTTTGAACAGGAGGGAGTAGCTGCTTCTCCCCATTTAAACGACTCTTTGCCGATTACGTAGAAAGTAGGTTAAATTTGCACTACAACATGGATAGGTTTGCTCTAATTTCTTTCTTCCAAAAATCGTCTTTAGAAACACAAGTAGTCATTATATGGGAGATCAAATGAGAGACCGTCGAGACTAGTGTTGATGGGCTCTTTCACGTTCTCATGGCGTTGCTTCAGATCAGAGAAGAAATCCTCCTGCAGCAGGTTGCGTTTGTTTCGGAGCTTCACCTTCTTATCCATAAGTTCCCTGACGAGGGCGGTGTCCTTCTTCACCGTGGCCTTGTTCCCTACAGCTTCGCCCAACAGGCGATCTCCTTCTTCATATTCTTGATCTCGGTCACTTTGCCTCCCTTGCTGGTGCGCTTCTGAAATGAGGAAGACCCTCGCCTGCCACTGAGAAATCTTTTGAACGACCTCCCGCATCCAAGGACAAGAAAGCGACGAGGCGTGACCTTCTCTCGGTGGCCTTCGTGGCCCTAGTACATGTCCTTGTTGAGAATTACGGATGAGGAGGATCGATGTGCGGTAAATTGAAGTATGGTATTGTTTTACAGCTGCAAGTGCAAACACGTATAGGTTTGATCAGTATGAACACATAAAAGTTTGACACGTTGTACTTAATTAGCATCATAATTTAGAATGTGATGATTCTAAAGCCCGACGCATGCCTGATGAGATTTTTTAAATGCTTGTTTTATGGTATATTTTACTTCCCGGATTTGCTAATTGTCATTAGACTGAGAGTCTGAACCATCCGATTTTTGCTCTTCTTTACGATGCGTGTTTAGTTTTGCCGCGTGGAACAGATAAGCTAAAAAGGTACACATGGTCGCGCACGGATTCGACCTCGCGAGTCGCCGAACACAGCGCAACGGGTGGCTGCCACTGCGCTGGTTGTTCGCTGGAGTTGAAATATTTGCAACGGGTCCTATGTACTACCTCCGTCCCAAGGAATAAGGTGCACGCGTATTCCAAGACGAACTTTGGCCATAAAAATTGAGCAACAAAATTTTGGTTATATTATATGTAATTAGTATCGTTGGATTCGTATTGAAAAACACTTTCTAATGATGTTAATTTTATACAAACAATCTTTATATATTTGAAGTAATACTTAGTCAAACGAAAAACACGTAAAACGAGGACGCCTTATTCCTTAAATCGGAGGTAGTAGCTGTTTTCTATTCGATGTGGTTCTGGTATTATTTTCATTCAGTGTTGCATTCTTTTGACCCGAGTATTTATTTCTCGTTTGTAGGCAGGCGTTGCTTCTAGATAGGAATTTGTTTGGATTTTTAGATTTCTAGTTTTTTTTTCCTTTTATAAATGTTTCTTTCACTTGTTTTTCTTTATATTTTCCTTCTCTAACAGTTTTTGTTCCCTAGGCATAATTTATGGGATTTGCTAGCTTAGGGTTCAATATGTTGCTTTACTGTCTAGTTTTAAGTTGCTTTAAAATTCGCACTTGTCCGTATTATGTCGTTTTTAGACTGTTGTCGTTGTATGGTAATGGGATGTTATTTTTATCCTTTGTTTGTCCGTTCGTTGTAGCTACGGTTAGTTCTCACGCGGTGTGTATACTGTATCGCTTTAATCCATGGTCTACCGATGCTTCATTCAACACCGTCACTTGCGCGCTCTTTCTTGTGTTAGAATATGTTACCTGTGCTACCTACCACGCCACAACTTTTTCCAAGTTGCCACGTTTTCCCGATGCAGACCGCGCAAGCACGCTAATATTCGTGCCCGCATGTACACACATGGTCGTGCAGGGGCGGCCAGCTCCTATCGATCCAACACCTAGGCAACTAGCTTAGGTTGGTGCATCTTTTTTTGTTTGACAACTCAGTGTATATAGGTATCGCCAGCTAGCTTAGCTTAGTAAATGTGTGCAGATCTTAGCTGGTGTAGTAGATGCTTTTCTATTGAATTATTATTGATCTAGTCTTTTGTTGCCTGATAATTTTTTTGTCGTAGATTTGTTTCTCTATTGGTATTCTTTCACATCAGGATTACTGATTTGGAGCCATCATAGTTTTATCGTTGACCGATCGTAATGAGTGGCAGCATTGTGTTTATTCTTCTTTGGGTGCTGACGCATCTTTTTGTCGATTTTCTACGGTGTTTTTTCTTCTTCTTTTATTCAGGTTGACGTTTTAGTTTTGATGGGTTTTAAAAAGCTTTTTAAAGCAAGTTCTGCATTTGTAACATGCAATATAAAATTCATGGAGGGCGTCTATTGTTAGAAAAGAATTACCAGATTGTTGTGCATGGTATGATGCTAACAGTCGTAGAGTTTTTTTTCCCCGATATCACTACAAGAAGAACCCACCTACAGTCTACAGCGATACATACCTTGCAACGGCATGAACATGCGTTGTAAAGTTTAATCCTAGATACACGTATATGGGTTGCGGAGTGTATCCGTTATCGCGTGGCTGGAATGTGTATTAGCACGTCTTATAATTAACTGTCCACGTCTCACGCACGCTCCTCCAGAAATTTAGGATCTAAGCGGAGCCATCCTTCCCCAATCTACCCCGTGTCTTACTTATAGCGGCTCACGACGAAGTCTAGATCATGCCTTTGTCTCATCCCGTTCGGCGACGACAGCGCTTGGCGGCTCGGTATCACGGTATGGCGCTGCTAAGGGTGGCTCCGGCATGCCGCGCGGTGGCGACAGGGACACAGGGTATAGCGGTGCTCGCGCCCGCGGTGGTATGGCTGCCCTCCGACTCTCCCTATCCCAGGCATGTACATGAGTCTGTTTAGGACGTGCGTCTACACAATTCCCCGACCCTTCCCCGAATCTGCTGTGAGCCCAGTTTGTTTACTTCTAATTATAATTTGGTGGTGATTAGGTAAGTAATTAGGCAGACTAGATGCGAAATCATTTTTTGCTGGAAGCCCTCCAAAGTCTTTACTACTCCGTATTATATTGGAGTTGGGGATGGTGTGTCACTTTGACATCAAACATTGGATAAATCACAACCGTAGATTGCCGAGAAGAAATCATCCAACATCGCTTAGCAAAAATAGAAACTTATTTATTGCATATAAAGTCAATTGCCACAATCAAGGAAATCGTGTTGAAATATTGGGCCTACACTTAATGGCCCATACTAGATTTCAGATTTTCTCTATAAATCTCAAAGCCCACTTAGTGGCAGCCTTGTGAGTTTGAGCCCAAGTTGGTGGCAGCTCACTAGGGAGTAGCAAGAGGTGGGAAGTTTAGTCCCACATGGAAAGTTGGGAGGAAGTTAGACCACCTTATAAGGTGGGTTGTTCCACCACTAGTAAGTGAGTGAGAAAAGGAGTGCTACACGCGCGCGCTCCTCCTCCTCCTCGCTCGTCTCGACTCGACACGTCACGTCACGTCACGACACGACACGCCGCGCTCGTGGTGAGTGGATTGAGCCTCGAGCCGAGACTTTCCTTACTTTTTGCAGCTCAGGAAAACGAACAGAGTTCTAGACGGACGCGTCGCAGTTAGTCGGTTCGGGTCGCTCCCGGATCGTGGGCTATCTGTAACCGACTCGAAACGTTCGTGCGACGTGGGCGTGGCCCACGTTGCCTAGGGTTTCCTGAGCCTATATATTCTCCTGCCTAGGGTCGCCTTCCGTCCAAGTCGGGCGGTGCTGCCTACCGTCGTCTTCAACGCCGTCTACTTCGACCCGTCGTCCCTGTCATCAACAACGTTACTGCTGCGATATCATCTGCTACACCTCCACCGCCACCTCCACCAGATCGGTACGTGCGACATATCTTGATCTGTTTAGCGATGGACGCTTTACCGTTTGTGCTGCTGCTGCTCATGTTGATTAATGCATCTAGTATGTTCGAGTTTCACATGGTAGTAGCTGCTGTCGTTATGTTTTATATTCTGGAATTAATCATGGAAATTGTGCCTAATTCTCCAACAATCCAAAAACCTAATTGTAGGCAATTTCCTGAGTTAACTATGGCTGGTTTTTCCGATGCACTGAGGCCGGATAAGTTTACCGGTGTGCACTTTAAGAGGTGGCAGGTTAAGGCCATGCTCTGGCTTACTCATCTGAAAGTGTTCGAAGTTACTGATGGTTTACCTGAAGGAACTATATCTGACCAAGATCAGAACAAGTTCAAGGAAAACAATACTCTCTTCGTCGGATGCGTTCTGAGTATTCTTGCTGATCGTCTGTGTGATGTGTACATGCACATAACAGACGGTAAAGAGCTCTGGGATGCACTGAATGCTAAATTCGGTGCAACCGATGCAGGCAGTGAACTGTACATCATGGAGAGCTTCCATGACATCAGGATGGTAAACAACCGTTCTGTAGTCGAACAAGCTCATGAGATACAGTGCATTGCGAAAGAGCTTGAACTCCTTAAGTGTGCCTTACCTGACAAGTTTGTGGCTGGATGCATCATCGCTAAGTTGCCCCCTTCATGGAGGAACTTTTCCACAACTCTCAAACACAAGAGACAAGAGATATCAGTTGAAAATCTGATAGCGTCTCTTGATGTTGAGGAGAAAGCTCGGGCTAAGGATAATACTGAGAAAGGAGAGGGTCAGTCTAGCGCCAACATGGTGCAGAAGAAACCCTACAGCAAGAACAAAGGGAATAACAAGCCCTCCTTCAATAAGCCTATGAAGCTACAACCTTCAAGAAGAAGAAGATGATAAACAAAGCAGATCTGAGCTGCTTTACGTGTGGAGAGACTGGCCACTTTTCTAAGGACTGTCCAGAGAGGGCAGACCGCAAGAAAAAGGCGAGGCAAGTCAACACGGTGACCGCTAGCAATGCTGATGGGTACGGTAATCTCTTTACTGTTCTTTCGGTATTTCAATCTCCATGTTGGTGGATTGATACAGGTGCTAATGTTCATGTGTGTGCTGACATATCCATGTTCACTTCTTACCAGGTCGCCCGTGATTCTTCCGTCTTGATGGGGAATGGGTCACATGCTTCTGTTCGTGGTGTTGGCACGGTAGATCTGAAGTTCACTTCGGGGAAGATCGTGCAGCTGAGGAACGTGCAACATGTCCCTACTATGAACAAGAATCTCATTAGCGGCTCCCTTCTATGCAGAGATGGGTTTAAGGTTGTTTTAGAGTCGAATAAAGTAGTTGTTTCCAAGTTTGGACAATTTATTGGTAAAGGCTATGAGTGCGGAGGCTTGTTCCGCTTTTCGCTTTCTGATTTCAGTAATAAGTCTGTGAACCATATTTGTGGCAATGTTAGTGATGATACCAGTGTTTGGCATTCTCGTTTATGTCACATTAATTTTGGTTTAATGTCTCGGCTATCCAGTTTAAGTTTAATTCCGAATTTCACCATTGCCAAAGGTTCTAAGTGCCATAGTTGTGTGCAATCAAAGCAACCTCGGAAGCCTCACAAGGCGGCCGAGGAGAGAAACTTGGCACCTCTAGAACTCATACATTCTGATCTATGCGAGATGAATGGTGTGTTGACAAAAGGTGGAAAGAGATATTTCATGACATTGATTGATGATGCGACTAGATTTTGCTATGTTTATTTGTTGCGAACTAAAGATGAAGCTTTAGACTACTTTAAAATTTATAAGGCCGAAGCTGAAAATCAACTAGAGAGAAAGATCAAGCGTCTTAGGTCGGATCGTGGTGGCGAATATTTTCCTAAAATATTTGATGAATTATGTGAGGAACATGGCATTATTCATGAGAGGACGCCTCCCTATTCACCCCAATCAAACGGGGTTGCCGAGAGGAAAAACCGCACGCTGACTGACTTGGTGAATTCCATGTTAGCCACTGCTGGTTTATCAAAGGCATGGTGGGGGGAGGCTTTGTTGACTTCATGTCATGTCCTGAATAGAGTTCCTAACAAGAATAAAGATAAAACCCCTTACGAGGAGTGGGCTGGGAGAAAACCATCACTTTCGTATTTGCGCACATGGGGATGTTTAGCGAAAGTCAATATTCCAATCACTAAGAAGCGCAAACTCGGACCAAAGACAGTGGATTGTATCTTTCTAGGTTATGCTCCGCGGAGTGTAGGATATAGATTTTTAGTAGTTCAATCCGAGGTACCTGATATGCATGTTGATACTATTATGGAATCTCGTGATGCAACATTTTTTGAGAATATGTTTCCTATGAAAGATATGCATAGCATTGCTAGAATTTCTACTGAGATAATTCCTGAGTCTAGTACATCTAATGAGTATTTTGAACAATCACATGAGAATGTTACTGAGAAGGATGACAATGAAGCTCCTAAACGGAGCAAGAGATGAAGGATTGAAAAATCCTTTGGTGATGATTTCATTGTGTACCTTGTGGATGATACTCCCACGTCCATTGCAGAGGCATATGCATCTCCAGATGCAGATGACTGGAAAGAAGCTGTCCATAATGAGATGGACTCGATTCTTTCTAATGGAACTTGGGAGTTGTCAGAACGACCCCATGGATGCAAGCCAGTAGGCTGCAAATGGGTGTTCAAGAAGAAGCTAAGACCTGATGGTACTATTGAAAAGTACAAGGCACAGCTTGTAGCGAAAGGCTACACACAGAGAGAAGGCGAAGATTACTTCGACACCTATTCACCTGTCGCTAGACTTACCACCATTCGAGTACTATTATCCATGGCTGCCTCTTATGGTCTTATCGTTCATCAAATGGACGTAAAGACAGCTTTTCTTAATGGAGAGTTGGAAGAGGAAATCTATATGGATCAGCCTGATGGGTTTGTAGTAAAAGGTGAAGAAAGAAAGGTGTGCAAGTTGCTGAAATCTTTATATGGCCTGAAACAAGCACCTAAGCAATGGCATGAGAAGTTTGACAGAACTTTGACTTCTGTAGGCTTTGTTGTCAATGAGGCTGACAAGTTCGTTTACTATCGCCATGGTGGGGGCGAAGGTGTTATACTGTGTTTGTATGTGGATGATATTCTGATATTTGGTACAAACATGAAAGTAATACACGAGGTCAAGTCTTTCTTGTCAAAGTGCTTTGATATGAAAGATCTGGGAGAAGCTGATGTGATTCTGAACATCAAGCTTATTAAGAACGAGAGTGGGATTACTCTAACACAATCCCATTATGTTGAGAAGATCTTGAGCCGGTTCGGCTATATTGATAGCAAGTCTTCTCCAACACCTTATGATCCCATTGTGACATTACGCAAGAACCGGAGGATTGCCGTAGATCAACTGAGATACTCCAGATTGTTGGCTCACTCATGTACTTAGCGAGCGCGACTAGACCGGACATCTCTTTTGCTGTTAGCAAGTTGAGTAGGTTCATGTCAAACCCGGGTACTGATCATTGGCATGCACTTGATAGGGTCATGCGCTACCTATGTGGTACAATGAGTTATGGGATTCACTATTCAGGGCACCCAGCTGTGCTTGAAGGATATAGTGATTCAAATTGGATCTCTGATGTAGCTGATCTCTACGCCACTAGCGGGTATGTATTTACCTTTGGAGGTGGCGCAGTGTCATGGAGATCTTGCAAGCAAACCATATTGACGAGGTCAACTATGGAAGCAGAACTTACTGCTTTGGACACAACCACTGTTGAATCAGATTGGTTGCGTGAGCTCTTGATGGACTTGCCTGTGGTTGAAAAACCTGTTCCGGCAATCCTTTTGAATTGTGACAATCAAACTGTAATTGTCAAAGTGAACAATTCTAAGGATAACGCGAAGTCATCAAGACACGTCAAGAGACGTTTGAAGTCTGTCAGAAAATTGCGAAACTCCGGAGTAATAACTGTTACATATATTCAAACAGACAAAAACCTGGCAGATCCCTTTACAAAGGGACTATCACGTAATGTGATAGAAAGTGCATCGAGAGAGATGGGTTTGAGACCCGTTGATGTTACACCATAGTGGTAACCCAACCTTTGTGATCGGAGATCCCGTGAATTAGGACCTGGGAAGAACAAACTAGTGGTTTAATTGAGGAGAGTATTATGTAACCCTCTCTATGTGAAGATGCACAACTCTCAATTGCTGTAAGGCAGGTTGGCAAAAGCCTTAATGTGTTTATGTTGGCTATTTTAGCAAAGATGCTGTCCTACAGAGCATTCTTGAAATAACACACCTATATGAGTCCGATTGTTAAACGTCGCAATCTATGAGATTTGGGTGATCTCTAGTAAACTCATGAAGAGACCACGAAGTATGACGCATATGCTTCACCCGCGGGGTAGGCTACTGGCAGCCATGTACTGGTAATGACTTTGAGTGAAACCCTGTTCACGCAAAACTTGCAATTCAAGGCTTAGTCCATTGTTCAAGTGTGAATGGATGTAGCTTAAGGTTCTAGGCGGAAGTTCAACTTAACAGTCTCTGCTGAAACACTGGTATATAAACAAGCAGCGAGTATTGGTAAATCTCTAAATGGGGATTTGAGATCTGGTGGGGGATTGTTGAAATATTGGGCCTACACTTAATGGCCCATACTAGATTTCAGATTTTCTCTATAAATCTCAAAGCCCACTTAGTGGTAGCCTTGTGAGTTTGAGCCCAAGTTGGTGGCAGCTCACTAGGGAGTGGCAAGAGGTGGGAAGTTTAGTCCCACATGGAAAGTTGGGAGGAAGTTAGACCACCTTATAAGGTGGGTTGTTCCACCACTAGTAAGTGAGTGAGAAAAGGAGTGCTACACGCGCGCGCTCCTCCTCCTCCTCGCTCTCGCTCGTCTCGACTCGACTCGACTCGACTCGACTCGACACGTCACGACGCGCGCGCCGCGCTCGTGGTGAGTGGATTGAGCCTCGAGCCGAGACTTTCCTTACTTTTTGCAGCTCAGGAAAACGAACAGAGTTCTAGACGGACGCGTCGCAGTTAGTCGGTTCGGGTCGCTCCCGGATCGTGGGCTATCTGTAACCGACTCGAAACGTTCGTGCGATGTGGGCGTGGCCCACGTTGCCTAGGGTTTCCTGAGCCTATATATTCTCCTGCCCGGCTACCGCAGAATCACATCTAATACACGAGTTAGGGTTTCCACCTCTCTCTGCTTGCGCCGCCATCGTAGCCTACTCCATCCCGCGCGCCGACGTGCATCGGCAAACGGGAGAGCAGGTCTCCGGAACCACTCGTCCTAGCGATCCTGTACGGGAGAGGGCGAATTAGGTTTTTGGGAAGCGCTCTGCGCGACTGCTCAAGCTCTTCATCACGGGTCGCCTTCCGTCCAAGTCGGGCGGTGCTGCCTACCGTCGTCTTCAACGCCGTCTACTTCGACCCGTCGTCCCTGTCGTCAACAACGTTGTCATCAACAACGTTACTGCTGCGACATCATCTGCTATACCTCCACCGCCACCTCCACCAGATCGGTGCGTGCGACATATCTTGATCTGTTTAGCGATGGACGCTTTACCGTTTGTGCTGCTGCTGCTCATGTTGATTAATGCATCTAGTATGTTCGAGTTTCACATGGTAGTAGCTGCTGTCGTTATGTTTTATATTCTGGAATTAATCATGGAAATTGTGCCTAATTCTCCAACAAATAGATCATCACGTCAGAGAAAATAAAACATGCAATGGAATGTCAATAGTTAAGGAAAAGTATCACATCTTTCAATCAACAATTATTTTGTTTCAAAATAATTCCTTATTTTTTTTCAACCAGTCAAGGAAGGTTTTCCTAAGTTACTAATCACGTCAATCAATGTACGACGATAACGTCACCGAGGAGCAGCCCCTGGTGTACGACGATGAGCTCTAGAGGCACCTCAACGGGCTGCTCGTCTTGTACGGGCCTCGCGCATGAGCCTTTTCGATGGCTGATACCCTAGGTGTCGGTCCTTGCGTGGACTAATTTCTCTTTGGTGTTTTGGTTTGCAGTTACGCGGTGGATGTGAGTATGTGACTGTGGAGATTGGAGAGGGCGAAACATACGGATCACGGACAAGCGCGCGGCTCATAGAGGTGGCCAAGGATTTGCCCTGGCGGCCAGCTTTTCATGGTGCAGACCATTAGGTTTTCTAGCTTATGGTACTCTGAAAGTAGAGGTTCATTGATGTTGTGATATGTTGTTATCACCAGAATTTGACCGAGTCAGAGGTGGGCCACGATTGAGATAGACTTGAAGATATACATGGGAGGAAGAACAAGAATTGGCCTTATACACGAAGTTGGGCTGAATTGCCCATGTATCTGTAATATAGTAGATCGCATCTTAGATTAGAAGTTAGAGTTTTACTCGTGCACGGTTAGGTGCACGTCCGAATTAGAAAGTCCCCTGGACTATAAATATGTATCTAGGGTTTATGGAATAAACAACAACACAACGTTCACCCCAAAAACAAACCAATCTCGGCGCATCGCCAACTCCTTCGTCTTGAGGGTTTCAATCAGGTAAGCGACATGCTGCCTAGATCGCATCTTGCGATCTAGGCAGCACAAGCTCCACGTTGTTCATGCGTTGCCCGTACTGAAGCGTCTTTGATGGCGGGCAACGTAGTTATCATAGATGTGTTAGGGTTAGCATAGTTCTTCGTATAACATGCTTACGTAGTGCAACCCTTGCATGTCTAGCCGCCCTCACGCCTATCTCAGGCGTGGGGGCGGCACCCCGCTTGTTCATCATCTAGTAGATCTGATCCGTTACGATTGCTCCTTGTTATGCAAGGATTAGTTTAATATCTGCAATAGTTAGGCCTTACAAAGGGGGGGAGGATCCAGTGGCACGTAGGGTGGCGTTCGCAAGTCCTAAACAGGATGTTCCGCGGATCAACATCATTGTTGGTTCTTTGGCCTTGTTTAGGATCGGCTTATGAGCACCGTGCGTGGCCGCGAGGCCCAACCTGGAGTAGGATGATCCGATTATGCGGTGAAAACCCTAAATCGTCGTAGATCTAATTAGCTTCATCTTGATCAAGCAGGATCACCAAGTATTCGTGCACCCCGTACGAATCATGGGTGAATCGGCTCTTTGAGCCGATTCACAGGATAACCTGAGAGCCGATCGAGGCTCGTATTTAATGTTTACGTGTATGCCCTGCAGGAACTAAGCGAGGCATCCCCATCACCTTCCTGACCAGGTATAGGTCAGGTGGCACGCCCTTGCACTTCGCATCGCCGCGTGTGACCAGAAGAGCATTGCGGGCCGTCGCTCGGAGGGGTCTCAGCCAGCCGCAGCTCTAGGCTCTTCCCGGCTCTACCGTGTTGACAGGCCGCTGCCCGCCGGTGGGTTTTGGCGATCAACACATTCTGGCACGCCCGGTGGGACAATCGTCTACATCAACCACATCGCCATCTACATCTGAGATGGCGACGGACGGCACGCCAGTCACCTACGAGGAGCTGCCTGCTGAGCTCAAGAAGAAACATGACGAGATCAAGGCCACCCTCGAAGCCGACCTCATCGGCTCTTTTCAGAGAACCCGTACCCATGGCATCAGATGGAAGGGGTTCTCACCACAAGGTGCACTCGATGGGATAGATCTCTCTGCCCCGTCGGAGGAACGCACCAGGGCCCTGCGGCAGGAGATCAACTACTTGGTGGCTCACTCGCTACACCGCCACTCTGAAAACTTGGTCAACGTGTTGGAGCGTCTCGCTCTGCGCGTGATCCAGGAGATCATGAGCCACCAGTACTCGCCGTCAGGACCAGCTCTCGGGACGCACCAAGGAGAGTTGCCACTCCAGTCCCGTCCACCGCTGCCATATGCGTTGGCAGCATCACCTGAAGTGCCGGCTACACCGGCATTCGTCGTCTACAAGATCGGTGGTGACCCTAGTGACTACCAGTTCTTGGCTGAGGCGCCTAAGGAGATCCCTCAAGGATACGCGTGCACGTATGTGCCAGATTGTGGCAACTGGGCACTCTCAAACCAGGCCACAACGTCAGGGACTCCGGCGCAGACAGGAGGGACGTCAGCGACAGAGCTTGAGAAGCAGACGTGGCTAACTAAGTACGCCACCCCGACGAAACTCCAGAGCCCAGCTCCTGCAGTTGGCTCAGAGCTGGAAAAGCAAACATGGCTGGCTAAGTACGCCACCCCGGCGAATCTTCAGAGTGCATCTCCTGCAGCCAGCACGGCGGATCAGATCAGTACCATACTGAGAGACCAGTTCGGCATTATGCCGAAAAGGAGGGCAATCGGCTATTCTAAGCCGTACCCCGACGAGTACGAGATGATCCCGCTGCCACCTAAATATCGGCTCCCTGACTTCTCCAAATTCAGTGGATCAGATGGCTCCAGCTCCATCGAGCACATCGGCCGATATTTGGCGCAACTAGGACCGGCTTCAGTGTCGGATCAGCTACGCGTGAGGCTCTTTTCACAGTCCCTCACGGGATCGGCTTTTGGATGGTACACCTCTTTGCCGGCAAACTCCATCCAGTCTTGGAAGCAATTGGAAGAACAATTCCATATGCAATATCATTCAGAAGCTTCCGAGTCTAGCATTGCCGATCTAGCACAACTACGTCAGAAGCGCGGAGAAACGGTGACAGAATACATCCAGCGCTTCAGGAATCTTAGGAACCGATGTTATTCGGTTCGTATAACTGAAAAAGAAGCAGTCGAGTTGGCAGTAGCTGGCCTTGCAACACAGCTCAAGGACATGGCCTCCCAAGCAGATTATCCCTCGCTGGCGCACATGGTTCAGAAACTATCAGCATATGAACAGCGCCACCCAGACCTGTACCAAGACAAGTTCAAGCGTGCAGTAGTCATGGCCGATACAGAGGAAGGTGAAGTGCCTACGGGAGACCAAGAAGTAGCAGTGGCTGAATGGACTCGGGGAGGAACCCCTGTGTCCTGCAAATGGGTAAAGCCACCAGGGCCGCCCAGGGGATTTGATTTTGACGTGACCAAGACTGAACAAATCTTCGACCTCCTGCTCAAGGAGAAACAGTTGACGATTCCTGAAGGTCTCAAGTTCCCTACGGCGCAAGAGCTAAACGGAAAGCCATACTGCAAGTTCCACAACTCGCTTTCCCATGCCACCAACGACTGCAGGGTGTGGCGTCAGCACATCCAAGCGGCGATAGAGAAGGGGCGTTTAATTTTCAACCAGTACGCCATGAAGGTAGACACCCAGCCCTTCCCCGCCGTTAACATGGTAGAAGTCATCTACCCTGAGAGTTGCCAGCCAGGTCCCACGTTCAGCATCAACATGGTAGGACCTAGGAACCACTCTGGCAAAGATGGAGATGAGGGCAGCTGCTCTCATAGCAAGGATACAGAGGAGGCCGCTCCACGCGATCGGCTCCATCATGATGGCAAGCGCTACGTTACAGAGGGAGAAGTGAAGAACATAAGATATCAACGACCTCTCTCTGATCACCTCCTCAACAAATATGTGAGACAGTATGACCAACGCCGACGGTCCAACTATGATGATGAAGGAGATCGTCTGGCTAGAGAAGCCAGAAGACATCGTCGGCAGGATCGCTATGAGGAGGAGCACGAGCGCCGTGCCACGGACACATCAAGGGAGCAAGATGACAACGCCAGACACTGGGACTGCCCTTTCTTCAGACACTGCTGGGATTCAGGAATGAGCCGATTGCCCACAATCGGCAATTGCCCAGAATGCAACAAGAAGAAGAAGGAGGCAGCCAACGTGTCTGTGTTTGAGCGCTTAGGGCCTCTCCCACCACCAAGCAAACGTGCTGAGTCACTTCGTTGGGCAGATCTTGAGGATTCCGAAGACGAAGGACTAGAAGAAGAAGAAGACAGGTGCCACCGTCCAAGGTGGTGCCCTGACGGACTCAGCCGTTCACAAAAGCGCAGGGTTCAACGTTTGCGCGGCCTGGAGGAAGCCGAAAGGTTATACCTGCATACGCTAAGGAAGGCACGGCCTGATCTGGCTGCGAAGGTTCAGCGAGCCCTGGATGAAGAGGGTCGTCCACGGAAAATGGAGTGGCGCCCCAAACAAAGGAGAGCCGATGATGAAACATCGGCTGGAACGAACATGGTGTTCATCCTCCCTTCGTAGTTCAAAGGCCCCAGGGTTAGATGAGACATCCGTGGCACAACTTGACTGCGGCCCACGGCCGGTTATCTTTGAGAAGCCACGAGATAAGAGCTACAGGCATCTGAAGGCCCTATACTTACGAGGATATATCGATGGGAGGCCTGTGAATAAGATGCTGGTGGACACCGGAGCGGCAGTTAACATCATGCCGTACTCTATGCTACGTCGGCTAGGACGCTCTAGCTCGGATCTAATCAAGACCAACGTAACATTGAGCGATTTCAACGGCCAAGCGTCTGAGGCACAAGGAGTTCTGAACGTGGATCTGACCGTAGGAAGGAAAACTATCCCTACAACGTTCTTCATCGTCGATAGCACGAGCAGTTATCTTTGTCTTCTTTGGGAAGAGATTGGATCCACGCCAACCGCTGTATTCCTCCACGATGCACCAATGCATAATACAAAGGATGGAGATGAGGTAGAGGTCGTCCAAGCTGACGACTCAGCCGAAGTTTCAACGGCTGGCATGAACGCATGGGAAGCAGCAGGCCAAGAACCCCTCTCAGGCATCAACTTGGACGATTGCGAGCGTATTGATGTGACAAAGGGAAGGGTTAAGCTGGTTTTATCCACTGGCCTGACCATGTAGTCGAAGCAAAGCGACGTGCAACTTGGCGAGGCTGATCCTTGTGATCGGCCCCAAAGGTCTATGAAGGGACATTACGGAACCTTCAGTCAGCGCTCCAATCATTATGGAGGCAATCGGCCAAAATTATCCTCACCACATGTTCTGCTTGTGTTCACCTTTGACCCTATCAAGAGCCGACGTGCGAATTACAGAGCCGATATCTGCCATTCTTTAACAGATTCGGCTCGGGGGGCACCTAAATACGGGAACAGATGCAGGGGTACATGTGTGCAATGAAATACTGGGGGCCGATAGGAGAAAATCGGCCAGTAAAAAAAAAATTTTCAGCCGATGCAAGGGCATCGACTTTAGAATCGAGAAACAGCCGATGCGTAGCCATCGACTCTAGTTGATCCAGATCCGGGTTTCCACCAAATCCAGGCTAGCGGTGGTGCCTTCTGTTGCTTCGAGGGAATAAAACAATGGAAACTTCTTCAGCTGCTTCGAGCCGATCCGGGTTCCTGAACCTTTTTTGTCAAGGATTTCCAATCTTTGGGGCTAGTTCAGCTGAAACGGAGGATTATCGGCTGTCGGAGGAAGAAAGAGGATCGGCTGTGGCGCATTCTCTCTGACATTCTCGCCTCGAGTAAGGCTCGGGGGGCAGCAGGCTCGAGTAAGGCTCGGGGGGCAGCAGGCCTAGTGGATACTCTATTTAAAGAGCCGATGGGGATACCATCGGCTGATCCTTCATTGCAACTTTCTTCACGATGATGGGTACTGAAAAGGATTATTGGGTTTGGTTGGAAAAGTTCAAAGGTTTTCCTGAAGATCCTGCATTTTCGACCAGATTTAGAAAATCATCAGTTGAAGAAAGGAAGGGTGAATTTCAAAGGACCGATGCGGTGCGATCGGCTCATTACGCATTGGCAAAGGGGACGAATCGGCAAGGTCAGTAGAAGAGGGAATCGGCTCGATTAAGCTCAGAAGAAATCGGCAAAATCAAATTGGGGAAAAGTTCTTCATTGATCAGATGAGATTTCTTACATAAAGAGCTGATTGCTCTCAAAAGGGAAGTACTAGGGGATCCATTGCCCCATCTACTACTACTGGCCCTATTCTAGAGGTCCTATCTATGGGCCGTCACTGCCCTTGTCGTTGCCTAATCGACGGTACCTCGGAGGAGGGATCCTCACGAGGGGGAGAAGAAGTAGGGGCCATAGGGCGGAGTGCACACGGGACGGTGGTACGCGAGTTACCCAGCTTCGGAACACCTGCACGATGACAGGGCCTACTGCTGCTTGTCTGGAATTATCTGGGCTCTTTCGCGTTGTTACAATGAGTTGTGGTTGTGCCTCTAGGGCTCCCGGGATCCGGCTTATAAAGGCGCACGGATCTAGGGTTTACACGGAGAGTCCTAGCCGGATTACAGATAGCCTAGCTACGGTACAATATCTTGCCGTGTACGTCACGGATCCGCCTTCCATACATGTCGTACTGGATCCGGGTTCCTCATGGGCCTCCCTGGATCCGGGTCACTCCTAGGTCGGTGCGGATCCGGCCTGCTGATCCTGGGCTGGACTTCTTCCTTCATGATCAACAGCAACTGGGCCGCCCGATGGGCCACATGCCTCATCACCGTCTGTGGGCCACCCGGGCTTGCCGGATCTAGGCACTGTCGATGGTACACCCATGAAGTATACCCACAACAGTAGCCCCCAGAGTTCTCCGAGTTTCGCCAGCAGTTTCCGCCATGCTTGTTTCTTAGGTTTCCGGCATCGTCGGCAACGCGGAGAAACTTGAAGAGCTCAAACTTTGCATTTTCTTCTTTTTCCAACTTATAGCCGGAAAATGCTCTCATCCTGCGGGACTTCATCCATCGACGTTCCAAAGAACATTTCCGGGTTACTCCCTGCTTGCGAACAAGAGCCAACTTATCTTCACGCAATCACCCGGAATCTTAAAAGACTCAAACGGTTCCGCCAATTCTGGCGCCATTTTCGCGCGATTTGCGCGGTAACTTATCTCTAGCCATTTTTACCGCTAGGGTTTGGGACACGTGTCACGCATCCAACGGCGCGACACTTGCGTTCCGACCACAGGATGCGGAACACGAATCTTATCCCCTCAGCCTATAAATATCAGCCGTCGACCCCTTCTCACCCCATTCACCCCCTTTTCACCTCTCCTCCGAGCGCCGCCCGCGAGCCTCTTCTCCGCCGCGCCGGAACCTGCCGGAAAGTCGCCGGAGCATTGCCGGAGCGAGCCCTCCGCCGCAGTGTTCTTCGTGTTCTTAACTCCGGCGAACCACCGCGCGGAAAAACGCCGCCGGCAACCCCGACCACCGCACGCGCCATTACGGTAAATCCTCGAGCTCAAACTTCGCGCCGTAGTTGGTAGGGATGAACTTGGGGAAGACGAATTGAGATCCGACTAAGGAAAGTTTCCGCCAACCTTTTTTCTTCAGATGTCTTCGACGACTCCGCCTCCGAGCTCGGAACCGATCATGGCGACGCCCATTTCCTCCGCCCCTCCTCCCTTTGTTCCCATCAGGCTGGATCCTACAAAGGATTCCGGCAAGGAGATTGAGGGGACCTCTGCTCACCCGGAGAAAACCTCCGACGCGGGCGCCGGAGCAGCAAACAGAAGAGGCTGCCAAGAAATCAAAAGCTCGGAAGCGCGACTCCGAAGCTAAGGGGAAGTGGTGGCCCTGTACCACCACCGAGATGGAGTTAAAGAATCTCGAGTCAGAGGGCTTCCTGCAACCCGGAAGCTGGAGGACAGTTCCAAATGAACCAGCTCCGGCTCCAAGGGACAACGAGATGGTGCTGACGAAGGCACTGGTGGAGCGCGGATTTTCGTTTCCGCCTTCAGATTTCTTCCGGGAGATTCTGAAGACATACGGACTCCAACCTCACAACATATCTCCGAACAGCGTGCTCGCCATCAGCAACCACGTTGCTCTCTGCGAAGGCCACCTCCGGGTAACCCCAGAGCTCTCTCTCTTCCAATACTACTTTTCTGTCAAGAAGGAGAAGATCCGCCAAACTTCCGAGTTGGCGACTTGCGGATCCGTCACCTTCATCATCCGCCCGGGCCGCGTTTACCCCCCCACCGACCGCCACGAATCCGCGAGATACTGGTCTGGGGGCTTCTTCTATCTGAAGGACGTCTCCGACCCTGCGAGCGACAAGAAGCTACCACCTTTCAAGAACTGCCCCGCCACCGAGCTTCCGTCTTGGACGCACTGCCCCCACTTCTCCGACTCGCCTCAGCTGACCCGCGCTGTCAGGCGGATCTGCAAGCTTACGGAGGATGGGCTGACGGGAAAAGACCTAACCCTCTCGTGGTTCACGAAGCGGATCCAGCCGCTGCAACATCGGGACCGCCTGATGTTTGAATACACAGGGCGCGACGATCCGATGCGCGCCACCAAGGATAACCTCTCCGCCGACGCCATCGACAAAAGGATCCGGGTCCTCATCAAGATCCCACGTGAACTCCACGTTCACGTATGCAACAAAGACATCCACACGGAGGGATCCGGAACTGCGGTACGTCGTCTTGACTTTGGTTTATCGCTTTTCTTCAAACTTTTGGCTAAGTGTAACTTTGAACTAGCTCGAGGCGCTTGAGGAAAATGAGCTCGGAACTCTCCTCCGAGTCCCATCCACCGGCCACACGGATCCGGAAGCCACGTCAGAGGCGGAAGCTCCTGAAGCTCCACGTCCCGCGAAGAGGAAGAAGCCAGCCCCTTCCAGCCCTTACGCGAAACGCCCCCGCGAAACTCTCAGCATCGCGGCTACCCGGAAAGCTGAGGCGGAAAAGAAGCGCCTCGCGCTGATCAATACCAGCAACAAAGGGCAGCCTGCCATCCAGCACTTTTTCAAGCCTTCCGGGTAAGCGTCTTCTTCCGAGACCCAAGTTCTGGTTAACACTTGCTCTTATATTTGTATACTTTTCCTGAAGTTCCGGAAGCCAACCTCCCAAGGCCCCAAGGGTCATCAAGAAGAAAGTCAAACCATCTCCGGCTTCCTTCCCTATCACTCCTGAGGTGGAAGTTCCGCCTAAGGCTTCATCTGCCAGCAAGCCAAATCCGAAGGACATCATTGACCTCGATGACCTTCCGGAAGACCCTGCCCACCATGGCGACTCCGCCCAGAGGACCTCCTCACCCGTGCCTCCACCAGATCAACCAAGTTCCGCTTTCGCGGGACCTACTGATGAGGAGCAAGAGCAAAAGGCCAAGCTCCTCCAAGTTACCAATGCGACCCGCGTCAACCTCGAGCCAACTCCATCCCTCCAAAAACTTACACTCGCAGAGCGTCACGCGGAAGTTTCCGCCATGCTGAACAAGGTATGGGGGAAGCCGGAGGAAGAGGTGGGTTATCTCGCGGAACTGGAGGACAGCCTGAAGGAATTTTTCGTCAAGCACAAGGAAGTGCGGCAGGTAATACTAGCCCCCAAGCATTGGGTGATATAGTTCCGTGTAACATGTATTAGCCGATGCTTCTCAAAATGTACTGTTAGGCGGAAATTTGAAATCTTCGCCAAGTCTTCGAAATCTTTGCCAGCCCCCCAGATTTTAATATCCGACTCTCTCTGCTGCTTCTCAGTCCACGCGGAAACTGCACGAAGATTTGCGCATTCACGTGCTGGAGCAAATCAAGGAGATCGAGGGACTGCGCGAACACGCGGAAAATAGCCGAAAGGCTATCCAGCTGCTTGAGACCCGACTTCAAGGTACGAGATCCGGATCTTCGCTTTTTGTTTTGCGCTGACAGTTGTTCAAGGTGCATAACATGTTCAATTCTGCTTTCAGAAGAAACTGCCAAGCATTCCTCGCTTGATGAACTATCCGCCAAGGTCAAGGTGCTTGAGGCGGAGAACGAGTCCCTCCAAAGCTTCATGAAAGAATCTTCAAGCAAAGAGACTGAGGCGAGGAAGGAGCTCTCCGAGAAGCACGCCCGTGAGAAGGCGGAACTGATCGACAAGCTGGAGAGAAGCCAAGGCCGCGCGCTCTCCCTGATTGCCAAGAACAAAGCCCTGGAAGCGGAGGCGGAAGCCATTGACAAGCTTATCTTCCGTAAGCATTTTTCCGCGTCGTTGCTCCGACCACCTTTGCATATTTTCTCTGACGGAACTGATCCTCTTTCTTCCGCAGCGAGCCTTGGCTTTGAATGGACAAAGGATTCAAATCTGACGAGGACGGAGGCGTACGAAGAAGCGCGGAAATCAATTGATGCGCTGTTTGGGGCTTGTCGCGGAATCGCCACGGCTCTGCGGCTAAAGAAGGCCAAAACCAGTGTCATCGACACAATGACCAAACTTATGCGACAGGTGCCGGAGTTCATGAAGGACTGGCAAAAATCTTCAGCGCGCGGAGCCGCCTCCTTAGTCCTGGCCACCTGCAAGGCTTTCTTCCCCTCACTCAACCTGGCGCAAGCTGCACGCGGAGCCCCCGAGAGTTCCGACATGAGCGCCCTCCTCGCGGAAACTGAAGGCTATGAAGAGCTGTTTGTCAGGCGAGTGGATCACTCGTTCTGGTACAAGCAGCACAATCTGCCAGAAGGTTTTTCCGAAGCGGAGGAGGAAGCGGGCGAGCCAGAGTATTATGGGGAAGGATCCGGATCCAGCAGCGAGCACTCCGGAGAAAACTCTGGAGAAGACTCTGAAGCCGGATCTGGTGGCAGCGACGACGGCTCCAGCTACCAGCAATCTGAAGAGGAGGACTCCGAGTAGAGTTCCTGTTTGAAACATTGAAAAAAGTTGCATCATTTTGGCCCCAGCGAGGGTTTGTAATAAGACTAAATTCTTAAGTAGCTAGGAACGAAACGATAATGCATGGGGCGGAAAAACTTATCCTGCTATCCGTTAAATATTATGCGCATGTTTCGTTTTATGTCGGAAAGCAAGTGCTGATTTCGCTATTTTCCGGCTTGCTCGCTTGACCTTCCACGAGCCGGAAAACCTTAGCCGGAAACGCTCGCCAGCGGCGACGAAGCCCAATGGCAGTCCGTCCATAACCGCGGAAACAAGCCCCCAGGCATAGGTGCCGGAGATCGCTACTAGGAATCCACGAGTTCGCAACAGATAACAACTTAATCAGAAAACTTAAGCTTACGTCCTAAAGGACGATTTTGAAAATCACAACTTTCATACACGCCTAGGCGGAAAAATCCAGCTCTGCGGTTTTAGTCGGAAAAAACATACACGATCTAAAATGAACAAGTAAAGGAGGTAAAAGACTCAAAAGAGTGAACCAGAAGCTTTATTTCATTGATCATGTATAACTATTACAGAGTTTAGAACTCGGAAAATATATGCTAAGTGTAGAAAGGACGTAGCTGTGCGATATTCCAAGGGCGATCTGTTTCATCGTAGATGTCATCCGGATCCTCACGCTTGCGTTTCCGGTGCCAGTTAGCAGGTCTATCCCTTAACTCGCGGAAATCAACAAGGTAGTACGACCCGTTATGAAGCACTTTGCTAACGACGAAGGGTCCTTCCCATGGAGATTGCAGCTTATGGTCTTTCACCTGTCGAAGGCGGAGGACCAGGTCTCCTGCCATAAAGGAGCGTTTCCGAACTCGACGACTGTGATAACGTCGGAGCTTTTGCTGATAGATGGCGGATCTCTGATCTGCTAAGTTCCGAGCTTCCTCGATCAGGTCCACAGATAGCTGTCTTGCCTCGTCAGCTGTTTCTTCATTGTAGGCGGAAACTCGCGGTGAATCGTGGATGATGTCGGAGGGAAGTACGGCTTCGGATCCGTATACCAGGAAAAAAGGGGTAAACCCTGTTGATCTGTTAGGGGTAGTTCGTAAACTCCACAGAACAGCCTCCAACTCATCAGCCCAAGCTCCGGCTGCTCGTCGCAGCGGTCCTTCAAGGCGTGGTTTAATTCCTGATAATATTAGGCCGTTAGCCCTTTCAACCTGACCATTGGACTGTGGATGAGCCACAGATGCGAGGTCCAGTCGTATCCCCATTGTCTCACAATAATCCCTCAATTCTCCTTGAGCAAAGTTCGTGCCATTATCTGTGATTATGCTGTGCGGGATGCCGAATCTCATCACGAGGCTGCAGACGAATTTTAGTGCCGTAGCACCGTCGGCTTTTCTCACTGGCTTAGCCTCGATCCATTTGCTGAACTTGTCAACAGCGACCAGGAGGTACTCAAAACCGCCAGGAGATGATTTTTAACTTACCAACCATATCAAGCCCCCAGACCGCAAATGGCCAGGTGATAGGTATGGTCTTCAGCTCTTGGGCTGGAGCGTTTGGCTGAGTAGCGTAGTACTGACAACCTCGGCAGGTCTTGACTATTTTATCAGCGTCTTCTTTAGCTGTAAGCCAATAGAAACCTAACCGAAAAGCTTTTGCAACGAGTGATCTGGGAGCGGCGTGATGCCCGCAGTCCCCTGCGTGGATCTCTCTGAGGATTTCAATGCCATCTTGATTGGAGACGCATTTAAGAAATACCCCTGCTGCACTTCGTTTGTAGAGCTGTCCATCAACTATTGTGTAGGTTCGTGCTCGCCTGACGATCTGTCGTGCGAGGACCTCGTCCTCTGGCAACTTCTGATCGATGAGGTAGTCCAGGAAAGGCTGGGTCCAAGCCGGAATGATAGCCATCACTTCCCTAGCCGGAGACACTGCCACCTCTGGGTTTTCCGGGTTAGCGCCCTTAACTGAGGGTATCCGGAGATGCTCCAGGAAAATGCCAGGCGGAATTGGTTTCCTGCCGGATCCGAGCTTGGATAGCATGTCTGCCGCTGTGTTATCGTCTCTCCTGACGTACTTGACTTCGTATCCGAGGAAGCTCTTGGCAATCTCGTCAACTTCGTCTCTGTAGGCCGCCATGACGGAATTTCTGGCGTTCCAGGTTCCGGCTACTTGTTGTGCCACCAGGTCGGAATCTCCACAGCATATGATGTGCTTGATCCCAATTTCCTTAGCGATGCGCAGACCGTGTAGTAGAGCCTCATATTCCGCCATGTTGTTGGTAGCTTCGAAGTGGATCTGCGTAACATACCGCAATTCTTCTCCGGTAGGGGATTTCAGGGTGACTCCGGCTCCCGAGCCTTGATGCTGCTTGGATCCGTCGAAGTGCATGACCCATGTTTTCGGTTCCGGCTCCGGACTTGCATCCGGAGCTTCGTCCAATCTGCAACGAAATCCGCGTAACCTGGGATTTTACCGCAGTCCTTGGCTTGTAAGCGATGTCGAAGGCGGATAATTCGATGCCCCATTTAGCCGTACGTCCTGTTGCGTCAGCGTTGTTGAGAATTGTTGACAGCGGAGCCTTGCTCACGATCACATCGGATGCTCTTGGAAATAATGCCTCAGCTTCCGGCTGCCTAGGAACACGCCATAAGCTAGCTTCTGAAAGTGAGGATATCTCTGTTTTGATTCCGTCAGCACCTCGCTGATGTAGTAGACAGGTCTCTGGACGTCATATTCATGACCTTCTTCCTTTCGCTCCACCACGATGACGAGGCTGACGACTTTGTTGGTAGCTGCCCGATAAAGGAGCATTGGCTCGACTCTCTGGAGCTGCCAAGATAGGCGGGAGGTGAGTATTTCCTTCAACCCTCGAAGAGCTGCATCAGCTGCGTCGTCCCAGACAAATTTGTCTGTTTTCTTCAGCAGCTTGTACAGAGGTAGTGCCTTCTCGCCAAGACGGCTGACAAACCTACTGATTGCTGCAACACAACCAGTTAGTCGTTGCACATCTTTGAGACAAGTTGGCCTTTTGATGCACAGGATTGCCTTGATCTTTTCCGGGTTAACCTCAATGCCTCTGTGAGAGACTATGAAGCCAAGGAGTTTTCCGGCTGGCACGCCAAAGACGCACTTCAGCGGATTCAACATCATCTTGTACCTGCGGAGGTTGTCGAAGGTTTCTGTGAGGTCGCTGATCAAGTCGGATCCTTTCCGGGTCATGACCGCGATGTCGTCGACGTAAGCGTGCACGTTCCGGCCAATTTGGTCCTTCAGGCACCGCTGCATCGTACGCTGGTAGGTAGCACCTGCATTTTTCAAACCAAAGGGCATAGTAACATAGCAGTAAGTACCGAACGGGGTAATGAATGAAGTCGCCTTTTGGTCGGATTCCTTCATCCGGATCTGATGATACCCGGAATACGCATCAAGAAAACACAGAAGTTCCGCCCCCGCCGTCGAATCAATGACTTGGTCAATGCGCGGCAAGGGGAACGGATCCTTCGGGCGTTGTTTGTTCAAGCCAGAGTAATCGATGCACATTCTTAGTATTTCAGTGTTCTTTTTGGGTACAAGGACGGGATTCGCGACCCAATCGGTGTGGATAACTTCTATTACAAAACCTGCTTCTAATAACTTTGCTAGTTCCATCCCTATGGCGCGGCGCTTCTTATCTCCAAAGCGTCGCATAGCTTGCTTCACTGGTTTGGCCCCCGGATTTATGTTGAGGTAGTGCTCGGCGAGTTCCCTAGGTACTCCGGACATGTCAGAAGGTTGCCATGCGAAGATATCCATGTTAGCGCGGAGGAACTCGACGAGCGCTTTCCTATTTGGGGTCCATGTTGGCTCCGACTGAAACCTGCTTGGAAGAGTCACCTGGAATGAGGTCATGCTTCTTGGTTTCTATCGCGGGCTTGAAGGAGGTTTTCTGCTCGGAGATTTGCTTCTTGGTGGTCTGCATCTCAGTCGGATCCACCGCGGCTCTATAGCCTTTCAGCTCTTCTCCGGATATCACAGACTCTGCGAAGGCGGCTTCGCCTAACTCGCACTCATGAGCCTTTTTGTAGTCTCCGGATACGGTAATCATACCTTTAGGACCCGGAATCTTGAGCTTGTTGTAGATGTAGCACGCTCTTGCGTGGAACTTGTGGTAGGTGGGCCTGCCGAAGATGACGTGGTAGGAGCTCTTGAAGGGCACAACTTCAAACGTGATCTTCTCTTCGCGGAAATTATGAACATCGCCAAAAGCCACGGGAAGTGTGATGCTGCCGAGGGAGTTCGCCTTCTTACCCGGAACCACGCCATGAAACTCAGTGGTGCTGTGTTTGAGCTGTTCCTTGGTGAGGTTCATCCGCTCTAGAGTCTCCAGGTACATGATGTTCAGGCTAGCTCCACCATCCATGAGGCACTTGGAGAAGTCATACCCATCGATGCGGGGACTTACAACCAAGGCGTAGCATTCCTTCGGCACAATTGCGGGATGATCCTTCCGATCAAATGTGCACGGGATTTCCGACCACCTGACGTACTGCGGCACAGCCGGAACTATGGCGTTCAAGATCCGGGTAGCTGACTTGGAGGCGCGTACTGTTGGGGTTCCGAGGAAAGTGTGGTAAGCCCCCACGCTCTTTTTGTCGAATGGGTTGGATTTTCCTGCGGATCCTGCCTTGGGATCCGGCGAGTTATCATCCTCATCCATCGCCTCGGAACTATCGTCCTCCTTGTCCTTGTTCTTGCCCTTGCCACCTTTTCCGCGAGGGCGGTGCTTCCGGGCGCGCTTGTATCCGGCCTCCGGGTCGTTCTTTAGATCATTGACCCACTTGCAGTTGCGGTTGGTATGAGTGGACTTCCCTGTAACCGGATCTAGATGGGCCAGGCAGGGCATGTCTCTGTACTCCTCATAGGTTTGCGGTGCGCGGGATCCGGCAGCAGTGACCTCGGAGGTATGCTGCTGACCCCTGCCGGCTCCGCCTCCGCGTCCGCGTCCTCTTCCGCCTCCTGGACCTCCGCGTTGAAACGCCATGGCGACCATCTCGGATCCGCCACTCTTCTGGTCATCAGGGTTCTTGCGCTTATGGCTGCTGCTGCCGCCGTTGTCACGGTTCTTCTTTTGTTGGTGCAGGGGGATTGCTGTGGCTGCGAGATCACCGCCTGCGTCATCATCGGCGGCAGTGTGATCGCTAGCGATGGTGATCATGTCATCCAACGTCAGTTGATTTGCATTGACCATGCAGGTTAGCTTGTGTCGCAGCAATCCTCCTCGCTGCAAGCCCCCAATGAAGGCGTGCATTGCTGTGCGGTTGTCAACGTTCTCGCACTCGTTTCTGCATGCCAACCATCGGGTGAGGAAATTCCTTGATGTTTCGCCCTTCTTCTGGATGCAAGCCTGTAGGTCGCTTGTTGTGGCAGGTCTCTTGTAGGTGCCCCTGAAGTGTTTCTCAAAAGCGTTCTTCAGGTCGAACCAGCAAAAGATGGAGTTCTTCTCGAGGTCGCTGAGCCAGATCCGGGCTGGACCTACAAGGTACAACTGGAGCATGCGGCGGCGATGTTAGGGGTTCCTCCGGCGAAGGTTACAAAGATTGTAGTAATCCTCAATCCAGGTATCCGGCCTTTCGGTGCCATCATAATGCTTCAGATTTCCGGGTAGCTTGAGGTTCATCCTTGGCTTTGGTTCCTCTCGAATCATCCTGCCAAAGCACTTCGGACCAATGTAGTCGGTTCTGTACTCGTTAAGGCGGTCCCGCGCGTCGCGCGAACCGTGGCGAGGAGACTTGGAGCGAGAGCGAGATCTCCGGCCATTGCCTCCGCCTCCACCTCCGCCGCCACCGCTAGGTGGTGGTGAGGGAGACCTGCGAGGTGGGCGGTCTGACTTCTTGCTTCCGCCATCTGAATCTCCTCGGCCTTCCTGGTGCTGACTCCGGCTCCTGTGGCTGCCTTCGCCTTGGCGCTGGCTGCCCTGGTCGTTCCGGCGAGGCTCCGGGTCACGGCTCCGACGAGGCTCTGGGTCTCGGCTTCTGCGAGGTTCTGGATCGCGGCTCCGACGAGGTTCTGGATCGCGGTTCCGGCGAGGCTCTGGACCGCGATCTTCATTCCGACTCCTCCTGGGCTCGGGCTCATGAACATTGTTCTGATTCCGGCGAGGTTCCGGCGAGCGCTCCCTGTTTTTGTTTCTTGGCAGCACGTTGTCGCGGATAACAAGCGCACCATGCCCTACGGGCCTGGTGTTTCCGGCTGGACTACGGCGGCGAGGGGGTCGCGGGTAACCGTTGGGTGGAGGTGAGGGGTTGCGGTATTTGTCTCTTCCGGAGTACATCGCGTCCTTTCCCTTCCTTGGATCCGACGGAGGCGTCTGTGACGGAACGGGGATCGGATTTGGGTGCTCCCTGGCCCTTCTTCTGCGCTCCGAGGATCCGGTGTGCGATTCATCGTCCTTCTGCGCGGTAGATACACAGTTATCCGGATTGGATTCCAACCTGCGTGAAGTATCTGCCTTGCTCTGCTGCTGCATTGCTGAAGCGACAAGTGTGCGGAGATAGTTGATGTCAACTTCTTCGTCCTTCTTCTTCAGCAATTCCGCTGCTTTCTGTATGTTGTCCTTGGGAGTTTCCAGCGGCTGGTGATCTGCGGGCGTGTTGAAGGGTATTCTGCGAGGCGGAATTGCTTCTCTGACAATTCGATCGGCCTCTGCCTGCGCATAGGTCATCTTTACCTCCCACTCAGCCCTCATGCTCTTGACCTGCTCGAGTGTGGCAGCAATCTCGCGGTCCTGTCTCTCGAAGTTTTCCGTCCAGGCTGCATGATCTGCCCTTCCTATCCTTAACGCAGCTTCGGTATCGGCGAGCCTCTTGGCTGTGGCCAGCATTTCCTTTCTGGCGGTCTCTAGGGCCTCCAGATCTGCGGCGTCGCCCGGGGTTATAGGTGTGTTAAGAACTGCTCGCGCGGCCACCTCCTCTGCTGACAAGATTTCCTCCGAGGGAGAATCCCTTTGGGGTCGCACCCGAGACATTGGAGATCCTTGATGGGATGGTTGGGGGTCAGATTGGCTGACTTGGTCTCCGGATCCAGTTTGTCCCAGCGCTGCTACCGTTGCGAGAACCTGCTTGGGCTGGGCGGAGTCGACTTCAGGCTGATCGCCGTATCCGTACTCCCTTATCTTGCGAACGAAGTCATCAGATTCCGTGGACGGGGTGTCGCCGGAAATTGGGCTCAGATTGCCCAAAATCGACTCTTCAACCGGAGCTTCGCTTTCTCCGACAAGCTGAGCTTGATCCGGATCTGCGCCGTTTTCCGGTGCCTCTACCTGCTCAGGACCAGCTCCGTCTTCTTGAGGGGCGGTTCCGGCGGTATGGGCCAAGAAGTGTACGAAGTGGCACCTCTGCTTTTCTAACACCTGGGAAACCCAGGCGGATCTGCATTGGTCTTCCACCTTTGTTTCCTGCTCAGGGGCGGATTGGGTGGGCTTTGAAATTTCCAGATCCGAGGCGGAATCTTCCTTGGGAAGCTCCTGCATCTCAGATCGGATCTTCGCGACAGCGTCCAGCTCTGCGGCGGTCGCGTCTGCGTTACTTACCAGTGGGTTTCCGTCGGAATCGACGGTTTCCCCGATGAAGATGTGAATGCCGCCAATTGGGACGATGGAGAGCTTGACGGGGTTTGTCCTAGCCGGAATCCAGCACTCATCCGGAGGGACGATCGGCAGATTCCCGGCGTAAAGGACGCACCCCACAGCGATGGTGTCGTCGTAGCTTCCCATGGCGGAACCCTCCCGGTTCCGGCCTCCAGACGCCACAGGCCCCACGGTGAGCGCCAACTGTCGTTGCCTAATCGACGGTACCTCGGAGGAGGGATCCTCACGAGGGGGAGAAGAAGTAGGGGCCATAGGGCGGAGTGCACACGGGACGGTGGTACGCGAGTTACCCAGCTTCGGAACACCTGCACGATGACAGGGCCTACTGCTGCTTGTCTGGAATTATCTGGGCGCTTTCGCGTTGTTACAATGAGTTGTGGTTGTGCCTCTAGGGCTCCCGGGATCCGGCTTATAAAGGCGCACGGATCTAGGGTTTACACGGAGAGTCCTAGCCGGATTACAGATAGCCTAGCTACGGTACAATATCTTGCCGTGTACGTCACGGATCCGCCTTCCATACATGTCGTACTGGATCCGGGTTCCTCATGGGCCTCCCTGGATCCGGGTCACTCCTAGGTCGGTGCGGATCCGGCCTGCTGATCCTGGGCTGGACTTCTTCCTTCATGATCAACAGCAACTGGGCCGCCCGATGGGCCACATGCCTCATCACCGTCTGTGGGCCACCCGGGCTTGCCGGATCTAGGCACTGTCGATGGTACACCCATGAAGTATACCCACAACAGCCCTCGTCGTCGCCGTCGTCGCCACTGTCGGCGCTGCTCCCGGCGGGCTCGTCGTCGCTCCAATGGCCGCCGACTGGGCCCTCGTTGTCTTCATCTTCTTCGTCAGCGTCGTCCTCGTCGCTGTCGAAGTCGCTAAGATTGCCCGGCCAAGGGCAGAACCGCTTGGCCGGCGGCTCGTCGGAGGAGCTCTCGTCGTCGTCCTCCTCCTCCTCTTCCTGCTCCTCCTCCTCCCCGGAAGAGGTGAAGTCGCAGGAGAAGCTGTCGTCGTCGCTCTCCTCCTCCGTTTCCCCAACGGCAAGGAAGCGTAGGTCGCTCTCCCCGTCCGTCGAGGACTGGTCGTCCTCGGACCAGATGGAGAAGTCGTGGTCTGACTCCTCCCTGGCCGCAATGGCGCGGCGGGTGTTCGCCGCGTGGACCTCTGCCGGGTTGTACTCCGGCGTCGGCTCACGGGATGTGGAGGACTGGCTGGAAGGATCCGATGGAGCAGAGGAGGAAGAAGACATGGTGGCAGGAGGGCTTTTGGAGTGCTAGTGCGAAGGAGATGCAGAGGAGAACTGTTCGTAGCGGTTAAATAAAAGGAGATATAGTGGAAATTCAATGCCACAGCAGTTTCCGAGGAAGTGGTGCCTAAAGAGAAAAAACTGCCAGATCACGCGGAGAAGTTGAGAGGGCAGGGCATCATGATGAAGGATACTGCAACGGTTCTGCCACGACATGACCCGACGAAGGAAAACAGAGTGATTTTGGAATTACCAATTCCAAAACCAGGGGGGCATGTGTTATCACCAGAATTTGACCGAGTCAGAGGTGGGCCACGATTGAGATAGACTTGAAGATATACATGGGAGGAAGAACAAGAATTGGCCTTATACACGAAGTTGGGCTGAATTGCCCATGTATCTGTAATATAGTAGATCGCATCTTAGATTAGAAGTTAGAGTTTTACTCGTGCACGGTTAGGTGCACGTCCGAATTAGAAAGTCCCCTGGACTATAAATATGTATCTAGGGTTTATGGAATAAACAACAACACAACGTTCACCCCAAAAACAAACCAATCTCGGCGCATCGCCAACTCCTTCGTCTTGAGGGTTTCAATCAGGTAAGCGACATGCTGCCTAGATCGCATCTTGCGATCTAGGCAGCACAAGCTCCACGTTGTTCATGCGTTGCCCGTACTGAAGCGTCTTTGATGGCGGGCAACGTAGTTATCATAGATGTGTTAGGGTTAGCATAGTTCTTCGTATAACATGCTTACGTAGTGCAACCCTTGCATGTCTAGCCGCCCTCACGCCTATCTCAGGCGTGGGGGCGGCACCCCGCTTGTTCATCATCTAGTAGATCTGATCCGTTACGATTGCTCCTTGTTATGCAAGGATTAGTTTAATATCTGCAATAGTTAGGCCTTACAAAGGGGGGGAGGATCCAGTGGCACGTAGGGTGGTGTTCGCAAGTCCTAAACAGGATGTTCCGCGGATCAACATCATTGTTGGTTCTTTGGCCTTGTTTAGGATCGGCTTATGAGCACCGTGCGTGGCCGCGAGGCCCAACCTGGAGTAGGATGATCCGATTATGCGGTGAAAACCCTAAATCGTCGTAGATCTAATTAGCTTCATCTTGATCAAGCAGGATCACCAAGTATTCGTGCACCCCGTACGAATCATGGGTGAATCGGCTCTTTGAGCCGATTCACAGGATAACCTGAGAGCCGATCGAGGCTCGTATTTAATGTTTACGTGTATGCCCTGCAGGAACTAAGCGAGGCATCCCCATCACCTTCCTGACCAGGTATAGGTCAGGTGGCACGCCCTTGCACTTCGCATCGCCGCGTGTGACCAGAAGAGCATTGCGGGCCGTCGCTCGGAGGGGACTCAGCCAGCCGCAGCTCTAGGCTCTTCCCGGCTCTACCGTGTTGACAGGCCGCTGCCCGCCGGTGGGTTTTGGCGATCAACATATGTGCAATCATACACATAGTAAGTTATTATTATAGACGGAAGAGGAGGACAAATTTTGTCATTTTATATATTTACTCCGATTCATATTACTTGACACTACTATATATGTATCTAGACATATTTTAATTTTAGATACATCCATTTTAGTGGCAAGTAATATGGATCGGAGGAAGTAATAAGTTGCTGGTAAGTGCCTTCCATTGTTGTGGACTGAGCTTATATTCACTGGTCATCTTATTTTTGTATGAGATACGGAGTTTTACAAAACTATGGATACCATCATATTGCTTGGATTTGAATAATTGGATATGTCTAATCCGAGTTTGCATAAATAATATGCACAGACCCTGCCGAAAATATTGTGCACCTATTGACTTCATCAAGACCAGACTAACCGTTCTGAGTTGGATGCTAAGACAAGGTAATTATGTAGAAGTTTTGAATTCTATTATAATTGGATATCAAGACAAGGTAATTAGAAGTTTTAACTTCTAAAATGAATCCATATTTAGCTGAACTAAATTATGTAGTAGTAGATAGTTGCTCCATATCATGTTTACGAAAAACATTGCATTTATAAACTAGGTTAGTGAACCGATGGTTCTTGTGGCTACTTATCAAATTTGTTTCCTCTATGGATAACTTGTTCCCCATCGACAAACATGCCTCAATCCTCTTTCTGTACCGTTGTCACTGGAGAGTAAAATGATTCGATGTTAGAACATGCAATTTAAGTTACAAAGAATTGCAATCTGTCCGGTCATACTTGCCTTAGCACAACTCGGTTGGGATGTCGATATATTTTTCTGGCTACGTAGATCACCAGTTGGTATTCAGAAAGTCTAGGTGAATATCTCTAAAAACAAAACATAAATGTTTTACTCTGTTTTCAATAATAATGACAATGAATAGACATTTATCTACATGAATGCGTGTTATGCTCTTATGGAATGGTAAAGAAGTGGTTCATCCAATATGTACGGTACGTATTCTATGTTAGATATCAAAACACGGTAATTAGAATTTTTTACTTCTAAAATGAATCCATATTTAGCTGAACTAAATTAGATACTCTAATTTTCATCGTTCCTGTAATCCTATAATACACCATGTGGTCGGGAAATACAAGATCTAACTTTCTGCCATGTAAGATTCCAATGATCACTTCAGGTAATTATGTAGTAGTAGATAGTTGCTCCATATCATGTTTACGAAAACATTGCATTCATAAACTAGGTTAGTGAACCGACTTCTTGTGGCTACTTAGCAAATTAGTTTCCTCTATTGATAACTTGTTCCCCGTCGATAAACATGCCTCGATCCTCTTTCTGTACCGCCATCGCTGGAGAGTAAAATGATTCGATGTTAGAACATGCAATTTAAGTTACTCCCTCCGATTCATATTAATTGACTTCAATATAGATGTATCTAATACTAAACTGTGTCTAGATACATCCATATTAGAGTCAATTAATATGAACCGGAGGGAGTACAAAGAATTGCAATCTACTCAGACATACTTGCATTAGCACAACTCGGCTGGGATGTCGATCTATTATACTGACCACGTAGATCACCAGTTGGTATTCAGAAAGTCTATGTGAATATCTCTAAAAACATAATCTAAATGTTTACTCTGTTTTCAATAATAATGACAATGAAGAGACATTTATCTACATGAATGTCTGTTATGCTCTTATGGGATGATAAAGAAGTGGTTCATCCAATATGTAGGGTAGTTATTCTACGCTGCACTTTCTTTTTATTTTTTCCACGAGAATTGTACATGCTAATGACAAGTACTGTTGTGCAAAATGTTTTCCAGCTCAGGAATATTTCTTTGGTATGTTTGCTCCAGTCCCATAAAAATGAAGCCGAAAAATATTCCTGACATTGTACGACAATAGCTAAGTAGCATCAAGGAGTAGAATTTTTAATATAAATAATTAGTCGAGTGCTTATTTAATATTTAAACGATATCAGTTATAAAAATTGCCAAGATATAATTTAGTGGGGTAGAATCTTGTGAGTTTATAGAATATCTTTTGACTATCTTTTTGATACACATAAATTTGAAAATCTATTTTACTGATATATTGTGAGAAAAAAAGAGCCGTAGCAACGCACGGGCATTCAACTAGTAAATCATAAGATTCTTCTTTTAGGAAACTAATAATCGTAGGATACCATCGCTCAAGATTTTCGGCCGATTAATTCCTTTGCAAACTACAAAAAAAGTCCATTGATGCCAATGAATAGGTAAACCATTCTCTCAATCTCCCGTGGTTCTCCTCTGACAAATCGTATCTCTTTTTGTCGCACACTAACACCATGTTCTTCCGTGGATCTCCTCTGCTAGTGCATCGATGGGAGTTGGTGGCTGCCATATGACATGTTGCTTGGTCACCGGTTTAGAGCATGTCTAACACATCATCTATTTTTCTGCCCCGTAAAACGTGAGTAGAGGGCTCTGTATTCATTTTTCACCGGCCGAAAACTCGTCCGAGCTAGCAGACCTCGTATTCCCACCCCGTAAAAAAGGAATATTCTATTTTACGGGGTGGGGATACGGGGCCTGCTAGCTGGGACGAGTTTCCAACCCCTCAAAACAGGGTTTTAGACAACAATTTCACAACAATTTCAGATCAAACATAGCATATCCAAAACATGTGATGCATAATTCATAGTTTTTACATCACAACGTGATCAACCATCAATGCGATCAACCATCAACGAGTCCATCGCCAGCGCCACCAGCACTCGCCGGAGACTCACCTCGAGGAGTCGACGGACCAAGAGCACTTGCAGCACGAGCTTGACGCGCGAGCATCTTCCTCGCCATGATGTCCGCCTTGGTCTTCTTCCACCACGCCAGCTGATCCTCGTCCATGTCCTCGGTGCGCATCATCATGATCTCCCTCTCCTCGGCCAAGAGCTCCTTCATCGCCTTGGCTTCTTTGAGTGCGATCATCCTCGCTTCCAGTTTGGCCTTCACCTTGGCATTTTCCCTCCTTGCTTCCACCATGGCAAGCTTCACCTCCTTCTTCTCGGTGATGAGGATCATGGTCTCCAATGTCTTCATCGTCAATGCCTCCTTGGACTTCATGAATTGATCCAACTTCTCTTTGAAGCTAGCTGCTTCGCCTTCTACCTTCATCCTCTTCTTGGCTTTCTTGGAGCCCTCAGGCTTGCCTTTGTTTCTCGCACTCATGTCCTCCCCTTCATCATCCATGGTGAGCAGCGCTTCCCTCTTGCACTTTAGTTCACTGTCCCTCAACTTCCACTTAGGAAGATGTTGAAGCAAGGAAAAGCAATGTTGGAACTGAAATTCCTTGTTCTTGGAGCCGGCCATGTCTTTGTACCTCAGTTGAGCATACTTGGGCTGCACAACAACAATATTAATGTGATGTTTGCACATCATAAACACATAGTATGGATAGCAACAAACTTGGAAAATTTACATAGTCCTCCGGCACGCATCCACTAGGGGGGTTGTCGGCCACTTGGTCCATGGCAGCACTCCAACGAGAACAAGCTGGTTTGATGATGTTCCACCGGCTTTCAAGGGAGCGGTAGGATCTGTCGGCCATACTCTTGGTGCGAGGCTTCAGCTGGTGGTAGAGATCCTCGATGCGCTGCCAATAGCGCTTGCCGCCTTGGTCCACTCCGGTGCACGCATCCATCCCCACCCTACTTCAAGCACGGACCAAGGTCGCGTCTTAAATCTCGGTGTAGTTTGAGGTGCGTGGCTTCGGCGCGGAAGAACCGGCGGCAGCCGAATCAACCTCAACCACCTCCTCGTCATCGACCACTTCGTCACCCTCATCCTCCTCCTCCTCCTCATCATCATCAATCCCTTCGACATAGTCCTTCCCATCGAACGCATCGATGCCGGCGTGCAAGTCCACCGAGGAATCATTGAGCATGTCCATGTACTTTGTTGTGGAGTCAACATCGAACACGTCTACGTCAATGGAGGATGGAAACGGCGCGGGCGTCGCCGCGGACGGAACGGAGGGAGGAGGGGCCGTGTCCTTGGAGGGCGGTGGAGGCGCGGGGCCGATGCGGCTGACTGGCTTTGTCTTCACCTTGGCCGGCCGGGTGATGACCCACAAGTATAGGGGGTGTATCGTAGTACTTTCGATAAATAAGAGTGTCGAAGCCAATGAGGAGCAGAAGGTGTTGACAAGCAGTTTCGATGAAGGATTCACTGTAAATGCTCACAGACAAGTTTTCAGGAGGTTTTGATATAGCAGATAAATAAAATACAAGTAAGTAAATTGCGAGAATAATAATTGCAGCAAGTGGCCTGATGACCCACAAGTATAGGGGGTGTATCGTAGTACTTTCGATAAATAAGAGTGTCGAACCCAACGAGGAGCAGAAGGTGTTGACAAGCAGTTTCGATGAAGGATTCACTCTAAATGCTCACAGACAAGTATTCAGGGAGTTTTGATGTAGCAGATAAATAAAGTACAAGTAAATAAAATGCGAGAATAATAATTGCGGCGAGTGGCCCAATCCTTTTTAGCACAAAGGACAAGCCGGTTTGTTTACTTATAATGACCAAACGTTCTTGAGGACACACGGGAATTTAGTCTAGTGCTTTCGCTTCATATAGTTGATTAATCTTCATTGTTTTGATAAGTGTTGTGTGGGTGAACCTATGCTAATGCATCGCCCTTCCTAGGACTAATACATACTTGTGATTATACCCCTTGCAAGCATCCGCAAATACAAGAAAGTAATTAAGATAAATCTAACCACAGCCTTAAACTCTGAGATCCTGCTATCCCTCCTGCATCGATATACCAACGGGGGTTCAGATTGCTGTCACTCCGGCAACCCGACAATTAGCAAACGAATACAAGATGCATTCCCCTAGGCCCATAAAGGTGAAGTATCATGTAGTCGACGTTCACATGACACCACTAGAAGAATAACACCACAACTTAAATATCAAACCATTGAATATTACTCAACATAGTTCACTACTAACATTTAGACTTCACCCATGTCCTCAAGAACTAAACGAACTACTCACGAGACATCATATGGAACATGATCAGAGGTGATATGATGATGAATAACAATCTGAACATAAACTTTGGTTCAATGGTTTCACTCAATAGCATCAATAACAAGGAGTAATCAATACCGGGAGAGTTTCCCCTATCAAACAATCAAGATTCAACCCTAGATGTTACAGCGGTGACGAGGTGCAGCGGTGGAGATGGTGGTGTCGATGGTGGAGATGATGGTGATGATGATCCCAATGAAGTCCAGCTCGATGACGATGACGATGGCGTCGATTTCCCCCTCCGGGAGGGAATTTCCCCGGCGGATTTCTGCCCGCCGAAGAGCTCTTCTCTCTGGTGTTTTCCGCCCCGCAGAGGCGGCTGTGTCTCCTCGCGATTATCCCCCGTACCTTAGGTTTTTGGGTAGATGAAGTACGTGAAAGAGAGGCGGCCGAAGGGGGCTGTGGGCCCCCTCCCCACAAGGCGGCGCTGCCAGGGTGGAGCCCGCACCGGCCTATGGGGGGCCCATGGCGGCCCTCCTCGGCTCCTCCTTTTGGCTGGCTCGTTCTTCTGGAAAAATAAGATCTTCGGTGTAATTTCCGTCAATTGTTGATCTCCAGAAATATTGCATTCTGACGGTGCTTTTTCCAGCAGAATCCTGACTCCGGTGAATGATTCTCCAATAATCATGAATCATGCAAAATAGGTGAAATGACATAAATATCATCTCTAAATATAAAATATATCAATGAATAACAGTAAATTATGATATAAAATAGTGATGCAAAATGGACGTATCAACTCCCCCCAAGCTGAGACTTCGCTTGTCCCCAAGCGAAACTGAACTCAGTAAACAAGACCACATGTTTATGGAGTGAAGAGTCGATAAATAAAATACGGACAAGAAGCATCACATTAATTCAAACAAGACATTCTAGTGAACAACTTCCTCATATAGTTCAACTTCAAACAAGTAGAAGGAAATCACAAATAAAGGTGCATAGGAAATCATAGTTGGTGATGGCAAACTTCGTTCTTGGTCAAAGAGCAATTAACAGATTGTACTTATCTATCGAGCAACGCTCTTATATTAAAGCTTATACGGCAAAACTTGCATACTCAATCATAATAATCTCCACATAATCATTGATAACTTTCAAAGCTATATTCATTAGGATAAAACTTGTACTAAACAAGGAAGAACAAAAGGCACGATTAAATAGATCACAATATAAATGGTTGGATCACAACAACTCAATTGCTTGCTTAAGATGGAGGGAAATAGGTTTACTGACTCAACATGAAAATAAAAGATAGGCCCTTCGCAGAGGGAAGCAGGGATTAAATTATGTGCTAGAGCTTTTTAAGTTCTAAAATCATATAGAGAGCATAAAAGTAAAGTTTGAGAGGTGTTTGTTGTTGTCAACGAATGGTAGTGGGCACTCTAACCCCCTTGCCAAACAGACCCCCCAAAGAGCGGCTCCCATGAGGGACGTTATCTCTACCAGCAAGGTAGATCATCCCACTTCTCTTTTGTTTACACATGTACTTTAGTTATTTAAGGATGACACTCCTCCCAACCTTTGCTTTCACAAGCCATGGCTAACCGAATCCTCGGTGCCTTCCAACATTTCACATACCATGGAGGAGTGTCTATTTGCAAAATTAAGTTGCTTACTGATGAATCAGGGCAAAACATGTGAAGAGAATTATTAGTGAAAGTTAATTAATTGGGGCTGGGAACCCCGTTGCGAGCTCTTTTTGCAAAATTATTGGATAAGTGGATGAAGCCACTAGTCCATTAGTGAAAGTCTGCCCAATAAGACTGAAAGATAAAACACCACATACTTCCTCATGAGCTATAAAACATTGACACAAATAAGAGATAATAACTTTTGAATTATTCAAAGGTAGCACATGAAATATTTACTTGGAGTGGCGCAAAATACCACATAGTAGGTAGTTATGGTGGACACTGATGGCATAGGTTTGGTTTAAAGGTTTGGATGCACGAGAAGCATTTCCTCTCAGTACAGGTCTTTGGCTAGCAAGGTTGATTAGCAAGCATAAGAGTTGAGGGAAACAAACAAATATACATGTGATAGAAACAATCATGCATCTTTCTTGTAAGCACAAATAATTTTAACTTCAGAATACTAAGCTCATAGCTAACAAGAAAGAAAGATAATGAAACAACATATCTACATGTATTTCCTCTTTTCTACTTAAACTCAAAGTGTTGTTGCTATTGACCAATGCTAAGTTTGCCAAAAGCAAATAGATTTACTCAATGCTCCCAAAGTGATACCAATACTAACAACAAGATCAATCACATAATAGAGATTGCAAACTAAAATAAGGTGTGCAGTATGTAAATGATAAAACTTCCCATTAATATTCCATAACGATAACTCACACCAAGGGATACATAGATAACCAACTAAAGAGAGATACTTCCACACTGCAAACTATCTTATATGATAACTTCCCTACTCATGATATGACACTACTTGATAGTAAAAAGGTAAAAGATAGTGATGATGTGATACCGCGACACTCCCCCAAGCTTGGAACAAACCAAGGGGATGCCAATACCAATGATGAATTACTCCTTCGGTTGTGATGGTGAATCCTTGATAAGCTTCTTAACCAGCTCCTTTAGCCCATCAATCTCGTAAGTGAGGTTGCGGATCAGCTCCGAATTTTGCTCGACGCGGTTAAGAAGTATGTCAGACGGTGAGTCCCAACTCTTAGAGTTGTTTCCCCACTCCTCAGCTACAGGTTTCATCCTTCCTGCAATGTTAGAACGATCCATATCCCAACCACTAGGCAATACCGCCTTGGGAATCCTTTCAATTTGACGATTATAAATTAGAGTGCGGAAAGGGTTGTCAATGCCTGGAGGAGATGTCCTTGGGGCTAGGAAGTGACGTGAAACTCCTCCTCCGGTGCTAATCCGTGCGCTTTTCTTGGTGTTGAACGGATTTGCTACCACTCTGATGCTTGCGACGGTGGCGCGCGGGTATACTCGCGGAACTTCCTCCACTTCTCCTTCATCCTCGCTCTCGACTTCTTCCTTCAAATCAGGGTCTTGAATATCTTCCTCCAAAGGCCCCTTGTCCTTGTTGTTGGAGACCATGGTGCTTCTAGATCAAAAACAGATCCTGGCAGAAAACAGCTCGAAACAAAACACGACGAGAAAACGATATACGGACCTCTGGGGATCCGGGGGATTATATAGCAGAAATTTTCACGACAGAAGGAAAGTACCAGGTCGAACTAGAGTTGGAGGGGGACTCCGAGGCGCCGTCACCATAGGGCGGCGCGGCCAGGCTGGGGCCCGCGCCGGCCTATGGGGCACGCCCTCCTGCGTCTCCTCCTCTCCGTTTCGATCTCGTAATTTTTCATATTTTCCGAAAATAGCAAAAATATTGTTCGGAAAGTTAAACGCGGACCTTTTATTACCAGAACTGTTACCTATTCAAAGTCGAACTCTGCAGAACTGTCAATTTGACCTTTGATGAAAGCTTTCGGAGTCACCACTCGAATAACATCAACATCTTCATTATAAGAATCACCAGAGATATAATTCTTGAGTCTTTGTCCATTCACCACTTGTGTGGCATCACCTTGCAGAGAACTAATTTTAATTGCCCCTGAACGATACACCTCCACAATGACATATGGTCCTTCCCATTTTGAGAGCAATTTCCCTGCAAAAAATCTGAGACGAGACCGATACAATAGGACTTTATCCCCAACATTAAATTCTCTTTTGATAATTCTTCTATCATGCCATTTCTTAACTTTCTCCTTAAAAAGTTTAGCATTTTCATAAGCTTCACTTCTCCATTCATCTAAAGAACTCAATTGTAGCAACCTTTTCTTACCGGCAAGTTTAAAATCTTTATTAAGTTCTCTTACAGCCCAATAAGCGTTGTGCTCTAGTTCTAAAGGTAAATGACAAGCTTTTCCATAAACCATTTTATAAGGTGACATACCCATAGGATTTTTATAAGCAGTTCTATAAGCCCATAGTGCTTCCTTCAATTTACTAGCCCAGTTCTTTCTAGATTTATTAACAGTCTTTCCCAAGATAGATTTAATTTCTCGATTTGATAATTCTACTTGCCCACTAGTTTGAGGATGATAAGCGGAAGCAATCCTATGATTAATACCATATTTAGCAAGAGTTTTTCGAAAACCACCATGAATAAAATGAGAACCTCCATCAGTCATAATATATCTAGGTACTCCAAATCTAGGAAAAATAATATCTAAAAGCATTTTTAAAGAAGTCTCACCTTCAGCACTTTTTGTGGGTATGGCTTCCACCCATTTAGTAACATAATCAACATCAACAAGTATATGAGTATTACCTTCTGAAGAAGGGAAAGGACCCATGAAGTCAAATCCCCAACAATCAAATGGTTCAATAACAAGAGTGTAATTCATAGGCATTTCATTGCGTCTGGAGATATTACCAACTCTTTGACATTCATCACAAGATAAGATAAACTTCCTTGCATCTTTAAAGAGAGTTGGCCAATAGAAACCTGATTGTAGAACCTTTTGAGCGGTTCTATCTCCGGCGTGATGTCCTCCATAAACACTACCATGAAACTTACTCAATATCTCTTGTTGTTCATATTCTGGAACACATCTTCGCATAATACCATCCACTCCTTCTTTATATAAGTGTGTGTCATCCCAAAAATAATGACTCAAATCATAAAAGAATTTCCTCCTTTGCTGAGCTGAAAAGGTCGGAGGCAAATACTTGGAAACAATAAAGTTAGCATAATCAGCATACCAAGGACTATCTCGCGAGCTCACCTTTATTACAGCCAATTGTTCATTTGGAAAACTATCATTAACAGGAACAGGATCATAAGCAATATTTTCCAATCTAGATAAGTTATTAGCAACCGGATTATCAGCACCTTTCCTATCTATAATATGTAAATCAAATTCTTGCAAAAGAAGTACCCATCTAATAAGCCTTGGCTTAGCATCTTTCTTTTCCATAAGGTATCTAATTGCAGCATGATCAGTATGAATCGTAACTTTTGAATCAACAATATAAGATCTAAACTTGTCACAAGAAAAAACTACAACTAATAGTTCTTTTTCAGTTGTAGCATAATTTCTTCGAGCAGCATCAAGAGTCTTACTAGCATAATGAATAACATTCAATTTTTTATCTACTCGCTGTCCAAGGACAGCACCTACAGCAAAATGACTAGCATCACACATAATTTCAAAAGGTAAGTTCCAATCAGGAGGTTCAACTACAGGAGCAGTTGTTAAGGCTTTCTTTAGAGTCTAAAAAACTTCCTTACAATCATCATCAAAAACAAATGGTACATCTTTTTGAAGAAGATTAGTAAGAGGCTTTGAAATTTTAGAGAAATCTTTAATAAATCTCCTATAAAACCAAGCATGACCAAGAACACTACGAATACCTTTAATATCCCTTGGATAGGGCATCTTCTCAATTGCTTCAACTTTAGCTCTATCAACTTCAATACCTCTCTCAGAAATTTTATGTCCCAATACAATTCCTTCGTTAACCATAAAGTGGCATTTCTCCCAATTAAGTACAAGGTTAGTTTCTTCACATCTCTGCAAAACTTTATCAAGGTTTCGCAAGCAATTATCAAAAGAATTCCCATAGACAGAAAAATCATCCATGAATACCTCTACAATATTTTTACAAAAGCCATGAAAAATAGCAGACATGCATCTTTGAAAAGTAGCAGGAGCATTACATAAACCAAAAGGCATACGCCTATAAGCATAAGTTCCATAGGGACAAGTGAAAGTTGTTTTCTCTTGATCTTTAGCTCTAACAGCAATTTGTGAAAACCCAGGATAACCATCAAGAAAGCAAAAATGAGTATTTTTAGACAACCTTTCTAACATTTGATCAATAAATGGTAAAGGGTAATGATCTTTCTTAGTAAATTTATTAACTTTTCGAAAATCAATGCACATTCTATACCCTACAACTACTCTTTGAGGGATGAGCTCATCATTATCATTAGGCACAACAGTTATTCCTCCTTTCTTAGGAACACAATGCACAGGACTAACCCATCTACTATCAGCAATAGGATATATAATACCTGCTTCAAGAAGTTTCAATACCTCATTTCTTACCACATCCTTCACCTTAGGAATTAAACGATGCTGATGTTCAACAACAGGCTTTGCATCATCTTCCATATTGATGGCATGTTGGCAAATAGCGGGAGAAATCCCCTTCAAGTCATCAAGAGTATAGCCAATAGCTCCTCGATGTTTCTTCAATATTTACAATAACCTTTCTTCCTCAAATTCTGAAAGCTTAGAACTAATAATAACATGATATATTTTCTTATCATCAATATGAGCATACTTAAGATTATCAGGCAATGATTTCAAATCAAAAACAGGATCTTCCTTTGGTGGTGGTATTGTACCTAGATCTTCAACCGGCAAGTCATGTTTAAGAATAGGTTGATGAAGGAAAATTTCATCAAGCTCATTCCTTTCTTCCCTAAAGACTTCACTCTCACTATCCTCCAAATGTTGCTGCAAAGGATTATTAGGAGCAAGAGCAATAGATGCACACTGTTCAACTCTAAAATCATTGTTAGGCAAATCAGCTTTATAAGGAGTTTTGGCAAATTTAGAGAAATTAAACTCATAAGATTCACCAGCAAATTTAGTCACAATTTTCTCCTTCTTGCAATCTATAATAGCTCCACAAGTATTTAGAAAAGGTCTACCAAAGATAATAGGACAAGACTTACTAGCAGCAGAACTAAGTACCAAAAAGTCAGCAGGATATTTAATCTTACCACATAGAACTTCCACATCTCGAACAATACCAATAGGAGAGATAGTTTCTCTATTAGCTAGCCGAATAACCACATCAATATCTTCAAGTTCACAAGAACCAATTTCATGCATGATTCCGTGTAAAGCTCACAAGGAATGGCACTAATACTTGCACCAATGTCACATAAACCATAATAACAATGATCACCAATTCTAACAGAGAGCATAGGAACACTGGCCTTCCTAGACTTATTAGGATGCGAAACAATATTAGAAGCATCTTCACAGAAAATGATATGACCATCTTCTACATTTTCAGTCACAAGATCTTTAACTATTGCAACGGCAGGTTCAACCTTTATTTGCTCTTCAGGTTCTATAGGTTTCTTTGCACTTTTATTAACCATACTAGTTATAATAGAATACTCCTTCATTTTAGCAGGAAAAGGAGTTTTTTCAATATAAGCTTCAGGAAGAATATGATCAACAGTTTTAATTTCAGCATACTTAATTATAGGTGAATCAGTTTTATCTTTATAAGGTTCATGATACTTAGCAAAATTCTTCCTAGGCAATTCAAAATGAGAGGCAAAAGCTTTATAAAAATTTGCAACAACTTGAGAGTCAAGACCATAAGCAGCACTCATATTACGAAATTTATCAGTATCCATAAAAGTTTCAATGCATTCATAATCATAATTTATACCTGAATCTCTACCTTTGTTGTTCTCCCATCCTTCCGTATTCTCCTGAATCCGATCAAGAAGGTCCCATTTAAACTCTTCTTTGTTGCGTATGAATGATCCAGAACAAGTAGTATCCAGCAAGGTTTTATCTTGAAAAGAAAGTCTTGCATAAAAGTTATCACTAATGATATTACTAGGAAGCTCATGAATGGGGAATTTGAGCATTAAAGACTTCAATCTCCCCCATGCTTGGGCAATACTCTCTCCATCATGAGCCAGAAATTATATATGCGGTTCCGGTATTTGTGAATTTCACTTGGAGGATAGAATTTAGAATAAAATAGAGGCATGATATCCTTCCAATCAAGAGAATCCCCATTCTTCAGCAATTTATACCAATGCGCCGCTTTACCAGACAGCGATATAGAGAATAGTTTCTTCCTAACTTCATCCATAGCAATACCTGCACACTTGAATAACCCGCATAATTCATGTAAAAACAATAAATGATCTCCAGGATGGACAGTTCCATCCCCTTCATAGCGGTTATCCACAACACGTTCAATAATTTTCATAGGTATTTTGTATGGAACCTCTTTCTCACCTGGCGCCTCATCCACTAACTTTGCAGTAGTAGTAGATTTTCCAAATAGGAATTCAAGAGAAGACCTCTCCATAATGAATTATAGCAGCAGGCAGAAGTAAAATCAGCACGTACAGTAAAAGTTTCCCTTACCAATTCCACTTACCAATAGCGCTTCACTCCCCGGCAACGGCGCCAGAAAATAGTCTTGATGACCCACAAGTATAGGGGGTGTATCGTAGTACTTTCGATAAATAAGAGTGTCGAACCCAACGAGGAGCAAAAGGTGTTGACAAGCAGTTTCGATGAAGGATTCACTGTAAATGCTCACAGACAAGTATTCAGGGGGTTTTAATGTAGCAGATAAATAAAGTATAAGTAAATAAAATGCGAGAGTAATAATTGCAGCGAGTGGCCCAATCCTTTTTAGCACAAAGGACAAGCCGGTTTGTTTACTTATAATGACCAAACGTTCTTGAGGACACACGTGAATTTAGTCTAGTGCTTTCGCTTCATATAGTTGATTAATCTTCATTGTTTTGATAAGTGTTGTGTGGGTGAACCTATGCTAATGCATCGCCCTTCCTAAGACTAATACATACTTGTGATTATACCCCTTGCAAGCATCCGCAAATACAAGAAAGTAATTAAGATAAATCTAACCACAACCTTAAACTCTGAGATCCTGCTATCCCTCCTGCATCGATATACCAACGGGGGTTCAGGTTGCTGTCACTCCGGCAACCCCACAATTAGCAAACGAATACAAGATGCATTCCCCTAGGCCCATAAAGGTGAAGTATCATGTAGTCGACGTTCACATGACACCACTAGAAGAATAACACCACAACTTAAATATCAAACCATTGAATATTACTCAACATAGTTCACTACTAACATTTAGACTTCACCCATGTCCTCAAGAAGTAAACGAACTACTCACGAGACATCATATGGAACATGATCAGAGGTGATATGATGATGAATAACAATCTGAACATAAACCTTGGTTCAATGGTTTCACTCAATAGCATCAATAACAAGGAGTAATCAATACCGGGAGAGTTTCCCCTATCAAACAATCAAGATTCAACCCTAGATGTTACAGCGGTGACGAGGTGCAGCGGTGGAGATGGCGGTGTCGATGGTGGAGATGATGGTGATGATGATCCCAATGAAGTCCAGCTCGATGACGATGACGATGGCGTCGATTTCCCCACCCGGGAAGGAATTTCCCCGGCGGATTTCTGCCCGCCGGAGAGCTCTTTTCTCTCTGGTGTTTTCCGCCCCGCAGAGGCGGCTGTGTCTCCTCGCGATTATCCCCCGTACCTTAGGTTTTTGGGTAGATGAAGTACGTGAAAGAGAGGCGGCCGAAGGGGGCCGTGGGCCCCCTCCCCACAAGGCAGCGCGGCCAGGGTGGAGCCCGCGCCGGCCTATGGGGGGGCCCATGGCGGCCCTCCTCGGCTCCTCCTTTTGGCTGGCTCGTTCTTCTGGAAAAATAAGATCTTCGGTGTAATTTCCGTCAATTGTTGATCTCCAGAAATATTGCATTCTGACGGTGCTTTTCCAGCAAAATACTGACTCCGGTGAATGATTCTCCAATAATCATGAAACATGCAAAAATAGGTGAAATAACATAAATATCATATCTAAATATGAAATATATCAATGAATAACAGTAAATTATGATATAAAATAGTGATGCAAAATGGACGCCCCCCAAGCTTAGACCTCGCTTGTCCCCAAGCGGGACTGAACTCAGTAAACAAGACCACATGTTTATTGAGTGAAAAGTCGATAAATAAAATACGGACAAGAAGCATCACATTTATTAATTCACGCAAGACATTCTAGTAAACAACTTCCTCATATAACTCAACTTGAAATAAGTAAAGGGAAATCACAAATAAAGGTGCATAGGAAATCATAATTGGTGATGGCAAACTTCATTCTTGGTCAAAGAACAATTAACAGATTGTACTTATCTTTCGAGCAGACTCTTTATATTAGAGCTTATATGGCAGAACTTACATGCTCAATCATAACAATCTCCTCATAATCATTGATAACCTTCAAAGTCATATTCATTCAGATAAAATTTGTATTAAATAAGGAAGAAATAAAAGACATGATTAAATAGATCACAATATAAATGGTTGGATCACAACAACTCAATTGCTTGCTTGAGATAGAGGGAAATCGGTTTACTGACTCAACATAAAAGTAAAAGATAGGCCCTTCGCAGAGGGAAGCAGGGATTAAATCATGTGCTAGAGCTTTTTAAGTTTTGAAATCATAAAGAGAGCATAAAAATAAAGTTTTGAGAGGTGTTTGTTGTTGTCAACGAATGGTAGTGGGCACTCTAACCCCCTTGGCAAACAGACTTTCAAAGAGCGGCTCCCATGAAGGACGTTATCTCTACCAGCAAGGTAGATCATCCCTCTTCTCTTTTGTTTACACATGTATTTTAGTTTTATTTATGGATGACACTCCTCCCAACCTTTGCTTTCACAAGCCATGGCTAACCGAATCCTCGGGTGCCTTCCAACATTTCACATACCATGGAGGAGTGCCTATTGCAAAATTAAGTTGCTTACTGATAAATCAGGGCAAAACATGTGAAGAGAATTATTAATGAAAGTTATTAATTGGGGCTGGGCACCCCATTGCCAGCTCTTTTTGCAAAATTATTGGATAAGCGGATGTATATGCCACTAGTCCATTGGTGAAAGTCTGTCCAACAAGATTGAAAGATAAAACACCACATACTTCCTCATGAGCTATAAAACATTGACACAAATAAGAGATAATAACTTTTGAATTGTTTAAAGGTAGCACATGAAATATTTACCTGGAGTGGCGCAAAAATACCACATAATAGGTAGTTATGGTGGACACAAATGGCATAGGTTTGGTTTAAGGTTTTGGATGCACGAGAAGCTTTCCCTCTCAGTACAGGTCTTTGGCTAGCAAGGTTGGTTAGCAAGCATAAGAGTTGAGGGAAACAAACAAATATACATGTGATAGAAACAATCATGCATCTTCCTTGTAAGCACAAACAATTTTAACTTCAGAATACTAAGCTCATTAGCTAACAAGAAAGAAAGATAATGAAATAATATATCTACATGTACTTCCCTCTTTTCTACTTAAGCCTCAAAGTATTGTTGCTGTTGACCAATGCTAAGTTTGCCAAAACCAAATAGATTTACTTGATGCTCCCAAAGTGGTATCAATACTAACAACAAGATCAATCATATAACAGAAATTGCAAACTAAAATAAGGTGTGCAAAAAGTAAATGATAAAACTTCTCATTAATATTCCATAACGATAACTCACACCAAGGGATACATAGATAACCAACTAAAAGACAGATACTTCCACACTGCAAACCATCTTATATGATAACTTCCCTACTCATGATATGACACTACTTGACAGTAAAAAGGCAAAAGATAGTGATGATGTGATACCGCGGCACTCCCCCAAGCTTGGAACAAGCCAAGGGGGTGCCAATACCAATGATGAATTACTCCTTCGGTGGTGATGGTGGAATGACCCTGATGGGAGTGAGGAACCGCTCTAGCATTCTGCGAAGTCGGTTGTTCTCCTCCTGAAGTATCTCCACTTCCCTTCTCAGAACACGGTATTGATCACAAAACTCATCGGTAACCCGAAAAGCTTCCTCCACAGCAGGGAAAGAGTTGAGGCTAGGAGCAGGTGGTAAAGGTCCCTGCAAGTTATGAGAAAAAGAATGTCGAGTGTTAACCGATCCCACTAAGATTGGCTTACTCCCCACAGCTTGCCGCTCTCTTTTTATTGATGACATCTTCTTCACTTCCTCCTTGACACTCTCATCCATCTCTTTCCGTCTTGTCACGACCCTTTCCTCTTCCGCCCATCCAACGAAAGTTCCTTGATCTAGATCCTGAAGGAGCTCACATTTGCGACGCATTGCATAATCTTCTGAGGATGAACCTTGCGACGACATCTGAACAGAAACAGGTCGAAACAAAACACGACGAGAAGACGATATACGTACCTAGGGGGATCCGGGGGATTATATAACAAAAAAATTTACGACAAAAGGAAAGCACCAGGTCGAACCCGAGTGGGAGAGGGACTCCGAGGAGCCGTCCCCATATGGCGGCGCGGCCAGGGTGGGGCCCGCACCACCACGTGGGGACGCGCCCTCGTGCGCCTCCTCCACTCCGGTTCGATCTCGTAATTTTTCATATTTTCTAAAAATAGCAAAAATATTGTTCGGAAAGTTAAACGCGGACTTTTTACTACCAAAACTGTTACCTATTCGAAGTCGAACTCTGCAGAACTATCAATTTGATCTTTGATGAAACTTTCCGGAGTCACCACTCGAATAACATCAACATCTTCATTATAAGAATCTCCAGAAATATAATGTTTGAGTCTTTGTCCATTCACCACTTGTGTGGCATCATCTTTCAGCGAAGCAATTTTTATTGCCCCTGAACGATACACCTCCACAATGACATATGGTCCTTCCCATTTTGAGAGTAATTTTCCTGCAAAAAATCTGAGACGAGACCGATACAATAGGACTTTATCTCCAACATTAAATTCTCTTTTAATAATTCTTCTATCATGCCATTTCTTAACTTTCTCCTTAAAAAGTCTAGCATTTTCATAAGCTTCACTTCTCCACTCATTTAAAGAACTCAATTGTAGCAACCTTTTCTTACCGGCAAGTTTAAAATCTTTATTAAGTTCTCTTACAGCCCAATAAGCTTTGTGCTCTAGTTCTAAAGGTAAATGACAAGCTTTTCCATAAACCATTTTATAAGGAGACATACCCATAGAATTTTTATAAGCAGATCTATAAGCCCACAACGCTTCCTTCAACTTACTAGCCCAATGTTTCCTAGATTTATTAACAGTCCTTTGCAAGATAGATTTAATTTCTCTATTTGATAATTCTACTTGCCCACTAGTTTGAGGATGATAAGATGAAGCAATTCTATGATTAATACCATATTTAGCAAGAGTTTTTCTAAAACCACCATGAATAAAATGAGAACCTCCATCAGTCATAAGATATCTAGGTACTCCAAACCTAGGAAAAATAACATCTAAAAGCATTTTTAAAGAGGTCTCACCATCAGCACTTTTTGTGGGTATGGCTTCCACCCATTTAGTAACATAATCAACAGCACCAAGTATATGAGTGTTACCTTCTGAAGAAGGGAAAGGACCCATGAAGTCAAATCCCCAACAATCAAATGGTTCAATAACAAGAGTATAATTCATAGGCATTTCATTGCGTCTAGAGATATTACCAACTCTTTGACATTCATTACAAGATAAAATAAACTTTCTTGCATCTTTAAAGAGAGTTGGCCAATAAAAACCTGATTGTAGAACCTTTTGTGCGGTTCTATCTCCGGTGTGATGTCCTCCATAAACACTACCATGACACTTACTCAATATCTCTTGTTTTTCATATTCAGGGACACATCTTCGCATAATACCATCCACTCCTTCTTTATATAAGTGTGGGTCATCCCAAAAATAATGCCTCAAGTCATAAAAGAATTTCCTCCTTTGCTGAGCTAAAAAGGTTGGAGGCAAGTACTTGGAAACAATAAAGTTAGCATAATCAGCATACCAAGGACTATCTCGCGAGCTCACCTTTATTGCAGTCAATTGTTCATTTGGAAAACTATCATTAACAGGAACAGGATCATAAGCAATATTTTCCAATCTAGACAAATTATCAGCAACAGGATTATCAGCACCTTTCCTATCTACAATATGTAAATCAAATTCTTGCAAAAGAAGCACCCATCTAATAAGCCTTGGCTTAGCATCTTTCTTTTCCATAAGGTACCTAATTGCAGCATGATCAGTATGAACTGTGACTTTTGAATCAAAAATATAAGGTCTAAACTTGTCACAAGAAAAAACTACAGCTAATAACTCCTTTTCAGTTGTAGCATAATTTCTTTGAGCAGCATCAAGAGTCTTACTAGCATAATGAATAACATTCATTTTTTTATCTACTCGCTGTCCAAGAACAGCACCTACAGCAAAATCACTAGCATCACACATAATTTCAAAAGGTAAATTCCAATCAGGAGGTTCAACTACAGGAGCAGTTGTTAAGGCTTTCTTTAGAGTTTCAAAAGCTTCCTTACAATCATCATCAAAAACAAAAGGTATATCTTTTTGAAGAAGATTAGTAAGAGGCTTTGAAATTTTAGAGAAATCTTTAATAAATCTCCTATAAAAACTAGCATGACCAAGAATACTACGAATACCTTTAACATCCCTAGGATAGGGCATCTTCTCAATTGCTTCAACTTTAGCTCTATCAACTTCAATACCTCTCTCAGAAATTTTATGTCTGAAAGATCGAGATGTCGCCTAGAGGGGGGGGGGGGGTGAATAGGCAATTACAAACTCTTGCGGATTTGTCTTGTATGAATGCGGAATTAAACTATCGTTTAGTCTACAAGCACAAACCCTAGATATGCTAAGCTCAACTAAGAGTAACAATGGCAACTAGAGCTAAGCAAGATAGGCACAAGATATATGTAGCACAAGTGATAGCAAGATATATATACTTCAAGCACGATGGCTATCACAAGGAAAGAGAGCTCGGGTATAGAAATAACCGAGGCACGCGGAGACGAGGATGTATTCCCGTGTTCCCTTGCTTTGCAACAAGGTACGTCACGTTTGGAGGAGTGGAGGACCCACGAAGGATTCCCCGCGCCACGAAGGCTCACCCTATTCTCCGAACCACACCCACGAAGGATAATGGCCCTTTCCTTATGGTTAGCTTTTCCTCCGCTCCGGAGATGGCAAGCTCCACAACCACTTCACAAGATCCACGAAGGAGAAGCCCGGGCCCCTTCACAATCTTCCACGAAGAGATCACCGGGACACCAACCATGCCAACTAGGAGGTCACCCTCCAAGAGTAACAAGCTCACGGTCTCTCACTCGAACAAATCGTGGTGGAGAGCTCAACACTATGCAATGATGCAAAGCAAGAACACCGGAGGTGTTCAAGTCCTTCACACTCAAATCCCACCAAATCAACGAATGCTAGGATGAGATTGGAGAGGAAGAACAAGGGTGAAAGTCAACCAAAGACTCCAAGATCTAGATCCCAAGAGATTCCCTCACTTAGAGAAGAAACGGTTTGGTGGAAGTGTAGATCTAGATCTCCTCTCTCAAATCCTCAAGAATGAGCAAGAATGGTTGGAGGAATCAAAGGGGAGAGCAAGTTCTTCAAAATGGAACAATGGAGGTGAGAGAATGGGAAGAACTTACTTGTCTCAAGGTGGGAGAAAGGTATTTATAGTGGGGGAGGAAGAAATAACCGTTGGGGAGAAAACAGGGTGAAAAACGCATAAAAAACGGGCAGAAAAAGTGCCCAGCCGGTTGCCAGGCCGGCCGACCGGAGCAGCAGCCGGACATGCCAGCGTGCAGCCCGGTCGGACCGGCTCCCAGGCCGGATGGAGCGGATGGGCCGCGTGGAGGGGAAAAGCCCAGCCGGGGCAAGCTGGCTGCTCCCAACGCGCGTGGGCCGCGCGTGCTTATGCGGCAGATAGGTGTGGGCTGCGCGGGGGAGCAGGGGGCGCCGGCCATGGTGTGGGCCGCGCGGGGGAGAGAGGGCCCAGCCCGGCCAGGAGGCCGGTCAGGCCGGGGCGGCAGCCGAGCGGGCCGGCGTGCAGCCCGGCGGACCGGTCGCCAACCGGCTGCCCCGGGTGGGCCGGCGTGCAGCCCAGCGGACCGGTCGCCAACCGGCTGCTCCTCTTTTCTTTTTCCTCTTTTTCTTCTTTTTCCTTTTTCTTTAATAACTAGTGCTCCCGAACTCCGATTCGAATGAAACCAATTTTGTTTGGAAGATAACAACAAATGCTATCCTATGGAAAGTGAAAACACAAGAATCTGTAGGAGGGGATTTTATCATAAATATAAAAGGTAGAACCTTATATCATGAATAACCGATAAAACCACCCAACCTTGAAAACGCAATAGAAGATGCATGCGAACTCCGTTTTCGATGAACTTGGGCTTGTTGTAAAGCTAGCAACAAGCTCAAGAACCTCACATAGAGAAACACCAAGAAGCAATAAGGATATGCAAAGTATGCAAAGGATTGAGCTCTCTAAGACGATGTGATCAAGTTACTCAACCGAAAGCCCCTCTTAATAGTGCGGCTATCTATCCTATAATCCGGTCTCCCAACATCCACCTTGAGACCGGTAAAAGGAAAACCTAGCAAGGCCATACCTTTGCCTTGCGCATCCCGCTTGATCTTGATGATAAATCTTCAAGCTTCACTCAAGCCGGAATGCCTCACTTGACCAATGTTGCTTCGTGAAGACTCACAAATGCTCCCCCATACACTATGATGGGAAAGCTCCATTGATGCACATCTTCACTAGTCCATTATCACCAAATGGATGGCAAGCTTCAAGCATGTGATTCACTTGAGATGCTCATCTTGAACTTGCCCAACTCAACCTTGTATCTTCTCATACTCACATAAGATAGAGCATGGCTAATATTGAGTTCCACATAAGAACTCCATCTTCGTTTCTTCTTCTTGATCATATCACATATATATCTTCATACCGATGATCTTGATGCCAATACACAAGGTATACCTTTATCTTCATGGCATCCATACTTGAATCCAACACGTGGAGTACAAGTAGTACCTATGGAATATTCCTTCATATAAACTCAATGAAAACATTAGTCCATAGGGGTTGTCATTAATTACCAAAACCACACATAGGGGCAATGTACCCTTACAATCTCCCCCATTTTGGTAATTGATGACAACCACAATAAGAGGGTTTATATAGTGAATATTAGTGACAAGTACACAACTTATCCGAGAATAAGTTGTATACAAGAGGTTGTATTTGATATGGTCAAGTAACACAAAGCTACTAGCCCATATCAAAACCGGCTCTACTCACACAACTACAACAAATGCAATGGATGTGAGTAGAACCAATACATATAGAGAAAACTCCCCCACAATGTATGCACGTGTGATGAACATGAATTCATTGCATACATTGTCAAGATTAACCTTTGGGATAGTTTCCACTATATATATACAAGCATGCAAGACATATAAATATGGAATGCATGAGAGGCAAAACACTTATGCACAAACCAAACTTAAGTATAAAACCGTTCCCTTAAACCCTCTAAACTTCTCCCCCATTGGCATCGATTGTCAAAATGGGTGAAAAATTTGGAAAGCCCATATAATGTGAGTTCCTCCCCAAAGTGTGCACTTCTCATGATTTGAGTGGAATCAAATGCACATATTCAATGATGAATACTAGAAGGAAATCAAACTATATTGAGGATCAAAGATTGCATAAAGATAACATGGTGAAGTGAGCTTCAACAAATAAGGCAAGCAATCAAGGATCCAATTGGACACACAAAGATATCATGATAAGAGAGATATAGTGCTCTAAATAAAATAAGGAAGCTCCCCAAGGTTCGTGCATAATTTATAGTGTTTGCATTTGAATACAATATGCACAAACATGGAATCCTTACTCCTTCTATATCATTTAGAACACAACCAAGATAAAGATAATATTCTTATCAAGCATAACTTGAGTCCAACAATTACGAGATATGAGTGTATGTAGAAAAACAAATAAACCAAGCACTCATAAATTTTCTTTACCAACACCACTAAAATCAAAAGGATAAGAAGATGGTTGGCAAAGAACAAGGATATCAAGGTGATGGATTAACGCTCTTATGTATATGAGTTTCTATAGTGGACAAAGTGATCCATAAAGAAACATGCACACACAAGAGGTTAACAAAATAGATAAGACAAGATATCCAAGATGAAGTCATAAAATATACCAAAGGATATTTGCTTAAAAAGCATATATAGCCTATGGCTCCAATTTTCACTAGTGGTATATGAATGAGCTTCAACTAAGAAAATCTCAAAAACATCACAACCAACAATAAGGGAAGTAGAGCTAGTTGGAATGTTTTGAGAAAGGCAACAAGTATCATAAATATGGATTTATTTCGCAATTTCATCAATATTGCACGTAAGAGCTCTTTGAGGAATTGATATGCAATAAATTGCTAGAAGGCATATTTGAGATAGGTGAATCATAAACATGATATATATATATTCCTATCATATGCATCTTCTCAAATTACTCAAATGTACAATAAGAAGTTTTCTTTAAAAGGATTTTTCAAGAATCGCAATGTTTTCGAAATAAAGAATTTCATGTCAAGATGCAACCTACAAGAGGTTGGATGCTATATGAGTATGCATGAATAAGATACTTGTTACCGAGATAGCAATGGCATGATGTAGTAGATAAGAGTTCATCGATCATCCTAGCTTGAGTCCAATTTTCATATGGTGACAACACCTTCCTTATGGATGAGACAAGCCTCCATTGCATCTCCAATGTACCTAAAACAACATTCAAGTACATCTTGGTCCCCAAACTTATTGGGTCCAACATGGTTAGACTAACCACAATATATAGGACACACTCCATACAAACATGTGCATATTTAGATGAACTTTGAATTTCATGCACATCTTAGCCATTTAGGATTTGATGGAGTATATCCTACATAATGGATCAAAAGAAAGCAAGCATGCTACAAATATAAACAAATTACATATAAGCATGCACCAAGACTTTTAAAGATCCAAGAAAGATATACTTTGGACAAAACACCAAAAGAATTAAATAAGGCATAGAGGTGTCACAAAAACAAATTTGTTGTCCAAATTATATCTAAGAAGCAAATCACAAACGATTTGTTCAACAAAGTTCAACAAGTGAACTAAGAAGAGGCCATTGAGCATAAAGGATGAAATAAAGCAAACATGCTCAAAGATTTATCTCATTCAACAAATAAAGCATAGAAGAAGGAATGAGATAGCAAAACTCCCAAAGGAGCAAGGTTCGAACAAATAAACCAAACCCACTACACTTTTCATAATGGCACAATGTACCGTAAGGTAAAGGGATGTATTCCAAAACAAACACTTGATATGAATCAAGGGGATTTATCAAAAGATTTTTCAAATGGACAAGGAAGACATATGGGAGCTACAAAGATTTCTTGGAAATAAAATAAGGAAGTAAGAAACAATCCAAGGTGAAGATGATCCAAAAATTCAACCACGTACAAGGTTATCAATTGTCAAAGACAATGAGTATATTGGAAATGATTTCCGGTGGATTATTGACAATGATAGTAAGGATCAACTTCACCATAAAAGGCATAGGATAAGTATATAGAATTAAGCACTATGCACGGATGAAGATTCTTGATAACTTCAACTTAGTCAAACAATCATGCACGACAATGATTAGAATAACTTGAAGCAAATGGTGTCCCAAATAAGATATATAAATATGTATATGAGGAAAAACCGCACCAAGAATTTCTTATTCAAACAAGAACCCATAAGATGAGTAATAAAGGATTTTTATTAGGAATGGAGCTTGTTTGAGCAAACATGCCACCTAGGAACAAGATAGTTAAGAGCATCAACTCTAAGTGGCATAACCTCATATGTTCACATTTTCTAGGCTTGTGATATGTACAAAACATATTACTCCCCCATAATGTGATAAAACATTTCTTCTAAACAAGAGGCAACTAAAATTCAACTAGAGATGATTAATGGATATTTTAGAATTTGAATTTCTCATGAGCAAGACACACCACATAGTGACTAGATAATCTTGCAATATCAATACAAAGTGGTGGTACCCATGTACACACATTTTAAAGAAAGAGGGATGCACAAAGCATATCACTCCCCCAAAATGGGATGTTCCATTAATCACTTCAAAGAGAGCCAAATAAGATATCATCAAGATGCATTAGGCTCAAAACAATACACAAGTATATGATGAGTCAAATAAGCATACTTGAATACACAAGATAGGCAAGTAAGACACAACACATACACACAAATATTTGGTGCAAAACCAAACATGCAAAGGGGCAAGTAGCTTACAATAAATATGATGAGTTGAAGTATAAGTTACCGCAAAGAGGAACATTGGATATAAGATATAGATGATAATCCATATGACTTGGCTTGGTCAAAATATAATATATGAAGATCCCTTAATTCTTCATGAAGTAGCCAAGTCTCCAATGACCTCCAACTACACCTATTGATCAAATTTGAGCTTGTTGGTCCCCAACCAAGTTGGGTCCTAAGAGGTTAGTCACAATAGGCTTGGCAACCCAAATGGTTCTTTTCTTGAAACCACTTTGAGTTCCAACAAACTTGGCAAACACATTGCCATCCTTATCCTTCCCTAGATAATAATCATCATCAACAATTATAGGGTTAGATAAGGTACCACCTAAGCAAGAAGAGGCAAAGTGCCCCTTCTCACGGCATAAGTAGCAAGTGTTCCCCTTTCTCTTCTTTATTGATTTCTTCTCTTGGGGAACATTATCTTGATTCTTCTTGGGAAGTGGCCTATCTTCAACTTGAGGTCGAGCATGAGCTTGACCTTGACCTTGCGGCCGTTTCCCTTGTTGTTTCTCACTCAAGTGCTTCTTCTTCTTCAATGGGCATGATCTAACATGATGCCCTTCATCCTTGCACTTGAAGCAAACCAACTTGGCCGGATCCTTGACTTTGTCTTGGCCCTTCTTCTTGTTGCTCTTGCTCTTGGACTTGTTCTTGTTATTGGAGTTGAATCCAAGTCCACTCTTGTCATTGGGGGATTGTTGCACACTTAGCATCTTGTCAAGTGCGAATTTCCCTTCATGACGCTTTTCCAAGTCTTTCTTCAAAGAAAGGACTTGGGCCTCGAGCTCTTTGATTTCCTCTACATGGTTAGTAGAAATACAAGTACTAGAGGAAGTAGAAGCTTTATTGTTAGAGCAACAAGGCAAAGTGAGTAATCCAACACAAGGTGTATCACTAGTTTGACTAGATGGATTACAAGGACTAGCACATGGCAATATAACATTTGTAGTAGAGATTGTGCTAACATCCATATGAGGCTCACAAGATGTTACCTTAGTGATACTTGCCTCATGAGCTAACTTTATCCCATCATAGGAAATTAGAAGATCATCATGAGAGCTTGAGAGCTTTTTATGACTTTCTTCCAATTCCCTATAATTGCTAGTTAGCAACTCAAGTTGAGCCCTTAGCTCAACATTCTCCTCTAAGGTAGATGCTTCACAAGAATTAGAGTTAGTAGCACAAGCATCAACAATAGTTTTCTCATTTTCATGCATATAGGATTCAATTTTTTGTGTAAGCATAAAATTAGTATGCTTCTCATCTTTTAGCTCATGCTTGAGGAGAGTGAATCTCATTTCCTCATTTTCAACATGGGACTCCAACTCCACTATGGCTTCCCTATATTTATTCAAGGTATCCATAGAGTGTTCGAGATTAGCACGAGCTTCTTTATTACCATGAAGAGAAGCATATACCATTGCCATATTATGCACCAAGGTATTATATTCTTCATCATTATCATCATCATCATTCTCATCATTAGAGGATGTGTTAGGAGTCAAAGTAGGAGATACCTTTGATCCTTTTGCCATAAGGCACATGTGCAAACCGGAGAATGAAGATGAAGATATTCTTGAATCCTCATTTGAAATTGTGTCTTGATCCATAGAGTGTTCGGTTTCCTCTACATTGTTAGTCAACAACCAACTAGAGGAAATAGAAGCATTTTGATTATGGGAACAAGACAAGATAAGCATATCATCATGAGATCTATCACTACAAGAAAAGTTCTGATAGACAACGTCTCAAAATCGTCCGCTAAGGGGTATTTTTCGTCGCCTATGGGCCTAACCCGACGATATGGGTTCTGTTGTGGAAACTGCATCAGGCAAAGTCCTACGACGATTTTTTCGGTCCGTCGCGCTTGGGCGCCCTTCCGCCACGGAAAATCGGACCGTTGCCCAAGTGTTTCCGGGAGCCCGTTGACTGCTGACGTCATGCAAACTGACACGTGGCAGACGCCGTTAACTGGCAGTTAACGGCGTTAACCGACTGAAACCCCGTGGTAGATGGTAGGCCCACACGAGGCCTTCCACGTCTTAAGCGGGCCGGCCCATTAAGTTTGCGGGCCGGGCCAGCTGACTTAGTTTGACCGGTCAACTATATAGCTGGGCTGGTCCATTAGTTACGTGGGCCGGGCCTAACCTCTAAGGTTGACTGGTCAAAACTTTAATGGGCCGGCCCACTAAGCATGTGGGCCGGGCCGAATGCACTCGTTTGACCGGTCAACAGGCAAAAGGGCCGGCCCACAAGACATGTGGGACCCACTTTCCTGGTATCGGGCCGGCCCATTTACAAAGTAGGGTCCACATTAAAGCAACTGGGCCGGCCCAAGAAGTTAGTGGGCCGGCCCAATTAGCATGTGGGTCCCACTTTCCTGCTATCGGGCCGGCCCATTTAGTACGTGGGGTCCACATTAGATCAAATGGGCTGGCCCAACAAGCCAGTGGGCCGGGCCAAAAGCACCGGTGGGTCCCACTTTCCTGTTAAAGGCCCAGCCCATTTAGTATGTGGGGTCCACCATATAGCAAGTGGGCCGGCCCAACAAGATAGTGGGCCGGGCCAAAAACACAGGTGGGTCCCACTTTCCAGTTAAAGGGCTGGCCCATTTAGTATGTGGGGTCCACCATATAGCAAGTGGGCCGGCCCAACAAGATAGTGGGCCGGGCCAAAACACTGGTGGGTCCCACTTTCCTGTTAAAGGGTCGGCCCATTTAGTATGTGGGGTCCACCATATAGCAAGTGGGCCGGCCCAACATGCTAGTGGGCCGGGCCAAAAACACAGGTGGGTCCCACTTTCCTGTTAAAGGGCCGGCCCATTTAGTATGTGGGGTCCACCATATAGCAAGTGGGCCGGCCCAACACGCTAGTGGGCCGGGCCAAAACACAGGTGGGTCCCACTTTCGTCTTAAAGGGCCGGCCCATTTAGTATGTGGGGTCCACCACAAAAGCAATTGGGCTGGCCCAACTAGTTAGTGGGCCGACCCAGTAGTGGGTGGGGTCCACCTTAAAGCAAGTGGGCCAGCCCAATAAAAGTGTGGGGTCCACAGTAAATCAAGTGGGCTGGCCCAATAAGTAAGTGGGCCAGCCCGTTTAGTTGCTGTTTATATGCCGGCGTAATAGGCGCTTTAGGATTTTGCGGGCCGGCACATATGTGATTTCGCTTAATTGGGCCGTTTAAGGGATGGGAATTCGTGATTTAGATGCTGAGAATATTTACGCAGCATTGATTTCTGTCGGATAGCCTCACTTACCACAAGCACCAAAGAAAAAATGCGCGAAAGAACTATAAAAACTAACTAAATATTACATCAGCTGCAAGGCATTGAAAAAATATTACAGAACCCAGAGAAATTGAATGGTAATTAAACCTAGCAATACAATGAAGGGATCCGGCAATCTTTTAAGTTGTCCATGCAGCACCTATATCCGAAACAAAGACATTACAAGTTAAGACAGCAACAATGGAAAGGCAAAGACACTACAATATTGTTTGCCAAAGAATTTGGAACTCATCATTTCGTCGTTATAACAAGATCATTGTAATGCGCACAATAAGCAAACAAAGAGTGCATGCCGCATACCAACAGCCAATATAACAGAGCATGTTAGAATGAAATAGCAGACTTACTACTGTCGAGTCCCATGCAAACCAACATGTTCAGGGAGTACAAAATTGGCATGAACAACATAGTAGCAGGCTATAAATTTTGTAACAACGACTAAGCAAGATGAAGTTATGATGGCTACATCTACAGAGCAGGGAATGTAAACCAAAAATAGAAGTTACGATGGCAAAAGCTAAAGAGGAGGGAATGTGAACCAACATGTGCCAAGTGCAATTACTTCATTTTGGCCGTGAACTAAATAATACTCCTGAACTTATAGTGAAGGGGATGCAAATCAAGATGTTTCGGGATATAAACTTGTAATGAGCAACACATAGAGGATAGTTAATGCTGGAGCTTAGGATGGACCAGATACAGAATATAGTGGGATCACCTGTGAACTTGTATAAGAGGGAATGCAAACCAATATGTTCAGCTTTCCATATGTGAGCGTCATGCCAAGTCAGAGAAACAAGTCAATAATGCAGCTTTTGAAGAACAAGATGGCACGCAAAATTATTATCTAGTAGTATGACAAGTTTATTTGTACTACAGGCTAGATAGCAGAGTGATAGCATGCCAAACTAAGTCCTTACTTTGTTAGCTTACAATGAACTAGATACAAAACAATGGCATCACCTGTAGTACAGGGAATGCAAGCCAACATGTTCATGGAGTAAAAAATTGGCACAAACAACATAGTAGCAGGCCATAATTTTTGTAACAACGACTGAGCAATATAAAGTTATGATGGCTAGATCTACAGAGCAGGGAATGTAAACCAAATATAGAAGTTACGATGCCAAAAGCTATAGAGTAGGGAATGCGAACCAACATGTGCAATTACTTAAAATTGGCCATGAACTAAATAATAGCAGGATGTTTTTATAATACCTATAATTTTTGTAACAACGACTGCGCAAGATAGAAGTTATGATGGCTACATCTACAGAGCAGGGAATGCAAACCAAAATGTTCAATCGCTTAAAGTTAGCAATGAAGTAGAAAATAGCAACGTGTTACGGTCATAGCTAGGAATGAACTAAAAGAGCTTCAGACAAACAAGCATCTGAACCCAGAACATGGCGCTAAAACAAGGGACTTACATTAGGAGAAGCACTCTGTGGGAGTCACAACAGATCTTCCTAGGGTTGATAGATCCGGTGATGAAGTACGCTACATGTGCTACTTGGGGTTGGAGAGACGGCCATTACACTTCATGGTTACTCATCTCATCTGCAAAAAAGTAACGGCGCGTCGTTAGCACAAACAGGTTCCCCCAAGATTAAACAAGAACTTGCAGGCAAGCAATAGAAAGCGACAGTAGAAGAGTTTAGATCATGCACGACGCCGGTGAAGCAGATCCGGTTCATGCACAGCGGTGTCGGTGAGCAAGATCCGATGCGGTGGAAGACGGATCCGGCGAAGCGGCTAAGCTGAAGCGACTGCGGTAGACTACTGGATGAGCATATGGTTTCGAGGTACGGCGGGGATGATCCGGTCCGGTTGATGACGGCGTCGATGAAGCGGCTCCGGCAGGCAGCCGGATGACGAGGATCGCGAGGGCTCGGGTAGGCCAGGGAAGTCCGGCGGGGATGTTCCGGTGCGGTGGTCGTGGAGGTGGGAGAGAGGGACTTGGGAAGTTCCGGTGGGTGGTCTGAGGGAAATGAATTTTTTCTGGGAGGGTTTCCGGGCTAGGGAGGTGGTGATCCAAAAAATGACGGGCATACCCCCACCCCCTCCACCAACCGACCTTTCTGTCATCTCCGCAGGGGTAGAATGGGAATTTGGAAGCGTGTCAAATTTTTGTATTTTGTGGGCGGGAAGTTTTGCCGCTATGAGATTTTGAATTTGGCTAAGGTCCAACTATAATGATTAAAAAATGTGAGACCGTACTAGTACCTCTGTTCAAGGCCGAGTGTAAAATCAAATCATCATCACATTAAATACCGGTTACTACCATGATCATCATCTATCTCTGAAATTGGCTCATCCGCTAGATCTTGCAAATTATAGTGATAAAAAATTGTGAGACCGTACTAGTATTTCAGTTCAACGCCGAGTGCAACATCAAAACATCATCACGTTGAAAATTTGTTACCCTGATCATGATCTATCTCTGAAATTGGTGCATCCATTGCAAAGTATAATGCTAAAATTTTGAGTGACCGTACTAGTACTTCTGTTCAAGCCCGAGTGCAACATCAAATCATCATCATGCTGAAAATTTGTTACCATGATCATGATCTATGTCTGAATTTGGCGCATCTGCTAAATGTTGCAAAGTATAATGATTAAAAAAATTGTGAGACCGTACTAGTACTTATGTTTAAGGTCGAGTGCAACATCAAATCATCATCACGTTGACGATTTTTTCTGTTACCATGATCATTATCTATCTATAAGAGCATCTCCACCGGCACAGCATCCTCTATTTGAGGACGCTGCTCCCACAACGGCGGCCCCAAAACGGCAGCCCCGATAGATTTTAAAATTTAAATTGACATCTAAAAACCCAAATTCATACGAAATTTATACCAAAGTAGCTCGAATTTAAACATAACTAAAGATAAACTTAATCCTGGTCTACTGGCCGTCGGTAGGGGCGCTCGACGGCCCTGCCTTGTCGTTGTTCTTCGCCATTGCCGCCTGCTTCCGTGCCCGCTTCTCCTCCGTTGCTTCGCGCATCTGGCGGTGGAGCATGGCGGCCGGCGTCGCAGGGGCTTGCCGGCGGCGCTGTCCCCGCGCTTCCAGCCTTTCCCGAGAAGCTTCGATCTCGGCGCGCCTCGCCTGCTGGCGAGCGAACGCGTCCTGGTGGCGATGAGCGTTGAGCTCTGCGAGCTTCTGTCGCTCCGCCTCCTTGAGGTGGCGTCCTGCCTCCTCCGTGACCGCTCGCTGGCGCGATATCTCGAGGACGTGCTCGAGGTTCGCGTCGTTGACAAACTCGCGCTCCTCCTCCCTCAACCGCTGGTATCGTTGTGCGTTCAGCGACGCGAGGATCGCCGCCTGCTCCGGGTCGGCAGGGGCCTGCGGCGGCTCGCCCGACTGCGCTGACTCCTCGATCCGCCGCCTCTGCTTCCGCTTCTGCTACGTAGACATCGTGCCAGGACTCGAACCGTGGGTCCTCGTCCTCGTCGGAGCTGTGCTCGTCGTCGGCCTGCAGCTCCGGCTCCGGCTCCGGCTGCGGCTGCCGTGGTGGTGGAGGCAGCGCGCGGCCGTTGAGGCCAAGCATCGAGTAGGTGGTCTTCAGACGGCGCGGCATCTTGATGTGGAGAGTAGAGAATGGAGCGGCGGTGGTGGACGGCGTACGTCCTATATATCTAGCGGTGGCAACTACCCACATTTACGGCGACTGTACGCCGCGTGGCCAGTCGCTGCCCTCGTGGCCAGTCGCTGCCTCGGTTTCCGCGCGGGAGGCCATTTAAACGCCGACGACCAACCTTCCCGCGTCGTGGCCAGTCGATGCGAACCGTCGCGTCCTCTCGCTGACAAGGCGCCTCCACCAGCGAAAACCGTCGTTCCGCGAGGCACCCGGAGCGCCTGATTCGCGCCCCTGGCGAAGGGGCCGGCTCGGGGATGCCGGCGATTCTACTCGGCTCGACAAATAGCCGGCGCCGTTTGGAGCGCACCGGTGCGAGCCCTAAAACGACGCCGGCCCCCAAATCGCTATGGGTGCTCTGAATTTGGGGCGACCGCTAAATCTTGCATAGTATAATGATAAAAAATTGTGAGACCATACTAGTAGTTCTGTTTAAGGCCGAGTGCAAGATAAAATAATCATTACATTGAAAATTTGTTACAATGATTGCAAACTATAGCAATAACAGGAAAAAATGCTCAAGGATTACAATAACAGCAAAAATTCTCAAATACAACAACAAGTCGAAATAACTCAAATGATACAAGCCATACGAATGGCATCATCGGCAAAACTGCATTTCTGTTTGGTAGAATTCATCGGAGTGCAAGTAACAGCTGGCTTTCCATTAGATCTGCAGAGTAGATTATTAAGGATATGCTCAATCCAAGCTTGCCTATTTTTCAATTCATGTATCTCATTGACTGTTATGATGATATTTGAATCTCTTTCATCTCTTTGCTGCTGAATTATATCAATTGATTCGTGTGCAAAGGCAGCGATTGTTTGCGCTGGAATGGCTGGGACAGTAGCTATCATCTGACAATCAGATGAATTGGCATTGTCACGGCTATGCTGTGGAAAGACCTGGACACTTTATGTACATGCCCTGCCATCTGCCTTCCTTGCTCTATTCAGGGGCTGAAAACAAGACAGTGCAAGTTACAGAACCATACAATTTGAGAAAACAACCATATTATTAGTTGTCACAGATTTTTGCAAAGCATCAAAACAGATGGCAGATTTTCACAAAGCACAAGACATAATATAACAAAGCAAGCTATCAACCCCAATGCAACAGGCAGAGCAACCGGATGGCAAATATGAAAAAAATAAATCAAGTAACTAGACAGTCTGCCTAATAAAATAAGCCAGGAAACTGCATAACAGCTGTCTATTAAAATTGACACTTGGAAGGGGTGCTTCAGATCCCTTAAGTTCCACAAAAGTGGTCATGTGGACAAAACTAGCCAGACATTGTGCAGTTGGAGAATCTCCAACCCCCTAAATTTCATTATTTTAATCATCGGCCAGCCATGGGAATGCCTCAGATAAAAGAGAAATATATCCATTTGGTGCCAAATATAAACGAGCAGACCAATTAAGACAGATTAGACAAAGAACCATTCTGGGATTCATATAAACTGACATATTATTTCAATGTTTAACCCATGAGCGCAATATAAGGGAAGGAGAAACAAACAAATGAACCATTTTGTGCCTAAAAATAAAAGATGGGTCAGCCAAAAAGTAACAACAAATCTTATTTATGATACCTACTGAAGGTGGATTTCCTACTACAGAAGGTGGCATTGGATTAATCAACAGTGAAATCCGAAAAAAGTCTTACAAAAAACAAATATGCTCATTATATCCCACAACAAGCATGCCAGATAGTCGCAAGGTTTATATGTTTAATCATCAGTCAACTCAATGAATCAAGGACTAATAACCAATTGAATCATCATCTGACTCATATTCACCAAGCAAAACATTCTTATCATTATGGAAGAAATCCAGAAGACATAACGGTATGAGGAAGTGCATGAGCAATCAAACATTATGTGGCTGGAATAAAATGCCAGATCATTTAAGTTAAGCAGAACAATTAAATTGGTTTAATCACGATCAAACAAAAAAAGATTAGACATGCAATAGAACAAGTTTGAGAAGCTAGCAGGAAAATGAACGAAGACGTGCAGTCATACAAATAGCATGATTTATTTCAAACCAGTTATCCTATCTATATGGAGAGTAAATGTGTTAAACACAAACTGGTTCCAGCACGATAAGCATATCAATACAAAAATGAAAGGTACTTACTGGATTATAGGGGTGATTCACTCCACGATTTGCTGTGTTCCATGTGATAGTGCAACATGAAATTACAGCAAAGAGTTAGGGTTGCAGCTCTTGAAGAACAAAAACAATGAAGAATTTAAATGTACCAGAGCAATGAGTTCACACATGTACTACAGGATGGCAAAAGGATAGCAGAAAGGAAATAGTAATTGGCATTTACCGTCATTGTTTACAACAAAACAGATGGAAATTATAATGTAAAACCTTGTGAACACAGAAGAGCACAGAATGGCGGAATATAAAACAACATTTTGCAACGAACAAAACAGACGGCGGCTATGGTCCCAGCACACAACCTGTCACCTGAGAATAAGAAAAGCAAACAAACATGTAGGTTTCCTAACAAAAATAGATGAATTACATAGCATGCAATTACTGTTCTAACATTAGGACGAACTAGATAGATATTATAGGGGTGTTTCTTGAGAGTTTATAGAGCAGGGAACGCTTTGCTAGTCTTAGTATGAACAAGACAAAATTAATACTATTTTTTGCAACACACAGTACAATCATAGACGCTCACACGTACATACATACACTCATCACTCAAGCACACACACTACCCCTTCGAGCACCTTCAGGAAACTGCATCCAAGAAACTATTCCGACGGGTATTGAGATTGACGAAGTCACCACTAGCACCACAATGTCATCGGGAACGCCGCATCCCACAGAAGAATATTCCTCCATTTTTGAGACACCAAAGCGTTAAATCTGGGGGTGCCACTGCCCTCCTAACCATCCAAACACAGGTTGGTTCTCAGTGATTTGGTACTTGACATGTACTACATGATATCTAAAATGAAGTCGGTGTCAGGCTAACAAGCAGGGTGCGGCGTCGTTGCTTGACGTGAGTCGGTGTGATGCCATCACAAGATGAAGTGCATGGTCCATGTGATCTGGATTAGGGGATACTAGCATAATACCCGTGTGTTGCAACGGGTTAATAACGAAAGATGGCTCCCTCCAAATATAGAATAAATGGAATATAATCGCAATGTCTATGTCCAGGATGTGTGGCCACATGGTCCTCATTTTTCTTTAGAATCTGTGGTACGTCAGTATCATACAATGTGCACTATTTTTTGTCATCACTGAGACAACTCTGATGCTCGATCGACCGATCCGAGTTGATCAATCGACCGATCTAATTAACATGTTTGAACAAACGATCGAATAATTCATAGTATTTATTGAATGATACTCCCTCCGTGCCAAAAATAAGGCGTCTAAGGATTAGTTAAAAGTCAATGTTTTTAAAGTTTGACCAAGTTTACACACAAAAATATAAATATTTACAATACTAAATCATTATCAATAGAGTCACCCTAAAGTATAATTTCTTAATATGTCAATTTGATATTGTAGATGTAAATATTTTTTAAAATATTTGGTCAAAGTTTGTAAGGTTTGACTTTTGACCAATCCTTAGACGCCTTACATTTTGGGACGGAGGGAGTATATCGTAAAAGGTGCCCGTTTTACACCATCTTTTTTAACAAAACACGGTACAATATAAATGCTCACTAAATGCATACTCGCTCCTACGAACGCACAAATGCACATGCAATCTCTATGAACACCTTCGAGATACTTTGTCTGAGAAACTGATTTGTCGAGAACACACGTCGAAACGTGGCCCCAACTGAACAGATATTTCTCTTTATTAATGAAACACCCACGCATGAAACATGGTTTTTTTTAGGGAGAATGTCACTGCGCTCCAAAACATGTGGTTGATTCTTGTCACTAACCTCTTAAAAGCTGCAGGGTATGAAAGCTTTGTTTTTTTTAAGGATTTTTAGTTGCATAAGTGTTGAGATTTGTATGTGCTACGAATTTTAAAGGGAAAATGCATGCACGTGCAAAAATTAGGAAAAGAAACCTAGAGTCATATATGTTGTCACTGTATGTTTGCGAATGAAAGAAAAGTTAGAAAATTTAAAGTAGCACGGCAAGAGGAGCCTAATCAATGGGTCTCTTTTGGCCTTTTTCTTTTTTGCCGATTGTGTCGATCTAAGCGGGATTGCCGGACACGCGTTGATGAACTACGGCAGAGGAGAAAGGACGGATCACCTGCCGATCTTTTACAGAACTATGCCAGAAAGGATATAAAGATTGACCGGTACAAAAACCATCTCCATCAATCTACGCTCGTTAAGGAGAGGGTTCCTTAGAGAATAAAAAGGGGAGCGAACGAAAAAGATGTGTGGCTGAACCGATCTATGCTTGTCTTAACGATTAGAATTAGGAAAGGGATGCTGATTTTGCTACCTAGTGCTACGGATTGGATTTTGGTCGTGACCTAACTAATCCTGATAAGAACTCCTCATGGAGCCGGTCACGCTGACCTTACTTTTTATGTTCGGGGTGAGTTGTATACACGTTTGACGTACCATCACCAACCACCGCGGCCTATTTTAAATTTAATAGTAAAGATAGTTTATATGACAAGATTATGGGGGGGGGATTGTTAGTAGTAATCTTATCAATGTGGTTGGCTAGTAAAGGAGCTAGCTTAGTCATGAAGTATCCAAGGTATGTAGAGAGAACTGTAGAATGGGGAATGTTCTAGAGTAAGATATTTACGAGTAGTATGAAATATCTAGAGTTTGTAGAGTATTCTAGAAGTATGGTATAGGGTTTGGATTCTGGCACATGGCAACAATCTAAAGGGTCGTGTACAAAAGTTTAAATAGAGTATCACCCGTCCCATGTAAGTAAGCTTTGTACCACTGAGATATCCAATAAAGCTTCCTAGTAGTAGTAGCCCTGTGTGTAAGTGTATGTGAGGCACAAGCATCCTAGTATTATAAGCCCTGTGTGTGAAGCACATCAAGTCAGAGAGCTCAAGGAGTGGCATGGGCAAATGCGCAGGATCCTACCATCTGCCACGCGCATTGAGAGCGGGGCGGAGCTGGATCTATGGGACTTCTCTGTCGATGCTTTTTTAGACGGACGAATCAGTATATAGACACATTCTAGTTGACCAAGACATGCTTGAACCTTCTATGGTAACAGACCAAAACGTGTAGGGGGGAGGGGGTCTGGTTACCTCGACGGCGGCTTCGTGTAGTCATACTCGGCATCCTTGCGGGTCACGTCGACGACGGCGGGGATGCTGCGGTTGCGGTGGGCGTCGGCGTCGAGGAAGCAGATCTGGGGCGGTCGATGATGGGTTCGGGGAAGCAGATCTGAAACGAGGGAGTTGGTGAAGCAGATCCGGTGCAGTGCACGGCGTCGTTGGTGAAGCGGATCAGGTACGGCAGACGAGGGAGTCGGTGAACTCAGATAGTGCAGTGCACGGCGGCGTTGGTGAAGCGGATCTGGTGCTGCGGATGAAGCAGTCGGTGAAGCAGATCCGATGCAGTACACGGCGGCGTTGGTGAAGCGGATCTGGTGCTGCGGACGAGGGAGTCGGTGGCCTCAGGTAGGTGAGGTGGTATGCCGGCTAAGTACGGCTGGGATATTCCGGTGCGGTGGTCCGGCAGGTGAGAGATGATGGGCCTGGAGTATTGCGACAGATTTTTTGCGGAAATGGGGAAGACGAATGGAAGGCGGTAGACTATATATATCAGAGGGGATGTGTAAATTACGAACAAGACCCCAACCAACGCCGGCTTCACTTGTCTACCTTTGCGTCATTGGTAATAGGGGTCGAAAGGGAATTCGAAATATGTGTATGGAGGCGGGAGTTTTGGCGCTCAACTCGTATTTTGAATCTCCCTGGTGTATAAGCAGTACAGTATACTAGATATTGAATCATAGACCAGGGAAGACAAGTACAGTAGTACAAAAATACTGTAATGTCTACATTGCATGATGCTGATCTACCTTGCGTTAGTGTTTGTACTTTGTAGTGGTAGCTAAGTGGTGCAAAGAAGACATATTTGTAATTTCTACAACTAAGATATGTCTATATACATCCGTATTAGACAAAACTAAGACACCTCCTTTTAGACGAAGGTAATATTAATTTTGAATCTCTTTGTACTAATGTTGATGATTTTTAATAGATCTTCAGAGTTCCGTAGAAAAAAACTAGGCTCCTCTCGAGAAACAAATAAGCATACAATTAATTAAGTACATGGGCGGTTATTATTATTTTAACAGGGAAACTGCATTCGTGCCCTATGGCCCGTCATCTTCAAAACCGGCCAAATGCATGCATCTAGCGACGGGCGGTTTGCAGGCCCTGGCGTGGCGGTTAACATTCGTCTTCCTTATTTCGTCTTCTCCCGGACACTCTCGCCTGTGCCCCTCTCTCGCTACCCTCCATGGAAGCGTTCTACCAAGGACACACTTTCCTCGCTCATGGAACAACCACCATTACGGCGAACTATACCAATATGGCGTCTAAGGTGGAGGAACACATCAACAAAATCGAGTTGATACTGGAGAAAGAAGACTCGTACAAAATTGTTGGCCTAGACGTAGAGTACACCTATGGGCCTGAATAGAAGGCTGCCCTCATACAGTTGTGCATGGGCACAGACTGCCTCCTGTACCAGATTTCCTCGGCCGACCAGCCCTGCCCCAAACTCGCTGACTTTCTTGGCATGCCTGACATAACATTTGCAGGTGTTGACATCGACAACGACATTACCAGGCTTGGGCGTTGCAACCTCTCAGTGGCGAACTTCGTGGACATCCAGAAAAGGTGGAAGCCTGCCGATTCCACTAGTAACAATAAGGATTCGTTGGTTGACTATGCTGCGGCCATTATAGACAGCCAGTACAAATCTATCATGAAAAAACTTACGAAAGAGGAACACAAGCTGTGGAAGCAGGTGCCCTTGTCCATGAAGCATATCCTGTATGCAAGCATCGACGCGACATATGAGGTATACAGGCGAATAGTGAACTTTGAGAAGGGTCAACAAAAATTGGCGGAATTCCAGGACAGCGGGAGTAAGAAGAAGAAGAAGAAGAAGAAGAAGAAGAAGAAGAGCAACATGGTACAGGCTGTGGAAGCTGAAGAGGAAGACCACTGATAAGTAGTTCTGTACATCCAGCTATATTTTATCCTAGTGTTAAAAGTAGTACATTACTAGTATGTATACGATCGTGTGTGTATGCACCCAGTGATAAGTAGTTCTGTACATCCAGCTATATTTTATCTTGCAAGTAGTTTTAAAAGTAGTACAGTACTACTGTAGTATGTACGATCGTGTGTGTATGCTCCCAGTGTCATGAGTACATAACTGATGCTAATAATACTAATATGTATGGTAGATCTTTTTTTTATCTTGCATACTCCCTACGATCCATAATAAGTGTGCCGTTTCACTCTAACAGCATCCACTGTGTTGTCCACAACAGCTATCCTCGTCCACAAGCAATAAGTGTAGTCCATGCCCAGATATATAGTGGACACGTACAAGCTTTTGGTTGCCCATAAGTAAATAGTAATTATTTTACTCTGTGCTCTGTGTTGCATGTGTGTACTTCTAACAAATATGTGCGTCCCAGCGTGTGCCAAACTTAACCTTATACTGAGTATATTGTATAGTATTACTCCCTCCGATCCACATTACTTGATGCTAAAATGGAAGTATCTATAGCTACAATATGTCTAGATACATCTACATTAGAGTCAAGTAATGTAGTTGCTGTTTCAGTAATCTTGTGGTTCCCATAGGTGGTGCCTTAAATGACAAAAGTCATGGCCATATCTAAACCATGATTAAGCCGAACCTCTGCCCCAAGACATGACATCTCTTCTAGTAGAATGCTCTCCGTCCATAATAAAATAATCAATGGATGGGACTGGATACCTTTGTTGGGAAGGTATCGTCACCTGCCGAGTAGGGTGTATGTAGGCATCCTATCACGTCAGGACAGCTATCCAGTAGTAATATCCATCTCCCAGTGACCCAGTCTATGTGTGTGTCTTGTCTTGTCGATCCATGGACATGGCACCTATCGAGGTACTCCACTGCTGATGATTTTGTAGAGCACGTATATTTATATGAGCATGATGCTTTGTACAAAGTTGTCCCGGTCACCTCAAGGTTGCATTAGCAGGACGAAAAACAGTTACTCCCTTTCTTGTTCTTTTTTCTTTTGTTGTCACATATTTGAAACCAATAAGTTCAAGTTATGTTCCTGATGATGTTACCCAACAATAGAAGCGAAACTGAAATAATAGTACAACTCAGACAGTGTTAGTACTAGTACTTTACTAGAGGTTACATCCGCATTAGCACTATACTAGTACGTATCATCATATGGAGTAGGAGTACTTATTTTGAGGATTAATTGTTCTCCTTCTCGATGCGAATGTAGAAACGCAGCAGCTTGGAAGGTCCACCAAGCACCAGGTACAGCGGCGGCACCGAGAGGAACGACGTGAGTTCATCAAACGCGACGTCGCCCGGCAAGGCGCAGCTCGACGCCTCCAAAGACACACTCACGGTGTCCGCCCTGCTCCTCGCGTGCGCCAACGAGCACGACGCCGGCCCATTCGCCCACATCTTTGCCGTGTACAGAGGCCACACGCACGCGGCCGCCCTAACGCACACGGTAGACACGATAGTAGTCGAAGTCGAACCGAGCACGCCGATGATCAGGACGAACACGGCGCCGTCCTCCCCTTCGGCGATGATCCGCAGGCACGGCGAACCCGGCACCGGCACCGGCACCTGGAACACTTTGGTCGTGTTGTACGGCGGGAGCTTGTGCACTTGGATCGAGTGGGCCACTGCGAAGTGGGCGACGAGCGCTGTTGGCGGGGCGGCGAAGTCGCAGCCGGGCTCCGTGCAAGCGCAAGGGGCGTGCGGGCATGCAATCTTGTGGTCGTGGACCTAGTGGTAGGCCACCAAGCTCCCGCAGCTGCTGTGGGGGCACTCAACCGTCGCCGCTGATACGACGGCGTCCATTGCCGGGTCCTGCTCGAATCCGCCGCGGGGTTCCACGCACCTATGGCACCGGTTCCCGGGAAGCTCGCTGAGGCAGCGGCCGCAGGCCAAATGATTACCCTTGCACTGCACAAATCAAAGTTCGTGGATTCCCATTTTTGCAGTAGTGAACCCACAAAAGAAACATCAATGGAGTGTGGGAGGGAAAGGGATCGACCTTGAAGACGGGGGGCTGGAGGGGCTGGGAGCAGAAAATGCAGTGAAGCACGGTGGAGTCCATCTTCAGGGTAACGGTGACAGTTTCCAGCATTGCGAGCGCGCGAGGAGTATGGCCTATCGATGGCCTCTCTTATCTCCTAGCCTCGAGGCTGGAGTACTCTATTTAAGGGGATGGGAAGGGATTTTGCTTAAGACGAGGAAAACCCAATATAGTACCTCCATCTCAAAGCTTAAGGCTTATATTATTTTTAGAAAGTCAAATTATGTCAAAATTGACTAAGCATTTACCGAAAATCATGGTAGTTAAAAAATGTGTATCTCCACCATCATACTATTTGAGACTATATTTGTGATGGTAATAGGCACAACTACATACACAAAAATTGACATCATCTGATTATTAGTTATTTGGACTGCGGGATGAACTTTTTGGAACTGTGCATTAAGCACCGGTAACCACTTAGGGCTTCTTTGATTCATAGGATTGACATAGGAATTATGTTGGATTTGATTCCTATGGGAAAATTTCAATCCTACACCTTTCCTATTTCTACACTCTCCACATTCCTTTGAATCAAAGCAGCAGTGCTTCTTTGTTTTTTATAGTAAGTGAAAGGACATCTAAAAAATAGGAGAAATGATCTGGAAGTGCACATAGTTTTATATAAATTAGATGGAGGGGTTACAATTACATATAGTTGGAGTATTCACTTCCGATTCACAAAAAAAAGGAGTATTCACTTCCACGCTGCATTATTATTAAGTATAAGTACTACTACAAACAGTTCAGCACAAATATGAAACGAGGAATCCATAAAAAAATAGCAGCCGTACGAACAATCAAGTACTTTTCAGCGAAATTTATCATTCCTCATGACAAATTGACAGTTTTTTCAACTACGCAAAGTAGCAGTAGCTACATCTGCTTGCATATGCGAATGTAGAAACGCAGCTCCTTGGACGATCCAGCACCAACGAGGTATGGCCCCGGCACAACGAGGAACGACGTGAGCTCCTCAAACACGACAGCGCCCAGCGACGCGCTGCCAGAAGCATCGGCAGACATCATCACGACATCCCGCCTGCAGTCCGATTTCGAGGACGGCGGCGGGCCATGCGCCCAGATCTTCACCCTGTAGAGCGGCCACACGGATGTGGCCGAACTGACGCATACCAAAGACAGGACAATGGCCGGGCCGAGTGCGTCGATGTACAGGATGAACACGGAGCCGTCATCCCCTTCGACGATGAGCAGCCTGCACGGCGAGCACGGGTGCGTCATGGTCACCCGGAACTCTATGGACTTGCCATACTCTAACCTGTGCACCTGAATCGAGTGGGCCTCTGCGAGGTGAACGAGGAGCGCTGACGGTGGGGCGGCGAAGTCGCAGCCCTGCTCCGTGCAGTTGCACCGGCCGTGCGGGCACGCGATCTGGTGGCTTAGGGACTCGTGGTAGCTGACGATGACCCCGCAGCCGTCGTGGGAGCACATGACCTGCGCCGTTCCAGCGATGTTGTACGCGATGGCCTCCAAATTCGTAGCGTTTATTTCCATAGTGCCGTCCATCGCCGCCAGTTGGTTGAATCCGGAGCCGCGCTACTCTTCTTCTAGCGCCGTTTACTTGGAACCTCGCCGACGGTGGCAGGCGGCAGGCCTCATACCACGCTGCAACTCCGATCAATATTAATTGATGGTAAAATGGATGTATCTACAACTATAATGTGTGTAGATGCATCTATATTACCATCAAATAATATGAATCGGAGGGAGTACAAGGAATGACAGTTTAGCACAAGTGACACCAGCAAATAAAAATCAATGGACTCTCAGAGGAAAAGGGGGCGACCTTGTTGAACTTGGGGCAAATCAATGGAGTCTGACAGACAAATGATGCGATATCTAAAGCCGGTTAGAGAGAGAGAGAGAGAGAGAGAGTGTGTGTGTGTGTCCGTGGCGGGGGGGGGGAGAGTTTGTTCACTTCTTCTTGGTTTAAAACGAGGATTCGTACAAGGAAATAGAGCCCGCATGCTCGGCTGGGTAGACAGCCAGGAGTGACCCCAACATGGTCGTGCCACAAGGATTCATGTCAAATGAAAAGGGAAGCATGTATCTTTGAATCTTGTCAAATCCTAGGTTTGACCAAGATAATTTAAACAAGTTTAAAACATGAAAATGAAAAGGGAAGCATGTATCCTTCTTAGTCACTCTAAAATGAAGTTTTTGGGAGGTTTTTGAAATTTCCATGTTTGAAACCCAAAACCACTTCTCTTCATGCTTGACTTCATAAGACGGAGTTTAGGGGTTAGGGGTAGATACATGATTTGTATGGTTTGATATGTCTAGACCTTGTTTATCAATTTTAATGCTTACTATATGACATAAGAAGACTATGTGATTTTGTTTTTCATTTTTCTGTATGCACTATAATAATCAATCGAGTTTTTACACCAACAGGTCTGTCACTTACGTGTGGTGCCCACGCTTGAGGTCCCACACTTCAGTGATTACAAGTCACGTGCAATAGGTAAGCAAACTCCCAGCCATCTTCTTTGTCAATAGTAGAAGCATCAGGATGCGTATTGGAAGTATGTGGGTCCTTCTGGATCCTTCGGTTGTCCCTCTCACAAAAAAAAACAAATCTCTCTCATTCTCGGCCTCGCTCGACTCGCTCGCTCGCACCTCCTGCTCACTGACAAACCCTGCACAAAAGTCATCATCATTACCCGAAAAAGTGGAGACACCATAATGCTCTCCCTTCTTCTCTCCTTCCGAGTGATCCCTCTTCCTCCGAGTTTCACTCGACGGGCAAACACCCATGTGCTGCATAGTAATAATAAACAGGTAGTAGAAAAATTGATATACGAATCCATAATTAAATATGTTAAACTACGGTTTTGCCCAGTTCTACAAATCAAGGGTTCAAAAAAATCCAACTACGGGGTTCGAACAACACGATTCTAATACAAGAATTTTTTCGACCTCATCCAAATGGCCTCAAACTATAGGGTTAGTATCTAGTGCAGTATGTGTGAAAATGTATGCACTATGTGTGCTATAAATTGTATGTCTTTCAAATTTGAACCAAATTTGAATAAGTTTGAAATATTTGAAAAGGGGCTTTTGGCTTAAACGTTTGAAACCAAACCACTTCTCTTCATGCATGCTTGACTTCATAAGACAGAGTTTAGCTAGGGTTCGGGGGTAGATACATGATTTTCCTGGTTTGAATATATGTCTAGACCTTGTTTATCAACTTAATTGAATGCTTACTATATGACATAAGAAGACTATGTGCCTTGGTTTTTCATTTTCTGATTTTTTTTAAAAATTATGCCCATTTGAATCTTGGTAAAATCCTAGGTTTGACCATGGTTTAAACAGGTTTAAATCATGGATATGAAAAAATAAGCATCTATCCTTCTTAGTCACCCCGAAATGTAGCTCTTGGGAGGGTTTTTGAAATTTCCATGTTTGAAACAAAAAAATCACTTCTCTTCATGCATGCTTGACTTCATAAGACAGAGTTTAGGGTTAGGGGTGTAGATATATACATGATTTTCTAGTTTGAATATGTCTAGACCCTGTTTATCAACTTTAATGCTAACTATAGACATAAGAAGACTATATATTTGAATCTTGGTCAAATTCTAGGTTTAACCAAGATTTAAACAAGTTTAAAACATGAAAATTAAAAGGTAAGCCTGTATCCTTCTTAGTCACTCTAAAATGAAGCTTTTGGGATGTTCTTTAAATTTCCATGTTTGAAACCCAAAACGACTTCTCTTCATGTAGACTTCATAAGATCGACATGGGGTAGATACATGATTTGTCTGGTTTGGATATACCTAGACCTCGTTTATCAACTTGAATGCTTACGATATGACATATATAAGAAGGCTATGTGCTTTTGTTTTTCATTTTTCTGATTTTTTTGAATTTTGTGCCCACCCATTTGTATCTTGGTGAAATCCTAGGTTTGATAATGATTTAAACATGTTTAAAATATGAAAATGCAAATGTAAGCATGGATCCTTCTTAGTCACTCTAAAATGAAGCTTTTGGCCGGGAGGTTTTTGAAATTTCCATGTTTGAAACCCAAAACCACTTCTCTTCACATGCTTGACTTCATAAGAGAGAGTTAATTATTTTAGGGGTTAGGGGGTATAGATACATGATTTTTGTGGTTTGAATATGTATGGACCTTGTTTATCAACTTTAATGCTTACTATATGACATAAGAAAACTATTTGCTTTGGTTTTTCTTTTTTCAGATTTTTTTTCAATTTTGATGCCCATTTGAATCTTGTCAAATCCTAGGTTTGACCAAGATAATTTAAACAAGTTTAAAACATGAAAATGAAAAGGGAAGCATGGATCCTTCTTAGTCACTCTAAAATGAAGCTTTTGGGAGGTTTTTCAAATTTCCATGTTTGAAACCCAAAACCACTTCTCTTCACATGCTTGACTTCATAAGACAGAGTTTAGGGGTTAGGGGGTATAGCTACATGATTTGTCTGGTTTGAATATGTCTAGACCTTGTTTATCAACTTTAATGCTTACTATATGACATAAGAAAACTATTTGCTTTGGTTTTTATTTTTGCTGATATTTTTTTCAATTTTGATGCCCATTTGAATCTTGTCTAATCCTAGGTTTGACCAAGATAATTTAAACAAGTTTAAAACATGAAAATGAAAAGGGAAGCATGTATCCTTCTTAGTCACTCTAAACTCGGGTTTTGCCCAGTTCTACAGATCAAGGGTTCGAACAACACGATTCTAATCCAAGAATTTTTTCGACCTCATCCAAATGGCCTCAAGCTATAGGGTTAGCATGTAGTGCAGTTTGTGTGAAAATGTATGCACTATGTGTGCTATAACTTGTATGTCTTTCAAATTTGAACCAAATTTGAATAAGTTTGAAATATTTGAAAAGGGGCTTTTGGGAGGATTTTGAAATTTCCATGTTTGAAACCCAAAGCCACTTATCTTCATGCTTGACTTCATAAGACGGAGTTTAGGGGTTAGGGGGTAGATACATGATTTGTATGGTTTGATATGTCTAGACCTTGTTTATCAACTTTAATGCTTACTATATGACATAAGAAGACTATGTGATTTGGTTTTTCATTTTTCTGTGTTTTTATTTTTCTGCCCATTTGAATCTTGGTCAAATCCTAGGTTTCACCAAGATTTAGACAAGTTTAACACGTAAATGAGTTAACTTGGATTTCCTACCCTTGAATCCATAGGAAACTTTGTTCTAATGCACTATAATAATCAATCGAGTTTTTACACCAACAGGTCTGTCACTTACGTGTGGTGCCCATGCTTGAGGTCCCACACTTCAGTGAGCACAAGTCACGTGCAATAGGTACGCAAACTCCCAGCCATCTTCTTTGTCAAGAGAAGACGCATCAGGATGCGTATTGGAAGTCTGTGGGTCCTTCTGGATCCTTCGGTTGTCCCTCTCACAAAAAAACAAATCTCCCTCATTCTCGGCCTCGCTCGACTCGCTCGCTCGCTCGCACCTCCTGCTCACTGACAAACCCTGCACAAAAGTCAACATCATCACCCGAAAAAGGGGAGACACCATAATGCTCTCCCTTCTTCTCTCCTTCCGAGTGATCCCTCTTCCTCCGAGTTTCACTCGACGGGCAAACACCCATGTGCTGCATAGTAATAATAAAAAGGTATTAGAAAAATCGATATACGAATCTATAATTAAATAGGTTAAACTCGGGTTTTGCCCAGTTCTATAGATCAAGGGTTCAAAAAAAATCCAACTACGGGGTTCGAACAACACGATTCTAATCCAAGAATTTTTTCGACCTCATCCAAATGGCCTCAAACTATAGGGTTAGTATCTAGTGCAGTATGTGTGAAAATGTATGCACTATGTGTGTTATAAATTGTATGTCTTTCAAATTTGAACCAAATTTGAATAAGTTTGAAATATTTGAAAAGGGGCTTTTGGCTTAAACGTTTGAAACCAAAACCACTTCTCTTCATGCATGCTTGACTTCATAAGACAGAGTTTAGCTAGGGTTCGGGGGTAGATACATGATTTTCCTGGTTTGAATATATGTCTAGACCTTGTTTATCAACTTAATTGAATGCTTACTATATGACATAAGAAGACTATGTGCCTTGGTTTTTCATTTTCTGATTTTTTTTTAAAAATTATGCCCATTTGAATCTTGGTAAAATCCTAGGTTTGACCATGGTTTAAACAAGTTTAAATCATGGATATGAAAAAATAAGCATCTATCCTTCTTAGTCACCCCGAAATGTAGCTCTTGGGAGGGTTTTTGAAATTTCCATGTTTGAAACAAAAAAAATCACTTCTCTTCATGCATGCTTGACTTCATAAGACAGAGTTTAGGGTTAGGGGTGTAGATATATACATGATTTTCTAGTTTGAATATGTCTAGACCCTGTTTATCAAATTAATGCTAACTATAGACATAAGAAGACCATGTCCTTTGGTTTTCATTTTTCTGTTTTTTTTTAATTTTATGCCCATATATTTGAATCTTGGTCAAATCCTAGGTTTAACCAAATTTAAACAAGTTTAAAACATGAAAATTAAAAGGTAAGCCTGTATCCTTCTTAGTCACTCTAAAATGAAGCTTTTGGGATGTTCTTGAAATTTCCATGTTTGAAACCCAAAACGACTTCGATCTCTTCATGCTAGACTTCATAAGATCGACAGGGGGTAGATACATGATTTGTCTGGTTTGGATATACCTAGACCTCGTTTATCAATTCGAATGCTTACGATATGACATAAGAAAACTATTTGCTTTGGTTTTTCTTTTTGCTGATTTTTTTTCAATTTTGATGCCCATTTGAATCTTGGTCAAATCCTACGTTTGACCATGGTTTAAACAAGTTTAAATCATGAATATGAAAAAATAAGCATCTATCCTTCTTAGTCACCCCAAAATGTAGCTCTTGGGAGGGTTTTTGAAATTTCCATGTTTGAAACAAAAAAAACCACTTCTCTTCATGCATGCTTGACTTCATAAGACAGAGTTTAGGGTTAGGGGTGTAGATATATACATGATTTTCTAGTTTGAATATGTCTAGACCTGTTTATCAACTTTAATGCTAACTATAGACATAAGAAGACTATGTGCTTTGGTTTTTCATTTTTCTGTTTTTTTTTTTGAATTTTATGCCCATATATTTGAATCTTGGTCAAATCCTAGGTGCAACCCAGATTTAAACAAGTTTAAAACATGGAAATTAAAAGTTAAGCATGTATCCTTCTTAGTCACTCTAAAATGAAGCTTTTGGGATGTTCTTGAAATTTCCATGTTTGAAACCCAAAACGACTTCTCTCCATGCTAGACTTCATAAGATCGACGGGGGGTAGATACATGATTTGTCTGGTTTGGATATACCTAGACCTCGTTTATCAACTCGAATGCTTACGATATGACATATATAAGAAGACTATGTGCTTTTGTTTTTCATTTTTCTAATTTTTTTTGAATTTTGTGCCCACCCATTTGTATCTTGGTCAAATCCTAGGTTTGATAATGATTTAAACAAGTTTAAAATATGAAAATGCAAATGTAAGCATGGATCCTTCTTAGTCACTCTAAAATGAAGCTTTTGGGAGGTTTTTGAAATTTCCATGTTTGAAACCCAAAACCACTTCTCTTCACGTGCTTGACTTCATAATTAAGACATAGTTAATTAATTTAGGGGTTAGGGGGTATAGATACATGATTTGTGTGGTTTGAATATGTATGGACCTTGTTTATCAACTTCAATGCTTACTATATGACAAAAGAAAACTATTTGCTTTGGTTTTTCTTTTTTCTGATTTTTTTTTTCAATTTTGATGCCCATTTGAATCTTGTCAAATCCTAGGTTTGACCAAGATAATTTAAACAAGTTTAAAACATGAAAATGAAAAGGGAAGCATGGATCCTTCTTAGTCACTCTAAAATGAAGCTTTTGGGAGGTTTTTGAAATTTCCATGTTTGAAACCCAAAACCACTTCTCTTCACATGCTTGACTTCATAAGACAGAGTTTAGGGGTTAGGGGGTATAGCTACATGATTTGTCTGGTTTGAATATGTTTAGACCTTGTTTATCAACTTTAATGCTTACTATATGACATAAGAAAACTATTTGCTTTGGTTTTTCTTTTTGCTGATTTTTTTTTTCAATTTTGATGCCCATTTGAATCTTGTCTAATCCTAGGTTTGACCAAGATAATTTAATCAAGTTTAAAACATGAAAATGAAAAGGGAAGCATGTATCCTTCTTAGTCACTCTAAACTCGGGCTTTGCCCAGTTCTACAGATCAAGGGTTCAAAAAAATCCAACTACGGGGTTCGAACAACACGATTCTAATCCAAGAATTTTTTCGACCTCATCCAAATGGCCTCAAGCTATAGGGTTAGCATGTAGTGCAGTTTGTGTGAAAATGTATGCACTATGTGTGTGCTATAACTTGTATGTCTTTCAAATTTGAACCAAATTTGAATAAGTTTGAAATATTTGAAAAGGGGCTTTTGGGAGGATTTTGAAATTTCCATGTTTGAAACCCAAAACCACTTCTCTTCATGCTTGACTTCATAAGACGGAGTTTAGGGGTTAGGGGGTAGATACATGATGTGTATGGTTTGATATGTCTAGACCTTGTTTATCAACTTTAATGCTTACTATATGACATAAGAAGACTATGTGATTTGGTTTTTCATTTTTCTGTGTTTTTATTTTTCTGCCCAGTTGAATCTTGGTCAAATCCTAGGTTTCACCAAGATTTAGACAAGTTTAACACGTAAATGAGTTAAGTTGGATTTCCTACCCTTGAATCCATAGGAAACTTTGTTCTAATGCACTATAATAATCAATCGAGTTTTTACACCAACAGGCCTGTCACTTACGTGTGGTGCCCACGCTTGAGGTCCCACACTTCAGTGAGCACAAGTCACGTGCAATAGGTACGCAAACTCCCAGCCATCTTCTTTGTCAAGAGAAGACGCATCAGGATTTAGACAAGTTTAACACGTAAATGAGTTAACTTGGATTTCCTACCCTTGAATCAATAGGAAACTTTGTTCTAATGCACTATAATAATCAATCGAGTTTTTACACCAACAGGTCTGTCACTTACGTGTGGTGCCCACGCTTGAGGTCCCACACTTCAGTGAGCACAAGTCACGTGCAATAGGTACGCAAACTCCCAGCCATCTTCTTTGTCAAGAGAAGACGCATCAGGATGCGTATTGGAAGTCTGTGGGTCCTTCTGGATCCTTCGGTTGTCCCTCTCACAAAAAAAACAAATCTCCCTCATTCTCGGCCTCGCTCGACTCGCTCGCTCGCACCTCCTGCTCACTGACAAACCCTGCATAAAAGTCAACATCATCACCCGAAAAAGGGGAGACACCATAAGAGCAATTCCAATAGTACAGTCAACTGCTGGCTATAACAAGATGCCATGTCACTTGTAGTCATCATATAGCTAACATGTACAATAGTTAGTTATACTAATGCAGTACTTTACTAATATATGGCCCACATTTCACTCTCACAAAGTGCCTAGGAGCACGTGCAAGAGCTGGCTATTGCATAGTAGCTCATCTCCCTTCTCTCTCCTTTTCTCTCTCTTCCAACTCATCTAAAATATATTATTTAATGTCTTATAGTAAGCTGACTGGACTCTATTGTACTTGCTCTAATGCTCTCCCTTCTTCTCTCCTTCCGAGTGATCCCTCTTCCTCCGAGTTTCACTCGACGGGCAAACACCCATGTGCTGCATAGTAATAATAAAAAGGTAGTAGAAAAATCGATATACGAATCTATAATTAAATAGGTTAAACTCGGGTTTTGCCCAGTTCTACAGATCAAGGGTTCAAAAAAAATCCAACTACGGGGTTCGAACAACACGATTCTAATCCAAGAATTTTTTTCGACCTCATCCAAATGACCTCAAACTATAGGGTTAGTATCTAGTGCAGTATGTGTGAAAATGTATGCACTATGTGTGCTATAAATTGTATGTCTTTCAAATTTGAACCAAATTTGAATAAGTTTGAAATATTTGAAAAGGGGCTTTTGGCTTAAACGTTTGAAAGCAAAACCACTTCTCTTCATGCATGCTTGACTTCATAAGACAGAGTTTAGCTAGGGTTCGGGGGTAGATACATGATTTTCCTGGTTTGAATATATGTCTAGACCTTGTTTATCAACTTAATTGAATGTTTACTATATGACATAAGAAGACTATGTGCCTTGGTTTTTCATTTTCTGATTTTTTTTAAAAAATTATGCCCATTTGAATCTTGGTAAAATCCTAGGTTTGACCATGGTTTAAACAAGTTTAAATCATGGATATGAAAAAATAAGCATCTATCCTTCTTAGTCACCCCGAAATGTAGCTCTTGGGAGGGTTTTTGAAATTTCCATGTTTGAAACAAAAAAAATCACTTCTCTTCATGCATGCTTGACTTCATAAGACATAGTTTAGGGTTAGGGGTGTAGATATATACATGATTTTCTAGTTTGAATATGTCTAGACACTGTTTATCAACTTTAATGCTAACTATAGACATAAGAAGACCATGTGCTTTGGTTTTCATTTTTCTGTTTTTTTTTAATTTTATGCCCATATATTTGAATCTTGGTCAAATCCTAGGTTTAACCAAGATTTAAACAAGTTTTAAACATGAAAATTAAAAGGTAAGCCTGTATCCTTCTTAGTCACTCTAAAATGAAGCTTTTGGGATGTTCTTGAAATTTCCATGTTTGAAACCCAAAACGACTTCGATCTCTTCATGCTAGACTTCATAAGATCGACAGGGGGTAGATACATGATTTGTCTGGTTTGGATATACCTAGACCTCGTTTATCAACTCGAATGCTTACGATATGACATAAGTAAACTATTTGCTTTGGTTTTTCTTTTTGCTGATTTTTTTTTCAATTTTGATGCCCATTTGAATCTTGGTCAAATCCTAGGTTTGACCATGGTTTAAACAAGTTTAAATCATGAATATGAAAAAATAAGCATCTATCCTTCTTAGTCACCCCAAAATGTAGCTCTTGGGAGGGTTTTTGAAATTTCCATGTTTGAAGCAAAAAAACCACTTCTCTTCATGCATGCTTGACTTCATAAGACAGAGTTTAGGGTTAGGGGTGTAGATATATACATGATTTTCTAGTTTGAATATGTCTAGACCTGTTTATCAACTTTAATGCTAACGATAGACATAAGAAGACTATGTGCTTTGGTTTTTCATTTTTCTGTTTTTTTTGAATTTTATGCCCATATATTTGAATCTTGGTCAAATCCTAGGTTCAACCAAGATTTAAACAAGTTTAAAACATGGAAATTAAAAGTTAAGCATGTATCCTTCTTAGTCACTCTAAAATGAAGCTTTTGGGATGTTCTTGAAATTTCCATGTTTGAAACCCAAAACGACTTCTCTTCATGCTAGACTTCATAAGATCGACGGGGGGTAGGTACATGATTTGTCTGGTTTGGATATACCTAGACCTCGTTTATCAACTCGAATGCTTACGATATGACATATATAAGAAGACTATGTGCTTTTGTTTTTCATTTTTCTGATTTTTTTGAATTTTGTGCCCACCCATTTGTATCTTGGTCAAATCCTAGGTTTGATAATGATTTAAACAAGTTTAAAATATGAAAATGCAAATGTAAGCATGGATCCTTCTTAGTCACTCTAAAATGAAGCTTTTGGGAGGTTTTTGAAATTTCCATGTTTGAAACCCAAAACCACTTCTCTTCACATGCTTGACTTCATAAGACATAGTTAATTAATTTAGGAGTTAGGGGGTATAGATACATGATTTGTGTGGTTTCAATATGTATGGACCTTGTTTATCAACTTCAATGCTTACTATATGACATACGAAAACTATTTGCTTTGGTTTTTAATTTTTTTGATTTTTTTTCAATTTTGATGCCCATTTGAATCTTGTCAAATCCTAGGTTTGACGACCAAGATAATTTAAACAAGTTTAAAACATGAAAATGAAAAGGGAAGCATGGATCCTTCTTAGTCACTCTAAAATGAAGCTTTTGGGAGGTTTTTGAAATTTCCATGTTTGAAACCCAAAACCACTTCTCTTCACATGCTTGACTTCATAAGACAGAGTTTAGGGGTTAGGGGGTATAGCTACATGATTTGTCTGGTTTGAATATGTCTAGACCTTGTTTATCAACTTTAATGCTTACTATATGACATAAGAAAACTATTTGCTTTGGTTTTTCTTTTTGCTGATTTTTTTTTCAATTTTGATGCCCATTTGAATCTTGTCTAATCCTAGGTTTGACCAAGATAATTTAAACAAGTTTAAAACATGAAAATGAAAAGGGAAGCATGTATCCTTCTTAGTCACTCTAAACTCGGGTTTTGCCCAGTTCTACAGATCAAGGGTTCAAAAAAATCCAACTACGGGGTTCGAAACAACACGATTCTAATCCAAGAATTTTTTCGACCTCATCCAAATGGCCTCAAGCTATAGGGTTAGCATGTAGTGCAGTTTGTGTGAAAATGTATGCACTATGTGTGCTATAACTTTTATGTCTTTCAAATTTGAACCAAATTTGAATAAGTTTGAAATATTTGAAAATGGGCTTTTGGGAGGATTTTGAAATTTCCATGTTTGAAACCCAAAGCCACTTATCTTCATGCTTGACTTCATAAGACGGATTTTAGGGGTTAGGGGGTAGATACCTGATTTGTATGGTTTGATATGTCTAGACCTTGTTTATCAACTTTAATGCTTACTATATGACATAAGAAGACTATGTGATTTGGTTTTTCATTTTTCTGTGTTTTTATTTTTCTGCCCATTTGAATCTTTGTCAAATCCTAGGTTTGACCAAGATTTAGACAAGTTTAACACGTAAATGAGTTAACTTGGATTTCCTACCCTTGAATCCATAGGAAACTTTGTTCTAATGCACTATAATAATCAATCGAGTTTTTACACCAACAGGTCTGTCACTTACGTGTGGTGCCCCCGCTTGAGGTCCCACACTTCAGTGAGCACAAGTCACGTGCAATAGGTACGCAAACTCCCAGCCATCTTCTTTGTCAAGAGAAGACGCATCAGGATGCGTATTGGAAGTCTGTGGGTCCTTCTGGATCCTTCGGTTGTCCCTCTCACAAAAAAAACAAATCTCCCTCATTCTCGGCCTCGCTCGACTCGCTCGCTCGCTCGCACCTCCTGCTCACTGACAAACCCTGCACAAAAGTCAACATCATCACCCGAAAAAGGGGAGACACCATAATGCTCTCCCTTCTTCTCTCCTTCCGAGTGATCCCTCTTCCTCCGAGTTTCACTCGACGGGCAAACACCCATGTGCTGCATAGTAATAATAAAAAGGTAGTAGAAAAATCGATATACGAATCTATAATTAAATAGGTTAAACTCGGGTTTTGCCCAGTTCTACAGATCAAGGGTTCAAAAAAAATCCAACTACGGGGTTCGAACAACACGATTCTAATCCAAGAATTTTTTCGACCTCATCCAAATGGCCTCAAACTATAGGGTTAGTATCTAGTGCAGTATGTGTGAAAATGTATGCACTATGTGTGCTATAAATTGTATGTCTTTCAAATTTGAACCAAATTTGAATAAGTTTGAAATATTTGAAAAGGGGCTTTTGGCTTAAACGTTTGAAACCAAAACCACTTCTCTTCATGCATGCTTGACTTCATAAGACAGAGTTTAGCTAGGGTTCGGGGGTAGATACATGATTTTCCTGGTTTGAATATATGTCTAGACCTTGTTTATCAACTTAATTGAATGCTTACTATATGACATAAGAAGACTATGTGCCTTGGTTTTTCATTTTCTAATTTTTTTTAAAAAATTATGCCCATTTGAATCTTGGTAAAATCCTAGGTTTGACCATGGTTTAAACAAGTTTAAATCATGGATATGAAAAAATAAGCATGTATCCTTCTTAGTCACCCCGAAATGTAGCTCTTGGGAGGGTTTTTCAAATTTCCATGTTTGAAACAAAAAAAATCACTTCTCTTCATGCATGCTTGACTTCATAAGACAGAGTTTAGGGTTAGGGGTGTAGATATATACATGATTTTCTAGTTTGAATATGTCTAGACCCTGTTTATCAACTTTAATGCTAACTATAGACATAAGAAGACCATGTGCTTTGGTTTTCATTTTTCTGTTTTTTTTTTGAATTTTATGCCCATATATTTGAATCTTGGTCAAATCCTAGGTTTAACCAAGATTTAAACAAGTTTAAAACATGAAAATTAAAAGGTAAGCCTGTATCCTTCTTAGTCACTCTAAAATGAAGCTTTTGGGATGTTCTTGAAATTTCCATGTTTGAAACCCAAAACGACTTCGATCTCTTCATGCTAGACTTCATAAGATCGACAGGGGGTAGATACATGATTTGTCTGGTTTGGATATACCTAGACCTCGTTTATCAACTCGAATGCTTACGATATGACATAAGTAAACTATTTGCTTTGGTTTTTCTTTTTGCTGATTTTTTTTTCAATTTTGATGCCCATTTGAATCTTGGTCAAATCCTAGGTTTGACCATGGTTTAAACAAGTTTAAATCATGAATATGAAAAAATAAGCATCTATCCTTCTTAGTCACCCCAAAATGTAGCTCTTGGGAGGGTTTTTGAAATTTCCATGTTTGAAACAAAAAAACCACTTCTCTTCATGCATGCTTGACTTCATAAGACAGAGTTTAGGGTTAGGGGTGTAGATATATACATGATTTTCTAGTTTGAATATGTCTAGACCTGTTTATCAACTTTAATGCTAACTATAGACATAAGAATTCTATGTGCTTTGGTTTTTCATTTTTCTGTTTTTTTTTTGAATTTTATGCCCATATATTTGAATCTTGGTCAAATCCTAGGTTCAACCAAGATTTAAACAAGTTTAAAACATGGAAATTAAAAGTTAAGCATGTATCCTTCTTAGTCACTCTAAAATGAAGCTTTTGGGATGTTCTTGAAATTTCCATGTTTGAAACCCAAAACGACTTCTCTTCATGCTAGACTTCATAAGATCGACGGGGGGTAGATACATGATTTGTGTGGTTTGGATATACCTAGACCTCGTTTATCAACTCGAATGCTTACGATATGACATATATAAGAAGACTATGTGCTTTTGTTTTTCATTTTTCTAATTTTTTGAATTTTGTGCCCACCCATTTGTATCTTGGTCAAATCCTAGGTTTGATAATGATTTAAACAAGTTTAAAATACGAAAATGCAAATGTAAGCATGGATCCTTCTTAGTCACTCTAAAATGAAGCTTTTGGGAGGTTTTTGAAATTTCCATGTTTGAAACCCAAAACCACTTCTCTTCACATGCTTGACTTCATAAGACATAGTTAATTAATTTAGGGGTTAGGAGTTATAGATACATGATTTGTGTGGTTTGAATATGTATGGACCTTGTTTATCAACTTCAATGCTTACTATATGACATACGAAAGCTATTTGCTTTGGTTTTTATTTTTTCTGATTTTTTTTTCAATTTTGATGCCCATTTGAATCTTGTCAAATCCTAGGTTTGACGACCAAGATAATTTAAACAAGTTTAAAACATGAAAATGAAAAGGGAAGCATGGATCCTTCTTAGTCACTCTAAAATGAAGCTTTTGGGAGGTTTTTGAAATTTCCATGTTTGAAACCCAAAACCACTTCTCTTCACATGCTTGACTTCATAAGACAGAGTTTAGGGGTTAGGGGGTATAGCTACATGATTTGTCTGGTTTGAATATGTCTAGACCTTGTTTATCAACTTTAATGCTTACTATATGACATAAGAAAACTATTTGCTTTGGTTTTTCTTTTTGCTGATTTTTTTCTTTCAATTTTGATGCCCATTTGAATCTTGTCTAATCCTAGGTTTGACCAAGATAATTTAAACAAGTTTAAAACATGAAAATGAAAAGGGAAGCATGTATCCTTCTTAGTCACTCTAAACTCGGGTTTTGCCCAGTTCTACAGATCAAGGGTTCAAAAAAATCCAACTACGGGGTTCGAACAACACGATTCTAATCCAAGAATTTTTTCGACCTCATCCAAATGGCCTCAAGCTATAGGGTTAGCATGTAGTGCAGTTTGTGTGAAAATGTATGCACTATGTGTGCTATAACTTGTATGTCTTTCAAATTTGAACCAAATTTGAATAAGTTTGAAATATTTGAAAAGGGGCTTTTGGGAGGATTTTGAAATTTCCATGTTTGAAACCCAAAGCCACTTATCTTCATGCTTGACTTCATAAGACGGAGTTTAGGGGTTAGGGGGTAGATACATGATTTGTATGGTTTGATGTGTCTAGACCTTTTTTATCAACTTTAATGCTTACTATATGACATAAGAAGACTATGTGATTTGGTTTTTCATTTTTCTGTGTTTTTTATTTTTCTACCCATTTGAATCTTTGTCAAATCCTAGGTTTCACCAAGATTTAGACAAGTTTAACACATAAATGAGTTAACTTGGATTTCCTACCCTTGAATCCATAGGAAACTTTGTTCTAATGCACTATAATAATCAATCGAGTTTTTACACCAACAGGTCTGTCACTTACGTGTGGTGCCCACGCTTGAGGTCCCACACTTCAGTGAGCACAAGTCACGTGCAATAGGTACGCAAACTCCCAGCCATCTTCTTTGTCAAGAGAAGACGCATCAGGATGCGTATTGGAAGTCTGTGGGTCCTTCTGGATCCTTCGGTTGTCCCTCTCACAAAAAAAACAAATCTCCCTCATTCTCGGCCTCGCTCGACTCGCTCGCTCGCTCGCACCTCCTGCTCACTGACAAACCCTGCACAAAAGTCAACATCATCACCCGAAAAAGGGGAGACACCATAATGCTCTCCCTTCTTCTCTCCTTCCGAGTGATCCCTCTTCCTCCGAGTTTCACTCGACGGGCAAACACCCATGTGCTGCATAGTAATAATAAAAAGGTAGTAGAAAAATCGATATACGAATCTATAATTAAATAGGTTAAACTCGGGTTTTGCCCAGTTCTACAGATCAAGGGTTCAAAAAAAATCCAACTACTGGGTTCGAACAACACGATTCTAATCCAAGAATTTTTTCGACCTCATCCAAATGGCCTCAAACTATAGGGTTAGTATCTAGTGCAGTATGTGTGAAAATGTATGCACTATGTGTGCTATAAATTGTATGTCTTTCAAATTTAAACCAAATTTGAATAAGTTTGAAATATTTGAAAAGGGGCTTTTGGCTTAAACGTTTGAAACCAAAACCACTTCTCTTAATGCATGCTTGACTTCATAAGACAGAGTTTAGCTAGGGTTCGGGGGTAGATACATGATTTTCCGGGTTTGAATATATGTCTAGACCTTGTTTATCAACTTAATTTGAATGCTTACTATATGACATAAGAAGACTATGTGCCTTGGTTTTTCATTTTCTGATTTTTTTAAAAAAATTATGCCCATTTGAATCTTGGTAAAATCCTAGGTTTGACCATGGTTTAAACAAGTTTAAATCATGGATATGAAAAAATAAGCATCTATCCTTCTTAGTCACCCCGGAATGTAGCTCTTGGGAGGGTTTTTGAAATTTCCATGTTTGAAACAAAAAAAATCACTTCTCTTCATGCATGCTTGACTTCATAAGACAGAGTTTAGGGTTAGGGGTGTAGATATATACATGATTTTCTAGTTTGAATATGTCTAGACCCTGTTTATCAACTTTAATGCTAACTATAGACATAAGAAGACCATGTGCTTTGGTTTTCATTTTTCTGTTTTTTTTTGAATTTTATGCCCATATATTTGAATCTTGGTCAAATCCTAGGTTTAACCAAGATTTAAACAAGTTTAAAACATGAAAATTAAAAGGTAAGCATGTATCCTTCTTAGTCACTCTAAAATGAAGCTTTTGGGATGTTCTTGAAATTTCCATGTTTGAAACCCAAAACGACTTCGATCTCTTCATGCTAGACTTCATAAGATCGACAGGGGGTAGATACATGATTTGTCTGGTTTGGATATACCTAGACCTCGTTTATCAACTCGAATGCATGCTTACGATATGACATAAGAAAACTACTTGCTTTGGTTTTTCTTTTTGCTGATTTTTTTTTTCAATTTTGATGCCCATTTGAATCTTGGTCAAATCCTAGGTTTGACCATGGTTTAAACAAGTTTAAATCATGAATATGAAAAAATAAGCATCTATCCTTCTTAGTCACCCCAAAATGTAGCTCTTGGGAGGGTTTTTGAAATTTCCATGTTTGAAACAAAAAAACCACTTCTCTTCATGCATGCTTGACTTCATAAGACAGAGTTTAGGGTTAGGGGTGTAGATATATACATGATTTTCCAGTTTGAATATGTCTAGACCTGTTTATCAACTTTAATGCTAACTATAGACATAAGAAGACTATGTGCTTTGGTTTTTCATTTTTCTGTTTTTTTTGAATTTTATGCCCATATATTTGAATCTTGGTCAAATCCTAGGTTCAACCAAGATTTAAACAAGTTTAAAACATGGAAATTAAAAGTTAAGCATGTATCCTTCTTAGTCACTCTAAAATGAAGCTTTTGGGATGTTCTTGAAATTTCCATGTTTGAAACCCAAAACGACTTCTCTTCATGCTAGACTTCATAAGATCGACGGGGGGTAGATACATGATTTGTCTGGTTTGGATATACCTAGACCTCGTTTATCAACTCGAATGCTTACGATATGACATATATAAGAAGACTATGTGCTTTTGTTTTTCATTTTTCTGATTTTTTTGAATTTTGTGCCCACCCATTTGTATCTTGGTCAAATCCTAGGTTTGATAATGATTTAAACAAGTTTAAATTATGAAAATGCAAATGTAAGCATGGATCCTTCTTAGTCACTCTAAAATGAAGCTTTTGGGAGGTTTTTGAAATTTCCATGTTTGAAACCCAAAACCACTTCTCTTCACATGCTTGACTTCATAAGACATAGTTAATTAATTTAGGGGTTAGGGGGTATAGATACATGATTTGTGTGGTTTGAATATGTATGGACCTTGTTTATCAACTTCAATGCTTACTATATGACATACGAAAACTATTTGCTTTGGTTTTTATTTTTTCTGATTTTTTTTCAATTTTGATGCCCATTTGAATCTTGTCAAATCCTAGGTTTGACGACCAAGATAATTTAAACAAGTTTAAAACATGAAAATGAAAAGGGAAGCATGGATCCTTCTTAGTCACTCTAAAATGAAGCTTTTGGGAGGTTTTTGAAATTTCCATGTTTGAAACCCAAAACCACTTCTCTTCACATGCTTGACTTCATAAGACAGAGTTTAGGGGTTAGGGGGTATAGCTACATGATTTGTCTGGTTTGAATATGTCTAGACCTTGTTTATCAACTTTAATGCTTACTATATGACATAAGAAAACTATTTGCTTTGGTTTTTCTTTTTGCTGATTTTTTTTTCAATTTTGATGCCCATTTGAATCTTGTCTAATCCTAGGTTTGACCAAGATAATTTAAACAAGTTTAAAACATGAAAATGAAAAGGGAAGCATGTATCCTTCTTAGTCACTCTAAACTCGGGTTTTGCCCAGTTCTACAGATCAAGGGTTCAAAAAAATCCAACTACGGGGTTCGAACAACACGATTCTAATCCAAGAATTTTTTCGACCTCATCCAAATGGCCTCAAGCTATAGGGTTAGCATGTAGTGCAGTTTGTGTGAAAATGTATGCACTATGTGTGCTATAACTTGTATGTCTTTCAAATTTGAACCAAATTTGAATAAGTTTGAAATATTTGAAAAGGGGCTTTTGGGAGGATTTTGAAATTTCCATGTTTGAAACACAAAGCCACTTATCTTCATGCTTGACTTCATAAGACGGAGTTTAGGGGTTAGGGGTAGATACATGATTTGTATGGTTTGATATGTCTAGACCTTGTTTATCAACTTTAATGCTTACTATATGACATAAGAAGACTATGTGATTTGGTTTTTCATTTTTCTGTGTTTTTATTTTTCTGCCCATTTGAATCTTGGTCAAATCCTAGGTTTCACCAAGATTTAGACAAGTTTAACACGTAAATGAGTTAACTTGGATTTCCTACCGTTGAATCCATAGGAAACTTTGTTCTAATGCACTATAATAATCAATCGAGTTTTTACACCAACAGGTCTGTCACTTACGTGTGGTGCCCACGCTTGAGGTCCCACACTTCAGTGAGCACAAGTCACGTGCAATAGGTACGCAAACTCCCAGCCATCTTCTTTGTCAAGAGAAGACGCATCAGGATGCGTATTGGAAGTCTGTGGGTCCTTCTGGATCCTTCGGTTGTCCCTCTCACAAAAAAAACAAATCTCCCTCATTCTCGGCCTCGCTCGACTCGCTCGCTCGCTCGCACCTCCTGCTCACTGACAAACCCTGCACAAAAGTCAACATCATCACCCGAAAAAGGGGAGACACCATAATGCTCTCCCTTCTTCTCTCCTTCCGAGTGATCCCTCTTCCTCCGAGTTTCACTCGACGGGCAAACACCCATGCGCTGCATAGTAATAATAAAAAGGTAGTAGAAAAATCGATATACGAATCTATAATTAAATAGGTTAAACTCGGGTTTTGGCCAGTTCTACAGATCAAGGGTTCAAAAAAAATCCAACTACGGGGTTCGAACAACACGATTCTAATCCAAGAATTTTTTCGACCTCATCCAAATGGCCTCAAATTATAGGGTTAGCATCTAGTGCAGTTTGTGTGAAAATGTATGCAATATGTGTGCTATAACTTGTATGTCTTTCAAATTTGAACCAAATTTGAATAAGTTTGAAATATTTGAAAAGGGGCTTTTGGGAGGTTTTTGAAATTTCCATGTTTGAAACCCAAAACCACTTCTCTTCATGCTTGACTTCATAAGACGGAGTTTAGGGGTTAGGGGGTATAGATACATGATTTGTCTGGTTTGAATATGTCTAGACCTTGTTTATCAACTTTAATGCTTACTATATAACATAAGAAAACTATTTGCTTTGGTTTTTCTTTTTGCTGATTTTTTTTCAATTTTGATGCCCATTTGAATCTTGGTCAAATCCTAGGTTTGACCATGGTTTAAACAAGTTTAAATCATGAATATGAAAAAATAAGCATCTATCCTTCTTAGTCACCCCAAAATGTAGCTCTTGGGAGGGTTTTTGAAATTTCCATGTTTGAAACAAAAAAACCACTTCTCTTCATGCATGCTTGACTTCATAAGACAGAGTTTAGGGTTAGGGGTGTAGATATATACATGATTTTCTAGTTTGAATATGTCTAGACCTGTTTATCAACTTTAATGCTAACTATAGACATAAGAAGACTATGTGCTTTGGTTTTTCATTTTTCTATTTTTTTTTAATTTTATGCCCATATATTTGAATCTTGGTCAAATCCTAGGTTCAACCAAGATTTAAACAAGTTTAAAACATGGAAATTAAAAGTTAAGCATGTATCCTTCTTAGTCACTCTAAAATGAAGCTGTTGGGATGTTCTTGAAATTTCCATGTTTGAAACCCAAAACTACTTCTCTTCATGCTAGACTTCATAAGATCGACGGGGGGTAGATACATGATTTGTCTGGTTTGGATATACCTAGACCTCGTTTATCAACTCGAATGCTTACGATATGACATATATAAGAAGACTATGTGCTTTTGTTTTTCATTTTTCTGATTTTTTTGAATTTTGTGCCCACCCATTTGTATCTTGGTCAAATCCTAGGTTTGATAATGATTTAAACAAGTTTAAAATATGAAAATGCAAATGTAAGCATGGATCCTTCTTAGTCACTCTAAAATGAAGCTTTTGGGAGGTTTTTGAAATTTCCATGTTTGAAACCCAAAACCACTTCTCTTCACATGCTTGACTTCATAAGACATAGTTAATTAATTTAGGGGTTAGGGGGTATAGATACATGATTTGTGTGGTTTGAATATGTATGGACCTTGTTTATCAACTTCAATGCTTACTATATGACATACGAAAACTATTCGCTTTGGTTTTTATTTTTTCTGTTTTTTTTTTAATTTTGATGCCCATTTGAATCTTGTCAAATCCTAGGTTTGACGACCAAGATAATTTAAACAAGTTTAAAACATGAAAATGAAAAGGGAAGCATGGATCCTTCTTAGTCACTCTAAAATGAAGCTTTTGGGATGTTCTTGAAATTTCCATGTTTGAAACCCAAAACGACTTCGATCTCTTCATGCTAGACTTCATAAGATCGACAGGGGGTAGATACATGATTTGTCTGGTTTGGATATACCTAGACCTCGTTTATCAACTTGAATGCTTACGATATGACATATATAAGAAGACTATGTGCTTTTGTTTTTCATTTTCCTAATTTTTTTGAATTTTGTGCCCACCCATTTGTATCTTGGTCAAATCCTAGGTTTGATAATGATTTAAACAAGTTTAAAATATGAAAATGCAAATGTAAGCATGGATCCTTCTTAGTCACTCTAAAATGAAGCTTTTGGGAGGTTTTTGAAATTTCCATGTTTGAAACCCAAAACCACTTCTCTTCACATGCTTGACTTCATAATTAAGACATAGTTAATTAATTTAGGGGTTAGGGGGTATAGATACATGATTTGTGTGGTTTGAATATGTATGGACCTTGTTTATCAACTTCAATGCTTACTATATGACATAAGAAAACTATTTGCTTTGGTTTTTCTTTTTTCTGATTTTTTTTTTCAATTTTGATGCCCATTTGAATCTTGTCAAATCCTAGGTTTGACGACCAAGATAATTTAAACAAGTTTAAAACATGAAAATGAAAAGGGAAGCATGGATCCTTCTTAGTCACTCTAAAATGAAGCTTTTGGGAGGTTTTCGAAATTTCCATGTTTGAAACCCAAAACCACTTCTCTTCACATGCTTGACTTCATAAGACAGAGTTTAGGGGTTAGGGGGTATAGCTACATGATTTGTCTGGTTTGAATATGTCTAGACCTTGTTTATCAACTTTAATGCTTACTATATGACATAAGAAAACTATTTGCTTTGGTTTTTCTTTTTGCTGATTTTTTTTTCAATTTTGATGCCCATTTGAATCTTGTCTAATCCTAGGTTTGATCAAGATAATTTAAACAAGTTTAAAACATGAAAATGAAAAGGGAAGCATGTATCCTTCTTAGTCACTCTAAACTCGGGTTTTGCCCAGTTCTACAGATCAAGGGTTCAAAAAAATCCAACTACGGGGTTCGAACAACACGATTCTAATCCAAGAATTTTTTTGACCTCATCCAAATGGCCTCAAGCTATAGGGTTGGCATGTAGTGCAGTTTGTGTGAAAATGTATGCACTATGTGTGCTATAACTTGTATGTCTTTCAAATTTGAACCAAATTTGAATAAGTTTGAAATATTTGAAAAGGGGCTTTTGGGAGGATTTTCAAATTTCCATGTTTGAAACCCAAAGCCACTTATCTTCATGCTTGACTTCATAAGACGGAGTTTAGGGGTTAGGGGGTAGATACATGATTTGTATGGTTTGATATGTCTAGACCTTGTTTATCAACTTTAATGCTTACTATACGACATAAGAAGACTATGTGATTTGGTTTTTCATTTTTCTGTGTTTTTATTTTTCTGCCCATTTGAATCTTGGTCAAATCCTAGGTTTCACCAAGATTTAGACAAGTTTAACACGTAAATGAGTTAACTTGGATTTCCCACCCTTGAATCCATAGGAAACTTTGTTCTAATGCACTATAATAATCAATCGAGTTTTTACACCAACATGTCTGTCACTTACGTGTGGTGCCCACGCTTGAGGTCCCACACTTCAGTGAGCACAAGTCACGTGCAATAGGTACGCAAACTCCCAGCCATCTTCTTTGTCAAGAGAAGACGCATCAGGATGCGTATTGGAAGTCTGTGGGTCCTTCTGGATCCTTCGGTTGTCCCTCTCACAAAAAAAACAAATCTCCTGCTCATTCTCGGCCTAGCTCGACTCGCTCGCTCGCTCGCTCGCACCTCCTGCTCACTGACAAACCCTGCACAAAAGTCAACATCATCACCCGAAAAAGGGGAGACACCATAATGCTCTCCCTTCTTCTCTCCTTCCGAGTGATCCCACTTCCTCCGAGTTTCACTCGACGGGCAAACACCCATGTGCTGCATAGTAATAATAAAAAGGTAGTAGAAAAATCGATATACGAATCTATAATTAAATAGGTTAAACTCGGGTTTTGCCCAGTTCTACAGATCAAGGGTTCAAAAAAAATCCAACTACTGGGTTCGAACAACACGATTCTAATCCAAGAATTTTTTTCGACCTCATCCAAATGGCCTTAAATTATAGGGTTAGCATCTAGTGCAGTTTGTGTGAAAATGTATGCAATATGTGTGCTATAACTTGTATGTCTTTCAAATTTGAACCAAATTTGAATAAGTTTGAAATATTTGAAAAGGGGCTTTTGGGAGGTTTTTGAAATTTCCATGTTTGAAACCCAAAACCACTTCTCTTCATGCTTGACTTCATAAGACGGAGTTTAGGGGTTAGGGGGTATAGATACATGATTTGTCTGGTTTGAATATGTCTAGACCTTGTTTATCAACTTTAATGCTTACTATATAACATAAGAAAACTATTTGCTTTCGTTTTTCTTTTTGCTGATTTTTTTTCAATTTTGATGCCCATTTGAGTCTTGGTCAAATCCTAGGTTTGACCATGGTTTAAACAAGTTTAAATCATGAATATGAAAAAATAAGCATCTCTTAGTCACCCCAAAATGTAGCTCTTGGGAGGGTTTTTGAAATTTACATGTTTGAAACAAAAAAACGAATAAAAAAATAAAAAACCAAATCACATAGTCTTCTTATGTCACAGAGTAAGCATTCAAGTTGATAAACACGATCTAGACATATTCAAACAAGGAAAATCATGTATCTACCCCTAACCCTAAACTCTCTCTTATGAAGTCAAGCATGAAGAGAAGTGGTTTTTGGGTTCAAACATAGAAATTTTAAAAATACCAAGAGCTTCATTTTGAAGTGATTAAGAAGGATACGTGCTTACCTTTTCATATTCATGTTTTAAACTTGTTTAACTCTTGGTCAAACCTAGGATTTGACCAAGATTCAAATGGGCATAAAAAATCAAAGCACATAGTCTTCGATCTTATGTCCTATAGTAAGCATTCAAGTTGATAAACAAGATCTAGACATATTCGAACCAGAAAAATCATGCATCTACCCCTAATTAACCCTAAACTCTATCTTATGAAGTCAAGCATGCATGAAGAGAAGTGGTTTTTGGTTTCAAACATAGAAATTTTAAAAACCTCACAAGAGCTTCATTTTGGAGTGATTAAGAAGGATACAAGCTTACTTTTTCATATTCATGTTTTTAAACTTGGTTAACTCTTAGTCAAATTAACCTAGGATTTGACCAAAATTCATATGGGCATAAAAATTCAAAAAAATGAAAAATGAAAAACTAAAGCACATTGTCTTCTTATGTTATACAGTAAGCATTCAAAAGTTGATAATAAACGTACAAAGCTCGATCTAGACATATTCAAACCAGAAAAATCATGTATCTACCCCTAACCCTAAACTCTGTCTTAATTATGAAGTCAAGCATGAAGAGAAGTGGTATTGGGTTTCAAACATGGAAATTCCAAAAACCTCCCGGCCACGAGCTCCATTTTGGAGTGACTAAGAAGGATCGATTTTACTTAGGTATGTAGTATTGTACATCACAAATGTGAAATGAAACAGATGATGTGAATCTCTATAAACCCTAAACCCTAATTATATTAAACCCCTAGACCCTAACACTAAACCTTGTATATATATAAACCATAAACCTATATATCACTACCAAAAAATGAGTCATGCGATTCAAATGTTTGGCATTGTTTTCTCGTAGCATGCAAAATGCTCTCACACACACTTCTAGGGAAGCGAGGCCTCAAACACATGGTGCAAAAAAATATGCAGGGTTCTTATCTAAACATAGAAGTGTATATATGCCATGTTTATTTGGTACTGTTCATAGAGGTATTATGTAAACCACAAATGATATGACTGTGCATGCTTTGTTTCGATCTTTTCTATCAATCCCCACAATAACTTATTAATTCGGCTTGTTTTAAAATTTAGCTAGGTCGAGCAATCTCATGATGCTCTCACCCTGCTTGTTTTAATTTGTTCTAGTAGGAGGGTGCAGTGCATGTGTTTGGCCATTATTATATAAAATGTACTTGGCTCGATCCACACATTCAGGCCACACACCCATGTATTTTTTAAATTATTTGTTTGATCTGTACTTCATCTACACACTGTGTCAAATTTGCATTTTATCGGATTTAGCCCAAGAAATTATATATATATATGGATGCACATTGAGATAATTCATGAAAACTTGGAAATGGTCATCCTGTCATGCATGTTTCCCCGCGAATGAAAACTTGATTGGTGGCAGACAAGCAAAAACACATTTATGGGCGACAACCCAAAATGCACATATTTTGCAAAGTATTCATGCGTGCATGATGAAAAGTTGCAAATATATACATAAAATTGGGCCATGATTCAAAAGTTTGGCATGGTTCTTGTGTAGTGGTACCAAGATCACATGCAAGTGGGAGGAAATTTAGCTGGACGGACTCCAACATGGTGCCAATCTACTTGAGGGTTCTTCTCTAAAATACTGGTATGGCATGTTTGGTATTTTCCCTAGATATATGTACTACAAAATGATGAATACTCCATGTTTTTAGATTGCCTTTTTTGAATCACGTGTGCCATGATTTCAAATCTAGGTCAAATCACTGGGGGAGGGGGATGAATGTGTTTCTTTTTGATGCATCGCTAGCTCGTATTTCCGAGTTTTTTTGGGTCCCACAAATTCAGGGTAGCATCACCCCCACCCCCCCCCCCCCAGTAAAAGTTTTAGGCGAGTAGTAGAATGGCATGACCAACTAGTTTCAAGTAAAAGTTTGAATATAACCAAAATATACCAATTGATTGATGAGTTAACTTGGCTTCATGGAAAAAATAATGTCTTGTAAATGAGATAACTTGGCTTTCCTACCCTTGGATCTATAGGAAACTATGGAGTACTAATACATTATAATAATCACCCGAGTACACCAACTGGTCTGTCACTTACGTGTGGTTCCCATGCGTGAGGTCCCACACTTCAGTGAGCACAGGTCATGTGTCCACCAGTCTAGAGGCTCCCGTTAAAAGAAGAGCCCTCTATATTATTACTCGTATAAAGAAACATCAATCTCCATAAACATCAATCTCCCTTCTCAGTTCTCAGCTTCTCACTGCTCCCCCCTCGCTCGCGCCGCCGCCGCCACAACCCCCCGCGCCCCTTTCCGATCCCTCATCAGACCTTAGACTATGGAGTTGCCTATGCCGAAGAAGCAGCCTCTGAAGCCGATGATCCAGTGTATCAACGACTGGTGCGGGAGGGAGATCCCTTACAACGAGGAAGACAAGCACATGATAGCGTGCCCGCACGGCTATTGCTTCTGCACGCACCCCGGCTGCGACCCGCCGATTCGAAGGTACCGTTCATCCTACACCTCAGAGAAGCCCACTTGACCGCTGTGGATAGGTTCCCGTACGACGAGGACTTCGGATTTGTTCATCAGAAGGTGCCGGCACCGGGCTCGCCAAAACGATAGCTCATCGGCTACGGGACGGATGGCGCAGTGTTCGCCTTGCACATCCACCCTTGCGGCATGGACACCGCGGTATCCTTCATGTGCGTCAGGCCGGCGGCGTGCAACTTGCCCCGGTATAGGGTGACAATGTGGGCGAACGGCCCGCCGATGCCGGGGCCGCGTAAGCTTACCGGGGAACACTTGTTTGACGTGGTGAAGGCGGTATTAGAGCCGACGAGCAGCCCGACTCCGGGCACAGTTTCTTTGGGAGATGTCACTTCCTTCCTCTCGGTGCCGCCGCGGTACCTGTGCGGCAATGAATCATCGAAGCAGCTGACTATCTATTTGCGCATCGATAAGGAGTGAGTGAACATAACACTACCCTCAATCTTATTGGGACGATGCTAATGCGGATTTAAGTAATGCTGAATTAATTTGTTTTTCTTGTGACAGGGCGATTAGCAAGGAGAAGAGGATCTCCGTGCACAGCTAGCGACCTATATCTCGGCGTCCACCAAGTGTCCCTGAGTAGGAGATCTTGTTCTGCCTCTTCTTTTGATGTTTATATTGCTTCATCACCGTAAAAGGAAGGGTGTGTCTGGGGCTTCCTGCTTCAAAGTACTCAGTACAAGGACTAAAAGAGACGTTTTGCTGATGGTTCTTGTCAGGACGGCCGTAGTGTTGGAGGTGGTCATCTACTTCGGTGGGGAAGGACTACTTAGACCTTTATCTAAAAATGTTGAGGGATTGGATGTATTTTATGTTTACCATGAATTAGTCTATGTAATATGTAACCCAATTCGCCGATTAATGCAACTCTGGATCCTTCACTGTCATACGACTACTAAAACAAAATAAATAAATAGGCATTTTAAGTTTAATACACATTTAATCAAGCCGCATAATGTTGGCGTACTTGTAAGCAATCAGGTTTACTATTGTTGGCATGTGTGGTACAATTTCATGGGGCAATACCCAATCTAGCTTGTTCAATTACATTACATGAAGTAATTAAAATATGGATGCCTAGAATTATTCACTTCCGTACATTGCGATGGCTTATTGCGATTTCTATGACCAATCTACATCACAAATCTAGTTCAAATTTGATCTATTTTTATGAACAAAATTGGAAACTCTACTTGGCATTTTCGTTTACTATGACCAGATTCACATATGTAGTGATTCATTTTCTTTTCAAATCGCCATACCATTTCCTCGTGAACTCTTCATCTTTTTTTTGGTTTTAATGAATTTCCTTTGGTTGCATTCAATTTGCTTCAAATTCACCGGCTTCACCATTCGTACAAATTGTTCATCTTTTCTTTGTATTTTTTTCATGCATGAAGCATAACACCTTACCATGGTAAAATCTGCATATTTTCTACCAAAACTCGTGCCGAACTTTAAAGAACATGCAATTTTAAATTGACTAAAATTGGTTAAAACTCAACATAAGTCCACATATATTACAAACTCGAGAAATAATCAACATATATATCACCTAAATGGTCATCTTATGAAGTATGCCATGTTTCAAAATTGTTACCTTGAAAATTTGGCCCTTCTCTCAGGCAGCCACTTCACAATAAAGCTCACATAAAGCTCTTATTTTACACTAATAAAGTAGAATGTATTTTTGTGTGAAATGAAGTTGAATAAAATATATGTGAACGGTAAGATGCACATTGCTGCCAATATTTGGGATAATTATTAGTAAGTTCATACTAATATACAATGCAATCAACATGACCACACATGTGTAAGCAAGAAAATAAATCTTTCTTAAATTACCTTAAGGTTGTAAGTTTGTTATTTGTATAGCAATTTTATCTCATCCGATGACTCAAGCTAGCACATTTTTTTTTGAATTTGCTTCAATATTCTAGGACCCACCACATTCGTAAATGGTAGTGCCAATTTTACGTATCGTAGTGCACAAAAGACACACACACACACACACACACACACACACACGCACACACATATGCTCACTTATTTCAATATTTAAACTATATTTTCTTCATTCAAATTTTTCGACCTGGCAATTTGAACATGTAGTTGAATTTTGAGTAAAACCGCTCATACATCAAACATGAATCCAAATAAGGTACAATTCGAGAAAATCTACACATCACATTTTGGCCAATATACATTGTATAATGCTTGTGAAAATGTAGACTATGAAATAGTCAACGCCACCTTTTTAGGTCATGAATGTCTTGGGCATCGACCAAAGT